>NC_136072.1:926804272-928044772 GCF_964261635.1 Lissotriton helveticus
TTGTAACAATGGAAATTGTGCTTTTTTTTATATTACGTTCCATAGATAAAATTGTAGAACTACGTATGACACAGTAATGACCAGATTCTCATCCAGCTGGTAATAAGATGTAACTGTATAACTGTGAAGTATTTTCAACATTCCAAGATGGCCGATATGTTTACTATGCTGCAATATGTGATGTGTAGTCCTTCCTTGATGTTCGAACTCTGTACTTATTGCACTTTGAATGTTTGGCTTTCTACGTGCGAGCAAGGCTTCTAGACAGCCGAAATGCATTACAGAGAAGCTGATTAAATCCTAAACTTTATAACTCATTTTGCTGAGAGTGTGTGATTCCCCTTTTGGACTTGGTTAATTGGTGTTGCTTCACCGGCGTATGTGCCACCTTCCACGGGTCCGTGGTCTGTAGAAGTAGAAGCGACAATTTGGAGGATATTATTATTTTTTACCCACAAACAGCCCTTTGGAAAGCGCTCTTTGCATAGTGGGTGTCGTTGTCGAGGGCGGACTATCACTCGTTTAAAAAAAAAAATGTATTTATAGCTATCCGGGGCGACCGGTTGTCCCAAAGCAGGTCTCTAACTGTTGCCTCTATCTGCAAGAAATAGGATTCAGGGACCGGAATGGGAGTATTCTGGAGGGCATATAGGAAGCGCGGTAGGGCGAGCATCTTGAATAGCGACGTCCTCCCAGAAGAGTAAGGGGGAGTGTCTTCAAGTGGATAACATCCGATTTAAACCTCTGCAATGGTCCCAATAGATTCTGTTCATAGAACAATGCTGCGCCAATTGTTATGAAGATGCCCAGATATTTGAATCCTTGGGCCTCTACAGGAATGTTATATCCGAGAGGAATTTGTGGAGAGCCACCCCAGAGGGAATACATCTGACCAGTTTATCTGGTAGCCAGAATGGACCCAAATATGTGGAAAATATGGAGCACGCGGCAGAGTGAGTGCGCTCGCGAGGCTAGATAGAGCAGAATATAGTCTGCGTATAGTGATATACGGTCTTCATGTTCATTCGTCCATTTAATGCCTCTGATACCTGGGTCACCCCTAATCCAGACTGCTAAAGGTTCAAGGACCAGGGCATAAAGGAGCGGCGACAATGGGCAGCTCTGCCTCGTACCACGGCTGAGGGGGAAAGATTCGGAGCGATAATTGTTTTTTTTTTTCTTCTTTTTTTTGTGCCTTTTATATAGCGCACAGCTACTCGATATGAGTGTCCCGGCGCTTTCCACCTGCAGCTCAGAGTAAAAATAACACAACACAGCAAAAATAAGAAAAAAACAAAGAAGGAGAGCAATAAAAAGAATAAGCAGTAAAAACAAACTACAAATTAAAAAGCCAGGTCTTCAGGCTTTTCCTGAACTGGAGCAGACTGGCAGTGCTACGAAGCGAAAGAGGGAGAGAATTCCACAGCTGGGGAGCTCTGCAGCTAAAAGAACGCCCTCCCACTCGGGCCTTCCTCACCCGCGGTACCACCGCTTTATAGAGGGATTCCGAACGCAGGGAGCGGACCGGTCGATAGAAGGCCAGTCTCCGCCGCAGATATCCAGCCCCTGATCCAAACAGGGCTTTATGCATCAAAGTCAGGGATTTAAACTGGATCCGCTTCCGGATAGGCAGCCAGTGTAGTGCCTGTAGCAGCCCGGAAGCTCGAGCTCGTCTGCGCAGGCCAAAAATAGCCCGGGCGGCAGAGTTCTGCACCACCTGTAGGCGCTGAACCAGGTAGTCAGGGAGGCCGAGAAAGAGGGCATTAGCATAGTCTAGCCTTGAGCCGACAAGAGCCTGCACAGTAATCCTCCTGTGCTCCTCAGACAACAGAGGCAGGAATTTACGGAGCATTTTCAAGATTCCGTAGCAGGTGCCAGCCAGACCAAGGATGTGAGTTCTCAGCGACAGCTGGTTGTCTAGCTTGACACCCAGATTTTTAGCCACCAAGGAGGACTGTGCCTGAGGGCTCATGTCGGACGGCCACCATTGCTGCCACTCCTGATCGGCGACGCAACCAAAGAATAGAACCTCAGACTTGCCTGAGTTGGCCCTCAGACTGCTCCGCTGGAACCAGTCGAAGACCAATACAAGGCAGTCCCGAATTCTCTCTCCATCAAACTCTTGGTCTTTCCCGCATGTGAAGAGGAGTTGCGTATCGTCGGCATAAGAGACGATCTGGGCCCCATATGCCTCCACCAAGGCCGCCAAAGGGGACATAAAGATGTTAAACAACGTGGGGCTCAACACAGAACCCTGTGGAACCCCGACTCCCAGTGGCGGCATCTCGGCAGAACTCTGGGAAACCCAGACCGTCTGGCGGCGGCCTTCAAGAAAAGAAGTAAACCACCTGAGCACCGTCCCCCTAAGGCCGATGTCATATAGCCTAGCTAAAAGCGCCTTATGGGGGACGGTGTCGAAGGCCGCCGATAGGTCTAACATGACCAACATGGCCCTGCCGCCGACATCCAAGGTCTCCCTGATGATCTCAGTAACCTCCAGCAAAGCCGTTTCCGTGCTGAAATTAGGACGGAAACCGGATTGGGATATATGGAGCAGATTGTTAGCTTCCAAAAAGCTCGACAAGACACCGTGGACGTGTTTTTCCGTAAGCTTCGCTAGAGCCGGAAGAAGCGAAATTGGCCTATAGTTGGCCAGGGCCTCGGTGTCGAGACCCGATTTTTTTAGGAGGGGGATCACCATCGCTCTTTTCCAAGAGCTAGGGACCCTCCCCTCCCTCAAGGAGGCATTGAGGATGGGGTTGACCAGTGGATTCACCACTGCCGCCATCCCGGCCAGAAATTTGGCAGGGCAGGGGTCAAGTGGCGAGCCAGATTTAAGATTGGCCAACAACGATCTGGACGCCTCGCTGGAAACAGCAGGGAAATCGGACAGCATCACCGCAGGTGTATGCGGGAGTTCGCAGCCCGCCCTGATGACGACACTTCCATCCGGGCCCTCCGCGAAGGTGGCCTGAATCGCCTTGATCTTATTGGTGAAGAAACCAGCCAGATCGCACGCCCACGCATCCGAGGAGGCAAGTGGGGGCGGATGGGAGCTGGGGGTCGTAAACTCCTTCACAATACTAAAGATCTCCTTACAGGAGTTCGCAGATGCCTCAATCCTCCTAGCCAGATAGTCCCTCTTGGCACCCATGATGTCCCGATGGTAGGCCTTCACCGCCCCCTTATAGGCGAGTTTAGCCTCCCCATCATACAAGAGGCGCCAGGCCCTCTCGGCCACCTTGCATTGGCTACGAGCCACACGCAGCCCCTCCGTAAACCACGGTGCAGATTGCCGTGCCGCCGAGGACCGGGGGGCTGCCTTAGGGGCAAGATCGTCCAGCCTGTCAGTGAGCCATAGCTGCAAAGCCGCAGTGTCGCTATCCAAATCACCCGAAAGATGGCATGGGTGGTCCAGCAGCGCCTGCTCAAGCATGTCAGGTGTCACTCTGTGCAGTGCTCTCGAGGCCGGTCTAAACAGGGTAGAAGCTCTGTTATCCGGCCGCGCGCACTCCAGCACCGAAAATCTGATCAACCTGTGATCGGTCCAGAGCACCGGCAAGGTATCAACCTCCATGAGTGGGACAGACGAAAACACCTGATCCAGGGTATGCCCCTTATCATGTGTTGGCCCTGACACGAACGGTGTGAGACCCAGCGGAGATGTCACATCCAGCAGTTTGACCGCATCTGGGTCATCGGCCGCGTCAAGGTGGAAGTTGAAATCGCCAGCCAAGATGCAATGCTGTGAGGTCAGCACCAGCTCAGAGACGGCTGTCTGCAGATCTTCCAGGAAGGAGCCTACAGGGCCTGGTGGTCTATAAACCAGCAACCCCTTCAGAGCCTGACCCGGGGACAGTCTGAGCGTGAAGGCGAGCGACTCAGCGTTCCCAATGGAATTCAGGGGAAGTACTGAGCAGGAAACGCTCTTTTTCACCACTACCGCCACTCCCCCACCCCTCCCCTTCACTCTATCCTGCCGGAAGATGTTATACGCCGGAGGAATGGCTGAGAAGACGTTCGGATTGGAAGCCTCTCCCAGCCAGGTTTCGGTCAATAACAGGCAAAGGGGATTTTCCTTGACCAGAAGATCATAGATATGCAGGGCATGACACCCTACCGACCTCGTATTCAGCAGCAGGCAAAGATGATTCACGCCCGCTGTTGCTGGGCGAGGAACAGTGGCACGGGTCCAAGAAGGGGTCCAGCCACAGCCCGGGCAACGTCGTTTGCCCCTAAACCGCCCAGGGAAGACGGAGCGACAGGAGCTAGAGTAACCCCGCAAATCCCGCAGCGTCGCAGAGGAATAGCAGATCATCTCAGCCAGAGTATCGCCGTACCGAGGTCCCCCGCCGCCCCGACGCCTCCGGGACGCTGACGGGCGCAGACGGGCAGGACTCCAGCACGACTCAGGCTAAGCGAGGGCGTCCACCTGCGCGTCACGCTGCGCGTAGGGAGCGACTTTAAGTAGGCGCTCCAATCAACCCTGAGCGTGCGAGTCCGCTCCAAGATGGCGGCCGCCGCTGGCTGAGGTATCCCAAAGGAAGATGGCGCCCAAAGTGACCCCCAGGACCCGGACCCACCAAAGTGGTGGTGCTTTACAGGCAGAGAGAGCCGTTTTTAAGTGCAGGTAAGGGGAGAGAGGGGCGCTAGCTGAAGGCAAGCAGGCTAAAAGCAGGGGTAAATAGAACACAAAAACGAACCCAAATATAAAACAGGAAGCATTAAAAATACTCCGCCCTAGTAACAGCGCGAGCGCGGCGATGTGGTAGATGGTTTACTGAGACAGTTAGCTAACAATTTAGCTAAAATTTTGGCCTCCACAGTTATCAGTGAGATGGGTAGGTACGATGAGCAGTCCTCCACCAGTTTACCGGGTTTGTGGTTGACCACAATAGTGGCCGCACGGATATCAGCGGGAGGAGGCCAGTCTCAAAACATTCATGGTATAGATTTAAAAAGTGGGGGCAAGCTTCGTAGCCATAGGTTTTAACAGCTTGATCAGAAGCCCATTAGGGCCCATCGCCTTACCCGAATTGATGTCTCGGATAGCTTTCTGAATCTCTTCAGCCGAGATATCAGCATCTAGGGTCTCCCTATCCTGTTGGGAGATACATGCTACATCGATCGTAGCACGGAGGTCTGCCGCTAGGGGGGCCTGTGAGTGCTGTGGGAAACCATATATTTGCTCGTAGTGTTTCGCGAACGCCTCCACGATGCCCCGGGGGTCGATAATCAGTGTATCGTCAGGCCCCTTTATTGCTCACACCCACCTCGCCGATATACTTCCCAGTTCGTTCACCCTGTTCATATATTCTATGGCGGGTGTCGAGAGCACGCCTATTGGCGTCCTCTAAGGGCAATTATTTATAATCCTGCCTCTTAATACGAAGGGTATGTTGAGCATCTTGATCAGGGTCTTGCACAGTAGCGCGTTCAAGTCTCAAGATCTGTTTCCTGTTTGTGCACTCTCCGGTTGCGCTCTGCAATGTGGCCCACCATAAAGGATAACGCCTGGCCCTTTATCACCGCCTCGAATGCAGCCCAAAGTGTAATAGCTGAATCCACAGATTCTATATTCTCCTCAAAATAATAATCAGTATCTTTTCTTAAGATTTCTCGGATGTGCGGTATCTTTAGTGCCCAAGGCTGGATCATGATGGGGCCTGGTTGTGACTTTCGTTGTGCACCGAAAACTGCAGAGACTGGGGCATGGTCAAACACTCCTCGCGTGAGGCAAGCAGAGTCGGTGAAGTCCTGTATATGTTGCGCATGAGTAAGCAGGTAGTCAATTCGTGATTGACTGCCAAGCACAACGGATTGGAATGTGAAGAGTGCATTGTGGGGGTGTGTCCACCTCTAGATATCTACCATACCCAGGGCATTAGCAAAGTCATGTAATTGTGAACCATGTGTCGAGTTTCGCATGGGTGGGGACCGGTCTACTTGGTCATTCATTGTCAGGTTGAAGTCACCCCCCATCACCAATGTACCCACGGGCAAGTGCAGTAACATCGCTCCTACATCAGTAAGTGTCATGCGTTGAAGACCCGGTGGGGCGTACACCGAGACAACATTGAGGACTCTGCCCTCCCAAATACCCGTGCAGGCAGCGTATCTACCCTGCGGATCAGTCCATGTGTTTTGTATCATAAAAGGGCGGCCTTTACGGAGGAGGATCCCCACCCCTCTGGACCCTGTCGGCAAGCCTGAGTGTGTCACCATGCGGTATCCTTTCCTGTTAAGAGCCATACAGGAGTTGCCTATTAAATGGGTTTCTTGGAGCAAAACCATGTCAAGCCCCTGACGGTGGATGTATTGTAACACTATACTTCGCTTTATTTTGTCCCCCAACCCGTTGACAATCCATGTCATGAGTCTAAGACCTTTCCCACCAGCCATAGGTCTCTACTATAGGTATAATAAAAAATGCATAGCGTTCATGACAAGTGGAACCCACAACTGCATCCTTCCGAGTGTCTCCCTGAGTGTGGCACAATAGAGCGTTTCGTAACATGCAATCAGCGTTTTGAATGTTAAAACCAGCAGAGATGTACCCATACAAGATGCCATTTTGTCCAGCTGCAATCAAATAATACCAAATACCCCCCAAACAATATACATGCAGTCCTTCTGACTTGCTACATTAACCCCATCAGAACGACCCCCCAACAGAACAAAGCCAAAATTACCCTTACCATTAGGAACATACCCCCCTCCTTGCCTCCCTGCTTGACGGGACTAGAACCTCACACCCCCCAACATGCAGAGTGCCTGTCGCCCACTCATGAATAACTCCAGGGAACGTGAGCTACCCCACTCCCAAGACAACCATATCTTATCGGTAAGTTCCCGGTCCCCCCACCTCGCCCCACCACCACAGCAGTGTACAGCACATAAGTCCAATAACACTCTCTTGTAACCTCCCGCTATGACTTTGGGAAAGGATTAACACAGTGGCAGCACCATTAAAGAACCTACAATTGTGAAACAGTCCGCTACGATGAAAGAGCATATCAATCAAGACATTCAGTGCGGTCATTGAGCCCTGGGTCAATCCCATAAACAACAATCGGGTGCATCAGACACCAGGGAGGAGGAGCCCCTGCCCACTCAGCCCCAGTCCATGGTCAATTACCCCACTTTTAAGGAGGCAATGGCTTTCTGTTCAAGCCCCTGTGCAGTTCTGGAGGGCCTCCAGGGATCTGGATTGATATCAATTAGTCTAATCAGCCTCCAGGATCAACGCCCACTGTGTGTCCCTGGGAGTCAGAGTCAGAATGAGGAGGAGATCGTCTCTGATGGTGCCAGTCGGCATCCTCATCGGCAGCAGAGTGTCCTTTATTCATCTTTTTTCCACTGTGCGCCAGTCCTCCAACCAGTCCCAAGCTTCCTATGGTCGGGTGAAGAACCATTTTTTTCCGTTGGCTTCAACTCTCAACTTGGTGGGAAACATCATAGCATATTTGACCTCTAGGGCACAGAGGGCCCGCTTCACCTCGAGGAAGCTGCGCCGCGGTTTCTGTACTCTCATAGTGAAGTCTGGAAAGAACATGATCTTGCTGTTCTCCAGGGTCAATGTCGGGGACGCCTGCGCCGTCTACAAAATGACATCACGATCTCGAAAGTTGAACACCCGCGCCAGAAGCAGCCTAGGGGGTGCGCCTGGTTTTGGCTGGCCTCCCGGATTGCGGTGGGCCCTTTCAATTATGAATCATTTGGATAGTCCATGGTGTTGTAGATGTTTGAGGACTAACTCTTCGACAAAAAGATCCGCCGCCTGCCCCTCTGCACGTTCCGGCACACCTAGAATGCGGATGTTTTTCCTCTGCATTCTGCCTTTGTAATCATCTAGCTGCAGGATCATCACCTTGTGGGAGGTGCGTAGTTCGGCGACCTGTTGCTTTAGAGGGGTTGTGTTGGAAACCAGTTCCTTTGTGACGTTTTCTACTACACCCACTCGCTCCGCCATCTTCTTCATATCTTTACGGATCAGAGCTACATCAGTGGCCACTGTGTCAATCCTTACCTCGAGGGAGATTCTGATCGCTGTAATTGCTTCAACCCACTTGGGGCCACCATCTCCCCTCGATCTTCGTTCTGCTGTTTTTGCCAGGCACATTTTTCCAGCTTGGTTTGAGTCGCAGTCCGGTTCGAACGTCTGGACGCCATAGGTCCTGTGTCGTTACCGCCTCTCAGTGTAATCCCGCCGCCTACAGTGGAGTCGTCCACCCGGCCTGTCGGTTTTCAGGGAGCACCACAAACCTCTGGCGTACTACTGGAATCACTGCGCTGAGATTGTTTCTGTCGAGTCCACTCCCACTAGGTGCGCAGCAGTAGGGGACCAAGTCTGGCTTCGGCCTCCTGTCTCCCGGCAGTCCACAATATCGTCCACCCCAATTCCCCGCTCTCTCTCCAGGTGGCTGGCCAGTGTTTGAGGGGGATCAAAGAACTCAGGGGCCCAGACGGCCAGAACTCTCCCGCCAGGCGCCCAGGGCCCCTGTGATGAGCCAAGACCGCCTGTTTCCTCTTAGCCCTCAGCGTCAGGGTTTAATACTCTGCAGGGGTCAGCCGTCCTACGGGCCTTCAGGCACCCACCCACAGTTGCCACGGGGCCCAGTGCTCCAGTGAGGATGTACAATCCAGGGGCATCCAATCCTGATGTGCGTGGAAGACCCCTTATATGGCTCTGCAATCGCCAAAAAGCCACGCTGCAGGCTGCTTCAGGCTGCCCACCCCAATCACTTGGGCTAGAGTCCTTGAGGTCGCGGGCCGCTCCTGGCCCCGAACACGGGCACTCTTTGCAGATCCCTCGTTTTTAATGGTATCACCAAGTATCTCCAGACTGGAAATTACCGCACTCCAAGAGAATCAGGATTATTAAAGATTTATTGCAAACGTGCAATTATTCATCCTCAAACCACCACTAACACGTTTCAACCCCCATGGGTCTTGCTCACGGTCAAGTGAGTCCGTTATCTATTTCACTATTTATAGTTTTTACCCATTCTTGCCAATTAGGAGGCATTATGGGTCATGTAGTGTTCCATCTTGCACTTACTGATTACTTTATTGCCAATTTCATTTTTTCACTGTGGATTCAACTGCATATTTATGCACGACTATATCACAAAGCTGTTTGGTCTGGACTGTCTTTTGTTTCCTGATGTTTATTACAGGATAGTTCCTGGTTGCGCTTCCATATTGGTCTTTACACTTGATTCGGTGTTCCGTGATCATTCAAATGATGCTTTATTGATAGTCTCCTTCAGGCTGTTGTTTGCAATGTTTCTTGGGCACCAAATCCTGAAATACACTGCTATGCATAGTGCATCTCAGAGGACAATCTTCCCCGTTTATTCCTGCTCACTGTTTTCAAGTGCTATTCATTTTGAACTGTATTTGATTATTCCAGTTGCTATTTATTAGATAGTCCATTTCGTTTTTCTTCAATGTGCCCCATTCCAATGATGCTTTATTAACAATCCTCCTTCAGGCTGGGGTTTGCTATATTCCTTGGGCACACACTCCTGGAATACATTGCTATGCATAGTGCATCTCTGTAGACAATCTTCCCAGTTTATTCCTGCTCAGTGCTTTCGAGTGCTATTCATTTTACACATATCTGATTATTCCAGTTACTGATATTTATTGGATAATCCATTATATTTTCCTCAATAAGCCACATTCAATTTCCCCATTCCATTATGGGATATATGACTTCCCTACATAAAAAGCTAAGTGCTTGTTTTTTAATGCTTGTACGCGTGTGAATTTTACACCATTCCAGCAAATCGTGCCAGTCCCTGCTTCACTGTGTTATTCATAATTAATTTCTACGTTCCCTAAAATTCATTTCTATCTGTTGATTCCATTTTTCACAAGTGAATGTACAGTTCCTCATCCCCATTCAGGCCATGCAGAATCTTGGTTTTGAACCTGATTATCATCCTTAACTTCAGAGTCCTATTAGCAGCCCGGAAGCTCGAGCTCGTCTGCGCAGGCCAAAAATAGCCCGGCGGCAGAGTTCTGCACCACCTGTAGGCGCTGAACCAGGTAGTCAGGGAGGCCGAGAAAGAGGGCATTAGCATAGTCTAGCCTTGAGCCGACAAGAGCCTGCACAGTAATCCTCCTGTGCTCCTCAGACAACAGAGGCAGGAATTTACGGAGCATTTTCAAGATTCCGTAGCAGGTGCCAGCCAGACCAAGGATGTGAGTTCTCAGCGACAGCTGGTTGTCTAGCTTGACACCCAGATTTTTAGCCACCAAGGAGGACTGTGCCGGAGGGCTCATGTCGGACGGCCACCATTGCTGCCACTCCTGATCGGCGACGCAACCAAAGAATAGAACCTCAGACTTGCCTGAGTTGGCCCTCAGACTGCTCCGCTGGAACCAGTCGAAGACCAATACAAGGCAGTCCCGAATTCTCTCTCCATCAAACTCTTGGTCTTTCCCGCATGTGAAGAGGAGTTGCGTATCGTCGGCATAAGAGACGATCTGGGCCCCATATGCCTCCACCAAGGCCGCCAAAGGGGACATAAAGATGTTAAACAACGTGGGGCTCAACACAGAACCCTGTGGAACCCCGACTCCCAGTGGCGGCATCTCGGCAGAACTCTGGGAAACCCAGACCGTCTGGCGGCGGCCTTCAAGAAAAGAAGTAAACCACCTGAGCACCGTCCCCCTAAGGCCGATGTCATATAGCCTAGCTAAAAGCGCCTTATGGGGGACGGTGTCGAAGGCCGCCGATAGGTCTAACATGACCAACATGGCCCTGCCGCCGACATCCAAGGTCTCCCTGATGATCTCAGTAACCTCCAGCAAAGCCGTTTCCGTGCTGAAATTAGGACGGAAACCGGATTGGGATATATAGAGCAGATTGTTAGCTTCCAAAAAGCTCGACAAGACACCGTGGACGTGTTTTTCCGTAAGCTTCGCTAGAGCCGGAAGAAGCGAAATTGGCCTATAGTTGGCCAGGGCCTCGGTGTCGAGACCCGGTTTTTTTAGGAGGGGGATCACCATCGCTCTTTTCCAAGAGCTAGGGACCCTCCCCTCCCTCAAGGAGGCATTGAGGATGGGGTTGACCAGTGGATTCACCACTGCCGCCATCCCGGCCAGAAATTTGGCAGGGCAGGGGTCAAGTGGCGAGCCAGATTTAAGATTGGCCAACAACGATCTGGACGCCTCGCTGGAAACAGCAGGGAAATCGGACAGCATCACCGCAGGTGTATGCGGGAGTTCGCAGCCCGCCCTGATGACGACACTTCCATCCGGGCCCTCCGCGAAGGTGGCCTGAATCGCCTTGATCTTATTGGTGAAGAAACCAGCCAGATCGCACGCCCACGCATCCGAGGAGGCAAGTGGGGGCGGATGGGAGCTGGGGGTCGTAAACTCCTTCACAATACTAAAGATCTCCTTACAGGAGTTCGCAGATGCCTCAATCCTCCTAGCCAGATAGTCCCTCTTGGCACCCATGATGTCCCGATGGTAGGCCTTCACCGCCCCCTTATAGGCGAGTTTAGCCTCCCCATCATACAAGAGGCGCCAGGCCCTCTCGGCCACCTTGCATTGGCTACGAGCCACACGCAGCGCCTCCGTAAACCACGGTGCAGATTGCCGTGCCGCCGAGGACCGGGGGGCTGCCTTAGGGGCAAGATCGTCCAGCCTGTCAGTGAGCCATAGCTGCAAAGCCGCAGTGTCGCTATCCAAATCACCCGAAAGATGGCATGGGTGGTCCAGCAGCGCCTGCTCAAGCATGTCAGGTGTCACTCTGTGCAGTGCTCTCGAGGCCGGTCTAAACAGGGTAGAAGCTCTGTTATCCGGCCGCGCGCACTCCAGCACCGAAAATCTGATCAACCTGTGATCGGTCCAGAGCACCGGCAAGGTATCAACCTCCATGAGTGGGACAGACGAAAACACCTGATCCAGGGTATGCCCCTTATCATGTGTTGGCCCTGACACGAACGGTGTGAGACCCAGCGGAGATGTCACATCCAGCAGTTTGACCGCATCTGGGTCATCGGCCGCGTCAAGGTGGAAGTTGAAATCGCCAGCCAAGATGCAATGCTGTGAGGTCAGCACCAGCTCAGAGACGGCTGTCTGCAGATCTTCCAGGAAGGAGCCTACAGGGCCTGGTGGTCTATAAACCAGCAACCCCTTCAGAGCCTGACCCGGGGACAGTCTGAGCGTGAAGGCGAGCGACTCAGCGTTCCCAATGGAATTCAGGGGAAGTACTGAGCAGGAAACGCTCTTTTTCACCACTACCGCCACTCCCCCACCCCTCCCCTTCACTCTATCCTGCCGGAAGATGTTATACGCCGGAGGAATGGCTGAGAAGACGTCCGGATTGGAAGCCTCTCCCAGCCAGGTTTCGGTCAATAACAGGCAAAGGGGATTTTCCTTGACCAGAAGATCATAGATATGCAGGGCATGACACCCTACCGACCTCGTATTCAGCAGCAGGCAAAGATGATTCACGCCCGCTGTTGCTGGGCGAGGAACAGTGGCACGGGTCCAAGAAGGGGTCCAGCCACAGCCCGGGCAACGTCGTTTGCCCCTAAACCGCCCAGGGAAGACGGAGCGACAGGAGCTAGAGTAACCCCGCAAATCCCGCAGCGTCGCAGAGGAATAGCAGATCATCTCAGCCAGAGTATCGCCGTACCGAGGTCCCCCGCCGCCCCGACGCCTCCGGGACGCTGACGGGCGCAGACGGGCAGGACTCCAGCACGACTCAGGCTAAGCGAGGGCGTCCACCTGCGCGTCACGCTGCGCGTAGGGAGCGACTTTAAGTAGGCGCTCCAATCAACCCTGAGCGTGCGAGTCCGCTCCAAGATGGCGGCCGCCGCTGGCTGAGGTATCCCAAAGGAAGATGGTGCCCAAAGTGACCCCCAGGACCCGGACCCACCAAAGTGGTGGTGCTTTACAGGCAGAGAGAGCCGTTTTTAAGTGCAGGTAAGGGGAGAGAGGGGCGCTAGCTGAAGGCAAGCAGGCTAAAAGCAGGGGTAAATAGAACACAAAAACGAACCCAAATATAAAACAGGAAGCATTAAAAATACTCCGCGCTAGTAACAGCGCGAGCGCGGCGATGTGGTAGATGGTCTAACCAGCACCACGCTAAAGCCCGCCTTAAGTAGGCGCTCCAATCAACCCTGAGCGTGCGAGTCCGCTCCAAGATGGCGACCGCCGCTGGCTGAGGTATCCCAAAGGAAGATGGCGCCCAAAGTGACCCCCAGGACCCGGACCCACCAAAGTGGTGGTGCTTTACAGGCAGAGAGAGCCGTTTTTAAGTGCAGGTAAGGGAGAGAGGGGCGCTAGCTGAAGGCAAGCAGGCTAAAAGCAGGGGTAAATAGAACACAAAAACGAACCCAAATATAAAACAGGAAGCATTAAAAATACTCCGCGCTAGTAACAGCACGAGCGCGGCGATGTGGTAGATGGTCTAACCAGCACCACGCTAAAGTCCGCCTTAAGTAGGCGCTCCAATCAACCCTGAGCGTGCGAGTCCGCTCCAAGATGGCGGCCGCCGCTGGCTGAGGTATCCCAAAGGAAGATGGCGCCCAAAGTGACCCCCAGGACCCGGACCCACCAAAGTGGTGGTGCTTTACAGGCAGAGAGAGCCGTTTTTAAGTGCAGGTAAGGGGAGAGAGGGGCGCTAGCTGAAGGCAAGCAGGCTAAAAGCAGGGGTAAATAGAACACAAAAACTAACCCAAATATAAAACAGGAAGCATTAAAAATACTCCGCGCTAGTAACAGCGCGAGCGCGGCGATGTGGTAGATGGTTTACTGAGACAGTTAGCTAACAATTTAGCTAAAATTTTGGCCTCCACAGTTATCAGTGAGATGGGTAGGTACGATGAGCAGTCCTCCACCAGTTTACCGGGTTTGTGGTTGACCACAATAGTGGCCGCACGGATATCAGCGGGAGGAGGCCAGTCTCAAAACATTCATTGTATAGATTTAAAAAGTGGGGGCAAGCTTCGTAGCCATAGGTTTTAACAGCTTGATCAGAAGCCCATTAGGGCCCATCGCCTTACCCGAATTGATGTCTCGGATAGCTTTCTGAATCTCTTCAGCCGAGATATCAGCATCTAGGGTCTCCCTATCCTGTTGGGAGATACATGCTACATCGATCGTAGCACGGAGGTCTGCCGCTAGGGGGGCCTGTGAGTGCTGTGGGAAACCATATATTTGCTCGTAGTGTTTCGCGAACGCCTCCACGATGCCCCGGGGGTCGATAATCAGTGTATCGTCAGGCCCCTTTATTGCTCACACCCACCTCGCCGATATACTTCCCAGTTCGTTCACCCTGTTCATATATTCTATGGCGGGTGTCGAGAGCACGCCTATTGGCGTCCTCTAAGGGCAATTATTTATAATCCTGCCTCTTAATACGAAGGGTATGTTGAGCATCTTGATCAGGGTCTTGCACAGTAGCGCGTTCAAGTCTCAAGATCTGTTTCCAGTTTGTGCACTCTCCGGTTGCGCTCTGCAATGTGGCCCACCATAAAGGATAACGCCTGGCCCTTTATCACCGCCTCGAATGCAGCCCAAAGTGTAATAGCTGAATCCACAGATTCTATATTCTCCTCAAAATAATAATCAGTATCTTTTCTTAAGATTTCTCGGATGTGCGGTATCTTTAGTGCCCAAGGCTGGATCATGATGGGGCCTGGTTGTGACTTTCGTTGTGCACCGAAAACTGCAGAGACTGGGGCATGGTCAAACACTCCTCGCGTGAGGCAAGCAGAGTCGGTGAAGTCCTGTATATGTTGCGCATGAGTAAGCAGGTAGTCAATTCGTGATTGACTGCCAAGCACACCGGATTGGAATGTGAAGAGTGCATTGTGGGGGTGTGTCCACCTCTAGATATCTACCATACCCAGGGCATTAGCAAAGTCATGTAATTGTGAACCATGTGTCGAGTTTCGCATGGGTGGGGACCGGTCTACTTGGTCATTCATTGTCAGGTTGAAGTCACCCCCCATCACCAATGTACCCACGGGCAAGTGCAGTAACATCGCTCCTACATCAGTAAGTGTCATGCGTTGAAGACCCGGTGGGGCGTACACCGAGACAACATTGAGGACTCTGCCCTCCCAAATACCCGTGCAGGCAGCGTATCTACCCTGCGGATCAGTCCATGTGTTTTGTATCATAAAAGGGCGGCCTTTACGGAGGAGGATCCCCACCCCTCTGGACCCTGTCGGCAAGCCTGAGTGTGTCACCATGCGGTATCCTTTCCTGTTAAGAGCCATACAGGAGTTGCCTATTAAATGGGTTTCTTGGAGCAAAACCATGTCAAGCCCCTGACGGTGGATGTATTGTAACACTATACTTCGCTTTATTTTGTCCCCCAACCCGTTGACAATCCATGTCATGAGTCTAAGACCTTTCCCACCAGCCATAGGTCTCTACTATAGGTATAATAAAAAATGCATAGCGTTCATGACAAGTGGAACCCACAACTGCATCCTTCCGAGTGGCTCCCTGAGTGTGGCACAATAGAGCGTTTCGTAACATGCAATCAGCGTTTTGAATGTTAAAACCAGCAGAGATGTACCCATACAAGATGCCATTTTGTCCAGCTGCAATCAAATAATACCAAATACCCCCCAAACAATATACATGCAGTCCTTCTGACTTGCTACATTAACCCCATCAGAACGACCCCCCAACAGAACAAAGCCAAAATTACCCTTACCATTAGGAACATACCCCCCTCCTTGCCTCCCTGCTTGACGGGACTAGAACCTCACACCCCCCAACATGCAGAGTGCCTGTCGCCCACTCATGAATAACTCCAGGGAACGTGAGCTACCCCACTCCCAAGACAACCATATCTTATCGGTAAGTTCCCGGTCCCCCCACCTCGCCCCACCACCACAGCAGTGTACAGCACATAAGTCCAATAACACTCTCTTGTAACCTCCCGCTATGACTTTGGGAAAGGATTAACACAGTGGCAGCACCATTAAAGAACCTACAATTGTGAAACAGTCCGCTACGATGAAAGAGCATATCAATCAAGACATTCAGTGCGGTCATTGAGCCCTGGGTCAATACCATAAACAACAATCGGGTGCATCAGACACCAGGGAGGGGGAGCCCCTGCCCACTCAGCCCCAGTCCATGGTCAATTACCCCACTTTTAAGGAGGCAATGGCTTTCTGTTCAAGCCCCTGTGCAGTTCTGGAGGGCCTCCAGGGATCTGGATTGATATCAATTAGTCTAATCAGCCTCCAGGATCAACGCCCACTGTGTGTCCCTGGGAGTCAGAGTCAGAATGAGGAGGAGATCGTCTCTGATGGTGCCAGTCGGCATCCTCATCGGCAGCAGAGTGTCCTTTATTCATCTTTTTTCCACTGTGCGCCAGTCCTCCAACCAGTCCCAAGCTTCCTATGGTCGGGTGAAGAACCATTTTTTTCCGTTGGCTTCAACTCTCAACTTGGTGGGAAACATCATAGCATATTTGACCTCTAGGGCACAGAGGGCCCGCTTCACCTCGAGGAAGCTGCGCCGCGGTTTCTGTACTCTCATAGTGAAGTCTGGAAAGAACATGATCTTGCTGTTCTCCAGGGTCAATGTCGGGGACGCCTGCGCCGTCTAGAAAATGACATCACGATCTCGAAAGTTGAACACCCGCGCCAGAAGCAGCCTAGGGGGTGCGCCTGGTTTTGGCTGGCCTCCCGGATTGCGGTGGGCCCTTTCAATTATGAATCATTTGGATAGTCCATGGTGTTGTAGATGTTTGAGGACTAACTCTTCGACAAAAAGATCCGCCGCCTGCCCCTCTGCACGTTCCGGCACACCTAGAATGCGGATGTTTTTCCTCTGCATTCTGCCTTTGTAATCATCTAGCTGCAGGATCATCACCTTGTGGGAGGTGCGTAGTTCGGCGACCTGTTGCTTTAGAGGGGTTGTGTTGGAAACCAGTTCCTTTGTGACGTTTTCTACTACACCCACTCGCTCCGCCATCTTCTTCATATCTTTACGGATCAGAGCTACATCAGTGGCCACTGTGTCAATCCTTACCTCGAGGGAGATTCTGATCGCTGTAATTGCTTCAACCCACTTGGGGCCACCATCTCCCCTCGATCTTCGTTCTGCTGTTTTTGCCAGGCACATTTTTCCAGCTTGGTTTGAGTCGCAGTCCGGTTCGAACGTCTGGACGCCATAGGTCCTGTGTCGTTACCGCCTCTCAGTGTAATCCCGCCGCCTACAGTGGAGTCGTCCACCCGGCCTGTCGGTTTTCAGGGAGCACCACAAACCTCTGGCGTACTACTGGAATCACTGCGCTGAGATTGTTTCTGTCGAGTCCACTCCCACTAGGTGCGCAGCAGTAGGGGACCAAGTCTGGCTTCGGCCTCCTGTCTGCCGGCAGTCCACAATATCGTCCACCCCAATTCCCCGCTCTCTCTCCAGGTGGTTGGCCAGTGTTTGAGGGGGATCAAAGAACTCAGGGGCCCAGACGGCCAGAACTCTCCCGCCAGGCGCCCAGGGCCCCTGTGATGAGCCAAGACCGCCTGTTTCCTCTTAGCCCTCAGCGTCAGGGTTTAATACTCTGCAGGGGTCAGCCGTCCTACGGGCCTTCAGGCACCCACCCACAGTTGCCACGGGGCCCAGTGCTCCAGTGAGGATGTACAATCCAGGGGCATCCAATCCTGATGTGCGTGGAAGACCCCTTATATGGCTCTGCAATCGCCAAAAAGCCACGCTGCAGGCTGCTTCAGGCTGCCCACCCCAATCACTTGGGCTAGAGTCCTTGAGGTCGCGGGCCGCTCCTGGCCCCGAACACGGGCACTCTTTGCAGATCCCTCGTTTTTAATGGTATCACCAAGTATCTCCAGACTGGAAATTACCGCACTCCAAGAGAATCAGGATTATTAAAGATTTATTGCAAACGTGCAATTATTCATCCTCAAACCACCACTAACACGTTTCAACCCCCATGGGTCTTGCTCACGGTCAAGTGAGTCCGTTATCTATTTCACTATTTATAGTTTTTACCCATTCTTGCCAATTAGGAGGCATTATGGGTCATGTAGTGTTCCATCTTGCACTTACTGATTACTTTATTGCCAATTTCATTTTTTCACTGTGGATTCAACTGCATATTTATGCACGACTATATCACAAAGCTGTTTGGTCTGGACTGTCTTTTGTTTCCTGATGTTTATTACAGGATAGTTCCTGGTTGCGCTTCCATATTGGTCTTTACACTTGATTCGGTGTTCCGTGATCATTCAAATGATGCTTTATTGATAGTCTCCTTCAGGCTGTTGTTTGCAATGTTTCTTGGGCACCAAATCCTGAAATACACTGCTATGCATAGTGCATCTCAGAGGACAATCTTCCCCGTTTATTCCTGCTCACTGTTTTCAAGTGCTATTCATTTTGAACTGTATTTGATTATTCCAGTTGCTATTTATTAGATAGTCCATTTCGTTTTTCTTCAATGTGCCCCATTCCAATGATGCTTTATTAACAATCCTCCTTCAGGCTGGGGTTTGCTATATTCCTTGGGCACACACTCCTGGAATACATTGCTATGCATAGTGCATCTCTGTAGACAATCTTCCCAGTTTATTCCTGCTCAGTGCTTTCGAGTGCTATTCATTTTACACATATCTGATTATTCCAGTTACTGATATTTATTGGATAATCCATTATATTTTCCTCAATAAGCCACATTCAATTTCCCCATTCCATTATGGGATATATGACTTCCCTACATAAAAAGCTAAGTGCTTGTTTTTTAATGCTTGTATGCGTGTGAATTTTACACCATTCCAGCAAATCGTGCCAGTCCCTGCTTCACTGTGTTATTCATAATTAATTTCTACGTTCCCTAAAATTCATTTCTATCTGTTGATTCCATTTTTCACAAGTGAATGTACAGTTCCTCATCCCCATTCAGGCCATGCAGAATCTTGGTTTTGAACCTGATTATCATCCTTAACTTCAGAGTCCTATTAGCAGCCCGGAAGCTCGAGCTCGTCTGCGCAGGCCAAAAATAGCCCGGCGGCAGAGTTCTGCACCACCTGTAGGCGCTGAACCAGGTAGTCAGGGAGGCCGAGAAAGAGGGCATTAGCATAGTCTAGCCTTGAGCCGACAAGAGCCTGCACAGTAATCCTCCTGTGCTCCTCAGACAACAGAGGCAGGAATTTACGGAGCATTTTCAAGATTCCGTAGCAGGTGCCAGCCAGACCAAGGATGTGAGTTCTCAGCGACAGCTGGTTGTCTAGCTTGACACCCAGATTTTTAGCCACCAAGGAGGACTGTGCCGGAGGGCTCATGTCGGACGGCCACCATTGCTGCCACTCCTGATCGGCGACGCAACCAAAGAATAGAACCTCAGACTTGCCTGAGTTGGCCCTCAGACTGCTCCGCTGGAACCAGTCGAAGACCAATACAAGGCAGTCCCGAATTCTCTCTCCATCAAACTCTTGGTCTTTCCCGCATGTGAAGAGGAGTTGCGTATCGTCGGCATAAGAGACGATCTGGGCCCCATATGCCTCCACCAAGGCCGCCAAAGGGGACATAAAGATGTTAAACAACGTGGGGCTCAACACAGAACCCTGTGGAACCCCGACTCCCAGTGGCGGCATCTCGGCAGAACTCTGGGAAACCCAGACCGTCTGGCGGCGGCCTTCAAGAAAAGAAGTAAACCACCTGAGCACCGTCCCCCTAAGGCCGATGTCATATAGCCTAGCTAAAAGCGCCTTATGGGGGACGGTGTCGAAGGCCGCCGATAGGTCTAACATGACCAACATGGCCCTGCCGCCGACATCCAAGGTCTCCCTGATGATCTCAGTAACCTCCAGCAAAGCCGTTTCCGTGCTGAAATTAGGACGGAAACCGGATTGGGATATATGGAGCAGATTGTTAGCTTCCAAAAAGCTCGACAAGACACCGTGGACGTGTTTTTCCGTAAGCTTCGCTAGAGCCGGAAGAAGCGAAATTGGCCTATAGTTGGCCAGGGCCTCGGTGTCGAGACCCGGTTTTTTTAGGAGGGGGATCACCATCGCTCTTTTCCAAGAGCTAGGGACCCTCCCCTCCCTCAAGGAGGCATTGAGGATGGGGTTGACCAGTGGATTCACCACTGCCGCCATCCCGGCCAGAAATTTGGCAGGGCAGGGGTCAAGTGGCGAGCCAGATTTAAGATTGGCCAACAACGATCTGGACGCCTCGCTGGAAACAGCAGGGAAATCGGACAGCATCACCGCAGGTGTATGCGGGAGTTCGCAGCCCGCCCTGATGACGACACTTCCATCCGGGCCCTCCGCGAAGGTGGCCTGAATCGCCTTGATCTTATTGGTGAAGAAACCAGCCAGATCGCACGCCCACGCATCCGAGGAGGCAAGTGGGGGCGGATGGGAGCTGGGGGTCGTAAACTCCTTCACAATACTAAAGATCTCCTTACAGGAGTTCGCAGATGCCTCAATCCTCCTAGCCAGATAGTCCCTCTTGGCACCCATGATGTCCCGATGGTAGGCCTTCACCGCCCCCTTATAGGCGAGTTTAGCCTCCCCATCATACAAGAGGCGCCAGGCCCTCTCGGCCACCTTGCATTGGCTACGAGCCACACGCAGCGCCTCCGTAAACCACGGTGCAGATTGCCGTGCCGCCGAGGACCGGGGGGCTGCCTTAGGGGCAAGATCGTCCAGCCTGTCAGTGAGCCATAGCTGCAAAGCCGCAGTGTCGCTATCCAAATCACCCGAAAGATGGCATGGGTGGTCCAGCAGCGCCTGCTCAAGCATGTCAGGTGTCACTCTGTGCAGTGCTCTCGAGGCCGGTCTAAACAGGGTAGAAGCTCTGTTATCCGGCCGCGCGCACTCCAGCACCGAAAATCTGATCAACCTGTGATCGGTCCAGAGCACCGGCAAGGTATCAACCTCCATGAGTGGGACAGACGAAAACACCTGATCCAGGGTATGCCCCTTATCATGTGTTGGCCCTGACACGAACGGTGTGAGACCCAGCGGAGATGTCACATCCAGCAGTTTGACCGCATCTGGGTCATCGGCCGCGTCAAGGTGGAAGTTGAAATCGCCAGCCAAGATGCAATGCTGTGAGGTCAGCACCAGCTCAGAGACGGCTGTCTGCAGATCTTCCAGGAAGGAGCCTACAGGGCCTGGTGGTCTATAAACCAGCAACCCCTTCAGAGCCTGACCCGGGGACAGTCTGAGCGTGAAGGCGAGCGACTCAGCGTTCCCAATGGAATTCAGGGGAAGTACTGAGCAGGAAACGCTCTTTTTCACCACTACCGCCACTCCCCCACCCCTCCCCTTCACTCTATCCTGCCGGAAGATGTTATACGCCGGAGGAATGGCTGAGAAGACGTCCGGATTGGAAGCCTCTCCCAGCCAGGTTTCGGTCAATAACAGGCAAAGGGGATTTTCCTTGACCAGAAGATCATAGATATGCAGGGCATGACACCCTACCGACCTCGTATTCAGCAGCAGGCAAAGATGATTCACGCCCGCTGTTGCTGGGCGAGGAACAGTGGCACGGGTCCAAGAAGGGGTCCAGCCACAGCCCGGGCAACGTCGTTTGCCCCTAAACCGCCCAGGGAAGACGGAGCGACAGGAGCTAGAGTAACCCCGCAAATCCCGCAGCGTCGCAGAGGAATAGCAGATCATCTCAGCCAGAGTATCGCCGTACCGAGGTCCCCCGCCGCCCCGACGCCTCCGGGACGCTGACGGGCGCAGACGGGCAGGACTCCAGCACGACTCAGGCTAAGCGAGGGCGTCCACCTGCGCGTCACGCTGCGCGTAGGGAGCGACTTTAAGTAGGCGCTCCAATCAACCCTGAGCGTGCGAGTCCGCTCCAAGATGGCGGCCGCCGCTGGCTGAGGTATCCCAAAGAAAGATGGTGCCCAAAGTGACCCCCAGGACCCGGACCCACCAAAGTGGTGGTGCTTTACAGGCAGAGAGAGCCGTTTTTAAGTGCAGGTAAGGGGAGAGAGGGGCGCTAGCTGAAGGCAAGCAGGCTAAAAGCAGGGGTAAATAGAACACAAAAACGAACCCAAATATAAAACAGGAAGCATTAAAAATACTCCGCGCTAGTAACAGCGCGAGCGCGGCGATGTGGTAGATGGTCTAACCAGCACCACGCTAAAGCCCGCCTTAAGTAGGCGCTCCAATCAACCCTGAGCGTGCGAGTCCGCTCCAAGATGGCGACCGCCGCTGGCTGAGGTATCCCAAAGGAAGATGGCGCCCAAAGTGACCCCCAGGACCCGGACCCACCAAAGTGGTGGTGCTTTACAGGCAGAGAGAGCCGTTTTTAAGTGCAGGTAAGGGAGAGAGGGGCGCTAGCTGAAGGCAAGCAGGCTAAAAGCAGGGGTAAATAGAACACAAAAACGAACCCAAATATAAAACAGGAAGCATTAAAAATACTCCGCGCTAGTAACAGCACGAGCGCGGCGATGTGGTAGATGGTCTAACCAGCACCACGCTAAAGTCCGCCTTAAGTAGGCGCTCCAATCATCCCTGAGCGTGCGAGTCCGCTCCAAGATGGCGGCCGCCGCTGGCTGAGGTATCCCAAAGGAAGATGGCGCCCAAAGTGACCCCCAGGACCCGGACCCACCAAAGTGGTGGTGCTTTACAGGCAGAGAGAGCCGTTTTTAAGTGCAGGTAAGGGGAGAGAGGGGCGCTAGCTGAAGGCAAGCAGGCTAAAAGCAGGGGTAAATAGAACACAAAAACGAACCCAAATATAAAACAGGAAGCATTAAAAATACTCCGCGCTAGTAACAGCGCGAGCGCGGCGATGTGGTAGATGGTTTACTGAGACAGTTAGCTAACAATTTAGCTAAAATTTTGGCCTCCACAGTTATCAGTGAGATGGGTAGGTACGATGAGCAGTCCTCCACCAGTTTACCGGGTTTGTGGTTGACCACAATAGTGGCCGCACGGATATCAGCGGGAGGAGGCCAGTCTCAAAACATTCATTGTATAGATTTAAAAAGTGGGGGCAAGCTTCGTAGCCATAGGTTTTAACAGCTTGATCAGAAGCCCATTAGGGCCCATCGCCTTACCCGAATTGATGTCTCGGATAGCTTTCTGAATCTCTTCAGCCGAGATATCAGCATCTAGGGTCTCCCTATCCTGTTGGGAGATACATGCTACATCGATCGTAGCACGGAGGTCTGCCGCTAGGGGGGCCTGTGAGTGCTGTGGGAAACCATATATTTGCTCGTAGTGTTTCGCGAACGCCTCCACGATGCCCCGGGGGTCGATAATCAGTGTATCGTCAGGCCCCTTTATTGCTCACACCCACCTCGCCGATATACTTCCCAGTTCGTTCACCCTGTTCATATATTCTATGGCGGGTGTCGAGAGCACGCCTATTGGCGTCCTCTAAGGGCAATTATTTATAATCCTGCCTCTTAATACGAAGGGTATGTTGAGCATCTTGATCAGGGTCTTGCACAGTAGCGCGTTCAAGTCTCAAGATCTGTTTCCAGTTTGTGCACTCTCCGGTTGCGCTCTGCAATGTGGCCCACCATAAAGGATAACGCCTGGCCCTTTATCACCGCCTCGAATGCAGCCCAAAGTGTAATAGCTGAATCCACAGATTCTATATTCTCCTCAAAATAATAATCAGTATCTTTTCTTAAGATTTCTCGGATGTGCGGTATCTTTAGTGCCCAAGGCTGGATCATGATGGGGCCTGGTTGTGACTTTCGTTGTGCACCGAAAACTGCAGAGACTGGGGCATGGTCAAACACTCCTCGCGTGAGGCAAGCAGAGTCGGTGAAGTCCTGTATATGTTGCGCATGAGTAAGCAGGTAGTCAATTCGTGATTGACTGCCAAGCACACCGGATTGGAATGTGAAGAGTGCATTGTGGGGGTGTGTCCACCTCTAGATATCTACCATACCCAGGGCATTAGCAAAGTCATGTAATTGTGAACCATGTGTCGAGTTTCGCATGGGTGGGGACCGGTCTACTTGGTCATTCATTGTCAGGTTGAAGTCACCCCCCATCACCAATGTACCCACGGGCAAGTGCAGTAACATCGCTCCTACATCAGTAAGTGTCATGCGTTGAAGACCCGGTGGGGCGTACACCGAGACAACATTGAGGACTCTGCCCTCCCAAATACCCGTGCAGGCAGCGTATCTACCCTGCGGATCAGTCCATGTGTTTTGTATCATAAAAGGGCGGCCTTTACGGAGGAGGATCCCCACCCCTCTGGACCCTGTCGGCAAGCCTGAGTGTGTCACCATGCGGTATCCTTTCCTGTTAAGAGCCATACAGGAGTTGCCTATTAAATGGGTTTCTTGGAGCAAAACCATGTCAAGCCCCTGACGGTGGATGTATTGTAACACTATACTTCGCTTTATTTTGTCCCCCAACCCGTTGACAATCCATGTCATGAGTCTAAGACCTTTCCCACCAGCCATAGGTCTCTACTATAGGTATAATAAAAAATGCATAGCGTTCATGACAAGTGGAACCCACAACTGCATCCTTCCGAGTGGCTCCCTGAGTGTGGCACAATAGAGCGTTTCGTAACATGCAATCAGCGTTTTGAATGTTAAAACCAGCAGAGATGTACCCATACAAGATGCCATTTTGTCCAGCTGCAATCAAATAATACCAAATACCCCCCAAACAATATACATGCAGTCCTTCTGACTTGCTACATTAACCCCATCAGAACGACCCCCCAACAGAACAAAGCCAAAATTACCCTTACCATTAGGAACATACCCCCCTCCTTGCCTCCCTGCTTGACGGGACTAGAACCTCACACCCCCCAACATGCAGAGTGCCTGTCGCCCACTCATGAATAACTCCAGGGAACGTGAGCTACCCCACTCCCAAGACAACCATATCTTATCGGTAAGTTCCCGGTCCCCCCACCTCGCCCCACCACCACAGCAGTGTACAGCACATAAGTCCAATAACACTCTCTTGTAACCTCCCGCTATGACTTTGGGAAAGGATCAACACAGTGGCAGCACCATTAAAGAACCTACAATTGTGAAACAGTCCGCTACGATGAAAGAGCATATCAATCAAGACATTCAGTGGGGTCATTGAGCCCTGGGTCAATCCCATAAACAACAATCGGGTGCATCAGACACCAGGGAGGGGGAGCCCCTGCCCACTCAGCCCCAGTCCATGGTCAATTACCCCACTTTTAAGGAGGCAATGGCTTTCTGTTCAAGCCCCTGTGCAGTTCTGGAGGGCCTCCAGGGATCTGGATTGATATCAATTAGTCTAATCAGCCTCCAGGATCAACGCCCACTGTGTGTCCCTGGGAGTCAGAGTCAGAATGAGGAGGAGATCGTCTCTGATGGTGCCAGTCGGCATCCTCATCGGCAGCAGAGTGTCCTTTATTCATCTTTTTTCCACTGTGCGCCAGTCCTCCAACCAGTCCCAAGCTTCCTATGGTCGGGTGAAGAACCATTTTTTTCCGTTGGCTTCAACTCTCAACTTGGTGGGAAACATCATAGCATATTTGACCTCTAGGGCACAGAGGGCCCGCTTCACCTCGAGGAAGCTGCGCCGCGGTTTCTGTACTCTCATAGTGAAGTCTGGAAAGAACATGATCTTGCTGTTCTCCAGGGTCAATGTCGGGGACGCCTGCGCCGTCTAGAAAATGACATCACGATCTCGAAAGTTGAACACCCGCGCCAGAAGCAGCCTAGGGGGTGCGCCTGGTTTTGGCTGGCCTCCCGGATTGCGGTGGGCCCTTTCAATTATGAATCATTTGGATAGTCCATGGTGTTGTAGATGTTTGAGGACTAACTCTTCGACAAAAAGATCCGCCGCCTGCCCCTCTGCACGTTCCGGCACACCTAGAATGCGGATGTTTTTCCTCTGCATTCTGCCTTTGTAATCATCTAGCTGCAGGATCATCACCTTGTGGGAGGTGCGTAGTTCGGCGACCTGTTGCTTTAGAGGGGTTGTGTTGGAAACCAGTTCCTTTGTGACGTTTTCTACTACACCCACTCGCTCCACCATCTTCTTCATATCTTTACGGATCAGAGCTACATCAGTGGCCACTGTGTCAATCCTTACCTCGAGGGAGATTCTGATCGCTGTAATTGCTTCAACCCACTTGGGGCCACCATCTGCCCTCGATCTTCGTTCTGCTGTTTTTGCCAGGCACATTTTTCCAGCTTGGTTTGAGTCGCAGTCCGGTTCGAACGTCTGGACGCCATAGGTCCTGTGTCGTTACCGCCTCTCAGTGTTGGGGTGCGACCGCTACTCCCGCCGCCTACAGTGGAGTCGTCCACCCGGCCTGTCGGTTTTCAGGGAGCACCACAAACCTCTGGCGTACTACTGGAATCACTGCGCTGAGATTGTTTCTGTCGAGTCCACTCCCACTAGGTGCGCAGCAGTAGGGGACCAAGTCTGGCTTCGGCCTCCTGTCTCCCGGCAGTCCACAATATCGTCCACCCCAATTCCCCGCTCTCTCTCCAGGTGGTTGGCCAGTGTTTGAGGGGGATCAAAGAACTCGGGGGCCCAGACGGCCAGAACTCTCCCGCCAGGCGCCCAGGGCCCCTGTGATGAGCCAAGACCGCCTGTTTCCTCTTAGCCCTCAGCGTCAGGGTTTAATACTCTGCAGGGGTCAGCCGTCCTACGGGCCTTCAGGCACCCACCCACAGTTGCCACGGGGCCCAGTGCTCCAGTGAGGATGTACAATCCAGGGGCATCCAATCCTGATGTGCATGGAAGACCCCTTATATGGCTCTGCAATCGCCAAAAAGCCACGCTGCAGGCTGCTTCAGGCTGCCCACCCCAATCACTTGGGCTAGAGTCCTTGAGGTCGGGGGCCGCTCCTGGCCCCGAACACGGGCACTCTTTGCAGATCCCTCGTTTTTAATGGTATCACCAAGTATCTCCAGACTGGAAATTACCGCACTCCAAGAGAATCAGGATTATTAAAGATTTATTGCAAACGTGCAATTATTCATCCTCAAACCACCACTAACACGTTTCAACCCCCATGGGTCTTGCTCACGGTCAAGTGAGTCCGTTATCTATTTTACTATTTATAGTTTTTACCCATTCTTGCCAATTAGGAGGCATTATGGGTCATGTAGTGTTCCATCTTGCACTTACTGATTACTTTATTGCCAATTTCATTTTTTCACTGTGGATTCAACTGCATATTTATGCACGACTATATCACAAAGCTGTTTGGTCTGGACTGTCTTTTGTTTCCTGATGTTTATTACAGGATAGTTCCTGGTTGCGCTTCCATATTGGTCTTTACACTTGATTCGGTGTTCCGTGATCATTCAAATGATGCTTTATTGATAGTCTCCTTCAGGCTGTTGTTTGCAATGTTTCTTGGGCACCAAATCCTGAAATACACTGCTATGCATAGTGCATCTCAGAGGACAATCTTCCCCGTTTATTCCTGCTCACTGTTTTCAAGTGCTATTCATTTTGAACTGTATTTGATTATTCCAGTTGCTATTTATTAGATAGCCCATTTCGTTTTTCTTCAATGTGCCCCATTCCAATGATGCTTTATTAACAATCCTCCTTCAGGCTGGGGTTTGCTATATTCCTTGGGCACACACTCCTGGAATACATTGCTATGCATAGTGCATCTCTGTAGACAATCTTCCCAGTTTATTCCTGCTCAGTGCTTTCGAGTGCTATTCATTTTACACATATCTGATTATTCCAGTTACTGATATTTATTGGATAATCCATTATATTTTCCTCAATAAGACACATTCAATTTCCCCATTCCATTATGGGATATATGACTTCCCTACACAAAAAGCTAAGTGCTTGTTTTTTAATGCTTGTACGCGTGTGAATTTTACACCATTCCAGCAAATCGTGCCAGTCCCTGCTTCACTGTGTTATTCATAATTAATTTCTACGTTCCCTAAAATTCATTTCTATCTGTTGATTCCATTTTTCACAAGTGAATGTACAGTTCCTCATCCCCATTCAGGCCATGCAGAATCTTGGTTTTGAACCTGATTATCATCCTTAACTTCAGAGTCCTATTTCCCCCTCTCTCATTTTTGGGGTCATGTAAATATAGCATATATATCACCAAGTATCTCCACACTGGGAATCACCGCTCTACAAGAGAATCATGGATTATTAACATTGTTATATATTTAAAAATACATATTTTTAGTAAATGTATTTTTTTGCTTTTTACATTTAATTAATTTGGTAATTTATTTAATGTTTTGCAGTAGATCTGTTAAAATGTTAACATTTTTTTTTTATATAAATATATGGTGTGACCAAGAGCACTTGGATGCTCGAAACGCGTCGCCCGTGAAAGGTTGAATAAAACATCTTGCCTATAACCGTGGGGGTCCGTCTCTTCTATTCGCCACTGCCGTCGCTGCTGTGGAGGTTTGGGAGATTAGAGTAAAATATATATATATATATATATATATATATAGACTTTCACTCAGCACAGCAGCCGCTGTGCAAATGCACTCGAACTTCCAGCCTGCACGTACTTCTGAATCAGCAAGACGACTTCATGACGGTTTCACATGTTTATTACGGTTCCAGCATATGAAACGGAATCAAAAACAAACCCAACGCGTTTCGGCGAAAACACACTCGCCTTGGTCACGGGACCCGTGACCAAGGCGAGTGTGTTTTCGCCGAAACGCGTTGGGTTTGTTTTTGATTCCGTTTCATATGCTGGAACCGTAATAAACATGTGAAACCGTCATGAAGTCGTCTTGCTGATTCAGAAGTACGTGCAGGCTGGAAGTTGGAGTGCATTTGCACAGCGGCTGCTGTGCTGAGTGAAAGTCTACATTATACGGGGCAACCTCCGTCCCTGTCCTTGCACCGCAGTTTCGGGTCCCTGTGTTGCATGGAGGATGTGAGTTTGGAATATATATATATATATATATATATATATATATATATATATATATATATATATATTATATAGTTAGGATTTTTTTGAATAGGGATTTCTGAAAATTCTATGTTGAATAACTTTGGTGTTGATGGACGGAATTGGCTGAAATTTTCAGGAAAATGGCACATTTTGTTTCTGAGCGTCCCCTGGAAGTTTGGGGGGGTTTTGTCAAGCGGGGGCCGAGAAAAAAGGGGGGTCCCAAAACGTGTTTTTAACATTGAGTTTTCCATAGGGCGGTTGGATTCACTTTTAGCTGGAAAGGCTGAATGGATTTCCACAAAACTTGGCAAAATTGTAGGGACTGGTAGCCAGATGTGCCTTTGCTATGTCTCAAGATATATGCTCCAGTGGATTTTACGAAAATTAACTTTGAAAAATATATATTGGGCTACATTGGGCTATATATATGTTAGAGCCCAAATGTAGCCCAATGTAGCCCAATGTAGCCCAAAGATGGCCACCAGAGACAAAAAAAAACAAATGTAGCCCAAATATCAGCCAGATGTAGCCCAACTATAGCCCAATGACAGAATGTCCCAGAGTGTTCTAAAGAACAACTAGAACGCTAACAGTCTTACTTATGACAAAAGTATGGCACACCTGAAGTCATCTTGATTGGAATAAAGTGGTAACACTTAATACATTTAATTTGAAAAGGAACAAAATGAGGGGTTTCATTTTGCCATAGAAATGTATATATATATATATATATATATATATATATTACCTACTGGCGGTCGCCAGTAGGTATATATAGTTAGGATTTTTTTGAATAGGGATTTCTGAAAATTCTATGTTGAATAACTTTGGCGTTGATGGACGGAATTGGCTGAAATGTTCAGGGAAATGGCACATTTTGATTCTGAGCGTCCCCTGAAAGTTTGGGGGGGGTTTCGTCAAGCGGGGGCCGAGAAAAAAGGGGGGTCCCAAAACGTGTTTTTAACATTGAGTTTTCCATAGGGCGGTTGGACTCACTTTTAGCTCGAACGGCTGAATGGATTTCTATGAAACTTGGCAAAATTGTAGAGACTGTTTGCCCGATGTGCCTTTGCTAGGTCTCAAGATATGTGCTCCAGTGGATTTTGAGAAATTAACGTTAAAAAAAATATATATATCTGTGACAGCGTCCCGGTTGTTGTGTTGTGTGGGTGATGTAAGTACCAACATGTAGGTACCAATGAAGAGTCTAAAATTCAATGTACACCGTCTCCTCTGTAGATATTTTGTATGTTCTAATATGGGTTATTTAAATGTAAATGTGTGGAAAAGCACTTCATGCATTAAAGCAATTGTATTTTTGAACTGATTGTTCTTTCCTCTTAGTAGTCCTCTTTGGGTTTTTTTCCCCACACTCTTCTTCAGCATGATAGTTGATAAATTCGTTCCCTCAAAAAATTTATATACATAAAAAAATTATATTAAATACATATAAAATATATTTTTCCTTTAAAAGAAGAATACATTTTACAGCTTTTGATATTTGCTATTAAAAAACCATTGAAATTCACTGAAAAAACCATAGGTTATAGACCATATATAGTTAGGAATTAGCATTTACAAAACCTTGAAAATTCACTGAAAAAACCATAGGTTATAGACCATATATAGTTAGGAATTAGCATTTACAAAACCTTATTTTACTCACACAAAACCATTGAAATTCGCATATATAGTTAGTTGCACTAACTATATATCGCGCACCCGCTATCCACTGCTGATCATGTCACATATTACATCATTCATGACATTGTCAGTGACATCACTGATGACATCACTGATGACATCACTGATGACAACATCCAGTGACTGTATGTTTCTGTAAAGTTAAAATATGTCTTACATATTGAAGAATGAGTGGATGTATAAGTGTCTGGATGAAGGATTTAGTAGGTGCATGACTGACTGTATGAGTGAGTGATTAAATGTGTCTCACTGAGTGCATGGGATAGTGACTAAACTGTCTTAGTTTGTGCATCATTATGTCTGTTGTTCTGTAAACTGCTGCATGTGTTGATCAGTAGCTATATGAGTAACTATATGGGTTATTGATTGGTTGCCCAAGTATTTGTATGGGAGACTGAGTGTGTGTGTGGGTGGCTGGGAGGTGTATGACTCTGTGCATAGATGTGTGAGCAGTTGATTCACTAGATGTATGGGTTCAAAAGTGCATGTGGAAACAGCTGTATGGGCGGTTGACTGTGTGCATGAGTGTATTGGTGAGTGAATGGATATCTCAGTGCTACATGTCAAAGTAAGTACATATGTAAAACACAGTACATGTGAGAGTTGACATATATAAATAACTGTGCATAAGAGCCAGTGAATGTGTGAGTGGCTGTATGGATCATTGTGAACTTGTATCAGGGATTGTATAAGAGAGTAAATATGTGTTAGTATATGTTTGAATAAGTAAGGTGTGTATAACTGTATAGTTGAGGAAATGGAGGTGTGATTGATTCTTTGCATGACTGACTAGGTGTGTGAGTAACTCCATGGATGAGTGACAGTCTGTGAGTGTCTGTTTACACTGAGTGTATCTAAGGTTATATTAGAGTCTGAAGAGGTTCATCGTATTATCACATGAATGATGTCATCAGTGATGTGATCAGTAATGTCAAATGAGATGTCATCAGTGATGTCATCAGTGATGTCATTTGAGATGTCATCAGTGATGTCATCAGTGATGTCATTTGAGATGTCATCAGTGATGTCATCAGTGATGTCATGAGTGATGTCATCAGTGATGTCATTTGAGGTGTCATCAGTGATGTCATTTGAGATGTCATCAGTGATGTCATCAGTGATGTCACTGACCATGTCATGAATGATGTAATATGTGACATGATCAGCAGTGGATTGCGGGTGCGCGATATATAGTTAGTGCAACTAACTATATATGCGAATTTCAATGGTTTTGTGTGAGTAAAATAAGGTTTTGTAAATGCTAATTCCTAACTATATATGGTCTATAACCTATGGTTTTTTCAGTGAATATATATATATATATATATATATATATATATATATATATATATATATATATATATATATATATATTCACAGAAAAAACCATAGGTTATAGACCATATATAGTTAGGAATTAGCATTTACAAAACCTTGAAAATTCACTGAAAAAACCATAGGTTATAGACCATATATAGTTAGGAATTAGCATTTAGAAAACCTTATTTTACTCACACAAAACCATTGAAATTCCATATATAGTTAGTTGCACTAACTATATATCGCGCACCCGCAATCCACTGCTGATGATGTCACATATTACATCATTCATGACATGGTCAGTGACATCACTGATGACATCACTGATGACATCTCAAATGACATCACTGATGACATCACTGATGACATCTCAAATGACATCACTGATGACATCATGACACACCAATACCAGTTACTACATACGCACTCACTGATTCCTACGTCTACACACACATTCACTCATTCACCCATACAATCACTCATACATACAGTCACTCATTATTACAACACTATCATATGCACTCATACACCTATGCAGACAGTCACACACTGCCACTCATCCATGGAGTTACTCACACACCAAGTCAGTCCTGTAAAGAATCAATCACACTTCCATTTCTTCATCTATACAGTTAAACACAGAACACCATACTTCAGTGACATCACTGATGACATCACTAATGACATCTGAAATGACATCACTGATGACATCTCAAATGACATCACTGATGACATCATGACACACCAATACCAGTTACTACATACGCACTCACTGATTCGTACGTCTACACACACATTCACTCATTCACCCATACAATTACTCATACATACAGTCAGTTATTATTAGAACACTATCATATGCACTCATACACCTAGTCAGTCCTGTGAAGAATCAATCACACTTCGATTTCCTCATCTATAGTTAAACACAGAACACCATACTTTTCACACATATACTAACACATACTTACTCTCTTATACAATCACTGATACAAGTACACATTGATATGCACAGAGTCACACACCTCCCAGCCAGCCACACACACACTCAGTCTTCCATACATCCAGTCATTCTTCAATATGTAAAACGTATTTAAACTTTACAAAAACACACAGACACTAGATGATGTCATCAGTGATGTCATTTGAGATGTCATCAGTGATGTCATCAGTGATGTCACTGACCATGTCATGAATGATGTAATATGTGACATCATCAGCAGTGGATTGCGGGTGCGCGATATATAGTTAGTGCAACTAACTATATATGGAATTTCAATGGTTTTGTGTGAGTAAAATAAGGTTTTCTAAATGCTAATTCCTAACTATATATGGTCTATAACCTATGGTTTTTTCAGTGAATTTTCAAGGTTTTGTAAATGCTAATTCCTAACTATATATGGTCTATAACCTATGGTTTTTTCTGTGAATTTCATTGGTTTTTTAACAGCTAATATCTGTAGCTGTAAAATGTATTCTTCTTTAAATCCAAAAATATATTTTATATGTTTATGAATAATTTTTTTTAAAAATATTTTTTTTTCTTCGTTCCCGCTTCGCGAATCGGGAAGCTTCCCGTTAGCTGACCTTGATGCCGCGAAATAGACCGCGAGCCGGTAAACGTTTCTTTACCGCAAGTGCCGCGTTAGAAAACAACATCGTGACGCCTCCCGTCCGCATGACGTTTCACGTTGTCGCGTGATACGTCATATGACGTGCTACGTTAGCGAACTGGTACGCGAAGCGAGTCGCAAAGCGCAGGTTTCTGGAAGCAAACCGGGAGGCCCTGCAAAGCGCTTAACGTAAACACAGCAAGTCATGTGACTTGGTAATAACACTTTTCATTGGTTCATTTCACTTTTGGATTCCTAATGATGTAAGACTAGGTCATATAATCTAAAATAAACACTTTTGATTGGTTGAGAACTCTTGTTTTTCCCAAATGATGAAACTCCCTCCTTCTTTCCTCACTCTGACTTTCATCATTGTGAGAGAAAGACCCTTTGTGATCACTGAGCAATGGCTTCTTTAGTAGCTTCAGCTGGTGCTTCCCCACCACCTCCACCACATCCAAGGAAGAGTGGACCACCTGCTCAAGTTATAATTCAACAAGAAGAGGAAGAAGAGGAACAGGACGACGAGCACGAAGAGAGGCAGTTTTTGCCTGAGCAGCCCAGGACGTCTCACCGGAAAGAAAACTTCATTTGGCAATTTTTTAAAATTCCCAAAGGTCAGAAAAAAGTAAATGCAAGATACGTAACTTGCCTTATATGTCAAGATAGACTGTCCAGAGGAACCGAGAAAAAATACAGTTTCGGAAACTACACAATGCATCGCCATATGACTAGGTGGCATCCTAACAACTACAGTGCTGCACAGTTTCGGAACGACCTAGATAATCTCCCTATTATGGCCAGAAGATCTGTTGTACCGGAAGTAACGGGACCAGAGGGCAGGGAGATGGTGCCAAATATACAAATGAAATTTGGTGAAGTAAAACACATCTGCGTATTTTGCGATGGATTCATTTCCTACGGAGAAAGAAGCATCACTCTGATCAACAGAGCTATTGACTATCATATGCAAGTTTGTACGAAACGCCCAAAATAATAAATACTTCTTTTTTTGTTTTGTTGCTCCTGTTGAGCCCTTTACAATGAATCGTTTTCATTGCCCCCTCCAAGAAAAACCCAAAAAAATATAAAACTGTTCAGAAAAATTCAAAAAAAGTAAAAAAATGTTCCGAAAAATAATAAAAAAAATATAAAACAACAAAAACAATAAAAAAAAAAGTTCTTTTCAGAACTACCTCCCCGTTATTAAAAAATTGGTACAATATTTGGAACTGTGCCAACCTCTATTTCTCTTAGTTCGCTTCCCAGTTCGCTCGCCGGTACGCGAACCGGAAGCGAACCAAAAACAGTAAGTATAAGGGAAGGAAACAGACACTTATGTTAAAAGAAAGACAGCTATAGGGGAGTAAACTAGAGATACTATTACCCGTAATCCACTGCTGATGATGTCACATATTACATCATTCATGACATGCTCAGTGACATCATCAGCAGAGGATTGCGGGTTTTTTGGCAACGTGCCTTATCCACGGTTTAATAACGCTGCCTTTTGCTTTATATAAGTTTTCAAATTGTATGAAATATATACCAATAGGTCGTTATGAACCTTTAGGTAGTGCTTTTCTTCATGAGGTCTGGTCGCTTCCATACACATACAGATGTTTCAAAGATGATCAAGAAGTTTATCTGAATGGAGAGGAATGCACTGAGACGCCAGATCATTCACTAATGTGTAGGCACATACAGTTACACGGTTCATGCAACAAACACCGATCAAATATGGCTTGCGTGTTGCAAGGCACGCCAGTTCCTGCTATCATCCCCACGTTCAAGTTGTTGGAAAATGGTAGTTATTTGATGCTCAATAATGAAGATTGTTCTGAGTTAATTAAAAGTATTCCTTTTATCGTAACAGTAAGTGAACGGGTTATTTGCTGCAGAAATGTTCTATTTCCTCCCACACATGAACATAGGGAGTTTTCAATCTGGCCACAAATACCAACCTTGGGACAGATTTCAACGGCATGGCAAGAATAAGAGCTCTTTTGTCTCAGAGAGAGGTGGCCTTGAGTTCGGCCCGTGAAACTTTCGTGCTTCACATAGCGAACACCCGTACAGAGGTGCAGACCCTTTTCAATTCAGATTTGCCTTTCAATTTCAGCAAGATGGTTCCGACTATCTTTAACGCATCCTCCACAAAGGCCCTGGCGCACTTTTTTAAAGTTGTTACCAGTGGTCTCGTGACTTCATTTGAGAAAATCTTTGGAGTCATCCCTGCTTCCTTTCATTCTATTTTCTCCACTCTGCTTCGTGGATTGGCATTTTTACTTGCATTACCAGCGGACGCTCTTGTGCTTTTTTACATTTTTAAATATGGATGTCCCTCCTATGCAACCTCCCACCCTGCAGCTGCTGACACTGTTCCGCAATCGCATGCTAGAATATTATGGCACAATGCCGTTGGCGATATTAAGCACGGCATATGGATTATCTTTTCGATTCTCCTACTTCACCTGTGTCCAGCCTGTATTTCACTGCCTGACCTGTGATTTCGATTGGGCCATTGATTTGTGTCTCTGCGGACCGGTTTCTCCTGACGTCGACTTTAATCAGCTGATGACTCCTATCATTACTCACGAGTTGGTTTGTCCTGGCGAAAGGATTATGGCTGTGGCATTGATGCATGGACTACTTGGTCCCTGGAATTTACTGGCGGCAGCACAGTCTTTCTTGGAACAGAGCTTTCTTGAAAACCCACCGAGCTGTCCTCTGATGGTGATAGAGGATCCGGTGCTGGGAGAGCACGTATGTTCTTTTCCGCTTTTAAATTGGATGGCTGAACTGTTTTCGGATGAAGACGGTGACTTCCTATTGGAGGCTGTTGCAGCTTATTTTGCATACACAGTTATGTCATAGACCTTTTTCATGTTTGATATGCTGAGTACTAGCATTTCATTGACAATTCATTGACTTATTTGTCAAGTTTTTATTATTTACCTTGCCTATTGGCTTAAGACTCGATAAAGTACTTGGCTGTTTTATTTTTCTTTAGCATTAAATTTTCCTAGTTTTTAATGCTTTACCTCGGGACCGTCCACATATAAACTTGCAATCTGCTCTCATGAGATGGCACTTCTATTATCTTATTCAGTTCGTTTCCGGATCATGGGGAGGTGTCATCTAGGTCCTGGATATCTTTACACCGTGTTAAGTTAGCATGGGCTCATTACCGGTTTAAACGCCATTTTTCCTTTTTTGCAACTTCTGCACACGACACTTAGTTGTTGCTTTAGCTTTCCACCTAGTAGTTCATCGTGGTTTACATGAGAATAATATGTTATTGCTCTACTATCTGCTTTGCTTGTTAAACTATATCTGTACAGCGAGTGCTAAAGTTTCAAGAACAACACGATACAGAATTGTTATGAGGTCTGATCTCCACGACTTCATACTCATAACATAAGTGCAACTTCTGCCAATTCTGGGCATGAGGCGGGTTTTATATTGCTTTGCCGAACACACATACACAACAGTTGATGCGGTTCACATGAAGAGAGAGCTGGTGTATGCTGATGTGATTCCTTCAAATCTAAGACACTAAAGTATGGGCACGCCCTAAACCAACACAAAGAGACCTTCTTAGCAAATAATATAATATGTGTATTAGGGAGGGTGAGATATAAGCAGCCGCGGGCCGTGGAGGGAGTTACGGTGAGGCAGGGAGGCGGGGAGGGGGAGAAGCAGGGTGGAGCCCTCTCTACCTTGCCCCTCCCCCTCCCCGCCTCCCTGCCCCACCGTAACTCCCTCCACGGCCCGCGGCTGCTTATAAGTGTTGCTAACTCTTATTCATTTACAGCATGTTAACATACTGTCACCATTCGCTTTTTATGTACTAGTAACTATGCTGGTAATTTTGCTACTGATAATATGTGTACTTGTATTCTCCACCCTGCTTCTCCCCCTCCCCGCCTCCCTGCCTCACCGTAACTCCCTCCACGGCCCGCGGCTGCTTATAAGTGTTGCTAACTCTTATTCATTTACAGCATGTTAACATAATATCACCATTCGCTTTTTATGTACTAGTAACTATGCTGGTAATTTTGCTACTGATAATATGTGTACTTGTATTATCTAAGATACTACGCCTGAGAAGACGGCATTAGTAAATAAACATTTCAAATACACATGTGTTCTTCTTAACTCCATGTTCTGGTTTCTAAGAAATATATAACGACCGACTGTTCATGAGTTCCACGTATCCTGAGGTACTATAAGTTCATATTCTGGATTGTCTAAACATTGAGAGTTTGTTATATCCAATGTGACACTGTACCTAGCTTGCTAAGGAGTTTTTGATTACTAACGTGAGTTTTGGGACACCCTAATTCGCCGAGGTTCCAATCCTCTGTCCACAGTTCTGTGTGAGAACAGAAACCCTGCGACAGGGGCACCCCCGACCCTTGCTGGAGCTTCATCACACTTGCGATACAACTCCAGCAATGCGCCACCTTTACGGCACAGATACATCACGCATCTGTGCTGTTTTTGCCCCATGATGCGCCGCATTGTAAATGCAGCACACCATAGGTGACGGAACAGCGGCACAGAATGACTAACACATCCCTGGTGATGCGCCAGTCATCATAAATGTATCCCTATGCTTCTTATCTTGTTAGAGATGAACCGCCATATGTATCATCAAAGTTTTTTGCATTTCCTAAATAGCGAACTTTAAGGAATAAATAGCGATTCTTTACCATTCCTAGTTTGCGATTAGCTATTTGCTAATTACAAATTACCCATTCATTTCCTTCATTTCCATAGGGCGGTTGGACTCACTTTTAGCTCGAACGGCTGAATGGATTTCCACGAAACTTGGCAAAATTGTAGGGACTGGTAGCCCGATGTGCCTTTGCTATGTCTCAAGATATATGCTCCAGTGGTTTTTACGAAAATTAACTTTGAAAAATATATATTGGGCTACATTGGCCTATATATATGTTGGAGCCCAAATGTAGCCCAATGTAGCCCAATGAAGCCCAATGTAGCCCAATGTAGCCCAAAGATGGCCGCCAGACACACAAAAAAACAAATGTAGCCCAAATATCAGCCAGATGTAGCCCAACTATAGCCCAGTGACAGAATGACCAATCAGCTTCGCAAACCTCCGTTACGCGAAGCGGAGCGCTGTTACAGATATATATCTTTTTTTGAACGTTAATTTCTCAAAATCCACTGGAGCACATATATTGAGACCTAGCAAAGGCACATCGGGCTACCAGTCCCTAATATTTTGCCAAGTTTCGTGCAAATCCATTCAGCCGTTCGATTATTATTATTATTTTTTTTTTTTGCCCCGCGGGGCCCTTTTAAAACCTCCACATCAAACCTAGGGGGTCAGCGAGGATCTACTATGCCCCCTTATAGTTATTTCCCCCTTTGTTTTGACCTCCTCTTGTCTCTCGATCCTACCGAGAGACAAGATGGCGGCCGCTACGGACTTTTTGGAATGTTGACAGATGCCGGAGAACCACTCAGCTTCGCTTCACAAAGCTCCGTTGCCCGAAAAGTACGCGTCCTGGGACGCTGCCAGGTCCGCTGTTACAGATATATATCTTTTTTTAAACGTTAATTTCTCAAAATCCACTGGAGCACATATATTGAGACCTACAAAAGGCACATCGGGCTACCAGTCCCTACAATTTTGCCAAGTTTCGTGCAAATCCATTCAGCCGTTCGGGCTAAAAGTGAGGCCAACCGCCCTATGGAAAACTCAATGTTAAAAACACGTTTTGGGACCCCCCTTTTTTCTCTGCCCCCCCTTGACGAACCCCCCCCAAATTTTCAAGGGCTGCTCAGAAACAAAATGTGCCGTTTTCCTGAAAATTTCAGCCAATTCCGTCCACAAACGCCAAAGTTATTAGACATAGAATTTTCAAAAATCCCATAGAGAAAAAATCCTAACTATATATACCTACTGGCGACCGCCAGTAGGTAATATATGTATATTACCTACTGGCGATCGCCAGTAGGTATATATAGTTAGGATTTTTTTCCTATGGGATTTTTGAAAATTCTATGTCGAATAACTTTAGCGTTTGAGGACGGAATTGGCTGAAATTTTCAGGAAAATGGAACATTTCATTTCTGAGCTGAAAATTTGGGGGGGTTTCGTCAAGGGGGGGCCGAGAAAAAAGGGGCGTCCCAAAACGCGTTTTTCCCATGCAATTTTCCATAGGGCGGTTGGACTCACTTTTAGTTCGAACGGCTGAATGGATTTCCACGAAACTTGGCAAAATTGTAGATATTGTTTGCCCAATGTGCCTTTGTTAGGTCTCAATATATGTGCTCCAGTGGATTTTGATAAATTAACGTTCAAAAAAATATATATATCTGTAACAGCGCTCCGGTTAGCGCCCCGGTTCGCGTACTTGACGCGTAACGGAACTTCCGGTTAGCGCCCCGGTTCGCGTACCGGACGAGTAACGGAACTTCGCGAAGCGAAGCTGATTGGCTCTCCGGTGTCTGTCAACATTCTAAACAGTCCGGAGCGGCCGCCATCTTGTCTCTCGGTAGGATCGAGAGACAAGAGGTGAAGAAAAACGAAGGGGGAAATTAATGAAAGGGGGCAAGGTAGACCCCTCCTGACCCCCTAGGATTGATGAGGGGGCTATTAAAGGGTCCCGCGGGGCAAAAAATAAAAAAAATAAAAATTCATTTTTTTTGCGGTAGAGGCGCTACCTGGTACGCGAACCGGGTAGCTAACCGGTAGCGTAACGGGAGTCCGCCATCTTGTGTTTCGGTCGAATTTAATCACAAGATGGAGGAAAAACAATGTGGGAAATGGGTATAAGGGGGCACGGGAGACGTATCCTGATCCCCTAGGTTTTCTAAGGGTGGCTGAGGAGGCTCATATATGTCGAAAAAGAAAAAAGAAATTGAATTTTTCGCGAGGTTAGCTGCCGGTACGCGAACTGGGTAACGAACCGGGAATTGAACAAAAGTGAAAATTAGTGAAAAAAGGTACATTTGAAATTTTTAAAGAGTAATCATAGTTAAGGTAGCTCTGAAAAGAGCTTTTGGGTTCTGTGTAAGTTCTAGGTACTTATAAGTAGGTACCAATACATAGTCTTAAATTCAGGATGAAAATTCTGTTCCCCTCATCTGAGAAGTGAACTCCATCTCCTCTGTAGATATCTTGCATGTAGTAACGCAAGTTATTGTTGTAGATGGAGCCCATTCCATGGTCTCTCGTGTAAGCTGAAACAGACTTATTTACATGCTTCCTCGATTTCTCAATTTGTGGACAAAATTGGTTGGACCACCTCCATTTCTGTCTTTGGCATATATTTGAATATACCAAGGCAGTTTGAGGAAAAAGTGCCATCAATTGCTCAAAGGTGTCCTTTAAAAGCATTTCCAGACCTACCCCAGTCAAAGTGCCCAAGTCATTTCCTCCACAGTGCACAATTAACAGGTCAGGTTTTGGCAAATGCAAAAAGGTTTTCACCAATGGTATCAATTGGTGACATCTTAATCCTCTGTGGCCAATCCATTTGATTTCCACATTTTGTAAATTGAGGTTGTGTAAATTTCTGTTATCAGCATACCTTTGAGCCCAGTGGATGTAACTATGTCCAACAATCCAGACAGAAAACATGGTGAGAGGAGGTTCTGCTGCAGTCAGATGAAGTGTGGGAATGAAATGGCAGTTGAAACAGTAGGAGTTTGTAATGAAAAAAACTGTGGAGTTTCTGTGCTAATGATTCAGTAGCAGTGATTGGTGGATTTTGATTGCTGAAAACAGAAAGTTAGGGTGCATGGATGAGTTCTTTGAAAGATGTAATTTGAATGGTCAAGAAAAAATCGTTTTATGAAAGATTGCACTGGATACGCAGGTGTACTGAGAGTTCAGAGTTCAATTGAAACATTGTTGTGTGAACTTGTAAACATGACAGGTCTTTCAGGAGGTGGTTGCTATGGAAAAAAGGCAGAAAGGGCAGAGGGGGGAAGGGTGTTGATTTGAAAAAAGTGAGGGAAGAGTTTTGATTGGGTGACATGAGAGATATGTGTGATGAATTACAGCATTTCTGTGAATTTGTTGGTTGCAGCCTCTGGAGTGCATACCCTTTGCTCTGCTAAAGAAAAATTGGTGTGTGTCTGAGACTGTTTTGAAACTCAAAAAGTATTTGCTAAGGTGAGAAAAGATTCATTTAATTTAGATAGAGAATAGTATGCTTTAGGGAGAAAATTATGAAGAAAGTTGTGAATTTAAAATGTTGCTTTGTGTCAAGTGTTTTACAAATAGATTTAGTTTCTTTGAGTTTCATAGCCATGTTAAAAGTGACGCAAAAGTGGTGCAAGGGCCTTAAAAAAACGCTTTCATGTGTGTTAGGGCATTTTAAGTCACTTCCCCATGAATCTGGGTGAATAATTTGCTTACTTGATGTGTTTAAAAACGTTTCTAGAAGTCAATTAGGTTTCTTGATATGTGCTGCTAGAGTTTCATAGCCAGCATGGGTCATATTTAGAAGGACTTTGAGCCACTTTCAACTTATTTTCCCTATGTTAAAGGTGACGCTAAAGTGATGAAAGGGCCTTGTAAATACACTCTCATGTTTGAGCCACTTTCATGTTATTTTCCCTATGTTAAAAGTGACGCAAAAGTGGTGCAAGGGTCTTGTAAAATATTTCCTCATGTGTGTTAGGGCATTTTAAGTCACTTCACCATGAATCTGGGTGAATAATTTGCTTACTTGATGTGTTTAAGAACGTTTCTTGAAATCATTTAGGTTACTTGATATGTACTGATAGAGTTTCATAGTCAGCATGGACCATATTTACAAGGCCTTTGAGCCACGTTCCCGTTATTTTCCCCACGTTAAAAGTGACTTTAAAGGTGGTGCAAGGTCCTTGTAAATACGCCCTCATGAGTGCTTTGCAAATTTAAGTCATTTCCCCGTGGTGCAAGGTCCTTGTAAATACGCCCCCATGTGTGCTTGGCAAATTTAAGTACTGACAGGGTGTGCTTGTACATAGGAGCTGTGTTGTCTTTTCAAATTATGACCAGAAAATCGTTTTTTAAAAAAAAGAAATGCTTTTTACATTTATGAGAAGGTCAAAATGGTGTCTGCTTCTTTAAATAAATATTTCACTTTCCACCATGAATATGGGAGAATAATTTCCTTGTTTGCCGGTTTAAAAACACGTTTCTTGAAGTCATTAAGGTTTCACAATATGTTCTGCAAGAGTTTCATAGTCAACATGCCTGAAAGCATTTTGTAGCACAGCGCGCCGTGAGGGGAACGGCTTGGAGCCCTCACAGACTCACCAGTAGCCAGGGGGCATTTCGGTCGGCACGGGAGCAGCGGGAACCACATCCCCCCGGCACGGGAGCAGCGGGAACCACATCCCCCAGCTGCCCCGGCCGGCACAGGACCAGTGACGCCATAACAGCGCCCGGAGGCGCTACAAAGACTGAGGGGCGCCGAGCGGCCAGCGGGACGCCTGAAAGCATTTTGTAGCACAGCGCGCCGTGAGGGGAACGGCTTGGAGCCCTCACAGACTCACCAGTAGCCAGGGGGTATTTCTGTCGGCACGGGAGCAGCGGGAACCACATCCCCCAGCTGCCCCGGCCGGCACAGGACCAGTGACGCCATAACAGCGCCCGGAGGCGCTACAAAGCCCGAAGAGCACCTCCCGCCCGCGGGACGCGCGCGGGCGGTACCGGGCGGAGGGCGGGCCGTCTAAGGCCGTCCAAGGACGACCAGGGACGGGACGGGCCACGTCCCTTTCAGCATGGGTAAGCGCAAACTGGCTACATCGGCGGCAGGCGAGGCTAAAGCGAAGGTGCCCAAGTACACAACCAGTATTATTACTTATTTAACAACTAAGGTGGGTGAACTATCAACGCAGATCGCTGAGTCCGAGCGTGAGCTGGGTCTTGCCTCTAGCCCTGGGGCTGTTAATACATCTGTTGCCTCTGCTATAAACTGTATCCCATTGGAGCCACGGGTCATCATTGAATCATGTAGACCCATTCTACCACAACCCGCCACAGTTCTTCCTTTTCCGGCATTGTCCGAAACTGTGATACCATCACTCCCTATGACCCCGGGGGTTGCAGAAAGGACTGTATTAAGCCAGCCTGGTCCTCTGCAGTCCATTTATGTAACAGAGGAAGGTATTTCAGCTCTACTGGAAAAACTGTTCATTGAAAGACTTGAAACTGCATTGATCCAGATTGCCTCTGATATTACTGAGACTTTGAAGGATTGTGTTAAGACCCTTATGGCTAAATGTGACCGCATTAATGATGCCCTCATTACTCGGGCCCCCCCCCCTATGCCTATAGCGCCATGCCCTACAGTTGCGCATATGTCTGCTCCCAAGGGTGGGGGTCCACCCACAATTAGGTTGGCTGGTTCCCCTATAGTGACCGTTGAAAACCCTGCTCCAAAAAAATGGAAAGTGTATAATGGGATATATATCCCCACAACGGAGGCTGCTCCCAGGGAAATCACCTCGGTAAAACCTACAGGTCAGCAGGGGGCTGTGGTAAGAAGGGTACCCCCAATTAATTTACCACCGGATGCAACACCCTTTGTTGCTATCTTAGTTAACGTGCCTAAACTTGAAGACGGGGAGGCGGAACATCATGATACTCTTCTCAGGCAAGTTAAAAAATGGTGTAATGCTAACTGCACGGGAGAAAGCAATATTGCGGATAACATTGTAACAAGCAGAAGGGTCAGTTGGGTGGGCACAAGCAAGAAAGAGGTAGCTGGAGATTGTGTCATTGTAAACTTTAAATCTAGATATGTCGCTAGTCGACTCTTTTGGGACAACTCCCCTTTGGACACTGTAAGTAAAGGTGTTCGGGCGATGCCTCTTGGCTTTTTTTATCCCCGAGTATATGGAATGGGTGGCGTTGAGAATAATATGCCACAACCTACTGAAAATGCTTGGGCGGAGGATTATCTTATTTCATCTGTGGTTACTAATGATTGGGTTACTAAGCCAACCAAGGGGAATGGTTCAATTAATGCTGCAAGGTATATTCCTCCAAATGATTTAGTTTTGTCAAATAGATTTGTGGCCCTAGCCGATGGAATAGACGTTGAATGACTAGAGCCCGATCATGAAAATCCGATTGTCCCATGTTTAGATATTGTAGAGGCTACCACACCTGAGGCCACAGTCAAAACTGTTATAGATGACCGATTACAATTGGGCAAAGGGCATATCAGGTTATTATCATGGAATATTGCGGGCCTACAGGCAAAACAGGATGACCCGATTTGGTTACAACAACTGAAGGAACACGATATAGCTGCCCTGCAAGAAACTTGGACAAAAGATAAGGGCTTCTGGGTAGATGGTTACATTTCATTTTTTGTTGATGCCCAGAGTTCCACGGCGGGAAGGGATAGAGGGGGCTTGTTATTTCTTGTTTCAGTCAAATTAGCTGGGAATGTTAGAGAAATACCTAGTTCTCAATTTTTCCAGCTGGTGGAAATTTGTTTGGCAGATAAGAACAAGTTCGTGTTTATAAATTGCTATAATTCCATGCAAGGGGGGCCCCCTAATTTTGTTTTAGAAGACTTATCGGCCTTTTTAATCAATTATATGTCAAATCAAACCACTTTTGTTCAGCTCATAATGATGGGTGATTTTAATGTTCATTTGTGTGAGTCTCACTGCCAGATTATAGATGATACCGGTCCAGACCACACATCGTTGCCTCATTTTGAACATAGCCCTAAGGGTGTGGCAATGGAAAACCTGTTATCATCTAATGATTTATATGAGCCAGGGTTCGCAGACCCAACAAGTCGTGTGGTCACGTACAATGCAAGAGGTAGCGAATCGATTATTGATTATTTCTTTATGTCCCCGGGGCTCTTACGTTATGTATTGTTTTATAATGCCTTTGTAAGTGGGTTCAGTGACCACAATCCGGTGTTGTTGGTTCTGGACTCTCTTTCTGGTTTGTGTAAAGGGCAACAAAGGGCTACTGCCACTAGGGATGTAAGGAGCAGAGACCAGGGAAGACGCCTTAAATGGTGTAAAGTTTGTCCAGAGGACTTTCATGGTCTAATTGAGCAACATATGGCAGTTCAATTTGAGAAATGTAGGGATGGAGAGAGGAGGGGGGGGGAGGTTGTTAGTGCCTTTGAAGCTATTTGTGCAAGAATAGAAAAGGAGCTTACAGCAAAGCCGAGGAGGGGTTCTGCCCCAGTGTTCATGTGGTTTGATCGCACTTGTTCGAAGGCACACTCGGCTTTGTTGAAAGCCCTTAAACAATCGCCCAGAGATAGGTGTCTGGTGGCACAGTTGAGAAGAGATTACGCAATGGCGGTTAAATTACGGAAAAAGGACATTAAGGATGAAGCATGGGTCTCTTTAATGGATTCCACAACTCTCAAACAAAGCTCCAAATTCTGGGCCATAATTAATAATCCTTTGTTTGCTAATACTAATAACATGGATCTTGATATTAATATCCCTGAAGCAGACTGGATTAATCATTTTTCCAATATATATGGCTCAAATGAAACAGTTGAGGCTTTCGCAATACCCTACTCCCTATCCTACCCAACCAAGTTAATTTTTAGTAAATCAGAAGTAGAGCTGGCAATTTTAGGCTCTGCTGCCAATAAAGCCCCGGGCCCAGATGGGGTTCCACTGGACCTCTACAAACTTAACCCTGGGTTGTGGGCTGAGATCTTAGCTAACGTCTTCAATTGTGTACATGAGGGGGGTTTGCCAAAAACTTGGGCATGCTCAATTATAGTACCAATTTTTAAAAAGGGCCAAAGAAGTGACCCCAAGTGTTTTCGTCCTATTTCTTTATTGGACTCTTCTATGAAGATTTTGGGCAAGGTTCTGTTAGCTAGAATTAACACTTGGTCCCTAGAAAATGACATTCTAGCAGACGCCCAGTACGGGTTTCGTGCAGGCAGAGGGACAGAGGACCAATGCTTAAATCTTCATTTGTTAATTTCAAAATACACTACTGCTAAAAAGGGGTCAATTTTTGTTGCTTTTATGGACCTGTCCACGGCCTTTGATTTAGTTAATAGAGCCCGGCTGTGGACCATGTTGTTAAAATTGGGACTTGATCCACCACTTGTATATTTCCTGGCAGAACTACACAAGGATTTAAAAGCTTCCATTAGGATGGACCAAGAAGGTAATCGTACAGCTTGGTTCAAATCGAGTAGGGGCGTGCGGCAGGGCTGCATTCTTGCTCCCATGCTGTTCACTCTTTATATAAATTCACTTGAGAAGACCCTTTTAACTGCTACCTTGGACATTCCGCTTGCAGGGGATACCCGTATTCCTGTTCTCCTGTACGCGGACGACGCTGCTTTGATAGCTCGTACCCCCATAGGTTTGCAAAGACTTTTAAATGGTTTTAATGATTTCATGTCTTCATTGGACTTAGTGATAAATAACTCTAAATCTCACGTCATGGCTTTTGGGGCTGTTAAAAATAATTCCAAACAGTTCTACTGCAATGGCGATGTGATCACTAATGTCAATATTTTTACTTATTTGGGTGTGATCTTTGACACCAAGGGGAGCTGGGCTCCCCAAATTACAGCTAAAACTAAAGCAGTTAGGAGTTCGGCTAATGCTATTTTAAGTTTCTCCAGGAGACTGGGAGGGAAGCCAACTGGTGCTTTACTAAACTTGTATAGGGCGAAATCTGTGGCAATAGCCAGGTATGGCTCAGGTTTGTGGGGTTATGTGAATGGCGATATGGTCCAAAGGGAAGAAAATAAGTTCCTTCGATCTATATTAGGACTTCCCCAATCCACAGCCACGTTTTCAGTCCACCAGGAACTTGGTTTTGGGTACATTTCAGACACTCTTTTAATGGCCCCCATTTTGCTATGGATAAGGACCTGGACTAATAACAATCTAGGCCTTAACCATAAAATACTGGTTGACTGCCTAAAATTGGATAATTTCAAAAAAATAGCTTGGCTATCATACATTCAAAAGTGCTCTTTGGAGCTGGGACGTCCCGATATTTTTGCGGTCCCTCAAAATCTAAAGAAATCGGATTTAGATTGGGTTAAGCTAAACTTTATTAAAATTAAAAATGTGGAGAGAGAGGAACGACAACTGACTAAAACCACGGTCAGAGCTCATTACTTGACCATTACCTGCCTCACTATACAACCATACCTTACTATTGTTAACATTCCCTTTCATAGGTGGCTTCTGGTTAAACTTCGGTTTAATCAGATTTATACGGTTCTCTGTGATAGTCAAGGCTGGTATAAGGAGGAGGACGCCCCTGTTTGCAATTGCGACAACTTTTCAATACAAGATAATATGCACCTTATGTTGTTCTGTAATTTTTTTACTGTGCCCAGACAGAAATACCTGGTTCCATTACTGAAGGATAAAGCCTTCACTCAGTCAAAACCTGCCCTCCTGTATCTCCAATTATTGGATCTGCTTTGGCTATGTTTAGCGTGGCCAATTATCTTGTTGCTGCAGTTAGGATCAGGAGAAGAAGACTTAAAATGTAATATATGGGTCTTTTGTATGGAAGGTGAAAATGGATAATGTTTTGTGTATTTGTAAATTTCTAGCGAAATAGTTACTCCTTTTTAGCTGTATTTTTAAATTGTGAATATATTAAATTATATTGATGCTTCGCATCATTTTTAATATTGTGAATATGTAAATATTATTGTCATACTGACTTTGTAACTTCTCATGAATTTGTATTGCCCCTTCTCTGTGAATGTAGAATGCTTTTATGATTTTTAACTAAATCGAATAAAGTGGTTTTTGACTTGACTTGATAGTCAACATGGGGGCAAATTTACAAAGCTTATGAGCCACATTCACGTCATTTTCCCCACGTTAAAAGTGACTTTAAAGGTGGTGCAAGGTCCTTGTAAATAAGCCCTCACGAGTGCTTGGTAAATTTAAGTCATTTCTCCGTGGTGCAAGGCTCTTGTAAATACGCCCGCATGTGTGCTTGGCAAATTTAAGTACTGACAGGGTGTACTTGTACATAGGAGTTGTGCTGTGTTTTCAAATTATGACATGAAAATGGTTCATAAAGAAAAGGAATGGTTTTTACATTTATGACAATGACAAAAAGGTGTCTGCTTCTTTAAATAAATATATCACTTCTCACCATCAATCTGGGAGAATAATTTACTTGTTTGTCGGTTAAAAAATTGTTACTTTAAGACATTTAGGTTTCACAATATGTGCTGCTAGAGTTTCATAGTCACTATGATGATAATGATATACATTTAGAACTGTGTAGGAGGCATGGAGAAACTGAGGCTTCTGTAAGTGTCAAGGGAGGTGAGTAATGTACATTGCTCTGTTGCATACAGTCCTCATCTTCTGCGTACTCTTGGATATGCTAGACTACATCTGCACAATGAGATACCTAAGCTGAGGAAATACAGGTGATGTGATTGTGAAATGAGCAAAAATATTTGCACGTTTTTCAATTATATCACCTGTGTTTCCTAACATTACAAATCACATTGTGCAGATGAGGTTTAGGCCTGTCCAGGGAGACAGAGGAGGTCTGGCCTTTGTTCAAGAGTGCAGTGGACATGACTCACTTCGTTGGTAGGCCTGCACATGTATTATCTCCTCTGTACTCTTCAACAAGCTTAAATTTCATCTGCAACCCTGAGTAGGCCTCACCTCAAACAAACCTCTGGATAGGCCACACCTTATCGGCATCCTGAAACAATCATTTAAAATGTTAGGGGCAGATTTATGATGGCCGTGCGCCTCTTTTGCGCCGCCGTTGCGTCACTTTTGTGACGCAGCAGCGGTGCAAAAGATGCACCATGTTGCAAGATAGGCCTCACTTCATCTGCAACAAGATACCGTCAGTTTAAACTGTATACATTTAGGACTGTGTAGGGGGCATGGAGAAGCTGAGGCTTCTGTAAATGTCAAATTTGTTGCATACAGTGCTCACCTTCTGCGTACTCTTTGATATGCTAGACTACATCTGCACAATGAGATACCTAAGCAAAGGAAACAAAGGTGATGTGATTGTGAAATGAGCAAAAAAATGTGCACGTTTTTCAATTACATCACCTGTGTTTCCTAACATTACGAATCACATTGTGCAGATGAGGTTTAGGCCTGTCCAGGGAGACAGAGGAGGTCTGGCCTTTGTTCAAGAGTGCAGTGGACATGACTCACTTCATTGGTAGGCCTGCACATGTATTATCTCCTCTGTACTCTTCAACAAGCCTAAATTTCATCTGCAACCCTGAGTAGGCCTCACCTCAAACAAACCTCTGGATAGGCCACACCTTATCGGCATCCTGAATCAATCATTTAAAATGTTAGGGGCAGATTTATGATGGCTGTGCGCCTGTTTTGCGCCGCCGTTGCGTCACTTTTGTGACGCAGCAGTGGTGCAAAAGATGCACCATGTTGCAAGATAGGCCTCACTTCATCTGCAACAAGATACCGTCAGCTTAAAATGTATATATTTAGGACTGTGTAGGGAGCATGGAGAAGCTGATGCTTCTGTAAGTGTCAAATTTGTTGCATACAGTGCTCACCTTCTGCGTACTCTTGGATATGCTAGACTACATCTGCACAATGAGATACCTAAGCAAAGGAAACACAGGTGATGTGATTGTGAAATGAGCAAAAATATTTGCACGTTTTTCAATTACATCACCTGTGTTTCCTAACATTACGAATCACATTGTGCAGATGAGGTTTAGGCCTGTCCAGGGAGACAGAGGAGGTCTGGCCTTTGTTCAGTGGACATGACTCACTTCATTGGTAGGCCTGCACATGTATTATCTCCTCTGTACTCTTCAACAAGCCTAAATTTCATCTGCAACCCTGAGTAGGCCTCACCTCAAACAAACCTGTGGATAGGCCACACCTTATCAGCATCCTGAACCAATCATTTAAAATGTTAGGGGCAGATTTATGATGGCCGTGCGCCTCTTTTGCGCCGCCGTTGCGTCACTTTTGTGACGCAGCAGCGGCGCAAAAGATGCGCTAGGTTGCGACATATTTACAACTTGATGCATCTAGGCAGATGCGTCACGCTGTAAAGTCCTGCACCACATGAAACCTGCATCAGGTTTCATGTGGGCGTTTTGTTGCAGGGTGGGCGTTCACTTGCATGAAAGCCCTGTAAAACTAACACAGTGAAATTTACAAGATTTCACTGAGTCAGCTTTATGGCATTGCTGAATCAAATCCTTACGCCTGTTTGAAACAGGCATAAGGAGTGATGCACCATGCAATGTGTGGCTTGCCACTGTGCATTGCAGTAGTCATGTCGCGCTTGCGACGTGATTTCTGCAATGCGCCGCTTTTGCGGTACAGATGCGTGACGCATCTGTGCTGTTTTTGCCCCATGGTGCTCCGCATTGTAAATGCGGCACACCATGGGTGGCAGAGCAGCGGCGCACGTTAACTGGTGCATCCCTGGGGATGCGTCAGTTAACATAAATCTGCCCCTTTACATTTAAGTATGAGCAGGGGACACAGAGTCGGTGAGGCTTATCCAAGGTTAAGAAGAGATGAGTCCTGTTCACTGAAAACTTGGACATAGGCCTCACCTCCTCAGCATCGCTGGACATGGCTAAATAATATCTGCAAAATGTTACTCTTGTTAAACAATTTTACTATTATAGTCTCTGAGATTTGTCTCTTACTCTGCAACATCTCATTGTTGTTCTCTTTCTTTAAAGATAACGACAACATCAACCATGAGTGATAATGAGCAATCTGTTGATCTCGATCTTATGATTGAACTTGTCATTGAAACGTCAGTGGAAGTAGATCCCTTGGATGATTTATATCCTGTGGATGATGAAGATTATGATGAGGATGCCGATTTGTCAGAATTGTATGACATAGGGTGGGAAGCTGACCTGCTCGAGCCTATGGAACTATAAAGACTTATTTTTAAAAGTTACTGGAAATGAAAAGTAACCATGTTAACCGTTTTATTTAAAATTAAATACAACTTCAAAAACAGCTTGTGTGAAGTGTCTTTAATAAAATAGTGAAATATGCTAATAAAATTAGTACAGATTCACATATAAAAGAGCACAGGTCAAATGTAGAAGCATTCCATTTCTTTGCTACTATTTGTGAGTTTTAAATTTGTCAATGCACTAAAAATTATTGTATGTAGAATTGATAACTAGTGTGTTAATTTTTTGACGACTGTTATTGATTTACTGTTTGGTAATAGTGGTTAATACATTTTTTTAAAAATATTTACCACAGATTCAACTGAAGATCTTTTGAAAAATTAAAAAATGCCCTCAAGGCAAAGAAAAAGAAAAGAAGCAAAGCGACTTACAGCCCACCTTGGTAAACCTTTGCAGCAGTCCTCTACAATAAAAACTTGTCAAGTCACCAGAAAAACTCCGGGTAAGACAACAAAATCTTTTTTAAGAAACATTTGCAGACGAAAAAGTATCACTACAGAACATGTTTTAGTCCAGAAGAAGAGAGCCAATTTAAATGGGAAGGAAAGGCCACTCAAAAATGTTACTGCTAGAGCAGGAGATAACTCTGTGCATGGTAGTAGAAGGAAAAATCTGTTTAGGGACATTCGTAGACGAATGTTCCGCAACAGGATAATTGGCAATTTGTTAAAAAATATTAAGAAAGGTCAACAGAAAGAGGCTTTTTATAAGAGAAAGAAAAATGTAGAGAAAATTATTGATCAGGCTTTCGAAATTAAGCGAAAGTTATTTATTTTGATAATCAATAGAATTAGGAAACTAAGCAAGGCAATTTATGATTTCAAATCAAATAGTAGATGGAAGAGAACAGTTAATCGTAGTCATTTTTGTGAAGTTTTTCTGGAGAATGGATGCATAGTTCAAGTTGTTAGGCATTTTTTAATGAGGCGAGTTATTTTCAGGATAATGATTTGGTGCATGCAGTTGACACCAGTGGTCGAGCATATGAGGTGAAAGATGGTTGTCCGGTTGAAAAAGAAAAACTTGTGTCAACAGAGGCAGAAGAGGTGTTAGGTGATGAAGTTTTAGGGAGACGTGCTAAGGGTCCAGTGTACACCTGGAAGTGTAGTAGTATTTGCAGTGTGCGACAGGATTCCATCAATTTGCTTTGTGATTTTGTACGGACATTTAATAAGAAAAGTTTAAAAAAGAAAATGAAGTTGTTTCAGGAATTAGATCCATGCAGAGTGAGAGAAGTGACAGGTTTGCATGGTCAATCACTGGCTTGTCTTTCCAGGAGAGTATGCCAGAGTGTTTTTCATCATTTCAGGATGCTAGCAGTCCATCATAATAAAGTGAGGAAATTAGTGAGAATGTTGTATTTTGCTAAGAGTCCAGCAATTAAGCTTAAACAATTAAGCAGTGCTCTTTTGCATGGTTCTGATGTAGATGTGAAGAATATTTGTGAAGAAATTGAGTTTTGTTACTTTGCAAGTAAAGAGGAGAATGTTGAAATTGACCCAGAAGAAGAAGGTAATGTGGAAGAGAGTGTACAGGTTTCCAGTACAGATAATTGTCAGAAGGAAATTGCCACGTTTCAGGTGAAATCAAGTGAGAGGCCTAATTTCACTTGTGTGTGTTGTCGACGCACTTACTATAAGAATCAGACTAAGTTAGTGGATTTATATGCAAAAAGTGAAAGGGAAAATAATAGTGAATGGAAGGATTTCGCAACATACCTGATGGTAGAAAATTGTTTTGATTTGGGATCGGATCAACGTGTGTGTACTTATTGTTGTAACAAATTAAATCAAAACCGGATGCCTGCTAGAGCGGTTCATAATAATCTGGAATTGGTTGACATTCCTTCTGAATTGAAGGATTTAAAAAACTTATGAATCTATTTTGATTCAAAGTGTCCATCCCTTCCAGGCTATTGTACGAATGGAGTCAAAGACAGGGAAATTGCCTCCATCAGATTTACAGAGAGGATTAAAGGGAAGAGTTGTTTATTTGCCTCTAGATTTGAAGAAAAACATTAATACAATTGGAGTAGAGAAAGTGGAAGAGGAACCTCTGGTTATCTTAGTTAATGGGGTTCCGACAAAGAGTAAGAAAATCTGGCAAGATTTAGTGGATGTTAGGAAAGTCAAAAAGGCAACATTGTATTTGATGAAAAACAATGAGTACTACAAGAATGTATGTGTTGCAGAAGAGGAAGTAAGTGAAGAAGAGGACAGCGATTTGTGTGCTGGACAAATTGAGAAAGTAGAAGCCTATAAAAATGAAGAAATATATGAACATTATAGTGTTCATCCTTTGCATTCCAAGGAAGTCATGGGGAATGCTATTGAGTTGTTTCAAATAAAACAAGCCAAAGGGAGTCCCATTAGTGTTTGGGAGGAAAGTTTGGAAGCTCGGTGTTTCCCACAGCTATTTCCAACAGGTCAAGGAGGAAGATATGATGAGCGACCTGATCAAATTCCTGCTTCTGAATACCGGACTTTACGATTGTATGCAGAAGATCCTAGGTTTCGTCAATGCATTCCCTATTTGTTTCATCTACTGTTTGAAAGTGATCTGTCTGGACTGTCATATGCAGTGAACCACATCTTGAAAAGTGGTGTACAGATGCAAAATATCTCGGCAAGGGACTTTATGGATAAAGTCAATGTGCAAGACAGTATTTTGGATTCTCACCTGATTAATCTCATGGCATGTCAGCGTGGTACTAATGAGTACTGGTACCGTTGTCATGGTGATTTAAAATGTATGCTGAGGAACTTAGGAACTCCCACATGGTTCCTCACTCTCAGCTGTGCCAAGTATGGCTGGGAAGACTTACTTGAATTTCTACGAGAGGCAAATGGAAACATTGAAAATATCGAATTCAAGACACCCGGAGAACTGTGCTCTTTGGATCCAGTGAATGTATGCAGGTACTTCAATCATAGATTTGAAGCTATGATGTCTTTCATCATGAACAAGATAAATCCACCTTTTGGAGAGGTGTTGGATTTCTTCTGGAGAAAGGAGTATCAAGCAAGAGGTGCTCCTCATATACATATGCTGCTATGGATCAAAGATGCACCCAAATTTGGAACAGATCCGGATGACTTAGTGATGAGTTTCATAGAGCAGTATTCTACATATGCTGTTCCAAAGACAAAGGAAGACAAAAGCCTAAGAGAACAAGTTTTACGCTTTCAAAGCCATCGTTGTGGAAAGTACTGTCGTCGTAAATTCAGAAACAAGGACAAGTTCTACACAAAATGTCGTTTCAGCTTTCCACGACCGGTGATTTCAAAGGAAGAGTGAACAGTTTGATGTCTTCGCTGCGACATAATGTGACGAGGAAATCACCCAAAAATACATACAATTTGAAAAGAAACGAAGAGTCCAAGTACATCAACGACTACAACCCAGTGATTTTGTCCATGTGGAATGCTAACATGGATATACAGTTTGTGGCTGATAACTGTATGGCTGTGGCTCGGTATGTGACATCTTACATCACAAAAAAAGAAAAGACAGAATTGAAGGATATGTGGGAGGACATTTCCCAAGAAAAGAGCCTCAGTTTGAGTTTGAGTTTAAAAATACTTGTACAGCGCACATACACCAGCGGTTTCTTGGCGCTAAAACTGAAAAGATCTGGGCCTAGGAAGCAAGGGAAGCTAAAAAATGTTTAGTCAAAGGCCTTGGAAAACAGGTGAGCCTTAAGGTGTTTGCGAAAATCTAAGTACAGAGTGAGGGAACGAAGTTCAAGAGGGAGGGAATTCCACAGGGTTGGGGCAAGGGTCGCAAATTTCGAACCTCCCCACTTCTTTCTCCGATAGCGAGGGATAGTGAGGAGGGACTGAGAGGAAGAACGCAGTTCCCTGGTGGGAACATAGGGGGTAATCTCAGAAGAGATAAATGCGGGTGCCAAGCCCTGTCGAGCCAGGAAAGTAATGGAGGCGAGTTTGAATTGGACCCGGGCTCGCACAGGAAGCCAGTGTAGGGTTTTCAAGAGAGGGGAGGAATGGTGAAATTTCGGAAGGTTAAAGACCAGGCGGGCCGCCTGGTTTTGTATCTGCTGCAAACGCCGAAGACTATATGCAGGAATACCTGCATATAGGGCGTTGCCATAATCCAGGCGGGACACCACCATGGCCAAAATGATAAGTTTGAGAGCAGAAAAAGTAAAAAAACGGGACACCCTGCGAATAGTGCGCAATGAAAGGAAAGAAGAAGATACCACGGAGCTGACCTGAGAATGAAGGGTGAGTTGAGAATTGAGTTTTATACCCAGAGTTTTAACAGAGGTAGTGGGGACAGGGGGGGGCCAGTGCAGGGGGCCAAAAAAGAGAGGACCAGGGGCTGGATGAACCACCCGTCAACACCAGCTCGGTCTTATCGGGGTTGAGTTTCAAATGATTGTGGCTCATCCAGTCCCGGATATGAAGCATAACAGATTGAAAGTTAAGAAGAGAAGAAGGGGAAGAAGACAGATTGAAAACAAGCTGGAGGTCATCCGCATAATTAAATACGGCCACCTCCATTTGTTGAAGAGAAAAAATAAGAGGGGCAACATAAAGATTAAACAGGAGGGGGGAAAGGGAGGAACCCTGGGGAACCCCGCACTGAACTTTCCGGACGTCCGCTGTGAAATCACCCAGGCGAACAGCCTGGGTGCGGTCACTCAGGAAGGAGGATAACCAGACCAGAGCAGTGCCCCCGATCCCCGCCGCCTCGACACGGGAGAGTAGGATGGTATGATCCACCGTGTCAAAGGCGGCTGAGAGATCGAGAAGCACAAGAGCCTGGCGTTGGTTGGTATCCATACCCTCCCTGAGGTTGTCCAAGACCGAGATGACAACGGACTCCGTAGAGTGTGCGGGGCGGAAACCAGCCTGGCGGGGAGCAAGAGCTCCATGCATCTCCACAAAGGAGCTCAGGGCGCAGGTGACATGGCGCTCGAGCACCTTTGCCAAAAATGGCAAGAGGGAGATGGGGCGGAAATTGGCGGGGACAGAAGGGTCTGCCCCAGGTTTTTTAAGAATAGGCACAATAACCGCTGACTTCAAGGGGTAGGGAACTACGCCTTGGGCCAGGGAGCTGTTGAGAAGATGAAGGGGGGGATCAGGGCAGGTGACAAAAATCTGACGAAGGATATGGGCAGGACAGGGGTCCAGGGGAGAGCCAGATTTAACCAAGGATACTATGGACGTGAAAGCTTCCTTAGATATGGGAGGGAAAATAGTGAGTTCTCCCTTGGGAGAGGGGCATTGGGGATCAACAAAGGTAGAAGAAGGGGGCGGGATGTTGTCTTTAATAGTAATGATTTTATGGATAAAATAGTTATTGAGGGATTGGCAGAGTTCTTCGGACGGGGCGGGCTTAAGGGTTGTTCTGTCTGAGAGCGCCAGATTCTGAACAATCGAAAATATCTCCTTGGACTGCTTTGCAGCGGCAAGGATTTTAGAGGAGAAGTAGGTGGTTTTGGCCTCCAGGATCTTATTTTTATACTGGGCAAGGATGTTGGTATACTCCAGTCGTAAAATGGGGCAATAACTTCTCCTCCAAGCCCGCTCTGCGCGGCGTACTGTGAGTTTGGTGGCCTTTAGCTCAACATTGAACCACCGATTGGCATCCTTGTCGCGCTTAGAGGTGATGCATTTGAGCGGGGCAACAGAATCACTACCAGCGGAGAGCCACTGATCTATAGCCGCGACCTGAGAAAGGGTAGAAAGACCCTGCAGGGAAGGAAGGGTAGTGGTAAGAAGGGAAGAAAAATCTTCCAGGTTGGCTCGGCCCCAAGCTCGGGCCCAGATGTTCTTGGGACGAGAGGGTTTGGCTGGGGGGTGAGTGGGCAGAGAGAATGAAATCAAGTGGTGATCGGACCATGTACAGGGCAAGATAGAGAGAGATTCCACGGGACAATTCAGGGACCAGATCTGGTCGAGCATGTGACCTTTGATGTGGGTGGGGGAGTGAACGAAGGAAGTGAAATTGAGGGATTGAAGGGTTTCGGAAAATTCCTTTGAAGATGAACATTCAGCAGGATCGGAGGGCCAGAAATTAAAATCACCAATGAGTAGGATAGAGGTATTGTTAACTGTAATGGTAGCCAGGACTTCCAAAAAATCAGAAAGGAACTGTAAGGGAGATTGAGGAGGGCGGTAAGTGAGAAAGCAGGTCAAAGGAGGAGAGGTGGCGGCGGTGCGGATAACCAAGTATTCAGTGGTAGCAATGTCCGGCAAGGACAGGGTTTGAAAAGGGAGATCGGTGCGTGCGATGACTGCAACGCCGCCCCCCACTCTCCCGGAAGGGCGATCTGCCCGAAGGGCATAGTAAGTAGCCGGTAGGGTGGCCAGTAGGGCGGGGAGGGAGTCATCGCCGAACCAGGTCTCCGTTAAAAAAAGGAGATCGGGGGTATGAAGGTCCAACAGGACCGAAAGTTCGTGGGTATGGGCAACAGCGGACAGAGTGTTAAGATAGAGGACTGTTAAAGGTTTAAGGGGTATAGAGTGAGTGGGAGATGGGGGTAAGAGAGAAGGGCCAGACACAGGAAAGGGAATGTGCGAGGGAACCTCATGGGATAGACCAAGGGAGGAAATGCGAGAGCAAGTGGAAGTAGCAATGGGCCAGGGACCCTGGAGGCGGCGAAGTTGAACCGGGGAATAGGTGATAAGCGGGGCAGAGTAACACGCCCCTAGCCCCGGTCGGCCGCGGACGGGCGCAGACGGGCTTAACTTAGGCGCAACTTCGGCGCGCCTTCGTCGCGCCCGCTGCGCCCGCCCGCTGCGCCGTCTATGAGGGGAAGTTGTGATATAGGGACACATGGAAAGGGTCTAAGAGGGGCGTGACAGGGGGTGGAGGGACAGAGAAGCAGCCCCGCCAACCACAGAGCAGCCCGAGATGGTGGGCACGCCCGTCCCCGCCCTTGTGACCTGCCCGTCACAGGGTGAGGGAACTAGCAGCGTGAGGCGCTCTGGCGGCGGCCGGCAGGGAGGTCAGGAGGCGTCAGGGGGTGCGCGATGTCCAGGGCGCAGCCCCTGCAAGATGGAGGCAAGGTAGGTAAAAGTCTCGAAGTTTTAAAAGTTTTAGTTGCGCCGCGCCTCAGCAGCGTTGTAGCTCCCTCGGGAGATCTAGACAGTGTCAGGGCCTGAACTCGCCCTGCTGAAATAGATTACCAGGGGGGGAGGGAAAGAGAAGCAGCCCCGCCAACCACAGAGCAGCCCGAGATGGTGGGCACGCCCGTCCCCGCCCTCGTGACCTGCCCGTCACAGGGTGAGGGAACGAGCAGCGTGGGGCGCTCTGGCGGCGGCCGGCAGGGAGGTCAGGAGGCGTCAGGGGGTGCGCGATGTCCAGGGCGCAGCCCCTGCAAGATGGAGGCAAGGTAGGTAAAAGTCTCGAAGTTTTAAAAGTTTTAGTTGCGCCGCGCCTCAGCAGCGTTGTAGCTCCCTCGGGAGATCTAGACAGTGTCAGGGCCTGAACTCGCCCTGCTGAAATAGATTACCAGGGGGGGAGGGACAGAGAAGCAGCCCCGCCAACCACAGAGCACCCCCAGATGGTGGGCACGCCCGTCCCCGCCCTTGTGACCTGCCCGTCACAGGGTGAGGGAATGAGCAGCGTGGGGCGCTCTGGCGGCGGCCGGCAGGGAGGTCAGGAGGCGTCAGGGGGTGCGCGATGTCCAGGGCGCAGCCCCTGCAAGATGGAGGCAAGGTAGGTAAAAGTCTCGAAGTTTTAAAAGTTTTAGTTGCGCCGCGCCTCAGCAGCGTTGTAGCTCCCTCGGGAGATCTAGACAGTGTCAGGGCCTGAACTCGCCCTGCTGAAATAGATTACCAGGGGGGGAGGGACAGAGAAGCAGCCCCGCCAACCACAGAGCAGCCCGAGATGGTGGGCACGCCCGTCCCCGCCCTCGTGACCTGCCCGTCACAGGGTGAGGGAACGAGCAGCGTGGGGCGCTCTGGCGGCGGCCGGCAGGGAGGTCAGGAGGCGTCAGGGGGTGCGCGATGTCCAGGGCGCAGCCCCTGCAAGATGGAGGCAAGGTAGATAAAAGTCTCGAAGTTTTAAAAGTTTTAGTTGCGCCACGCCTCAGCAGCGTTGTAGCTCCCTCGGGAGATCTAGACAGTGTCAGGGCCTGAACTCGCCCTGCTGAAATAGATTACCAGGGGGGGAGGGACAGAGAAGCAGCCCCGCCAACCACAGAGCAGCCCGAGATGGTGGGCACGCCCGTCCCCGCCCTCGTGACCTGCCCGTCACAGGTTGAGGGAACGAGCAGCGTGGGGCGCTCTGGCGGCGGCCGGCAGGGAGGTCAGGAGGCGTCAGGGGGTGCGCGATGTCCAGGGCGCAGCCCCTGCAAGATGGAGGCAAGGTAGGTAAAAGTCTCGAAGTTTTAAAAGTTTTAGTTGCGCCGCGCCTCAGCAGCGTTGTAGCTCCCTCGGGAGATCTAGACAGTGTCAGGGCCTGAACTCGCCCTGCTGAAATAGATTACCAGGGGGGGAGGGACAGAGAAGCAGCCCCGCCAACCACAGAGCACCCCCAGATGGTGGGCACGCCCGTCCCCGCCCTTGTGACCTGCCCGTCACAGGGTGAGGGAATGAGCAGCGTGGGGCGCTCTGGCGGCGGCCGGCAGGGAGGTCAGGAGGCGTCAGGGGGTGCGCGATGTCCAGGGCGCAGCCCCTGCAAGATGGAGGCAAGGTAGGTAAAAGTCTCGAAGTTTTAAAAGTTTTAGTTGCGCCGCGCCTCAGCAGCGTTGTAGCTCCCTCGGGAGATCTAGACAGTGTCAGGGCCTGAACTCGCCCTGCTGAAATAGATTACCAGGGGGGGAGGGACAGAGAAGCAGCCCCGCCAACCACAGAGCAGCCCGAGATGGTGGGCACGCCCGTCCCCGCCCTCGTGACCTGCCCGTCACAGGGTGAGGGAACGAGCAGCGTGGGGCGCTCTGGCGGCGGCCGGCAGGGAGGTCAGGAGGCGTCAGGGGGTGCGCGATGTCCAGGGCGCAGCCCCTGCAAGATGGAGGCAAGGTAGGTAAAAGTCTCGAAGTTTTAAAAGTTTTAGTTGCGCCGCGCCTCAGCAGCGTTGTAGCTCCCTCGGGAGATCTAGACAGTGTCAGGGCCTGAACTCGCCCTGCTGAAATAGATTACCAGGGGGGGAGGGACAGAGAAGCAGCCCCGCCAACCACAGAGCAGCCCGAGATGGTGGGCACGCCCGTCCCCGCCCTCGTGACCTGCCCGTCACAGGGTGAGGGAACGAGCAGCGTGGGGCGCTCTGGCGGCGGCAGGCAGGGAGGTCAGGAGGCGTCAGGGGGTGCGCGATGTCCAGGGCGCAGCCCCTGCAAGATGGAGGCAAGGTAGGTAAAAGTCTCGAAGTTTTAAAAGTTTTAGTTGCGCCGCGCCTCAGCAGCGTTGTAGCTCCCTCGGGAGATCTAGACAGTGTCAGGGCCTGAACTCGCCCTGCTGAAATAGATTACATGGGGGGGAGGGACAGAGAAGCAGCCCCGCCAACCACAGAGCACCCCCAGATGGTGGGCACGCCCGTCCCCGCCCTTGTGACCTGCCCGTCACAGGGTGAGGGAATGAGCAGCGTGGGGCGCTCTGGCGGCGGCCGGCAGGGAGGTCAGGAGGCGTCAGGGGGTGCGCGATGTCCAGGGCGCAGCCCCTGCAAGATGGAGGCAAGGTAGGTAAAAGTCTCGAAGTTTTAAAAGTTTTAGTTGCGCCGCGCCTCAGCAGCGTTGTAGCTCCCTCGGGAGATCTAGACAGTGTCAGGGCCTGAACTCGCCCTGCTGAAATAGATTACCAGGGGGGGAGGGACAGAGAAGCAGCCCCGCCAACCACAGAGCAGCCCGAGATGGTGGGCAAGCCCGTCCCCGCCCTCGTGACCTGCCCGTCACAGGGTGAGGGAACGAGCAGCGTGGGGCGCTCTGGCGGCGGCCGGCAGGGAGGTCAGGAGGCGTCAGGGGGTGCGCGATGTCCAGGGCGCAGCCCCTGCAAGATGGAGGCAAGGTAGGTAAAAGTCTCGAAGTTTTAAAAGTTTTAGTTGCGCCGCGCCTCAGCAGCGTTGTAGCTCCCTCGGGAGATCTAGACAGTGTCAGGGCCTGAACTCGCCCTGCTGAAATAGATTACCAGGGGGGGAGGGACAGAGAAGCAGCCCCGCCAACCACAGAGCAGCCCGAGATGGTGGGCACGCCCGTCCCCGCCCTTGTGACCTGCCCGTCACAGGGTGAGGGAACGAGCAGCGTGGGGCGCTCTGGCGGCGGCCGGCAGGGAGGTCAGGAGGCGTCAGGGGGTGCGCGATGTCCAGGGCGCAGCCCCTGCAAGATGGAGGCAAGCTAGATAAAAGTCTCGAAGTTTTAAAAGTTTTAGTTGCGCCGCGCCTCAGCAGCGTTGTAGCTCCCTCGGGAGATCTAGACAGTGTCAGGGCCTGAACTCGCCCTGCTGAAATAGATTACCAGGGGGGGAGGGACAGAGAAGCAGCCCCGCCAACCACAGAGCAGCCCGAGATGGTGGGCACGCCCGTCCCCGCCCTCGTGACCTGCCCGTCACAGGTTGAGGGAACGAGCAGCGTGGGGCGCTCTGGCGGCGGCCGGCAGGGAGGTCAGGAGGCGTCAGGGGGTGCGCGATGTCCAGGGCGCAGCCCCTGCAAGATGGAGGCAAGGTAAGGCGAGCCTCAGTAAGAAGTTGTACAGTTTCAGTCTGAAGATGTTGTCGCATCGAGAAATCGGAGCTTACGAATGTTCTGACCGGTTATCTTCAGCAAGTCTCTATGCTAAATCTAGGAGTATCATTTGGGCGAGTCTTGGTCTTGCTGCAACGCGTAATCGAGTTCTGAAACCTGTACGGGAAATTGAGTATTTGGTGGAAAAGGAGCCAAACAGTACAGATATTTTGAAGACCAACATGTTGGATACATATTATCCAAATAGAAGCAGTCACCTCGAGAATGTTTGTCTGTATGAGGGTCTACAAAATTACATATTCAAGAGGAACATCAAAGAAGATATTGATAAAGGAGTGTATGCTGTAATTGGAAGTGAGGGATGTCTGGTCAAGCAAAGAAAATGCCAATTGGTAAATCATCGAAAATTGAGTGGCGAATCTCCTGAAAGAAAAGAGTTTTTCTATTGAGCTCTTTTGCAACTTTTCAAGCCTTGGCGTGCAGAAGAGGAACTGCTTGGAGATTTCCTCTGTTACGAAGACTCTTTCAATGCAGCCAAGGAGACCATAGAATGTCCTGTTTTTCCAAAATATCTAGAAATGTTGAATGTGGAAATCGAGCAGGAAGCAACAATTGCAGCCGAGATTGCTAGAGACAGGTCTCAGGACAGTCAGAATTCTGTTTCATTGAGTCAGGATCCACTAGGAGGACCAGTTATCAAAAATGAAGCTGCCACTGCCATGATTGAAGTGGAAAGAGCCATGGCACATGCTCAGGAGGATGCGGTTAACTTAGAAGATTTGGAAAGACAACTCAACGTTGAGCAGAGGAAAATATATGAGGAAGTTACCAACCAAATTGATCATGGATTAAGTCATGAGAAGAAAGAGTGCTCATGTACGTCGTTGAAGCCTGTCCGACTGTACGTGAGTGGAGAAGCAGGAACTGGAAAAAGTTTCCTCATTAAAGCAATTTCATGTTATTTGCAGAAAAGGACTGAGTCATCGCTGTCTTGTGTTGTCACCGCTCCAACTGGACTGGCAGCACATAACATTAAAGGTATTACTTTGCATCGTATACTGATGCTGCCAGTGGAGCATGATAACAAATTACAATACCACAAGTTATCTGGAGATGCTTGTTGTGAAGTTTCAAGAGTCTTGAGGAAAATGAAACTTCTTATCATTGACGAAGTAAGCATGGTTTCCAATGTCATGCTTGCCTTTGTGCATTTGAGAATGCAAGAAGTTCTTAAAACAGAGTATGATGTGTTATTTGGTGGCAAACACATCATTGTTTTCGGTGATCTTCTGCAGCTGACACCAGTGAAAGGACAACCAGTGTTTAAACTACTTACACATGAAGATACCAGGAAGTGCCTAGGGAGCATTGGCAACGTTAATATATGGTTAAACTTCAATTATGCTGAACTGCGTGAAAATATGCGTCAAGCGAAGGATGAAGATTATAAGAATATTCTACAAGATGTTAGAATCGGAAAAGTGACCGAGCATGGGAAAGAAGCTTTACATGCACGATTACTGTCAAATTTGTATCCAGAAGAAGACGTTCTGCCAGAGAATATTTTTCGGAAAATTACTGAGAAGAAATCTGGAATATGTTTGATGCCAACTCTTGCAGAATGTGCCATCTTCAACAACAAAATGTTGAATTTAGAAAACCAAGAGATTGTGAAACTGGAAGCTATTGACAGAATAGAGCATATGGGAGCAACAATTATTTTGTCTGAGAATTTGAAGTCTAAATTGGATTCATTAGAGAAGACTATATCTAAAACTGCTGGTTTTGAAAAGACTCTGAATATGTGCTTAAATTGCCGTATCATTTTGAGAAGGAATTTACATGTTGAAAGAGGTCTGGTAAATGGATCAATGGGTAATGTTGTTGATTTTGAGAAATACAGAAATAGAGATGGAATTGAATTTTTAAAAATTAAATTTGATGGCATTGAGGAAGTACAGCTAATTGGTCGTTGCTCTGCTAGGTTTTTGCTTGTAAAAGACTTATATGTTCGCCGTAAGCAGTTTCCTGTTTGCTTGGCATATGCGGTGACAATCCATAAATCGCAAGGTTTAAGTGTAGACAGAGCATTGGTGAAAATTGGCAGTTCTGTGTTCAAGGAAGGTATGGCATATGTGGCATTGTCACGAGTCAGAACTTTATCGGGATTGTACTTGATTGAGTGTGATGTCACAAACATTTGTGCGGATCTAGATTGTGTTAAGGAATACAATAGGTTAAGAAGAGAGTATGCGCCACATTTGCCTCAATATCCTTTGTTTGAGAAACGTGTGGTAGGCCGGAAACGAAGAAATGTGACCAATAGTAGGGAGGTTGTAGCAAAAAGACGAAAAGTCGATGAACCCGAAATTAAAAGCAGAAAGAAAATGGATTCTGTTGAAGATGTTGTTGGTTTTCAATTTGAAAATAGTTCTGGTGTCAATTGCTATGCTAATGTAGTGGTTAATGTTGTCTTTTCTCTAGAAACTTTAAAAGAACAGATTGTGATCAATTCGGATCAAAGTTTTTGCTGTTTATTGAATTCTGTGTTAGAGAAATGTAGCACTGATAGAACAAAAATAGAAAGTGTGTCTGAAATTCGAAATCTGTTAGACAAATGTTCAGGTCAAACGCAATTCTCTCAAAATACTCAGCAAGATTGTCAGGAGTTTTTAATGTATATGCTTGATGTATTGCAAGATGAAGGTGTAGATGTAGATCATCTGTTTGGCCTTTCTTATCAATGGCAGCATGACTGCGAGAACTGTAGGGTATCAAGAACTACTAGTGTAGACTCAGAAAGATTTATATATTTAACTTTGCCAGACAGTAAATCAGTGTCCTTTAATAAGCTAGTAAAAGCAGCCGATCAAAACATGGAGTGTAGCCAATGTAAGTCCGCAATGCTGTCCACATTATTTATACGAAGTTATGGCCAGTATGTCATTTTAATGTTCCAACGATGTAGACCTGATGGAACGAAATTGACAACTTTAATTAAAAATGTTGTGGCTTCGCAGTTGTCAATATCAGGAAGGACTTTTGTAACTGCAGCAATTATATATCATGACGGTCCTTCAACAACATCAGGACATTACACAGCTTATTTGAAGTCTAGAAACGGCTGGTCATTCTGCAATGATTCTGTTTTAACTTAAAAAAAAAAAATTGCCTTTTGACCTTAAAAATTCTTACCTGGTGTTTTTACAACCAAAATTTTAGGGAAAGAATCTCGGGATTTGCTCTGAGGAATTTCAAGAGGTTCTAATGGCTCCTACACTATTTGGCCTTGAGGATAAGTGTAGTACAGAGTGAAAAGTTATTTTTGAGTTTTAAGTAGTTCCTGAAAAAAAATAAGGTTTTCTTACAGAAAGTGGTGGGCACGGATTAGTTAAAGGACAACAGAGTATTTCCCAAACCAAACGGTGTTCTTACCATAACACTTGACGTCATGGAAAAATAACTGCACTTTGAATGAGTTCTGAAAAACTGTTTCTTTTAATAAGCTAATTCAAGCAGCCAATCAAAACATGGAGTAGAGGTAATGTAAGTCTGCAATGCTGTCCACATTATTTGTACAAACTTTTGGTTATAATGTCATTTTAAAATTCCAACTATATAAACCTGATGAAAGTACGTTTTCAACTTTAATTACAAATGTTGAGGCTACACAGTCGTTGATTTTAGGAAGAACATTTGTAACTGCAGCTATTATATGACATGATGGTCCTTTGACAACATCCGCTTATTACACAGCTTATTTAAAATGTAAAAAAAGCTGGTGTTTCGGAAATGATTCCCATTTGACTATGATACAATGTTGCCTTTTGACTTAAAATATTCTTACTTTGTGTTTTCAGAAGAGAGAATTTCGGGTAGGTAACTGGCCTATAATGATTCTAGGAGTTGATATAATTTTATGTACTGTTTTAAATTGCTTTGTGATTAACAGTGATCAAGAGAATTAAATAATTGTACTAGTCATAGAGGTAGTGTAAGAGTGCCTCATAGTAAGCAGTATCAGTGTCATAAGAAATGTGGAACATGAGTGAGCAAGAAGGGTGAGATATTACTAGTACAGGATTGTGAAAATGATCTTGAACGTTTTCTTTCTGAAAGTTGTGGAAAAAGAAAATGACGGGATTTGCTTAGAAGAATTCCAAGAGTTATAAATGGCTCTTACACTATTTGGCCTTGAGGAGAAGTGCAGTAGAGAGCGAGAAGTCATTTATTGTATGTAACATATTTGTCAAAACGATGGAGCTTTTCTTTCAGAAAGTGGCGGGCAGAAAATAATAACAGCACAGCAGAGTATAAGCTGTTCATAGGACATCCTTCGACGTCCTGGAAAGTAAGTTACTTTTGAGGAGTTCTGATTTCTGATTGGTTATGTTATATGGGTTTTTTAAACACAATCATTTTGATTGTGGGTTTTTTTCCACGCTGTTATATGATGAATACCTTCAACTCACTATTTTTAGTGAAATTTGATATATTCTGAGAACAGCAAAAATAAACCATTTAACATGTATAATTAATTCTGTACTTTGTATAGTGAATTTTAATTTGTACTCGTCTTCTCTCATGCTCACTCGTCTTTTACTACCTTCTATCAATCCTCTTTACATACTCACATTGCCTTTTGTTTTATTCTCTTTCACTCCACTTATCTTTCAACCTTTGTTTCCCTATTCCAACTCTGCTTTTTTCTTTTCTCCCTTGCACTATTTTCCAGCTTTTTAACCTTCTGCTTTGCTTGTCTTTTCCATCTTTCCTCCCTTTGTTTTCTAAATTAAATATTTTTGGGTTCTCCTTTTTTGGTGCAATCAGTTAGTATAACTCAGCCTCACTCATTTATCTTTCTTTGTTGCCTCACTCAGTCTGTATCTGACACTCTTTCCTTCACTTCCTCTGTCTCCTCTCTCCCTCACTCTCTTTTCCTTATTCACCCTTTCCTTATATAGTTTACCTTACTCACTTTCTTTTAGTAGCTTACACAACTTCAATTTAGTTTTCTCTTCTATCCTTCTTTTCTGTCACTGAAAGTATCTTCCTTTTTTTTCTCTTAGTAATTTACTCAATTACAATTTCTTTTTGTCTCTGACTGTCTATCACCGTTTCTTTCTCTTTTTTTTCTGCATGTTTATCTCTAACTTTATTTCTTTGTAAAATTGGATGATTTTCAATCTTTTCCCTTGTCTTTTCTAATTTTTAAATACATGTTTTAATTTTTTTCCTATTTTTTGTTCTTTCTTTCACAGATTGAAAGTATAAAAATAACGAAGGGGCGTGGCTAGCAGCCAACGGAGATGGTCGCTGCCTAAAGCGGCTCCCGACCTCCACCCGTAAAGCCTGCCACTAATCCACACAGCACGCGGACGGACCCCCTGAAATTCGGGGGGGCACTCCGCCAGCGGACCTTAGTACCTGCTTGGGGGCCGGCGGCTCCCGACCGACCGCTGTAAACGGCTTACAACAGCGGAGAGCGGAGCGCCAAACGCTGACCAAAATGGCGGCCGCATCGGAGACCGGTGTGCGTAATCGGCGATGCCTGCAGCCCGGAGAGTAGGAGGCGCAGTCGCAGCGGAATCTACCCCTACCCGAGGCGAACTAGCACCGAAGGAAGCGCGCTCCAACCCGGACCCGGAGGGTTCGGCCCCCTGCACTGGGTGAGTCCCGCTACGCCCCATAACTGCCCGAGCAACCTACGGGACTCCCCGGCTTCTGGGCCCTGCTGGACCCAAGCTCTGGGGGTTGGCCACTGCCTTGAGCGCCAGGCGCGGCCTCAACGAGCCCCAAACTAACACCACTGTGACCCCTTCTGTGAGCGACGTGGAGGAAGGAGGCTGGGCGGAGGACCAACCGACGGGCGTGGCCCTGACCCACTGAGGCCTCCCCCGGCCGGGCTGCCTGCCTTCGCGACCCCCCGGCTTGGGGGCCTACCTTGGACCCGGGATCGGACCCGTCCGCCCACCGAGGACCGAGGAGTTCGGCGTTGATTGGGGGCCCACCGCGGCCGGCTTGGGTTCAATTGCAGACCCCACACTGGGCCACGGACCGCCCCCCCACTGCTCCTGGCCGCGACCTTGGAAGACTGGGGCCCGAGACCGCATTGGGAGGAGGCACCTCTTGACGATCGCTCGAGCGGGAATCTGTGAGCCTACACCACAGCGCGGGACCCCCCAACGGGAGCTCTGACGGTGCCACAACACACACAGAAGTACTGCACAACCGAAGAAGATACCTGGGGGCAGTGAAAGCGGTGTGTACTTAGCGCGCAGTTGCCCCAGGAACCACGCCGCCCGCCCAGAACCCTGAGCGCCTCCCTAGACGACGAAAGCGGAGACCATTGACAAGGGCCGCGAGTGAGACGGCAGACCCGGCCCGCAAGGACCTGCATCTAGGACCACCACCGCACAGATCTGGTCGGGCCCCCTGACAGGCACGTGACCGTGGGGGACCAGTGTGAACCGAGAGACCCGTGGTCACTCTCAGCCAGGGACATAGCCAACTGTTGCCCACCCGCCGGCATATATCGTTGGGACCTGATGGGAAAGCCCAGGGGTACGAGGGGAGACGGCCCCCCACCCACCGAAACACCTGAAGATGCCCAACAGACCCCGACGGAACTACAGCAGATGCAGGACCGTATCCTGGAGGCCATCGCAGCCACGAAGGACGCCCTGCGTCAGGATATTGCGCAAGTCTCGACAGGATTGGGACTCTTGCGGGCTGATCACAGAAAGCTTGCGGATAGGGTCAAAGCTGCGGAAGTCACCCTGAAGGACTTAGCGCCAGCACATAAGACCATGGAGGGGCGACTCACGGAGCCCCTGGAACGTATACAGACCTTGGAAAGACGGGCAGAGGATGCCGAAAATCGCAGCCGGAGGAACAACGTGCGCCTGGTGGGCCTGCCTGAGAAAAAGGAGGGTGCGGACATGGTGGGGTACCTAACTGACTGGTTGAAGACGGTGGTGGCCCCTGAGGGCCTTTCGCCCTTTTTCACGTTGGAAAGAGCACACCGAGTTCCGGCCAAACCCCCACAGCCGGGCCTTCCACCCCGCCCGGTGGTCATCAAACTACTACACTATAAAGACAGGGATTGGCTGCTACAGAGAGCCCGGGAAAAGGGCCCCTTCCATGTGGACAATAGTAGAGTCACGCTGTTCCCGGACTACACGTTCGAAACACAGAAGCTGAGGGCCTCTTTCCTCTCCATCAAAAAAGAATTGCGGACTGAGGGCATCCAATATTCGATCCTTTTCCCGGCCAGGCTTAGAATCATAGTGGACGAAAAGTCGTTGTTCTTCCCCACGGCAGCGGACGCATGGACCTGGTGGGACACTTACAAGGCGGGCACAGACGGGGCCCGTTATAGAGCAGAGGAGGAACGACAGAAGCAACTGGTGAAGAAATCAAGGAGACACCGAGGGCGCGACCAGAAATCCAGGAAACCTACGGAATCCCAAACGGAGGACGAGAGGAGAGCAGCGTTGCAGGCAGTGATGGATGTCTCGGGCTCCGCAGTCGCCCAATCGGGAAGAGATTCAGGCTCAGATGAACCAGGAACGGGATCAGAGACGGAAAACTCGGAGTTTGGTGACTTGAGGGGCCCGACGGTCACACCACAGACATCGGAGAACATTATTGAGGGCTGAGAAACTGAACGATAGCGCTTCTCCTGGAATTGAGGCTATTGGGACTCCCGCTGTGAACACCCAAGCAGATGGCTGTAAGACTGGATCAATGTGAGTGCTATTGCGTATTGTGGGGCGGAGGGGGGGGAACTGAGATTTTAGTACTCGCACCTAGTACACGCTCCTTAGGGCCCTTACGGCCTCTGTAGTGCAGACTGCGGATTAGTAGACCTAGTGAGCATGTTTGCTCTTATTTAGTTTGGATGGGAGCTGCTCTTTCGGGGTTAGGTCCTGTTCTGGGGGAGGGGGGGCCTGGAGAAGTTGCGGGGACTCAAGGCGTAGCGGAGGGAGGGGGGATAGGGGAAGTTTGTTGGGGGGGGAGAGGTCAGTGTCACGCCTGCTGCCGGGAGACGATATTTCTTTGACTTGAACCGGACACTGTGGGATAATGGCTAATACTGGACTGATGAAGTGTGTGTCATGGAATGTGAGGGGGTTGCACACTATGGCGAGGAGGCACAAGACCCATGCCTACCTAGTTCGGAGAGGGGTACAAATTGCATTTCTACAAGAAACCCACCTGACGGAGAAGGAAGGGACTGCGCTGCAGCGTAGATGGAGAGGGCAATTATTCGCCACCACATACTCTGCTTTTGCTAGAGGGGTATTAATATGGATACGCGCGGGCACTCCTTTTCAGGAAACTAGACACACAGTGGATCCTGAGCGGAGGTTTGTGATAGTCGAAGGCACGCTTAGAGGCCGACACATAGTCCTTGGCAGTATCTACGCACCCAATGTAGACCAAGCAAACTACTTTACTAGACTGTCCGGGGACCTGGCCACTTACCTCGCAGGTCCTGTTCTGTTGGGAGGGGACTTTAATTCTATAGCGGACACGATATTAGATAGGTCGCATCCACCGCTGCACTCATCCCCAATACATAGACTAGCGAGAAGCAGGACAGATTGGCAAGGACAATGGGGACTAACAGATGCATGGCGAATACAACACCCGATGGAGCGAGACTATTCATTTTACTCTAGCCCGCATGACCTCCATGTCCGCATTGATACCTTTTTATGCTCCCATGCGGTTTTTCCAGTAGTGACAGGGACCGAATATCTAGCGCGCACACTGTCTGACCATAACCCACTGCTCCTGACGCTGAACTGGATGGCTGAGACATCGCTGATCCCGACGTGGCGGCTGAGGCCGGACACGTTTGATGACCCGCCCTTCCAAAAAGAACTGAAAGGGAGGATCTCCCAATACTTTATAGAGAATGAGGGTTCCACTGCGACCAGAGCAGTGGAGTGGGACGCCTTTAAAGTTGTAGTGAGAGGACATTGTATAGGGAAGTACGCCGGAGTACGGAAGTCTCTGCTAGATGACCTAGGGAAGGCCGAGAACAAGTTAAGGGAGTCCGAACGGACGCGCCCCAACCAGCCTGAGTTGCATGGGACGGTTAACGAAGCAAGGGAAGCGGTAGCAGTGGAGATGGAGCGCCTTCGCAGTTTTGATTATAAAAAATACCTAACGAAATCACACGCAGAGGGGGACAAAACTGGCGCACTCCTAGCCTGGTTGGCGAACCCCATTAGGAGTGGTCACCCGATCCTAGCTTTGAAGGGGGAAGGAGGCCGCATCTGTAGCACGCAGTCGGATATATTGAGTTGCTTTCGGACATATTACGAAACGTTATACAAAAGCGCGCTGGGGGATCAAGCGGAGGCAATAGACGCCTTTCTATCCGAAATACAACTGCCACAGCTCGAGCGGGAACAAGCTGAGGCTCTAGGGGGCCCGATAGAGATAGCAGAAATAAGGGGAGCAGTAAAACGAATGGCACGTAACAAAACTCCGGGAATTGAAGGCCTGCCCATCGAGTTCTACGGTCGGTACCTGGACCACTTGGCCCCAAAGCTCCAAATAATATACAATTAGGCCAAAGAGAGAGGCTGTCTCCCCCGATCGATGAGTGAGGCCATAATGATTCCCCTACTCAAGCCGCGTAGAGAGAGCACAGACCCAGCATCTTATAGACCATTATCCATGTTAACAACGGATTACAAGATACTGAGCACTGTGTTGGCCGCCAGATTATTAACCCACATGCAAGACCTAGTTCATAAAGACCAGTCCGGATTTATACCCACCCGCAACACAACGCACAACATCCGAAGGCTGCTCAAACTGATGGACAACCCGCCCCCAGAAGCAAGGACTCCCCTCGTGTTAGCTGTGGACATAGAGAAGGCCTTTGACAGCTTGGAATGGGAATATTTATATAAAGTGATGCGGAGGTTCGGCCTAGGGGAGGGATACATCTCCTGGACGAAAGTGTTATACACAGCCGCGAAGGCGAGGGTGAGGGTTGGCACCCTGGTCTCACACCAATACCAGGTGCATCGGGGCACCAGACAGGGGTGTGCACTCTCTCCCCTGTTATTTGCACTAGCTGTGGAACCACTGGCAGCAATGGCCAGGTGGGGAACCTACTATCAGGGGTTGGGCCTTAGAGGGACACAACACTTTATTTCACTGTACGCGGACGACATTCTCCTTTATTTGGAGGATGCTGAGAGGGCCGTGGATGGTGCAGAGAGGCTGCTGGTGCGCTTCGGCGCCCTGTCAGGCCTGAAGGTGAATTGGGCTAAAACCTGCCTCTTCCCCCTTCGGAAAGAGGAGTTCCAACCTCCGGCCCGTCCACTACTTAGATGGGAACCTGACTGTTTGACTTACCTAGGGGTGCACATTTACCACGAGCCGGCGGACCTGCTGGAGGGCAATGTGGGCCGCTGTATCCGAGCACTCCGGTCCAACATGTCCTTTTGGTCCACCCTACCTTTGTCGGTGGCCGGTCGGGTGGCTCTTTTAAAAATGATCGCATTGCCGCGCTTACTGTACTACTTCAGGACTCTCCCCATATGGGTGCCTAGAGCAGTCTTCCAACAGCTGAGAACGGCGATAATTTCGTTCTTATGGGGAAAGGGCAGACGCAGAATCGCGTTGGCGACACTGACCCGTCCCAAAGACGAAGGGGGGCTAGCGGTCCCGGACTTCGAACTATACTATTTGGCGGCCCAACTACAAATGTTTACACAGGAAGTGGCGAGAGCATTTCGGGGACCGGACCAGGAAAGGGAAGACGGAACCCCCCGCCACGTGCTGTCCTATATTGTATTGCACCAAAAGCTAGTGCTCCGTGGACTGTCCCAAGAGGAATGGACGTTCCGACTATGTTGGAACCGCTCAAGGGTACGAGCGGGAGTACAACACCCGTATGCACCCGAGATACCACTGGGCATGGTGACTGCTCTCCCTCGTGGAGGTGACTGGTCGAGGCTCCAGCTGTGGGAGGAGGCGGGCTTACAGATGGTGGGGGATCTCTATGATGATGGCGTGCTGACCCCATACCAAACACTGCAGGAGCGATATGACCTTCCGAGAGGAGATTATCTACTGCACGCGGCAGTGGTGAGAGCCGTACAAGCGCACTGGGGAGAAGGGTTGCTCGAACCACCGACGACGCTAGCATGCCAGTACACCATGATGGCAGCGGGCACCTTTAAAGCAGTAACGTGTCTCTACTCGAGAATGTTACGTGAATCCCTGCAGCCACTAGTGGCGTTGAAGGCCAAATGGGAAACTGATTTACAGATGGAAATCCCGGAGGCTGTGTGGTCCCAACTAGTGCAGAGGGCTAGAAAGAGCACTAGAAACGCACGATTCCAACTTATTCACCTGTATATTATACATCGGGCCTACCTCACCCCGGGCAAGATCGCACAATACTTCGGAGTGGTGGACGCAGCCTGCCCCAGGTGTAATAAAGGGAACGCGGATCTGATGCATATGCTGAGAGCTTGTCCCCATCTACAGGAATACTGGAGGGACATTGGCGCCACGTTGGATGACGTGGCGGAAAGGGACCTGCAGTATGATGGAGCTGTTAGCGTATTACATTGGTTCCCACATACGCCCAAAAATAAATTGTCGAGCAAGTTCATTGACATGGGCCTCATTCTCGCGAAGAGAGAATTGACCAGGAACTGGAAATCCAAGACAGGGCCGACACACCGGAGATGGCTAAATTAATTTTTGAAATGGGCGGCAGCTGAGAGTGTGATCAGGTATCAGTTAGCCCGGCGTGGGTCAGACGAGCGAGCACAGGAAACAGCGATGGCGTGGGAGGCGATGGTGCAGGCGTTGCGAGACAGTACAATGGAGGACGAAGGGGAATCGGACCAGGAGAACCCGGGTAACCACACTGAGTCTACCGCGGGACCGACACCCTCACCAGACATACACATACAGTAAACACCATAGTGATTCTGTCCATCACCACAGGTTCGATCCACTCAGAGTTAGGCGCAGGCGGGGACACTGAGGGAGAGGGGAGGGGGGGGGAATCAGTGTTAGAAGTACAGACCATAGGGAGTTGAGGGAAGTTGCCCAGGGAGGGGGGGGAGTAGGGATGATAAACCAAAAGCAGACAGCAGAATGCCTCATGTAAAAGTTCAATATAAATGCCGTAATAGCATGCACCGAGACTATAAGGATTGCCGCCCGGCCTTCGGGATGTGGGCAGAAAGGCTGTGTATACTGACCAGGTGCAGAAACAAGGGATGGGGGAGGCTGCATAGGAATGATTTCGCACTGCTAAATGTACTGTGATGCTCAATCTGCAATAAAAAACGTTTAAAAAAAAAATTGAAAGTATAAAAATAACAAGTGACTAAGTTAACGACAATTATAAGGTAAGTGTTTTGTACTCTTTTCGTTACATTTCTATCACATTTAACTTCTATTAGTTCCACTGCTTTATTTCTTTAACCCTCAGTTTCCTGCCTTTGCTACTTCCCTCATTCCTTTTTCTATTACTTACTTACTCTACTCCTTCCACTCCTTTTCTCAGTCCCTCTGTTCTCATAGTTCCTCACTCCTGTTCACTCACTCCGTCTCTATTACTCTCACTGTCTCTGACTCATCACTCTTTCACTACTTGTTCATTATGCTTTCTCCCTGTAGTTCAAGCACACTATGTTATTTACATTTCTTTGCTGTTTCAATTATTCCTTTTCTGTCACTTCTTCTTTTCTGCTTTCTGTTTTTTCTCTCTGTTATTCCACATGTTTTAACCTTAGTCACTGTCATACATCTTGTTTTATTCCTATTTACTTTCACTCACTGTTTTCTTAACACTTTCCCTCAGGGTTGTTCTTTTAGTCCGGTTCTATCCCTACCTCTCATTCCACATCCTTTACTGTTTTTCTTCTTAATTTGAACATTCACTCACATTCTCCAAGAAACTCTTGTTTATTATTATTCTACTCTCCTTTTTTTCTTTCACTTCCTTATCTATTTTGTTTTTCTCAATTATACCCTCTTACATCTTTTCTTTGGTAAATAGATCTATTAAACAGTATATCTGTGTTACTCCTTCTAGCTGTCTTTCTTTTAACATTACTCTCTGTTTCCTTCCCTTATACTCACTCTTCCTTTTTTTTTTTGTAATTTTTTTTTCTGTTTCGCTTCCGGTTCGCGTACCGGGGCGCGAACCGGGAAGCGAATCAAAAGAAATAGAGGTTGCCAGAGTGCTAAACATTCTAGCAATTTTTTATAAATGGGAGGTAGTTCTGAAAATAACTTTTTTTTTATTGTTTTGTTGTTTTATATATATATTTTTTTTCTGAACATTTTTTTTACTTTTTTTGTATTTTTTGAACGGTTTTATATATTTTTTGTTTTTTTGGGGGGGGAAACGAAAATGATTCATTATAAAGAGCTCAACAGGAGCAACAAAAAAAAAAGATAATTTACTTTCTGGGGCATTTTGGACATTTATGATTTTCAATAGCTCTGTTGATTAAATTGATGCTGCTCTCCCTATAGCAAATTAATTTGCCGCAAAAAATGCACACTTGCTTCACGACCCCGAAGTTCATCTGAATGTTTGGGACCATCTCCCTCGCCTCTGGTCCCATCACTGCCTGTTCAGTTGATGTACTGGCCACAGGAGGGGGGTTTTCCTGCAGGTCACGTACCTGCGCAGCACTATAATTTATAGGGTGCCACCTCTCCATGTGCCGATGCATGGTGTAATTCCCGTAGCTGTACTTTTTATCAGTCCCTCTGGACAGAGTTTTGCCACAGATCAGACATGTGACGTAGCGGGCATTTACTTTTTTTTGGCCCCGGGGAAATGTATAGAATTGCCAGATATAACTATCCTTCACATGGGACCTCCTTGGCTCTTCAGGCAAAAACTGCATCCTCCCTTGCTCCTCTTCCTCTTCTTCCTCCTCTTGATTAAGGATGACCTGAGGAGGTGGTCCTTCCTTCCTAGGAGGTGGTGGTGGGGGTGCACCAGCTGCAGCTACTAATGAAGCCATTTCTTATTAATCAAAATAGGTCTTCCTCTCACAAAGTTGAAAGTCAGAGTGAGAAAAAGGTGGGGGCTTTCATCATTTGGGAAAAAAAATGTTCTAAACCAATGAAAAGTGTTATTTTTAGGTCACATGACCTAGCCTCACATCATTAGGAAACCAAAAGTGAAATGAACCAATGAAAAGTTTTATTAACAAGTCACATGACCTGTTACGCTTACGTTACGCGCTCCGTGCCCCGGATCGCGCTCCGGAGCACTTCCGGGTGCGCTAACGCGGCGCGTCATAAGACGCATTACGCGACAATGCGATACGTCGCGCTTACGCGGCGCGTCACGATGTTGTTTTCTAACGCGGCAGTTGCGCAAACGGAACGTTTACCGGTTCGCGGACCGGGTCGCGGCACCAAATTGAGCTAACGGGAAGCTACCCGGTGCGCGGACCGGTAGCGAAACAAAAAAAAAAACAAAAAAATATCTACATAAAAAATTGTATTAAAAACATACAAAATATATTTTTCGATTTAAAGAAGAATACATTTTAAAGCTTTTGATATTTGCTATTAAAAAACCTTTGAAATTCACTGAAAAAACCATAGGTTATAGACCATATATAGTTAGGAATTAGCATTTACAAAACCTTGAAAATTCACTGAAAAAACCATAGGTTATACACCATATATAGTTAGGAATTAGCATTTACAAAACCTTATTTTACTCACACAAAACCATTGAAATTCGCATATATAGTTAGTTGCACTAACTATATATCGCGCACCCGCAATCCACTGCTGATCATGTCACATATTACATCATTCATGACATGGTCAGTGACATCACTGATGACATCACTGATGACATCTCAAATGACATCACTGATGACATCACTGATGACATCTCAAATGACATCACTGATGACATCACTGATGACATCTCATTTGACATTACTGATCACATCACTGATGACATCATTCATGTGATAATACGATGAACCTCTTCAGACTCTAATATAACCTTAGATACACTCAGTGTAAACAGACACTCACAGACTGTCACTCATCCATGGAGTTACACACACACCTAGTCAGTCATGCAAAGAATCAATCACACCTCCATTTTCTCAACTATACAGGTATACACACCTTACTTATTCAAACATATACTAACACATATTTACTCTCTTATACAATCCCGGATACAAGTTAACAATGATCCATACAGCCACTCACACATTCACTGGCTCTTACGCACAGTTATTTATATATGTCAACTCTCAAATGTACTGTGTTTTACATATGTACTTACTTTGACATGTAGCACTGAGATATCCATTAACTTACCAATACACTCATGCACACAGTCAACCGCCCATACAGCTGTTTCCACATGCACTTTTGAACCCATACATCTAGTGAATCAACTTTTCACACATCTATGCACAGAGTCATACACCTCCCAGCCACCCACACACACACTCAGTCTCCCATACAAATACTTGGGCAACCAATCAATAACCCATATAGTTACTCATATAGCTACTGATCAACACATGCAGCAGTTTACAAAACAACAGATATAATGATGCACAAATTAAGACAGTTTAGTCACTAACCCATGCACTCAGTGAGACACATTTAATCACTCACTCATACAGTCAGTCATGCACCTACTAAATCCTTCATCCAGACACTTATAAATCCACTCATTCTTCAATATGTAAGACATATTTTAACTTTACAGAAACATACAGTCACTGGATGTTGTCATCATTGATGTCATCAGTGATGTCATTTGAGATGTCATCAGTGAGGTCATCAGTGATGTCATTTGAGATGTCATCAGTGATGTCATCAGTGATGTCACTGACCATGTCATGAATGATGTAATATGTGACATGATCAGCAGTGGATTGTGGGTGCGCGATATATAGTTAGTGCAACTAACTATATATGCGAATTTCAATGGTTTTGTGTGAGTAAAATAAGGTTTTGTAAATGCTAATTCCTAACTATATATGGTGTATAACCTATGGTTTTTTCAGTGAATATATATATATATGCACATATCCATATATATTATTTTTTTTTTCACTGAAAAAAGGAAGGGTACTGAGATGTTATAGTTGCCCTCAGATTTCACTCATAAAAAATCATTGAAATTCAGTAGTTATAGTTACCTGAGCTTACTAGCATTTACGCCCCCACAATGCACTGCTTATGACCTCACATATTACATCACTCATGACATGGTCAGTGACATCATTGATGACATCACTGATGACATCTCAAATTACATTACTGAAGACATCATCCAGTGACTGTTTTTAAAACATTGTAAAACATGTTAAATATATATACCAAAGTGTATTGGTGAATCAGTGGGTGTATTAGTGCCTGTATGGATGATTCAGTGGGTTGGTGACTGACTGTATGGATGATTCAGTGAGTGGCTAGGTGTCTCAGTGAATGTAAGGATAAGTGACTGGTTGTGTGATTGTCTGTATTAGTCTGTCAGTTGGTGTCTAAGTGGCTGTATGGGTTTGTGAGTCGGTACATGAGTGTCTGTATGGGTGAGTAATTAGTTGTCTGGGTACCTGTAGGGGTGTCTGAGTGTCTGAGTGGGTGGGTGATGGGATGTGTGACTGCCTGTATGGATGGGTGAGTGGGTGAGTCAGTGGCTGTATGGGGTAGTGAATGCATGTGTGAGGGGCTGTATGGGTGCGTGAGTGTGTATATAGCTGTGTAGGTGAATGAGTGCTTGTGTCAGTGGTGTATGGGTGAGTAACTAGGTATGTGAAATGCAGTATATGTGAGTGATGGAGTATATGAGTGACTGTATGGGTGAGTGAGGGAATGTGAGAGTGGATGTATTGGTGAGAGTGTGCTTGTGTCAGTGACTGTATAGGTGAGAGAGTACGTGTTAGTATCTGTGAGAGTAAGTGGCTGTGAATGTAACTGTATGGGTGAGTAAGTGGGTGTGACATTGACTGTATGGGTGAGTGAATAGGTGTGTGAGTAGCTCTATGGGGGACTGACTGTGTGAGTGGCTGTATTGGTGTAGGAGTGAATATGTCAGTGGCTGTACTAGGGAGTGAGTTGGTATATGAGTGGCTGTATGGGTGAGTGAGTGGATGTGTGTGGATGTGTGTGGATATGTGGGCAGATCTATGAATCAGTAAGTGAGAGTCCCCAGTGGCAGTCCCCGGGGTAGAATCGGAGGTCACCCCACATTAATTAGTAAAGAAGCCCTGGGGAGATGGTAGTCCCCGGGCATATGCCCGAGGAAGGGGAGGCTTGTGGGCCCCCTCCTTTATTTACACAATGCCCCTGGAACCTGACCCACTTGGGGGCCATTTAATAACGAAGTGCAGGAGCCCACGCATTGTTTTTTATTCAGTGAGATTCGCAGATGTATCGTGACGCTGCCAAAATATTTATTTTAAATGATTTTAACCCACAGCGGGGTCCCTATGGGACCCCCCTCAGCATATCTAGGTGATCGGGGAATTCCTACACTGCCCCCTTTTCTTTATTTTTCACTTTTTCTGTGGGACTCAGCTTAAAGCAGAGTCTCAAGATGGCTGCCAACACATCCTGGTTGAAGTGTTGGCAGCCAAACAAATTTCAGTAGGATTTTGGGCTTCCAGATTTCTATATTTTTAAAACTTAAATATCTCTGGAACTACTGAGCAGATTTACATAAAATCACAAAAAGCATGCTTTCTGGACCAACTTTCAGCCAAATTTGGTGTTATTCTGTTCAGCGGTTCAGGCAGTAGTCGTGTTCAAACAATGAAAAATCCGCATAGACATGGGGGCGTGGTCTCGCCAGCTGCAAGATGGCTGTGCGGTGAGCGAGCTCAGCCCGCCGAACCTGGGAAATCCGCTACTATCCACCATCGGATGGAGGCATCAGGCCTCTACCATGGCATCTGACATTGAATCCATGCCTTGCACTAGCCTCTTTGGGAGCTGGCGCATCACATCTCTTGGAGCCTTGCCCGGCCTGATCTGCCTTACAACCGTGGACCATCGCAATCACTGGCAAGCTCCTCTGGCTCCACATCTTCCCCATTGCCCCACAAGCCCAACATGGGGAAAATGGACAAAGGACAACCTAAGATCAATTTCAGGGGGTCGGGAGCAGGCAGGGGTGGCGAGATGCCCCCTGATGCCGGTGAGCAATCCACCCAGACTGACCTCCCCGGTGAACAACACAACAGCCTTTGAACCATTCTCCTAGAGATGAAATTCAGTCTAAAGACAATTGATGCAAAAATAGACCACCTAACATCACGCCTTGACCATGTTAAGCTGAGGGTGGACTCCCAAGTTGCCCGTATTGTCCAGCTCGAACCAAGGATCTTAGACGCTGAGGACGCCAGAGCCTAGGGTGCGCAGGAGCTCCTCAAAATGGACAAGATCCTCTAAGTAATACGTGCTGAGAATGAGGACTTAGAGGTGTGCTCCCGAAGGAATAATATTCAGGTTGTTGGCCTGCCAGAGTCCACCGCTACCAGAAAAATGGAAGATTACCTTGAATCTCTGCTTCATGACCTCTTTGGCCCAGTCGCGTCCAAAAATGTTATCATTGAGCGGGCGCACAGGTCTCTTGGGCCACGACCCCCCCCTCCCGGGTCCCCTGCAAGGCCCATCATCGCCCGCTTGCTGAACTATTGTGACTCCATTCTTCGCAGGGCCCGGGAGCTGGGGTAGATCAACCACCAGGGCAACTTCCCATCCTTCTATCTTGACTTCACCCTGTCCGTCCACGCAGCCCACAGAGACTTTCTTCCTGCCAAGCGTATTTTACAGCAGCTCCACATCACTTATGCCATGTTGTACCCTTAAAAACACCGCATTGATTTGGGGAGATGCTGAGATTTTTCACTGATCCAAAGGCCGCCCTCACCTTTGCTAGGCAGTTACAAAAGTCCCCCACCCGTGGAACCGCCGCACTATTTTCAAAGACAGTCGCATAAGTGACAATTATTTAACTTTGTACGCCTCGCCTCACAGTAATGTGTCACTCGGCACACACCTCATTCATCCCGTTGGTTGCAATAATATATGCATATTGTTGTATGTACATTCCTGCTGTTGCTTTCCTCTGAGGCTGCCAACAATGGTTGAAATTTGTATGCTCAGCTACATTTTATAGGAATATGGGACACTCTACGTATACCCCGTTCACCTTGCTTGCTGCAATGATGTATGCACATAGTTGTATTTATTGCCTTGAAGTCGCCTCCCTCTGAGACTGACAATGCCCGGCCACCCTGCCTACATGGCAAGGGGTAAATGGCTGAGCCCTCACTCCTTGAAGGGATAATTCCCACACCAACACTAAGTTCTCCAAGTTTGGTTTTCCTGGGTGGGGATGGTTCATGTGCTCAACCTATTTGGGGAGTTAGAGTGGGTGGGGGGAAGACTTGGGTTTTTAGTTCAGGATTCAACATCTGGCAACCTAGTGCAGGGGGTTTGTTTTGTCGTTAATTTTGTATTGTTCCCGGCATGTTAGAGACTGCATACATTCCACAATGCTCTACATCTCAGGACACTGTTTTGTTTTGCTTGACCACCAACCACAGATGCTACATCGCTATTTTTGCCTGGCTGCTACATGACTGACACCACCTTCTTGACATGGAACATAAGGGACCGGAACGACTATCGAAAGGCATGCCTCAATCACGCATATCTCATCAGACATAATGTGGACATTTATTTCCTCCAAGAGACGCACCTCCTCCCACCACCTCATCCAGACTGTAGTCCTGTCACTGGGGGGGAATCTTACACTGCATACTACTCCAACTATGTGCGCGGTGTCAACATCCTCTTTAGGAGGGGCCTTCCCTGGCATGGCACCCATTCCTTCCATGATACTAAAGGTAGCTACATGATCCTTGCCGGCACCCTCTATAACCAGCCATTGATACTTGCGGTGCTCTATGGCCCTAATATTGATGACCCAAGCGTCTTCACCCAAGTCTGGCAAATCATATCCTCTCTTGGACCTCACTCTTTGATATGGGGCGGTGATTTCAACATTGCGCCCTCGCTGGTACTGGACCGCTCGGGGGATCGTATCTAACATCCACAGGCCACAGCCATACTACACTCAATCTTAGAAGATAACTCCCTATAAGATGCCTGGTGCCACGCACACCCAGACGTGCATGAAGGATCTTGCCTATCCGGCTTGCACGGATCTTGGTCCCGCATTGATTTATGGCTTATCACCCACAACGTCGCCTTCTGGGCCACCTTTGTGTGTGGACCACTTGGCCCGTACATTATTAGATCATGCCCGGTGTGACTGTGTTTGTGATTCCCCTTACCCTTCACCACATGTTCCCATGGCACCTGCCCCACAACTCGCTTCGTGATGCTGCTTTCCACGACGAGATTCGGGGTGCCGTCATAGACTATTTTGAGCGCAACACCGCCCTCGACACTCTGAGTACTTCAGGCCGTGATTTGGGGGGAATGCATTGCTAAACAAGCTGGGATGTTAAAGTCCATCAGAGGGACCCTTGAGTGCCTGGAGAAAGACATCAAAGCTCTAGATCTCCAACAAACCCAGGACCCCAGCCCAGCCACCCTCTCCTCCATCAGAACTAAACTCACAAGTTCCACGAGGAGGCGGATAGAGAAGTTACATTCCTAGGCAGAGAGGCTTTTGCTTGCCTCTACGGAGAGGGCGATCACCCTGGCAAGACCCTTCCTAACCTACTCAGACAGCCACACGCATCCTCTTAGAGACCTTTAGAATATTGAAAGAACTCAGCCAAAAGTCTGAACTGAAACCTGTAACCGTGCCCGTAGACTGCAACACATTTCAGACCTTTTTTCTCCATACGGTCAGGGATATCCTTTCTGAGATTGACAACACCCCTATCATTCAGGGCTCCCTGGTCGAGTACCAGGTCCCTCTCCTGCCCTGCAAGCAGCTCACCGTTTTGAACATTTTATCAATCTGTGATAAATGTTACATTAGTAAACCTATGCGTGTTATATTCCATACATTTGGATTTGTTTTCTTGCCCCGCCATAAGGAAGTGCTGGGTAATTGCCTTGTCTATTGGGGGTGCTGTGCAAAGTGTACTATTTAAAAGGTGCAGTGGTGAAAGGTACTTCACCTTAAGGGAATGTTGAGTTTTACCTCTGTCTTAGGGAGTGTTGGGGTATTGGGTGTGGCTTGATGGTGAGCAGCCACATTCATTAAAAGCTCCTGAGACATCTGCAGAAACGTGTCCCCCTTCTCTCAACTGCCTCACTACAGATATTGTGTCAGCCACAATTGTCTCCAGACTAGACTACGGGAATGCCTTATACATCGGCCTCCTCCAGAAACTCATCAATAAGCTGCATGCAGGTGGTACTGAACGACGCAGCAAGGCTGATTTGTAGGCTCCCTAGAAGTACACACACCACCCCTTTGTTGTGCAAGCTGCACTGGCTCCCCATCAAGCAGAGAGCAGAATGTAAGGGTCTCTGCATTGCCCATAAAGCAATATATGGCCAAGTCCCAGCCTATATTAAAGAGCACTGCGAGAACTATGTTCCGGGCCGTACTCTGCGATCTTCCGTGACCTGCCGCCTGGCTCCCCCACAGTGCAATACCGTATCTAAAGGGGGCAGAGCGTTCTCTGTCCCACTCCCACAGCTCTGATACTAGCTGCCTGATTACCTTCGCAAGGAACCTGCACTCCTCCCCTTCAGGAAACAGCTCAAAACGGTCCTGTTCAGGGAGGCTTTGGACACTGCTCAATCCCCCTCCCTGCGACGCAGCTATATTACCACCAATGGCCTTTTGGCCAATCTCTCTAAAGAACTAAGAGACCAGTCGGTGATTATGCGCTATTTAAAAATTAATTAACATAACATAACATTATATCACTGCACTTAGCGATGAGGCTGCCGGAAGGACCACCTCCCCTGGTGACATCGTCGCTAGGATTTCGGCTTTTTATGCCCAACTATATACTGCGGTTGAGGCCACGCCTCTAGAGACCCTGGATCAATACTTTGATTTGATCAAGCATTTATGGCACAGCAACGGACACCGTGAATACCTGGATGAGCCATTCACACCCGAAGAAATTACCAAAGTCACTGCAGGACTCCTGGGCGATAAAGCTCCTGGCTCAGATGGGCTGAGTCCCGCATTTTACAAAGAGTATGCATCTCTTCTCGTTCCACATCTGGCTGAGATGTACAACAACTCTCTTGCCTTGAGCAGATTTCCCCCTTCTCGTCACGAGGCCATGATTACTCTCCTCCTTAAGTCTGATAAATCCCCCCAGAGCTGTGATTCCTATCAGCCCTTATCACTAATCAATACTGACAACAAAATTTACGCTATACTGCTAGCCAATCGCCTCCTATCTCTCATGCTATTATTAGCCCGTCCTGATCAATCGGGGTTAATCCCTGGTCATGCCAGGGACAGACTAATTTGCATACAGCCAGGTTCTGAAACTGGGATGGTGCAATGAGCTAAAAAACGGTGTTGGATCTAGCCCTGATCTCGTGACTGGGTGAGAGTACTCTGCTTAATTCAGAGACTCTGTCCATCACCACCTCTTGTTGTAAATAACTTTGCACAATTTGTGCACAATTTTCTCTGTTATTCACCAGATTAATCCCGCCTTACTGCAGTGGCCACCGTTCGGGACGCCACTAAGGCTATTGATACACTGGAATGGCCCTTTCTTTTCTATCTTCTTTCCTGACTAGGCTTTAGTCTGAGTTTCGTACAAAAGATTCAACTTCTCTACACACTCCTGACGGTGTGGATCAGGATTAACGAGCAGGCTACCCACCCCATAGCTATCACGAGGGGCACCAGGCAGGGATGCCGCCTGTCCCCTACGTTATTCGCCATCGCTATGGAACCACTGGAGGAGCACCTATGCCAGCATCACACAAAGCGGGGCATTGGCTTATCTCCTGCCCCCTGGTGACCTCGATGTACGCAGACAATGTCACAATACACATCTGGGAACCACAGGAGAACCTAGCTCCCATGACAAGAGAGGAACGCTGACCGAACTCAAAGCACTCTGTACTCTGCCTGAGGACTTAGCACGCCACACTTTATTTTCCCCAACCTGCATCCTGCCCCTTGCATCCAGCCCACAGAGGACTTCAAGGGCCAGTAATCCATGCGTGTCACGGCAACAGCGCCAGCAAGCCAATAAAGTGAGCTTCGCCCACCGCTACGCGGGCGCGCCGGGCGAAGCCTGGGCCAAGGGCAGGCCTGTCTGATCCCGTCAAAGACCGAAGGAGGCCGGGGTGGGCCACGGTATTGACATTAAAAAAAAAATATATAGATGTTGTAGAGCTGATGTTTATACCTTCAACTGTGGGATTAAGGCAAGAGGAGACAAAGCTGTAAAACCGTATATTTACCTATAGATTTGTACTGTAAGGTGTTTTCAATATGAGCAAATGAAAGTCATTAACATGTCAGGGGATAGTGGGGACGCTAGACGCCTTTTTAGTAAGGGCAGAATCTGTCCTGATAAATGCGATTGCCCTAACCGAGCGTGGGCTGTCGCTCGAGCCCCTACCCGCGTTCACTGAAAACCCTATGTCTGCCCCATTACAAATACTAAGAGCTTAGTTAATATCCCTCCACCTAAGACGGGCCATTCTTTTACCATGGCCCCAATAACTCCTAACTCCTCTTTGGAAGTTCAAGAGTCACGTGTGATAGCTAATATATCAAACGTAACTACCTGGGGGGAAAAAGTGAAGATTGGTCAGGAGAAAGGCTTTGCCCCTCCACCTAAAAAAAGAAAGGGGCAATGCAACAATAAGCAATCACATCCAAGGAATAAAACTCTGGGGTGCGTGACCGAGACCGGGGAGAATAAGTCAATTTAGGAACCCACTCCGGCCGAAGCCGACATTGCAGAAACCAGGGGCCTTATGGGGTTGGATTACGCAGGTTTCTGGGATAAAACGCAGAACATTATTTTAGTCCTTTTAAAGCCCCTAATAACAATGCTATCTACCATAGAGTAGAGGCTAGCAAACGTGGAAAGGATTACTAAAAGCCCCCCTGCGTCTTTGCGAGAATTATCTCAAAATAGAAGTAAGGTTGGACCTTCAAGCAGTAGAGGGGATGGCATCTCAAATATCCCACATAGCAATCTTGCAAATTGAGATTCTCTCTGTTAGACCTGGCATCATTGGCGTGAGTCTCCCTTCCATTTTTACTGATTGCCTCCTCTGTTTTGATATGTTTTGCTGGTTATATGCTTTGGGCACTGTGCCACTGCTATTCAGTGCCACAGTGCAAGTGCTCCCTATTTTAAATTGATGTACTAATTAGTGAATCCATGATTGGGTCATTTGATTTACTTGTCAGACCCTAGTACAGTGCACCATGTGTGCCCAGGGCTTGTAAATCAAATGCTGCTGGTGGGATTGCAGCACTGGTTGTGCCACCCACAGAAGCAGCTTGTAAAGTGTGTCTTAGGCCTGCCATTGCAAGGCCTGGGTGCAGCCTAGGACTGCCATGTCGACTTGGCAAGTGCACCCACTTGCTAGTCCCTAAAACCTTCCCTCTGCTTCATATCAGACACCCCTATGGTAGGCCCAAGGGCAGGGTGCATTGTAAGTATAAGGTAGGACATGCTCTGGTGTGTGTAGCATGTCCTAATAGTGAATTAGAGCCATTTTAGTTTTTCACTATTGCAAGGCTACCTGTTCTCCATAGGCTATAATGGGGAGTTAGAATATTACATTCTTATAATCCTAACTGACTCAGGGAACATGGTAGAAATTCTAATTTAGTATGCCTGAACTCAGAATGATAAAATACATCTTTTATTAAAGTTGGTTTTAACATTCTGTGTTTGAAAATACCACTTTTAGAAAATATGTATTTTTTTTGCCTAACTGTCCAGGCCTGCCTCTGCTAGGTTGTGTATTCCTTGTCTGGGTTTGTGAGTGACAGGTCTGGGGCATTCCAGGAGACAGGTTGGGGCAGCCCAGTGGCGAATAGAGAGATCTGCATCTAGATGGGAGGAGGAGTTGCACCTGAGACCTGAATAGAGCTGGGCCTTCCCTCTACAGTGCTGGCTCCACCTCCTGTGGTTTGTCTGATGTCTCTGCCCTGCACTGTGAAAGGAGAGAAGGAGTCATGTCAGCAAAGTGATCCAGGCTGGGCCTTCCCTCCCCTGTGAAGGCTCCACCTCCTGTGGGGCGTCTGATGTCTCTGCCCTGCACAGTGAATAGAAGGAAGGAGTCCTGTAAACAAAGTGCTCAGGAACTGGTTAGGACCAGGCAGAGGCCTCTCTGCCTTCAGAGAACAAAGGATTTTGGGTATAAATATTGGGACCCAGTCCCAAGAACTTTAGATCACTTCAGGGAACAAGAAACCTTTCTGCCAAGGAGAAAAACCAAGGAAGCTGCAGGAGTTTGGACTGCCCCTCTGCTAGTGTGCTGTTTGCTGGGTTGGCCTGCAGTGGTGTTTCCATTACCAAGGGAAAGGAGAAGGAACTTTTTAAGGACTTTTATCATCTACAGAATATTCTCCAAGGGCTTGAACTTGTGCTTGCCTCCTGCTGAAGTCTCAGAGACAAAAGACTTCACCACTAGCTCCCCCTGTGAATTTCCTTGCGGGGAATTCTATCTTCAGACATTTGCATGTCGCTGGGAGCTGGAAGCGTGACGCCCCAAGAGGAAGTGTGTCACCGCCGCAGCTGAAATCATCACATCGCCGGAGAAGCGTGCCGCCGCCACATCTCCCAGGAAGCGCGTGTTCATCGAAGCTGCCTGCTGTTGCATCACCGGAGAAGTGTGACACCATCGAGAGAGTCGCCATCGCATCACCGGAGAAGCGTGTCACAGGGCCTGTCGCGGCTCCAAAGTACAGAGTTGTTGCAAGGCTGACAGGGCATCTACGCATCGTCGTTGCATCAAGGGCGCCATCTTCTCGCATAGCAACTGGATCATTGCATCACATTAAGGCGCCATCTTGCGCATCGCAACGGGCACGCAGGCCGAGAATCTACGCATCACCTCCGCACCAGTAAGGATCACAACGCATCCCATACTCTGCGCAAGCATTGAGGCACGACGCATCCTTTCCCCCGAATCACGGAACCAACGCATCTCCCCAGTTGAAAGCCTTTTGTTCACTTTGTGTTCCGCATCATCTTTAACTCAACTTTAAGTATAGTATTGTGGATTTATGTCGTCTGTGGTCTTGTGTTAAGTCTATATAAAGAATACTTATTTTTATAAAAACCTGTATTGTTTCCATCTGTAGTGTTTTCACTGTATTACTGTGTATATTCAAAATTCTTAACGCACTGCCTCTGAGATAAGCCTGTCTGCTCATGCCAAGCTACCAAGTGGGCGAGCAGGGGTTATTAAGGAGTGTAATCCCCTTATCCTGACTTAGAAGTAAGGGTCCCTATTTGGACAAAGGTGGATACTATTGCCAACTAAAGAACCCCAGATCTAACACTCTCCATCTGTAAGTGTCCAATCCATCAACCTCAGCTAACAACTTGGCTCCGACCGGTTTGTCGTGCGAACTCATATCGGTCCTTCCCCAGACTCAATCCGAGGCTTCCCAGTGCAGACAGGGTAGGAGTATTGGGCAAGTTCATACTGATCGTGTCCCAAGGCAGGTATCATCAGATAGGGAGAGACACATAGCAAGCTCAGGGGAATTGATCTCTGATAGATCAGGTTCTCATAGCATGGTCAGGGGTAATGTTTTGGAACCTAGACAGTTGCATCTTCCCCCGGAAGCAACACCATATACTATGGTCTTGACCAATGTTCTTTCACTGAAACATGGAGAATATGAGCACTGGTCAACCCTGAAAAATAAATCATTGCACTTTTTGACCACGATTAACTAACATGTTGTTTTCTAAGTTTAAGATGGCGCGTCATATTTCCTGGATAGGAAGTTCTAACAAGTCGTTGCCTGGAGACTGTAGTGTTATCGTTCAGATCTTCAGGCTTGGTTAAGACCATATTAGATAGGATGGGTAACTGGCCGGTCAGAAGCAAAGGGATAAGTGTAGTCCTTCTGGGTTTCTTTTATCAACCACCTAGGCTACCACAGAATAATCAAGAGGAAGGGATCGCCTTGGGATCAACACGGTACAGATATGTCGTCCCAGTACATAACTTTTTCGGCCCTCTCTACACAGTAGAAGACGTGGACTGACTGGTATTCCCTACCCAGCCTTACAATGGGGATAGAGGGATGGGAGAGGGCTATGCCTTGAGCCCATTAGATGTGGCTCTGATTAATTACACATATTCAACCGGCTTAGCTAGGAGGATCCCATCCCTGTCATGTACAAAGGAACCAGTGGTGATGGGATGTTGCATCGAGAGTTCAACTCCCTTGCTGGAACATCTTGAGTGTAATACTAGTCCGTGTGTGCCACTTAGTATGGACCATTCCATTATTCCAATGCAGGTACCATCTAGCTCCCTGTTGAATTCGGCAAGCTCGACATGTTCAGTTATTTCTTGGAATATCTCAGGGTTATGTTCCAAGCTACAGAACCCAGTCTGGTGTGAACTCATTTCGAATATTGATATTTTATGTGTGTAGGAAACTTGTGCAATAGACCCACTTCACAATAATAGCTTTAAGACCTTTAATACCCAGGTGGTGAAGGGCGCAGGTGAAGACCAAAGGGTGGCATCTGCACATATATTTCAAATGAGTTGACGTTAGATAAAATAGATTTCCACATGTGGGATTGTTATTATCATATAATCGAATTAACACTAAATGCAACCAATCGTTTTGTATTGATACATTTCTATAACAATGCTCCCCTTGATGAACTTGAAACAGTGGTAAATAATCTAAGTGGAGCGTTGAATGTTATTTGCAGTGGGAGTGTAAAGGATCCAATGATCATTTTGATGGGGTATTTAATTGTACCATATGTAACTATGAGGATAATAGAATGTGTGGTTTGGCCAACAAAGGAGAGTATAACACCCATTTCTGTCATACAAGGGTGGGAGATCTGTTTAATGAGTTCACATTTGCTAGTGAACTTGGTTTTGTGAACGATACGGTGGCCACTCCAGTACCTATGCCCCATACTTTTAATGGGAGAGGGTTAGCATCTACTATAGACTTTATTTTAGCTTCACGCATGTATGCACATAGGGTGTGTTCTTTTAAGGTTGGGGATAATAGGCTGCGCGATCATTTTCCATTATGTTTATTGATTAATTTGCCTACGGATAGATTCAAAAAGATCAACTCGAGTAACCTGGTATTGGGGAACACTACATTGAATAAAATTAATGGTTACACCTTACGGTGGGCTAATGTGGACCCCGACGCTTTGAGCAATCAGGTGATTAAGAACTGTAAATCTGCTTTTGATATTTTCTTAAGCAATTCAGCTTCTGATGTTGGTATTGTGCACTCCTTCCTCGATATATCAAGGGAGGTCAAGAAACTGCTAACGGTCCAACACCGCAACAAAATTAAAGATTCCGGGTAGTTTGATAAGAAATGCAAGGCGGCTTACTCCAATTTGAAAAAAGAATTGCATAAACAGGCCAGATCCCCAAATAAAGTTAGACAGGCCAGATTGACATATAGACGGGCGATTAAAGAGAGGAAGTGCATATTGAGAAACGAAGCATGGGATTCCCTCTACAGTGCGGCCCAGCTGAAAGATAGCACTGCATTCTGGAAGGCATTGAGGGCCCTTTTTTATCACCTAGCAAGGGCCCCTCTATCGAGATAGCTATCTCGGAAGAAACCTGGACCAAATATTTTTCTAAGGTGTACATTGAACAAGGAAACCCCGGGTTGCAATTGGCTGATGCCTCCCTAAATAATAATGATTTGGATGATTTGCAAATCACTTTGTAAGAGGTGAATGTAACCTTAACACTTAGTCTGGGCGGCAAGGCTCCTGGGCTCGATAGTGTTCCAGTTTACTTGTACACATCTAACGTCCTTTTATGGGTGCCCATATTAACCCAAGTCATTAATGCTAGCTTTAAGTCAACATTGCCTAAGACTTGGGTGGAATCAATCATCAAGCCCGCTTTTAAACAAGCATTTACAATGCAATAGGTCTCGCATTAGGAAAGCTTGAGCTATTGGTATTGTAAATTAATTTTTTTTTATTTATTGTATTGTATTGTAATTGCATTTATATATAATGTGTTGGTTTTGAAAATAGCGAAATTAATAGCTTTGTCATTTACAATGCCAATAGTTATAACTTTCGCAAATGTGACACCTATAGCATTTGTAATGCAATGTGTTGTATTTACGTGAGTTAGATGTATTGATATTACAAATATCAATGTTTTTTTAAAATAATTAATACTTATTGTAATTTATAATGGCAATAGCTTAAACTTTTGTAAATAACTGTTGTGAAGATTATGTTCAGTGTATTTTATTGTGCCGAAAATCCAAGAACAGAAGTGAAATATTAACTTTTTTTGTGACATTTGAAATAAAGCTTGAAACATTGAGATAACATATTTGAACCAGTTGTTGTTGAATGGTTGCACAGATTGATGCTGTGGTGGCGCTGAGTAATGTTGTGGTGGCGACGAGTGGGGGCTAATGTGTGAGGGTGCAGTGTGAGGGTGCAGTGTGTGAGGGGGCATTGTCAGAGGGGGCAGTGTAATGAGTCTGTGAGGGTGCGGGGTGTGTGAGGGTGCGGGGTGTGATTGTGAAGTGTGTGTGCCCTAAAGGAGTGCGAGTGAGCAATGTGTGAGGGGGCAGTGTGTGAGGGGGCAGTGTATGAGGGGTATGATTGTGCAGTGTGAGTGCCCTAAAGTAGTGTGAGTGAGCAATGTGAGTGTGCAATGTGTGAGTGCGCAGTGTGTGAGTGCGCAGTGTGTGAGGGGTCAGTGTGTGAGGGATCAGTGTGTGAGGGGGCAGTGTGTGAGGGCACAGTGTAATGAGAGTGTGTGAGGGTGCAGGGTGTGAGAGAGTGCGGGGTGTGAGAGTGCAGTGTGTGTGGCCTAAAGCAGTGAGTGCGCAATGTGTGAGGGGGCAGTGTGTGTGAGGGTGCAGTATGTGTGGGCTACATTACTGTGAGTGAGCAATGTGTGAGTGTGCAGTCACCAATACTGTGAAAAGCGTATGCACTACCGAGGGTTAAGGAGGAGCGACTGCCGGAATGTGTCTTTGTTAATTAATGGTCGGGGCTTGATTAAAGTGGGTCGCAAGCTTAGTGCACAAGGTGAAAGTACTCACGATGTACAGTAGCGGTAAGAAAAGCAATTTTTTTTCTATAGAATGTAGTTAGCTGCTGCTTTTGTGGGCCACATGATTAATGCACAAAGTGAAAGATTTCAGGATGTGTGGTAACGATACAAAAAAAAGAATAGTTGTTTCTATTGAATGTAGATAGGTGCTGCATTGCGTTTGTGGGCAGAGAGGTTAAAAAATGGTGTTGAAAAAAACAGGGAAGGTTGCTCATAAGGTTACATCGTTTAGTAAGGGATACGTTGAGCACCTTACTCCTGACCTAAAAAAGGACAAACGTGCGCCTTTAATGGAAAATTAATAGAGGAACGGCTTGCCAATTATTGTTAAGGCCTGAAGGTTCATATTTTTCGAGAAAAATGAGCAGGCTATTTTGCTCCTATGATAGAAAGTCTTGGTGGTGTGCAACTCGAAGGTAACTTATATGTTTGTGACTGGCGCCCTCTTGTGTTTCAAGGTAGAAAATGTTACGCAGGCCGCGATATTCGGAACGCATGTCTGGTAATGCTTGTTTCCCCATTGTAGCAGTCATATTGAAATGGTGAGACTGATAAGCATAATGTCAGACGAAAGGAAGAAAGAGTGAAAGCAGTTGTTCTTCAAGCCAAAGTAATCCACTCACTTAAAGACGAGTCCCAGCTCACAGATGGACTTGGAGGATGCGAATTCTCATAACAAAAAAGAAGAGACTGCACACAAGGAAGAGACTGCACCGAAGGCATGGCAGAGGGTATAGAAGGGATCAGTAGGAAGAGACTGCACACAAGGAAGAGACTGCACCGAAGGCATTGTAGAGGGCACAGAGGGGATCAGTAGGAAGAGACTGCAGCGAAGGCATGGCAGAGGGTACAGAGGGGATCACTAAGAAGAGACTACACATAAGTCATGCCATAGGCTAGAGAGCAGAGATACGGCAGATTAGACTGACGGTGCGTGAGACAGGTTGCAGGGTAGGCGGGGTCAGGCGCACTCTGAAGCAATCCAACTCTAGGGAGCTGTGCGGATTGAGACTGCTGGAGAGAGAGGGGCGCGGGGACGCCGTTTCCAGGAGAGACCGACAGGGCTCGAGGCGGGGGTGGGGGCCCTCTCTGAGTCTGCAGGGGACACCAGCCCCCGGGATGGACAGAGACTGCAGGGGATAGAGACTGTCGAGTGCAGGGCAGTGCGAGCCTGCAAAAGACAGACTGCAGAGTCAGGGGCGGTGGGTGACATTTGAAAGTGGTGGGGCGCAAAGCACCGCAGCGAGCGAGCCTGAACCCCAAAAGGTGAGTTTGGGGGGGTAACCCCCCCAAGAAAATTTTGAAAAAAAAGAAGAAAAATGGTGCATTTTCAAGCAAATTTGAGAAAGCAGGAAGGTTAATACAGAAATTGTGAAAGTGCAGTTATTACATTAATAGATGGCCTAACATAGGTAGCTGCTTATTCAGTATAGCCACAGAGCTTCATACATTCCGTCCTAATGTTTGTTGGGTGCTAGAAAAAATAACATCCCACACCCTCTAGTCTCATATGGGCACTGTGCAGGATTGTCACATAAAAACATTTCTATCACTTTGAAGTCAGAGAAAGAAAAGTAAACACCAAGCTCCCTTGGAAGACAGAGAGTGACATTTGAGCTCTGTCTTTCAATGCACAGCAAATGTGACAAGATAAGATTTAAAGGCCTGTTTACAGAGAGGCAGGACTCGGAAGGATCCAGTAAACAAGGAATGCCCACGAGAGAGATGTACTCAAGCTGAACAGCCCAAAGCAACTAAAACCAGATCATAGAAAGCAGGCAACTGTGAGTTACAAACAAAGACAATGGTAAGCAATAGGTGAAATGTATTCCCAGAGAAGCTTTCAGAATTTCCCCACGATGTCGTGAGCAAACCAAATAGCTGCACCGCCTGGTAGGCTTCGACCTAAAAATGAGGCTCTGTGGAATAAAATGTTTGCCTCAGGTCACACAGTTTGGATAATCAGGGAAGCCGGTATTATATGTTATCTGATTTTATGTTTTGAGATTTGGCCACCAGATATGTGTCTCTCTCTACCTCTCCCTCTCTCTCTCTCTCTATCTCTGTCTCTCTCTCCCTCTCTCGCCCTCTCCCTCACCCACACCCTCGCTCCCTTTCTCCAAAAGTCACTGTCTTTTTTCTTGTTGCAGGATGATCAAAACCAATACAGACATAGTAGACCCAACTCAGGGCTAGCAGACCCAACTAACACGCCCAAAATGCATTTATTTGGAGGGTTCCCCACCCCAAACATCCTCCTGAGGCTACGCTACGCCCCTGCTTGTATGGGATTATAACCACAATATATAAAATATATGAAAGCTAGACACATGCATTTATAAAACAAAATATGTGATAGATTAACCAGCTTCTTCTTGATGAGTGATATATTTTATGAAAAATGCACTCCAATATATTCTGTCTGGTACACCCACACTTTGAAGTTCATTGTAGGTGGCATTGTTGCGCGACAGAAATAATATACAAGGAATCAGATGACAATGGAAAAACATCTATAACGTAAAGTTCTACATTTATGTAAATCTCTATGTTTGGAAAAGTCAGCTAAATATATAAACATAGTCTGGCAGACTGCCAACGCTCCTACATATATAGGCCAGCAACTGATGTTTCTATTTTTGGTTTTATATAGCGAAGTAGACCCGAGACATCGGGCATCAGAGCGCTTTACATGAGCACCAGTTTCGTAACATCACCATTATTGGGGGGCAGCGCACTCTACGAGCTCAAACAGCAGATTTTAAAAATGACCCGACATGTGCAATAGCTTCTTCATTATCACATAGCAATAAAAATCTAAAAGCAGGTCTGCACTGATTAAGATCATAACAATACTTTTTTATAAAGAAGATTAAAAAGAGTCTGGTATATGTTATGTAAATGTACAACAAACATGAAATTAGGCATTGATTGGCCACATACGTCATAAAAGGGAAATGGTTTTGTTTCGAGGCTCTGCACAAAACCCAGGAGATATTTCATAGTGTCTGACCTAAAGCGGACAAGCAGGGAACGTTCCCAGCGCCTGCTGCCCGCAAGATGATCAAATTCATACGGACTAAGATATCTGGGCACATTTCGCATCCCCTCCAGAGCCCTAAGCCTCTGAAATACCGAGAATATGTGGAAGGCATGAGCCACCGTCTTTTTGCTTGTAGTGATACAAGATGATGGGTCAGTAAAAATGGATTGCATTCCGATATTAAAATGCTCAGTCCTTACATAAGCAATCCCTGAAATGTGTAGCCCTCTGTCCAGAGGGTGACAATCCAATATGATGTCTCTGATCAAGGCAGCCTCATCGTTGAGCAAGATCGAGAGCCAAAGGAGGACTGGGCGTGCCCTAATTAGCTCTGTAATACATGCAGGCGGTCGTGCAAGTATCGAAAAGAAGGGGCCACTCACATGGCAAGCATTGGTAGTGCTACGGACAGGGGGCGTGGGGTCGCCTGTAACACTGGGCCTCTCCCGAAGGCTGGGCAGGGGAACAATGCACGTTTTCTCTGGATGTCACCTGCAGGGACCTTCAGACATTTGCATTTCTGCTTTTCGTGGCATCGCTGGTGAGAGCTGGAGGGGCAATGAGAAGAGACGGGAGGACATGAAAGGTGGGATTGTCCAATTGTCATCTGCTCCCCAGCCACCTGGCCGCTGTGATCCCGATGAGTGGAGACAGATAATGGCTCACTTCACGGCACGCTGCCCCGCTACTTTCTGGGGGTCAAGTTGTCAAGGCCTGAGAGGCGAAAAGAGACTGAACCATGACCTTCTATGCTGCCATTCACTGGGAATTACTCGGCATGCCCGGGGTTAAAACTTTGAACCGAGGTTTCAGATTGCTGGTGCCTACTTTCACACTTTACAGCACCACTGCGGCCTGGGTGTATGTTGTTCGACAGTGGTATCCTAACTTCGGACGGTCGGATAATATACTGCGGTCGCACCGCAGTATATTATCCGACCGTCCGAAGTTAGGATACCACTGTCGAACAACATACACCCAGGCCCCCCCTCTAATAACAGATTTCCTCCGAAAAAACAACTGAACTGAGATACTCACTAAAGAAGAAGTACTAAGTAGTGGGTGATGATGACGACGCCGGGTCGAGAAACTGGAAAGGCAAGCAAAGGCAAGCACAGGCTGCCGCCGCCGGTGATGCGCACACTGTCTCCACTCCACAGTCCACACACCGTCCACGAGGCGAGTGAACCGGATCCAACGACAGCAGCGCCGCACGCCGCACAATGGCCAATCACTGCATGACTACATGAAGTCAGACACAGTGATTGGCCATTGTGCAGTGCGGCTGGGCCACCCACGTGCGGCATCCAATAATGGATTGCCCTGCTGTGCTGCGCGGTTACCGGCCAATCCTGGTGCTGCATGCAGCGCCAGGATTGGCTTGGAGGGCACACTAACTGCTCGCCCTGTCACCCTTTTAACGCCAGTGGGCTGCCGCACGAATAAACCTGCACCCCCCCTAGTCACTAGCTAATGTGGGGGGACTTTCATGCGCATGCTCGGGCAAGTTTCTGCCCCAAGCAGCACATTCGCGTTCTATAACAAACAGAATAGAATATAGAGGACTCGTCTCGACTCGACTGTCAATCAGACCAGCCCACCCCCCTGCGCACTCCCGTTTCATTCGGGTGCTGCCCAGCAGCGCTCGGATAAAAATCATGGAAATGTACTTAAGATACACAGTGAGTCAGGAACAATTATTTTAATTATTTTACTTGGCAGCCGCGGGGTCAATGGGCTGGTGGGGCTACGCCCCTACGCCCCAATGGACGCACCGCGGCTGTGCAGAGTAGACACATACATGGGGTCCGCGATTCTTTGTTGTTTAAAGAGGCTCAATTGTGCCAAAAAGCGCCGAATCAGCAAATTCCATTTTGTAGCGCTAGCTTAGCTAGGAAAAAAGCGGCCACGGGGAAGAAAGCATTCAGGGCAAACTGAGGGGAGAGGAGGATAGCCGAGAGCGGGGAAAGAGATGACGGGACCCACAGAAAACAAGCACTAGAAGAGACAGAGATGGACCGAGTGGGGCGGGGGAGAGGAGGCGGGGGAGAGCTCTTTGAAATGTGAAGCTCTCGGCGAGGGGGGTGTGTGTTCACCAGCGATAGGGCCCTAAGGGAACAATAGCGTGTGTTCTCGGGTGTAAAGGGTGAGATGCCCAGAAAAGTGGCACAGAGTGAATGAGAAATGCTCAAAATGCAGCAAAGAATGTATTGTAAAGATGCAATACTCAATAAGTTGATTTGAAGAGGTTTATTAACCCAACAGGGAGGCAAGTCAGCTACATCCAAGACCTTGAGAACAACTGACTGACTATGTAACATTCTATGGTGACATGGTTGCATTCTCGAGAAAGAATGCATATACTTAAAGTCATAGATACAACACATCTCCCTTATAATAATGATAATTTGAAATAATAAAAATTAGAAGTAAACAATTTTGAAATGTAAACAATCTGAAATAGAAAGGAATTATTCAAAAGGAAATTATTCATAATAATAATCTTGAAGATACATGGGAGGTCTCCTAATTCTAGAGTTTGTTCTACGAGGAGAAACTTGTACATCTTGAGAAGGTGAAGGTGTACATTTTCCTGAAACAAGTTTCTCCATACATTTATCAGGAGCTGGAGCTTCAGGAGCAGCAGGTTCTACAATGCCATTATCTCCCTCCATACATTTTGACAAACGAGACATGTTCCAAACATCTCCCCCAGCAAGCATAACTACATTCTTCATAACTTTGACTATACGTCTCGGTCCAAAGAATTTTGATTTACCCTTGGGGGACCACACACCTTTTTTGACAAAAACAAAATCTCCAACTTTCCAAAGAGGATCTTTTGCTCCTTTCAAAACATCAAACCTATACTTGTATTTATCTTGGTAACTCTTTAATCTGGAATCGTTGAGTATGGAATCCCTATCTCTTACAGACAACCATAAAGGATTAAGCTTGGAACCTGCAATTCTACCTCTAAGTTTTTCAAAAGGTGAAATACCAGTAACATTATTGGGAGTGTTCCTATGCGCCCACAGTTTTTCTCCATGAGAATGGGTTTCAAAGGAAGTCTTCTCTCGTAAGCAGTCTGGGCACACGCTCTAATCAGTCTATTCATACTTTCCACCAATCCATTTGCCTGTGGAGAATAAAGGGCAGTCCTATGATGGGTGATTGATAGATCTTTGAGAAAATCAGACATTTCTTGGGAGGTGAACTGAACACCATTATCAGAAACCAAGATGTCAGGAACCCCTTCACAGGTGAAAGCATCTTTTAAAAATTCAATCACATTCTTACTCAACACAGTTCCCATACAGGAAGCAGATAACCACTTTGATGTGTAATCTACTAGAACAACAACAAACTTCTCAGATAGACAAAGGTTCTCAAAGGGTCCAATTATATCAATTGCAACCTTAGACCAAGGACGTTCAGGTATGGCAACAGGGGATAGAGGTGCAGTGTTCATCTTCCTTGATTTGTCATTACTAGCGCATATGTGGCAATCTTTGACTACAATTTCAACTTCTCGGTCTAGCTCAGGCCACCAATAGGATTCTCTGACTCTTGCTTTGGTGAGGCTATGACCTAAATGTCCTTCATGAGCTAGGTTAATTATCTTTTCTCTCATGCCGAGAGGGGGAATCAGTCTGCTGCCTCTAAACAACTCACCCTGAACTATGTTCAATTCATCTCTTATATTCCAATAGCCTTTAGCAGAATCAGGAACTTCCTTGAGGATAGGCCACCCATTGACTGTTGCCTCTAATATAAAATTCCTGGCTGGATCATCAGAAAAACATTCTTTCCATTCTATCTTATTCAAAGCAGATTCTCTTACCCATGAAACAGTGGAAAAATCTGGATCATGTGTGACTAATTTGTCAACAGGCAATCTTGAAAGAAAATCAGCGGGAACATTCTTCGGACCCGGTAAATACTCAACACAAAAATTGTACTCCATGAGTCCTTCAACCCATCTCTTAATTCTGGGAGTTGTACATTCAACATTCCTACAAGAGAATAACTGCACTAAGGGTTTATGGTCAGATCTTACCACAAATGGTAAACCCCATAAATAAAACCTGAAGTGTTTGATGCCCCAAAAACAAGCTAAATCCTCACGCTCGATGACTGAATATCGTTCTTCTGCACCTTTTAAGGAACGGGATGCAAAACCAATTACTTTTTCTGAACCATCCACAATTTGTGCAAGAACAGCCCCTAAACCACGCAAACTTGCATCAGTAGACAAAATTGTCTTTTTGTGTACATCAAAATGCCCCAAGGTTGGCATCTTTGCAATCTCTGATTTGACTGTGTTAAAAGCATCAGAACACTCCTTGTCCCAATTGAAAACTGCTCCCTTCTTGAGGAGAAGTCTGATAGGTTGCATGACACTAGCAAAATTTGGAATAAACTTAGAATAATATTCCGACAACCCATTAAATGACTTTACATGGTCTTTGTTAGAAGGAGGTTGTGCTTGAAGAATGGCTTCTGCAAGGTCAATCTTGGGACTGATGCCCTCTCCAGATATATTGTGTCCTAAGTACGATACAGATCTGACTCTGAATTTGCATTTCTCTTGTTTTAGGGTTAACCCAGTTTCTTTGAGTCTAGACAAGACTGCAAATAAGGTAATATCATGCTTGTTAATGTCAACACCGTGGACTAAAATATCATCTTGGAAGAAGAGGACACTATCAATACCAGAAAGGACGTTTTTCATAATTCTCTGAAAACAAGCAGCTGCACTGGCTAAGCCGAATGGCATCCTGATGAACCTGTATGCACCAATAGGGGTGACAAAAGAAGTCAAGTGTCTTGACTCTTCATGCAAAAGGACCTGGTGGTAAGCTGCTGACAAATCCATAACGCTAAACATAGTAGCACCACCTAATTTGGTCAGAGTCTCATTGATATTGGGCAGAGGCTGCCTGTCAACCCAAATTGAACTGTTCAAACTCCTGAGGTCCACACACATCCTAATTTTGGTGCCCTTGTCTTTTGGTGCCAAAACAATTGGTGCAAGCCATTCTGAGGATTCTATCTCCTCAATAATACCAAGCTTTAACAGTCTGTCAATCTCGTCTTGCAGGGGTTTCAGCATGAGATTGGGCACTTTTCGAACTTTGTGTACTACAGGGTTGGCACTGCCTTTCAAAACTATCTTGTGTTTAAACCCTTTAAGTATACCTAAATTCTCAGTAAATACTTCACGAAATTTTTTAAGAATGTCTGTAATATCTCCCATATCAGAAACTAACATGACTTGTTCGGGTGCATTGGGATTCAAAGTAATCCCAAGATTTCTTTGATGACGCCATCCTAGGAGATTATCACCTCTCTTTGCGATATAGACTTTACCAACAGTTTCTCTGCCTTTAAACGCTATGGTTTGGATGGAGTATCCTAAAATTTCAATACATTGTTTGGCATACCCCACAGGATTGATATCAGGAGTCATAAGTTTAATTTTGTCTCCATCGAAGTTTGCAAACCAAAATTTATCACTGATAAGGGTAAACAGAGAACCTGAATCAGCAAGTACAGGAACAATCTTGTTAGCAATTTGAATATCACAAGAGGGCATACGTATTTCATCATCATCAACTTGACTCACACCATTAACAATATCATCTGTAATGCAGTGAATGGAATCTTGGGAATAGATTTCATCATCATCTATGCAGTTAACTTTGTTACTCTTGCACATCCTAGCATAGTGACCCTTCTTCCCACAATTCCTACAAACAGTACTTCTTGCGAAACAATTCGGATAATTCGGTCCATGCTTTTCACTACCACATCTGGGACATCTAAATTTATTCTCTCTATTAAAATTATTGGCATTATAATTTTGTTTAGGCTTTTCTGTTTTGAATGTGGTTTTTTCTTGTTTTGGCGAAACTTTACCAACAACTGCAACACTACATTCTGGTTGACGATGTTCATGGGTGACACTGGAAACAGGATCATTCTGGGAAGGGCCTTTCCTAATCTCCTTGACCCATGTAGAAGTATGTTCAACGCTTTCAACAATAAGTATGGCCTCTTTCAAATTGGGATTCTTTGATAACAATTTCTCTTGTATTTTGAGATCGTTTGTGCAACGGACGAGCTGGTCACGAATGAGGGAGTCAGTCAAGAGTTCGAATTCACAAGTTTGTGCAAGGGATTTGAGCGTTGCTACATAGTTCCCAACTCTCTCACTTTTAGCCTGAACACGCATAAAAAATTTGTGTCTTTCCATGACAACATTAATGCGTGCACCAAAATTATTTTTAAGGAGGAGTACGCTCATCTCATATACATCTGAAGGTTCGCCTGCTCCCCTGCCAATGGGTATCGGGTCTAGACTATCATAAATATTTCTCCCTTCAATACCAAGATTGTTTAGTAAAACAGCCTGTTTCCTGACAGCAGAAAATTTCTCTCCACCAATTGCCAGTAAATAGGAGTCAAAAATGGGCTTCCATTTTTTCCATGGCAATATGGGTTCGCCTTGTTCGCTTAAAAACTGGGGAGGTTGATTCATTCCGCTAGCAGAAGATGACATGCTGAAAAGGAAAACAACTAAACAAACTAACACAATAAGTTAACTAAATAAGCTAACACAACAATCTAAAATAACAATTTAAAATAAAGAGTTAAAATAATAACCATGAGGTTAGCAGCCTCTTGTTGGTGTCACTGCAGTTTCTCTTTAGCGCGCACTGTTTCGCTCCACTTAAATATGTCTTATAACTCCATTTCAGTTATTCTACACTGTGTTCTGCGCACTGTTGTCACTATAGGAATCGCATGGAAATATCATTGATTTCCAGATGCTTCCAATCTGATTACGATCATCCAAAGGTCACTCTGCTTCAATCAAATAATTGTTTTTTTTTTTTTATTTATATATATGACTTGCCTCAAATTATAAGTAGATATAATAATGTCCGTCAACTTGAAGAACCAAAGTATTTGAAATCAGGGCCGCAACGCACATGTCTAATGCGCCTTCGTAACTTCCTGAGATTGATAGACGAGATCGTAAACACGCGGTTGCTAGGTGACGGACTTGTGCGTCGAGTAACAGAGACGCGCTTGCTGAGACGCGCTTGCAGATCACTAGGGCGACACGTAGCGTGTGGCGTGTGGTCGGGTTATGACGATGTACGTTGTTTGTGAGAGACGTCACAACAACGGCAGGCTCGCCCCACAGAACTTGGACACCTCGCGCTCAGGTTTAAAAAATGCCGAGTAACGAAGGTAGGGATATTTCGGTAATTAAACAACTTCTGACCAAATAAAATTATGGTAGTACTTGCCGCTGGCTGCCGCTTGTGGAATTCGTCATGTTGAAGTCGCAATTAAGGTGCAAAAATGAACGAGGGTTTTTTTTTCTTTTTTTGTTTTTTTAAATTTGAAAGTCTCATTCAGTGGAAGATTCTTGTCGCGCTGGGTTCATAGTCGCCTGCTGGGCTCATCGTCGCCAGTATTGTAAAGATGCAATACTCAATAAGTTGATTTGAAGAGGTTTATTAACCCAACAGGGAGGCAAGTCAGCTACATCCAAGACCTTGAGAACAACTGACTGACTATGTAACATTCTATGGTGACATCGTTGCATTCTCGAGAAAGAATGCATATACTTAAAGTCATAGATACAACAGAATGAGTGAGAAAGAATGAGAAAAGCACAGAAAAGGGACTGAGAGAAAATGAGAAAAGCACAAAAAAGCGGCAAGGAGTGAATGGTAGGGAATAAGAGATGCACAGAAAACGGCAAAGAAAGGATGAGAAATACTCAAAAAAGAAGCAGAGAATAAGAGAAATTAAAGAGATTGAAAGAGAAAAACGTCAGAAAGTGACAAAGGAAGTCAAAGGGCAAAGAGGCAGTGAAAGTGGTTAAACGTGAAAGAGGCAAAAAACGAATGAGAAAGGATGTTATGTTATGTTAATTTCAATTTATATAGCGCCAAATCACCGACAGTTCTCTTAGCGCTTGGGACCAGGAAAGAGAAAACGGCAGCTGAGTGAGTTAAAAGGCACACGGGTCATCAGAGGTTAAACTACACTTAATGCTTCTTTAAACAGGAGAGTTTTGAGCAATTTCCAAAAGTGAAACAAGTTGGATTCTTTGCGGAGATGCTCGGGTAATTTGTTCCAGAGCTGCGGAACCAGCACTGAGAAAGATCTACCGCCTTTAGAGGACAGTTTGTACCGAGGGCATGACAACAGTTGTGCCTCAGAAGACCTTAGTGAGCGTCCAGGAGTATAGGCCTCAAGGCGTTCTTTTATATATACAGGTGCTAGGCCGGGTATAGCTTTATGGGCTATACAGAGGCTCTTAAAATTCACTCTCTGTTTTATGGGGAGCCAGTGCAATTTATGCAACAGTGGTGTGGCATGGGTCCGTCTTGGCAACCTGAAGATCAATCTCGCTGCATCATTTAAGACCACTTGCAATCTACTTATCAATACCTGGGGGAGACCCAGGTAGAGAGCATTCCCATAGTCCAGCCTTGAGATTAAAAATGCTGAGACTATCGTACGGAGTGTAGAGGTAGAGAGAAGGGGGACCAGTTTCCATAGCTGTCTAATTAGTCCCGTACACGTACCCACCACTGATGAAACTTGGCTAGCCATTGAAAGTTCATAATCGATTTTTATGCCTAGACTTTTTACAGTTGAACATGGCTTGGGGTTGGGACCTAGGTCCTGGGGCCAGAACAGATCACTCCAGGGGGATTCTGCTGCAGGGATAACCAGGACCTCTATTTTGTCCGGGTTGATCTTTAGTGAGTTGGCAGTCATCCAACTCACGGTATAGCTAAGAATGTTTTGGGCTTGGATCTGTGCAGATGCCGTGTTGTCAATGCTAAGCAGCAACTGGGTATCATCCGCGTAGTTAAAGATTTTACAGCCCATATTTGCCAACGTTGTTATTAGGGGTTGCAAATAAACATTAAAAAGCAGTGGGGACAGTGCAGATCCCTGGGGAACTCCGCAGTCAAGTGAGCCCACATCAGATATCCCATCCCCCAATTGAATCCTTTGGGTCCTACCAGAGAGAAAGGATTCAAGCCATCGGTGAACTAGATCTTGTATACCTAAAGTGGCCAATCTGTCCAGTAGGAGAGTATGGCTGACAGTATCAAATGCCGCTGATAGGTCTAATAATATCAGGGCACACGGTTTTTTACCATCAGCCATAACTCTAACCTCATCAAGCACTGAGAGCATCACCAGCTCAGTGCTATGGTGGGCTCGAAACCCAGCTTGGCGTCCCTGGAGAAGATGGTGAGCCTCCAGAAACGACAAGAGCGATTTCAGAACATGTTGTTCTATGATTTTGGCCAGGAAAGGTAGCTGGGATATTGGCCTATAGTTTTTTAAGTTAGTTGGGTCTGCTCCAGGTTTTTTTATTAGGGGCTTAACTCGTGCCTCTTTAAGGCTGGATGGCAGATATCCAGTATCCAGCGAGTTGTTAAGTAAGGGGATGATGTGTCCCTCTAGACCTGGAAGCGCCATTCGGAAGATTCTAGGAGGGCATGGATCCGATGGAGAACCTGTTTTAATTCGGTTCATAAGCTGCCTGAGGGAAACTATATCTAGTTGTAGGAAACTGGAGAGGGTATGAACAGGAGAGGGGGTTTGAAGGCACGGTAGTAAGGGGTAGCTAGTGGAGATATTGTTGATATCTGAGAGAATAAGCCTAACTTTTTCCAGAAAGAAGGATTGGAAAGTATTGCAATCAATTGGGACCTCTGTTTTATCTGTTTTTTTACTGAGCTCAGTCAGAATTCTAAAGGTTTCGTTCTGTTTATTTCCGGCATTGTTTATTCGAGCTTCAAAATATTTGGCTTTGGTTGACAAAATACATTTTTTATAAAAATTGAGCGATTACTTATATTTGTCTCGCTCTGTGGGATTATTGGTTTTACGCCACCGTCTTTCAGTATAACGAAGCTTTCTCTTAAGTTCTCTCAATGAAGAATTGAACCAAGGGGCCCCTTTTTCTGCTTCTTTAATCATTTAAGACCACTTGCAATCTACTTATCAATACCTGGGGGAGACCCAGGTAGAGAGCATTCCCATAGTCCAGCCTTGAGATTAAAAATGCTGAGACTATCGTACGGAGTGTAGAGGTAGAGAGAAGGGGGACCAGTTTCCGTAGCTGTCTAATTAGTCCCGTACACGTACCCACCACTGATGAAACTTGGCTAGCCATTGAAAGTTCATAATCGATTTTTATGCCTAGACTTTTTACAGTTGAACATGGCTTGGGGTTGGGACCTAGGTCCTGGGGCCAGAACAGATCACTCCAGGGGGATTCTGCTGCAGGGATAACCAGGACCTCTGTTTTGTCCGGGTTGATCTTTAGTGAGTTGGCAGTCATCCAACTCACGGTATAGCTAAGAATGTTTTGGGCTTGGATCTGTGCAGATGCCGTGTTGTCAATGCTAAGCAGCAACTGGGTATCATCCGCGTAGTTAAAGATTTTACAGCCCATATTTGCCAACGTTGTTATTAGGGGTTGCAAATAAACATTAAAAAGCAGTGGGGACAGTGCAGATCCCTGGGGAACTCCGCAGTCAAGTGAGCCCACATCAGATATCCCATCCCCCAATTGAATCCTTTGGGTCCTACCAGAGAGAAAGGATTCAAGCCATCGGTGAACTAGATCTTGTATACCTAAAGTGGCCAATCTGTCCAGTAGGAGAGTATGGCTGACAGTATCAAATGCCGCTGATAGGTCTAATAATATCAGGGCACACGGTTTTTTACCATCAGCCATAACTCTAAGCTCATCAAGCACTGAGAGCATCACCAGCTCAGTGCTATGGTGGGCTCGAAACCCAGCTTGGCGTCCCTGGAGAAGATGGTGAGCCTCCAGAAACGACAAGAGCGATTTCAGAACATGTTGTTCTATGATTTTGGCCTGGAAAGGTAGCTGGGATATTGGCCTATAGTTTTTTAAGTTAGTTGGGTCTGCTCCAGGTTTTTTTATTAGGGGCTTAACTCGTGCCTCTTTAAGGCTGAATGGCAGATATCCAGTATCCAGCGAGTTGTTAAGTAAGGGGATGATGTGTCCCTCTAGACCATGTAGCGCCATTCGTAAGATTCTAGGAGGGCATGGATCCGATGGGGAACCTGTTTTAATTCGGTTCATAAGCTGCCTGAGGGAAACTATATCTAGTTGTAGGAAACTGGAGAGGGTATGAACAGGAGAGGGGGTTTGAAGGCACGGTAGTAAGGGGTAGCTAGTGGAGATATTGTTGATATCTGAGAGAATAAGCCTAACTTTTTCCAGAAAGAAGGATTGGAAAGTATTGCAATCAATTGGGACCTCTGTTTTATCTGTTTTTTTACTGAGCTCAGTCAGAATTCTAAAGGTTTCTTTCTGTTTATTTCCGGCATTGTTTATTCGAGCTTCAAAATATTTGGCTTTGGTTGACAAAATACATTTTTTATAAAAATTGAGCGATTACTTATATTTGTCTCGCTCTGTGGGATCATTGGTTTTACGCCACCGTCTTTCAGTATAACGAAGCTTTCTCTTAAGTTCTCTCAATGAAGAATTGAACCAAGGGGCCCCTTTTTCTGCTTCTTTAATCTGATGTTTCTGCTCTGGTGCTACCTGATCAATAGCCCAGCATAGGTTTTGTGTAAAGTTTACACACTCTTGATCTAAATTGCCTTGTTCATGGGCAGGAAATGTTAATGTGAGGAGGAGGTCTGTCAAGGTTGCTGGGTCAATTTTATTCCATTGACGTACCATTTTATAAATTTGAGGTGTGTGGGTCGGATGGCCTTCTATTGGGATACGGCAACTTATTAAGAGGTGATCTGACCAAAGGCAAGGTAGAATATCTGTGAGAATAACCTCCGTGTGGGTAGTCCAGATGAGATCTAAAGTATGGCCTTTATTATGTGTGGGCACCTCTACTAGTTGTTGGAAACCTAATGTAGTCATAAGAGTTTCCAGCTGTAGGGTCGCCGTGTCTTTGGGTTTTTTATCCCAGTGTAAATTAAAATCACCCACTACTAGTACTCTCTGATAGCGTGTGCGGGTATCAAAGATAATGGTTGTAAACAAATCATTAAACTGAGGGGTTGATTTAGGGGGACAGTAAACCGTCAAAAGAGCAAGACATGAATTGTTGAAAGTGATTTTTACCCCGAGTATATCAGCTGAGTCCACAGTCTCTGCCATTAATTTCGTGACCATCAGTTGTTTTTTAAACAAGATTGCCACGCCCCCCTCTAATGTTGTTACTACGATTGTGCCACATGGCATCATATTCTTCATATTCATTTGGCAGGGAAGCAATGATATCTGGTATTGAACTATCTCCCAACCAGGTTTCTGTAAGTGCCAATATATCTATATCCTCATCCTGGAGAAGGGTGAAGATTTCTAAGTGGTTTTTTTGTAACGACCGTGTGTTCAGACTTGTCAGTTTCAGATCTGTCTGGGGTTTGGAAGTCAAACTAGTTTTATTTCCGGAGCATTTTTGGGTGGGCGATAGATCGCGATTTTGTAGTATATTTACTTCCTTTAGTATATCGAAGGTGGGTCTACTGATGGAATGAGTTTTAGAGTCCAGTGAGTATAACTCTTTGACTGAGTACACTATTCGTAGGCCAGGGGGTCTGGCCCCAGGGCCTGGTCGTGCGCGGACGGGCGCAGATGGGCTTACCTTTGGCGCACCTTTGGTGCGCCATCAGTGCGCCCGCTGCGCGCGTCCGCTGCGCGTCCACTGGTCCATCAGCCTAAATAGATATCCAAGCGGAGACGCGGCTCCGCCCCCTTTGGCAGGAAGTGCAGCCCGGGGTCAATCTGCTGGTAACACGCCCTCCTCTCAAACAGCTGAGCTGCGGGGACCGAGGCGGTTATCAGTCAGAGTGCATGAATGAGTCCAATGTAGGTGGAACAAAGTTAAAAAAAAGCCTAAATCGCTTAAGTTTAAAGTTTAAAATCAGTTCCAAGTTGCGCTATCAGTCAAGCGTTTCAATCAGGATTAGCACAGTGTGACCACGCGTGAGGTCAGGCAGCCGCCTACACACCGCAGATGGGAAATAGGCTCAACCTAAAAAGCACTCCTTAAAGTGTTGCAGCTGTTTCCACATTCTGATCAGTATGTAAGAGGCTCTAGGTGCAAGCAGTGAACACAAGAAGGCCGACGGTCACAACTTACAAAGCGGTTTTTAGTGCTTTATTTGGAACAATGTTCATGAATTTGACGGAAGCCTCTGGTGCTTTAATTTACAACAGCATCTCGAGAAGTACAGAAACCCACTAACCCCAAAACAAGCGCGCGCTGGCGGGGGAGAGCTCTTTGAAATGTGAAGCTCTCAGCAAGGGGGGAGGAGAAGTGACCGGATCCCTTTGAAGCACACATGGCCTCGCGGCCGTGAAAGAAGTGTGAACAAGCAACAAATGGCTTTCATGTGGTGATGCGAGGCAGGCGGATAGAAGCGCGTTCACGAGACCACATGCACTTCTGGAAATCCGCATTTTTCAGAGCTTAGTTTAGCTCTTAGTTTAGCCCCAATAGTCTCGTCCTATTCATTCCTTGCGGAATGGAATAGGACGAGACTTAAAAAGGGGTCCAACAGGACCCGGTGTGCTATAGACTGATTTCCCTGCTTGCTTCCTTGGTTAAAGTGGTTGGGCGGTTAATCCTGGAACACCTAAAAGACTGGGCAAAGGATACTCAGGTATTATCTGACTTACAGTATGGTTACCGTGCTGGATTAGGCACAATAGAACAAAGGATACATTCTGGTAGGCAAATATAAAAGAGTAAAAAAGGGCAGTTAGTACCTGGCATTTCTGGACCTCACCACGGCCTTTGACTCCGTAAGGCACGATAGGCTGTGGGAGGTCCTTGAGGCAGTGGGGATTGATCCCCATATTATTGACTTTTTATAACGTTTGTATAGTGGTGCTACTGCAAGCATGTGGTATGGCTTTGGGGGGAGTGCACTAAGGCTTTTAGCATTAGGAGAGGGGTCAGGCAAGGCTGCGTGCTGGCCCCCTTCCTTTTTATTCTCTACATTAATGGACTAGGACAAGCGTTACTGCTGAAGGGTAAAGATTTTCCAGAAGCTGGTGGTCACCCATACCGGCACTTTTATTTGCGGACGATGCCGTTTTAATGGCACACACACAAAATGGCCTTCAGAGGATCCTGGAGAGTTTTTGTGGTTTTATGAAGGATCTGGGTCTTAACATAAACATCTCCAAGACCTTTGTCATGGGATGTGGTCAAGGAACACAGAGGACACGCGAAATGTTTGTAGATGAGAAGAAGTTAGCCTCAACTAAATAAATTCCTACTTGGGCATTTTATTTAATCAGCAGGACTCGTGGGCTCAAACTATTTTTGCTAATAAATTGGCGTTTACTAGGTCAACCACAGCTCTTGCAACTTTTGCTAAAAAGCTAGGTAGGAAACCAGTCACGGAGCTCCTGCAAATATATAAGGACAAGTGTATCACCATAGCGATATATGGGGCAGGGGTGTGGGGCTTGGTGAATACCCTCCCACTACAAATTCTAGAAAAATCGTTTTTGAGATATATTCTATCTGTACCACCCAGTACCTCCTCTTATGTTTGTCATGAGGAGGTGGGCCACCCTTATATTGCTGACCTTAATACATTAGAGCCAATACTGCTGTGGCACAGGATCTGGTGCAAATATCAAACCAAGCTAAATAGGGAGATCATGCAAGACAGTTTAAGGCTGGAAGGGGCTTTAAAGTTTCCCTGGATTACATTTTTACCTGACTTTATGAACGATCTTGGTCATCCGGCATATTTTCTAGATCCAAGCTCTATGCTGATGATTCCCAGAAAAATCTTAAAGAACTATGGGCCAGATGTAGGTAATCCCAGATTACCGATTCTTAAATACCGAATCATACCAATTCGATATTTAAGAACTGGCAATCGGGATGTAGGTATTTTTACCTATTCAATTACCGAATCGGTAAGATTCGGTCATTACCGAATCGGTATTTACCGATTCGGTAAATGCCATTGATTCCTATGGGCTTTGAGGCCCACAGGAATCCATGTCAATTACCGAATCGGTAAATACCGATTCGGTAAAATTACCGAATTTACAAGGTGAACAGGGTGTCAATTTGACACCCTGTTGCACCCCTGATTCTGGCTTGTGTGCAATGGGACACACATACATGCCCTTAGAGCATTTATGTGTGCCACATGGCACCGGTGTACATGAACAGATGTGCATGTACACAGAAATTCATTATTTACCGCCAAGTATTATTGGTGGTAAATAATGAATTCCTAAGGGCCTGTGGCACTGTTTTCAGTGCCACCTACATCTGGATTCACAGGATCGGTAAATTTACCGATTCGGTATTTTACCAAATCGGTAAATATACCGAATCTGTAACTTTACCGATTCTGTAAAGTTAGGCCCCCTACATCTCAAACTCCAAATAACGGTCGGTAACGGCCGAAATCAGCCGTTACCGACCGGTATTTGGCGACCTACATCTGGCTTGAAGTCCTCCAATTACTGAGTTCTATTCAAATGGCAGGGGAAATTTACATACTACTTCAGGGATGGAGCCTTATTTATCTTTCGTACCTGGTGGTTTTGATAGGTTGCTCCTAACTAGATTTAGATTGTGCAATGTCCACAGATTCGTGTCACTACCAAAATTGAATGACTGGTCCCGTGTGTTACCACCTTGTCTGTGTGACAAAAGTTCTGAACAATCTACTATTCATCTAGTCCTGTTTTGTAAATTTTATCATGAGCTAAGGAAAGTGTGGTTGATTCCATTTTTAAAATGCCTAGGGCTGAGGCAATGACGCCCAGCCTTTATTTTACTTCAGCTATTGGAAAATGAGCATATAGCGGGGAGATTAACAATGTTTTTAAAGAAGGTGCTTCAACATAGGAAATGTATTGTAACTGCTAAGTTATAATTACTAGGTGTCTTCCTACTATGAATATGTGTTTATTTTCTTCATTTTGTAAAACTTGAGATGTGTACATTATTTTTAATACTTTGTGAATTTAATATAAAATGTTACAGGTTTTTATGTGCTTTTATGTCTGATCAAAAAGCAGCTGAATAAAGCTTTCATGACTTGACTTGACAAGGGAGATGATCCGATTTGGCTGCCTCTCCAGGGTACAGGTTAACTAGAGCAAATCCGTCCTCTTCCCCCTCACACATGCTACCAAGCAGTTTCTATCTGACTATTCGTTCATTTGGGCGACTGGTCCCACCATATACCTGGGCATTTGGCTGAGCAGAGATATGGACGAGTTGTAGAAGTCCAATTTCGGCAAGGCCACTGATCCTTTGGGAAGCATACAATCCGGTCATACAGGGACAAGCCATATCCCTGATCTCAGATCATAAAAGAGAGCAGAGAAAAGTGGTAGAAACCCTTGACCAGGAAGTGCACCACTTAGAGACACTTCACGCACAAAACCCATCGGACACCAATACACATAGATTGCGTACAAAACAGCACGAATACAAAGAATATTTATGGGAGGATGCTAGACCCAGACTTTTCAGTGGTTAGACACAGGGTCTATGAGTCCGGGGACAAGGCAGGCAAGCTTCTTGCCTGGCTACACAAGCGCGCACGGGCGGACAGATGGGTGTCAGAGCTTCGATTAGAGGACGGCAGTACAACGTCAAACCCACAAGGGATAGTGGATGCCTTAGCGACTCATTTTGAACACATCTACACCTCTGCAACAATGACTGACTTCCCGGAGTCGATGGCATTCCTTAGAGATATTCAATTACCAATGCTGACAAAGGAAGAGGCGCATCTCCTAGACGCTGACTTTACGACGGATGAATTAACGCGGGCCATACATAAGATACGATTGGGTAAAGCTCTAGGCCCCAATGGTATACCAATAGAACTTTCCTAGCGAACAGCTGGAAAGTTGACGCCCTATCTCTGAAAGATGCATGAAGCTAGTCTGCACCAGGGTGAACTCCCTAAAGACCAACGCATAGCCACCATAGTAACCATCCATAAACCGGGTAAGTCCCCATTGGAGAGAGCCTCCTACCGATCCATCTCCTTGATCAACGCAGAGGCCAAAACATTGGCCAAAGCCTTGGCTCTCAGACTGACCCCACATCTTCTTAACTAGTGCACCCAGACCAGTCGGGCTTTATGCCTGGAAGAAATACAGCCCTAAACCTTAGACGTCTGCATAGTGTTATGAGTCACAAACACACTATACAGGAAGAAGCGGCTATATTATCCCTCGACGCAAGGATGGCCTCCGACTCTGTCAAATGGCCATTCTTCTTTTCAGTCCTCAAAGATTTGGGGTTCGGGCCTAAGTTCCGTTCCTGGGTACGGTTACTGTACACTATCCCACTCGCACACGTGGTGGCTCATGGACATATTTCACGTGAATTCTCCCTGGGACATGGAATGAGACAGGGTTCTCATCTGTCTCCACTCCTTTTTGCCTTGGTGCTGGAGCTACTGGCAGCCTGGGTATGGAAAGATCCAATTATACGAGGACTCCGATGGGTGGAGGGATGGGAAGTCCGCATCCCCCTCTATGCGGACAACATTTTAGTATACAAAGCATCCCCAAAACGTTCCCTCCACAGACTTCTTAATATATGTGATATATACGGGACAGTTCCAGGATATACAATCAACTGGGAAAAATCAGCACCATATATTCTACACAGTTAAAATAGTCACAGACAGCTTCAAATATTTAGGAATTCATGTCACATCCGACCCGGATGACTTCCTACTGAGAAACCTACAAGAACCCCTGCACATGCTACGACACAAAGCCAAGCATTGGAAATCACTGCAACTTACCCTACTGGGTAGAGCGGCACTTTTCAAAATGATGGCGCTCCCCAGGTTTCTCTATGCCCTCGCTAACACTCCATTTTCTGTCCCCAAATCCTATTTTAAAGCAATAGACTCAGAGGTTAACAATCTCCTATGGGATGAAAACTTGCTAGAATCGCAGTGGCGAAACTAGCCAAGAGCTGGTATGACGGAAGAATTGCACTCTTAAATATCCAAGCATACTACTGGGCTGCTCAAATGACAGTGATTAACCAGTGGGTCCATGCGCCGCAGACTGACCCCGCGTACCGACTGGATCGGCATGCTCTGGGAATGAGGGGAGTCAACCGGATCCTCTATAATAAAAATGAAAAGTCTTGCCTACTGGGACCGACAGCACATAATATCCATGTATGGCACAGTCACACGACAAGTAGGATGGACAGCCGTATTAACGCAGCACACCCCATTATGGGACACAGACAGATTGGGCACACTAGGCAAATGTAAGGGGTTTTCAAAGTGGGATGTAATAGTGATATCTCGACTGGGCGACCAAGAGTTGCCGCCTTTGCCGTCGTCCTCCCTGAGTGGGTGGAGTTTGGCAACACCGGGACTCATGGTCGACGCCAGCTGCTCAAACTAAGACGCGTTTGACTAGCGTGAAGAGAACATGGTGTTGAACTGCACACAGTCCATGAGGAAGGGGCGTTTGTGGCCCCGAAACGCGTCGGACCCAATTTTAATTCAGGGGAACCTGTGAACATTGCAGAGGAGCCAAATACAGACCGGAGGGTCGGATGAAGCGGTGAGCCCTCCCGAAGCGTTTGCGCAATTTGCTCTGCTATATTCAGGCGGCCAGCCTCGGTCGCGGAAGGAGCTCCACTCTGATGGCGGAACATGTATCCTGTCCTAAGAGACTGAGGCGAGATCAAACACACTCGCCTGTCAGCGCAACATCCATTTGAATAAAACGTGATGCTCGCAGCTTCCCTCTCATCCTACTTAAGGATCTTAATGACAGTAATATAAGTGCAGACACGCCAACCTACTCAAGGTTACTATTTTGTTTCACTTCACAGGACTACGTTGACCATGAGTCCCGGTGTTGCCAAACTCCACCCACTCAGGGAGGACGACGCCAGCTGCTCAAACTAAGACGCGTTTGACTAGCGTGAAGAGAACATGGTGTTGAACTGCACACAGTCCATGAGGAAGGGGCCTTTGTGGCCCCGAAACGCGTCGGACCCAATTTTAATTCAGGGGAACCTGTGAACATTGCAGAGGAGCCAAATACAGACCGGAGGGTCGGATGAGGCGGTGAGCCCTCACGAAGCGCTTGCGCAATTTGCTCTACTATATTCAGGCGGCCAGCCTCGGTCGCGGAAGGAGCTCCACTCTGATGGCGGAACATGTATCCTGTCCTAAGAGACTGAGGCGAGATCAAACACACTCGCCTGTCAGTGCAACATCCATTTGAATAAAACGTGATGCTCGCGGCTTCCCTCCCATCCTACTTAAGGATCTTAATGACAGTAATATAAGTGCAGACACGCCAACCTACTCAAGGTTACTATTTTGTTTCACTTCACAGGACTACGTTGACCATGAGTCCCGGTGTTGCCAAACTCCACCCACTCAGGGAGGACGACGCCAGCTGCTCAAACTAAGACGCGTTTGACTAGCGTGAAGAGAACATGGTGTTGAACTGCACACAGTCCATGAGGAAGGGGCCTTTGTGGCCCCGAAACGCGTCGGACCCAATTTTAATTCAGGGGAACCTGTGAACATTGCAGAGGAGCCAAATACAGACCGGAGGGTCGGATGAAGCGGTGAGCCCTCCCGAAGCGCTTGCGCAATTTGCTCTACTATATTCAGGCGGCCAGCCTCGGTCGCGGAAGGTGCTCCACTCTGATGGCGGAACATGTATCCTGTCCTAAGAGACTGAGGCGAGATCAAACACACTCGCCTGTCAGCGCAACATCCATTTGAATAAAACGTGATGCTCGCAGCTTCCCTCTCATCCTACTTAAGGATCTTAATGACAGTAATATAAGTGCAGACACACCAACCTACTCAAGGTTACTATTTTGTTTCACTTCACAGGACTACGTTGACCATGAGTCCCGGTGTTGCCAAACTCCACCCACTCAGGGAGGACGACGCCAGCTGCTCAAACTAAGACGCGTTTGACTAGCGTGAAGAGAACATGGTGTTGAACTGCACACAGTCCATGAGGAAGGGGCGTTTGTGGCCCCGAAACGCGTCGGACCCAATTTTAATTCAGGGGAACCTGTGAACATTGCAGAGGAGCCAAATACAGACCGGAGGGTCGGATGAAGCGGTGAGCCCTCCCGAAGCACTTGCGCAATTTGCTCTAATATTTATATATATATATATATATATATATATATATATATATATATATATATATATATATATATATATATATATATATATATATATATATATATATATATATATATATATATATATATACCAAAAGCAATGCCTGCTGTAGAGAGAACCACTCCGACAGGTAAGTGATTTGCCAAACTTCTTTAATGCAGGATGCAGCGAGGGCAATGCTAACCAGCACAGGAATATAGTCCAGATTGAGCCAAGAAAGCAAGAAAGGAGCACTTCAACTTCCAGCATGCCATGCATGTGGCCACGCCCACATGGGCGGGATGTTAGAGATTAAAGGAAGTGTTGCAAATCACCTGTTGTGGATGCCGATCCGGAGCCCATGAAGAAGTGTAAGGATCACGAAACGCGTCGGCTCAATTTGTTTCATGCGTGATATTCATGAATTTATAATAACCGCCAGCACAGTCCCGTGTAATGTTGCAGCAAATTCGCAAATTTCAGCAAACATTTTAAATTAAAAAAATAAACATTCGGAGACCCACTCTGACAATGATGCACTCACTCACAGACACACTGAAAGAGTGATAGTACACCCAGTCACAAACCCAGTCAGACTCATACACCCACTCACAGATCCACTAATACACTTAAATATCCACTGAGGAATACATCCACCCAGTCATAGACCTACCCTGAGGGTCATGCACCCACTCACAGACTTATGTCCTCACTCACAGACCCACACAGACACTGATGTACCCACTGACAGACCCACTCAAACACTCACGCACCCAGTCACAGACCGACTCAGAGACTTCCACACCCACTCACAGACCCACAAAGAGACTAATGCACCCACTCAGAGATCCACTGTAATACTGATTGTAGGAAACCACCTCTCTCTACAGTGTACTAAAATGAAGTGCAATGTCTAGAGAGTGCAAGAAATCCCCAACATGCAGGTAGAGGTAAAAGTAGATAATACTAATTCTCTTTTTGTGGTAGTGAGGGCAAACAGTTAGGCTTATCAGAGGGTAGGGGTAAGCATGTGTTGCACCCACAGAGGCAATAAATGAGACACACATACAAGAATAAATCAAAAACCAATTTGTAAAAATAATGTCAATTTTTATATATTTTTTAAGACCACGAACACAGTTCTTAGGTAAGTACTTTCAGAGATATGAATTTGCAAAGTTCAATAAATATATCACTTAAATGTGCAATTACCCACCATAGGAAACAATGGGACAAAAGCAGAAAAATGCATAGAAATTCAGGCAATGCTTTCACGAAGTTCGCCTTCTCGTTTTAGGTCGATGTCAGGACCAGGTCCAAGGTTCTAACAGGAGAAGTTTGCCAGTATCCCGGATTGGGCAGTAGCAGAGGTGCTGAGGTCTTGAAAGCTGGTGCACAAAGATGAAGTGGGCCACTCGAAAAATCACTGCACAGTGGGACTTACAGGTAAGTGCGGTGAGTCTCCATGTACCAGCGTGCATAATGTTTTTCTTCACGTACTGAGTGCAGCCCACTGAGGACTTATAATCAATGGCTTGCATGCAGCAAATTTGAATAAATTGAGCACTTCGTAAGCACCTGAGACAAGCAGCCTATGTTTACGGGGCGTAAAGCCCTGAAACGCATCAGGCATCCATACTCACCAGGATGCAAAGGTGAGTGAAATCACAGCTAGCCGGAGGGCTGGCTTTGCCGAGTGCCTCCTGGAAGCTCCAGGGCAATTTGTGTTTGAAATATTACAGCGCAGCGGTCCCGCCGCGTCAGGACTGCACCATCTTCAGCAAACTTAATGAAGAGGCTGGGGACTTGATCTGTTTCAGACCCGTTCTGCGCAACAAGCCTGATGTAATGCACTCGCCGAATCGTCATGGATCCTACTATAGATTTTTGTAATATGCTTTTAAATTATCAAGTGTGAGCGGAACCCACTGTGGGGAATGTAAAGATGGCTCATGGGAAAATACAAGTACCAGCATGCATAATGATTTTCTTTATGAACTGAGTGCAGCCACTGAGGGCTAATAACCTATGGCTAGCATGCAGAAAATGTGAATAACTTGAGCATTCCTCAAGCACCTGAGACAAGCAACCTATGATTAAGGGACGCAAAGCCCTGAAACGCGTCAGCCATCCATTCTCACCAGGATGTGAAGGTGAGTGAAATCACAGCTAGCCGGAGCGCTGGCTTTGCCAAGTGCCTCCTGGAAGCTCGAGGGCAATTTGTGTTTGAAATATTACAGCGCGGCGGTCTTACCGCATCAGGACTGCACCATCTTCGCCAAACTTAATGAAGAGGCTGGGGATTGAAACTGTTTCGAACCCATTCAGCACAGCAAGCCTGATGTAATGCACTCGCCGAATCGTCATGGATCCTTCTATAGGATTTGTAATATGCTTTTAAATTATCAAGTGTGAGCGGAACCCACTGTGGAGAATGCAAAGATGGCTCAAGCGAAAATACAAGTACCAGCATGCATAATGTTTTTCTTCTCGAACTGAGTGCAGCCCTCTGAGGGCTAATAACCAATGGCTAGCATGCAGAAAATGTGAATACATTGAGCACTTCGCAAGCACCTGAAACAAGCAGCCTATGATTAAGGGGCGCAAAGCCCTGAAACTTGTCAGGCATCCATACTCACCAGGATGTGAAGGTGAGTGAAATCACTGCAAGCCAGAGGGCTGGCTTGCTGTTGAGTGCATCCTGGAAGCTCCGGGGCAATTTGTGTTTGAAATAGACTGCACCAACTTCTCCAAACTTAATGAAGAGGCTGGGGATTGAAACTGTTTCGAACCCGTTCAGCGCAGCAAGCCTGATGTAATGCACTCGCCAAAACGTCATGGATCCTACTATAGGATTTGTAATATGCTTTTAAATTATCAAGTGTGAGCAGAACCCAGTGTGGGGAATGCAAAGATGGCTCATGGGAAAATACAAGTTCCAGCATGCATAATGTTTTTCTTCACAAACTGAGTGCAGCCCACTGAGGGCTAATAACCAGTGGCTAGCATGCAGAAAATTTGAATAAATTGAGCACTTCGCAAGCACCTGAGACAAGCAGCCTATGATTAAGGGGCAAAAGCCCTGAAACGCATCACGAATCCATACTCACCAGGATGTGAAGGCGATTAAAATCACTGCAAGCCGGAGTTATGGCTTGCTGCTGAGTGCGTCCTGGAAGCTCTAGAGCAATTTGCGTTTGAAAAATTACAGCGGGGCAGTCTCACCGGGTCAGGACTGTACCATCTTCGCCAAACTTAATGAAGAGGCTGGGGATTGAAACTGTTTCGAACCCGTTCAGCGCAGCAAGCCTGATATAATGCACTCGCCAAAACGTCATGGACCCTACTATAGGATTTGTAATATGCTTTTAAATGATCAAGTGTGAACAGAACCCACTGTGGGGAATGCAAAGATGGCTCATGGGAAAATACAAGTACCAGCATGCATAATGTTTTTCTTCACGGACTGAGTGCAGCTCACTGAGGGCTAATAACCAATGGCTAGAAGGGAGAATATTTGAATAAATTGAGCACTTCCCAAGCACCTGAAACAAGCAGCCTATGATTAAGGGGCAAAAGGCCTGAAAGGCGTCAGGAATCCATACTCACCAGGATGTGATGGTGAGTGAAATCACTGCAAGCCGCAGGGCTGGCATGCTGGCGTATAATTTGTGTTTGAAAGAGACTGCACCATCTTCGCCAAACCTAATGAAGAGGCTGGGGATTGAAATTGTTTCGTACCGGTTCAGCCTAGCAAGCCTGATGTAGTGCACTCGCCAAAACGTCATGGACCCTACTATAGGATTTGTAATATGCTTTTAAATTATCAAGTGTGAGCGGAACCCACTGTGGGGAATGCAAAGATGGCTCAAGGGAAAGTACAAGTACCAGCATGCATAATGTGTTTCTTCATGAACTGAGTGCAGCCCTCTGAGGGCTAATAACCAATGGCTGCATGCAGAATATTTGAATACATTGAGCACTTTGCAAGCACCTGAGAGAAGCAGCCTCTGATTAAGGAGCGCAAAGCCCTGAAACACCTCAACCATCCATACTCACCAGGATGTGAAGGCGAGTGAAATCCAAGCCAGCCCTCCGGCTTGCAGTGATTTCACTCGCCTTCACATCCTATATATATACACACACACACATACATATCGCCCCAACTGCTAAATCCTAACCACCCTAAAAATACCTTTGCTACCCAAATACCCCTACCCGCCCTAAACCCTAAAAATACCCTTACCACCCAAATACCCCTACCCACCCTAAACCCTACAAAGACCCTTGCCACCCAAATACCCTTAGCCACCCTACACCCTAAAAATACACACACTCACTCACATATAAAGGCTTTATAGTTTTCTACAAAATACTCACATTTTCATTGTAAAGGCATGCATGTTAAAGGTTTATGCGTGTCAAAGTTTTGCATAGTAAAGAAATGCATTGTAAAGACGTGCATTGTTTTTTTTTTTTTTTTTTTTAAAACCTTTATTGTGCACAAAAAGGAACAAATACGGGCCTACAACCATCAGGCCGGCCACAAAACTTTAAGCACAGGTGCGAGCAACGTTATTCCACAACGGCATCAGGTATGATAGCAACAATTAGTAGCCGTGACACAAAATGGAGTCATGTCGCCAAGGAAAAGGAGAATTGAAGGTTAAATTTTAAAATTATAAAGAAATATAACAATGAAGAATGAAATCAAGGAGAACTGAGTCCAGACAGTAAGTACACAAACATGAGCAGGCAGCATTAATTAGAACAACAATATGAAGAACACCACGTCGAGATGGCAGTAACACACCCAACAATAGGAGTTGCAGTCCACAGTTACGCACTACCCTCAGCGCCACCCACTACCTACTAACCTTCAGGGCAGACCCAGAACTGAAACCAGAACAAGAAAGCGCAGAAATTAGAAAAATAAGGCCCATAGAAACTAAAAGAGAAATTAAATCTACCCCCCCACCCTACAACAATCCGGAGGCTACGGCCTACCCCCCCCCCGGCAAAGTGCCTGTCGCCCAGTAAAGAAACCCGAAATACAGAGGAAGAATAGAAAAGAAAGAAGTAAAGATAAGAAAAGAAAACCATCACACTTGAAGCATCGGGAGGAAGAGAAGAACAAGCCAGTCTATCACTCCCGAAAAGGAAAGGAAACGAGGGAGGAGGAGCCCTAATATTAACAAACTCCCGGTCCCCCAGCCATGTATAGCCCCCTGCCCCAATTGAAGCAATAAAATCGAAAAATACACCAGCAAATGAAATATTGAAACAGATGTGCCCCGGACCCCGAGTCAGTACTGAAATGATCACCCCGTCCATATGGGCGGTAACAGGATAAACCCAGTTCCACCCCACGTGCGAATTCACCAGGATGAACAACAGTAGCAGAACAGATATGGGGAGCTACGACCTCTACATTCACCAGAGAGGTGGCACAGTCAGAAACAGAACAGCCAGGACAACCAGAGTGAAGCCCCGAAGACCACGATCTCTAATCCGGTCGCGAGCGACCACTATACTATGAGGCCCAGCAAACGCCCTCCCCAGTCAGGACAAAGGGACAAAATGGCCGCCGTAATGAGAGTGCAGACAGAGGAGAGCAAGATGGACGCTACCCTGTACAAATAACCCCCACGTCACCATAAGTTTCCAGGACCAGCAAACAGGAAACAAAGAAAAACGTGGCGGAGGCGATAGCGAGCAATTAATCAGGGTAGCCAGTGTATAATGCAGCTTGTGTCAATGACAAAGGTCGCAACACCCAAAGGATGCCTTAATTGGAGAGCAAAACAACCACTAGCTATAATAGAGACAGACGGGGGGAAACAATCTACATCGTAAATACAAATCATGTAGCCAATACGTATCACAATCTAGCCCCGATCCCCACCCGGTAAGACGGTGACACAACCAGGAACCCGCCCCTCCCGCATCAAATGTACACGCTCGGACACCCCCGGCTCATTAAGCATCCCACACCCCAGCATCAATTACCAGAGAACTGCACCCGAGACATCCTCATTGGGGAAAGATAGTAAGCAATACCCTGTGTACCACACACATATCAAGTTTGTCCTGGCCTCCACCAGTCCGTACAGGAATGCAATCAGAGGATCGGCTAGCCTTGGCCCGATCTAGGAGGCACTTTGTCACCCAACCATCTTGGCAGTCCGCTGCAATCCGTCTTGACGAGGAAACATGGCCGCCTCGAGGATAAGGAAAGCGCACCATCGCCGAGGGAACTCCGGTCGTCCCCCGCAGATAGTAGTCCAACAACAAAATGTACTCCCAGAGCGCATAAATGGCAAAAGTCGCTGAACGACGAGATGGAACTAGTCAAGGAGGGAGCAGGGGCAAGGGCAGGAGAACAAGCTAGCGATGCACTGCATAGCCAGGCTGGTTCACGAGGCAGACAGCCAATCGAAGAACAAAGGGGAAACACTGTAGCAACAGCAGCGTGAATGAGCTGCAACAAGTCTGCAGAAGCTCCAGTAGCGGTTATATCGGGTGATACAGTAGCAACAGGAGGTAGCGAGGGGCTGGCAAGTTGTAACCAAGTCAGACCTGAGTCCTGTTGAGAGTGAACCCCTCGCGTTCGGCTCACAGCAGGGAGACACGCATCAAGTTTCTCAAACAGCACCGCCGAGGCACGCAGTATCTCCGACCGCACCTCATCCAGGATATTCAACACCTCCCTGTAGGTGCAGTCCGGCCGTGATACTCGAGGCTCTCCAATCTCAGTGGAGGGCTCAAACACGGTCCCCCGTACCAATGAACACATGCCACCCCAGGAAGAGGTCCCAGCGCCATTTCCACCCCGTTGGTGATCAGGCATCGCCATCTTAGCAGCAGTCCACGGAGTGCTGGGAGGGGGGGAAAACGGGGTTCACAGTTTCCGACAGGGAAGTGGATGTTTGCCCCACAACACTTTACGTCCCCTCCTGTGCGCTGCATAAGCGAGGGGCATCCGATGGTGCGGCGGGCAGTCAGGGCAGCTCGATCTTACCGGCCATCAGCGCAGCTAGGAAGAAAGCCGACCGGCATCATGGCGGCCACAAACAAAGGAACCCATGCAAGCCCTCACATATCCGTGCCGGAGCTGCTCCGTGTGAGCTCGGCAGGTCAATGAGCACAGGGCATAGGCAAGACTGTAGACGGGCGGAAGCACTCCCCCAGCACAGGCAGCCACAGCAACAGAGCCTCCCCTTGAGATTTGCGAGGTCCGGCAGGCTGCAGGGAGCGGGCGGAGGTCCGGGGCAGAAACGATCTCCCCAGAGCTCGCGACTCCGGGAGGGCTGAGAGGCCAGAGGGACACCGTCAGGATCGACTTCGTGTCCCGCGCATGTCGGGCGAAAGAAACCCCAGGATTACAGGCAGGATATGAGCGCGGGTCTTCAGGGCCGGCGGAGCCGAGCGACCACACGTCCGTTCAGGTCGCCATCTTGGCTCCTCCCAAGACGTGCATTGTTAAGGATGCGTGGTAATGGTATTGCATGGTAAAAGCTGCATTGTAAAGGCTGTTTCCCATCAAATACACAGAACAAAACTATAAAAACAATGCAACGGTTCCATAGATCTCTTTTTGCGTACCACCATGAAGTTATCCTATATTAAACTCTCAAGATTGTAACTAATTTTGTTTGTTATTCTCGGCTATTAAATATCACATTCAATTTCAAGTGGTGCAGATGGCGCAGTGCTCAGAAGTTCAATGATGTGAAATATTAAAAATAATACATATATATAATTGAGATGTCACAAAATGTATACAGATCTATAGTTCGATATATATTCAGATTACCGTCTTTAAATCATTGAATATTGGACAATCCCTATTCATGTTTTCAACGTTTCAATCCACCCCAAAGTTCACGTGGGTCTCCTCAGGACATAAATATGCTGTCTGGCACAACACCTCCAAACTGCGTACATCATTCACATGCTTGGGTGATATCTCTGTAGTTGGCCTCTGGATCTCAACTTCACTTAAGAATGGAAATCTGTAGAGAGACCCTGCCAGTCCAGCAATCAATATGCAGCGAAGTTCCCTACTGAGCCTGTGAGGCCGTGAGTATCAGTCAAGTACAGAGCTTAATTTGAGCCAGTAGTTTCCGGTGCCCTGCACCGGTACTTAATTGTTATGACCCGCGCTTATGGCAGTCTGCCACAAGGTGGAGCTGTCTGCCAAATTTAGAGATAACCGCAACAACAGTGAATTATTAATTCAATATACATTAAACATTTCTATTACCTCTCGCTCAAGCCATTCTAAAAGCTTTGTGGGCCTGGAATCGTCCCAATTGTCACACTTGAGGGTTATGGTTAGCCTAGTTGTGTTGTTACTCAATCTTTGGAAGCATGGCAGGGGCAATGTGTGGTGCAGGCCGCACTGATACTTATGTTTGTACAAATTAAACACTGGCTAGTAGCAGGTCTAGGACTGATAATCACGGAGCGCCGACACGCTAGGGAACGTGTATATAATTACTTCATAGCTGTATGCAAAGAGAGTCCCACGGAACCATTGTATTATTTTATGTTTGATTATTTGTAGCGCAAATATAGGTTTTTATTTTATGCGTCAGCAGGGTGACATGTGCGGTTTTCTAGAAATCTTGTCCGTCACTTCAGGCAATTCCAATTCCAGGAAAACTCATTGGGGAAGTGGCAAAGTAGCCAAAGATATTCATTACATTCGGTAACAAGTCACTTTGCTGTTTCTTCAGAACACAACTCACAACATCTAATGCTCGCTGTCCAATATGTTCCGTCTCCTAATTATTTTATTAAGAATTTTGAATTGATATGCCTCTGAACCTTCTATCAACCGAGAAATAACAATAGGTTCCGGCACCAGCACAATGAGGGGATATTTCCAGTATTTCGTAGCATTTCATGTCACAGGTGTTAATTGTAAACAGTGTATCATACCTCATCCCGCCCGTTGGCTGTATCTCACGTGCTCCTGTCCATTCCGGTTGTTCCCGCCGCGTGACTGGTCCTTCCCCGCCTGTCGTCCCATGCGGGCCGCCACGGCTGGCGAAGGGTCGGTGATCATATCTCCCAGTGGCCCTCGGGGTCGCGGGGCTGTCCTCGGTATTGATCCCTGGTGATGGCCCTGTAGGAAAGCCTCACGCAAGGCAGCTGCAAGCTACGTCCCCTTCCGCCTCGTCCTCATCTGGCGTACTCTTTTTTTTTTTAGTCGCACTTCCGTCCACGCTTCTACGTCTCGATGTGGGGTGTGTCAGGCCCCTCGTTGGAACTGGAAGACAATTAATGAATTGCTATCTCATAATCTGGCAGTTGGCCAGCGGAAGGCTCAGTGTTCCGTTCTATGCTGCATTTTGCCGTGTTTGGGTTTCTGGCTTAAGCCCGACAGTTGTCGTAAATCCAACGTGAGTCGTCCTGTCAAGCTGCAGGGTTACCTCCCCCAGGATGCTTGCATTTTGTTGCATATCCATCTCAGGTGCAGAACCTGAGCTCTCTCCTCACCGCAGCACGGCCATTCTAAAATTCTGAAAGTAACTAAAGTTGTGCCCGTTTAAATTGCACCTTGCTTGCCAGCTCCTCACGTGCGAGCAGGCTGTTGCCCCACTCTTGCATCTATCTATCTGTCCCCGGGGAAGGTAGATAGTCATCCCAGGCGGGTTGTTTGGTCGGGGACCTGTCACATTTTAGTACTATGTAGAGTCGTAACACAAATCTTCCCAATTCCTTCCCTCTCCCACTCCAGGCGTATTTCCAGGATTGTGGAGGCAGGGGTGGGGGTCGTCTCTGGGAGGCTGGTCCGCACCCCCGAGCTGTGCGCAACAGCTTGTCAACCTATAGGAACGTTATGACCTTGGTTCCCGGTAAAGGTCGCCCTTTGCAAGGCATCCTCCATCTTTTCGCACTGCCAGCGACGGGGTTTCCCGTATGCGCCTAACCGTGCATAGCCAGTCTATAGGATGCGGTTCAAAGGCAGTCTCCTGCATGTTAGAACTTTCGATGCCAAGCCTAATGGCCCCTTTTCTTTCCTCTGGCGTGTCAGTTTTTTTTCCTCCCTTGGATATATCCATCCTCTGCCGGTTCATCTAACAGGCCTGTCCTCTCAATGGGCTGGTGCTGCATGGTTTGTTTTGCTCCTGGTCCTGTGGGTCCTCTGACAAGCCTGCCCCATTACTGCACCACTAGACACTATGCCGACTAGCATTCCATTCCTCATCTGGTGAAGTGTAAATGAAGGCAGTGTGTGAGACAGAAAAGGGAGGCTAGTGGGTGAGAAGGGAAGGTTAGAGGATGATGTATTTAATAAGAGAAAGTGAGATGAATGCTAAAAACGGGTTCAAAAGAGTAAATGTGTTGACGGTCTAGTCTTTCCGCGGCACGGCCGCGACCGGAACCGGAAGGACGGCCATTTTAGATAGCGGCTGATCCTCCAAGCGAGAGGACGTTCCCCGGCGCTCTGGCCAATAAAGAACTATGGGCCAGATGTAGGTAGGCATTTACCGGTCGGTAACGGCCAAATTCGGCCGTTACCGACCGGTAAATGCAATTTGAGATGTAGGGCCCTGTATTATACAGAATCGGTAAATTTACCGATCGGTAAATTTACCGATTCTGTAAAATACCGAGTCGGTATTTTTACCGATTCGGTAAAATTGATATGTAGGTTGGACTCTTCTGAGTCCCACAAGCATTAAAAAATCGGTATTTTACCATCAAATCCTATTTGATGGTAAAATACCGATTCCGGTGTGCATGCACATGTGTGCATGCACACCTGTGCCATATGACAGGCAGACCTGCCCTTAGGGCAGGTATGCCTGCCACATGGCACCCGAACCCGTTTTGGGGGTGCTAGAGGGTGTCAAAGTGACACCCCCTGCACCCTTGTGAAATTCGGTATTTACCGATTCGGTAATTACCGAATCAGTAATGCCCATTCATTCCTATGGGCTTCAAAGCCCATAGGAATGAATGGGCATTACCGGTCGGTATTTACCGAATCGGTAAATACCGAATTTTACCGATTCGGTAAATGCACATCTGTATTTACCTACATCTCGGTACTTCTATTTTACCACTTCTTAAATACCGAATCGGTATGATTCGGTATTTAAGAGGTGGTAAAATAAAATTACCTACATCTGGCCCATAGTTACTTTACCACATGGCTCCGAGTCTTCCTTTTGGGGTGTAAGGAAGCTCTTACAATGGCCACGAGGCGGGACACTTAAAAGCAAAAAAAAAAAATCGGTGAAAAAAATAAAAAAGAAGAAAGGCACGTGAAGAGTCCTGAGTCCGGAAACGGCACTGGGAAGGAGGCAGGGGCCAGAGCGCGGCAGCGGGAATGCACACGCACTGGCGGCCACAGTGAGCAGTAGCATTAAGGTACCGGCAACGCGTAGGGCAGCCGATGTAGGGGCTAGAACGCACTGCAGGCTTCTAGTGGGCACCCCACATCTTACCAAGGGTAGAATAAGCACCAGTGGTGCAGCCAGAGGAAAGGGCAATACCCAGCAAAGCACCCTCAAGCAATCCAAGGGCAGTGAAGCACCAGCAGGACAGCCAAGGGAGAGTGCAACAGCCGGCAAACCTAAAGGCAGAACAGCACCAGCGGTGCAGCCAGCAGAGTGACAAGGCACAAGGCCAGAGAAGACGAGGCCCAGGTGCACCGAGGAAAGGCAGGAGGCTGAGTAACAGACCGCAGAGGGCTATCTAGAACAGAAGGCCTCATTCTGACAGGGCGGAGCCATCTCTCAGCAAAACACCGCCTAAACCACACAGTCAGACTAGCCCACCAGCAAGCGCACCACGAGGCAGTGAAGACGCGTCGGAGCAACCTTGGACACCACTGGGTCCTCAAGTGGCAACAAAGGTAACCTTAGTCCGCGAAGGGGACAGGAGGCCAGACAAGCACCTGGGAGTCCACCAGACAACGACGTAGCTGCCACTGACCACCCCAGAGACACAGGGAGAATGAGTGCTGAATCATCATCACTCACCAGCCTGGTACCATTTCTACCCACAACCCCATGGGAGAATTGGAAGAGGTATTTTCTCAACTACTTGTCGGCATTAGAGGAAGAAGGTGATGCAGAGTTCTCAAGCTCGAGACGGAAGAAAATACTGCTGCACAATCTAGGGTCGGAAGGCATTAGAGTGTACAACAACATAGTGAAAGTAACGAGACCGGCTGAAGACACAGAAGTGTTCCAACATGCAATAGAGGATTTGGACACGCACTATCGACAGGTGGTCTGTGTGGCTATAGACCGATGCACTTTTTTCCAACGAAAACAAGAAAGTGGTGAAACCATAGACGAATATGTAGCGGCACTACAAAAACTAGCCCTCACGTGCAAATTCGGGGCATTGAATGATGAACTGGTAAGAGATCAAATCATCATGCATACATCCAATACGGCAGTGCAAGACAAATTATGGGTTAACGGTGACGCACCACTGAAGGAGGTATGGGCATTGGTGAAGAAGGCTGAGCTGTCGAAAAGGTGTGCCGAGGCGGCGAGAAAGGACATGGTGAGCAAAACGACAGTGTGCAGGATAACGGAAAGCAGCAAGATAGAGAAGAACAAGGCAACCGGACCACCCAGAGGGCAATACTCGAAGAAGTATCACCAGAAACCGGGAGCTGCACAGAAGGGGAAATGGGAAAGAAAAGAGAACTGCTACCGGTGTGGAAGTACGTCACACGCAGGGAATGACAAAGCATGTCCAGCGTTTAAAGCCAAATGCCTATACTGCGGGATCTTTGGCCATTACGAGAAAGTATGCAGGCGCAAGCCCAAAGGTGCGGCAGTCAGGTACGTTGACCAAGGCAGCGATGAGGAAGAAGAAACACAAGGCGCAGAGGATATCGGTGAGGAGATCTGAAAGAAACAGGTTAGTATTAGATTCCTTACCTTAGAATATCCCCAGGCGTCAGTCTGGATCCGGAAACTTTTGCGTAGCAGTACCCCTGCGCGTCGGTAGGCGTCGTCTGCAGGCGTCCCCTGCGGCTCCGCGTCGTCGGCGTCGTGCGCCGTGATGACGTCGCTGGAGTATATAGACGCCGCCTCCGCGCGCTGACGTCAGTTCTTCTTTTTTCCGCGCCAGTTAGCGCAGATCCGAAGAGCATTACTCCGGTCTTTTGACCAAAGTTTTTTGATAATATCTACTTCTTAGGTGCCGGTAGGATGCCCGGTTTCAAGAATTGTGACGGGTGTGACCGCACGATGTCGGTCACCGACCACCATCGACTCTGCCTCCGGTGTCTGGGCCCGGACCACGACGTGGAGGCCTGCGTCGACTGCCGGGCCTTAACGAGTAAGGCTAGACGGGAGCGGTCCCGCAAGCTACTCGAGCTCCGGGTGTCGGCCCCGCGTCGAGAGCGGTCCCGGTCCGGTCGGAGGTCGAGGGAGCGGTCGAGAGAATGGTCGCGGAGCCGCCACGAGCGCTCCGGAAGTCGCCACCATTCCTCCGGTTCCTCAGGTAAGAAACACAAGAAGTCGGGGCGTCGTCATCGCACCCTCGACTCCCCCCGACGCTCGCGCGATGCGGCCGGGGGTTCGGGTGGCCCCACCCCCGCGGCCCCGCGTGGGTCGCCGACGCCGCCTGCTCCATACCCGTCGGTCCCTGGGCAAGGCGCGTCGCGCGAGGAGGTAGAGGAGTTCCTCATGGCCATGAGGGCGCTGTCTCCTCCGGCGGGGCCTATGGCGCCTGCGGGCCCCGTGGCCCCGTCTGGGGGCCCGAGCGGTTCGGGTGCTCCTGCCCCGACGCCGTCGGGTGCTCCGGCCTCGACGCCGCCGGCGGCTCCGGCCCCGGCGCCGCTGGGTCCTTCAGGGTCGACGCCGGCTGGTCCTCCGGCCTCTCCGGCGCCGACTCCATCGGGGCAACCCATGGTGCCGCCTCCGCGCGGCGCCGCGACTCCGTCGCCGGCTCCGGCTGGCGTCGGGGCTCCGGCGCCGGCTTTGGGCGGCGCCACCCCCATTCCCTCTCCTACTCCGGACGCGGAGTCGGACTGGCGTCGTCCGACGCCGAGTCCGGCGCCGATGGGGCCCATTGACCCCGAGGAGCCGGTCTACATCGTTGAATCCGTGTATGGTGATGATGAAGATTATGGAGAGGGTTGGGAGGGGTCTGAGGACCCTCTGTCACGCGAGTGTCAGTACGACGTGGACTGGACAGGTGACTTGGGTGATGCCAGTGGTCTGGACGAATCTCCTAACCCTGGTTTTGTCTCGCCTCCCACTGTGGCGTCGGAGGCTGGGGCTGCTTATTCAGTGGTGCTTATGAGGGCTGCCAAGGCCTTGCGCCTTGAGCTCCCCGTCGCAAAGGTGAAGCCTAACATCCTCACCGAGGTCTTCAAACCGCAGTCATGCCCACAGGAGCCTCTGCTGCCGTTTAATGAAGCCTTGACGGACGTTCTGTTGGGCACGTGGTCCAGGCCCGCTTCAGGTTCGCCTGTTGATAGGAACGTTGCCAGGCGCCACCGTCCGTGTCTGGACGACCCTAAGTTCCTGTCCACCCATCCCACCCCTGGGAGTCTGGTGATCCAGGCCTCAACATCCCAATCCGCATTTCCGTCGGCCCCGCCCGACCGGGAATCTAAGAGGTACGACCAGTATGGCAAGAAGGTCTTCTCGTCCCTGAGTGCGGGACTGCGGTCTTGCAATACCGCATGCCTCTTGGGCCGCTACACCCACTCTCTGTGGGATACGGTCGCGGAGTGTCTGCCGCAATGCCCGCAGGAGGTACGGGACAAGCTCGGCCAGGCTATGGTTGAAGGCCGAGACGCGGCGAGGTTTTCCATCAGGTGTGGTCTTGATACGACCGACTCGCTGGGCAGAGCGATGTCCACGACGGTGGCGATTTGTCGCCACGCCCGGCTGAGATCCGCCAATTTTTCGCCGGATGTCCAAAATGCCTTGATGGACATGCCGTTCGATGGCAGTCGCCTGTTTGGCGACAAAGTGGACAACGCGCTTGAGTGCTTCAAGGACTCCAGGGTCACGGCCAAGTCCTTGGGTCTCTCGACACAGCGCCAGCAAACGGGTTCGTTTCGCTCCTTTCGTGGCCACGGGAGGGGCGGTCCCACACGTGCTGCCAGCCACGCACCGCAGAACACTTCTCAACGCGGTGGCGGCCGTGGATTCTGCCGTGGTGGCGGTCGGGGACAGCGGCGAGGTCAGGCCACACCTCCCCCCGCAGCAGCCTCCAAATCCTCCTATTCCGAGCTTTCAGGCCCATGTGACGCCAGTGGGTGGCAGGGTTCGCCATCACCACTCCCGCTGGCGCACTATCACATCGGACAGGTGGGTGCTGCAGCTCGTCCGAAGGGGCTACTCCCTCCCCTTCGAGAGCACTCCTCCAGCCATGCCACCGCAGAACCACCGTGTGTCGGGGGACCACTTGACGCTTCTGCAGGAGGAAGTTACGGCCCTCTTGGCCAAGGGGGCCATCGAGCGCGTTCCTGGGCCAGAAGTAGGGTGTGGTTGCTACTCCCACTACTTTCTGGTACCCAAGAAGGACAAGGGGGGCCTGCGTCCTATCTTGGATCTACGGGACGTCAACGGCTTCCTCCGGAAGGAGAAGTTCAAGATGTTGACTTTGGCTCAGGTCTTGGCTGCTCTAGACCCACAAGACTGGATGGTAGCGTTGGACTTGCAGGATGCGTATTTTCACATCCCCGTCCTGCCGGCCCACCGGCGTTACCTGCGGTTCACGGTAGGCCACGAGCACTTTCAGTTTATCGTGCTCCCATTCGGCCTTACCAGCGCCCCACGGGTGTTCACGAAAGTGATGGCGGTGGTCGCAGCTCATCTGCGCCGGTTAGGGGTTTCAGTCTTCCCCTACCTCGACGACTGGTTGTTGAAGGCGGGCTCGCCCCAGACAGTCGTCCACCACCTTCAGATGACGGCAGACCTCCTGCACGAGCTGGGGTTTTCCATCAATGTGCCGAAATCACACCTGTGTCCCTCTCAAAAGCTCCTTTTCATCGGAGCGGTCCTCGACTCGGCGCAGTTTCGGGTTTATGCTCCGGAACGGCGGGTCCGGGATATACGGGCTTTGATTCCCATCTTTCAGCCGTTATCCCGGGTTTCGGTCAGGTTGACGCTGCGGCTGCTGGGGCTGATGGCTTCCTGCATCCTTCTGGTGCATCACGCCCGGTGGCGGATGCGGGCTCTGCAGTGGGACCTGAAGTTTCAGTGGGCCCAGCATCAGGGCAACCTATCCGACCATGTCCTGATCTCGGAGGGCACTGCGAGACAGTTGCAGTGGTGGCTTACGGACCGCGATTGGGTCAGAGGCAGATCCCTCTCCCTTCCCCAACCGGAGCACGTAGTTGTGACGGACGCGTCCCTCCAGGGCTGGGGAGGCCACTTGGGAGAGGCGGAGATCAGAGGCATCTGGTCTCCGGCGGAGTCCCGGCTCCATATCAACATGTTGGAGCTGCGGGCGATTCGCCTAGCACTGAAGGCATTCCTCCCCTTTGTCAACGGGAGTGTAGTGCAGGTGTTCATGGACAACACCACCGCCATGTGGTACTGCAACAAACAGGGCGGAGTGGGGTCGTGGACCCTTTGCCAGGAGGCTCTGCGCCTCTGGCAATGGCTGGAACGTCAGGGCGTGACTCTGACGGTTCAACACCTGGCAGGTTCTCTGAACGCCAGGGCGGACAAACTCAGCCGTCGGTGCTCGGTGGATCACGAATGGCGTCTGAACTCGGACGTGGCGAAAGGCCTCTTTCTGCAATGGGGAGAGCCTTGGTTAGATCTATTCGCCACAGAAGAGAACGCGCAATGTCATCAGTTCTGCGCGTTGGAGTTTCCAAGACGGCACTCGCTCGGCGACGCCTTTCGGCGCGAGTGGAGTTGCGGTCTGTTGTACGCCTTTCCGCCTATACCACTTCTGCCCAGAGTGCTGAAGAAGATCAGGCGCGACCGGGCCCAAGTTATCCTTGTGGCTCCGGACTGGGCTCGAAGGTACTGGTATCCCGAGCTACTCAGCATGTCAGTCGGTCCCTCGATCCGCCTGCCCCTTCAGGAGGACCTTCTGTCGCAGCAGCAGGGGACGGTCCTCCACCCGAACCTGTCCAGTCTCCACCTCCATGCTTGGAGATTGAGCGGCGACAGTTGAGGCCATTTGACTTGCCTCCTGAAGTCTGTGATGTGATTCTGGCAGCCAGGCGTCCCTCCACAAAGTCGGTATACGCCTGCCGGTGGAACAGATTTGTGGCATGGTGCACAGCAAAGGCTGTGGATCCTCTCTCTGCTCCCCTTTCTGAGGTTCTCCTCTTCCTTCTTTCTCTTGCCCAGCAGGGCTCTGCTCTGGGCACTATCAAGGGCTACCTTTCTGCCCTTTCCGCCTTCTTAAGGCTACCTGATCAGCCATCTTTGTTCAAGTCCCCTATTGTACTGAGATTCTTGAAAGGCATCACGCACATGTATCCACCTGTTCCGTTCGTGATGCCTCAGTGGGACTTGAACCTGGTTCTGACTTTCTTGATGTGCGCTCCCTTTGAGCCGCTTCATTCCTGTCCTCTACGTCTTCTCACTTTAAAGACGGCTTTCCTGGTTGCCATCACCTCTGCCAGGAGAGTGAGTGAGCTCCAGGCTCTTTCTGTTGAACCTCCTTTCTTGTCCGTTCATCCTGACAAGGTGGTTCTTAGAACTAGACCTTCTTTCCTGCCCAAAGTAGTTTCTGCTTTTCACATCGGGCAGTCCATCACCTTACCCTCCTTCTTCCCGCCTCCGCATCCTTCAAAAGATGAAGAGCGGCTCCATCGTCTGGACCCAAAACGTGCGCTTTCATTTTATATGGATCGCACACGCCAGTTCCGGGTGGATGACCAACTGTTTGTTGGCTACGTGGGTGAGAAGAAGGGAAGGGCGGTACAGAAACGAACCATCTCTCGGTGGGTCGTCCTGTGCATCAAAGCCTGCTACTCTTTGGCTCGGAAGGAGCCTCCTGTTGGGCTGAGGGCCCATTCCACTCGGGCCACGGCGGCTACTACTGCCCTGGGCCGGGGAGTCCCTTTGCAGGACATTTGCCAGGCGGCTACGTGGGCCTCGCTGCACACCTTTGCGAGGCATTACTGCCTGGATAGTCAAGTCCGGAGGGACGGCTTCTTTGGCCGTTCGGTCCTCCAGGACTTTCTGGTGTAGGATTGTATTGGTTCGCAGACCCACCACCGGGGTTGGTATTGCTGGGTTATCTATTCTAAGGTAAGGAATCTAATACTAACCTGTTTCTTTCAGATGAACAAGTTACTTACCTTCGGTAACGATATATCTGTAAGAAACAGTAGTTAGTATTAGATTCCTTACCGCCCCACCCATCCTCCCCGTTCTGCGAACTGATACCTAGGGTTAAGGACATCCCTTTCAGGGCCCTAGTTTTCACATGGCACCAGTGTTGGTTCTCACATGGCTCTGCGTGTTCTGGCGCGGAAAAGCTGTGTGCAAAGAACTGACGTCAGCGCGCGGAGGCGGCGTCTATATACTCCAGCGACGTCATCACGGCGCACGACGCCGACGACGCGGAGCCGCAGGGGACGCCTGCAGACGACGCCTACCGACGCGCAGGGGTACTGCTACGCAAAAGTTTCCGGATCCAGACTGACGCCTGGGGATATTCTAAGGTAAGGAATCTAATACTAACTACTGTTTCTTACAGATATATCGTTACCGAAGGTAAGTAACTTGTTCATCCTGTACATAGACGACCAAGTATTGGATGTAGACTGCAAAGGTAACAGCAGGCCTGTGCTTAAGAAGAACATTGGAGGAGTAACAATCGACATAGTGGCAGACTCGGGGTCTCCCATCACAATTGTACAAAGACAGGTGTGGCTAGAGAAGTTCCAGGAAGCAATAAAAAGAGAACTTACGACACTCGATGTGCGACCGGTCACCTACACAGGACAAAGAATACCAATGGTCGGCTACTGCCTGTTAGAATTTAAATTCAGGGGACGCAGAGCACAGTGCAAGTTATACGTGGCGGAAAAAGGTCCGTCGGTGCTAGGTTGGAGAGACCAGGGATCGCTTGGCATCCAACTGAACCCAGGAGGAGTGGAGAAGGTGATGCTAATGGACATCGAACATAAGGTAGAAGGAGAACCATGGAAAATGATGTATCCAGAAGTGTTCCGCGGGAAGATAGGCAGATTGGCCAAATTCACGCACATGATACACCTGAAGGAGGGCGCAAACCCCGTGAGCCACAGAGCCAGGAACATTCCATTTCGTTGCCGCGAAGCAGTCCAAGAGGAACTAGAACGACTGGAGAAGAGCGGCATAATAAAGGCGATCGAAAGTGCGGAATGGCTATCGCCATTAGTGGTAGTGCAGAAACCTAATGGCAAGGTGAGATTGTGTGTGGACCTCAGGGTACTAAACAAAAACATCCTGGTTGACAAGTTCCCACTACCTCGCATAAATGAAATGCTGATGAAAGTGGTTCTCCACAGTGGACTTGTCATCGGCCTACCACCAAATAGCGCTGCATCCCTCATGTACCCACCTCACTTCCTTCATCACCCCATTCGGATGCTACACGTTTGTGAAAATGCCGTTTGGTCTGGCATCAGCAGCAGCAGTGTTCCAGAAAATAATGCACAAACTGTTCCAGAAAGTGGAAGGAGTGCAATACTTTCAGGACAATATCCTCATCATGGGAAAATCGGAAAGAGACCATAATGGAAGACTGCAAGCCGTGTTGGAAATACTTCAGAAGAAGGGACTCACGGCTGAGTGGGAAAAGTGCAGGTTCGGAGTTAAGTCAGTAACCTACCTGGGCCACGAAATAAGTGAAAGGGGCATCGAACCTAAAAGAGCCAATGCAGCCGCGATCATGGACGCACCCATCCCCACCAAGAAGGAAGACATCAGGTCCTTCCTAGGGATGGCTGAATTTTATAGCAAATTCGTCCCTCACTTTGCAACGAAGACACACCACAAGCGACAGCTGCTTAAAGAGAAAAATGGATTCAAATGGGAACAGGATGAACAAACAGAATTTGACGCTTTAAAAGGGGAAATAAGTGAGGCCATACCTTTGAAAGGGTTTGACCAGAATGCCGAATCCATTTTAACCACGGACGCCAGCGACCAAGGATTGGGAGCAGTTTTAATGTAGAAGTCGCGAGCTGGGGAAACTTCCACGGTGTGCTTTGCATCCAGAAACGAAGAACGCTTCAGCGTAATTGAGAAAGAAATGTTGGCCACAGTATGGGCCATGGAGAGATTCCGGCAATTTCTATGGGGCTCAAAGTTCTTGCTGCGCACCGACCATAAGCCTTTGGTAAAGGTGCTAACTTCAAGCGGGCATGCGCATGCAACACCCAGGATAGCCAAATTGACCCTGAGACTACTGGACTATGTATATGAAGTAGAGTACATACTGGGCCCAAGGAACAGAGTAGCGGATTTCTTAAGCAGAGCAGCGGCCAAAGAAAGTGTGGAGGAACAAGAACCGCCCGGATGGGAAGGATACGTGGTAGCCACGACTGAGGACCACGAGCAAGTCATAAGTGAGCAGGAGTGGTCGGAAGCGTACACCCGGGATGAGACCCTAGAAGCGGTGACTGGGAGAAAGAGCTGCAAAAATGCTGTGGGCCTATCGCATCACGCCAGGAAGCACCGGATATAGCCCGTTCAAAGTGTTGAGAGGCAGGGAGCCTTTTACCAAAGACAACCTAGCGTGGAAGCACCTGGTGGTCCAAAGCAAGTGGTCACCGGCAGTAGTAAAAAGGAACATGGAAGAAGCTCAAGCAATATATATTGAGCACTTCAACAAGAGACATAATGTACAGGATGTGACACTGGAGAAAGGAGATTGGGTGAGAGTAAAAGTGGCGACAATGAAGAGGAAGGGAGAAAGCAAGTTCACGCCTCCCCTCAAGGTCATAGAACCCTACTCCCGATCAGCATTGCTAAGTGATGGCAAGGTGTGGTCGAAGGACAGAATGGCGAGATGCAGCAAAATATTGAAATGGGAAACAACAGCAGAAGAAGGACATGAAGTAGAAGAAGAGGAATGTACACGAGGAATGGAAACAACAACAGAAGAAACCAGAGTGAAGCACACAGCAGTGGGGCAGAAGGAAATGGAGAAGGGTACGGAGAGGAAAGAAATGGGATGGAGAACTAGACAGGAAGGCGAGGAAGCCCCGAGGGACACCAAAGGGGCAGTAAAGGGGAAACGAGAAGGGAATCCACGCCTTGCATATCACCAGAAACTCTCCAAGAAAGGGAGCCCCAGAGAACCAGAGCGGGCAGAGTGGTGAGAGTGCCCAGGAAATTCGAAGACTTTACCATGAGCTAAAAGTAAGACTGTTTTGGTTTATTGTGTAGATTATACCGGCAGGTGATGTATGTGCCAACTGTGGGGGCCTGAAGGGGGGAGACATGTGGTGACGGTCTAGTCTTTCCACGGCACGGCCGCGACCGGAACCGGAAGGACGGCCATTTTAGATAGCGGCCGATCCTCCAAGCGAGAGGACGTTCCCCGGCGCTCTGGCCAATAAAGAACATAGTTACTTTACCACACGGCTCCGAGTCTTCCTTTTGGGGTGTAAGGAAGCTCTTACAGTAAAGGGTGAGAAGAGAGGACTATGTGAGACACAGGAGGAAGCAGGGGCAATTGTTACAGAAGAGACCACCAGGTGGATATCTAGGCTGCCACTTGTTTTAGGGGAGTTTTTTTTTATATAGCGCAAACCTGACCCGAAGGTATCAGATAGACACATTCATTTTTGTTAGGCACAGGGAGATTAAGTGATTTGCTCAGAATCACGGGATGTTGAGTGTCCCTGCAGTACAAGCAGCATGCTAGAGTAGGTGTTACAGAAAAATGTACCTTGAAAAGTGACAGCAAAAGTTGTTGTGTGGCCCTAGGCGATACAGATGGAGATAAAAGCAGTAGTAAAGAGGAAGCTTGGGGAGGAGGTAGGTAGGGTTTTTGGCAGAGGCAAGAGTTGGAAAATAAGATGAGTGTGACAGAAGAGGTATATGTTATGTTACCCAATTTTAAAGAGCGCGTGGCTACTCAAACACGGGCTTCTCAGCGCTAGCAGACATAGTAGTGGCAGAGTGGTGCAATGAAAGATGAACAGGTGTGTCTTCATTGCTTTCTTAAACTGATGAGATTGCAGTTTGCTCTCAGGTGTATGGGAAGGGAGTTCCAGAGCCTGGATACCAAATATGCGAAAGAACGTCCTCCACTTCTGACCCTTTTAATTCTTGGGATGTCCAGGAGGGATTGGTTATTTGACCTCAAGTCTCGCATACTGTTGTGCGAGACAATAAGCTGGTTTAAAATGAGTGGGCCCTGAGCATATTTTATCTTATGCACTATGCACAGAGCTTTAAACTTTATCCTTCTCTTTACTGGGAGCCAGTGGAGATTGCCCAGTGCTGGGCATGCTGATTGAGATTTAGGAATGTTTAATAAGACGTAAGCCGCAGCATTTTGTATAATCTTCAGTGTTTTTACAACATAGGCAGGACTATCCAAGTAGAGGGAATTGCAGTAGTCCAGGAGCGAGAGATTAGTTTATTGTTCAGTTAATTAAAACTCACATCACATTAAAAAACACTTAAAATTAATGCATCTTTTGATTTGTGCGCCATGCGCAGTTGCTGTAAAATCAATATGTCAAGTTTAAAATGCCAGTGCATAGAGATAGATTCATAACCAGTTCGCAATTGAATGGAGACTTTACATTAAAATCCCATAAAAGTTCATTCGTCTTTTGATTTAAGCATCATGTACAGTTGCTATAAAATCAATATACCAAGTTTAAAATACCGATGCATAAAGATGTAAACATAACCAGTTACATTTTGACAAATCAATGTGCCAAGTCACCCATTTAAAGTGTCAGTGCATTCAGATGTAAACATAACCAAAGCAGTTTAGTCAATTCATAAAGGGCCAGATGTACGCCATTTTTTGCATACGCAAACGGGTTTACGGCCCATTTGCGCATACAAAAATAGGTAAGGGCCATGTACAACCCTAATTAGCGAGTCGTAATTTATTTGCGACTAGCTATTAGGAAGGGGCGTTTCAAGGGCATCCATTCCTAATAGCGAGTCTGAGCCCTATTAATGACCTTTTGCGACCGCAATTGAGGTCGCAAAACAGTTGCAATTTACCACCTACTTCAAGTAGGTTGTCAAGCATTCACAAACAGGAAGGGGTCTCCTGGGGACCCCTTTCCTTTTCGGAATGTATGGGAAAATATTTTTTAAGGGCAGGCAGTGCATTCTGTTTTCCTTTCCAATGGGGTCGCAAATTGCAAGTGGCTCATTATTATTCATGAGCCTCGCATTTTGCGACCCCATTGGGAATCGCTAACAGTGTCTCTGACACTGTTGTAAATTTGCTTATGCGATTCGCAAATTGCGACTCCCAATTTTTCACAATTTGCGAGTTGCAAAAGCAAATGGTCGTACATCTGGCCCAAAGACTTTGAGGATTACTAATTAGTCTCTTTGCCACAATAACATATCAAAAAACACAGGAGATTAGTACATCGGAGAGCATACAGAGTCAAGGGGTCGTAAGTAGGCGGGATATCATACAAGTACTGTACTTTGAGGGATAGAATAAGCTATACAGCAGGACAAAAATATTACACTAATCACAAGAGTAATGTACAAGGTCGCAGGATAAGGCAATAGTCTCTCAGGTGGCTGTGGGAGCGAGTTTAGCCAAGGAATTTACCCATGAGGAAGGACTTGGCCTCTTTTTTTGAAGCGTGCAAAGAAGGGGATTTTTCTGATGTCGGGAGGGAGGGAGTTCCATATTCTTGGTGCAGTCCCGGCGAAAGCCCGATTGTAGATTTTTGTTTTCCTAAAGCGTGCAGGCCGGAGTAGGAGGGCCTTGACCGATCGTGAGTTTCTGTTTCCTCTGGATAACACAAGCTTCTGTGCAAGATACGCAGGGGAGTTAGAGTGTAGGGCCTTGTGCGTAATGCATGCCAGCTTGAGGTGAATCCTAGCCTCGAAGGGGAGCCAGTTTGACGCTTTCAAGTGAGGAGTGATGTGATCGAATTTTTTTGAGCCTGTAAGTAGTGTGGCGGCTGCGTTGAGGCAGGCTTTTAAGGGTGCCAGCGAGATCTTGGGTAAGCCAGAGAGGGTGGAGCAACAATATTCCAGTCGAGAGATGACTAATGTTCGGACTGCGAGTTTTAGGTCAGGAGAGTCTAGAAAGCGTTTCAATTTCCATAGGTAGCTCAGGTGGAATCTGGCAGATTTCGCCATTGCGTTGATGTGGTCTCGCATATTTAGGTATCAAAAAACGTTGTAAGGCAGCAGTTTAGTTGAGTAGCAGTAGGGTTGAAGCATAGCTTCACTGACTGCCTACAAGTCCTGATGCCGCTCTGTTTAAAAGTTGGGCAAAGTAGAGTTTGTCTAATGTCTTTTAAGCTTGGTCAAATGCAGATAACATGCACCACATTGTCTTTTCCCAATCCGCAGAGACGGCAGGTATGCTCTCCTGTTTTTTTTTTAAACATATTTTTATTGCAGAGTTAGAAACCACAGGAGACAAACAATCAACCAGTGCCCTCGTGACACCCCACCGTCCAATAATAAATCCAAACTGTACACAGCCATTCAGCCCGCATCCCAGGGGCCGGGCGGCATGTTGTTCCAAGCAATAGGAGAAAATCACAGTGCAAGTCCCACAGGGACCATGGTCGAAAAGTCATCGTACGTATCTGCTTTTACCCCCCCCCCCACAACAAAATCTCCGTCAGCCATCCCAAAACTAATACAGTGACATCCCGCGCTTCGGGGCCACCCCTAAGCGCCCCCGTCCCAACCCGCCTAGACGCTCCCCCAGCCCTCCCCTACTACCACATCACGCAGCCTCCCTAATAGAGCCTAGGCACCCAGGCGAGCCACCCCCTAATGGCTTCCGTCCCACCCCAAGTCCCATAAACCAGTCCCCCCCAAAGCCCCCCCCCCTGGCAACTGCAAGGAGTACCCCTCGCCCTGTCGAATTAGATGGATCCACCACAGCGCGGAAATTAACTCTTCCGTGTGTGCCCCGTGGTGTCCACCGGCTCAGTTCTCCCCATCCCCGTCATCCACCATCGAGTCACGCAAGGCCTGCACCACCTGCTCCCATGCACGCGCCGCGTCCAAAACCCTCTCATTCCCCAACTTAACAGCCTGTTTCATCCGGAGCACACTCTCGCAAGCAGACCACCGCAGCAGTTCATTCTTCCACCTACGCAGCGAGGGCCCCCCCCTGGACTTCCAGTGCCACGATATCTCCCTCTGCGCCAGTATCAAACCCAGGTCAATAAATTTGCTCGTCACCTTGGTGCGTTTGGTGTGCGGGAACCAGAGCAACAGGCACGCCGCCATATCGAAGTCCACCTCCCTGGCAGACACTGCATTCAGGAGTTCCCCTACCTCTGCCCAGTAGGTCCCCAATTGCGGGCAACCCCAAAACAAATGATCCATGTCCGCACCCAAAGACGAACACCGTGGGCAGCGGGCATCCGGCACCCGGAAGTACCTCTGTAATTTCTCCGGGGTTAAATAGGCCCTATGAAGCACATAGAAATGTACTTGTTGAAAGCGCGCATTTCTCGTGCCCTTCCACGTACGCCGCAGGATGTGTCCCCATGCCGTATCCGGTATGGGGCGGCCCACGCTCTCCTCCCATTTAGTCTTGAGCCCTAGGAGTGGCTCCAGACCCTCATGCAGCATCCTATTATGGAGGCACGTCACAGCTTTAACCGTACCAGCTGCCATCACCACATATTGGCACGCCATAGTCGTCGGTGGTTCTACGAGCCCCCCTTTCCAGTGCTTCTGTACGGCAGCCACCACCGCCGCGTGTAGGAGGAACCCCCCGTCAGGCAGCCCAAACTGATCCCGGAGTACCTCAAACGGTGCTAACGCCCCATCTATGTACAAATCGCCAACCACCTGCAATCCCATCTCTTCCCAAGCCAGCAACGGGGACCAATCACCCCCGTGCGGCAAGGCCGTCAGCATGCCGATCGGAATCTCCGGTGCATAAGGCCGCGAAGCCCTCGCTCTCCGAAGGCTCCTCTGCCAACACAAGCGGAGCGTCCTTTCCTCCACGGTGAGGGCCCGCAACTCAAGCCTCTGCTGCATGATAATATAGGATAACACATGGCGTCGTATCCCCCGATCCCGGTCCACCTCCGGACCCCTGAACACCCTAGCCACATTCTGTGTAAGAACCTGCAGCTGTGCCGCTAGATAATACAGCTCGAAGTCAGGCACAGCCATACCTCCTTCCATCTTAGGGCGGAGGAGCGTGTTCAGGGCCACTCTACGGCGACCATGCCCCCACAGAAAGCCAATAATCATCGACCTCAGGTCTCTGAAGATCCCTTGGGGAATCCATATGGGCAGCGTCCGGAAATAATAGAGAAAGCGGGGGAGTGCCACCATCTTCAAAAGGGCAATTCTGCCCAGAACCGTCAGCGGGAGGGTCGACCAGAAAGACAAGCTGCCCCGCAGTGCCCGGATACAGCGACCAATGTTACCCTCCAATAGGTCCGCGGTAGCGTGGTAAATGCGAACACCCAGATAGGTGAAACAAGATGGTTCCCACACCACGGCCAAGTCGCCTTCAGGAGCAGGTGATCCCGCTCGCAGCGGGAACACGCAAGTCTTCGCCCAATTGACCTTAAGACCCGACAGCCGGCCGAACTCCGACAGCAGCTCCATAGCACCGGCCAACGCCCGGGAGGTGTCAGCCAGGTACAGGAGCAAGTCATCCGCATAAAGCGATATATAATGCCACTGCTCGCCCCTGGCTATCCCCATGTACTCGACACCCGACCTCGCATGGACCGCTAAAGGTTCCATTGCCAGAGCAAACAACAGGGGAGACAGAGAGCACCCCTGCCGCGTGCCCCTGCCCACCGGGTACGCCGCAGACACCAGGCCGCCCAAACGTACTCTCGCCGTCGCCGATGCATACAAGACCCTTGTCCATCTGCGGAACCCCTCGCCCATTCCAAACCTCTCCAAAACTCCGTCTAGGAACGGCCATTCCAAGCTATCAAAGGCTTTCTCGATGTCCACAGACAGGACCGCCGGGGCACCCTCCCCATCCAAGATGGCGTCCATTATCCCCACCAGTCGGCGAACATTCAGCGCCGTGCTCCTCGTGGGTATGAACCCGGCCTGGTCCCTATGTACCAGGCCCGTCATATACGGGGCCAGCCTGGTGGCCAGTATCCGGCTCAGAATCTTATAATCCACCGTCAGCATGGACAGTGGGCGGTAAGACCGCACGTCTGCTGCATCCCGGCCAGGCTTCAGGAGCGGCACAATCAAGGCCTCCTGCATAGATCCGGGCAGTGCCCCAGCCTCGAAAGCTTCAGCATACACCGTCAGCAACCTGGGTGTCAAACTATCCGCATACAGCTGATAAAATTCAATCGGTAGGCCGTCCACCCCGGGCGTTTTGTTGCGGGCCATATGCTTTATGGCCGCCCGTATTTCCGTGAGCGTTACCGGGCCGCCCAGTTCCTTCGTGTCCTCCTCAGCAAGGACCGGGATCTGCCTCTCCCCCAAGTATTCCGCAATGTCCTGGACCCCCACCTCCAGCTGACTCCGGTACAGTTCCTCATAGTACCCCCGAAAGCACTCCAATATCGCTGCCTGGGTGTACACCATCTCTCCCTGCGCAGTGCGAATGCCGAGGATCGGGGAGCCCCCAAGTACCGGGTTGGCCAGTCTGGCCAAGAGGGTACCCACCTTGTCCCTTTCCGCATGCGCCCTGATGATATACTGCTTGTAGTCATAGCATCGCAAACGTTCCGTCTCAGTGGCGACCACCTCCTTCGCTTCTAATAGCTGGGCTTGTAAGTCCGGTCTAGCCGGCCTGCGGCGCTCCAAGTCCCTCAACCTATCTTCCGCTGTCACAAGGTCATTCAACACAGCCGTGCGAGCATTCGAGAACCTGCCCAGACACACTCCTCTCACCACCACTTTCATTGCATCCCATTCAATGGACCTACTCGTGGCCGAGCCCGCATTCATTCCGAAATAGCTATCAATGCCTTGCCGAACCATGTCTTGGAAGACAGGATCCTCAAGTGTCTCCGGCCGAAGCCGCCACGTTGGAATAACTGAGCGTTCCCTCTGCCACTGAATGTGCACCAATAGGGGATTATGATCTGAGATAGTCCTAGCCAAGTACTCCGCATGGGAGACCAACGGAGCAAGGGATCCACCGCAGAGCACCGAATCAATCCTGACATGCAGGTCATGAAGTGCAGAGTAAAAGGAGTAATCCCTGGCCTCCCTGTGCCGCTCCCTCCAGACATCCAGCAGCCCCCACCTATCCTGCCAGTCCTTCCTGTGCGCGGTCAGCCTGCGCACCGGGGAGTCCACCAGAGGGGGATGGGACCTATCCAGAGCCACATCTGTAATCGAGTTAAAGTCCCCCCCTAGCACTATCGGGCCCGCCAGGAAGGAGGCTAACGCCCCTGAGAGGCTATCAAGGTATCGAGCCTGATCAGTGTTTGGTGCATACACACAGCAGAAAACCACATCCCGTCCATATAACCTCCCCTCCACCGCCACAAACCGGCCATCCGGATCCACGACTTGATTCAGCAATTGAAAGGGTATCCCCGCCCTCACCCAGATCAGCACCCCCCTGGCATACGCTGAGTAGGTGGTGCCAAACACCTGGCCCCGCCACCTTTTCTGCAAGGCAGTACATTCCTTCTTAGTGAGATGAGTCTCCTGAAGCATAGCGATCTGAACCCCCCTGCGTACAAGATATGCGTGGACTTTATGACGTTTCACCATAGTTCGCAGCCCCCGGACATTCCACGTTAGGCATTTCAGATTAGGTAATGTCCCCATTCCAACTTCGTACAGTCCGAATCAAATAACGAATGTTTATAACCCCCCCAGTGCAGTTGCCCCTCCCCGAACACACCCAAAACAGAAAAACTTCCCAAACCCCTCTCCCCAGGACAGAGCACACGAACCCAATGTCCGCCCCCATCCAAACCTTGAAACAACTCCTCACACACTTACCCTGTGGTCTCCACCACAGGCGGCCTTAAGGGCCCAAGGGGGGTGAGTCACCGCCGACCCCAGCGAACGGAGCCCACGCCCCGCGCCTCCATCCCTCCTGAAGCACAGATCTCCCCCTCCCGGCATCCCGGCCCCTATCAACAGGATACCACCCCACCATGAAGTCCCGATCTAGCTTAATCCAATCCAATGTCAGCCACAAAAGATACCATCCGAGGTCTGTGGGGTCACCTCCGGCCCCTTCGAACTGTCCGCTTCCGAGAGTTCCTCTCCCGACCTGCCGCCTTCTCCTCCCGAGTCAGTCTCCGCACGTTCACTGTTCTGTTGCGACCCTGTAATGGCCGCCGTCGCTGCGAGTGCATCCCTCTTTTCCGCCGCCATTTGAGCCTCCCGCCTCTCCCGCTGGCGCCTGTTGCGGGATCGGATGCGTTGCGATTGTCTCACCCGGGGCTGCTTGGGTTCATCTCGCCTGCTTTTATGCGATCTATCCGTACCCGCTCTGTACAACTCCAGCCAGTGCCAAACCTCGTCCGGAGTCTGGAAAAAGTGCGTAGTCCCAACCAACATGATCCGCAACTTAGCCGGGTAGAGCAAGGAGTACTGAATGCTTTCCTCCCTGAGCTCCTTTTTCACTGCCAGGAACGATGCCCGGTTTTTCTGGACCGCTTGGGTGTAGTCCGGAAAGATCGTAACCCTACTATTCTCCACGTCATAGGGGCCCGACATCCTGGCCCGCTGAATGAGAAGATCCCGGTCCTTGTAATGGAGGAGTCTCACCACCATCGGGCGGGGGGGGCGACCAAGCCCCGGCGGGCGAGCAGGTACCCGGTGGGCCCTCTCCAGCGTAAAGAAAGGAGTGAGCCCCTCCGGCGCCACCACAGTGCGGAACCAGTTCTCCATATAGGCCACTGCATCCTCCCCCTCAATCCGTTCCGGAAGGCCTACGACCCGCACGTTGTTCCGCCTATTGCGGCCTTCTGCATCCTCTGCCCTCCGTTCCAACGAGTCCAACCGGGCCAACATATCAGTGATCTTATGTTCCGCGGCCACCACCGATGGTTTCAGGTCCAGCAATAGTTGGTCATGGTCCTTAACCTTGTCCGCTAGCTTCGCATGATCTGCGCGCAGCAGCCCCAGGCCCACGGCCACTTGGGCGATGTCTTGGTGCAACACGTCCTTAGTCGAGGCGATCGCATCAAGTATGGCATCTAGTCGCTGGTTCAGCCGTAGGTCTCGATCGAGCTCCGGGGAGGGACTCTCGCCCAGCTGGGTGGAAATCGCCGAGTCCCCCTCAGTGCGTCCCTCGGCCATCGACCCACTCGTCGCCGCCATTCCAGAGTGCTGCGTCACAAGTCCAAGAGCTCGGTTATCGTCAGCGCCCGTGGGCAGCGCCGGTCGCCGGCAATGCAATGTCTCCACCGACACTCACAGGCACAAAAGCCACGGCCTGCGATGCACACTCCACTCGGCCGCTCCCCTCGGGAGCCTGAGGGGGAGAGGAGAAGTCCCAGGGCGGTGTCCAGCTAGGGTCCCCAAGCTCCGGACGAGCCAAGGTTGCGTACCGTGGCCGCAGAGCACAGCCCCGCCGACCCTAGCGCCCCAGTCAGCGGAATGCAGGATCTCCCGGCAGGATCCCTCGCCAGTCGGCGACAACTCGGCTCAGGGCTGAAGTCCGGGGCCTTCCAATCTCCCCGCCGCCATTTTCTTCGCACCCTCGGCAACACCTCAGCCGTTGCTTCGACACGGTCTCCTCGGGGGCGGCAGTCCCCCAGCAGTTCACCAAGTGCACCCAGCTGTCCCCTCGCACTTCAGAGGGCAGGAGGATCGTCTCCGGGTCGCCTAGGGTTCCGAAAACAGGAGAAATAGCGGGATCCTGCGCGGAGCTACGAGCTCACGCCGCCATCCCGATCGGCGTCCAAGCCACGCCCCAGGTATGCTCTCCTGTTGTCCTTTTCCAGATGGGTAAGTGCGTGAGAATCTGTAAAATGCCAAGGCGTAATCTTAAGAATTTTTCTTTTGTCTTCATTTTGATACCTGTGCTTAAATACGTTTGTGATTTAAGAACTTTGTAGTCGTTGAGCACTGGCCAGCCATGTGCCCTTTTTGCCAGGGTTTCTTTACCTTTTATTAAGGATATTGTTGCATTTGTTACTTCCTTCTTAGGTATGTTCTGGTAAAATTTTCAATTGAATCAATTGAAAACAATGAATTATGGCTGCCTCTCTTGGGGACAGCTCGTGAAACAACTATGTGCACGCAATCAGACTAACGAGCTAAATGTGACCGCTCGGCAGATTAGCTCCTCGCTAATGAATAGGGAATGCTGGAAACATACCAGTTCAAATAGACTTTATTTCGGTCAGAATGACCTAAAAAAGTACAGCACACAATATATAATTACATGACAAAGAAAAAATAGAACACACTCAGGAAAACATTTGCATAACTAAGACGCTTAAATTGTGCACTAACAGTCCTAAAAAAAAGAAGATTAAAAATCGGTATTAGCCACAAGCGTGATTCCATTTTGAGCAATGCATGAGATTTTGAGGATACAGGTAGGCGAAACTTAACAGGAAATTTGTTAAAAGTGCGCAGTGCAATAAATAAATTAGCTAAAAGTGGAGACAAGTAAAAACAACGATTATTGCTAAAAAGTTTTTGGCTATGAAAAGCAATTCTGCTCGAAATGAAACTTCAGGGAAGAACTGACATTAGATCATTTCTATAAATAAAGCTTCAGGGCAAAACTGTCATTAATCATTACTAGAAGTCAGGTAAACCCTTCTCGTGTACCACATTGAGAACAGGAAACCTGCTACAGAATACACTATTGGAATGCTCGAGTCGGTTTTCAGTATCCTGAAGACTTCGTGACAGCGCCTGCTGCCCAGGTTCCTGCAAATCTGAACCTACCAGCGTTTCCTTGCTCTCTTATAGTCCGGACAACCAAAGAAGACGTGGAGCTCAGATTCTTCAAGGTGTTCACAGGCCGGAAAGTTACTCATAGATTGATCTCTCCATTTAGATGTAAAACAGTGAAATGGAAGCACCCCATATCTAAATTGTAAATAAAGCTTCCTTGCTGCTGGTGGATTTATGAGATCAATTGCCGGCTCAAAGCAAGGTGTATCTTTAATGTCCAGGAACCCAGAGGAAAGTTTCCCGATTCTAGTAAGTGTATTCAGTTGGGTCAGTCTATACTCTTTGTAGAGTGCCTTCAGTTGCTCCTTAGATATTGACTGGCAGGCTGACTCGGGGCAAGACCAACAGTCCCCTAGCCCCATGTTAGTTAATAGGAGTTTATTGTATGAGAGCCAGGGGATCTTTGCAGCGCCACATGACCTAAAAACTTCTGATAGCTCCTCCCTGTACGATGTAAGTTCGGGAGTTGCCCACAAGCAGTGCCAATACATTATAGGTTTGGCACCGGCTACTTCAGCTATTGCCGTTATGCCTGTGTCAAGGTGTAACGGAACCAGCGAGGTACTACATGGCAATCTAAATAGGTGTCTTAGATATTGGTTTTCCACCTGCGTTAGCTTTCTCGTATTTAGGTGGCCCCAAAGCTCTACACCCTATAGTGCCCCTCCTCTTGCCTGCGCCCTGTAGATTTCAATTGCGGGGCTTATGGTTCTTTTGCTGTAATTGTTAAAAACCCTCAAAATGCCCCCTGAGGATTGTGCTTATTTTAACGTTGACTTAGTGATGTGGGGCCCCCAATCCATAGATCCGGAAATCATGATGCCTAAATAAACAAAGGATGACACTCTCTCAAGGGGTTTGCCGTTAAGGGACGGATTGGGGCGTGTACTTTTTGGGCAATTGAACGCCATAAATTTTGTTTTCTGCAGATTAATTTTTAAGCCCCTGTCACTGCAGAACCGCTCAAATTTATCCAGAACCCTTTGTATACCCATAGGGGATTTGGCAACCAGTAGGGTGTCGTCGGCAAACATCATTGCCGAGATTCTACGGGAGGCTAACTTGGGTGCATCAAGATCTTTTTCGGCTGATAGGGCGTCGATCAGACAATTAATATAAAGGCTGAATAAGGTTGGCGCGAGCACACACCCCTGTCGTACACTGCGATTAATTGGTATAGGTGCTGTTAGGTTAACCTCCTTACCATACCTTACATGAGCATAATTGCCTTCATGTAGACGTTTAAAAAGACGTATTAAATAATCAGGGACCCCCAGCTCTCCTAATACTGACCATAATTTCTCCCTGGGCACTAAGTCGAATGCAGATCTCAAGTCTACGAAGATCAAGAAGAGGCTGCCCCCCTGCATGCTTACGGTCTTCCAGTACAACAGTTGTAATCTTAGTACTTTTGCCAGGGTCGACAATTTTTCCCTGAACCCAGCCTGCAGGGGAGACAGTACCCTCTTCTCTTCCATCCAAGACTGCAATCTGTAAAGGAGGACACGTGCAAATACTTTCTGGGAGATATCTATTAGACTTATAGGTCTATAATTGCTTGGGAGCAAAGGGGAGCCCTTTTTAAAAATCGGAATTATTTCCGCCCCAAGCCAAGTTGGGGGGATTTTCATGCCTTGTAGAATTGCACTAAAGAGCATCCACAAATATGGGGCCCAAATAGTAGGTTCAGACCTATAAAGATCTCCAGGGATTTTGTCCACGCCCGGGGCTTTCCCTGGGGCAGTTCTGACTATTGCGGCCTCTACTTCTTTTAAGCTGATGTTTTGATCCACAGCTCCGTTGGTCAGGAGAAGTGGATCTGGGTAGACTACAGGACAGGTGGCTAAAAGGTCACAGCCATAGGCTGGTTCATTATCAGGTTCCTTAGCATAGAGTGATTCAAAATGGTCCCTCCAAATCTGTTCATCTAAGTTAGGTTCAACAGCAATTTGAGGAGCTGTTGTACCACAATTAACAAGACCCCAGAACGTCCTCATATCTCTATCCCCTAATGCAATTTTCAGTGAGGCCCAATTCCCATCTTCCCATCTACGTTTGGCATCCTTTTGTAGTTTGCTCTGGGCCGATCTTATGGTAAGGCAATCTCTGGATCTGATAGCTAATACCAGAGCCTTTTTTGCCACTCGACAAGAGCTATCAAACCATGGGTGGGAGGGAATCTTGTTAATGTGAGGGCCTTTTTTAATGGGATAGAAAAACTCAAAAGTAATTTTTCCTAATGAAACATGATTCAGTTGGGCCATTTGTAGGTCTATGCCCTCCTGGATCTGGTTTCATAGGTTGGACGCATCTGAGAAAACTGGCAAAAGGGCGTCATAGAGACTGCCCAGTCTATCATCCGCTTGACGGATATTGGACCATTTCACCTTCCTCCTGCAGTTCGAGGTCACCACCCTGGAGTCTGGGGGTTATTTATAGTGGAGAGACCACCCGTACTAACTGCTTGGAGTTCTACTACTAATGCAGAATGGTCACTATCATGGCGGGGGATTATTTTGAAGTCCAACAACCTGTCCCAGAAATATGAAACGGCGATTTTTGCTATGAAATGTGTAGCCATTTGATGATTCAGATGGCGATCTCCCATTGCAAGCTCGAAGAGAATGCCTTAATGAGAGACAGCTCATCTGAATCACCAAGGGGGTCCACTTTTTTATTTGAGGACATCTTGTTTCCAGGATTTTTATGAAGTGGTCCTCGTCAAGTAGGCTGTCTGGGGATAACCCCTCTAGTAGCTCGAACTGACAGTTAAAATCCCCGCCAATGATGATCATCTGATTAGTGTCTATGGAACCTAAGAAGTTAATTAACTCTTCCACTGTGTTAGATTCGCTGCCCTTAGAGGTCGGTCGTGAATATACATTAATTAGAACAACAGGGGTTTTTGTGGCAAACATCAGCTGGACACTTAAGATGTCACTGGACCCTGAGGCGATTTGAATTGCTGAGCAGCCCAAATGTACTCCCACCCATGTTGTAAGTACTCCTGATGGTCTTCCTTTTCCCCCCGAGATTGCAGGGATTTGGAAACTTGCGTATCCTGGCTTGTGAACCTCACTTCTTGCCCAAGTTTCCTGGAACATGCAGATTTCAAAGTTTTCTATGAAGGTTCCCCAATCGGGATCATCTAGTTTGCTAGTCAAGCCTGCAATATTCCAAGATAAAACCCTTATTGCCTCATTTTGCGGTGGAATCCCGTTTTGACTTACCAACCCCATCTCATCCGGTGTTGCATTCACTGGTCTAATGGGGTTAAATATGGGGGTTATTACCTCAAATTTTACTGTTTTTCACAGAGACCGGTCCCAGTGGGAAGACGGTTTGGACCTCAAAAGCCGCTCATGCTTACGGTGCCCAATCCTTCCTCAGACGACAACTCTGCCATTGGGAGGCTAACCTGCCTTTCTGGGTGTGGTAAAACGCCTATTTCCCCATCAGAGACTGAATTGTAACCCTTCAGTCAGTCCACTCCCTCAAGGGGGCTGAACCTATTGCCTGTCGGGATATTGAAGATTGGGAACCTATTCAACGATTACCTGGGATCGGATATATCGCTCTTCTAGAGAAGGAGAATCCCCTTTTGGGTTGGTAAAAGGAATCTGGCTGGTAGGACCTCATCGGAGGATAAAAAAGCCCAGGGGCAGCAGGGTGGTGCTGCCCCTGTTCCAGCCATGTTCAGTTGCTAAGATGTGCTCAATAATGCATGGATTTCTAAAATTAATTACTATGCAATCACCATCAAGCTCCTTATATTGTTCACCTATCCATCCCACCCTTCTTGTAGTTATTATCTCATGACTATTCTCAAGCCTAAAATCGCTGTGGTTTGTTAACCAATGGGTAGTTTTATTTTTAAGCTCATGGTGAGTTTCTATAGTGCCCTTTCTTAATTCTGGAATTCCTGCAAGTACCAGTACGTATGGAGCTGACTCCGGTGGCAAGTTAATAGTTGGTGGGCAAAATGTTTGCTTTTTATGCTCTATATCACTATGATCCTGCTTCTTGCGGGTCTCAATTGTTCCCTGCCTACGGGTATTCACTAAAGCCCCACCTGTTCTCTGTTTAGGGAGATCCTGGTTTGACGTGTTTATGTTTGTTGGGCGTTTCCCCTGTACCTGGGGAACCTTGTTTTTACTCTCATGCTGTGGATCTTCAGTGTTCATTACCAGAACTGAATTATTCTCATGATTAGTCTCTTCAGTTTGGATGGTGCTAGAACTAGCCTGCACATGCGGCATTCTATTGATGTTAGTTGCAGCATTAGGTGCTACTGCGTCTAATGCCCCACCATTCATCTTTGCTAGTAGCCCGTCTAACAATACCATTACAAGTTTTAATTCGTCTTTAACAATAGACCTGATTTGCTCCTGGAGGTTCATTACCAGAAGGGAAACCTAATTTGGCTGGTTATTGGGGGGTACTGGCATGGACTCTGGACTAGGCCTCCCCTGATTACACACACATCTTTTTCCACTTCCTTTCTGTGGAAAAGTAAATTTTGCCATGTTCTGTGTCTCTACGTGTCATCCATCATATGTTATGTGTGCATGACCAATATGCATATGTTATTCCCCATGTCCGATTCAAGACGCAATTACAGTTGTGTCCTCCTCTAGTATGCCAGTTTCCAGTCCTCGTGAATACTACGAATATCAGGCCTATGTAAAGCTACGTTGCCACGTTTCTCAGTGTGCACGTTATTCTATTATAAAGTCCCCGTTTCCAGGCCTCAATAGGGCCTGGACATCAGATTCAGCTCCTGTCTCCTGAACCCTTGCTGAGGAGCGATCCAGCCCCCACCTGTATCCTCGACCTTTCACTTACTTCCTGCCTCGCAGTGCCCGGTGCAGCTTGGCTCTGCCTCTGAGTCTGCCAAGACTATGTTATGATTCCAGCTATCAGTTTAGTCCTCCTTCTCTGCATTCCTAAGCTACTGAACTACATCAATAGTTTCCGTCATTGTCTAGCCTTCACGTCTCCACGTTAGAGAAATACTGTATTTAATGGTCATTTAATATTCTTCATCACGCACTATATGTAGAATAAATGCATGCTCCAGTCTTAGAGTCAGTTAGCTTTTCCCCTCATGACTTCTAGTTTATATCAACATGTTCCCTAAACATCAGATACTAGATAGGGTTTAGGTACATGTCGCTCCGACCCTCCAGACTTTAGTCTCTGCTCCTAGCACAGAGTTCATAGCCCCCAGCTTCTCCTCGTAACACGTCATTGCCAGTTTGCGCGCACCACCAGGTTAGAGGTCCCGGCTCCTTAGGTAGCCCCCTCCTATGTTTCCGCCCATTCATGACATATTCTGTTACGTTTGCATCACATGTCTGAGTTACACCTTCTTTTTACTCTTATCTTTTGCGACTGCTACGCGTCACGCCTTCTGCTCCACCCACTGCTACGCCTACTGCAATGTAATGCTATGTGTTTGCGTTATGTATATATGCTCATGTATTGTTATTAAAAGCCAGCGCGCTCATCTCAGACCCAGCCCCAGCAGCTGCTGGGCCCTGTCATCCTATTCCTATGCAGGTTGTCCTGTTCCTGTCCTTATGCTGTATTAAACCTGCAAAACTCCTACTACCTCGAATCTTGACTCTTATTTATTGAGCTATCTGTTATTCATTCATTCATTCAAAAATAGATCCGGTATTATTTATTTATATACCACATAATGGCGCCCGAACAGGGACTTGCCCTTTCCCCACGCGTCGGTGAAGCCACGCCGACCCCCTGACCCTCTGCAGTCGTGACGGAACTCTTCTGCGCAGTGGCAGATATTTCTGCTCAAGTATCCCTCAGGCCCACGGAGGAGACGGAGGAGGCGGTCCAGCATCCAGACGAGACGGTGGAGGAACGCGGCGAGTCCCGACCAGAGCCCAAGCCAAGAGTCCAAGGTCCGAGGTATCCGGAGGTCCACCCGTAACTGAAGTCCGAAGTCCGAAGTTCGTCGTCGTCGTCGTAGCAGTGCAGTCCAGTCCGAGGCCTTCCGTTCTTGCTGCCCGGTGAGTACCGTTACTGGGGTGGTATCTAGACAGGGTCAATTTCATTGACTCTGGTCTGTGGGTTGGTGGTACACAGTCCCACAAACGAAGTGTTCACTCCGGTGGATGCGGGTCCTGACGTGTCTCTTTAAGAGACCGGTAAAGTTTCGTACTGTTTCAGCAGTGCATCTAGTTTCTGTTCTAGTCAGTTTCTGTTCTCGAGAAAATTCATGTGTTCTGTTCTCAGTATTTCCAGGTAGTATTCTGTTCGAGCTGTTATTTTAAATGTTTTTCATGTATTCTAATGTCGTGGTATGAATGGGAAATAAGTATCGTGTTCATTGTGTATTGTATTGTGTCTAAATTACAGTTCAGTCATGCCCATATTTTCCAAGTTACGTCAGTTAAAAACTAGAAAGGGTCTGCTGGAAGCAGCAGTTCCCGTCCCGCCCAGGGACAGTCCAGGTCACTTTATGTATCAGAAGCATGGCATAAGCGCCATATTGTATCTAGATTTATGGGTAGAGTATACAAAGCAGTTAGAAGAAAAGTATAGGTGGCCCGTATCGGGTACATGGGATGCCGAATGCATCATGCGAGTAGAGGAGGCATTATGGAAAAAGAAAGCCAGACAATCACAGAAAGATGCCATCGAGTTATGGCGCAAAGAAGCTCATAAAAGAACCGAAAGAGAAATCAGAAAGTCAGAACTAAGTAGAGAATCTCAAGAACGAGCCCAAGAAAGAGAATTAATCGAGATAGGTGAACGAGTTAGAACTGAGCAATCAGACAGACAGAGGAATGCCCTCATTAAGGGTATGTATCCTCTTCTTGCCGAAGGCTTGCCAAAATCGACCCCGGAGGCATCCAGTAATTTTCCGCCACCATTAGTTCCGACCAAGCTACGTCACAAACCGACCGCAGCTGATATTTTCATCTCGTCCTATTTGGACGACACAGTCCCCGAATATGCAAATCCTGTTCGCGCTCCGCCAGTCCCTGTAAACCAGGTAATTCCTGCTCCTCCAGATACCGGGGTGCCCTTAACAGCCCCCCCGGGTCAGCCCGCCATACAAGTCCAGCCCACGTTACAATTACCCACCCTGCCAGGACGAAAAGCATCAGTTGATGATTCCAGTTTAGGGGCCGCAGGAGGAGGTCTTCCTCAAACCCCGCCGCCATACAAGCGTTTATCAGCACTCGAATTACATGCTCAAGCATCACAGCGTACTCCCAAGAGTAATAAGTCTGTTGCAGAAATCAGGCAAACCCTTGGCGAATGTGTCTATGACCCAGTTCCAGGCGAGTTTAATATGGTTTTATATTCCGTACGCGTAAGGAGAGTGACCGAGTATCTAGTCACCCTGCCGAATATGAAAGAAGATCTAGACAGGATATATCGTTTCATCCGTACAGGGGATGAACCACAAAGTATTAGTGATGCCATGTCTCAAAGGAAAGCCGAGATTCAGCGCATGATATTAAAGTTCTTAATTAACTGTCTCATAAGAGAACAGGATCATCCGTCTAAAGACCCGGAAGAAATGAAAACTCTAACAAAGTGGAGTGATAATATAGCCGAAGGAAAGCACAATACCATTGGTGCCATGGAAAGTATGTACAAGAAAATCCGTAGAGAAATAATAAAGATACACGAACAGCGTAAAGCAGCACAAGTAAGCGAGAAAGAAAGTACCTCTGATCCTGAAGAGGAAGACGATGAGAATACCGCCAGAATAGCGTATGTAGGAAAACCTAGATTTCCAGATCGCCATTTACGTCTAGAACCCAAGTCTATTTTCCATCATTCAGCACCAGAACAAGGTTCCCTAGAACAAGTATTCCAAGCTACCGATCATATTCTGAAATCACGAATCGGTTATAGTGAGTTAAGTACCATGCATGAACAGGAACTAGTTCGGTCAGCAGTCCGATGGATTACTGATTCTACCACTTTTCCAGACGAAATAGTGGCACAAATGTTTCTGAAATTGCCCCCGGCCGAGCAGCGACTGGTGGGTATGTATATGATTCAGCACCTCATTACTCTGTATGAGGGTCAACATTCTGATCCAGGCCCGTTACATGATATCCTGAACGAGTTACTGCAGTACAAATGGAGAGGTCTAGGTACCGATTTAATTAGTGTCATTCTAGAACAACGCCACAAATATAGAACATTCTTGAACCCGCATTTTGTTCATGCCTCACCCCCAGAAAGTAAATCATTCTACATAGACAGACAGAATCCGTTACGAGAAGTCCACCCAGTCAGAGGAGCGGGTGGCGAAATGCAACGAGTGTTTGTATACACTCCGATCACAAAGATGGAACTCCTCGAAATGAAGAAATTAATTCCCTGTCATGACAAAGATCCAGCAGGGTTCCATAGAGAATTAAAAGACATGCTCCGTATGGGAGAATACACTTACCCAGATATCATTAAAATGTTAAAGGTTCTGCTACCCGCAGGGGTGTATGAAAAGCTAAAGGAAAAAGAATGGGAGGTGGGAGAGAAAAAGATAGATTGGGCAGTCCTAGAAGCAGAAGATAAGATACGTGTACCAGGTACTGGTCTTGGAGAGAAATGTAAAGAATTACCAGAATTATTAATTCAAGTTTTACCCAGATTATTAACAACGAGAAAAGAAGACTGGGATGCAATCTCAGCCTGTAAACAGAAACAAGATGAAGATATTAGTGATTTTTATTCTAGGTTTGAAAAATGCTTTAGCATCAATAGTGGCCTCAAGACAAGTAGCGAGTCATACCCTCATCTTTTCGTTACTAAATTAGTCGAGAATTCAAGTCCATCAATTAAAAACCGAGTTCTGAAAGTCGAAAGTACCTGGCAAGCAAATACTCCGTCCCAGATGCTCCAGATGCTCCAGTACCACCAGAATAGAATCAGGGAAGAGCAAGAACACGAGAGAAAACGTATGAAAGACACGAAAATGAAAGTACTAGTTGCACAATCTGTTCCTCAAGACAGTCAGAAGAGGGGTCCGAATCAAGTCAGTCATCCTGCAGCTCCCGTTAAAGGGAACTGCAATTATTGTAAACAGCCAGGTCATTTTATAAATGAGTGTGCAGTTCTGAAACACAACATAGCTACTGGTAAGACTAAAGAAAGACCACGTCCGCCTAGACAAGAGCAAGTTTCACAGACTCTTCAGCCACAGAATGCACCACAGACAGTTACAGCACCGCAGCCTATTGCTGCAACCCAGCATGTTACATCGCAGATGTACCAGTATGCACAGTCTGAGTATCCAGAGTACCAGCCATATTCATGAAACAGCCTAGAGAGGGAGGTAGGCTTGCCTCTCATCGAGATACCTGTAGATCAAGAAGGTCCCTATGTTCACAGTCAAGTATTAGGGAAAGACAGAAAGTTTTTGATTGATACAGGGGCAAGTAGGACCACAATTAGTCACGCCGAAGTTCCAGGGGCTCCGCTCTCAGGCTCAAGAAATGTTTCCCTTGGATTTTCAGGAAAGCCTATCGTTAATGAGATTTCAAAGCCAGTCACTCTAGAAGTAGGTCCATTGTCCCGCACTACTGATCTGTTACTTACTAAGTCATGTCCAGAAAATCTATTAGGCATTAAGACACTGAAAGAGTTAGGTGCAGTTATATGTTGTTCCCCAGAGGGAATACGTCTGTTCCTACGTGACTTTAAGGGTCACTATGTATTACGAGATTTTGATTCCAGACTGTCTAATGTCCCGCAGCATTTATGGGCGCAAGGTCCAACTGATGTAGGTTATATGCAAATCACACCCCATCGTGTGACTCTCAAACCAGGTGTAGTGTTACCACGAATCAGGCAGTATAGATTGCCACCTGAGGCTGTAGCAGCCTTATCCAAAATTATAGACGAGCTCATGGCTCAAGGAGTAGTTGTAGAAACTGACTCCAATGTATGTAACTCTCCGATCATTCCAGTCATGAAACGTACTGATCCAAATGCACCCCCAGTATATCGATTAGTGATTGATTTACGAGAACTTAACAAATGTATTATTCCTCAGTACCCAGTTGTCCCAGATATCTCTTCCCTATTGACAGCCATTGATTCCGAAGCCACGTTCTTCACTGTCATAGACCTCAAGAATGCATTTTTCAGTGTTCCCATCCATCCAGACAGCCAGTTTCTTTTCGGATTCTGTTTAAATGGAAGGAGCTATATGTTTACACGAGCTCCTCAAGGTTTCACAGAAAGCCCTAGTATTTACAGTCAGGCACTTAAGAGACAACTAGACAATATTCACATGCCAACTGACACTGCCCTGCTCCAGTATGTCGATGATCTATTGATCACAGCCCGTTCTGAACGTGACTGCGAGCGTGCGTCACTCACGGTTCTGTATTTCCTAGCCGAGATGGGGCACAAGGTGTCCCCTTCGAAGCTTCAATTCTGTGTCCAGCAAGTGGTCTACTTAGGACACTTACTGTCCAAGAGGGGTAGGCAGTTGACACCAGACCGTATCCAGCTAATAGCGAGTCTTCCTCAGCCCAGAACCCAGAAGGAGGTACGTGCCTTTGTTGGCCTCACTTCTTACTGCAGACAATGGATTCCTCAGTATGCATTTCTAGCCAAGCCACTGATACAGTTAACGACACAGGAGGCAGCCGTATCGACTGTCCTCCCTTGGACATCTGAACATACACTTAGTTTCAACGAGTTAAAGAAAGCTTTATGTCAAACTCCAGTTCTAGCGACACCGAACTACAGTAAGCCTTTTACACTTTTCGTTACTGAACGTGAAGGTACAGCATTATCTGTTCTCACACAAGATCAAGCAGGACAAAACAAGCCTTGTGCTTATTTTTCGAGCACACTAGATCCTGTAGCCCAGGCTCTGCCTGCGTGCCTCAAGTCAGTTGCAGCCACAGCACTAGCTATCAGACAAAGTGATTCCATAGTCTTAGGACATACCTTGACAGTACAAGTCCCACACTCCGTGGAAGTTCTTTTAAACCGAACACAAACCCAGCACTTGACAATTGCACGTTTAACAGGTTATGAATTGACACTGTTCCAGCCACACATAGAAATCAGACGCTGCAACATCCTGAATCCTGCTACACTGTTACCATCAGTTAGTTCAAATCCTGCCGCACACGACTGTGTGGAAGTAGTCAACATTACGACAAAGCCAAGACAAGACCTGACAGACATTCCGTTACCAGATCCTGACCTGACACTTTATGTGGATGGTTCATGTATGAGAACTAGTACAGGAGAACTAGTCGCCGCGTATTCAGTGACTACTGACACCGAAGTTATTGAAACACACCGTATTGATACCCTGTCCGCTCAAGCAGCAGAGCTAGTTGCTCTGACACAAGCCTGTATACACGCCAAGAACCTGAAAGTTAATGTTTACACAGATTCACGTTACGCATTTGGAGTTGTACACGACTTTGGAGTGCTCTGGCAGGAGAGAGGTTTCATGACTTCTCATGGAACCAAGATTCAGCATGGTTTCCTTATTCAAGCTCTGTTAGATGCCATACATTTACCGACATCCATTGCTATCATGAAATGCAAAGCACATACGAAAGTTACTGACATTATTTCCCAAGGTAATGATCTAGCAGATCGCACAGCCAAGCTTACAGCACAGACTCCAGACAGTCCAGTTAACATGACACATACTCCAGATCCGATTACATGTATGACAGTTAAGGACCCTACTCAAGATGTCATAGATATCCAGTTACATGCTACTCCCGAAGAAATCAAGAAATGGTCCGAACAAGGAGGGGTCCAGACAGATCAAGGATGGGTGACGAAGGGTAGGACCGCATGGTTTCTCCCCGACTCTATGGTTCAAGTCATCATTAATACCGCACATAGTCCAGCACATTTAGGAGAAAAAGCAATGTTAGACAGTATCCAGAACATTTGGTTCAACAAGCATTTACGAGCTGCAGCCAAGCAGAAAGTCCATACCTGTATGATATGTTGTCAGTTTAATCCAGGTAAAAGTGTCCCGGTGGAACAAGGTGGTTTCCAGCCCCCTGACCACCCTTTTGAAGTCCTCCAGATGGATTATATTCAGATGGAGCGATGTCGAGGTTTCAAGTATGTCCTTGTAGTTGTATGCGCTTTGTCCAGATGGACAGAAGCATATCCAGTCCCAGATTACACAGCCGCGACCACTGCCAAGCAGTTGGTTCGTGAGTTTTTCCCTCGATATGGACTCCCTAGAGTCGTATATTCTGATAACGGTCAGCCATTCTCATCTGAACTCATGAAGCACGTTTCCCTGTTGTTGGGGTACCAGTGGAAGTTTCATTGTGTACGCCATCCTGAAGCAGCTGGTCTAGTCGAGAGACATAATCAGACTCTGAAAATCCGAATTGCCAAAATATGTAAAGATAAGGGTGTGGACTGGCTAGTAGCTCTGCCAGTTGCTTTGTTTTATATGCGCATGGTCGCACATTCCAGATCAGGTCTGTCCCCGTATGAGGTCGTTTTCGGCCGCCCCCCTAACATGTGGGGTACTCCTAGACCCCGAAGTATTACTGATGTTTCATGTAATATGCTGACAGATTACCTAGCTTCCTTGATGTCTGCCCTCAACTCATGTCGTTCACAGGTTGCCGCCACATTTCCAGACAATACCGAGGTGGCACCGCATGAAATCGTTCCAGGTTCGATGGTGCTCGTACGTAACTTCGACAGATCAAGTCCGCTGGAGCCACGTTGGAAGGAGCCCCGTCAGGTCCTCCTCACCACCCGTACAGCTGTGAAATTGGAAGGACGCCGCGGCTGGGTGCACCTTTCGCACGTCAAAAAATTCTACGGATTGAAACCGGTCTCCAAGAACATTTCCCAGGATATCAAGACTTGTCAAAACATTGTTCCTAAGGACTGTCCCGCAAATGACATTGATTCAAAACCCCCCCTGTTAGAGAAAACTCCGCAACAGGAGTATAAACAGAAACTACGGTCTAGTAAATTAAGTCAGCCAGTTTGATTGTCTAAGTCCTCCCCTAGGTGAAACGGTTAGACTGTTTCTGACATGTATAAAATAGACCCCCATAGTGAGAGAGTCAGTCAAAACTCAATCCGATGTATCGTTTTTCTAAGTTTCATATTATTTCTCAGCCTCTTGATTTCCTGCACTAGTTACGCATTTTTCCTGTGTTTTCCAGTTCCTCATGTAAATAAGCCTTCTAATGTTACAGTAGAGCACACGTTTAGTGATCTGCCTCCTCATGAATATTCATACCGCCTCGCTATGCGTAACAATACTTTTATCCGCATGTTGCATTATTCACATCAAACCAGCAATGCCACTAATTGTTGGGTGTGTGGTCGACTCCCCCCTTTCCAGACGTCAAAGGGAGTTCTGCCACTTTTTCCTTATCCTTTTTCACATAATGGTTCGTGTGGAGCATGGTCCACGTTAACGTCCTCCTTAACAGATATGTCTTTTCTTAACAGCACATGTTTCCCAGACAAGCAAGGTTTCCCCCACAGAACAGGTTTAGATCTAGAAAATGAAGTGTACAATTTAGGTAACTATTCGTCGAATTTTATGGTCCTGAATGTTCAGTCTGATACTACTCCAGACTCACCTGCTATTTCAGTACTACCAGTCAAAGGCGAATTATGTGTCCGTAATTATGGTTCTGTACACGTAGGACATAGTGATTGTACTACTATTATCCAGTATAGTGACAGTGGGAAATCTATTTTTAAAGCTTCACGTCATTCTTATTTTGTTTGTGGTCAGACCGCATATGTTCGTCTGCCCCTCGATTGGGAGGGAACCTGTTACATTGCCTTCCTACTGCCACCTGTTTTCCTAGCCCCACCTGACTACCATAGGAATTCCTTCCTAGTACATACTAGACACAAGAGAAACCTCCCGATTGTCGATTATACTGAAACTGCTGCAGAGCAATTCATTGATATTGATAAAGGTGTGTTCCCTTATTTAGGTACAGTTGTAAACAGTAAGCTAATCCGTAGGTTAACAAGAACCCTTGAAGCTGTAGTAGATGAGACTGCCTCCGCTCTAGGTAACTTAACCGAAGAGCAATCCTTTATGAGAATTGTTGTGCTCCAGAATCGTCTCGTCCTTGACGTCATACTGGCCGATAGGGGCGGGGCCTGTAGAGTCATCGGATCCAGTTGTTGCATTTTCATTCCAAATAACGCGCCGTCTGTTTATTCAGCTATAACCAGACTTCATAAAATTGCCCATCTATTACACCAAGATCCAGGCACCTGGACATGGTCCGGTTGGTTCTGGAATATAATTTCCGCCTGGGGATGGAAAGTCCTGTCCTTTCTAGGTATCGCAGTAGCGATCATATTCAGCTGCTGCCTCTGTATACAATGTGGCCCTGCGATTTGCGGCATGTGTGCTACCTCTTGTATTCCTAGTCCCAAGCCCCGTTCTAAATCCCGTTCCAAGACAATTCGAGATGAACAAATGGTACTGTATGAAATGATAGATGGTATCATGAATATTGATGTTTCCTGATGGAAACGTAGTGACAAGGAGGGAATGTGGAAAAGTAAATTTTGCCATGTTCTGTGTCTCTACGTGTCATCCATCATATGTTATGTGTGCATGACCAATATGCATATGTTATTCCCCATGTCCGATTCAAGACGCAATTACAGTTGTGTCCTCCTCTAGTATGCCAGTTTCCAGTCCTCGTGAATACTACGAATATCAGGCCTATGTAAAGCTACGTTGCCACGTTTCTCAGTGTGCACGTTATTCTATTATAAAGTCCCCGTTTCCAGGCCTCAACAGGGCCCGGACATCAGATTCAGCTCCTGTCTCCTGAACCCTTGCTGAGGAGCGATCCAGCCCCGACCTGTATCCTCGACCTTTCACTTACTTCCTGCCTCGCAGTGCCCGGTGCAGCTTGGCTCTGCCTCTGAGTCTGCCAAGACTATGTTATGATTCCAGCTATCAGTTTAGTCCTCCTTCTCTGCATTCCTAAGCTACTGAACTACATCAATAGTTTCCGTCATTGTCTAGCCTTCACGTCTCCACGTTAGAGAAATACTGTATTTAATGGTCATTTAATATTCTTCATCACGCACTATATGTAGAATAAATGCATGCTCCAGTCTTAGAGTCAGTTAGCTTTTCCCCTCATGACTTCTAGTTTATATCAACATGTTCCCTAAACATCAGATACTAGATAGGGTTTAGGTACATGTCGCTCCGACCCTCCAGACTTTAGTCTCTGCTCCTAGCACAGAGTTCATAGCCCCCAGCTTCTCCTCGTAACACGTCATTGCCAGTTTGCGCGCACCACCAGGTTAGAGGTCCCGGCTCCTTAGGTAGCCCCCTCCTATGTTTCCGCCCATTCATGACATATTCTGTTACGTTTGCATCACATGTCTGAGTTACACCTTCTTTTTACTCTTATCTTTCGCGACTGCTACGCGTCACGCCTTCTGCTCCACCCACTGCTACGCCTACTGCAATGTAATGCTATGTGTTTGCGTTATGTATATATGCTCATGTATTGTTATTAAAAGCCAGCGCGCTCATCCCAGACCCAGCCCCAGCAGCTGCTGGGCCCTGTCATCCTATTCCTATGCAGGTTGTCCTGTTCCTGTCCTTATGCTGTATTAAACCTGCAAAACTCCTACTACCTCGAATCTTGACTCTTATTTATTGAGCTATCTGTTATTCATTCATTCATTCAAAAATAGATCCGGTATTATTTATTTATATACCACATATATATACCCCTTTTCTCATTTGGGGGTTGTTGTTTGGCAATATGTTTACGTTTTACTTTACATTTTCTACCTGGATACCTAGGGGTAACACTCTTGGGGGTATCCGGGGACAGATTGTCTACTGGTGGGGATTGGTCTTTAGTTGACTCTATGCTTGTTCCCCTTAAGTCTATTGACGAGTCACTAACTTGGGGGCTCAAATCTAGATTTGGGGTAATCAATAGGCACCTTTCTGTACGCTCTATTTCTGTTGCAACTACACCCAATGCTTTTTCCAACATCCTATCAATTGATGTGGGTTTAGGAATGCCTTTTTGAGGAGTGGGGGCTATATGTTTCGTTGCGCAGACCCACTTGCCCATCTTAGATGTACGGATAGTAAGGGAAGCAAGAAAAAAAGAAATTGCCTACCAAATATGTATCAGGGTAGAATAAAGGAACACTATAGTCACATATATGGTGTTAATATGACTCTAGTCCAATGTCAATATACTGGGCAAATTGTGTTTAATACCCACAGTACCTTGTAAGCCAGTCCCGGAATGTCAGTGTAAGGGATGTTGCCCGGCCCGGCCTCCTCCGGCCTCTGACGGCCTAGGACAGTCCCGCCCTTGTCCCGGGCTTCTCCCGGTGCCGCCAGCACGTGTATCGCGATGCGTGGGTGCGGCGAGCTTTGAATGCTGGGGCCGGCGTGGTAGTGACGTTGCTCCCCTGGAGGCTCCTGGGAGTTGTAGGCGGCAGTGGTTAGAGCCGCAATGCCGTTCCCCTCACGGGGCGGAGCTCATTTGAATAGCCATTCCCCTCACGGCGCTGGTGCTGCTGGCGCTGTGGAGAGTCGTCCGCCACTCAGCGCGGCAGAAGGACCCAAGGGCAGCCGTTCCCCTCACGGCATCGAGGTATGTTCCTTATTCCAAAATGTACAAATGAGCAAGCGTTTTAACTTGCTGCAGCTTGAGCCCCCAAATTGTCCTGGTTTAATAGTGTGTGTTACGCTGCCCTGCTGCTTTTGTCCACACGGGGTTCTCTTTAACCTGCCCTAGTTGTTTCCTTTGTGCCCAGGGACATTGTTGCTTTCTCTAATACGGGACTTCAAAACACAGGCCTCCAACCAGTCAGCCACTAAGTTTGTCCGAGCGCTGCATACGCCCTTAAATTTCCAGAAAATCAAACCCCCAGCTAGCCAGACGCGGAGATTTCCCAAGCGCTGGTCGCACCTTTACTTTGCCGGGCGACAAGCCGGAGACCTCTAACCTGGCCTCTCCTGCCGCCCAGGAGCTTCTTGACCTTCAGGCTCCAAGGACGGTTAATTATTTATGCCCTCTGGGGCCAGATTCCTTCTGCTCTCACTTGATGCTTGGTTTCGGTCTCGGAGGGACCGTGCTGCTGTATCCTGCGTCCATGCATCCTGTATTCTGGGTAATGTAGTCCGACACTTCAGAGGGAAGCAAGTTTGCTAGTGTTCATGTGCACAAGTAATTAGCAGCTCCTGCTTCTATCAGTCGGCTATTACGATGCCGTCACCTCGCCTCCTCCTCTCCTTGCCATGGAAATGGCAGTTATTGTCTGAATCGCTCTGTGCTCCCTTGAACACTTGCTCCCAGCAAACCCTGGAGTCGGCGCCCAGCATTCAGCAACAGGGATCCCGCCTTTCACAGCAGCGCTTCTCCAAGATTCAACAGCCATCATCAACATCCAACAGATGCTTCCCCAGGAAACGTACCTTTATAGTCAGTATGGCGTCTCGCAATGAATCAGTGGCGACATATAGAAAACGCCCGAAGTATAAACAGCTTTTAAAGTTCACAAAGCCTGTAAATGTTTGTAAAAGGGGGCTGAACTGAATATTCAAGGAACTGTTGAAATGATGGACAGACTACTAGCTGGTTATTTGATTTTTTTGAAGATTGTGTAATACACTTTGCTTATAAATCTAATGTAACATTCTGTATTATTTTTAAATAGGAGTATTATTGTCAGCTACAATTCATGCGTCCTGAAGATGGTCTGAGAGACTCAAGCAGAACAGACCGAATCGTCGACTTTCTCTTCTATTTCCAAAAGAATTTTTTATTTTGCAGATTATATTATCTCATTGAGAGATCTGTTGCATCTAACTGATATGGAATAGTTGTCCAGTGATGTATTGTTAGGACCATTTGATTTTTGCTTCTTTACATGATTTTCTGCTGAATGATTTTATCTATCTATTTATTTGTACTCCATTTTGCATCGAAATATATAAAATAAGATATATTCTTCCAAATTACTAGGTTCTCCTGTGTTTCTTCATCCAATTTTTTGCTTCATGTTGTCTACTGACACTTAGGTGTTTGTTCCATTTGGACTAACCCCCTGATTAATCTTTGAATTACTTAAGTGTATTGTTAAACAAAATCCCTTGTAGGCCTCTTTTACTATTCACATTACCGCCCAAGCCTCCAAGGGTACATTGGGTCCCCCCAGCTACTGATTGTCTTAAGAGCATGGCAAATCTATAAATATCAAAATATCTCCCCGTGTTCTAGTTCGTGTTTTGCTTGTAATTCTTTAAATGTAAGGATCTTACCCTTATGTATAAGATCTCCTATGGTGGACAGTCCAATGGTGTCCCATTTGTCAAAACCCATATAGTGACAAAGCAATCCCAGCTATTGAGAGGACCACAAATACGTAGCTTTTGTCAGCACCCCTGTCCAGCCCAGATGCTTAGTTGCTTGATGCCAGATGGTTACCGCTTGAGCCATAGGGCCCAGAAATATCCCCCTGCGGACCTTAGTGTAAAGGGTCCCTAGACACCCCTCTCGTCCCCTCTGATAATTTTCTAATCTGTATGCTGGATCCGTCAGGGAGCGGTACAGCCAGTGATTTATCGCCACCAATTGTGATGCCCAATAATAGAGTCGTACATCGGGGAGGGTGATTCCACTGGCGTACCAACCCTTAGTCAATTTCCCTAAAGCTATGCGCGGTGTACCTCCATCCAACAATAGTGTACAGACCTCACCCTCCATGCAGTTAAGATTCGAGTCAGGGATCAGATATGGACAATTCTGGAGAATATAGAGGAATCGCGGTACAGCCAAATAGGGCTGCCCGACCTCGTAATGACGGTGGCAGCAATCTCCAAGGTTTGACATCTTCATGGAGTCTTTTTAGGAGGCTGCTAAGTTTTTGTCATAAAAAGTTTTGGGGTCAGGTGTAATGAAGATCCCCAAATAACGGAATCCGTCATAGGCCACTTCAATTTCACATCTCCGGGGTAGTTTGGGTGTGGGGCCATGCAGAACGAATAGCACTGACTTAGTCCAATTAATAGTATACCCCGCATATTTGCCGAAGTGTGTGATTATATTTAGTAATCTGCTTATTGAGGCATGTGGGGATGCTAGATAAATCAGGATATCAGACCCCCTACCACAGGCTAAACACCATCACCAAACCACAAGACAAACCCGCCCAGGGAGAGCTGAAATCAACATCGAATGGCTAAAGAGACAAGGCGCTTAAGACTCCGGGGCATATCGACTGAGAGACAAACTATACCCCTGGGTATAGGGTACGGTGTCAGACAAAGGTAACGGGGCGTTCTCCACCAGCCCATGACTGACAAAATGTGCTCCACCATTACCTAATTAGGTACTTCGGGGGCTGAGATGGGAGGAAGACAATGAAGACAGGATATCATTCTATGCAGTCCAGCAATGGCCTCTATGATGTCTTGGAGGGTTACGTTTTGTTGGGGAGGGGGTGTGGCTTTTGCACCGACTAGGATGGCAGCCTAGGAATTCCGCTCTCCGCACCAAGACTGTTGTGGAGCCTGCTAGTGCCTTTCCCTGCCGCACTTACTACTGGCAATTGGTCGCATTGCCCACCCGAAGATGCAGAGACCCCGGTGAGGTGTTTTTTACTTTCAAGCGCGAAGCACATCATCTCCTTCTCGTGTCTGCCCTCACCTCCTCACGGCGCCCGCCATTTTAGGTGCGTGCCCAACGAAGTCTCTTCAGCGTCCTGTTCCTCAGCACCTCGCCTGAAATGCTCTATTTCAAATAGGCTCATGCGGTCCTTCTACTGCTCCCGCCAACAGACTTTGTTGCAACCTTCTGTTTAATAATTATTGTATCCTGTCTGTAGCAGCTTCACTCATGTTTCTCTGAAGGTTTTTTTTTCATTATGGATCCTGCTTTTTCGACCTAATTTGGTTGTTCTACACTTCAAAGAGACATAATTGCTTTCCTATCAACAAGGCCATGTGTTTCTGGACTAATTGCAGCTCTTTCATGTATTCTACCTAATTTACCCTTTTGAGAGGCTGCCTACGCTTCATGACGTCCGCCATTTTGGGAGAGTGCTTGAATAACAATTGGTTCTCTCACACCAATATTGAACTGCCTCATATTCCCAACAATTTTTGCAGCCTCTCCTCTTTATCCTGCTTACTTCATTATACACACTGCTTTTACCTAGTGCGCTTATGACTCTTGTTATGTCTCGCCTACTACATGATCTCCTCAGCATGCCACTGTGGTAATTGGTTGTTATTGTGTCTCATTTAATTCACTTTCCTTCGCAGGCTTATGTCTCTCCATTTACCAGACTGAATACAAGTTTTGTTTTTGTCAAATGATTACCCAAGTCCTGACTTTATGCCAAGTGACCAACATTTAAGCTCTCACTTCTCTGTTGTTCTTATGCAGAGTCTTTTCTTTTTGTAACTACTGCTTTATTTATTCTGCCATCAGAAGTATATCTGTATACCACTCTTTTTGACATTGTGTGTCAGACACCAATGGGAAAATTGTGCAAACCTAACTTTGTTTTTTTGCCATCAAATAACAAAGCCTTACCATCTTCCTCAGCTTCTTCCTTACCAAGTCTGACTCCTTCTCCAACTACAGATCAAATGGCTGGGGTACCCTCTCACCGCGCTTCGAAAGCGCAAGCTGCGCCAAGCAAATCCTCTCCTCCCATTTCCTCAACTAAACGTTTGAAACATGACCCTCCTCCTGACAAGCCTCCATCTACCATCTCTATGGAGCTGCTGGTAGAAGAAATACGTGCTTTGAGACCATTTGTGAAGGAAACAAACAACAGAATGCAATTTCTTGAGGAAATATGGTCTACCTTAGACAACGGAATGTCTTCTTTGGAACAACAATCCTCAGAAATACAGGTTAAATCCCAGCAGATCTCTTCTTTAGAGAAAACGGTCCTCAGCCTCCAGCAGCACAATGAAGACTTGGTAAACAGAAATAGGAGGAATAACCTACGTATTTATGGCATGCCAGAATCTTTGGAAGGTGATGACCCTGTGTCGTTCTTTTCTTCTTTCCTCCGAAACTTTTGGAGATGCCTTCCGCTACTTCTCTTAGCATCCAAAGAGCACATCGGCTGGGTCCCAGACTTTCGTCTTCAACTGCTCCATCTAAACCTTGAGGTGTCATTATACTTTTTCTGAAATTCACTGACCTCCTTTAGGTCCTGTCTGCAGCAAGAGCTAAACATCAAGTTTCATGTTATGTTATGTTATGTTATTGAGACTTTTATAGCGCAACAGCTGCCCCAGCAAAGGGGCGTCCCGGTTGGATCAGAGGGTATTCCTGTCTCAAGATGTCTCCAACACTACGACAGTCAGAAGAAAAGAGTTCTTGAATCTTCGTGCTCCTCTATGATGTCTTGGTGCCAGATATGGTTTATTCAATCCGTGTATTTTTAAAGTCACTTACCAAAATAAAACATGGTCCTTCCAAGATCCAGCGGAACTCAAGAACTTTCTCCTGATCCACAACTCTAATGGCATGGACACTTCTAATTCTTCTAATGGTTGATTGTTTAATTCCTCTTTTTTCCTTACAGGTCTTTTAAGGATATTTTGCATCCTATTTTCTCTATCTGTTACACAAAGGCTCATTTTTGCTGTTCTTTATGGATTGCTTGTAATATTCTTGTTCTATTTCTGGTCACTTCCTTGGTAGCTATTCGTCTAATTCGTTAATATGTTTCCCGGGTTTACCCTGTTTCTAGTTTATGTTGTTTAGTCATCCTTTTTATTTATTTTTTTCCTCCTGCTTTTATTCTGATGTTAACCATTTTTCTCGGTTTTTCTTCTAGATCTCACTATGTTCCCCTCATTTCAAGCTATATGATGTTCCTTCTTGTATCTCTTATTCGTCCTGATGCAGTGTGGTGTCCTAGTTCGGTTGGTTCATCTTGTTCTGTGTCACCATTGTCCCATTATTATTCTTTTTCTCCCCTTCAGGTATGGTATTTTCAATCACTTTTGGATATGTACTGTCTCCTCTTTTACGTCTTTTTTCTTCTCCTTTTGCTTTTATGCTTCTTCCTCTCTTTCCTTTTTTTCCTTGGCTTACTTTTCCTGACTCTATCTAATTTGCATACCTCCCATGTATATTTCCTCCGCCTTCTTTTGCATTCATATTATCCTCTCTTATATTTCTTCTTTGTGTCAGCCCATTCCCTCTATATCTTTGTTTAATTACTTATTCCACATCTCTATATTGGCCTTTTACTTTGACTTTTGATTGTTAATGCATACCTGGTTGTGTAAAAGTCTTTTCACTTTTTAATGTTTCCACATTCCGAGTTATCTCCTGGAATGTGAAGGGTTTTATTAATCCCATTAAAAGACAGAGAATCCTTTCCCACCTTGCTTCGTATAATCCAGATATAGTTTTCCTACAGGAAACTCATCTAACAGAATCTGAGTCACTTAAATTAAAAAGAAACTGGGTGGGTTCGGTTTTATTCACCCAGTCTACAAATAAAAAGAATGGTGTTGCCATCTTGTGTCACAAAAAGCTGAAATGTAAAATTTTATCACAGGAACATTACATAGATGGTAGATGGGTCTTAGCAAAGCTATCAATTAACTCTGTCGCTCTCACTGTTTTCAATGTTTATGGCCCAACACAACCTGATGGTACTTTTTGGCCTTTGGTTACAAAAAAGTGTATACAATTTCGGGATGATTTCTTCATTCTAGGTGGTGATTGCAACCAAATTGTTGATCCATTTCTAGATCCCAAATCTACAGTCCGCTTTATTCCTCATAAGTCACATAAACAATTTCTTGACACCTTTTCTCAGACAAACCTCATGGACTCCTAGAGGCTTTCTCACCCTGACACTCTTGATTACTCTTTCTTTTCTCCTCCTCATGCTTCTCTTTCTCGCTTAGACTACATCTTTCTCTCTCAATCCCTGTTTCAAATCCTACCGTCCTCTTCTATTGAATCCATTGTCATTTCTGATCATGCTCTGGTTATTATAGATCTTAACCTACTCCCTCCTCATTCGAAACCATCTCGCTGGCGTTTCACTAACTCCTTACTTAACGACCCCCTCTTTTCTTCTTCCTTTCAATCTTTTACTAAGGAATTTTTTCAACTCAATTTTGAATTTGAATTTGAATGCAGATTTGTAAAGCGCATAGCTACCCTGGGGCATCCCAGCGCTGACGATCAACCTGAGCTTTTAGCTGGGGGATTGCATGAAGGGGAGTTTATGGGAAGAGCCATGTTTTTAGTTGCCTGCGAAAGGCTAGTAAGTTGTGTTCTCGTCGGATGGAGAGTGGGAGGGAGTTCCACAGTTCAATTCAGACCCTACTTCATCTCCACACATCATGTGGGATTCATTTAAGTCCACTGCTAGGGGATTTATCTTAGATGTTGTCTCTAAAAAGAAGAAGCGTTTCTTTCAAAAAAGGAAATCTATTTTAGCTCACATAAAACATTTAGAACATATTTTCTACACCTCTTCACATTCCTCCATTTCCCCTGAACTGATTGGAGCTAAGATTGAATTCAACAAATCTACCACTGATAACGCATCATCAATACTCCTTCGCAGTACAGCTTGCTATTACGGTGGCCGCAATAAGGCGGGTAAGTTATTAGCAAACTATCTCAAATCCCGTAAAGAACGTACTCTTATTGACTCTATTTACTCCACTGATAATTCCCTTCTTTATAAGGATCAGGAAATTGTTGATGAGTTTAAGCTGGTCTATCAAAACCTTTATACACCAAAATCTCTCCCTTCCTCATCTCTTATTCAAGCTTGTCTTGATAAGCTTCCCTCTCCCTCTAACTCACATCTTAATTTCCTTGATCTTGAAAAAGACCTTTCACTTAAAGAACTTTCTTCTGCTTTATCCACTCTTACTAAAGGGAAATCGCCTGGCCCTGACGAATTCTCTGTTGAGTTCTACCTACATTTCTCTGATTTGCTGCTCCCCGAACATTTAACACTCTTTCACTCATTTGTTTCCAACGGCAAAACAGAAGGTACTTTCCAGAAGCCACTATTTGCCTTATCCCCAATGACGGTCGTGATCCTCAATATTGTAAAAACTATCGCCCAATATCCCTTGTTAATGTTGATTACAAACTTTTTGCTAAGTTGCTTGCGTTGCATTTAGATCCCTTTATGCCCCATCTTATTGGTAAAGAACAATGTGGCTTTGTTAATGGTAGGCTAACTTCCGACAATTCTCGTCTCTTTCTTAATGTATTGAATACATCCTCCTCACTTTCCTCTTCTTTGGCTGCTATTTCAGTTGATGCAGAAAAAGCTTTTGATAGAGTGGATTGGTCCTTTTTGTTTGCTTCATTACATTGGCATGGTTTTGGTCCCAAGTTCAAATCACTTGTCTCGTTACTTTATTCTGCCCCCAAGGCGTCCGTCTTAGTTAACGGTCGCATTTTTTCCTATTTTCCTCTTCGACGTGGTGTTCGCCAAGGTTGTCCTTTATCCCCTCTTCTTTTCGTTTTAGCTCTTGAACCGTTTTTAACTTCTAACCGTAATAATGACTCCATTTCTGGATTTCCTTATGACACCCATCAGCTTAAACTCTCTGCGTATGCAGATGATATTCTTTTATTTATTTCCTCTCCTGAAATTTCTATTCCCCCTTTAATGTCTGAATTCGAATCCTTTTCAATAGTTTCTGGTTATATAATTAACTCTGATAAGACTGAAATTCTCCCTCTTACAAATTTTATGTTCCTCATTCTTTCTCTGCTACTGGTTTTGCGTGGAATAACACAAACATTAAATACTTAGGCATTTGTTTTTTAAACTTTATCACTTCTTCCATCAAATTAAATTTATCTGCTGCCGTATCTCGCATTGAGAAACTAACTTATTCTTGGAATCCTCTCTTTCTTTCCTGGTGGGGTCATTTGGATTCAATTAAAATGATGATTGCCCCAATTTGAATTTATATACTCTCCATGCCTATTCATATTCCTGTTCTTTATTTTAAATGAATTGAATCACACCTTTCTACTTTTCTTTGGAAGGGTAAAAAATCCAGAATAGCTTTATCCTCTCTTCGTAACTCTAAATCTAATGGGGGTGCTAATTTTCCTAATTTTCGTCTTTATCATAAATCTTTTTCTCTTCGCCAAGCCTCTAAATGGTTCATGGCGGATTCCTCCGTCTTTACTCCTCTATGGCTCCTTATTGAGCAAACTTTATTACTTCCCCACTCTTTTGATGAATTCATCAGTTTTTCTGCCAAAACTTCTCTTACCTCCCTCCCTTTGCTTAAACATACTTGCTCCTTATTGAAACCTCTGGTGTCTCCTGTTGTTAACTCCCGTGAATCTTTCTTACAATCCCCTCTTTTGCATAATTCGCTAATTCTTTTCAACAACAGACCCATCTTTTGGAATTCTTGGAGGTTAAAAGGTATTATATGGGTTAATCAACTCTTTGATGGCCTTTCTCCTTGTTTCTTTCCCCACTTCCAATCCTTATTCCATTGCCCTCGCTCTTTTCTTCGCCAGTTTACTATCCTCATGGCAATCGTAACTGACATTTACTATTCTCTCCCTTCCTCCCCTACAGCTGAATCCCCGAATTCTCTTCTTGCAATACTCAATACTTTTCCTAAAGCCTCCCTTATATATAAATTGATCTCAGCCCCGGACCCTAGCCGTAATAAAACGAAGGTAGAACTCGCTTTGAAATTGGATTTAGGATGCGACTGGCCCACGGCCTTTTGAGACAAGCTATGGATTAGGTCTTTAGAAATCTCCCGTTCGGCCTCCCTTACTCAATCTATGTTTTTTCTTTATCACAGACTGTATCTATCCCCTGTTTCTTTGGCTCGCTTCTCTTCTTCTACTAGTGCTAATTGCTGGACTTGTGATTCCTCCAATGCTGATCTCCTCCATCTCCTTTTCCTCTGTCCTTCAGTTTCTGCTTTTTGGGAGAAAGTCTGGTCATACATTTCTCGTATTCTTATATTTTCCTCTCCCTATTCTATCCCGCTACACTTTGCTGGCAGTCTTTCTGATTTAATTGACCTTCCCCCGCATACTCATGGTCTTTTTGACCGCATGCTTGCTCTTGGTTTTCAACACATCTGCTTCAATTGGAAGACAAAATTATCCATACAACATTGGTGGAACACTCTTTGTCAATTTCACAGATTGGATGTAGCTTTTGCTTCCACTTCTACACCACATTCTAACAGAGATGTGTTTTGGTTGCCTCTCACCTCCTACTTAGATTGAAGTGTACTGAAGAATGTCTCCCACTTAACTTCTGAGAATTTCAAACCTTCTTGAAGGCTTTTCATCCCTCATTTTTGTATTTTATTCTTTTATTTTGTCAATGTAAGATGGATTTCCTTAACTAATTAATATTGACTTATATATGATATGCATTTTGTATGCATTTCTTTGCCTAATCCTTTATGCCTTTTCAATATGAGATGAATATCCTGTACCTTCCCCTTCCCTTTCCCTCTTATTCTCCCCTCCCTCTTATCCCTACCTCTCTTCTAGGTAAAATCTCGAAAATGCTTTTATTGTTCTTGTACTCATATCAGCCTACTTATTTACTTTATATATACCTTTTCTCTGTGTATTGCTGGTATGTTTATATCCTGTTACATATTAATAAAGCTTTTCAAACACAAAAAAAGTTTTGTTGGGGAGTCTGATGTTGATGATTTTCTGTTCCCCCCCCCGTGGACCCAGTGTTGTCCTCCTCACCCGCCTTGGCCCAGGCAAATTTGGCCAGTTTGCTTTGAGCCTGCATCTTGGCGCCCCTTCCGTTGGCCATTATTGTGCAATGTCAGGTGCTGTACTTCCAGTGGCTCAGGCCACTGTACCAGTACTCGCCGCTGCCTGCGCAGGGGGGGTTCCCACCTCTGCAGGCCTGTCGGCCTGTCGGGTTTCCAGTGAGGCGATCTCCTCGCATTTTTGGGGAACGAGTCAAAATGAGTGCCGCCCTTAGTCACTGCATTTCAGGTGAGAGGTAGGGGGGTGACGAGTGTGACGGAACCTATAACGATATCTTAAAGTCCCTGTAATCTGTTTTTTCCACCCAATAAGTGCATCAGGTGATGGCTGCAGTGTTGCGCTGGAAGGTCGCTGGGCCTTATTGCATTTGCGGTTACCAGCCCCCCTGGCTAACCTCCGCTCGTGTGGGCTGCTCCCTGGTGTGTTTTCCTGCTCCCGGTACCTGTGGGTCCTCCTCTGGCGACCGTGGTCTGTAGATAATTATTAAGGGTCAAACTTCATTTGTGGATGGCTACTTGTCTTTGATTCAATTGATTTTCTGGCTTCCTAGGAGTTTCAGTGCATCAGGTAGTGGAAAACCACTAGTATACCAGGTGCACTGCTGAGATTAAAGTATCCTACTAGAATGTAAACAACATTAGCAACAATTTTACTATATTGTACTCAGTCAATAAACAAGGAATCACAAACTGCGTTTCATGTTCATTTCATTTTCAAGTTGTGAAACAGTATACAAAGAACAAATAGCGTTGTCAAATGCAAAAAATCACTAACACTTGTGTGATTTCTTATTATTCAATTGTGACAAAAAGTAACAAATCAATTGAGAATGAACACTGCTGTGTATATTAACACGAACATCAATTGTAACAGCTTCTTTGTAAGGCCCAATGCATTTTGGGAGAATCTCCCTTCTTCAGGGGCCCTAGTAAAAAAGAAACAATGTTATAGACAAAGCGTTACTATGAATTGTTATTATCAAAGTGTGCCCATCAATTCAATGGCCAAAAGAAAAGGAAAAAACTTCATGTGCCTACTAGTAGTCAAATGCAAATAGTAAACACCAATGAAGAAGACCATATTTACCTAGAACAAGAAAAAGGTAGTGTAGATGACGGAACCCATGTGTAGGACAAACAGTGAACAGTGAGATAGAGGATTATGCTAACTAGAGTAAAACATGCCGAGCAGTGATATGTTCAAAAAGAAAAGAGAAACCGCGTGGAACCAAATCTCCCCTACCATCTGTGATGACAATGTGATTGTAAGATTCTAAAAAACTCACTTCGTTGTGAAGCTATTTAATGCACTGTGTGGTACAGATACTCTTGCAGTGCAATATCGATAAAAAACTCTGAAGTAATGCTGCCAAACGCAGGTGTCAGTAAGACATAGTGGAATCTGAAAAATGAAGAATACACTGATAACTATCGAGAACTAATGCGCACACTGTGCAATGCGACTGCCTTGAGAAAAATAAATAAAATGTAATGTACCTCGCGTATGCGAATCCAAACGTGAGCAGACTGTTCAATACTGGCTCTGAACTCACTCGAAAGTGCCTGGCAGAAACATCCGAAACAGAGATATGATCTTCTTGGAAAATACCTCTAAAGAAATGAAAACACAAGAGCGCCCACTGAAACCTTTGGTAAACGCGTAAACTCCTTTAAAGACTCGGCTGAAAGCCAAAGTTGCCTTTACCTTGAAAGATGTGCTCTCTGCTGAAGTCAACCGTACGCCAAAACCGGTGCAGGATATCTCCAAAGGTGAACCGCGTGAACTGAGCTATATAAAAACGCGTGTAGAATGCTTGTAAGCAATGAAAAGAGGACTGTAGTCAGCGGCCATCTTAGAGTGGTGAATACCTTAAAAAGCGAGTGTCTAAAATGAATGGCCCGAACCTATGCTTGAAGCACACATTCAATGTGTTCTAATGTGTAATATACCTGTTTGAGAATTACATCGTGAATGGACTAGCAAATAGTGCCGGGACAGCGTTTGTGTTTGTGAGCAACAGGAAAAACAATAAACCAGTCCATCACCGCAAGTGCACACTGGCAAACAATATAGGTTTAGGAAATTGAAAGAAAAACTATCAGCAACCAAGGAAAGCACCATGAGTGACAAGATTGGTCTATAAGTAGTGAACATATACTTAAGAATGCCCCTTTTGACACGTTAGTAGGCACATTTACAAAGCTATGAATATAATTTTTAAAAAATGCACGGAATGTGTGAAACGACAATATCTGAAGAACACATATGAAAACAATTGAGCGCAGAAAGTCAACAATAGGAAATTTTTACACATGGGGTGTTTGACGCAAACTTTGCTATCAAAAAGTTCTAGTCTAAAACATACAGCCACGCTGGTGATCATTGCTACAGAATGGAGCACTCAACCAATTAAACAAAACATTGTAATTCAATTCTGTCATTTAGACCTCCTGGGGTCAGCGTCTGAAGGTACTTTATCCACCACGCTTCCCTTTGGGCTAACAAATTGTGGGGATTCTGACCTGCTGTAACAACTATGATTTTCAGAATGATAAACCGCAATTTAGCGTTAGTGTGATGTTGTTCAAACTAGTGGGAAGCAAAGAGTGACTTGATGGATTTGGTTCGAATAGTGCTCTTGTGTTCTGTGATTCTTACTTTCAATTTACGTGATGTTTTACCTATGTATAGCAACCCACATGGGCATTTTATTGTGTAAATAACATTGAGGGAATTGCAATCTCCGTTATGTTTTAAAGATATTGGTTTGCCTGAGTGTGGGTGGTGGATGACATTACCAGTCATCACATTGTTACAATGGACGCAGTTGCGGCATTTCCGCATACCTTGGTAAATTTGTTGTTCACTTTTCTTGGTGGACAAAATGTCTTTAATGTTCTTGTTGCGGGTATAAGCAAAAAGGGGTTCCTCGTTGAATAATTCATTGAAATCTGGTTCCTGTTTGAGGAGATCCCACCTCGATTTGATGATTTTCTTGATAGAATGAGATCGTGTTGAGAATTTAGACACGAAAACTGGGCGGTTGGATTCGCTTTTTGTTTTAGAAACCAATAAACTCTCACGGTCTTTAAGGGATGTCTTGTAGTCTGCTTCAGTAAAGATAGAGTCAGGGTACCCACGTTCTAAAAAATTTTCTTTTTGTTTTTGAAGATTATCCTGTAGGTTATTGGCATCAGAAGTTATGCGTTTGACTCTCAACATTTGCGAGTATGGAAGATTCTTAATCAAAGATGGTGGATGAAAACTCGTATGTAATAGGAGATTATTTCTATCAGTAGGTTTTGTAAAGACGGAAGTCTCCAGGACACCATTTTGATTTTCAATCAGTACATCCAAATAAGTAATGCTGTCTTGACTTATGGAATGGGTAAACTTGATTCTCTCATGTTTGGTGTTTAAATCGGAGATCAATAATTCCAATGATTTCCTGGAATTTCTCCATATTAGAAAGATATCATCTATAAATCTGACGTAAAACGCCAGGTCAGCTTTCCACGTATCTTGCATGAAAATGTGATTATTTTCGAATTGTGCCATGAACGTATTTGCGTAGGAGGGAGCCCCGGGAAAACCCATAGAGGTTCCACTAACTTGCAAATAAAATTCATCTTGCCATTTTAGATAACTGTGTTGCAGACAAAAGGTGAGTAACTCCAACAAAAAAATTTTGTTGACACTGATTTCAGGCATTTGCAACAAGGCCCGCTCACATGCCTCAACTCCCTCCTTCAACGGAATTGAGGTGTATAGCGAAGTCACGTCAATGGTGCACATTAACCATGATGGTTGTAGATGATCTTGTAGTTGTTGCAATAGTTTTAGAAAATGAGTGGAATCTTTCACATAGCTGTGCCAAGATTGCACAAATTTCTGCAAGGAATGATCAACTAATTGTCCCGCTGGCGCAAAAATCGACTCACAACCAGAGACTATTGGTCGAAACGGAGGGTCTGTTAAACTTTTATGCACCTTGGGAAGCATATAAAGTTTAGGACTTCTGGGGTACTGTACCGTGAGAAAACCTCTTAGGGATGTATTGATCCATTCCAGATTTTCTGCCTTCTCCAGTATTTGATTTAGAGTGTCCATTATCATTGTTGTCGGATCCTGTTCCAATTTGATGTAAGTGGACGTATCTGAAAGATGTTCCATTACCTTTGCTACATAGAAGCTGGTGTCCATCATGACTAAGGCTCCTCCCTTGTCCGCCATCTGAAAAGTGATGTCTTTATCTGCACTCAGTTTCTGTAACATGTTCATTTCGTCCTTTCTGAGATTAGCTTTAACTGGAGGATGTAGATTGAGCTTGGATAAATCATGTCGCACCAATGACTCAAAAGTGTCTAATAGTTTATGGGATACTGGTGACATGAATATACTCTTGGGTTTGAAAGATCTCAGTTCCAGATCTTCTGTGGATGTGGATGCTAGTGGAACAGTGTCAAGTGTTGGTACCACGTTGGTGAAGAAGTGGTTTAATCTTAAATTTCGCATAAATCTAAAAGTTGAGATTTCTAGTTCCAATTGATTTGTATGATATATCGGTACAAATGATGTACCTTTATTGAGAACTTCTTCTTCAGCTTGTGTTAGTTGTTTAGAGGAAATGTTTATGACGAGGGGTTGCCTTTGCTCCTCAAGCTCCGTGCATCCGCTTCTGTGTCTTTCACTTTCTTGTCTGTGTTTTTTACTCCTCCTTGTTTTTTTGCATCTGGTGGTCTGCCGCTGGATGGACCCTTCTCTAAAAAAGAAGAAGTGGCGGAGACTGATGAGGATGAAGGTTGTGCTGTTTTTTCTTCCGCCCTTATGACAGTCGGTGCCCCTGATGTTAGTTGGGCTGCTGCTGATGGTCTTGAGGGATCTAGTTCAGTGTCTGACACAATTGACTCTTGAGAGGAAGTGTTTGGTTTTTGGTATGGCCATTTGCGGGCGTATACCTCTGCCCAGGTATACACCTCGTTTAATTTATAGTCAATTGTGTCCCTGCGAAATTTTCGCAGTTTCCGTTCTTGAATGTCTTTACTGTAAGTATCAAGTTTACTGTTGATGTCATCCAGTTTTATACGCCAGTACTCAGCTTCACAACGGCTTGATAAATCCGTTTTGATGATATGAATCTCCTCCTCTAATTCTCTGATTGTTCTAGACAGTTCTTCGATGAGTAGTAAAATTAAATCTAACGAGCATTTATTGAGTACTGCCTGCCATTTTTCCGTGATGACTTTGTTGAATTGGAACTTGTAGAGAAGAGGTTTGATTGGTAATCGAAGACCTCGTGGGATTCTTTGAACTTTGTGGTATTGAATAAGTGTGGATGCGTGTAATCGTTGACTTAAGGCTCTGCGGGTGATAAACTCTAATTGTCGAATTTGCTGTGAAATTGAATTTCCTTGGACATTAAATGATGGTGCATCTTGAATTAAAGAATAAATGTCCTGAAATTGTGAATTTGTGTATGAGCGGGTTTCAGCTCTGTTGTCAGTAAGGTTTGCAATACTATCAAACGACATAATTGATATGGGGCGGGGTGCTACCTGCTAAGAGAATGGCGAATGAAATAGTGGCAAAGTTGTGTGTAGTAGGTGCACACCCTATTGCTACTAATGAAACATTGGATGAAGCAAATTAAATTATAGATTGCGTGCTACCTGGGGGATGGGCAGCCAGCCCCAATGAATGTGCATCAGCTAGTGGAAAACCACTAGTATACCAGGTGCACTGCTGAGATTAAAGTATCGTACTAGAATGTAAACAACATTATCAACAATTTTACTATATTGTACTCAGTCAATAAACAAGGAATCACATACTGTGTTTCATGTTCATTTCATTTTCAAGTTGTGAAACAGTATACAAAGAACAAATAGCGTTGTCAAATGCAAAAAATCACTAACACTTGTGTGATTTCTTATTATTCAATTGTGACAAAAAGTAACAAATCAATTGAGAATAAACACTGCTGTGTATATTAACACGATCATAAATTGTAACAGCTTCTTTGTAAGGCCCAATGCATTTCGGGAGAATCTCCCTTCTTCAGGGGCACTAGTAAAAAAGAAGCAATGTTATAGACAAAGAGTTACTATGAATTGTTAATATCAAAGTGTGCCCATCAATTCAATGGCCAAAAGAAAAGGAAAAAACCTCGTGTGCCTACTAGTAGTCAAATGCAAATAGTAAACACCAATGAAGAAGACCATATTTACCTAGAACAAGAAAAAGGTAGTGTAGATGATGGAACCCATGTGTAGGACAAACAGTGAACAGCGAGATAGAGGATTATGCTAACTAGAGTAAAACATGCCGAGCAGTGATATGTTCAAAAAGAAAAGAGAAACCGCGTGGAACCAAATCTCCCCTACCATCTTGATGACAATGTGATTGTAAGATTCTAAAAAACTCACTTCGTTGTGAAGCTATTTAATGCACTGTGTGGTACAGATACTCTTGCAGTGCAATATCGATAAAAAACTCTGAAGTAATGCTGCCAAATGCAGGTGTCAGTAATACATAGTGGAATCTGAAAAATGAAGAATACACTGATAACTATTGAGAACTAATGCGCACACTGTGCAATGCGACTGCCTTAAGAAAAATAAATAAGATGTAATTTACCTCGCGTATGCGAATCCAAACGTGAGCAGACTGTTCAATACTGGCTCTGAACTCACTCGAAAGTGCCTGGCAGAAACATACGAAACAGAGATACGATCTTCTTGGAAAATACCTCTAAAGAAATGAAAACACAAGAGCGCCCACTGAAACCTTTGGTAAACGCGTAAACTCCTTTACAGACTCGGCTGAAAGCAGAAGTTGCCTTTACCTTGAAAGATGTGCTCTCTGCTGAAGTCAACCGTACGCCAAAACCGGTGCAGGATATCTCCAAAGGTGAACCGCGTGAACTAAGCTATATAAAAACGCGTGTAGAATGCTTGTAAGCAATGAAAAGAGGACTGTAGTCAGCGGCCATCTTAGAGAGGTGAATACCTTGAAAAGCGAGTGTCTAAAATGAATGGCCGGAACCTATGCTTGAAGCACACATTCAATGTGTTCTAATGTGTAATATACCTGTTTGAGAATTACATCGTGAATGGACTAGCAAATAGTGCCGTGACAGCGTTTGTGTTTGTGAGCAACAGTGGGCGCTCTAGTGTTTTCATTTCTTTAGAGGTATTTTCCAAGAAGATCGTATCTCTGTTTCGGATGTTTCTGCCAGGCACTTTCGAGTGAGTTCAGAGCCAGTATTGAACAGTCTGCTCACGTTTGGATTCGCATACGCGAGGTACATTACATTTTATTTATTTTTCTCAAGGCAGTCGCATTGCACAGTGTGCGCATTAGTTCTTGATAGTTATCAGTGTATTCTTCATTTTTCAGATTCCACTATGTATTACTGACACCTGCGTTTGGCAATATTACTTCAGAGTTTTTTTTCGATATTGCACTGCAAGAGTATCTGTACCACACAGTGCATTAAATAGCTTCACAACGAAGTGAGTTTTTTAGAATCTTACAATCACATTGTCATCACAGATGGTAGGGGAGATTTGGCTCCACGCGGTTTCTCTTTTCTTTTTGAACATATCACTGCTCGGCATGTTTTACTCTAGTTAGCATAATCCTCTATCTCACTGTTCACTGTTTGTCCTACACATGGGTTCCGTCATCTACACTACCTTTTTCTTGTTCTAGGTAAATATGGTCTTCTTCATTGGTGTTTACTATTTGCATTTGACTACTAGTAGGCACATGAGGTTTTTTCCTTTTCTTTTGGCCATTGAATTGATGGGCACACTTTGATAATAACAATTCATAGTAACGCTTTGTCTATAACATTGTTTCTTTTTTACTAGTGCCCCTGAAGAAGGGAGATTCTCCCGAAATGCATTGGGCCTTACAAAGAAGCTGTTACAATTGATGATCGTGTTAATATACGCAGCAGTGTTTATTCTCAATTGATTTGTTACTTTTTGTCACAATTGAATAATAAGAAATCACACAAGTGTTAGTGATTTTTTGCATTTGACAACGCTATTTGTTCTTTGTATACTGTTTCACAACTTGAAAATGAAATGAACATGAAACGCAGTTTGTGATTCCTTGTTTATTGACTGAGTACAATATAGTAAAATTGTTGATAAAGTTGTTTACATTCTAGTACGATACTTTAATCTCAGCAGTGCACCTGGTATACTAGTGGTTTTCCACTAGCTGATGCACATTCATTGGGGCTGGCTGCCCATCCCCCAGGTAGTACGCAATCTATAATTTAATTTGCTTCATCCAATGTTTCATTAGTAGCAATAGGGTGTGCACCTACTACACAACACGTTGCCACTATTCCTAGGAGTTTCTCCACCTGTGTGAGCTGCTCTCCGGGGCTCTATCTTGCCCGTGCCACTTGCGAGTCCTCCTGCCTCTACGGTGTTCTGCGGATGTTTAATAGGGGATGTCCTCTGCTTCCGGTGCTTCCGTCTACTAGGCTTCAAAGCCAAGGCCTCGATTAATTGCGCTGTCCAGCTGCAGCGGCCATGACTGGTGCTAAGGCCCTTTATTTATTTATTTAGGAATTTATAGAGCGCATGACTCACCCCATAAGGGTATCTCGGCGCTAGGACTCAATGACACTCCATCAGACAGATCAGAAGAGAAGGGTTTTCAGTTGTCTTCTGAATGACAGGAGGTCAGGACACTGTCGCAGGTGGATAGGTAGACTGTTCCAAAGCCGGGGGCCAAGATGGAAAAAGGCTTTTTCTCCTTGTCGTGATTTGCTAATACGAGGAACATTCATCAGAGCCTTACCTCCAGAATGGAGCGATATACTGGGAACATAGTTTACGAATTTCTCATTCAAGTAGCTAGGACCTAGTTTCTAGACCGCTTTAAAGGCCATACAACAGATTTTAAAATGGTTCCTTTTACTTATAGGCAGCCAATGAAGTTTCTTAAGCAGAGGCAGAGAGGCTGTTCTGCGTGGGACATCAGCCACGAGGCGATCAGCAGTATTTTGGACTACCTGCAGTCTATTGATGTCTTTTTCAGTTGCTGATATAAGGAGCGCGTTGCAATAGTCCAGGCGACTAAGAACTAGTGCCTGTATTAAGGTTTTCCTAGCAGACAAGGGTAAAACAGGGAATACTCTTCTGAGCATCCTGAGAACATGAAAGCAGGCTCCAACGGTCGTGGAGACATGATCTCTCACAGTAAGCTTTTGGTCAAGGCGAACTCCAAGATTTTTCACCACTGATTTCAGAGAGGGGGTAGGGTCCAGTTCCTCTGGCCACCAAGTGGGTGACAAAATCAAAGTAGCCTCTCCAAAAAGCATTATCTCTGATTTGGTGGCATTCAGCTGGAGATAGTTGTCTTTCATCCACTGTGCTGTAGATTTCATACCATTGCCAAAGATGGTTTGGCAGTTAGGGTTAGATTTGTCTAGTGGCAAGAGTAGCTGGGTATCATCCGCATAAGATATGGGGATGAATCTCAGTGTTCTCAATAGTCTTACTAGGGGCACCACATACACGTCGAACAAAGTAGGGCTCAGGCATGAGCCCTGGGGCACTCCCGTGTGTGACCATAGAAGTTTTGGAATGGAAAGGACCTAAGTTAACGGTCTGTGTTCTGTCTGTGAGAAAGTTGGTAAGCCATTCCAGGGCAAGCCCAGTAACACCAATACCACTCAGTCTTCTGAGCAAGATTTGATGTGATATGTTGTTGAATGCTGCTGAAAGGTCAAGCAGCACCAACAGTACCGCCTGACCCCTATCCAGCAGCATTCTGATAGTATCTGTAACTGCCACTATAGGTGACTCCGTACTATAGCAAGGACGAAAGCCAGATTGAGAGGGATATAAACTGTTAGCGGTTTCAATGTAATTAGAGAGATGTGTCAGGATCGGATGTGTCGCCAAGACGGGATTGACGGTCTACACACTTTGTGAGAAAACTAGATTATGTATTGGACTTAAAGAAAGCAGTTGGCATCACTTGGAGCAAAGCAACATCAGTGTGAACTAGGTTCTGTTTTTCAATGGTGTTTATGTGTGAATCTCGAAACCTCTGTGATATGATTTAGAATTTCGATTACTAGTTAATGAAGCCCTGATGATGTCCAAGTAGGACAAAACGCGTAGGCTGTGTGAAAATAATTTTGCTTCATGAACTGTGGAATTTATACACTGGATTGAATATTTCTTGATCTGTTGGATATCCTTGGATGTGGGAACAAGATTGCAATAAAATCTGTTGAACTACAGTATTGGACTGAAATTTTTTTCTTGAACTGGGCGCTCCTTCCTTTCAAATTTATTTAGAGAGATGTGTGTTAATGTTTTTTTCAAGAATTTTGGTGTGAAGAGGAAGCAAAGAGATCGGGCGGTAGTTTGTTATGTCTTCTGAGGGAGATTTTAGGTTTCTTTTAATAGGCAGAATCTGTGCAGCTTTCCAGGCTGGAGGAAGGACTCCTTCAGTCAGGGAGCAATTAAGAATATTGCAGATGGGGTTAGCCAGCTGTTTAGCCAAAGTAGATGTTATTTTTGCCGGAATTAAATCAAGCGGAGACCCGGATTTGGCATTTTTAAGGTGCATTTCTGTCTCTTCGATCATAAGCAAAGGAAAATTGTCAAGAGAGGGATAGAGCGCGCAGGTTACCCGACTATAAATTTACCATACTCACCTGGGCCCATAATCAATTACAACATATACTTAATCAGGTAACCTCTACTACCAGTGTATTTTACTTACTAGGTTCTATACCATTGACTTACCAATCCTTGTCGCTGGTACCTGTAAACCTATCGGATCAGGGTGTTAGATTGAAGATAGATAGAGGAAAAAAATAACATTTGCACTCATATAATAACCACAGACTCGAGAAAGTTGTAAACTCTTTATCTAATTTCTTAAATGGTCATGATCCAAAGATTAAACACCAAAAGACTCTCAATGATGAAAATCGAAATCAGAATGTAACTATGCAACTATCTTTATTCCACCCAACAATGGATGTTCTTTATAAAAATACAACGTATTTTATATTATGCAGTTGAGCTTCCTCTGACAGAGGTAAAGGGTCAGCTTCCCAGGCGCATCTTGGCTGTGACTGTCTTTGGCTCTGATTCAATGACAAATGCTTTCAGCTTCTCTCTGGCGTTTGACATGTGCAGTATGATTTTTCAAGATGGAGTAATGACGCCTCCCAGGCCCAAAATTATCGTTACACGAAAGAATAGAAAGAAACAGTTTTAGAACACAGGATAAATGAGTGCACTGTATACCACTCATCTCTACTCTATACCCATTATTTTATATTTAACTATAGCATTAGAGTTAAGCAGAACAAACAGCTTAGCAAAAGCAGCAGTGCAAGCTTCTCGCATGTGAGAACATAGAGCAGCCATATTAATACTGGTGCGCAGAGCGAAAGATTCCCTCCAAAGCAGAGAATACGTCATGTCAGGTGAGTATGACAGGCGCATGCGCAATAGAAAACCCCGCGTAGCAGCAGCCATCTTAGGTGCAAGCGTATTACGGTTAGTAAAACACATAAGCAAGCTTCACTCAGACACGTTTTTGTGTTGTGTAATGTAATATTAATAAGACAAACATGTTGATTAGTGTATTAATGTTAAGTCGAGAGAACTTAATACAAGCAAGTCGCGTTACGTGCAAATCCTTGCTCCATCAAGAGTTGTTTGCTAAAGGGGTTGGTTCAAGCACCATATCTGCTGTAGAATGAAGACTGCCAGTCAAAATGATATTGTTATAAATTGTGTCAATTTTCTCAATGAAATGACTAACAATGCTATACCTTCTTTCTTTTGGCCATATACTAAAAACGCGAGCACAGCTTCCCTCGCTTACCTGCTCAATCAGCCCGAGGGGTCTGCACTGACATTGTCATCGCCATCACCGCTGACTGGGGGAAGAGCCGGGAGCCACAGACTACATTTCCCAGAGTCCCCCGGTGGCGCTCCAGGGCAGCATCAGCACGAAGCGCCAGGAGGCTCTTTAAATCGCACCAGGGCTCTCGTGACGCGGGTCCCTTCTTTCTTTTGGGCATATACTAAAAACGGGAGTACAGCTTCCCTCGCTTACCTGCTCAATCAGCCCGAGGGGGGCTGCACCGACATTGTCATCGCCATCACCGCTGACTGGGGGAAGAGCCGGGAGCCACAGACTCCATTTCCCAGAGTCCCCCGGTGGCGCTCCAGGGCAGCATCAGCACGAAGCTCCAGGAGGCTCTTTAAATCGCACCAGGGCTCTCGTGACGCGGGTCCCTTCTTTCTTTTGGGCATATACTAAAAACGGGAGTACAGCTTCCCTCGCTTACCTGCTCAATCAGCCCGAGGGGGGCTGCACCGACATTGTCATCGCCATCACCGCTGACTGGGGGAAGAGCCGGGAGCCACAGACTCCATTTCCCAGAGTCCCCCGGCGGCGCTCCAGGACAGCGTCAGCACAAAGCGCCAGGAGGCGCTTTAAATCGCACCAGGGCTCTCGCGACGCGGGACGCGCGCGGGCCAAGGGTGGGCCCATCTGCGCCCGTCAAAGGCTGGAAGAGGCTGGGCTGGGCAACCCCCCTAACGCCACATTAACGACATTAAGTAAGACTTTGAGTGGATTTTTATGCTCTATACCTATTGGCACTGTGTTATTCCTTTCCTGTTTTATTTTCACTGCCTAGTCATGAATAAGAACACACGCAAAGGGGGGACAGGAGTGGTTGGGACCTTGGATGCTTTTCTCAATCGTGCAGAAAGTGTTCTTATGCATGAAATAGAGATCACTCAAAGGAAGCTTTCATTAGACCCCCTAAGCTTACCCTCAGGTCAAGTTGCCATCAATGATCATATTGCTAGTTCTGGTATGTGCTCTCAATCGTCTATACTGCTAAGTGGTACAACTCAGATTGACCCTTCTCACCGGGTCAATGATATTGTTAGCACTAAACCTGTACTTGCTAGCAAAGTACGAACAAGGCAAAAGAAAGCAGTATTGGCGCCAGGTTTAGCAGTGCAGACAAGGAAAAGGAAAGCATGTAACTCCCCGCGAACAAGTGCCCAGGTTGCTAAAGTTGCTAAAAATAAGAGCGCGGGCTCTACAAGGGGTGGGTCTATTTTGTCCTTTACTGAGTTAGCTTCTAATGGGGATAATGCATTAGGCATGGACCAAACTCTGGATGGTCGGCCTAATATAAACTCTAAGGAGCTTAATGAAGTTTCAATGGGCCAACTAAAAGACCTACTCACAGTTTTATTGGACCCTCTATTGTGTAGATTAAATCTAATTGATGAGAGGCTGGCTAAAATAGAAGACCACTTATTTAATACATCTGCCAGCTCCAAAGTGAGTGGTACTGCTGAAGTTTTGGCCAACTCTGTGAATCCCCAATCACACATTAGGGCCTGTGTAGACCACCTCAACCCTACCTGCCCTTTGGTATGTCCAAATAACCCTCCTGCCCCGGTGTTAATGACATCTAACAATCCACAACCATGTAATCAACCGTCCAACGGTTCTGTGAGAAGGTCTAGGGTGGAGGATAGTGGCGAGAAAACTCAAGTTGTTTTTTTTTTAGATCTACCCCCTGAGGCAACACCTCATACCATAGTGTTGGCAAATGCACCACCTTTGGGACCATGTGAGGAAGAACATTGGTCCTCACTCAAATACAAGGCCCTTCACTTTTTGGATGTAAAAACGGGGCTGGGGAACCATCTGTTTAACGAATTTCTCATGGTTAGAAGGGTGGCTTGGGTAGGCAAATCGGTAAAAGGCATGGGTGGGGACTGCATTGTAATCAGTTTTAGGTATCCCAGGTTAGTCAGATGTATCTTGGAAAGGACAACTTCACCCTTCATTAGGGGAGACGCCATAAACGTTCTTCCATTGGGATTTTTCTACCGAGCAAGCTCACCCAATATAGGGGTTCCCATAGGTATCGGGGTCAAATGTTAGGGCCAATTAATTATGCTGTCCCAATCCGCAATTGATATGAGGCGCTGAGTTCCCTAGAAGAAAATGATTGACTGGGGCACCTACCCATGAGTGTGAGAGTATGCAACCAGTTAATGGGGACATAGAAAAGATGGTTTTCACCAAATGCAGTAATCAACAGAGGGACACTCAACTGGACACAGACACTCCCCTGGATGACGCTCTTCCTAATGACATCACTATAGAGGTGGTTGAAAGCTCCCTAGTATTATATCAAGATGTAGTTGGCTTACAATCAGCCAGGGAAGGTATGTGTGGTGATCTAAGAGATAGTGTGGACCAAGGAGGAGGAACAACTCTTAAGGGGGAACGTAACTTCTGTCTTACCTCATGGAACATAGCGGCTTTAAAAAATAAATTACAGTCAATGGACTGGTGCTCCTTCATTGACACTAACGACGTAGTGGTACTACAGGAGACATGGTTAGTGGACCCGGTGTATAGACCTGGTTATATTAATTTCTATAAACCCGCTATTGCAGCCCTGAGGGGGAGACCAATGGGGGGTCTCATTATTTGGGTAAGGCAGAGTGATGGGCTCTTAGTCCAGTTGTTGGACACGGAAGGAAATGATATATTGATAATGAAGCTAAGAAGGAATGAAGCAAGGGATCTTATAATTATCAATGTATATGCAAGCGGTCTCCCAGGAGGGAAAGGCTCTGGTACCATCGCACTCTTAGATACTTATCTTACAGTGCATAAAGGAGCAAAAGATATAGTGGTTGCTGGCGATTTTAATTGCACTTTCGAGCCTTTAGATTTAAATGATATTGATCTAGGATATGAGGAAGATCTGTTATGGGAAATTCCCTTATTATCCTTGGCCCCGATTAATAAATGGTCTGAAGCAGCTATACAACTTAAAGTTCTATGCCTAGAACATGGCCTCAGAGCGACTAATGGGAGGACCCTGTTCGACAAGAATGGGTCCGCAACCTATAGCTGCGGGACAAGAAGTAGCCGTATAGACTACATTCTTGTCAATAAGGAATCGTGGGTTAATATAATTGATATGACCATTGTAGAGAGGGTAGAGAGTGATCACAACCCCCTGGCCCTGAAAATTGTATATGTGGGCAAAAACTCAGACCCAGTGCCCCCACTGGGAGTAGATGTTCATCTAAGTAATGATACCCGAAGAGTCAAATGGTCAAAAATCTTACTAAGACCTGACCATTTAGAAGCCATAAATGCCCTGGTGACTAAAGCGACGGCAGATCTTATAAGCTGTCAAGATACTCCAGGTAATGAGCCGAGGGTTACACAGGTACATAATAGTTTATTTAATAAGCTGAAAGGCTATTTTATTGTGGAAAATTCACATAAGAAAGAGCTTCCAAGGTATCCGTAGATTCTTGGTATGGGAATACATGTAGGCTAGCCTACAAAGCATTAGCTTTGGCAATCAGAACAAAAAATAGGGATACTATTCACCAAGCTCGAGCAGAGTACAAACTGGCCCAACTCCAGGCCAAAAAAGATTGGGATGAAGATTATTAGCAAGAGTTGTATGTGGCCAGCCTTGAAAGGAACATGGCTGGATCTGGCATTTGTTGAAGTGGGGTAAGGGTAGAACCCGCCAACCACCTACAAATCATGTAGTGCCCGAGCAATGGGTTTCGCATTCTAAAAATCTATTTGCTTTGGAATTTGGAGACTGTGAACCACAGCAGGGGCTCCGGTTTTTACAAGCTGATATTCCGGTATTGTGTTTCACAAAACTGGAAGTAGTAGCCGCCCTTAATAGTGTACGGAACGGCGGAGCTCCTGGGCTAGATTGTATCCCCGCAGACCTGTTTTTGTATAATAAGGAACTTTGGGTAACCTATATACAGATCCTTGTAAACGCAATTGCAAAGGGCTCCCCAATCCCTGAGTCATGGAAAGGTGCAGAGATCTTACCTATTTTAAAAAAAGGGGATAGGACTGATCCGAGTAATTACAGGCCCATCAGTTTAATCGACTGTCTACAAAAGGTAACAGCTAGGCTTGTGTTGAGTCGTATTCAAGACTGGATCAATGATTTTAATATCCTCTCCCCGCTACAGGCGGGGTTTCAGCCACACCAGAGTACAATAGTCCAGGTTTTTAGATGTGTTTTAATTTATTGGTGTGTTGCGATTGTTAATGGAGGGAGATTATATGCCGCTTTTGTAAATCTAAAGTGAACTTTTCTGAGGTAATTGTATTAGTTGGTTTTATCGAACAGATGGTGGCCGCTCATGGTCTTGCTTCTTTTATTTGTTTTTATATTAACTTATTGTATTAAGTAGGTACGGAATATGTAACTTTAGATCATTCTATGGAGATCTTGTATTTTATATGGGTGAATTTCAATGGTTTTATTGTTATTGTTTTAAAAATGTAAATGTCTTTTATGATTATGTAATCGAATAAAGACTATATGACTGACTGACTGACTAACAATGCTATCGCACTGTGTTTGAGAAGGTAAGGAGGACATGGCGCAGGCTGCGGGGCTAGTGAAAGATTTTAGGGTTTGGTAGAGACATTTCTGAGAGCTCCCGGCCTGTATGAGAGTAGCTGCTATATGTGTTTTCCTGGCATTTTTTAGGTTACGGTGATACTGCTTGAGAGCCTCTCTATATTTTTCTTTGTCAGTAGAGCGTTGAGATCGACGCTAAAGGTGCTCTAATCTTTTACACAAGCCTTTCTCCAATCGCAGGGGTGCCGAATACCATGTTGCCTGGTGACGTTTTGCGGTAGAAGGGCAATTTTTTTAGAGGGGCTGATCTGTCTAGAGTAGCCAATAAGTTAGAATTGAAAGAGGCAAGGCGGTCCTTTACTTTATCCGAATCCTTTTGATCAGGAGGACAAAAGGTATCTGAGAAATGTTCAGGAGAGACCAGATTCCATTTCCTATACTTTTTAATTGGTAAGTATTTAGGACAGGGGGAGCCTCTTGGTTTTTAAATTGGAATTCCACCATTGAGTGATCAGACCAAATCAAAGGGGTCGTGCCATATATGATGTCAGGGGAATTTGTTAGGATGATATCTAGAGTATGCCCTGCCTGGTGTGTGGGATCTTTGTTTATGGCAATAGATTAAGTGCTGCCAGCCCCATAAGAAAAGATGAAGTTTCTTGGTTATCTAACATCCTACTATGTATGTTGAAGTCATCAAGAAGCAGAAAGTTCCTAGATGTGATGAGGTAGGGGGCAATAAATTCAATAAGCCGCGAGGAAGTGTTGGTAAGGGGTCCTGGTGGGCAGTATACTAATGCTCCTTTCCAGTTCATGTTGTGCTGTAAACTAAAACTAAAAATCAATATTTCTAATTGCTCATTACTCATTTGGTCTAGGATGGAGATATTCACCGAGTTTTTATGAACTATGGCTATCCCTCCCCCATTCCTATGCTGTCTATCGAGTTTTAAGATATGATAATTATCGGGAAGCGCCACTGCGATATCCAGGTTAGAATGGGACTTAATCCATGTTTCTGTGAGAAATCCTAAAAGGGGATTATTAGAGGTTAAAAGGTCCCATATATTGGTGGCATATTTAGGCAGTGACCTTACATTGTCCAGGAAGCAGTTCCGATTAAGATCGACATCCGCTCTGGTATGTTGTTTGGATTCTTTCGGATGGAAGTTCTGTTTTAAATTAGGTATGTTTCCTTCAGCATAAGTGTGAGTAGACGTGCATTGAAATTTGCATATGCGGCAGGAAAAAGGTCCTTCAACTATAGCAGGAGTAGGGCAAACAACCTGTGTTGAGATAGCCATAGTTGCATTAGCATACTTTAACCCCACTAACTCCTCTCTGGAATACGCAATGGTGGCTGACTAATTTCCAACCTGGGATGGAGGGAGGGAGACAGGCAGGGATTCCTGGCGCAGACGGGCTTGCCTTTAGTGCACCTACGGCGCGCCAGCGGCGCATCCACTGCGCATCTGCCAGAGCATCCGTTTTTATAGTGTAAGCAACTCGACCGCTAACCTCCCGCCAAGCAAGGAGAGGACGTGGTCAGAGCCTACTTCTGGATGGTGGCGCCTCCCTCCAGACAACCGGAACAATCCATGCTGGACCGGGGAGGCTACCGGGAAGCAGTGATCACAATACAGATCAGGTAAGTGCAAACACCAGTTAAAAATCGGTAACACAACTGTATTTCAAATCGCATGAAGCCTAAGTCAGGCGCTCCCAGAGGAGAGATGCAGACGAAATAAATTGGTAAAATTGGTAGAATAGAAGAATTCGCATTCGTGTTAAGCAAAGGAGCCCTTTCCCAGGCACTCCGATCACAACTAAATCAGCTTTAGACAGCACGTCCGTTGCTGGCACTTAAAGGAGCTCCCTGGCCACCGACGAGCCCTGCTGTGCCGCAACTGCTACCGGGCCGAAAAGCGGGCAGTCAGCTGCTCTGGGTCTCTCCAAAGGTCGCAGTACTTGCAGCTTCCCCACACATTCGCCACTTTAGCTGGAGGAGCGAGGAGGGGACGCCATTTACTCCCTGCATGGGCTCCGGCTAGTTCAGCGGTGCTTCGTCTCTGACGCAATTTCCCCGGTGGGCTGCAGTAAGCTGGTAAAGGGGGTTGTATAGGATTCAGATCCCTGTTTGTGAGGGGATATCGTCAGGTTAATTGCCGGATATTTTCAGGAGAATCGGCGAGGGCAGTGGAGCCGCTTCAGAGTACGGCCATGTCTGACGGCTGCCAGCCACGCCCCCGGCCCTGGAGTATCTTTGTTTGTTCAGAACAGTGCCATGGTTTGAGCCCTCATTTGATTTCAGATCGGACTCTTTCCTGGACGTATCACCTCTCTCCCTTCGTTTAGCACAGATTTCTATCCCAGCCAGTTCCACCTCTTGTTTCTTATTGTTAAAGTGCTCATGTAGTCATTTTGTCCAATTTTCCTCTGTTATATGGGAATTTATTCCTTGATGAGCTGACCGCCGGAGGCTATTGTTTGTCTGCCAAAATCTGGCACTGTTCTTAAGTTTTGAACCATGCAGTATCCTTGCCCAAAATGTCTCCTTTCTCATGCCTTTTTTTTATCCCATTTTGTTCTTTTTAGTATTGCCTTCAATTTCCGCAGATCACTTTGAAGGGCTACGTTTTGGGGATTGCTTTGTGACTGCCTTAGTGTTTGATTTATTGAATTTTTAAGGCTTCTCATTTGTGGGGTAATTATATTTGCAGACGGGAGAGTCCCTATTGTTCCAGTCTTTGGTCCGATTCTGGTAGAGAAGTTGTCCCTGTGAGCCTTTGTGAAGTCGACTCATACTGTTAAGGAATGATTCGTCATGTCATTTACTTGGCAGAGGAGGATCTTTGCGGGTTTAGTTAACTCCTCGATCCAGGTGGGCTGCATTTTTTCCGTTTCAAGCCGGTGGTGTATTCTGCGCCAATACTTTGGCTCACCTCCATTACATTTTTTTGCATTCGCTTTTAATGTCACCTCTTGCGGTAAATGATCGCTTTGTTCATTGTCTCCCAATTTGTAGAAATGAATAGTGTGGAACAAGCGGAGAGTTACAAAGGTGTAATCAAGGTGAGAGGTGGTGGTTATAGAATAGAAAGTTGGAGCTGGAGGATTGTCCTCAGTGAACCTGCCATATATTGTTATGCTTTGGTTAGATGGGGTCCAAAGGGCGAATTAAGTAAACCAATCCCGGTGAGAAGAGGGGTTAGGCAGGGGTGCGTATTAGCCCCAACCCTCTTCTCACTCTATGGAAATGATATCCCCAAATTTCTTTTAAATTGTCAGCATGATTCACCACACCTTGGGGATGAGCCGGTACCAGCCTTATTATTTGCTGACGACACCATTTTAATTTCTCAAACGCCCAAAGGCTTACAATGCTTGGTGAATGCTTTTAATAGCTACTGCATACTAAAAGGCCTCGAAATAAATTCCTCAAAGACGAAATACATGGCGCTGAATCCGCATAAGTCTTTAAAAAAAAAATCGTATCCTAAATAACCAACCACTAGAATACGTTGAAAGTTTTAATTACTTGGGAATCACCTTGGAAAGCAAAATGGCCTGGAAAGGCCAATTAGAAAAAAGTAGGTTAACGTTGCTACCAAACTCGATCCCCATTTTAAAGAAACACAAAGCTAGCACCTCAAAGGCGGTGTCCCCGGCTCTAGAAGTATATAAATTTAAAGCCCAATCGGCAGCCCTTTACGGGGCCGAGATTTGGGGATCCAACTGCACCAAAAATTTCGAGTGGGAAGAAAACAAATATTTTAGACAGTTTTTAAAACTCCCCAATAGGACACCCTTGCTTCCTGTAACTTTGGATGTGGACATTAAACGCACAGACCATTACGCTGTACTAAGACCACTATTGCTTTGGATAAGGATCTGGGTTACCCCAGAACTAATCCATTACAAGGTTGGTCTGGAGGAAATCATGAAGGTGAATCGTCCTAAAGACATTCCGTGGTTGAAGCACGTAACTTCTTGGATGCAAAAATTAGGCCTATCTTCCTACTGGAGTGATCCTTTAAAACTCACACCACCGTGTAAAAATAATTTAAAGTTGATTTATTGGAACTTTATAGCAAGCGATTTGCTGAATAATGCTACTATGGGCCCACTAACTTTGAGGTTTTTAGCCTTCAAGGACGTAGCCACCCGAGAACCCTTCCTTGACGAGATAGAACCTCCCTTAGCAAAATCCTAATTTCTTCACTTTAGGTATGGAATTTTGCAAATAGGAGCAAATACATCTAGTTGGAAAAACGAGAAGGGGAAAAAGGGTAGTGACATTTGCCCCCTGTGTACAATGCAAGCAAGGGAAACCGACGAGCATATTTTATTCTTCTGTGCTCCATATACTATTGTAAGGCGCCGTTGGATCAAACCCCTGTGTAGGTTGCTAGGCACTAGGAGTTGTAGCAATGCTTTACGTATTTTAAGGACTGATTCTTCGCAGAAAGTAGCTTTTGCTGTAAGCAGATTTTTATTCAACGTATCTTTGATAAGGAAAAGAAGTGGGTTCAGGTTATAAAAGGAATTATGAATAAAAATTGCTTTTCAGGGTATAACCTAGGCCAAGCCAAGCACTTGCACTTTCATGGGGATATGATTACATGATAAAATGACCCTATGGTTTTTAAAATTTTATAAGATGTAAATGATCATTTTTAACTATGTAGATAGTTGGCCAGCATGTTTTTTTAATACAATGTAATTTTTGGGCGAGATAGGTTTTTATAGCGTAGTTATGGCTGTGTTCTCTTTTTAAATCACGTTCCGTCCCCCGTCTTCTGTGTTAATTCAATAGGAAATGATGGAGTATTTATGAAAATGTAATGTGTTTTTATTATTGTATTTTTTATGGTTACACATAACCGAAATAAAGATTAAATGAAAGAAGAAATGAATAGTGTGGAACAAGCGGAGAGTTACAAAGGTGTAATCAAGGTGAGAGGTGGTGGTTATAGAATAGAAAGTTGGAGCTGGAGGATTGTCCTCAGTGAACCTGCCATATAGAGCCCTCAGATTTAGATGCTCGAGCTCCTGGAGTAAGTAGGTTGATGCTTTCATTTGTTTATTTAAGTGTGCTGGTCCCTGGTTCGGGATTCCCCACTCTTTGGATAGTTCCCCTGGTAGTTCGTCTTCACTCGCAGTGCCTAGGAGTGGAAAGATGAAGTTGCCAGGCAGTATGATGTTCTCTGTGTTGTCTTCTACTGAAATTCTTGACAGTTCTTTAATTAGTTCTTTGCCAGCTTTTAACCTATGCTTTGGGTTTTCATATATGTTAATTATTGTAATTGTCCTTTCTTCGTTGAAGTTGATTGTGTCTGTTACCGCCTGTATGACACTTGGGGCTGCTATGTGCGACTTTACTGGTCGGATAGGTCCTATTGTCGATATTGAGGCATATATTGTCAGGTCACCTGACCGGTGTCCAAATTTAGACCCCTTTATTGCAGGAACCAGTTGTGACGTAATCCCTTGGTTTTCAATCGCTCGGTCCTCCCAGGTTTCTTGAAGTAGTATAAGGTCAAATGTCTTCAAGTAATGTATTACCTCATGGTCCATTGCCTTACTGGCCAGGCCTTTGATATTCCAGAGACACATGCAGATTTTTCTTGGTTCCTTCTGAGGTGGTGTTGCAGTAGTCAAGTCGTGAGAATATGAGGCCCTTACCACAGTTCTTTGTGTTTCAACTGGGAGTTATTTCAGTTTCTTCTTCAATGCTCTTAACAGACGAAACATGTCCCTGCCACTTTTTTAACTTGGAAGGCCATAGTGAGACCAGTGTCCAGAAGAACTCCCAGCCTCTTGACTTCCAGTGTGGTGGACAGACGGTCACCCAGGCATAAAGGCCAAATAAGCTATACAATAGATCAGGTTGGAGTAGAACAGTATGAGAAAGAGAAAGGTGTGAATGAAAAGGATAAAAAGGCAACTTAAGGCGTTTTTCATCTTGTGGTGGGGAGACACTAGTATAAACCATTTTCATGTCACCAACACACAATTTTAACATTGATCTGCTTTGTATGTGTGAGAGACCTGTGTGATGTTTCATCTGTTAATGAGACACCTGTCCTTGCCTTATTCTTTTCGTTGCACCTTTGTTGTATTGTGAAGCTCGATATAAAACATTCCACAACACAAAGACAAAATGATTCTCAGTGCCAATATTTGCTTTAATGGATGAAGAATGAATACGTGAGAAAAGTTTACTTTAGTTTTTATGTCTCAAACACGTACTTTTTTGAATGGATTAGAACATAGCTAACAAGCGGCTCATGTATAATGGAGAGGTTGCTGAGCCACTGAATGCTCAAATCTGAAATAGATGATGGTATCATAAGACATAGTGCAAAATAAAATGTTGTTCCCAAGTTTATTCCTTTTTTCTGGTAGTCAAACAAGAATTACACAGCCAAGGCGGTGAGAGTGGGCAGAGATGTACTTTCATCTCACTGCTAATGGGCTAACAATACTTCAAAAATAAACCAGCATACTAAAAAGACATCATTAACCAGAACAATGCAAGCAGCGGCTGAATGTGTCTGAAGAGCCACATAGAAAGGAAAAACAATTAACGGGTGATCCCTTTCTTGTCCTAGAAATTGGTGTGATTTAGGTGAAAACCTGCAACATCACTGTGATGGCTGCACCCTATCTTGAACAGGTGCAGCATGTGCTGCCCTACCAGGCCGACAGCGGTGAAGCAGATGGGTAACGAAACTTGTGTTGTAAAGAAATTCTATCTAGACTCGAGAAGTGAAGGGAAAGTGGTCACTTGAATTGATGTGAGAATCATGCAAACATCTTATTGCACTAATGAGAACACCCAGGAAGACTGTGGTTAAGAAAACAAGGTCATGTGTATTGGTTTCTAACCAGAGCTGACAGGGAAAGCAGAACTATGTGGGAGTTTTGTGCAGTGTGTGTGAAACCCAAAAGGGAAACTTTAACCACAGATCACTCAGTGACAATTTACATACGCATTACCCATGCATTGAGCTTGTGTCTTAATTCTGAGGTGAAACCCCAAAAGCTGCATGGTGAGTTTACAGGTGATGATGGATACATGTTTTTTTCTGCCGAACATTACAGTGGATATGTTTGTACAATTAATTTACTCGCCACAATTTTGAATTCCAGTGGCATGGTTAAGGAAGTGGTTACAGCAAAATCTTGTTTGCACTGGAAGTCAGTCACCAAGGTTCTCACTTTCTGGGCAGTTTAAATCTCTGTATCTGAGACCACACAAGCATTGGGGATTTCAGTAGGTCAGTTGCCAAGCTATTTGCCATGCCACCGTTTGTATGTAATTTCAAAAGGAAAAGAAAATCAAATCTTTCTTCATGAGAAAAAACATTCCAAGATTGCAGTCGGCACATCTCCACGTATGCGCATGCATGCCGGGTCATTCTGGATTTTTTATAATAAAGAAAATGGATTCCAAAATGATCAATAATGCATAAACGTGCATCATGAATCTCCGGCTGCCATTTTGCATTAAAAAAAATACTTTTAGAATGGTAAATTAAAAAACAAAATATCCACTCGATGCCACGCAAAGAAACAGAAGCAAGCGCCTCTGTAGCAGTGTGCATCTGTCAGGCCCGTGCCCTCACTAAAGCAATTTCATAAAAAGATTTTTTTTTTAAATACGATCAAGCGGAATATGGGAAGAGGTTGGGGTAGGGAGCAATTTACGAGCCTAGGGAAGAGGGAAGCCGCATAGGGAGGAGGGAAGCCTCAACAGAGAGTGTAAGAAAGGTATGTTTCAAAGAAGTGCTGAAAGAACAAGCATTCACATCCCCAGTGACATGTGTGGCTTTGCAAGTGCTTGTTTTTATCCCCATCCCCCTCTCCTAATGACTGTGAGGTTTGCACAAGAACGTAGTGGCCATCTTTGCTGTTTTTATACTATATTGATTTATTCAGTTTTCAAGATGGCGGACAACCATTTGGGAACTATAAGTTAGTGAATAGTCTAGTAGTCTGTGCACCCGCTGGGCACTTGCTAAAATAATTAAACCAAAATCCAAAATTAAGTAAGAGCATGGGCAGGAGTGTGGGGAGTGGGGCAGATGGCGGAGAAGGTGCAAATGGGTGAAAGTGAACAGTGCAACAACTGCTGGGCACTAGCAGAAAAATAAATAAATAAATAAGCACTGTTGGGTGAGTTATGGGACAGATATGCGCTCCCATGGAGTGCTTAACGGAAAAGAAATAGTCCCCTCACATCAGTAGTGGAAAGATGCAATTCATCCAGTCAAAACGTATTAAATAATAAATGCACCAGGGGCGGGCTAATCAAAGGAATAGGGAGGAAAGCCATTGATTAAGGAGCGAGAGACAAAGATAAACAAGAAAGCAACGTAATCATCAGCAAGAAAGACTGTTGTGGTGTTTGGGCGTTCCAGTTTTGGTAATGTCTGAATACAGAATGTTCTAGTAACTGACATAGAATGAAATTGAGTTTCTTATTACTGGTGGTGACAGTTGGTGCGAGGACTAAGGCGGTCACAACATGCCTGGTGGCTCCTGAGGATTAAACATACCTTTTCCTTCAAGCGTGGTGTCCCTCTTCATTTGTTTCACCACATCTTTGTTGGCGACAAACGGGAGCAAGCAGGAGCTGCCAGGAACCCTTCAGACGGTCAGGATACGAGAGAACCGCAAGTCTTGAAACGTTTCTATTTTTATATCCCTGCTTCATAGCTACCAAGGTTTCAGATTTCTATGTGTGCCATTTTCATAATTTTAGTGCAACTATGAGTGACATTTCAATGACTATGAGTGACACTTCCCTGCAAGCAAAATCAAGCAATGAAGACGAGGGAAACATAAATTTTAGAAATGACACCCATTTGAGCATTAAGAAAGTCCAAGACGATCTTAAAACTGCTGAAAAGCACCAGAAATGGTCTCTGGCCATGTGGGACCAGACCCAACAGGAAGGATGTGTGAGGTCCCAAAATGAGCAAGTTACAAACTGAGCCAGCTCTGCTGCCTAAGTGTCATACAGTCTCAGCTGACTGGCGTGTGAACACCATTTTGCATCATCCTCAGGCTGAGGCTGGTGCAGTAATCTCCCATACACCATAGCCGACAGCTTATGACTGCCATAAACCTGTTTTAAATTAACCCTGGAGGTTTTGAGAAATAAACCGCAAATGTAAATGAGGGGACAGAAACACACACTTGTTCACAGCCCGGGCAGCGCCTGGCAGACAGTTGCCTGTTCAGCTATTCTCATTCTTTTAGTACTAAAGTCACTGGGACAGTGAAATTGCATACCATATTGTAAGGTAAGGTAAGTATACTTGTAAAGCGCACTGTTACTCCATCTCGGAGTGTCCTGGCGCTGTATACCGCTGGGGAACCCGTCCTGGCTTTCCCTGTGAGATGGCCCCTCCTGGGCACCTCCAAGGTGAAGCCAGGCATCCCCGGCGCTGATGGGGCCATTGTGGAGATTAAGCAAGCTATTGCCCAGAGTTGCAGAGTGGGACCCATGGTTAGCGTAGGCACCTCGGCAAGAATTATCGAGTCCGCGGACATTGACCCAAGACCCTGCCGCGTCGGGAATCGAACCCTGGTCCCGAGCCGATCTCTGCTTCAGGGTCTGCCGCTTCTAACCAGTGAGCCACACTTCTCCACTTCTCCACCATATTGTCCAGTTTGGAACATGCTATAGATTATAGGCTCTTCATATAAACATCACCTGCCATTCACTGCTGACTATGTATGTATACATTAGTTAAAGGTGGTTAAAGGTGGAGGGAGAGGGGTGAGAAGGAAGAAGAGAAAACACAGGAGGAGGGAGAGGAGAGAGAGGGAAGAAGAGAGGCAATGGTAGTTGGGGGAGGGGTGAGAGGGAAGGAGGTAGACAAAAGGAGGAGAGAGGTGGGATAGAAAAAAGATGGGACATAGGTGAGATTGAGGAGAGAGAGAGGGAAAAAAGCAGAAATGGAAGGGGAAAAGAGAGGGAGTAACAAAGGGAGGGCCCGACAGGTAAGTGGGTATAGAGGCAAAAGGAGGATCTGTGATAGGGAGGATGAAAAGGAGGAGGAAGAGGCTGAAAAGAGGTTAGAAAAGAGATGAAATAGGGTGGTGGGAGGCAAGAGGAAGACCGAGACAATAGGAAGATAAGAAATATGGCAGAGGAAGGAGGAAATGGGAGGTACTGAAGCAAAGCGATCAAAGTGGCTGGGATGAAAGAAGAAAGGCAGAAGAGACAAGAGGTAGAAGATCGAAGGTAGGGAGGATCAAGAGATTGAGATGAAAGAAGAGGGAAAATGAGAAAAAGTGAGAGTGAAGAGAGGAGGATGGTGTGTATAATGAGAAGCGTAGGGTAGGCAGTGAAACTGTAGAGGAAGGAGATAACAACGGGATAGAGGAAGAAATGAATAGCAAGGAAATGATAGAGAGAGAAGGTATCAAGAGTTACCTGGTCTATAACTACAACTAAAGGATGGATACAGTCCTCTTTTGGACAGCAGCTTAAAGGCTTGGTTTAGAGGTAGGTGGCAATCAAGTATTCATAAATTCATGGGGGAAGTGCTAATTCCAGGTTTTTCTCAGGCTGCCCTTGTTGCCAGGTGTGATGTCAAGCTCAGCTGCTCTCAGCTGCCCCTGTGTGTGACAATTCTTAGCAGAATGAGATGCAATCAGGAAGGCTCCCAGATTCATCCTGGGTATAAACTGTATGCGTTTCACCGGACACAAGCTGTTGTACCTGGGAGCTCTGAAATGCCAGTGTATTTATCATCTTTATCAAACAGTTTCAGGATATCAGCCCTGCCAAGTGCTATGCATCAGTTAGTCTAACACTTTATGATTATTTTTCTTTATATAACTGAAGCATTAGAGATTGCCACGCAAGTTGCCTGATCCTGGGTACTTGATAGGAGTGTAAAAGACCAGTGCACCAGGTTTCACTACGCTTATTAACTCACACACAACAGAGGAGCACTGTCTGGGGCTGCAAACACCTTCTAGATGCGTGTGTGAGGCAACAGATTGCAAAGATCCAACTAACTTGTACCAGTACAGCAGGGCTACCCCTTAGGTGATATAGGGATTACAAAATTGTTATTTGACAGCAGAACTGTCTTCCAGTTTACATAACTCAGCCATGGCCAATGTGTGGAGTGGATCGCTGAAAAGCAAAGTGTCGCCTCCTGCCACACCCCTCTCAACCTGCACACCTGCCCACACCTAACCATCACCCCTGGCTGCTATCCTGCCACATCCTGCTCTCCCTGTCACCCCTCTACCTGTACCTGCTGAGCCCAGCATTTCCAAGATGCTAGGAGTAAGTCTCCAGATGTCTTGTTTCAGGGAGGGCCTCCCAATATTGGGTGAGGGGTCGGTCCTACCAGTAGTCACTGCAATGGGGCAAAGAGCTGAGGCCAAGTGTGGGGAAGTGAACTGGGCCACTTGGGACTAACCGCTGGAGCACAAGTGGTAGCCACTGGCCACGCCTATATAAATGCAATTATAATACAACATCAGGGTTTAGCAAGGGGCCTTGGGATCTGGCCTGCTGACTGTTAGGCACAAGGTACATAGTGCGAGGTGGGTGGACTGGGGGATCAACAGAGGTGAAGGAGGAAGACAGGGATCGGCAAAACTCGTATGGGTTAAAGGAGGATGACAGGGTGCGGTAAGCGATATTCAGTTAAAGCACATTTGTAACTCCAGCAGAGTGAGAGAGAGTTCATACTGCAGGCTGCACTCACTTTGCTTTGAGGCGAACGGCAATTTGTACAGGCCACCTCGTTGTGGCCTCAACTACTCCGCCTTGATTCTGAGGCTAAGCAGCTGCATGGAGAGACTGGTTTGCACCGCTCCTTTTTGCTGAATAACTCCAGCGCAGCGGCCCGCCGCAGGAGGATCACTCACACCACCGGTGCCCCTGATGCAGTGGGTCGGCTCCCTCCGATGCTGGTCGATCAAAATTTTATTAATGTAAATTACCGCGCCGCAATGTGGTGCAAGCCTGGCAAACTTTACTTATTAGTTCCAGCCGCTGGTGCCACTGCAGGCTTGCAGTAGGACACATGTGCCACAAAACTCGTCCTGACCTCCTGACTCTGATGCACAGATAGAATGAATGTAACAAATATGCTGCGCCACGGCCGGTGGTGAATCCAAGTATTCGTGTTACATTCTAACAGAGTAGCAGCCACAGCTGCAGACTCTGAGCTGGACCCCGGGAGCAGAGCACAATGCCACTCCCCCCTCCAACTTTAGTTTCAGTACTGCTCAGTGGTGCAAGGTTACTAGCGCTCCTGCTTGACAGCTCAGGGGGCACTTTTATGCGTGACTAGGCATTTCATTGCAGTGATGCTGACCACCACAATGAAATGCGTTAGTCTAACGCCTGATGCGTGATACTTGGCAGGACTGCCTTCTTTTCGTGACTTTTAGTTCAGTGTGGAGGGGGCCCACATCTATTTGGGATCGAGCTGCAGGGTTACTGGTTCTGTTGTGACCGCATATGTGTGCCCATGCACACAGTGTTCAGCAGTGACGTCAGAGTGCGGCCATTTCAGAGTCTGGTGCGTGGTGCACAGTTCACTCTGTGATGTCAAGTGACATTTCTCGCGGCCATTACAGTTACTGAGTAGCCATTTGGTAGTCTGTTCACACTGCTGCAAGGAAAGGCATTTTGTACGACGACCACAATTGCTGTGGGATATGGAATAAACCTCTATTTAATTCTAAGAGATTTTACAGGGAAAGCTGTGGTCATTAAGGTGCTCTTTTCCGAGCCTGGGGAAGCCTGAACTGTTTCATACTTAAGCATATTTAATGCTTTAACAAGTAAAGCATTTTCCTTATCTTACATCCCTCGCTTTTCTTGTTCAACATAATTTGATTTAATATTAGGGTCAGATGTATCAAGCCTTTAAACGGTCGCAAATGGGCCAATTCTGCGCACGGTAAAAAGCCTTTTGGGATGTATCATCCCAGAAGGCATTTGCAAAATAGGGAATCACCATTTTTGCAATTACCTATATTGCAGATGCATTTAGGGAATCGCAAATTCCTGGAAAAATGCGAATTTTGCATTTTTTTAAGTGCCATGTGGTGCACACACATGTGTATATGTAGTGAGTGGACAAGTGCACACCGTTCTTCTGTATTTTACGAAGTTTAATCAATATTTAAATTTTTGGCGTGCAGATCGTCAACATGGGCTGCCCAAGTGCCAATCCAGTCTTTTTCTCCAGTGTGATAGAAACATAAATCATCCGTAGCAGTATAATGTGTTAACCCAATGCAGTTCCTGCACTTTTTTGGCCCTTTCTCAGGGGTTCACTGCAAACGTTAAAAACATTAATATTAGATCCATGATTCCAGTTCAATATGTGCAAAATATACAGTCAAAAGAAAATCAGCAATTTATCCCATGTATTTCAACCCTCCCCAAACCTGACGTTTTCCCTCTAATCGCGCTATCGTGCGTGCAACATGTCCTTAGAAAAGCCTCCCCCCATTATCATAGGGCCCCCACTACATGTTAACCATGCTAGAGTTCAACTCTCAACAAGGTTAGTCAATGCCCTTAACAAACAAGCTACATAAACATTCTCCGTACCTTCTTTGTGCAACAGAATACTCTCTTTCCATGTACTTTCTACTCCTTCCAAAAAATAACAACTGCTCACCTTTACCATTACCTGTTTTTTAAAAATGTAAAGTGCTTTGCGTCCGGCGCTGGAAGCATAACTTCGTTCTAGCTCACGTTCTATCGGCACACATATGTGCGCCACATGTGCACACTTACCTTTTTTGGGGCTGCATCAGGGTTGCCTTTTGGCCCCCTAGCACCCTTGTAATTGCATTCGCAATTTGCGATTACCAATTTGGTATATCGCAAATTGCGAATGTCTTCCCATTCATTCCTATAAGCCTCTAGGGAAGGCATTCCTTAATATATAATTGCAATTTGCGATTCGCTATTAAGGAATATTTAGGAATCGCAATTTTTTTGCGAAACCTACATACATTGCCTTTTGCGATTCCATAAAATCGAATCAGTCAAATTCACTAATATGGACTCGAAAAACTCAGGGGCATATTATCAAGGGGCTTTATCTCCGCTTTTTTGGCTTTAAAAGCCAAGAAAGCGGAGATAAAATTATCTCCCTATTACCAAGCTGTCGCTAACACCAGTTAGCGACAGCTAATAGGAGATAGTGACCATCTTGGGCCCCGCTTTGCATGTCAGTGATATTTATCACTAATGACATGCAAAGTGGGCGTGCCAAGATGTTAGCGACTGAAAACAGTCGCTAACATCGCTATCTCCTATTACCAACTTTTGGAGATATTCGCGCTAAGCGCGAATATCTCCAAAAGCTAACACTTGCCCAGGAGCAGTTCTTAGCCATGTTATCCAATGGGAGGTGGATAACATGGCTAAGAGCATTTGCTCGATAATGCATGAATATCGCTGACTTTTCAGCGATATTCATGCATTGCGGCCGTTTTTTATCGCATTTGCGATAAACCTTGCTAATAGCAAGGTTTATCTGCGATAAAAATCGCCGATTTGCGGCGATAATGTTTGTCTCTAAATAAGTTAGAGACAAAAATTATCTCTATTGGTTGGAAATATGCCCCTCAATTTTGATACATCTACATTTGGCCCTTAGATTCTTCTCGATGCACATCCTCAGAATAGTCAATTGAAGAATACACTTACTTTTTGGACAACACCGCCATCTTCTGGTCTATTTTAACTGTGATCAGCACACTAGTTTTGAGTTCAGTGTTTGAATATATATGCAGCTGGTCACGAATACACTTTTAATATTTTATTTGGATGATTTTTTTTGCACCTGCTCATAAGTTTTTGGGAAACAATTTTTGATTTTCCCTCAATTTCCTAGTGATTCATTTTTTGCGGAGCATTCACTGTTACTTCTTCAGCACCAGTTATTGAAAAAAAAATCTTTGGGATCTTTGTGTGTCACAAATTACTCATACAGCACCAGTAATCAACTTATATTGTGGGGCAAAGATTTAACGGGGATATACTCACCTCTTGTTTTTATGTTATGGTGTATCACTGATTCTCTATTTATTCCTTACTGCTGCATTTAATATTTATTTATTTATTTTATTGTTAATAAAAGCATGCAGCCTGTCAGTCCAGCTCCACCTTTTCACGATAGCCCAGGTGAGCCACCAGTGACTTGGAGGAACTGGTTTGATGTATTCCAGACATATTTAAGGGCCATTGGTGCTGCAAGGTTCCGTGCAGAAAGGAAAACATATTTACTACTACACTCCCTGGAGTTTGAGCGACGTGCAATATTTAAACATCTCCCAGACATTGAAGTTTCAGAGGAAGAACAAGGGATGAGTTCATTGAGGCTGCAAAATAATTTGAAAAAAGATTTAATGTTCACCCTAGTATTGTTGTTCTGCATCACAAATTTCTGATGAGGAAACAACACAGTGGCAAAAGTGTAGATATATACCTGTCAGCACTTAGGAGGTTGGTTGCTGATTGTAAGTTTGAGAATTTTACTGATCAACTTGACCAAGATCAATTCATTTGCCACTCCACAAACATGGCTATCCAACAGAAACGTCTATCCCTCAGCAATCCTACTCTGGATGAAAAATTGCGAATTGTGAAAAGCATAGAAACATCCCAGTTATCCATTAAACAATTTGATGAAAAGAAGAATGAGGTGCTAGGAAATATTCGCATGAGAAGTAAAGTGCCAACGAAGGAGACTACAACACATAAGAACAATTCAAGTTCTGGATCTGAAAAAGATTTCATTAAGCAGTGAAATATGTATTTTAGGTGTGGGAACGTCCCACATTTCCAGTGTGGTAAAAAATGTCCTGCTAAAAATGTTGTGTGTAGGAAATGTAGCAAGAGAGGCCAATTTGCAAAAATGTCAGAGTCAAAACAATGTATTTTAGAAGGAACAATGTAGTAGCTAACCGAGGTGACAACGAGTGTGATGTGCAGTTAGAAAAATTGCATGAAGACTTACAGGACATGGTGATGGCTGTGGGAGATGATGTATGCACTGGTGATTCAGCAGAGTGTTGATGTTTTGGTGGGTGACAGGTTAGTTACGTTTTTAGTCGATTCAGGAGCCAGAATATCAATGTTAACCCAGGAAATGTTCAATGAATTGTGGCCTGGTAAAAGTCTTGAACCTTCAGACCATGCACTGGTCTCTTATGAAGGGAGGCGTATTGAGTTATCCGGATAGTTTGAAGATATTCTGGTTTTCAAGAACAGAAGAATTGTAAAGGAATGGAAAGGTCTATGTGGCTGTAAAGGGGTTGTGTATCTTAGGATGGTTCCACCAAGGTATTTTCAAAATGGCGTTAAGAACAGGTGTCCGTTGTGGGGGAAAGCAGTGCCTCAAACATCACGTTAAGGATGGGCCATTGCTAATTAGACACAAATTGCAGAATGTTCCATTTTCCATAAGGGAGGACCTAGAAAAAGAGATTGTTAAGGTGCGTGATTGCGGAATAATTGAACCTGTTGAGTCATCGCTGTGGTTATCACCCCTTATTGTGGCCAGGAAGAAAAGTGGGCAATTGAGAGTTTACGTGGATTTGTGTAGTCTCAACAAGTCAATTTGGGTCGACTTACATTTCCTCCCAAAAATTACAGACCTTCTGGCTTTGTTGGCGGCTGAGACATGGTTTTCTAAGCTCGACTTAGCATCCTTCTATCATCAGGTGGTTTTAGAACCAAAGTCTAGGCACTTTACTGCCTTCGTGTCCCCCATTGGTACTTTCCATTACCGTAGGTTGCCGTTTGGAATAGCCTCCGCAGCATCCGTGTTCCAGAGGATTCTGTACCAGTTACTCAAGGATGTTAAGGGGGTTGTCGCATTCCAGGATGACGTGCTGATTTTTGCAGCAACCAGGGTAGAACATAAATCCATTCTTTTTTTTATTTTTTTCTAATAAACCTTTATTAGTACAGAAAGGATATACAAAGCAGGGCCTACAACCGATCCGGCCGGCCACGATACGATAAAGCAGTCAAAGAATCCAAATGAAAAGTCACAGAATCAGACGTAAAGAGGTGCGTTCAATACAATCGTAAAAAGGGGGGGGGAGGTAAGAGGATCTAGACGGCCAGCAATCAGGAGAAAAATAAGGTTAATTTTATATTATAGCAATAAGGCGTATGACCGGCTCAGCGACAACAAAGAAGCATCCGGATTCCCAAAACAGATCATTAGCAACAAAAGGATAAAGGGCAGCAATGCCGAAGTGTCAGCACTGTAGACATCGGTATAAAAACAGATGTGGTGACCACAAATCAGTATGCAAGTAGTAACAACTTTGCATTCCCACCACCCAATAGCACATTGGATACAGAACAGGGGGGCCGGAATAGCGACATCAACAAAACTAGCCCGTCATACTAACCTTGGGAGAGAAGGAAAAGGGGAGGAGGGGAGGGGGGAGAGGAAAGAGAAAAGGGAAGGAAAACACTGACTAAAAGAGAAGAATGCCGCGCTGAAACAGGCGCCCCGTAGCGAGGAACATATAAAAGAACAGGAATATTAGCAGCGAAGAGGGCATGGGAGTCGCAATGGACAGCAGCAGAACTATAAAAGAAGAGCAGCGATGTTACAGACCCCACTCTAATCATACCACAGAAAGGCAAGGACAGACGCGGCACTCTCATAAAGATACACAAAAGGGCCATAGAACTGAGAAAAATAAAACATCAAAGAAGACCCAACCCACCCATCCCACCCAGCACCCCTGCAGAAGGCTACGGCCTACCCTCCAAACAGCGCGCCTGTCGCCCTAAACCAGAACCCGAAATGTAGTAGAGACAAGAGAGAAAAGGAAGGAAAAGACAAAAAGAAGATATGAAAACAAGGTAGTAAATAGGAGGGAGGAGCATGAGGGCAGAAATAAATACGGTCGGCCACAGCCCTCCGCCCAACCATACAATCATAATACGTGTGCACCAGAACGGCACGAACTCGAGCGCCACAGAACTTACAGAGGGGTCTCCCATAGCACTATGGATATGAGCCACTTCGTCACGAATCCGTATACCAATAATCCAACGGGAGCCGTGCATCTTACCCCAATCCCTTCTTCACCACAATTACCACCCACCAAATAACAGTGTGAAGTGAGCAACACGATGCGAGGCAAGCACACAAATGAAAAAAATTACAAGAAAGACGCAGGTCAGAGAGGTCAATCAATAAGCAAGTGAACAAAAGGTCAAATAGGCAGTTCAAATGTCTCAGCAACAGCAATAGGGGCAGTAAAAGACAAGAGTTCAGTCCCGCAGATCGAAAAGGCGGGGGTGTGCTAGCAAAATAGAAACAAGACCTCATCAAGGCAGAAACAAGCATCAGTCCGCCATTTTTCTCAGGCACCCGGGGATGATCGGGCCTTCGCATGACATCCAAGTCCCCAATTTCCAGACATCGAAGAGCAGGAGGTTCCAAAGCCATCGGCCTGTAAATCCGTCGATGGACAGTAGCAGCATCCTTCGGAGCCACCGAGGGGGGCGAGGCAATGGCATCACCAAGGCAAGAGGGGACCATGAAGAAGCGTCCACCCAAGATGGCGGCGGATCGCAACGAGTCTCCAGGAGCACCGGGGGCCAAGGTCGCGTGCAAAGATCGCAAAGCATCAAGAACGTCGCCAATCGTAGGCTCGCGCCCACATGACCATGCTCCCGTGCAATCCAGCAACCGGAGACCGCCATCAAGAGGAAATCCACATCTCAGGTCATCGGCAGCCATTTTGTAGAATCAGCCCCCTCACTTCTCTCCGCCACTCCCGGAGCAGTCCACAAATGTAGGACTTTACAGATGTCCGGGGGGTCCCAGTAACGGTCGCTTCGGTGCAGAAAGGAGAGCTGCCCGAGGCGGAGGGTCGCCCATACGAGAGCTGGCGCTCCTCAACGGTAGAGCCCGAGCGCGAGGGTCCAGGGTCGATGGACGGAGCAGCGGCGGGGGGACCCCTTCACACGGTCAGTCCATGCAGCATCGCGCCCCGCACCAGCCTCACGGCCGCCAAGGTAGGCCCGGTTCATGGTCACCGGGAAGTTCTCACAGTGGCTCTCTCCAGTGGTGCAGTCTCTCGGCCGGGGCAGACGGGTACCGCAACGCCGGGCCGGATCCAATAGGCGATGCCCCAGTCCCAGCTCTACGAAGGCCCCGGTCCCCTCGGGGGGCACAGCTCCGGAACCACTGCAAGCCGGAGCCTCCAGGTCAAACGGTGAGTGAGAGCGAAATGTTGCGTTTCTATTTCTTCGAAAATATGTCGTCTCTGGGCAGGATATGCAGCAGGATATGTGAGTCAGGACAGAGGGCTGACGGAGCCGAGCTATAAGGCGACCATTTCGCTCGCGAGCTTGGCTCCTCCCTCCATAAATCCATTCTTAATCAGATATTGTCCATCATTCAAGAGAAAGGTGTTGTACTGAAAATAGAGAAATGTGAGATAGAGAAAACAAGGGTTGAGTATCTGGGCCATATTATCTCTGAGGATGGTATTGAACCAAGACCAGGTTTAGCCAATGCCATCATGGAGGCATGACCTCTGGGTGATAAAACTGGGTTGAAGTTGTTTGTGGACATTTGTGAGTTTTACTACCATTTTATTACGGATTATGCAGCTCATACAAAACCCTTGACTAAGCTCCTGAAGAAGAATGTATCTTTCAAGTGGAATGCCAATTGCCAAGAGTCATTTGAATGGGTAAAAAAATAGTTGGCGAGTTCACAGATTTTGAAGCCATTCAATCCCGATCTCAAGTGTTGTGTTACTGTTGATGTATGCAAATTAAGGTCTGGGGCAGTACTAAGCCAAATTGATGGTAAATAGAGAATACTGTTATGCTTGAAGAGTTCTGAGATAGGCAGAAACTCATTATTCTACTATTGTAAAGTAGCTCCTTGCCTGTTGGTGGGTGGTACAAATGTTCAAACCTTACATTTGGGGTACAAAGTTTTTGGTTTGTACTGATCATTAACCCCTGGTTGACATATTGTTGACAATTGCAAGATTGACCACAAAACTGTTACAGTATTATTTCGAATTATCACATATTCGAGGTGACAAAAATGTTCAAGCTGATTTCTTGTCTAGATTTCCTTGCACTGAAGATGGCATGAACAAAGGAGACGAAGGGGTGGATGATCATTGCTTGATTGCTGCCGTGGATTTGGAAGAGTTTTGTGCGGTGTTCGAGGAGGAGTGGAAAAAGGAAATGAATTTCGATGAAGTGAAGTGACCAAAAAAGTTATATTGTATGTGAGTAGTGGTTGGCCAGTTGAGAAATCCCTAGAGATTCCATGTCAACCTTATTGGAAGATTCGTGACGAACACATTGTCAAAGACAGTCTTCAATTGAGAGGTCACAGTTTGGTACCACCAGAAAGGGTGAGGCGTAAATTGATACTGATGGCCATGAGGGACATTTGGGAAAGACCTTGACGAAAAGCAGATTTAGACAGAATTTGTGGTGGCCATCCATGGACAATGAGATTTATTGTGTTGTGGGGGAATGAGATTTGTGTGCTTGGGCCGAGAAGAACATTGTTTTGAGGGAGCCACCCTTGCAGCCAATAGAGTGCCCTTCCAGAGCTTGGGGAAAAGTTGGCATAGATTTGGTTAGTCCATTTATTCTAAGTGGCCAGAAGTCAAGTTTGTGATAGAACCAAGTGCAAAGACGGTCATAGAATAGCTAAAGGAAATATTTCTTAGAGAAGGTTTCCCCAAATTCATGATTTCAGACGAAGAATTGCAATTTGTGAATGGAGAGGTGGATTCTTTCCTCAAAGCAGGTGATATTAAGCACCTTAAGAATTCACTTTATCATACCCAATCTAATGGTTAAGTGGAACGAAGGAATAAAGTATTGTCCGAGTGCATTCAATGGGCGATTGCTAACAAGTGTGTTGTTATGAATGCAGTTTGTTCCATGCTGTGGTTTTATCGTACAAGTGTGCATTGTTCTACGCAAGTTTCCCCTTTTGAACTATTGAGAGGAAGGAAACCAGCCACCAAATTTTGTCCCAACTGGATAAGCAGGTGGGTGAAGGTTGGGGTTCAACAGGATAAACAGGATGCTAGGGTCAAGAAAAATGTTGCCACTGTTAAGAGCAAACAAAAGAAATTGTTTGATGAGTGCAACCTCATAAGTAAAGTGACAGTGAATGTGGGAGATTTAGTTTGCATCAAAAAAGGTTAGCATGTCAAAAAAGGATGTGAAAGGTTCAGTGACCCAGTCATTGTGGATAACGTGTGTGGAAACGCAATCAGGGTCAATGGGTCAAACTGGTGGAATTTGGAAAGGGTTGTCAAATACAGTTTTACGTCTGACCAAGAGAGAAGTTTTGATAAACAAGAGAGACGTGATAAATCAAGTTTGTCAGATGAAGCATCTGTTCCTATGAGAAGGTCTGCTCCATGAACAGATCCTAGGCCCATGGTCCGCAGAAGCAACCGATCCAGATGTCTTCCTCTTAGGTATAGGCCCATGGTCCGCAGAAGCAACCGATCCAGATGTCTTCCTCTTAGGTACATAAATTAAACTAGGAATATTTTATCATTGGTCTTTCCTTTATATTGTTCTTAACTGTGGTTAAGGATCTTCCTTCAAGAGTTGTGTGTCCCAGCAAGGAAATATAGTTTGTTCTTTCTAGTCAAGAATTGAGATTATTGTTTCTTTGTATTTTTTTATTTAAGGATTCTGTACTAGTCTTTCAGCAGCATTTGGTACAAATTGTTATTGCATGAAGTGATGTAAGTTGTTAAGTTTCTAGTCTGTACAATGTAGTTAGAATTGGCTTTGTTATTGTTTGGAGGGGAAAGGTAATGTGATGCTCAGACGTACCAGTTTTGGTAATGTCTGAATACAGAATGTTCTAGTGACTGACATAGAATGTTTAGACAATGGAATTGAGGTTCGTATTACTGGTGGTGACAGTTGGTGTGTGGATTAAGGCAGTCACAACATGCCTTGTGGCTCCTGAGGATTACACCTACCTCTTCCTTCCAGCGTGGTGTTTCTCTTCATTTGTTTCACCACACCTTTGTTGGTGACAACCAGGAGCAACCAGAAGCTGCCAGGGACTCTAATACCGCTCTGTGAAATGTATTATAGGCAATAGGTCCAAAAACAGACTTCTTAAGTTGTCTTGGGCGAGACCTAAAAAGAGATGCAACCTTTATTCAACCACTTGTTGGACTGTAGTTGGACAAAGACTTTGATCCTGCTTTGACCCTCATCTGCTCAGGTAGCTTTACCCTAACCACCTACCTCAACTTTATCTTGCATTCCATTCACGCTCTTCTTCTCATCATAACTTTAAGACTTTTGATATTCACAGAAGGCATTTAGGAGTCCTAAAGTTAGGAGTCCTAACTTCTGTGAATACCGAAATGAGTAAGTGCCTTCTATGAATATCAAAATGAGTAAGTGCCGTCTGTGAATACCAAAATGGTAGTAAGTTTAGGATTTTGTCTTAAGTTAGTTCTGTGAATTGGGCCCTAGGTGTCCACTTAAAATGAATAGAAGAGGCATGTGATCCATACACAATGTAAACCTCTTGCTCTTGCTTATAGTTTTAAAACGTGTTCACTGTCCACACGTCAAGTCCAATCACTGAGTAAGCTTTCTCTACTTCACCTATGATACAAATGGTACTGTGAATTCTCTCATAACATACATTATATTTGGTTTGAAGTTCCATGCATAAAATGGCTCCACAAAGCAAAATTCAGCCAGTAAGCCACTCAGGCTGCAGGGGTAATCCTTTTCAGGATGCTCTTGCTCTCGCCCACTGAAGTGGCATACTTCATCATCGGGTCAAGCTCCACAATGGTTGTCGAGGTAGAGTGACCAACCGTCCTTAAATTTCACGGGCCGTCCGGTACTTTGGTTTGATATCTATAATGCGTCCGTAATTTGGGGTCCCCAAATTACGAATCCCTTACAAACATCATACTAAAATCAAATTGCGGAATTTCAGGAAGGTATGCTGTTTCCCTTCGAGAGGCCCCATGAGTTTAAAAGTTTCCACTCAGGGCCTCTTGCACTTATCATTTAATCTGTAGATTGAGGTTGCATGCAGCAGAACATCCTGTACCTCGTAAAGACTGTGGACTGGCCCACTGTCATTCTGAGACTGCAGACGATTATCAAAGCTGCGCGCATACCAAAAAACTGTAAAGTGCAAGATTGTCTCAACCTTATATAAACATATTTTGAATTGTACTTATTTTGGTTATTTATTTATCTATATACTATTGTGTGATCTCCTCTGATATGTCTGTAAAATGTATGTTTTGTCCCAATTTTTTTTCCGGAATTTTGACCTTCTGTCCTGAATTTATTTCCTGAATTTTGACCCTTTGTCCTGAATTTTTACACTGACCGTCCTGGATTCGCGCCCTTGCCAGTTGGTCACCCTATGTCGAGGGCATGAGTTACAGTTACTTGTATTAACTATAACTGGTGAATTTAAGTGGTTTTTAGAGTTTAAAATGTTACATTTCACACAACTAAAAATAATTGTAACCTCTTTTTATCAGTGGAAGTCTGAGTTAAAAAAACAGTAAAGTCTGATCTCATTACCAGACCTAACTATAATGTTACTTTACCCTCTGAATAATTAAAATGTTACATTTCACACAACTAAAAAATAATTTTAACCTTTTTTTATCAGTGGCATTCTGAGTTAAAAAAAAGTAAAGTAAGATCTCATTACCAGACCTAACTATAACGTTACTTTAATCTCTGAATTATTTTCAGTGAATATCTAAGGTTTTTTAATGTAAAGTAAAAATATAAATGAATGTCATTTTAAGCAAGCCAGACTTACTCGCTTTAACAAAGCATCAGAACTTCAAAATCTAAATAGCTGGCCTATTGCTTTTAGCAAGTAGACAGCCCATATTAAGCAGACCTATTGAATTTTTCAAACTCATAACAGTAATTTATCATTACCCATATTCCAAAGTAATTTTTATAAATATAAACATGGCAATGCATTCAAATTATTGTTACCTGAACATTTAGAAATAAAGCGTTTTTATTTCAAACATCTCTAAATGTGTGTCTAAGTCTTTCTTTAACATTCTTCAGGCCACAAAATGCAGTTAAGAACTGATCAAAAGATGTCCCCACACTCCAGCTGAAGATCATATGGCTCCAGCTGAGAGCTTTTTTAAACTAACGGTATGCTTTCCTGAGGTCATGGATGAAATGACCATGGAGACTTACAGTTTATTTTTTTTAAACTTTCCTGGGGAGCTGCTGTGCTCTGTGCAACCCCCCACAATACTTTTCAAAATTGTAGGTGGTGCTCCATACAGACTCTCCTTGGAGCACAACAACAACCATAATAACAATTTAAAAAGCCCATGCATGGCATTATGGGGCACTCCCGAGAGGGAGCAGTGAATAAGTTATTAGCAGCCTTGCCAATTTGGTAATGAAGCAACAAAGCTGATTTTCTGTTTTATTATGTACTTGGGTGCCAAGTCACACCCATGGCACCCACAGCCCACAGAAGGCAGCACAGGGATCCCACTCCCGCGCTGCCCACGTCTTTTTTAAAAAGAATGTCATTTTTTCAAAGTGGGTGCTCTGATCCCACCTGAGAGCTCGAAGCAATGCAAGGCATTTGGAAGCACGGAGGGAGGCCCATAGCTGTCGTGGCCCTGCGGGCTTCCCTGCCAGCACCTATCCTGGGCGCTGGCAGGAGCCACTGTGCTGCTTTAGTCCGGCATGGCGGGTGCAGCTTTTATTTTTGCTCCCACCAGGCAGGAGCAAAGCTATATTCCTTTCCCAGGAGAATGCAGGCAGGAGCCAAGATTATATTCTATCTTACACTCTCGGGCAGAAAACAAGTCAGTGTGCCAGAGCATGGGGCCCATGAACACTGGCTCTCTTTGGGTACATGACAATAGAGTCCATAGCGCCCTTCTGTGTCTCAGGGAGGGGGCCACATGCCCCCTCCTCAAAGTAACTACATTGGTCCCAGGGGATGGGGTCCTTTGGGTTTTCAATGGCTCAGAGAAATGGTGAGCCGCACGCCTCCTGGACCAAACTAAATACATCAGCCCTGGAAAAGGAACCCCTGGGCCCTTTTAATGGCTGCTGGGGTTGGGGATGGGGTTTCTGAAGCCTTCTAATGGCTCAGGGAGGAGGGCTGCATGCCCCTCTCAAAAATAAGCATTCAGCCCCAGGGGGATGTGTTCCCTGGGGCCTTCTAATGGCTTGTGGAAGGACACTGCACACCCCCTACCCAAAAAATAAGCTAGCACCAACCCTCTGGGCCCCAGGGATTTATTTCATAAGGATGAGAGGCTGATATTTTTTGGGGAAAAATTTACAGTGGTTCTGCGGATCCTTTGTGAATTCAGGGTGCCAGGAACAAAATGTACCTTTTGGCACTGTGGGGGAGGGGGAAGCTACCCTGCTACCCTATTTGTATTTTTAACCTTTTTGCAGGACAGGGCACTGAGTCTCCAAGTCTAAAAATGGTTGCCACAACATATTCGTTGATGTTGTGGCAGCCAATCAGATTTTATATTTTGATCTGTCAGGTCGCGGATCCACCATGGCATGAAATATGGATACATTTTGAACCTCAATTTCTCAAAAATGACTGAACGGATTTACACCAAAAAGCACAAATTCTGGATCAAGATTTAGCTTTTGCCCACATTTGGTGTAATTCTGTTAAGCTATTTCAGCTGTAGCTGTGCCTAGTTTTCATTTGAGAAATTGCACAGCAAAAACATGTTTTGGGTTGCCCCATTTTCTCGCCCACAACTGGACGATTCACTCCAAAACTTTCCAGGAAGGAGCTGAGGTGAATGAGACTTGTCTTTGAAAAGTTTTGTGACGATTCATCAAATGGCACCAAAGTTAAAAGCAACCTAAAATATATGTGTACATATTCACGGCCGAGGATTGGGATAGTTATGTATGGTAATAAAATCTTACCTTATGATAGAAATCCTTACAAATTCACTGATAACCAAAGGTTAAAGTGATATTATGGTTATGTGAATATTTCACTAAAACTTTATTTTAACCTGAAAAAACTGAAATTCACCAGTTATAGTTAACTGAAGTAACTATAACTCAGTCCCTCATGCCCTAGCAACGCACTGCTTAATACTGCACATATTGTATCACTCTTGACATGTTCTAAGACAGAATCGATATCATCACTGTAACATCTGAAATGACATAATTGGTGACAACACTGTGCATGGCAGGGGTGTGAGTTATAGTTACTATAACTGGTGAATCTCTATGTTTATTTTATTTGAAAGCGTAACTTTTTAACTGACATTTTCAACTTACCATAACATCACTTTAATCTTTGTTTTTTTCAGAATATATATATATATATATATATATATATATATATATCTCAAACAACAAGAGTTTGCCTGCAATGAGAGGCCCTCAACAGGTAAGTGTTCATTAAGCTTTTCATTTGATGGGCGAAGACAGGCAAAGCAGCGTGATGCCGCACAGTGATTTAAAAGTCCATCCGACGCGTTTCATGCCTGGAAGGCACTTCTTCTTAGGATCTGGGCTTTCCATCAGCTCAATGCTTGCGGCGGTATTACAGCTCCACATTTATCGTATCCATACCCCGCCCGGAGTGGGCGTGGCCACCCGCGTGGCCTGTTGGTCTCTGTGGTGCCATCAGTGAAACTACAGTGAGTCGCCCAGCATTTCACTTTTCTAAAATAACTTCCCAAGTGGGTTGTGAAGGCAATTGCGTCACTTTTCAGGCCGTTAACATCTTCCATCGGCCAGTACCTGTTCCTGATGTCGAAACGCCAGTTGACGTCTCGACAGGACTGCACCAAGGCACAGCGGGGCTCTTCTCGCGGCTCAGGCGGTGCCGCTTCACATCAAACAACAAGAGTTTGCCTGCAATGAGAGGCCCTCAACAGGTAAGTGTTCATTAAGCTTTTTGTTTGATGGGCGAAGACAGGCAAAGCAGCGTGATGCCGCACAGTGATTTAAAAGTCCATCCGACGCGTTTCGTGCCTGGAAGGTACTTCTTCTTAGGATCTGGGCTTTCCATCATCTCAATGCTTGCGGCGGTATTACACCTCCGCATTTATCGTATCCATACCCAGCCCGGAGTGGGCGTGGCCACCCGCGTGGCCTGTTGGTCTCTATGGTGCCATCAGTGAAACTACAGTGAGTCGCCGAGCATTTCACTTTTCTAAAATAACTTCCCAAGTGGGTTGTGAAGGCAATTCCGTCACTTTTCAAGCCGTTAACATCTTCCATCGGCCAGTACCTGTTCCTGATGTCGAAACGCCAGTTGACGTCTCGACAGGACTGCACCAAGGCACAGCAGGGCTCTTCTCGCGGCTCAGGTGGTGCCACTTCACATCAAACAACAAGAGTTTGCCTGCAATGAGAGGCCCTAAACAGGTAAGTGTTCATTAAGCTTTTTATTTGATGGGCGAAGACAGGCAAAGCAGCGTGATGCCGCACAGTGATATAAAAGTCCATCCGACTCGTTTCGAGCCTGGAAGGTACTTCTTCTTAGGATCTGGGCTTTCCATCAGCTCAATGCTTGCGGCGGTATTTCAGCTCCACATTTATCGTATCCATACCCCGCCCGGAGTGGGCGTGGCCACCCGCGTGGCCTGTTGGTCTCTGTGGTGCCATCAGTGAAACTACAGTGAGTCGCCGAGCAATTCACTTTTCTAAAATAAGTTCCCAAGTGGGTTGTGAAGGCAATTCCGTCGCTTTGCAAGCCGTTAACATCTTCCATCGGCCAGTACCTGTTCCTGATGTCGAAACGCCAGTTGACGTCTCGACAGGACTGCACCAAGGCACAGCGGGGCTCTTCTCGCGGCTCAGGCGGTGCCGCTTCACATCAAACAACAAGAGTTTGCCTGCAATGAGAGGCCCTCAACAGGTAAGTGTTCATTAAGCTTTTTATTTGATGGGCGAAGACAGGCAAAGCAGCGTGATGCTGCACAGTGATTTAAAAGTCCATCCTACGCGTTTCGTGCCTGGAAGGCACTTCTTCTTAGGCTCTGGGCTTTCCATCAGCTCAATGCTTGCAACGGTATTACAGCTCCACATTTATCGTATCCATACCCCGCCCGGTATGATAAATGTGGAGCTAAATAAATGTGTCTGCTGATTGTGGGAAGGTGATATACATGACGAACGGCGAGAGGTGTCATCGCAACCCACTGGGGATTTCATTTCTACATTAGACAGCAAGTGCGTGGCAACTCACTAGAGTAAGACAGGAGGCACTGCAATTACCACAAGGCCACGCGAGTGGCCACGCCCAACTGGGCGGGAATTAGAATAATTAAATTGGTGCCCCAAAGACTTCCACGACACTCATCTGCTACTTGCTTGCAGCCCATGAAGAAGTACGGACAGTACGAAACGCGTCGGCAGCAACTACTTTGTGCGAGGCAGTTGAGCTGTTTTGAACATTGTTTCCTGCAATAAATTGATAGCGAAAAGAAACTGACTTTTGGTGGCTCCCTTACAGCAGGCAACTAGTGTTGATATATATATATGTATATATATATATTCACTGAAAAAACCATAGGTTATAGACCATATATAGTTAGGAATTAGCATTTACAAAACCTTGAAAATTCACTGAAAAAATCATAGGCTATAGACCATATATAGTTAGGAATTAGCATTTAAAAAACCTTATTTTACTCACACAAAACCATTGAAATTCCATATATAGTTAGTTGCACTAACTATATATCGCGCACCCGCAATCCACTGCTGATCATGTCACATATTACATCATTCATGACATGGTCAGTGACATCACTGATGACATCTCAAATGACATCACTGGTTCAAACCACCGATCCTTTCCTTTGCCCTTTTACCGGAACTTTGGACTGCCTCCCCCTCTTTTACATTTTCTAGAGAAAACAAAACATTAACCACTACATTAGCATAGCAGTTGACACCAGAACTGTTTTCAAATTGAAAACCAACAACATCTTCAACAGAATCCTTTTTGTTTCTGCTGTGACCCTGCTACAGCACAGGCATTGTCCCCAGCAGTAATTCTGCAATGCCGGTAAGTATAGCTGTGGTGCCTACTGGACTCACTCACCCCCGCGGCGCCCCACGCCGTTATTTGCTGGGCGGCAACTTACTAGACATCACCTTCGTGACATCCAGATTTCAGCGCTTTCTGCTGCCTTGGAACTATTCGCACAACAGACCGCTACTGACAATCCACCCCCCGGGACGCCCCACGCCGGATACCCAAATCAGTGCGCCACCCAGGCAACATCTTCTGAATTTTCATAATTTGAAAGAACTAGTAACATGTCCTCATCAGGAATTTCCTCATGAAAAGTCTGCAATGATGATTCTTGTAACTCTATGGTCTCCAAACATTCGATAAATTCGCCATCAAGAGATTGATCAAAAAAATCATTCAAGTCATCTCCTCCTTGTGAGAATATTTCATTATTGGTGCTGTCAATTTCAATAAATGTATTGGATAATTCAAAAGAAATTGCCACGGTCTCTTCGTTGTTTAAATGTTTTTACTGTTTTTGTTTTGTTGTATATATTTATAAGTTATTAAAGTTTTATAATCCTACTACTTTGTTGGAGTGCTATATATTTTTAATATGACACATAATTGTAAAAACTTTGATGTACAAAGAGTCATCCCTGGAATCTTCCGCTTCAGGCTCGGTCCCCTCCCCAATCACAATACAGGATGGTTTTCAGATAGTAGGAACACGTGTGGTGTGACGGATCTCATCGGGTGTGGGCCTTGATCTACTATAACTCCTTTGAAGAGGGGTGATTCTTTACAGCTGGGGCCATAAACTACATCTGCAGGGCTAGCTGATAGCCTGGACAATCGGACACAGAGGAAGAGGAGTGTCAGAGGGTGCGGTAGTGAATAGGGCGAAAGGGAGGTGTCGGGCGGGCACAGAGTGTGATTCTCAGGGAAGAGCAGCGCAGATGGGGGGAGGTTTATTGCCCATGCATAAGACAGAGAGCGGGGGTGACCAGTGCCTGGGGAAGATGCTTGCGAGGGTGGGGAGCCATGCTACGAATCGACAGCGTGCAGAGAGTGGGTCTGGTCAAGGCATCTAAAATGGCTGCCGTGCACGACAAAAGTGTGGCATTTCAAAAAAGGCAAGATGGCGCAGACAATGTTTTTCAACACTTCCTCATTTCCTTCGAATCGAACGTTAACAGACGTTGGTGCATATTACCAAAGTTAAGCGATATTTATCGCTAACGATGCTTAGCAACGAATTTTTTACCGCTAAGCATCGTCAGAAATTATCGAAGATAAACCTTGCTATTATCAAGGTTTATCGCAAATGCGATAAAAAACGGCCGCAATGCATGAATATCGCTAAAAAGTCAGCGATATTCATGCATTACCGAGCTAATGCTCTTAGCCATGTTATCCACCTCCCATTGGATAACATGGCTAAGAACTGCTCAGGGCAGGTGTTAGTTTTTGGAGATATTCGTGCTTAGCGCGAATATCTCCAAAAGTTGGTAATAGGAGATAGATATCTTGCATGTTGTAATGCAAGTTATTGTGGTATATGGAACTCATACCATAATCTCTCAGGAAAGCAGAAACTGATCCTTTTGGGACCGCCTGAGAAGGCCTAGGAGGTGAGGGGTACTCTACTTTGCCCCCTTTTCACGTTCCGAACTATTTTTTTTTACTCTCTTCTGTAATTACACAAAATGGCAGCGATAAGATGCATCAGAGACAGACAGTGAGAGAAAGGAGGCCGGAGATGAAGAAGAGATGTCAAATACACATTGGAGATAATATAGTGGGAGAATTTATTTATTTATTTATTTTAAAAATTTATAAAGCGCAGCGTATACCCGTGGGTGTCTTGGCGCTGTAACTTTGCTGAAAATCCCAGATTGAGAAGGGAAGTAAATATGAGTAAACTTACCATGTAACATAAAAATGTTGCACTCTATACTATAAGTCTCATTTTATACTACAATCACTTCGCTACAACCTCATAAATTAAAAATAAAAATGAATAATGTCAAACAATTTTTGATTTCTAAATATAAATTTATTCTTCTGAATTTTCAAAATTTGAAAGAACTAGTAACATGTCCTCATCAGGAATTTCCTCTTCAATCATCTCATCTGGAATCTCCTCATGAAAAGTCTGCAATGATGATTCTTGTAACTCTATGGTCTCCAAACATTCGATAAATTCGCCATCAACAGATTGATCAAAAAAATCATTCAAGTCATCTCCTCCTTGTGACAATATTTCATTATTGGTGCTCTCAATTTCAATAAATGTAGTGGATAATTCAAAAGAAATTGCCACGGTCTCTTCATTGTGAGCCATTTTATTTTGAAATTGCTTGCTGTAAATTGCAGAAAAAAATAATCACTTTCATTTATCGTTTTTAGTAATACATAATATAAAACTAACTTTATCAAGTATTTAGTATAACAGAAGGACTGTAAATAAATAACAGAAAACATTTTTCAAATTATCTTCAAGTGTACAACATAGTTCCCCTTACAAATTAACAACTCACCTTTTTAAAAGTAGGAGAAGTGTTAGTACTGTGTAAATCAAACACCAGCAATTGACCACCAAAAATTCCTCACAAATGTACCTCAGACAGTAGTATCACAAAATGGCTGTGGTTTCCTCTCATTTTAGATATATACATAACCAATTAACTTTCATCACACACAAATACAAAACCAAAGTAACATTTTAATTGGGTCTAAATTTCAACACTTTCAAATGTGTTTTCCCCATGCAATTTTCCATAGGACATTTAGATACGTCTACAGCCTGAATGGCTGAACGGAATTACACCAAACTTGGCAAAATGGTACATCAAACCTAAGAGGTCAGGGAGGATCTACTATGCCCCCTTATGGTCATTTGCCCCTTCGCTTTGGCCTCCTCTTGTCTCTCGATCCTACCGAGAGACAAGATGGCGGCCGCTACGGACTGTTTGGAATGTTTACAGACGCCGGAGAACCAATCAGCTTCGCAAAGCTCCGTAACGCGAAAAGTACGCGAAGCGGAGCGCTGTTACAGATATATATCTTTTTTTGAACGTTAATTTCTCAAAATCCACTGGAGCACATATATTGAGACCTAGCAAAGGCACATCGGGCTACCAGTCCCTACAATTTTGCCAAGTTTCGTGCAAATCCATTCAGCCGTTCGATTATGATTATTTTTTTTTTTTTTGCCCCGCGGGGCCCTTTTAAAACCTCCACAACAAACCTAGGGGGTCAGGGAGGATCTACTATGCCCCCTTATGGTCATTTGCCCCTTCGCTTTGGCCTCCTCTTGTCTCTCGATCCTACCGAGAGACAAGATGGCGGCCGCTACGGACTGTTTGGAATGTTTACAGACGCCGGAGAACCAATCAGCTTCGCTTCACAAAGCTCCGTAACGCGAAAAGTACGCGAACTGGAGCGCTGCCTGGTCCGCTGTTACAGATATATATCTTTTTTTGAACGTTAATTTCTCAAAATCCACTGGAGCACATATATTGAGACCTAGCAAAGGCACATCGGGCTACCAGTCCCTACAATTTTGCCAAGTTTCGTGCAAATCTATTCAGCCGTTCGGGCTAAAAGTGAGGCCAACCGCCCTATGGAAAACTCAATGTTAAAAACACGTTTTGGGACCCCCCTTTTTTCTCGGCCCCCCCTTGACGAACCCCCCCCCAAATTTTCAGGGGCTGCTCAGAAACAAAATGTTCCATTTTCCTGAAAATTTCAGCCAATTCCGTCCACAAACGCCAAAGTTATTAGACATAGAATTTTCAAAAATCCCATAGAGAAAAAATCCTAACTATATATACCTACTGGCGACCGCCAGTAGGTAATATATATATATATATACATATATATATATATATATATATATATATATATTTATCCATATACACACACACACACCTGCCCTGTTGTGATCCCCTGTGCCTCATTACCAAGTAATGTGCCCAAATATTCTGCCTGGCAAGTTCTGTTTCTTTTGGTTCGACACAGCCTGTAAATCTTCTTTTTTATCAGAATGACTCTCAAATGGCCTCTCTTGGATTGAAGGAGCAAATCCTACCCCACAGATTCAGAGCCGACATCCGTCAATATATTACTCCAACTTCCACTATGTCAGAAGGCCCCAAGCCTGAGGTTTGCACAGCTTCAAGCCGGTGTGTCTGATTCCAGTTGAATAGCAAGTTTAGAGAGCCGCTCTCCCAGTGTATGATTGGCTATGTCCTCTTGCCATACTGCAAATGGAGACCAGATTCTCAGATGCTTTGTGTATTGTAGCACTGTCACCCAAAGAGCAGGCACACAGGCTTGTGGTTCAGAACCAGACCATGGGCCAGATGTACGACCCGCTAATCAGAGAGTAGCAAATTGTGTTGCATTTGCGACTCGCAATTTGCAACTCGCTAATTGGGATGCACAACAGTGTCTGAGACACGGTTTGCAATTCCCATTGGGGTCGCAAATTGCATGCCTCATGCATATTAATGCAATTTGCAACCCCATCGGGAATGGCTGCCACAGCCAGGGATGGTGGCCTGCTGGGGTCAGCAGACCTCCATGTCTGAGATAGGTTTTAAATAAAGCAGTTTTTTTTTAATGTAGCCCGTTTTCTTTAAAGGAAAACATGCTGCATTGAAAATATATAAATTAAACGTTTCAGTAAAATTTTGAAAGGACCACTGCCTGCCATTAAAAAATATTTGTGCATGCATTCACAAAGGGGAAAACCCCTTAACGTTTGCGAGTGCTCACTACTGAGAAGGGTGGAAAACTGCAAGTGTTTTGAGACGGCAATTGCAGTCGCAAAACATTCTTACATAAATTAAGGAGTTGCTATTAGGAAGGGACCCCCTTGGAACGCCCTTTCCTAACAACGATACGCGAATCCTATTTTGCAAGTCGCAAACTGATTTGCGACTCGCAAATTAGAATTATTATTTTTTTTTTTTTTTTAATTTTATTGAAATTTTCATTGAGCAATCAGTATACATACATCAGATGCATAGCTTGGACGGCAGTTAACATCAGCTTAGTGCTCATTGAACTATGAACAATAACCACAGTGCCAAAGGTCAGATTGTGCAATAGAACAGTATTCGCACCATATGTGAAGCAGTCCGAAATGGGCAACTGCATGTTGCATAATATCCCCACCCACAACAGACCAGAGCATAATCACAATGTCCGAGGTAATGCGGGTTCATGACATCAAAAGTTCTGAATGGACAGTGTCAGTCTGAAGTTGAATCATCAGAAGACAGCAAATACTCCAGCAGAGGAGCCCAGATATCTGTGGGCCGTGACGACCTTGGCAGTTCTTCCGCATAAGTATCTAACTGATCTTGACAGTACACCATATCTTTCTGTTTTTGGGCATCGCCGAATGTCCCAAGTGAACAGGATGCACCTCTTCGCCAACAGCAAGGCTAGTTGTACAAATTTCCCAATTCTCCCTTGTAGTTGCGGTCCATGACCAAGCAAACATAGCGATGGGGTGTTACACAAAACCAGACCTGTCATGTCATTAATAAGATCTATAACCTTCACCCAATATTGAAAGACACGCTGACACTGCCACGCCAAGTGTATAAAGCGAGCACCCCCCATTCCACACCACTTACATTCATCAGTTGCCCTGAGGCCAGCTCTCCATAATCTGTGAGGGGAGTGATAAGTTTGATGAAGAAATTTAAGGTGTATTATACGAAGATTGCTGTTGGACGTTAGACGCCCTGTTATTGAGCATATCTTCATCCAATCCTCTTCTGTTAAAGAGGGGTCTATGTCAGGATTCCATCCTGTCAAGCATGGGGCAGAATCATGTGGCATGTCTTTCTGCACGGCCCTATAGAGCTTGGTGACCAGCTTTCTTTTTGTAGGAGCTGTTATTGCCAGTTGCAATGCTGACAGGGTCTCTGGCTCATCCGGGAAGCTTGGATAGTGGTCCTTAATCGCCCGCCGCAACCTATAACATGTGAATTGAAACAATAATGTAGGGTTATGGATATATGATAGATCGACCCCTGATAGGTATGTACCCTCCGGAAATAAATTACTCATATGCGTGATGCCTGCTTCTCTGAGTGCCTTAACAGACCCCTGGTCTTGGGCTACTGATAGCGCTGCGTGGCCTTCTATGGGTAACGCTGGCGCGCATAGGGGAAGCTTTCGTGTGTGGTGACCTATCGCCTGCCAGGCTGCTACTGTGACGTCCAGTGTGTTAATCTCTACTCTGGGAATGTGCCTGCTCGTGTGTGTCAGAACACCTCACAGGGGGACAGGGTATGCGTCTCCCTCCTTCACCGCGACATGCGGTATGAAGTCATGTGGTTTGTACCAGTAATAGGCGTAGTGGGCCTGGCAACAGAGGTAATAAACATATAAATCTGGTGCATTAAACCTGCTTTTTTAGTATGTGAGCGACAAGGTACGCCAACTGATCCTTGGTTGCTTTGCGCCCCAGACAAGTCTCAACAGCTGAGTTTGCAGAGTTTTAAAGAAATGCTTGGTAAGCGGAACCGGTACATTGCAGAATAGATATAAAAACTTAGGCAGCACTACCATCTTTATGATTGAGATTCGGTCCGCCAGGGACAGTGGACGGCATACCCACCTGTCAATCTGCGCGACTAGCGCCATGTATGCCACACCGTAATTTTCTGTGAAAACCGTTTTTGGGTCCCTATGTATCCACACGCCTAAATACCTAACTGGGTCCACAGACCAGACCAGTGGGTATTCGACTGTGGGAGGGGTAGTTGCCGCCGTCAGGGGGATAAATATAGATTTGTCCCAGTTGATATTAAGACCAGAGAACAGGCCAAATTTTACATACTCGCGAAGGACAGGGGACAAGTACTGGTTGGGTTCGCGGATATATAGGACCATATCGTCCGTATACATTGAAATCCCTACGGACCAGTTATGAAAGTTGAGAGCCACCGCCCTGTGTGCCTGCCGTATTTTACAGGCCAGTGGTTCCAGAACAATAGCAAATATGAGTGGGGAGAGAGGGCACCCTGGCGTGTGCCACGGCCAATCTCAAATGGTTCAGACGTATCTCCTCCCACTCTGACTCTCGCCGATGGTTTTGCATAAAGTATCTGGATCCAGCGTGTAAAAATTGGGGGGAAGCCCATTCTACAGAACATGTGCAGCATGTACCTCCACTCGATTGAATCAAACGCCTTGCCGGCATTAAGGAGGACAGCAACAGCAGGCAGATCTGGATTCAGGACATGAAGCATGGCAAAAATGGTACGCAGATTGAGGGATGTAGAGCGATCGGGAATGAACCCAGCTTGATCGGGCAGCACCAGCAATGGAATAAGCGGCTGTAATTTTGTGGCAAGGATTTTAGCCAGTATCTTAGCATCTAAATTAATAACGGACAAAGGACGGTATGACTCACAATAATCAGGAGATTTATCTTTTTTGAAAAGGGTAATGATCAGTGCCTGTCAAAGGGAGGGAGGGAGCCTGCCAGACTCATACGCTTCCACATACATTCCCAATAGGTGGGGAGCAAAAATGTCGGCATGCGCTTTGTAAAATTCGGCAGTCAGCCCATCCGGCCTGGGGGCTTTTCCATTCAGGAGTGATTTAATGGCGTCCACTACCTCCTCTACTTCTAGTGGCAGACTAAGGTACTTTCGATGTACATCTGACAACCACGCGCAAGCCACATCATCTAGATAATCGTTCGTGGCCTGTTCGTCCATCCCTACTTTGGAAGTGTATAGCGTGGCATAAAATTAGCGGAATTGCTCCACTATGGAAGCGGTAGAAAAGTGGGTTTGCCCGTCCGTGCCTATAATGCACTCCACTGGAAGGTAACTAGCCCTGCTCTGTAGTCGCCCAGCCAATATCCTACCAGGCCGCCCACCTTCGCCGTAATGCCTAGCTACGTGGCGCTTGGAGAGATATTTTACCTCCGTCTCCGCTAGGGTGTTGTAATCGTCAATGAGTTTGTGTATGCTGGCGAGAATGGCTTTCAGGGGAGTATTGTCATATTGGGTTTCTAGCTCTCACAGCTGTCTCTCAATGGTAGATAGCCTACCCCTTAAGTCCCGCAGTATCCCCGCAGAAGTGCTAATGCAAGTACCTCAGATTGTAGCTTTGAAGGCCTGCCACAATGTTTCCTGGCTGTCCACTGAACCCACATTGACTTCAAAGTATTGTGTTTTATGGTGTCAGCATATATTGGGTCGAGGAGTGACTCGGCACGAAAGCGCCATATGAAGGGCTTGTGTGGGGGACGTTCAGAGAAAGGAATACCAGATTATGATTAGACAGTGTCCTCGGGAGGTTACGGACATCTGAGACCCATGGGTATGCCACCCCGCTTAACAGCCAATAATCTAGTCTGGACCAGCCATTAGTCGCAGGTGTAATGTGTGTTCCCGCCATTACATCTATATTCCTCTGCCGCCATGCATCCACCAATCCAAACTCCAGCATACCATCCCTCACACATTTGGCGACCTTAACCATTCGAGCTCCCTGTGGATTAGATTTATCTAATGTGGGATCTAAGTGGGTGTTGAGGTCTCCCTCCATTATGAGCTCAGTTTCAGGCAAGGTGCGTAATTCCCCGAACATGTTGTGGTAGGCGGCCGGGTCATCCACCACCGGGCTGTAGACATTGACAATTGTTACTAGGACATTATCCAGTTTCCCCGTCACCATTGCCCAGCGGCCTTCGTGGTCCGTGCTAGTTTGGCGAGCCGTAAAGCTTACACCGTTTTTTACTAATATGAGAACTCCCCTTTGCGTAGGAGGAATAAGAAGACGCCAGGCGATATGACGCCCTTCGCTTGGCCACTCTATTCTCTGTCGGCTTAATTAGATGTGTTTCCTGCAGTAGTGCAAGTTATATATTGTGCCTGTCCAACTGCGCCAGTACTTGCCTGACTTTTTGCGGTGTGTTAAGTCCTCGGACGTTCCACGTGATACAATTATAAGTGTTCCCGGTCATGTGTCGTGTGGCAGTGCCATGCAACAGCGCGTGTCAGAACAACATACAATCGCTTTCAACAGCTGCAATAGTACAGTGCAACACTCCCGGTATTGAAGACCTTTGGCAAACAATAAACATACTCGGCTCCCCCCTCCCTCCACCCACTTCAGCATTCCCAACCTGCCAAAGACATTACCCAAACGTAACATCCCCAAAAACCCCAACAAAATTAAACTCAATTTCCATCGGGGATCACCCATCGGGGGCTGCGGCAGCTACAGCCACTCCCAGATAACAGAGGGAGAGGAGCCACCAATATGTCAGCGTACCCCACCAGCCCAGCGTAATCAGCCATCACACAAGAGCATGCAGAATAGTGTAAGAGATAGCATTCAACATTACCAGAAAAGTGCCCTCATCACAGTATCGCCCAGCTCTCACTCTCCGGCAGTCAGCCATGCATGTCTCTCAGTAGTCTTATATGTACCCCCCTTACTGTTAATTCATCGACATCAGACGTCGGGGAAGCAGACGAGTGTTGTCTCTGGCACCGCAGGGTCTTCGCATGTTCCATGGCATGCTTGGGATTTGTGAAAATGTTTCCGTTCTGCATGGTGCCAACTCGCAAACATGCAGGATACAACATTGCATACGGTATCTGCTCCTTTTGCAGAAGTTTTTTGATGGTCTGGAATTCCTTACTGTACATTTGCGGTAAAATCCGGATAAAAAGACAGCGCATTACCTTGATAGTTAATCAAGCCCTTGAGTCTAGTGATGCGGAGTACCGTGTCTCGATCTCTGAAATTGAGCAGGCGGGCTATGATGGGCCTCGGAGGGGTTCCTGGCAGGGGGCGCGCCGCAAGTGATCTGTTCGCCCTTTCGATGGCAAATAGAGGAGAGAGTTCATCCTTCCCACAGACTTACTGAAGCATCGCCTCTACAAAATCCTCCAGTCACCCCACATTCGTTGATTCCGGCAGCCCTAAAATGCGTATATTGTTTCGGCGCAATCTCGCTTCGATGATTTCGTTTTTGGCTTGAATAACTGCCATTAATTTAGTAAGGTCGGACGTCTTCTCCGCCACCTGTTGGAGGCCATCTTCCGCGTCCGTAATGCGCTGTTCTGCTTCTCCAATGCACGCCGCATGTTTGTCAAGCTTCGTCGAGAACTGATCCATTCTGCCATTCAACGCCTCTATCTTCCCGTCTATGCCTTGAAGACTTGCTTGAATGGCGGCCAGTACCTTCTCAATTGCCGTGGGGGGAGGTGTCGGCGCATCAGGCTCGGAGTCAGAAGCTGCGGTGTGTCTCGGCTTATTCCCTTTGCGTAATTCAAAAGTCAAGCGGAGTTGGTTTCTGTCATGTTTCCCCATTGTCTGTGCGGGTGCTGACCCAGAAGTGCTGCGCCCTTTGCTGCGCCCTTTGCTGCGCCCTGCGTCTCGCACTGGCAGAGCGAGGGGCGAAGTTGGCATGAACGGTGCTGTTGATGCTGCCCACGGGTGCTCAACCCTGGCTCGCCAATGGTGCCCGCAGCAATAGTCCCCCAAGGGCACTGTGGTTGAAGCGAGAGGCGAGGTGAAGGACGGAGGGGAAGCGGCAGGGGGTGGAGCGCTGCTAGGCCGCCGAGCATAGCATCGTGTTGCAGCCTATTTCGTGCTTCAGCGCCGGGTGCTTGCGTAGGTCTGCCATCCCGGCCTGCTCCCGCAGTCTCCGCAGCTCCCGCCCCCGACACGCAGGCACATTCACGCACAGCGGTGGTACCTCGGCGGGGTTTCTCCGCGACTGCTTCAGTCTTTGGGAGACTGCTCCGCCGGTCTTGTGGTCCAATGTGGCGCTCCTGACGTCCGTAGTGAGTTGCAGGTTAATCACGGGCCGCCATTACTTGCAGCCCACCGGCGGCCACGTGGTCTCCAGCAATCCGGTGTTTCAGCTCGGATCTGGTGCCACCGAGTATGAGCAGGCAGCTCCGGAGTTCAGCAATGCGGTCCCCCAGAAAAACCGCCGAAATTGCCGGGCTGGGGAAAGGATAATTGCAGGATAAGTGACGGTGGCTGGCAGAGCTACACTACCGTGCTGCCATCTTGCTGAGCTCCAAGCCACGCCCCCCGCAAATTAGAATTAGTACATGGGCCACTGTTTAGGTCTCGCGACCTATCGATGCGCGCATGCGCATCGAGCGGAGCGAGAATTCAAGTGGCCAAAATCCTCGTGAAACCACCAGCTTTTTGCTGGCGGTTTTCATGAAGTTCACGTGAACCACGTGATCAAACATGAACGCGCATCAGCCTCCCTCCCTCCTAATTGCATTTGCCGCATAGCACATCAAAGGGCTTCGCCCAGCGTGCGCTCTGCGGCTTCTCGGCTTCTCCTCCCCTAATTATTCTTGGATGGCCGGCCGGCACACAGCCTTCCTTGCATTTCTCCTCCCCCTCCCCAGCCAGCTTCCCCCAGGCCGTGTTCCCTCATCCCTCGCACCCCCTCCTCCTTCAGGCCCCCACCATTTGCTTCCATTTGCTTTTGCTTGTTTCAATATGAGCGCTTTTCACCAAACACATGTGAGCCAGCCCATTACGTGCTGCATGACACTGTCCCACTTTAGTAAGCGCCTCAATGTAACCAAGCACTTCAGACGCCACACTTGTAATTCATACACATGCTTATGCTTTTTTATTTTTATTTATGCTCAATAGCACCCGATTTGTTTGCTCTCCTCCCTGTGCGCTGTGTTCATCAAAGAAAGCTGTGCAGCCTCTTACTCGCACACGCCTTTGTTCCTCACTCCATACCGTCCGTGCTGTTTGTTTGATTTAAGCTGGCTTGTGTCATCAATCTACAACTTCGACGGCATGGCATAGAAATCTGTGCCTTTTATTTTCTCAAGACGCGCCAAGCTTCATGTTTCAGCGCATCCTTTATTTTATCTGTATGGTATTACAATAGTAGCGTTTGCTAACATCTATCATCACTGTTAGTCCACGATCACCTATTTGACATCGTTTACATGTACAGGTCCTTGTGCTTAATGTAGCTTAATGTAACTACGCTTATCAATAGACGTAGACATCGCCCTCATGAATATGTGCAGTTAGCTGCCATGTTTAAGTAGGGCTGTGATCGCCAGCATCCCAACACCACCCATTCTCCCACTGGAAAATAATTTTTTACATACAACTAAGGAACACAACAAGACCTTACTGGTGGACAAGTCCTCCAGCGTGGGCTACGCCAACTTCGTGAAGAAGCTGAAATTCGTGAAGAAGCTGCTGTCAGACTTCCCCGTGGTGCCATCTGCCACCAGAGTGGCCATAGTGACGTTCTCTTCCAAGAACAACGTGCAGTCCCGCGTGGATTACATCTCAGCGAGCCAGTCCCACCAGCTCAAGTGCTCCCTGCTGAACAAGGAGATCCCGGCCATCACCTACAAAGGAGGAGGAACGTACACGAAGGGGGCTTTCCAGAAAGTGGAGGTAAGGCTATGACTATAAACTGTGCGCGTCAATTGCCCTTTATAAGTTCCTCCACAGAGAGCAGTGGCGCCACACACTTAACAAGAAGTTATCTCCACATGCACAGCAAACTGTAATTTATGGTGACGTCATACATGCGCTTTGTCCTGAATGCTATTTTTTTATGTGATAAACAAGCTGCTTGAATTACAAATATAGAAGTGCAAGTGCTTGTTATCTATGTGTACCAGTTTGATAAATAGAAGTGCTGGTTTTAGATTGACTAATGAGCACCCTTTTAAATTGCATTTCACGTTTGTTTTGAACTTATTGCATTTCACGAATAGACTGACCAGTTTCGAGTTATCCGGCCTCGGTAAGTAAATTGTATGCAACTCTGCTTGAAGGAATATTTGCGCAAGCTTCAGTGAAATATATTTATTTATTTATTAGGAGTCTTTAGTAAGTCCCTGGCATTACCTATACCATTTCAGCCAGGCATTGCCAATAGGTCTCGCTTGTGGGACCTTATAAGTATTTAGTTTTGCAGCACAATATCCGATTATGCAACAAGGATATTGTGCTGCAAAACTAAATACTTATAAGGTCCCACAAGCGAGACCTATTGGCAATGCCAATGCTTGTTTTTTGCAGGCACAAACGGGTCTAAAACACATTTGCCTGCGCAAAAAACATTTGTACATCAGGCCTTTAGGGCCTCAATACGAGTTTGGCGGTCCACAAGACTACCGTACTCGTGTTTGCGGTCCGACCACCGGCACACTGTGGCTCATCCAAAGCATTATGAGTGTGGCTGTCGGACTACCACAGGACCACTGTGACCACTTGTGGCGGTTTTGCAGTGATCAGGAGCACTAATAAGCTGGTGGTGCCGCTGCGGCACAGCCAAGCATATTAGGAGTTGCCTGTTCACTGCTCTTTTCATAGCGGTGAGCCCGCCATGAAAAGGGTGGTGAAGAGGCAACAAAGACGGCCCTAACAGGGCCCTCTGCCTCTCCTTGGTCTGGGGATGCATGTGGGGGGCACTACCTGGTTTTGCACTCCCAGTTCCTGCAAGGTGTGGTATGTATGCCACACGATGCAGGAAGATGTAGTCAGCACTCTGAGAACGGTGGTCTGCATGTCAGGCTCTTCAATGAGCCTGAAAGACTACCACAGCTCCACCTGCCAGACCGGGATTTAACTCCTAATATGGCAGGCGGCAGCACCGCGGTCCTACAAAGGATGGTGCATTGCAACGTCAGCTGTAGGACCGCCAGAGTCTTAATAAGGCCCTTAGCTTTCTCACTCTGTCTATGCTGCATCCTCCCAGATCCCAACTACAGAGCACTCCAAATTTACCAACTTGAAATTCACCAATACACGAGAAAGAGTCAGAAAACACTACCAACGACTCCGGTTCCTCACTGCATCCACCATCATCGTTACAAGGTAAAAATATAAAAGCTAATATTGAAAACGGTGACACAGAAATGGGATAAGAGATAAAATAGAGATATTGGATTTCACCACTCCGACTCGTCTCTCTGTAGGTCGAGGTAGACATCTAAAGACAAAGTACATTGTTTTAACAGTCTATCATTAAAGAAGAGCATCTAACTCTAATAACAGATAGGCTATATTTTTTGGCAATCAATTTTATTGATTTTGCAGAACAAAGAGAAAATTACATTGACAGCACAGAGCATGAATTCACATGTTTGACAATATATAGAATTAGACATGAGGTCGCATGGTGAGCACATCAGATGACATTTGGCCTGGCGAACAGAGAAGAACAGTGTGGTAAGTGCTGGCACCCCTCCTCTCAGCCCCTTTACCCATCTGGTCATCCTATTTGCCCCCCACCCGCTGGTACTTGGTTGGACAGTCTCTTGCCTCAAACAGGGGTTTTCCTGAGCAGCGCACCAGTCCACCCCCCGGCGCCATTGAGCAATCGTGTGGGGGTCAGGCTGTGCCCAGGCAATGGCGATATCTTGTTTCGCCACTACGATGGCAGTGCCCAGGAATAGTTTGTCTGCATATGAACCGTCCAGCCCATCTGTAATGCCCAGGAGCAGACGTAGGGGTCATGGGGTACTTGCCAACCCAAAATGTGTGTAAGTTCCGTCTCTATTTTGTTCAGGTACCTTGCGAGGCGAGGGCACAACCATACCATGTGGAAGAAGTCTGCCGGGTGGTGCCCGCATCGCACGCAGTCGGGTGAGGCCCGCAGACCTGCCCTGTACAGCCGGTCTGGAGTAAGGTAAGTGGTGTGGAGGTAGCAGGTCTGTACAAGATGAAGCCTGGCCAAGGTAGTGATCTGTTTGGGGCCATCGAAGTATCTCGCCAGTCCTCCTCGAGGGGACCAAACCAGTCCTCCCAGTGAGCCCTAAGTGGTTCCAGAGATGTGGGGCCATTGTTTGTGAGAGTGCTGTAGATTTGCGATATGCCTCCCTTCCTGAGATTCCCCATCATGACCTGTGCCCCTGGGGGCCTGAACTAGATAGGCTATATTTTATGAGCATCTCTATGTAATCAACTCTCTACGTTCCTGAAGTGAAACTCACATTTCTGAAACTGAAGCACAAAAAGATTCGGTATCTCATGAATGTAGAAGAGCCCTTCGCTGTTGACAAAGTAACTACCTTTTACTTCAAGAGTGTAGCCTTTTTGAAGATAACAGAGTTTATTTCTACTGGTTTGATTGTACATTCTTAAAAGAATTAACATGCATCACTATTGTGCGATTCCTATGACTAGAAGGACACATAGGGAAACATCCTTTACAACGCGGTGTTTACGCCACGCGACCTTTACGACGCAGCCATCTCAACGCAAGTCATTACTGCGACTTGCGCTGGATGGCGCTCTTGCTTAAGGAATAGTTTGATTTTCTATTCCAACACCTTCCCTACTGTTACGTGGGCTGGAGTTGGAATAGAAAATTAAATTATTCCACAATCCAGCGCCCTCCAACGCAAGTTGTTGTAACGACTTGTGTTGTGAAAACCGCGTTGTAAAGGACCGCGATCCAAATGATCGCATTGTACTGACATACATCCGACACATACATACATCAAGTGTTATTATACCTTGAAAATAATCATATATAAAGATCTTGAAATGTCAGGTGAACCTAGTGCAAATAAACTCTCCTTTTCTTCACAAGAAGTGACCATGATTTCTTTTGAAACAGTCTTTCTTAAAGTCTAGGCTTCTTAAATCAAAAGGGTCAATAAATTCCACGTTAATTTTCTTTCAACACAACTTAATGTCAGAAATCCCAGACTGTCCTTCAGTAGTTACTCATGATCACTGAGGTTTCAGCAACAAAATAGGAATCCAATCTTAAAGTTCCGGCTGCAGCAACATTCTAGCACTAACGACTACCAAAGACGCCATGAAATACATAGAATGTTATACCCAATGATACATGATTCAAAAAATCTCAAGGATTCCTGAGAAATGTAGTCTTAATGTCAGTTGTTATTGCATAGGGCTTTCTTCACAGTGCAAAGGCTTTCATCAGTGAAAGGCGGTTCAAGGACCATAGCTAACCTTTGCTTCCTTTAAATGAACATCGGGTGAGTGTGTTTGGAGTATTACACCCCTGCACCTCCTAAACTCTGGTTGGTAAATTACGTAAGCTCTCAGGTGGATTTTACAATTTTAATATTCAGAGTCTATTTCTTTTTAAGCCACATTACAGGGTGCAAGATTGGTTGCTACTGCGTGTATGTTTTCCCCAGCACCCATGTTCACGAGTTAAGTACGATGAACAAAAGGACGAATGGGAAGGCCCATTAAAAACATTTTTGTTCATTGAATGACCCACAATTCAGAATCCCAAAATTAGCCATTTTTACCAATTTGACTTCTCTCAATTTTCCCAACATTACAGCTGAAAGTTGAATATCAACAGAATGACTTGGGAATAGTAGAGTCTGAGAAACACTTTATCCTGTTCCCTGCCTACAATTTTTCTAAGGACACCTAGACCCTAGAATCCTACCAGGAGCAAGGAAAATGAAATCTTCGCACATAAAACTGAAGAAAAACTGCACATCTGAGAAGCTCTACTAAAAACATCAGATAGAGCAGCAAAATGTACCTACGTATGGCACCAAAAAAGAGAAATTGAACATAAAACATAGCAAGTGGAAATCAGACGGATATAATATTTTGTAAAATTTAATGCATTCTATATGTTTCTATTGGGAATTGGTCTAACTTGTCATGCCAGCAAAGTACTTTGTATTATTGTGCTAACTGATCGTCGTAGATGTTGGAAAGTCAAGGTCCCCAAAGGAGCTGTAATTTCACAGTGATATGTATTGTGTGATTACTGTGTCATATTATATCTGAGCTCCTTATCTTTATCACCAGCTTGAGTGAACCAGATGAGATTCCTGTTGACTAATCTAGTACTTGTCCGACTCAATTGAAGTGCAGTAGTTTCCTGGGTTCTGGAGCACTAGGGCTAAAAGAATCTACTGGAGATGGGCAAGCCACTAAAGGCTCGAGCCAGGCTTGAGCCTGAAGCCTGCCTCTGGCTCAACTCGAGGTCCAGTTGGAAACTTGAGCCCATAACGAGTCGAACTATCATGTGGCTTCTACCTGCCTGCCTTTCGTGTATCCTGGATGTGGCCTTACGGCTATCACTGTTGACTTTGAAATGTGGGAAAAAGATTTGAGTCACTGATTTGGCTCCTGTGATTCTGGGCAAATCTTTTCATCTCCTCATGCCTATAATGAACAGCGACCTTTTGTAATGTAACTGGTGCTCAGGTTGAGTTCACACTATGTAAAAACTGCAGAAAAATGCACAAACAAGGTAAAAACAAACCATTGACATAAAGAAAAACAAATATATGTCTATTTAGTGACTAATCTGTACAAAGTGAAACCAGAAAAACCTGGATAAATAACAGCTTCCTCCACTTAAACTGTGTGATCTTGAATAGGCAACGTTACAACGCACGTGTTTACAACGCATGCCATTACAACACGGTCATTACAACGACCGCGCTGTTACATCGCATACCATTACAACACAAGTTGTTAGAATGACTTGGTGTAGTGGGGTGCTGGATTTTGGAATAGTATAATTTACTATTCCAACTCCAGTCTGTGCAACAGTAGAGAAGTTGTTGGATTTTAAATCCAACACCTTCTGTCCCCTACAGCAAGTTGTTGTAACGACTTACCTTGTAACGGTATGCGATGTAACAAAGCGGTCGGTGTAATGACTGCATTGTAATGGAATGCATTCTGTCACATTTGTGATCTTACACAAATGTTTTCTTTCAGCAAACTCTTTTTCTCCATTATTGCGTACTTTTTGTCAATTTTGAAGAGACTGTACTTGTGAGTTTTATGACGGACTCTTTTTGGTTCATACCTTGCTCTGTAGAGCTGTGACGTCAGTGTTAGAGCAGAACAGAACGCAATGAAAGCTTGGTTTAGAATATTGGGTTCGCAGTTACACGCAGCAGAATAAAGACATGCAATATTAAGCTGCGTGTGTCGGAGTAGTCATTGGCGGGTACTGGGGCTGGGGTAGACGCTACAGAGACTATATCATATTTTAGTGATGTTTGCTGTATGATTTACATAGGAAACATTTCAGGGCTCGGCTCATGCATGGGCTCTAAGATCTGAGCCAGACCCTTGACTTGGATCTCCCTGTTAATTTGTTGGCTCGCCCACCTCTAGTACCTACTCAGGAATCTGCCCAATACCATCTTGCAGCTGCAGAAAAGTTCTAACAAATGGACATTCTTTGGGTGAACCATGCTTCCTGAATTGCACCATGTTTCGCCAATTATGAGCATTGTCCAGTCCTTACCGGTATTCTACCTGTGAGTCTGATTACAAAGTTATCTCAGGTGGCACAGGGCATCATGAGAAAAGAGGAAGGGCACGCACCACTGTCAGTGAAAGCGGGTCGTAGTGGGTAACTGTTGAACAAATCAGGTTATCTTTCCATGCACCAGTGCTTAATTTGAGCCAGTGGTTTCTGGGACTCTGCATTTATTTGTCAACACCGGTGCTTTATACAGTCTGCCACATGATTGTTGTGCTTAGCTAATTTGAGGATGAGCACAACAGTTGCTTATTAATTAAATATACAGTATAAATGATTAATACCTGCCGCTTAAGCCATTCTTATAGCTTTGAGGGTCTGGAATAGTCTGAACTGTCACACTTACAGGGGTGTGATGGTTAGTAGTAGTGTTGGTAGTATCACTGGCAACACTGGCAAGGGCAATGGGTGCTGTAAGCTGCATTGGCCTCCTGAATAGAGCCTTTACACTTATGTTTGTTACAAATTAAGCACTGCCATGCCCCATTGAATTCACCTTGCAAAATTGAAAGAGTTAAGGATAAGGCTAAAGTCAAGTATAAAGCACTAAATACAATGTGGTTGGTTCAATATATAGACACGAACTTTAATCCAAAATTCCATGCACCTTGTACTACGTATTTAATGAAAGATTTAAAAAGATAATTTGTTTTTAAAATGCGTAACCACACAGCTGGAATAGCCGGTTCCATTTGCAGGTCAATACAATATCTGGAACCTAAATCTATCGTTATATGCTATATGTAGATATATGCACGTTTGTAACAGTGCAGCACTGGCTTTGCATAAACACTGTTCAAATGTTTAATGTTCTTTGCAAGGATTAGACTTTTTCCTACGACCAATGATTTGCACAACTCCTTATCGGTGACTCAGTGAACAAGAGAGAATGTGCAATCTATTGGCTTGAACAGTGAAGCATCTTGTGCTTACAGTAGTTATTGTTGTCCCACTAAATTCAGCTCTCAGAGCAAATGGTAACCAGATGGAGTAGACCGAGGGTTCGTGACCTTTGATGTGACGTCACCCGTCACTCAGATAATGCCTGCCTGTGCTTATTTTAGTTTAATCTGGCACCCAGTTTCCTTCTCCTAGGTGGCATGGCGCAATTTTGCGTGACGCACATAGACAAATGACATCAATCTTAGCCAAAGCTTGACTTTCACAGGGGGTGTCCCAGAATGCTGACTTCCTCTCTGCAGCCTCGCGCCCAGGCGTAGCCTGTTAGGAGGGATTTTCCTCTGAATTGCTTCATAGTTCATATACCCAATTTAGAAAGAGTGTGGCAGCGGACAGAGACCACAGACCCACCTTGTTAACCTCTTTCCTTTCTGTAGACTTCCCAGTATCTAGATTACATCGCAACAGATGAAATTCAAAATACTTTAAAGAACAGCGAAACACCTCCCTCGCCTACGTATTGAGAATGTGCACAGGCCGATAATGAAACCTGAGCACAGACACACTAGAGGCACACTTAAGAATTTAACGCGAAACAATTTAACTCTCTACAATCCTAACTGAGTGAAGATGTGCCCTTTTCAATACAAGGATCGCTGGTTGGCTTGTAGTCTATGCCAGCCTTTTTAAAATGTCGCCTGGGGTTCTATCCTAAACAAACAATAGAAATATAAAATCCGGCACAAGATTATGCACAAATTAGATACTGGTAATCTTCATTCATCTTAGTCCTACTCATCCAAGTCAATACCTATTGAAATAATACTACCCCTAGACAGGAAAAACTCCAGAAGCATGATGAAAATGTAAGATTTTTTCACCATTCTGGGCACAATAAATGTGTGGGCAATCCGCGCATCCTCTTGTCATATACAAGCTTTTAAAGGCTGCACTTGTCATGGGATGGCACGTTAGTTGGTATGAATACGACAAGAATGAGTAGTAAAAGTAATGATTATTACCAGTAAGTAATTAGGGCATTACCTCTCCATCCCTCGTCCTTGTTCCACGTCCTTGTGGGAGAGGTGTGGTGCCGCAGCCAGGGTGACTGACGCTGGAATCTGGGGATCACGGTTCAATCCCCGGCACCGGTGGCAGATTAGCCCAGCACCATGTGACTCTGGGCAATAGCTTGCTTAATCTTCCTGTTGGCCCCCAGCGCCTGGAAACCCTTACGGGTGATTGTTCGCGCTTTACAAATGTGGATTATTATAATATACATGAGGAAAACCAAAACCCCATACAAGACTTTGGAGATACCAGAAAGAAAGCACAGCAAGCCAACATTGCCACAAATCCAGTGACTATACATTGAACACAAAACAGAACTGAACAGAGGGACCAACCCCAAAGTTCAGATCATCAAAAGCCAAACCCTCGGGGATGGCTGATCACCACCTAAAATGTCTGCTTGATTACGAGCTCTTCACCCCAGGTCCAAAAAACTTAAGGCCCTGAGCTATATGCCTGTAGTAAACATATGTTACTCCCAATATGGACATCTGTGATCATTTGTCTTTTCTAGATAAAAGAGGAGGATGTGTAGTAAACTCGTTTACAACAGTGCCCATGTTTGGGATTACACAAGAGGAGCTTTAGCTGTCAGAAGAGTCTCACAACAGATCTGCATGAGGGACACTGCGCACTGAGGCCTGGTCTCTCGGGATACCTGGAACTGCAGCATTCGCTGACTATCTATATTCTTCCACGTTGGTGCCAAGCACTTCGCTCAAGAACCATGCTGCAATGGGCTTGGATCTGTAGGCGTGATAGATCTTTGAGTGTTACTGTCCCACTCTCCTGGTGCTTTTCCCACCATACCCTCCTTGCTTCACTAGGTGGAGAGTCCCTGCTGAAAGACCATGTGGCCTGCTGCTGCACCGCCTGCAGGTGGTTGTATCTGATGGCCTGCTTGGGCCAGCCTTGCTATTGTGGCATGAGGCCATCTAAATCCCCACAATCCCCACAAAGCTGGGCCACTGGGGGCCGAGGGCACAGTGAGACTGTGTCATGCAACCACAAACACCCAACTACTTGAATTGGTCTCTCTGCGTGTCGCTGGGCAGGCACGGTTTCCTTTTGCACAGCATCGGCCAGCCGTCCGCCGTACATTCTGGGACTGGTAATCCTTATGGAAGAATAAAGGATGGATGCCATGAACAAGTGCCTAGGTAAAAAAAGATAGCCCAGGCTGGAGCGCATTGCAGGCGCTCACTACACAGTGCATATAACACTCATTGCCAACAACGGACACTGAATTTACTGTTCAGCCATCAGCATCCATGAGATAAAGTGCCACATTATGCCTGTTATCTATCTTGCCTATATCTGGAACTCAACAATTCTCATAGCATGCAAATAGGCCTCAAGTGTATCTTACACTGGTGCCACAAGCATAGGGCCCGCTATCCCATTAGACTCAATGAGAAGGTCAAATCATCGCACATTCCCATACTCCTGCCACATCAACCAGCAAAATGGAGAAATCGGATGCGTAGCAGGCAAAGATATAATTTAATCAGAAAAGACCAGCGGCGTCATGCTTTAGACTACCTTTTCAATCTGTGGAACAAGCGACTAACAGTACAGATTAAATCACAGATGTAGATAGCAAATCTATTGTGCTACACTTGAAATCCAGAATGCATGCCATCAACATAAAAATTGACCATCTCACTTCCAGGATAAACTTATCGAAAGATTGTTTGGTTAACCACAGTGACTGACTCAATGAGGCCATAAACAGAATATCAACCTTGGAAGACAACACCCCAGCACTCAAAAACACAGCAGCATCCATAGAACAAAAGCTGGCCAAAATAGCTTCTTAAAATGAGGACTTGGAATCATGTTGCTGCAGAAACAGCGTCTGTATAACTGGAACACCGGAATCCACATTAGTTAACCAGAGACATTTCTGGAACCACTACTTTGAAATGTATTCAGCTGATCAGCCCTCTCAAGATTGCGTAATAGTGAAAAGAGCAAAAAAGAAAATATGATAGATGGAATGCTAAACCAATTAAACATTCACCCGCGGTCATAGATCTGGGTTAAATCCATCGATTTTTTGTTTGACCCTGCTCCACAAGGGAACAGCCCAGCCCAAAACGGCTTGTTTTGCATTTGTCCCTCCAAGTGGGACAGGGATGCCCAGACATGGGTCTCGTGCTTGCCATGCCACTGGACTCAGGCTATCCTGGCTGATCAGGGGTAATATCAAGAAACCGGTGCTAGGATGCTTGTTTCTGGTCCAGGAATGATCTGGTCTGGAAGTTTGGGCTGGACTGTTCCCCTGGGGAGCAGGATCAAGACTGATTTGCATATGAGTGGTCCAAACTGGTGTGGTGAGCAAAACAAGATGGATTTAGGCCCAGATCTCTGTACTGGGGTGAGTGTTTGACATTGTTGAGCATGCGGTTCATCAATTGTTCTCTCTGCCTTAATAGTGAAAAGGGTGCATAGTTCATAGGGGCCAATGCTGCCCCTGTGGGCCCTTCCTTGACCAACAATAGCTAGAATAATAAATTACTGTAACGTCTTAGCCTAGTCCAAGAACAAGCAAAAGGCCTAGTGCTATTCCAAGGAACAGCCACTTTGATGTTTCCAGACTTCATAATAGCCGGCCAGGGGGTAGCCAGGAGGGCATACTGTGGTGTGAGAAAACCACTGAGATCCCATGATATCAAATATGCCATGTTGTTTCCAGTCCACCTTTGTACGCATTATAAGAACCAATCTCACATTTTAATAATTGCGACTGAAGCTATTTGTTAAAACTGCTGATAAGAAGAGTAGAAACAGAGATCGGTCTGCCTCTTCTACAGAAACAGAACTTAGGCCCCGATGTAGGTAAATGGCATTTACCAATTCGTAAATACCGAATTTTACCGATTCGGTATTTACAAATCGGTAAATGCAATGTAGGTATATTTACCGAATATTTTACAGAATCTGTAACATTCGGTAATTACCGAATCGGTATTTACCGATTCGGTAATTGCCATTGATTCCTATGGGCCATGAGGCCCATAGGAACCATTGTCAATTACCAAATCGGTAAATACCGATTCGGTAAAATTACCGAATTTACAAGGGGGGCAGGGTGTCACTTTGACACCCTGTTGCTCCCCTGATTCAGGCTTGTGTGCCATGTGACGTGTACATGCACAGATGTGCATTTACACAGGAATTCGTTATTTACCATGCAATAGTATTACATGGTAAATAACGAATTCTTAGGGGCCTGTGGCACTGTTTCCAGTGCCACCTACATATAGATTGACCCATTCGGTAAATATACAGATTTGGGGCCATATGTAGGTAAATGGCATTTACCGAATCGTAAATACCGAATTTTACCGATTCGGTATTTACAATTCGGTAAATGTCATGTAGGTAATTATTCTGTAACAATTACCGAATCGGTAAGAATCGGTAATTACCGATTCGGTAATTACAGAATCGGTATTTGCCATTGATTCCTATGGGCCTTGAAGCCCATAGGATTCAATAGCAAATACCGATTCGGTAATTACCGAATCGGTAAAATTACCGATTTTACAAGGGGGACAGGGTGTCACTTTGACACCCTGTTGCACCCCTGTTTCTGGCTTGTATGCCATGTGACACACATACATGCCCTTAGGGCATGTCTGTGTGCCACATGGCACAGGTGTACATGCACAGATGTGCATGTACACAGGAATTCGTTATTTACCATGCCATCATATTTCATGGTAAATAACGAATTCCTAAGGACCTGTGGCACTGTTTCCAGTGCCACCTACATCCCATATTACCGATTCTGTACATTTAACGAATCGGTAATTTACAGATTCTGTAAATTTACCGATTCAGTAAATATACAGAATCGGTAATATTTTGGCCACCTACATCTGAAAATCAAAATACCGGTCGGTAACGGCCGAAATCGGCCGTTACCGACCGGTATTTGGCCACCTACATAGGGCCCTTGGTATTTTACCGAATCAGTAAATTTACCGATTCTGTAAAATATAGGCCCCCTACATCTCAATCACCAAATACAGGTCGGTAACGGACGAAATCGGCCGTTACCGACCGGTATTTGGTGACCTACATCTGGCCCCAGATGCTTAATTTCATTACATTGGACTCCAGATGTTGTTGTAACTTTAGAATATTACTCTAAATCAGTTATACTAAATAAGCTGTGACTTGGTCTGTGTTATGTTTTGAATATTTGGCGCATTACGTGCCCCTCTATAGGCTCTCTTTATACTAGTACATTGAAGATGTGATTATTCTTGCTTAATATTTGTTATTTAAGTTAGCTATGTTCAATTTCTAGCCGCTTTTTGGCTTAATGTGGAAGTACTATAGAAAGAAAACATGGGGGTGCTAAAATACCCCTATGCCTGACCACTTGGATCTTTTGTGTAGTTCTTCTGTTTTACCGATTCTGTAAAATATAGGCCCCCTACATCTCAATCACCAAATACAGGTCGGTAACGGACGAAATCGGCCGTTACCGACCGGTATTTGGTGACCTACATCTGGCCCCAGATGCTTAATTTCATTACATTGGACTCCAGATGTTGTTGTAACTTTAGAATATTACTCTAAATCAGTTATACTAAATAAGCTGTGACTTGGTCTGTGTTATGTTTTGAATATTTGGCGCATTACGTGCCCCTCTATAGGCTCTCTTTATACTAGTACATTGAAGATGTGATTATTCTTGCTTAATATTTGTTATTTAAGTTAGCTATGTTCAATTTCTAGCCGCTTTTTGGCTTAATGTGGAAGTACTATAGAAAGAAAACATGGGGGTGCTAAAATACCCCTATGCCTGACCACTTGGATCTTTTGTGTAGTTCTTCTGTTTTACTATGGGAATTTTACAATGATTGTTTGGGGTTTTGGGTTTCAGTGTGGTTGGGGTGACTGGATTAACATGAGTTTGCAGGCCATTACTCTGAATTGACTCAACACGACTTAGAATCACGACATGCATTCGACCTACCGGTGATAGTTCCAAAGGTAGCAGTATGAGAATCCCTAAAATTATATCTTGGAACATCGGGGCCTTGGCAATCCCAAGAAAAAAAGAATAATCCTGGGGCATTTTGCGGGATATGGTATAGAAGTGGTTTTGATACAAGAAACTCACGTGAGATATCCTTCAGGCCACTTTGCCTCTAACTTGGGCCGAAATAGATTCTTTGCCTCCTCCAGTACATACTCCATTGGTGTTGCGATGTTGATAAAGTGATCCATCTGTTTTAAACCTTCTTATGCCTCAGGGCAGGCTACTGTTATGGACGGGAATCCTGCAAGACACTACTATCAGCCTGATAAACACGTATGCCTCAATTATCAATGCTCCAGAATTCTTTGAGAGCGTCATATCGCTTTGTAAACAAGACCAGGCACAAAATATTATATGGGTTGGATATCTCAATTTAACCATTCAACCATCATGAGGTAATGCCAACCACCATATAATGCTGACCATGCTGGCTCTGTTAAAATGCTACAACTCATATTGGATTGAGATAGGCTAAAAGATGTTTGGCTCAAGAGGAGACACTTACTCCTGAATTGGCTCTGGATAATATCTACTGATACACTACCATGGATAACAGACACAAAATACTTAAAGCACGCTCTGTCTAACCACCCTGGTCGTTATCATGGTAAAGTCCACATTTGTAAAGCGCACAATCACCCGTTAGGGTCTCTAGGCGCTGGGGGCCGTCGGGAAGATTAAGCGAGCTATTGCCCAGAGTCACATGGTGCTGGGCTAACCTGCCGCCGGAGCCGGGGATCGATCCGTGGTCCCCAGATTCCAGCGTCAGTCGCCCTGGCCGCGGCGCCACACCTCTTCCATGGTAGCATTGTCGGAGTCACTGGGGCTGTAGTGTACCTGGTGTTCCCATTTGGTGCCCTCAGGGACTCCGTTTTCTATTCCAAATTAGAATGAATGATAAATTAATATATTTAATATACAATAAATTAGTTATTTTACATTACTGTGGGGTCTGCTGAACAGTTTTCAACAGAGTGGGAAAAATTAAAGGAATATATAAGGGACTTCATGTTGGGCAAACCTCAGCGTTTCCCATTCCCTGTGAGTGCAGCTGGTTAAAATGGAGAAGACACTAACAGAACTAGAAACTGATGAAATGCTAGGTCACAATAATGCAACCCTCCTAGTCATTAACGAGATTGTTGTTGAGTACAGAGAGATGACGGATAAAGAAAGCTTCTACTTGAGGAAAGAAGCCTGTGCATGCAGATCTGGGGAGGGACAGAGATACAGCAGAATACTGGCTTGGGTAATTGGAAAAAATTAAAAACATGGTGTCATTCATACACTGAGGACAGCTGCTGGCCATGAAATAGGGGGCAATGTTGCTATTTTGCGGGTATTCAAAACCCCTTATAAAATCCAATATGCTGCTTCTGGGACAGTAAGCCCACACATGCTGTGAGTTATATGGAAAGAATAGCTTTTGCCTGGCTGAAAGGGAGTTCCAGTGCTTATTTTTAGGAGCCCTTTGGTGCTGAGTAGGTTATAACAGCCATTGAGGGAACACCTGGAAAACAAGCATTGGAAATGCAATAGGTCTCGCAGCATTAGAGTTAGTGCTTTTAGAATTGTTTATGGGTTTTTTTTTTAAATCTTTAGCATTTTTGTTTCCTGTAGGCAATGCTAAAGAATTACAAAGAAAAAAAGCCATAAACAAATCTAAAAGCTCTAACTCAAACGCAGGAACATTAACTAATTCTCCCACAGTCACAGTATACAGAAAGCCTGTGCGGTTTCCTTTTAGTATAATGACTCCACCTTCTGAGTTGTTTTCTGTGAGTAATGTTGAGAGGTCCCCTCTGAGGTCGTTACGGATAATAACGGCAGCTTTCGGCCCTGCGTGTTGCCTTCCCTGGACACTTAAGTAGCTGGCTATGAGATTGTTGGTAACCGAGCAAATGAAAGGCGTTTGTGCACAGCCCTGGGAGTTGTCACAAACACACCTCTCCTCCCCCCAGCCTACCTCTCCCGACACCACACCCCCTCACACCACCGTGTTGATATGCAGGTAGAGGAGAGAAGCACTGAAGTGAAGCTTTCCAAACTGGGCAAACTGGTTGTGACGGTCCCGGGACAGTGTCAGAGTGGGTAAAAGAGGAACAAGATGTGGCGTGGTGCAGCCTTGCTTCTGCAAGATTAAAAGAAGTCGCACAGGCAATGACTCGTAACGTTTTTGTCACGAAATGAACTAAACAAAATAGAAAATACATCTCAGTCGCTAGATTTAAAACACGGACTTCATGCAAGTATTTATTTATTTGATCGTTTTTTATAGCGCAAACTTGACGGGTATCAGAGCGCTTTATAAATTTGCAGAGAGCAGCACAGTGATAGAAACAAAGTCATATATGAAGAAGAAAAATACAGGATATAGCACTTAGCACCCATAGAAGAGAGGGTGCGATTTACAATGTTCAAGAGCAGAGGGGATAACTCAATAAAAGCCAAAAAACGTGTGTCTGGTCACAGAAAGCAAGCTAGACGCAGGTGGGACATCGGACTGCCGAAAGGCTTATTTTTTGTTGGGACTGTAGCTCCAGCAAGAGACTTACAATGACAGTCAAATGGTCGGGTTAGGCCCCTAATAAAGTGCCGTGGCCAGGGGAGGGGTTGAAGCAGCGCGAGGGGGCAGGGATGCGAGGAGGAAGTCCTGGGAGGGGGGAGCCCGGGCGGGGCCGCATCTCTACCAAGTTAGCCGAGGGGACTGGTGGGGGTGGAGAAGGGGGTTGCTGAGGCCAGAGTACGGAGAGCGATGCGGGGGTGATAGTTTGTTTGTTGGTTTTGGTAGCGCGGACTTTGCAGTGGGTTGGCGGGGCGCGTCTCGATGGGAGCATTAAGGATGCGTGAGGAGAAAATTATAGGTGAAGGAAGGCAACGTTGAGTTGCGTGAATGAATAGTGACAATGGTGAGCAGCAAAAATACATGAAGTAGCAATCGGTACATTATAGGAGGAAAAGTGATATGTGTGCAGGTTTCAGAAGCGTACAAAGTGCAGGTAGAGGTACAATACTGCAATAAATGGCAGACACTTCAGAACAAAAATAGTGTAAATGAAATGGGCACCGCAATAAATTAAAACCAGTCAGTCACAACACGGGTAAAGTGTGGGCTGTAGTATTTCGCAACAGATTCGGGGAATGGAATTCACGGAACGTGTCACACAAAGATGCGCGATTATAGTAGGCTGGGTTGTGACTCGTACGAGTGGTATTGTACAGGGTCTGCGTTCACTCGAACAGAAAGAACGCTGCGGTCTTAAAGGTCTGATGCCTCGTGGTAGAGGAACAGTGGGGTCTCCTCTCACTTAGTGAGGTCTTGAATGTGTTTTAAAGTGGGCGGCAGAGCTCTTTAAGACTACCAATTTTCGCAGAAATCTTGCAATCTCATAGTCCTGTTTCACCCGTTTCAGACGTCGAGAGTGTGAACATGTTTAGAAATAAGCCTCCGCGCTGAAAGTAGAAACAAGGTCACAGCAAGATTAAGGGATTTGTCCAAAATCACGGGATGTTCAGCCAACGCTAGGACTCAGCTAGCGGCAGGCAGGCAGGGGAGGAGGGGGGAGGAGAGTAGGGGAGGCACGGCCTAGCGGCCGTGCAATCAAGTAGTGAGGGGGCGGAGCTGGGGGAGGCTGTGGAAGAGAGTAGGCAAGGCGACACGGCGGGAGGGGGCGGAGCGGGTAAACAAAGACGGACATGCACGCGCCCGTGACTTTTAAGGTCAATGCGCATAAGCTTAATGCGCATGCGCATTGACCTTAAAAGTCACGGGCACTGCAAGGAATCGCCACGATTCCTTGCAGTGTGGATAAAGAGTGGATAACTCGCAATACTCTCGCCTTGCTCGATGCGCATGCGCATCGACAGGCGAGACCTAAAAGGCACCAACCTCTGAGATTGTGTTTTATGGGGAGTTCATGGCATCATTGGTTCTACAACTGTAGACTTGGACTAAGAATCCTAAGAGAGAGGTAGTTTGCCCCCCACTACGAGACAAGATGTCAATACTGCAATATTTAAGCCAGGCAAGAATAGTAAGGGTTGCAAATCATACCGCCCATTCTTTCTTATGATCTTAGATAATACAATTCTGGCCCAAGTGATTGCCAACAGGTTGTCACCTCTCATGCTCAGCATGATCCTGCTGGAGCAATTGGGTTTTATTTCTAGAAGGGCTACATCTAACAATCTGCTACCCTTTTTGCTCTAATGCACAACATCAGACCAGAATCTAGAGCTCTCTTGGTGCTGAGAAAACGTTTGATTCACTCTAATGGCCCTTCCTGTATCATTCCTAACCTCATCGACCTGATTGAGCTGCTTAATACTGAACCCACAACCCAAGTACGGATTACTGGCTACAACTCCCACCCCTTAAGGGTACACAGAGGCACAAACAGGGTTGCTATCTTACATCCCTCCACTTTGCCAAGCCATGGCGCTGTTGGCATCCTGGCTAAGAGACAAGATTTCACAAAGTGGGAAACTGCCTTTCCAGCTAGGCATTAATGTCATTATAGAACACTATCATGCTCTTCGTAAAGAACCCACGGGAAAACCTGAATGAAGTCATTGGTGAGGTTGTACGATTAGGCATTTTTTTTTGGCAGTGACATTAAAATGTTACCGTAACCAAAGTTATCACTAATCCATTTCTTGAATGTCCAAGGTGCTTAAACTCTGTCAGATACTAAAAAATCTTTAATAATCGAGACACGCAAACAGTAATTCGAGATAACTATGGTCCAGCAATTGACAAACTTGATAACCAAGTTGACAGATGGATACATCAGCCGTAATTGATGGCTGGCAGGATCTCCCTGATGAAAAAGACACTGCTTCCCAAATGCCTCTATTTACACACCAATAAAAGCTTCTTTCTCATGCTACATTCTCATTTGACAGGCTGGCATGGGGAGCTAAAAACTCAAGGCTAAAATGTGATCCTTCATATCACCATATGACAACTGTGGATTCTCTGTTTCAGACTTATAAACATTCTATCAGGTTGCACAGTCACACAACTCAAATATAGTGGTACAATATTAAAAACAATGTGCCACACATACCATTTGAGGAGGACCAAGTTGACACTGGTCACGTGGAAAGCATCACCACCAAGCTGCATAGGCTGACCCACCGTTAGGTCCACTAGTTGGTCAATTTGGACTATTCCTGGTATGGCAGACAGGGGCAACGTTATTCCTCTGTCCTCCAGCTCGCCAATGACCCAGGGATCCCCCACACTAGATAACGTTGTAATTAATTGTCTAGAGAAAGCAGATCTCAAGCAAACAGGTCAATCTTTTATGGAAGATAAGTTTCAGGCATCGGATGAATTTAAAGGAAACATAAATTGTGAGAGCACTTAATATCTGCACCTACTATCGAATGCCACATCCCATCTGTGTGCAGTGGCCCTTGTTTCCAGGTGAAGCGATTGAGTTTACTGCACTCAGTCATCTGATTCATACACCAGGTCTCTGAGGCAGGGCATCGCTCGCACCTGTGTGGAATGTATATTGATTCCCGCCCCAGTTAGTAAGGCGCTCAAGCCCTGGGAACATTGCCTGAATGAGACATTAGAGGCACACCTCTGGAAATGCTGCTGCTCCCAAACTACCAAACAAAAACTGAAATACAGACAGAAGCTCCTTCCTTTTAAATTCTTCAACCAACTGTACTCTTCCCCACACTCATTACACATAGTGAACCCCAGCAGACCCTCACACTGCAATAGGTCTAAATTACATCCCGCCGGTTTCTTCCATCTACATGGGAATGCCCTTCTGTCAGAGATTATTGGTCAGATATGGCACAAAAAATCAGAGAGAACAAAGAACTATAAATTAAATGAACTCCTAAATTACTGCTACTGGGATTTACCAAATCTCCCTAAACCAGTAATGAGGGCGGCTGCAGTGTTGATACTGTTACCCAAATGACGATGAATGAGAGCTTGGATAAAAGGTCCCACTCTACGGTAACAACTGGCTGGAAGAAGCTGTGCATAGTGATGAGGCAGTAGGGGTATTTAAAGGACTAGGGGATATGTGGGGATCCCATAAAACCTGCTTGGAGAACTGGGAAACAGATTAAATTAATCAGCCAAAAACCTAAGGAGGTGTATAATAGCCCCCGTGATTCTCCAGTTAATACTGTTTGGATCATGCTGGAGCCCAGCTTTGTTCGGAATGAGAAAACAAGCAAGGCTATGTTTTAGATACATTGCTTCCATGTCTCTAAAAGGACCATGTTATAATTCAGATACAATCATTGATGGGTCAGTTGCTTGGGATTCACAATATGTACGTTATTTAACCACCAATAGTCTGTATGTCACTTGACAACACTGAAGACTCCCATTGACATTGTGATATATCCTCTACTGCCTGCCTGACATATTTATTTTGTGTTTTACTGTCTATTTAATTTAAATTTTTATTAAAAAAGGAATGCACAGTGAAAGGGGTCTTAGCCTTACAAAGACACGATACCATGTGACTGCTCCCACAATTCATGTTGGAGTATTTTAGACCCGGAGTAATCCCTTCAGGATTAGGAGTAAAACACGTCCCTGCACTGTTTGTGGAGATCTGCAAATTCTTAGAAAAATTGTCTCATATAGCAAACAGATGTGCAAGAGAATGCAGTTCAAGGCCCTGTGTGTTAGTCATCGGATCACACAGGGGAAAGGGCCCCATTATCTGCAGAACCTGCTAACCTCATACAATCCGATCCAGCAATTGAGATCCAGCGGGACGGGACGGGTTAAGGTCCCTAAGATCAGAAGAGAGAGAATGGGAGGGCCCTCGTTTCGCTTTCTGGCAGCACAACTATGGAACAGATTACCTCTAACGCTCCAGTTGGAAACCTCAGAGCTGGTTTTTCGAAAGAGCAGAAAACCTACTTATTCCCTAGGGGCTAGGCTGGAGAGGTTTTGTTCTGGAGAATGGGATATATGATGGCAAGGGAGGCTGTGTTAGGCGTGTACTATAGCGCGGGGCCACACTCGTCAGTGTAACCATGCGCTTTATAAGCTCAGTTTACTTACTTACTTAATAATGGATAATGTTGATTGCAGTAACAGCTAGGAAAGTGGTGGTAATTCTCATCAGGAGATAATTGAGTTGGAAAAAAGTTAAGGAGTACAAATGTATTGGAATAGGCATATTGGAGGAAATCAATGGGGGGCTCCATGAGTTTGAAGAATATTTGATAAAAAAAGACAGATAAGTTGAAGAAAGACATCAGGTGGTACACACAAGAGAAAGCTTACCCATCTTTGTCATCAAATATTACCAAGAGTGGAACCAAGATGCAGGACATGAAGATCTGTCCGCAAGGAAAAAGAGGAGTAAAATTAAAATTCGGATACATATTTCACTGACTCAGAAGGAGACAGTTCGGGGACATCAGATGTAGCTAGGCCTCACTCAACATCAGATAGAGCCATTCAGGTAAAGAATTATTGCTACCCTTACCCTTCTCCTTTTTTAGCTCAAGGCCGGAGCAGAGGACGCAATTGATTCCAAAGAGCAGACAGTGTGAGGTTTTACCATCCAGATCCTCAACATCATTATTTGAAGACCAGGAGACAACAATACTGGAGACATTAAAGACGTTGAAAGAGACAACCTATGAGGCTATTCTGATCTTCAACTTGTCATCAGAAAAGATTGGACAAGAAGAATGTGCATTGCTTATCAGAGGACTCTCCTTTTGAGTACCAGAAATAACACCTTTAAGCTTAACCAAGATGTTTTCACATTTTTCAAAACGACCAGGTTAAAAAAAATATGCGTGGAAAATAATTCAGACAATTAAGCGAGCAATTGCTTGGGCTGTAAACCTAAATCTAAGTTCACACCTACCCTCGATATGGTGGGCCCAGAAGCAGCTGTTTTCAAAAGAGCAGTATTGAAAGATCTCAACAATATTACCACATTTATTCCCCCTGTGCCACCAAATTTGACAAAAGGAGAGCTATCTGTGCTCAACAAATTGCAAGAAGACTCAAAAATCACAGTGAAACCACGTGACAAGGGAGGAGGTATTGTTGTCATGGACACCAGACAATGCATTGCCAAATACATACAATGTTAGAGGTCCCGGGGGCACTCCCAAAGGGTCAACCTTGGAGTATTCAATACCTTGAAAAATCGATCGTATTGATCAAGTGACATCGAGAGCTATGCAGAATTGGGACATCTGCAAGAAGGAGTTTGAATACCTCAACATTCCTATCCTTCCAGCTCTATATGGAGTCCCAAAAATCCACAAAGCAAGGAAGATCCCCCTCTCCGTCCCATCATTTCTTTGATAAACTCTATTGCGGAGCCTCTTTCATAATATGTGGATATCTTTCTTTGCCCCATGATGAAACGCTATGCCTTATTTATCAGGTACACAGAAGATATGATTTCTAAAATACACAAATGTGCCCTTTAATCCTCATCAAGAGATTCTGGTAACTCTAGATATTGAGGTGCTTTACACAAATACTCCACAGAAAGAGGCGCTAGAGGCAGTAGAAGCCCCCATGGAGAGAACACGTGAGGACAGACCAAACAGATTTATTTCAGAATGTCTGAAAATTGATCTTTTTAACAACATTTCTTAATTCAACAAGAACATCAAACAGCAAATCAAGTATGGGGGCCTCTTGTGCCCCCAATATAGCGATTATTTATATGGGTCAATATGAGCGCATACACATCTATAATAAGGGACAACCCTTTTTTGAGAACATGAAGTACTGGTCACGGTTTATTGACAATATATTCTTTGTATGGTCTGGGGAAGAAGAAGATCTCCATGAATTCATCTTGTGGCTCAATTCAGTAATAAGAAATTCCTAAGGATTAGACGCAATTGTTCCACAATTGAGAACTTTATGCCGCACGAAGAGGAAGAGATGCCCTATTGCAAGAAAAGACTACAAGGAAGGAAAAAAGGCTATTATGTTTCACTATTCACTCCAATATGAATTATAAAATAAAAAGAATCTTTGAACGCAACTGGAAAATACTCAAAACCAATGAAGAAGTCGTGAAATTGGAGAAGCCTATGTTTGCATTCAGTTGCAATGCAAATCTTATGGAAAATTGGTACACACCAAAATTAGACAAAACATAGAAAATAAACAGGGGTACCATTGATGGTACCACCTTGGTAAAAGAAAACCATCAGTGTGGCACATGCCATGCCTGTAGCACACCCTTGGTGACTGAACAATGGGAAGAATACAAAGGACACACCGGTCTCCTTAAAGGCAATTAGGATGAGAAAATTGTAGGCACCTATGGTCCAACACTGCTTGGAAGCTCAACACTCTGAGAATGACCTCAAGTGGCTCATACTGGAGACAATTGAACAGCAGGGGCGCCAATTGATGGAAGTGCGAAAGGAAACCTTTTGGGATATTTTCACTCAATACAGTGAAAGAGGTTCTCAACAAGGAAATAGTATGGACTGTTACATAGGATCAGATGTCAGCCCCACGCACGGTTCTCACAGTATACCAAATGGATCTCTTCTCTATTCATGATTAGGATGATCCTGATATATTAACCTGGGGTCTCTGTATCTTATGCCCATATACCATAAACAAGCCTATTTCCATATAGCATTTTAGCTTCTATTTTCTATTGATGTAGGCAATTTTTCACTTAGCCCATCTTTTTAAAAATAGGTGGCCACTTATGCAGTGTTTTGTAGAGGTAGATCCGATACACCATATTGTCACCTGGGCACATACCTCTATTGGTCGCAGGAATGGCCCCATGCTGCTGTGGTTCTTCGACTTTTAGCTCTTTGACACACTAGGGCTTCCTATACTAATTCTCATAATTTTTTTTTAAATCTTCTTTTTCGTAAGTGTATATCGTTATCTACCTGGATAACATACTTCAATATGGCACAATATTCCATAGATACGATACACCACACTGTCACTAGGGCTCATACCTCCACTTACCGTAGTAACACCTTTTTACCACTTTGGTGACCCAGTGATAAAATTACTTATCCCTCTGAACATGTTGGGCCCCCCTTAAAACATTTTATTAATTGTTTATTAGTGTAGATCATTATCATAGTCATTTTGAAGCCGGCTAACAAACTCCGCGATGGCGCCCAATCCCAAAGCCCTACTCATAGCAGGAGCAGCTTATGGTTGCTTCGGCATGACATAGTTTCTCATTCCTCTTGACATGCAGGGCTCCCTTCTAGAAATGTCATCAATTCTTTTTAGTGTAGATCCATATCTTAGTTATTTTGAAGTTGGATAACGCACTCCAAGATGGCCCCTAATCTTATACCTGAGGATTTGTTTGATTCTTTAGCCCATCGTCATGCAGTGTAATTGAGATCAGGTGTGTCTGGCATATTTAGAGAGACTAGTGGTTGGTGAGTGTAACTATGGTCAACCCTTTAGGCACTCCTTGGGGACCGTTACCATCCGTGGCATCTCTGAGGGGGATTTTCAGCAGGGAAGGCACCCTGCCAGCAATTAGAGCTTTGGCTGGCTGCCTGCCAGATAACAGTCTGCATTTGTGAGCGACAGCCAATAGGGGGATATATGAGAGCCTGTACGGTAGGGCAGCCAGAGTGTGGGTGGGGTAACCAGGATAGGCTGTCAATGACAGGGATTATCTCCTGGTAGTACACTACACCTCGATCTAGTTGTAATTCTTGAGAGAGTACCTTTTCAAAGTGTTCGGTTGTTATGTTATGTTATGTTATGTTATGTTATTTATGGGTCTTGTATAGCGCAACGGCTACTCCAAAGGAGTGTCCCGGCGCTTTTGTGCTCCAGACCCAGAAAAGAGACTAAAAGACATAACAACACAGGAAGCTAAAACATAGGATGAGGAAAGCAGAGCTCTAATCAGAGAATAACCAAGTCTTAAGACCCTTCCTAAAGGCCAGCAGATTGGATGTGGACCGTAAGGACAAGGGTAAGGAATTCCACAACTGAGGGGCCAGGAATCTAAAGGAGGTTGGCTTGTACTAGTAATCACCAGCCATCTCAGTATACGGAACAATTCTGCCAGCTGACTGATGGTTATCCCAGGGCACTTATCTGCTCAAATTGAGACAAGAAGTGTTTCCTTCATGCTTATCATCCATAGTGCTTCCTTTTCGCTGCCTGTAGGGTATTCCCTTCAGATATGTATTGTTTACGATATAGGTCCTAGTGACACTTAGCACTAAATGTGTTCTCATCTAACTAGCCACTCAGTTAAGTAGGTTGTGAACTGGGTGTTCATATCCACAGTTGCCTGCTCAGATTGAGGCAAGAGTATCTCCTTATGTTTATCAAGCACAGTGCTGCCTTTTCGCTGCGTGTAGGGCGTCATTAAGAGATTTTTAGAATATACGATAGAGGTCCCAGATACGTGTAGTGCCACATGCGTTGTCATCTAAAAAGTAACCTAGTTTAGCAGGTTGAGAACAGCGTGTTTATATCAGGCTTTACAATTAGTGCTTTTCTCTCGCTGGTCACAGAGCATCCTACAGATACACACAGAATGTACTAAAGAGTCTTGGGAGATGCAAAGGACTATATAGTTCAATGTATTTGGTGCAATGATAAATAAAGAGGTACCACACATGTATGCTCATTCCTATGTATATTATCCTAGGTATAATGGAGGGAAGTTTGACCCTTAGTTGTCATATGTTTCCATTTCCATCAGGATCTTCATGCACAACCTCTGTCTCCATAGGATTCCAATAGGAGCAAGAGAATCTTACCATTAATAATCTTTACACAGCACTTGGTATGAGATCCCAGACAGTGACGCAAGTGTTAGTTTAGAAATCTGATGAGTGGTCAAGAGGGCAGGATTTCTGTACAAGGATGTACATGTGAATGTTGGGTCCTTCTTCTTTCTATTTGTCTCTTATTCATTGGTATTTATGGTGTCACACATTTCATGGATGTATCTTTTCCTGCACACTGAATGCTCGGTTTCGGTATATAAGGTGCCATCAAAAGCTCTTGTGCACCTCAGTGTGAGCATGGGCCTATAACATCACGTTTCTGTTATTCTTTTATCACTTCTCTAATGGTCTAGGCCCTAATGCAATGGGTTATAACAATTGAATTCTACCTTATTACATTTTAAAAAAAACATTGGTCTGACCACCATTTTTTGTATATCCTATTGCAGATAGTCCTCCATTGGCCACCTGAAGAAGGTGGATTGGAAAATATTTGTCTCACCCACCGAAACATGAATTGACTGTTTTAGGACCGAACCTAGCCTGCAACAAAACAACGGCTGAAATAGAAGATCTTTTCTAGTTGAAACTTTGGTGTATGTGGGGTGTGGCTGGGATTGGTATGAGTGCTATGTAAGAGAGGTTGTGCTTCTTGTGTATGAATGAGTGGGTGGATTGAAGGATGGTGGAGAAAACAATCATACATGTTAAAAACCTCTTGTAATAATGTGCCTTATAAAAGTTTATTTATGGAGTACATTTTAAAGTAATGTAAAAAGGCTTTGTAAAAGCATTGAAGTATATATTTATCAATGGAAAAAAGCAAATAGAAAATAAAAAACAAACAATATGTAAATGTGTTCAGCACTATATTGTTTGAATTAGTTTTTGGTCAGACCAAAGACCCTCGAGCACTGCAGCTCATATAGATCTATATCATTACTTTGGCTCTGGCTCAATTGGGCATAATCACTGAAATCACCTGTTATGGTAAGCAATACACACAACAAAGATGAAAGAAATGTTGGCAAGCCTAATCCCCTCTCATATTTAGTACAGAAGCCACTCTCAGTAAAAAATGTGGGACAGGCCATAGAACCAACATGACCTCCAGAACATGAGGGAAGGTAGCACCTCACAACTGGATCTCCTACGTATGCTAAAAAGATGAGCAGTGGAGACAGCCCTCAACAGACTTCTGTCAGTGGAAAAAACACAGCCATAGAGGACAAGGCACCAAAGGAAGAACCTAAAGATCCAAAAGACCCAGTGAAAACTTAATGAAATTAAAAGAGTGGACCTGTAGCCAGGCTAAGAAAACATTGCAAGAAGCAATTAGTGAAGGCCATATCAACAAACATCCCCCACCTCAAGAAGAAACCAGGCCCAGAAGAGCGGTTCCATCTCAACTGCAGATCAGTCATTCAGAAGGTGGAGAGGCACAGGGACCGAATATGAGTGGCTGGGATTGCCTTCTTCAGCCAGGGATCCGGACCAGGATCAACACCTGAAAAAAGAAACAGAAGTAAAGAGAGAAAAAGGCATGCCACCTACAAGCACAATTGAGCAGTCATCAAGACTGGGAACTGCGGTGAGAGCTACTCCCCTATCCCAGCAAGTTCAAGAAGGCAACTGACACCAGAAGCTAGACCACACTGAACAAAGATCTTAGGAAAGGAGCCTGAAAGAGCCACAGCACCATCAAAACTGCAAACCAAATGCCAGCCTGACAAATGGAGGCCAGCCAGGTCTAAAAAAGACAAAAACTCCAGAGCAGTCCTAAAAAGGCACCACACCATGGGCACAGATAGTGAATCCCCCTGCTTTGGAATGGCGGTCAGACAAGCAAGAAGTAACCACTACGGAGGCTGCAGCTGTTCATGAATCAGGGATGCTAGAAGGCGATGGGCATGAGACAAGGCATGATGGAGGACAAGGAAGCCCCTAGAAAAGGGAACATCTAGAGCCTTTGTGACCCCAACCTACATTGTCAAGCTTGTGATTGCCTTGAAACGGTCAGACCCAGCTGAAGCTGCAATGTCCAGGATTTCAGGAGACATAATACGTACAGTACCATCAGAGAGTGAATCCTAAAGATGAACATGTACCATGCAGGGACCAACCAGCATATCAGAAGAAAAAATGAAGATGTATGGTTCCGAAGCCTTCATCAGAAGAAATTAAATATTAACATTATCGATATTCAGTAGTACAATCGAGGAATAACAGCAGTCACCCAATACCGCTGTACCAACAGAGCCCGCACACCATCACTAACCCATTTCTTATAGACGCAATGAGGCCCTGAGGCTGCTTCCCTTCTGGGGGAAAGAGCACCTCTCCAGGATGGGGTCAGAGGCACCCCCATATAGGAGGCAGCCACACCCCATACCACAATCGCAAAACAGGCACCACTCAACTTTCTGGAGGTGGTCAGTTCAGGATGGACTATTCCAATGAGGAGCATTGTGTGCTCTGAGTCTCATAAGGCAGGCCTTTGTCTAGAGTGGCACAGCGGTCGATAGGTTGGAATTCTATCCTGAGCAATTGCCAGTGTTTTGTCTATGTGCAAGCATTCCCTCCATAAGTGTTTATATAGTTGACTTCTCAACTTTAGCCCAGCTTAGTCTACTACACCCATATGGAGAAAAAGGCACATGTTAGAACTGGAGTAAGGCAGAGTAGAACCGGACCTACCCGCTCAGCATGTGGTACCCCTGGGAGAGCGGGCAACACAAAGTCTGCACAGGAGATTGTTGCCAGCAGTCAGAGCAACATAGCAAAACAGGCAACAGATGCAGACCACTGAAGAGAAGCAATAAATACCTGGCCCTCAGATGAACTGAGAATCAAAGCCTGTGTACCCAGAGGCCGTCTGGCCAAAACAAAATCATACCCATTAAGTCTGACAGGCCCAGTCATATACCCACAACGTACATGCATCAGCTCTGTCCTCCACACACCATCTTAGTCAAGAGAAAAGTAACCTGGCAAACAGCCTCGTCTCTGATCCAGGACCACCTGCTTCTGCAAGGCAAAGATCAGAATTTAGTAAGAGAAAACTCATTCAAAATCTCTTCATTCAGTCAGAAACATTGATGTCTTCTTCCTCATGCCACAATAATCCAGGAACAAATGTGCCCACTGATTGCAATAATCAGTCAAAAGGTCACACAAAGTACAATTTGTTCGCCCCTGTGCCTGCGTGGAGGGTGGGGGTGGGCACCTGTCATGTAGGTGGATGCCAAGTCTCCACAGGTACTTCCCAGCACCTCTGTAGCTTCTTTTCTGCATCTGAGGCAGGAAAAAAACACGAGGATGCTAGAAATATCAGTCCATTAGTGGCACCTAATAGGGTGAGTGTGGGACTCAATAGGGTGAGTGTGGGTTATAGTTTGAGCATTTTTCTACAATTGTGGCTAGGAGTATTGAAAGTGATTTTACCATGCAAGAGGAAATCCTGGAAATTTAGCTTAGAATGTGGAAAAAATACCTTACCATGCCAACATCAACTGGAAGAGTTGTCAATATCGTCAGTATCTGTATTTCTGAACAACTTGATGTTCAACATTGGCGTATGATGGGCAGAGCCATGTCAGATCCTCAGGATAGCCTCATGACATAACTTTACATACAATGGAGGCGCCGAAGTGCCTGGCCCCAAGATGGGTGCACAGTAGTGAGGCTATGGGAGCCGGGCGACTGATCCGCCCCCATCCGGCAGCTGGAAACATCAAATATGGGCAAATGAAGACTTTAATTAAATAAGGTAGGCAAAATGTTGATATTTGAATTAGAAGGTGAGGAGGCAAGCTTATACATAAACAGCGTAGTAGCCAGTGCCAAGGGCATTCCCAAGATACCACACCTGGAGTAACCCACAGCTACGGTGAACGAGGAGATGGGAGGAGCATCCACACCATCGCCACTAAAGCAGAAAAGCGTGGTGAGAAAGCGATGGCTGGGCAGTGCATAGGCGGAGTGAGAGGAGAGGCGCTCTGCTCCACAGTACCAAGCGTGGCCGGTGGGAGGGAACTGCTTAAAGATTGAAGGGCGATGACCACGGAGAAGAAATGAGGAGACAAAAAGGGCTGCTGGTCACTTTGGTGAGGCATGCTTGAGCTCCCCAATGAAGGTGATCTGCCGGGGGTTCCACCACCGCTGACGGCCATGTACGGCTCTGTGCGCCAACAGGGTGAATCCAGTTCCCAGTCCCTCACACTGCCATATATAGTGGGCCTCCAAGGATCGCTGCTTCCATCCGTAATCAAAGGCAAGTGACAATGGCAAATAGGACACGGCTCAGCCTGTACAGTCCCCGTCACCCCCCACCAGTGGAGAGATAGGCGGAAAGACTTTTGTGCATGGCCCAGGGGAGAAGTGGGGTCCTTCCACTAGCCTTCACAGGACCGGCTGAAGCCAGACAGCAGGTGAACCGAGAGCACATCTGACTCAGATCCTCTGGTACCAACCATGAGCTGGAAACATGGTGACCCCCCCTTCTTCTATTCGTACAATTCTAGGAAATAGCACCCACACTGCAACCACAGCTATAGCAGTTAACACTGGCCTGCAATGCCACCAGGGAAAGAGAACCAGTAGCTGTTGCCTCCCCGAGAGGCATTGGGGATAGTCTATCCAAGGTTAAGAGAGTGGCACCAGTACAGGCAAGACTGTGCCTGCAGGAGCAGGGCTGAGACTCTCAAAGCTTCTTACTTGGCATTTAGATAGCTGTGTGTGAGTGGGTACTTGCTGGATCACTACCTACTACTGGTACACGACACATATACGTGAGGGGAAGAAACTGGAGGCTACCAGGGGGGGCAGAGCAGTCCCAACCTTATTGAGCATCATGGGGAAGGGGGATACAAACCAGGGAAAGATCCGATTTAAACGACGAAAGTCTTGTAGAGCGCACTTGACTGAAAGAGCACCAGCATCTAGTGAAGCAGCGTAGGAAACAAAGCACGTAGATATTAGGATCCTGCTGCTACGGGTGCAAAAGAGTCTTTCATCAATAGATGGCAAGCTGTACACTTCCACCAACAGTGTGGATAAAATTACACCCACCCTTTAATAAACACGAAAAATGGATCACAGCAGCTTAAACAGGCATCTCTGTCATCAAGGGTGACTCAACTGAACACTTTGAGAAACTCATTAATATGACAAAAGTACTGTAGGTTATAATGCTAAAAACAAAGACCTTGAGGTGTGATCCAGTTGAAATAACCTTCCAATAGTGGGGGTCCCTGAAACCACAACTGTTGGCAATATGGCAGAATATGTTGAGACACGCCTCAGAACTTTGTTCAGAGTGGACAACTTCTCCCCGCTCCTCACACTTGAGCGTGCTCACAGATTGCTTGGACCTAAGCCCCTGCCGGTAGCACCAATCCCTCTATAATTTCAAGATTGCTCAACTTCCAAGATAGGGACATGGTGCTGGAACTGGCACGGAATAAATTGACCTTAACACATGAAGGCAACTCAATTGCACTCTTTCCTGACTTTACAATAGGGATACAGGGGTGAGCCGTGAATACCTTCCCTTCAAGTGAATATTTAGATAAATGGGCATTCCATATGCTATGCTCTATCTGTTGTGGAATTCATTTTATTGAAATGCAATATTTAAGGCTGTAGAAATCAAGCTTTCGCAAACATAGACCAATTTTATGTTTTATTTCATCTTGAAATGACGTCATACTTTACCACATGATCACTATTGCTGTTTTTCTCTTACTGTAATAATAAATTGCAAGCTTGTCCTTAGCCACCTTAAACTTGCTGTACCTAACCAAGGACAAACTGGCTGTCTCGACCATCTCATATACTATCTTTCAACTCGTGTTACCTGAGTATACTCTGAAAACTTCTGAATCAAATGTGATTGTATTATGAGAGAATCTTCGAATGTATTCTGTAGTAAAATGTTTCTTCTTGATTGTGTAGTAAATGTATGAAATCATTTGTCTAAAGCCCTATAAAACTTTTTCACTGTTAGGGAGACCCCTTTTTCCACACCTTTAAAGGCGAATCTATGCTGGATTTTTCTGAACTTTACTGAGTTCTTTGTACTTATGATGTGCATGTTTATCTGCTATCTTGCTCGTTGGCCCAGCTTTTTTATTTCTGCTTTATATTTAACTTTTAAACTTTACACCATGCCTGTCATTCTTATTGAGAATGTCACAGCTTTGATCTGATGTGTAAGATCTACAAAGAGAGATGGGTCCAGTCAGGGAGCACCAAAGTCCATATAGGGACTACACCGCTCCTGGTCCGAGTAGTTGGCGCACTTTAAGTAATGAAAAGAGAAACGGATTTGTGTGCCAACACTGATGTGTCTCAAAATCACACACAAGTACAAACCTCACATTATTCTCAGCCTACAAAGTGCCGCACAATTTGTAAAGTAGTGCCTCTTTACCTCCACTACTAACCCTGCCAGAAAACAGACTGAGACAGATGGTAATCTCAGAGACAAGAAGTAGCAGCATAGCCTGGTCCAAACGCTACATGTTGCAAACTGCTTAAGCTAAGAGGAATGAAGCTTAATCTACTGAGCTCATCAAGGGTGGCTCCATATGCCTGGAGATAATCCCCTGGGACTATTATGGAGCGGTATCCGGACACCCGATGAGGGGCTTCAAGCATGTTGACAGCGCAATCAGAGTTGATGACTGTGACAATCCAAACTGAAGCCAACTGTCAACTTAAAGACCACTATGTCTGGGTACCTATCAACCCCAGAGATGGGCAGTGTAGTACAGCCAGCACTCCAGACTACCCTTTGGGAGACCCCCTTACAGTTTGTTATGTTAGCGACCTATGCTGTGTGTTGGTGTTGTTTCTGTTGGTTGAGTTGGGGTGGGGGAATTCGTTGGCTTGTTAGGGAGACTGGTGTGGTAAGGGGAAGGGAAGTAGGCTACATAGACAACTATAAGCTATACAATAAGCCCAAGGTCAACAAACTTACACAGGTCAAATTAAGGACTACCACAACTCATTGTGATACTCTGGTCGGGCAGGTGGCCTCATGTATGCAGATGATGACACCCCTAATGAACAACCCACCACATGGTAATTAGCTTTATAACATGGAATGGTCAGAGCAAAAATAAGCAATGCACGTAGTGGCATATCTAGACTGGCACAAAGTTGATGTACCTCTCCTACACTGTAATAATACATTCCAAGCACATGGATGCGAGTGGGTGACCCACTTTGCACTTAAATGGAGCAGCCACAGAGCACTGACGACCTACTCCACATAAGTCAAAGGGACCGCATTACAGGTTAGGCAAGGCACTCCATTCCAATTGTTAGGCAAATCCAACAATGCACAGTGAAGATATCCAGGAACTTGTAGGTGGAACACTGATTCCCATCATTAATAGTTATAGCCCCCAACACTAACAATGCCCATTTTTTGAGACACATTTGGGCAGAGTGCAATGTACTCTTCCCACATACGATTTTATGGAGGAGATTTAAATTTAGTGCTCGATAGACAACTAGACTATTCCCATGCCAAAATATGTACACATCACATGGCAGCCAAAGCACTACAAGGCATATTATATAATAAGTACATGGTGGACATATGGAGGCACAGGTATCCAGACGTACAGGAAGGTACACATGTCTGCACTTTGCTTGGAATGTGACATATTTGGATTATTGGGTAGGCACACAAGACATGTGCTGGCGGCCGGTCAGTATTTGTCATCTTCCACACACTTTATGAGATCACTTGCTGGTGTGCTTGGAGATGGAGTTCTCCGCATCCAGGCACAGGGCTTTCACATGGCTCCTATTCCCCTCTCCCTTACCTGATACGGTCTTCAGGGATGAGGTTATAGCGGAAAGTAATAAATACTTCCAGACCAACGAGAAATTGGTTGCATCAGTGGATACACTTTGGGAGGCCTTTAAGGCATACATAAGATGAATGTCCATAGCCAAACAATTTTGGGGTTGCTGCACCTCACTGGAATGACTAAACAAACTCAGGCAAGAGTGTTGGACATGCATATATGTACCAGAAAACCTCCTAATCCCTCGCACAGATGAGAAACTTGCTAACTGAATTTATGGAGACAGCAGAGTACTAGAACAAGCACACACACAAATATGCCTTGGCCCGAACATATTGGGAGGCAGGCAGACCAAGTAGAACTTTAGCATCCAAATAGCGATCTCGGTGATCCACACAGGACAGGAAGTCAGTGAATTGAGGGCCCCAGGAGACTGCTGGCGGAGGCATTAATTGCAATAGATAACATCACTGAGGTGACATCTATCCTTCCCAAGGCCAAAACCCTGTGAAATTTTATAAAGCTTACTCAGTAATATAGGCCCCCAGATTCCTAAAGGTGTACAAAGAGGCCCTGGCCCAAGGCACACTACCGCCCTGATTCAGGGAAACTATATTGATTGACTTGCTGAAGCCCCACAAGCTTCTCATGCACTGTGACTCTTACTTCCCACTGTCCCTTATAAGTACAGACACTCAGATATTCTCTAAAGTCCTGGCATACTGCTTACTCCTCCTGCTACCAGACCTCCTGTTGCCAGACCAGGCGGGATTTATACCAGGCCCATGCACAGCTCATAACCTGAGGAGAACATTTACTGTGATCTTACCAAATGCAGCCAGACCTAGAAGCAGCAGCTGTCCTCCTAGACACCACCAAGGCATTCAACTCTTTTGAATGGGACTTCCTCTTTGTGGTTCTAACCAGAATTGACATGTCTATAAACTTCACTAATGGAAAACAACTAGTATACATGGGCCCTACTTCAAGGATCCAAATCAATGCAATCTTGTTGGGCCCCCTTTCTATAGGAAGGGGCACCCGTCAGTGATACCCACTATCCCCATGACTATATGTCGTTACTACAGAACCACTAGCTTGTACAATAGGACATTTACATGGTCAATGGGGCCTCATGTCTTCTACAAGAGATCTCATAATATATCTCTATGCTGCAGATATTATATTACATGGGTGAGACCCCGCCACAAACCTGAGCCCTGTGATATGTGAATTTTCTACATTTAGAGCATTGGAGGGAATAGGGATAAACTGGAATAAATCCATCATTTTTCCCACTGCCACGGGCAACACAGACGTGGAGGTGGAATTCTCCCTACCGTGGTGCACAACTTTAGTTAAATACCTGGTGATATGTATAAGTCATGACAGAAACGTGGCCATCACTGAAAATTACGAAAGGGCAATGTCACAAGCTGAGGACCAAGTGAAGAGATGCAAACACCTCCCCCTATCCCTAATGGGAATGATAGCCCCATTGAAGATGGCAATCTTTTCCAAACTGCTTTTTTTGTTTATAAACATCCAATCGTTTTTTCGAACGCCTACATTTCACATAATCACATTTGCTTGTGTAGGCATGCAACCTAGAGTATAGTGGGTAGCCATTACACTACTACACAAGCAGGGAGGGATGGCCGCACCAGACTTTGAATTTCATCACCATTGTGCCCAGGTGCACTTCGTCCATTATTGGCTAATCCCACTTCCAAATATTGCAATGCAGGCGGCCATAGGCTGAGACCGATGTGTAGCCGTTCAGATATTCACACTGTCACAAGCACCCAAGTGGCATGAGACTGGATTTGGAAAAGAATAAATCACCCAATCTTATACGCCCCAGACCAATGAATTATCTACCACCCACTGGCAGATTTAACAAAAGAAGATCCAGTGAGGGCAACACTACGAAAGTAGGGTATCCATAAAATGGGGGATCCATTCCCAGATTCCAGATATTTAGCTCCATTGGGCCCGTCGGAGTGTGAGGAACCCACTGCATGGGCACATTTCATTACCACCACCTCCGAGTCCTTTGCAAAAGATATTCCCCAACATTTATGCAGAAGCCCACCGCATGCATGGCGCTGACCCAGTGTCTGACCACTACCTCAAACAAACACATGATTACCAAACTATTCTACATGATATAGGATGCTGGATTGGTGCCACTGGCTAACAAGCAATGGGTGTTGGGATCGAGTAGTGAAATCATGGACTCAGTTGTGTTGTGGTCAAGTAAGCCACCTCCCACCAACTGATCGACTCCGACTGATACAGTTTAAATGTATACACCAAACTTACCACACCCCGCGCAAACTCCACAAGGTTCGATTACAGGAGAATGCAAGATACGAAATATGTTAGACACCAGAATCTGACTTCCTGCACCTATCTTGGGTCAGCCCAATAACTAGCAGATACTGGATAGGAGTATTTGCCACACTAGCCTAAACAATCGGGGAAGTGCTGACACAACTCCCGAAAATGTCATTGCTATGTTACACCAAAGAGATACCAGTGCCCACACAGAGGTTTATGTCTGGTCCTGTTGATGGCAAAATGGAGGGTGGCATTTGTGTAAGGGAGGGCTCAAGCCCCAATTGTGAAACAATGGGTGAAAGACTTGGGGCCTGATATAGATCTCGGCGTACAGGTCTACTCCATCACAACGGTGATGGATATCCTGGCTGCCAAAATATAAATCCCATTGGATATAATTGGATTTATATTTTGGCGGACGGGATATCCGTCAATCTTGTGATGGAGTACCCCATCTGCTAAGATCTAAATCAGGCCCCTGTGTTTTGTAATGAATGACTAGGTCTATTTTGCGCCATCTTGCCACCGGCACAGAGGCCCAAGGACATTTGGGGCCCACTACAGACCAACCTGCTCACACATGTCCCCCAAACTACAGATGGAGATGGAAAGCAAATGGCTGAATAGGCAACCAAAACAAAGATATGAATCATAATGTCCTGTATTGCTCAGGAAACCTGTAATATGCTGCCACAAAATTGATTGTGCAGTAGACATTCTATCTGACCATATAGAAAATATATAGGGGGTGAAGGGTGGTGGGAGGGAAGCCTATTAATTGTTACGAAACATTATTGTGCAGTGATCATGATTCCAAATAGGTATAATTTACGTATTCAGCTCTTGCAAAATAACACTGGAACCGATGCCTTCGTTGTGCCACATAAGCATTATATGGTATAATTCTCTTGATCTTCGTCTCGTACTATGCCACCTAACGGGCTAATAAGAGGCACCGTTTTGAGTTCAGTGAGGATTGGGTAGGGAAGACATGGGTTATGTAACAAACATAAAAATTAGGCTTTATAATCTTCAGAACTCAGGACCCCATTCACCACCTAGGATCCAAAGTTACAGACCAGTGCTCTGTTGCCTCCATAGGAAAAACAGAACAAGGTGGCTGGACAGGATTATTCGTGAAACAATTCCCCAGACACACAGTCAATCTGTACCATGTGACCACTGGATTTAATTTCCAAACAAGTTTATTTTTCTTTTTTACTTTTATCAGCAATTTTTTGAAACACAAGCACAAACAAAACCACTGTCAATTCAAAAGGTTCATATATACAGTATCTACAAATGCACACATTTACAAATTTACAACAAAGAATCAAACAAAAAATTGGTTAGACACACCAAAAGACAATAACATATGTATAATAATTCAAATAAATTGCAATTATATACAGTGCAGAGATTAGTCCATAAGCAAACAAACGGGCACCAGTCCTAGAGATTGAAAAAACCAAGTGACAGGCGGGGTTGAGATCGAAAACAAGCCTGCCTGTCAACGAAAGCCTGTGGTGTAATGTTAAATAGGGTTGCGAGGCTAGGATACAGAGTGGTGGTATGATTTACATCCTAGTGGCACCCTTTGTTGTAGCCACAGGGTGGTATTGTCGACGCGTTTCGAACCTAAGTATTCAAGGTTCTCTTCAGGACAGGGACTGGGAAACAGATTCTGCAAAAAAGTACAGAATTTGGTGTCAGACGTACATTAATGTACTGTAGAATGCCTACTCAGACTCCATGAGAAGTAGAAAATATTTACCTGCACGCGGGCACAAAGATTGCCGTGGCGTAGGTATATCGTGTTCACACCTAAAAGACATATGTAAAGGTGCTCAGTGCACGGGGATTAAAAGGGTCGCACTAGGAAAGGCAAACGGTCTGTCCTAAGTATGAATCATACCTGCAATAGGCGCAGAGCAGGACTTAAGGCGTGGTGTCAGGCTTCAGAAGCTTGCGGGTATCACGCATGATCCCACTGCACAGATTCAGGACGAAATTGGAAGACTGGTCAACACTGCTAGAGAAGCAGGGATACTTGGACCAAAAGAATCTGAATATCTGGTGAAGCGGTATCCACGGACTCCCCATTTGTACTTCCTCCCGAAAGTTCATAAGGACCCCTTGACACCTCCAGGACGCCCGATAGTGTCCGGGTGTGATTCTGTGTTTGAACCCATCTCCAAATTCGTGGATGTGTTCTTGAAACCCCTTGTGGTTCAGGTACCATCCTATCTCAGAGACACCATGGATTTTATAAACAAGGTGGAAGGGCTGCCATTCGATTCCTCATGCCAATTGCTAGCTACCATGGATGTGTCATCCCTGTACACACAGATACCATAGCAAGATGGCCTGGACGTTATGGAATTATACCTGGAGAACCGACCACGTCCACATAGGGTACCGACTGAACTCATCATCTCTTTCGCAACTTTGGCTTTGAAGAAGAACTTCTTCACCTTCGAGGACGAGATGTTCCTACAGATCAAAGGCTCGGCAATGGGCTGTCCTTTTGCCCCTGAGATGGCTATTCTGTTAATGGGCCAATTCGAAGAGAAATATGTTTTGAACAACAACCCATACAGAGGTCACATCGCCCAATGGCTCCGTTTCATAGACGACGTGTGGTGTGTGTGGAACGGGACATCGGCACAACTTGAGGAGTTCCACGTGTGGTTGAACGATAGGAGTCCAGACATAAAATTCAGCCTGACGCACAATGAGAAGTCCTTACCATTTCTTGATGTTGAGATATCTGTGAGAAATGATGTGCTCACATGCTCACTTTACCAGAAGAAAACTGATAAGAATAATGCCTTGCATTATTAGAGCTACCACCCGCGGAGTTTAAGAGACAATCTCCCCTATGGACAGTATCTCCGGGTGAGACGGAACTGTTCCACCATTCAACAGTTCGAGTTACATGGACAAGGACTGACTGCGAAATTACAGGAACGTGGATACCCTCGCAAGCTCCTAAAACACTCTATGAAGAGAGCGAGATGGACACCAAGGGAACATCTTCTTGAGAAGAGACTGAGACCGACGACGGAAAGGATGGTCTGTGTGTCTACTTTTGGTCCCCATACCAATCAGCTCCAAAAAATTATCAGAAAAAGTTGGCATTTGGTGCAGGAAATAATGCCTGACATAGGCACACCACTCTTTGCCTTAAAAAAGAACAGGAGTATTGGCCAAATGATTACATCAACCCGCCCTCCTCCAAAAAAGGATTCACAAGGTACGATTTTTGGAGCCAATCCAGTTTTGGGCCATCGGAAGTGCGGGACATGCTCGGTCTGTAACCTAACAATAGAAGGTTCCCTGTTTACAGATGGCAAAAAGTTCTGGCGACACAATGAACACACGGACTGTAAGACAAAATACACTGTGTATGCCATCCAGTGTCCGTGTAAAAAACTGTACATTGGTAAAACCACGCAGGAGGTCCGCCAAAGAATTATTCAACACCGCTCACGGATCAATAACAAGATCTTGACTGCTCCTCTTGTCTCTCATTTCTTGCAACAGAAACATTCCAGCCAGGATATAAGATGGACTGTCCTGGCGGTGATCAGGGGTGGCAGTGGAGATCCTGACCTTCGCCTTTCCCAAAAAGAGGCGTATCTTATCCTGAAGTTCGATACATCCAATTCTGGATTGAACGAGATGTCTGAAACTGTCAATTTATGAATCCGCCTCTGATGTTGTCCAGTTTGGCTGTGCTGCACTACCATAACTTTCGCTGTGTACTTATTTTCTATTTCTTACTCACTTTTTTAACAATATCCATTGAGTCGCATAAGGTCTAGTATTGAGTCATCTTGTATTTTGAGTCATGGCGGTGTCTATGGTTGCAATGCAATTATTGCTGTTCAGAACTCTGAACTGTACAATGAACTCAGAATTTTCATGTGCTAGATGGGTATATTGGCATGTACTACTGTAGTGAAAACAATGTGTATGAGGACGTGTAGTGATATTGTGTAAATATTGCTCATTTAGACTGATGAAAATGTCTTTTTTAGAGTGGCCTTGTAAATATGCCCATGCGCGGGGAGGAATGTCGCGTTTGGATGAGTATATGTACATGCACCACGTTGGGGAAAACAAGGGATATGATGAAATATAGTGCTATTGTGTAAATGTGGCTCATTGTATTGACCTTGTAAATATGCCCATGTGCGGGGAGGAATGTCATGCAAATCAGTTGAGTAAGCAGTTGAATTACGAAATGGCGATGCTTCTGGCAGGCCTCCAAGCATAATATCAGCCGAGATGCTAGTCTTCAGTTTCCTCAAAACTACAGATCCCAGCATTCCTCAGGGGCATCACTCCGTTTTTGGATCACACCCCCTGTCACTGTGAACCGGATCCAAAATACCACTGGTGTCCAGGCGCCCCATCTACAAACTGCACGCCTGTAGAATTATGAAATTGCGAGGCTTTTGGCAGGCTTTCATGTATAATATCAGCCGACATGCTAGTCTTCAGTGTTCTCAAAACTACAGATCCCAGCATTCTTTAGGGGCTTCACTCCGTTTTTTGACCACACCCCCTGTTACTGTGAACTTGATTCAAAATACCTACTGGTGTCCCCGCGCTCCACCTACAGACAGCTTGTCCCTGGGAGAGAGTGAGCAACACGGACCTTACTGTGGCTTGATTACTTCATTCAGAAAAGTAAGCATTGCTATGCGCAACGGTTTGTAACCAGCTCCGCTGCTGCCTTTTGACCCTGGCGCTCACAAAGGGTTTCTCTTTTTTCAGCGGGCCAACTTTAACTGCAGGCCTGAACTGAGGCCAGTGACCGGCCGCTTCCCTCCCTGTGGTCTGCATAGCCAGGTAGGAACCTCGCGCAATTCGATCTTGGCGAGTGGGGGGGTGTTGTGCTGTGCACCCATGCCTAGAGATATATATTCCATACATGATTTTGTATCATCCATTTAGACCTACACGCGCAAAAAATAATGTGAGCCGCCCTGATACCCGCAAGCTTCTGAAGCCTGACACCACGCCTTAAGTCCTGCTCTGCGCCTATTGCAGGTATGATTCATACTTAGGACAGACCGTTTGCCTTTCCTAGTGCGACCCTTTTAATCCCCGTGCACTGAGCACCTTTACATATGTCTTTTAGGTGTGAACACGATATACCTACGCCACGGCAATCTTTGTGCCCGCGTGCAGGTAAATATTTTCTACTTCTCATGGAGTCTGAGTAGGCATTCTACAGTACGTTAATGTACGTCTGACACCAAATTCTGTACTTTTTTGCAGAATCTGTTTCCCAGTCCCTGTCCTGAAGAGAACCTTGAATACTTAGGTTCGAAACGCGTCGACAATACCACCCCGTGGCTACAACAAAGGGTGCCGCTAGGATGTAAATCATACCACCACTCTGTATCCTAGCCTCGCAACCCTATTTAACATTACACCACAGGCTTTCGTTGACAGGCAGGCTTGTTTTCGATCTCAACCCCGCCTGTCACTTGGTTTTTTCAATCTCTAGGACTGGTGCCCGTTTGTTTGCTTATGGACTAATCTCTGCACTGTATATAATTGCAATTTATTTGAATTATTATACATATGTTATTGTCTTTTGGTGTGTCTAACCAATTTTTTGTTTGATTCTTTGTTGTAAATTTGTAAATGTGTGCATTTGTAGATACTGTATATATGAACCTTTTGAATTGACAGTGGTTTTGTTTGTGCTTGTGTTTCAAAAAATTGCTGATAAAAGTAAAAAAGAAAAATAAACTTGTTTGGAAATTAAATCCAGTGGTCACATGGTACAGATTGACTGTGTGTCTGGGGAATTGTTTCACGAATAATCCTGTCCAGCCACCTTGTTCTGTTTTTCCTATTGTTGAGATCCGGGTTGGTCAGATGTAGGATCCGATACCTTTACTGTTTCACAGTCTGTTGCCTCCATGCCAGGGTCACACTATATAAATACCAATAAACACATAGACAACTCAATCTTCACTCTCTTCACACATCACTGTCTTAACTAGGACATTCATATTAACATGGTGTGAGACCAGGGACCCTCGAAGGACATCCTCTAGATGCCTACATTTTGTATACACCTGTACATCCATTATATCGGTTGTAAGTGTATGTGTTTTTGTCACCTTCGAGAGAAATGAGTCCTAGTTGTGACCCGTGTAGTTTCTGGTAGGTTTTTTATGTTAGAAAAACAATAGGAGTTTGGTAGCAAGAATGATTTTATCAGCTGACTAATTAAAAATAGTTTCTCTTTTATGCTGCAGGTTATAGGATTTTCGAACTAAATGGGGCTGATTCGCAAACGCATTTATGAATATCGGAAGTAGTACTCCAGGAATACCTTAAATGTACTCTAACATCAGGGCTTTAAGTGGGCCAGGTCTCAAGGGGTCTGAGCACCGGCAGTTTTTTTCAAGGGGCCTCGAAACGGGTCTCTATCGGGCTCTGTTTTGAGCCCTGACACAGGCGGTCCATATTTTTTTCCGGACTGCAGTCAGAGCAGTTTGCCCTGTCTAACATCCCTTGTGAACAACTCTGAAATGCACAATTCCTAATAGTAAATGTGCAAAGAGGGCACCGCCATTTCTGTTTGTACTAAATATATAAGAATATCCCTTGAATATTTTCATTGGAGGTGTTTTGGGACCAATTCATAAAGACATATAAGAGTACGTAAAGGCGTATTACAGGACTACTACTTCAAGCGCCTTTGTGAATAGGCCTCTATAAATTCAAAAAAGAAACTCCGGGTTAAATAAAAGTCTGCCCTTGAAACTATTAGTCACCCTTAAGTATCAGTGATCAAATACAAGACTAACCTCGAGCTACAATGGAAATATCTTCAATGCAAATCAGTAGAAGCCATGTGCCAGCAACATTATCTTGTGGAAAGAATTTGTAACTGATCACGTGGCAGGGGAAATAACAGTGACTAGCGTTCACAGAGGATAGATAAAAAAATACGTAGTAAACAACTCACCTATTTTTCTGCATGTTTTTTCCCAAGACCTTTGGTTAATAGTCCAGGAAAAGAGGCCTTTGAACAAGCCTTCGATGTAGCCAACCACTGTGTGGTAAGGCTAAAATGTATGGGGCTGCCAGTTATAAACAGTTAAAGCACGATTCATAAATGTGCCAACCGAACAGATAGAAATGTATGCTTGGGGGCTTACAGTTGTAGGCTTCCACAAATGATTTGTATATATAACCGACTGTCCTGGATTTCAGAAAACATCTGCTGGGGTACTCTAAGGGCCTGATGTAGGTGGCTCATTACCTGTCGGTAAACCCGAAATTCGGTAAATTTCAGGCTTACCGACCGGTATTGAGCCATTTGCTATGTACGTGATGATTAGGTAAATACCGAATCGGTATTTACCGATTTTGTATTTACCGAATCATTATTTACCGATTCGGTATTTACGGAATCGGTAAATGGCATGTAGGAAGCACATTTAAGAGTGCTTATGTGCTTTAAGGATTCGTTATTTACCACCAACTATAAGTTGGTGGTAAATACCGAATTCCTTTGAAAATGCAAATCTGTGCATTTTCAACGGTGCCATGTGGTACGTGTGCCACATGTGCACACAAGCACGATTATGGGGTGCAACAGGGTGTCAAAGTGACACCCTGCCACACTTCAATGTGTTCCCCCTTTTACCAAATCGGTATTTACCGATTCGGTTATTCACATTCATTCCTATGGTCCTCCAGGCCCATAGGAAGGAATGGGAATTATCGAATCGGTAAATACCGATTGGGTAATTACCGAATCTTACCGGTTCGGTAATACTTACCAAATAAATACCTACATCCCATTTACCGATTCTAAAATGCCGAAGCGGTAAAATTCGGTATTTTAGAATCAGTAAATCTTCATTATCTACATCTGGCCCTAAGTAACTTACAACTACTGCAGGTCCTGTGGATCAGTCACGTAATTACATATTTCTACCTACAGAAATGCAGCAAGTCCACATTTTTGCATGCATAAATAAAAAGCACAAGTGCATTTGAACTTTTAAACTTTAAAAAAATGCTATTTGTCTACTGCTAAAGAATTTTCTTCCATGCAGATATCCATTTCCTATACGCTTCCAATTTTTGAGGATATTTCCTTCCCAATGCAAACTTCAATATTGACTTACTAGTGCCCTTAACTGGAGTAATGGTGTGACCATATCCAATGTGGAGAAGTGATTCTCAAAAACCTGTGACTATCCCTATACTTGTAAGTTTGTGAGCAGAGGCGTAGCTTCAGTGGGGCGGGGGCACAGGGGGCAGGGGGCAGGAGAGGGTAGGGCGGGTGATGTTAGGAATGTGGCACCCCCCCCCATCAATAACTGCATTCTTGGCTTGGCAGTTGGGCCTTGGGTTCCTTGGGTTGGAACTTTAATGCTTGTTTCGGCATAGCTGTCAAGTTTTCGGATTCCATAAGTGTGGCATTTGAGTGTTTTCATTGTTTTTTACGTGACATTTGATTGGCATATGTGAGACACTTTGAGTGGTATTTTATGATCAGTGTAGTCAAGAAGTTTTGTCCATTTAATGAGTGCATGTCCCTAGCATCACCCTATACACATACTGAACATAAGCGCAGATCATCTAAGTTGTGTAGATATGCCTATGATGGGCCGAAATGTATTGACTGTAGTGTGCGGTGTCTATATTCATTGGCACTAATACGGCATGTGATCTAATGCAGTGAGGACGTTCTAAACCAGCATTTAATGTTGCCATCTGAAAGGGATTTAGCCTGATACAGTTAATAGGTACTATAGGGGACTGTCCATGGCTCGTGGACTTTCTGGGCGGTTGTCCGGGATGGTCTCCAAGAGGAAGCCGACCTCTGTACTGAGATCTCAGTAAAAACAATCCTCTTTAATGTTTGGTGAGGAGGATAATCCCAGCAAGTTCCGCAGACTGTTGTCCACCTGTGACTCACTGTGGCTAAGCGTAATATTGTTCGCACGTGGGGAGCAACTAAACCACCGAGAGTAGAGGAATGTAAATTTGACATGGACTGGTGTAATGCTGCTAAGTAGCAGGTGTATGAAGGTAGAGGATGCCCCAGCGAGGAGGAGAAAGTATTAAGAATGTGGGGGACTTATTGGGGCCTCCAGGATGGCCCCTTCGGACAGAAGTCACATTCCTACCAGGTTAAGGATCACGAGTGACAGGTGTCCTTTGTTTGTGAGAAGGGTCTTTAGGATTGAAAGGACAATACTGGGAGTTCAATTGTTACTTTGATGTGGTATCCTGCAAGATACAATGTGCAGACATGGGTTTTTTGGTTGTGGTTTTTTTTCTGCAAAGTATATATATATTTTTTAAGTTATGTTTATTTTAACTGTTAATTAATGTGTTTCCAGCCTGTGATATAATCTGATATATTAAGGTGAAATGCTTCAACATGTTAAAAAAATTGTTTTGGAATTTGAAGAGATTGTATCATATTTTTACATTATGTTTGCTGCACGATATATATGCTAAATTATTTCATGGCTTTGCTTGTGCACAAACTCTTGGAGTGAAGCCAGACCCATGGCTCGGCTCTGGCTCGCCCCTCCCTATTAATTTGCCAGCATGTCTTCCTCTGCTTGTGACCTGTGCTTAATACATGTGACCATTATTAACTTGTTAAAATAATTTTTAGAAGGTAAGGTATAGAAAGATGGAGGCCTGTCCTGATGCCCTGATTTGACAACTCTACCAACAAGGCTTCTTATAGCAGAGACAAAGAAGACTGTGCCTGTGAAAATACATTTCAAATAAGTTATCACAAGACAGGGACTCATGGCCATTGTATTGTACGTGACAATAGTCCTGAGTTACCAGGGAGAATTAGCAGGCCCAGGTGGAACGGGCAGGGGCGCAGCTTTAGTTGGAGTTTTTGGGTTTGGGTTGGGCCCTGGAGCTTAGGTAGGATATCTACAAGTTGCTTATGAAAACCTACTTCCGGAGTAACGTTTTGCTCCAGCCACCCCCGTCGGCCCATGACGGTTTCTCTCAGGGTCTACTTTTACCCCAGTGAACGTCAACTAGGGTTCCAACCACCCCTGGTAATCCATCTCCAATTTTCGAATACCAGGTGGTAGTGCACCCATTCACTTCACTTATCCACGGTCCTGAAGAAGTGCCAATTGACCCGTTAGGGGCTAACACAGGCACGAAACATGTCAACCTTTCACACTTAATTAATTGAAGATTTTACTTGTGGCAATGAGCTATAGAAGCCTGGGACCGCCACCATTGTCTGTATTCTAGATTGCTCACCAGCAAAGGCAATTTCTAAACTCAGGCTTGTACAAATTACTGTCCTGATGATGATCCTAGTATTGTTGTGAAAGGATCGAAACGTTGTCTACCCATGTAAACAGCATGCACATGAATCCACTGAGATAAAAAAAGTGAATTTTCTGTTTGTACTAAGCTTGCCATATTTTACATTCGACAAGCTACCCTTGTCCTGCCTGAAATGTCTTCTTTGTTTTGTAAATGTAATGTGTTTTTGTAGGATACAGGGCTGTGTCCCACTATATTGTTGTGTTGTTCACAGAATTACTCTGAATTTATTGTTTGATTAAATTGAATGTCCGGCTGGACACTTCTAATATAGCACTGATTCCAGTCTATATTTATATATTTTCATCATTTGTACATTATAAGGACCATTGTTCTAAATATATGAATGCTACCCAAGGTCATTATTTACCTTGTGGGTTCCCTTGTTCGTTTCCAAAAACAGCAGCAAAACAGGCAGCTACGTGAGAATGCCAGCACCCACTGCAATGCATTAGCAGCACAAACCGTCCTCTCTACTTCAATTCAGTGAAGTGTGGCTTTTTGTCGTTCGGTAGGTTTATCAACTGCCTCTCACCCCTCCTGTTGCACTGCTCATCCTTCCCCCTTGAACTTCCTAAGGGCGCCACTAAGAGCCTGGTGAGGGGTGAATGTCTCCTGTGCTGCGCCGGCAGTCCGTTGCTCGAGAGGTCCCTCTGTGGACCCCATCACTCCTCTTATAGAGTTCTCTGTGAGCCAAGGAAACCGGACGCTCTCCTGGAACAGACGTGAAGGAGGTGGAGGCAATCCCAAGCATAGAGGGTGCTGAGATGAGAGTTGGGTAGAGTTGAGCATATGAAGAAGAGGTGCTGAGAATACACTTCCTTGTGTTTTGCAATAATGGTATACGCTGTGCATGGGACATCTATGTGTGTTCTGCGTGTTTGTGTGCTTATGGTTTACACACGTGTGAGGTATCACATGTGTGTCTGTAGCTTTGTGCGCAAATATTTTGTCGGTTTTGCAGGGACACTTTATGTCTTGCAGTCCCTGTGTGTGCCCTCGAGTCAGTGCTAGGGTGTCACCATTATTTGTCGGCCTGCCAAGCATTACACTAAAGCCTGTTGTCCCTTTGCTCTGCTTCCAGTCCCAGTGAACAGGGCCGCGGGCTGGGACTCCCTCGTCACATGAAGTTCTGGATATAATACAACGTGTTCATTGCTGGGACTCAACTTCATCCCAGCCTGCCTCAAGATGCACTCCCAGCCGGGATCTACTATCTTATGGGCAGGATTTTACTGGTTACAGTGAAGCATATATTTCCACTCTGCCATGACATGTGGCTATGTCTTTCATCCAATGTTCCACATGGGGACCTGTTAATCTGTAGCATGACAAGGCCAGGCCATGCTACCTGAATTGCTGTACACTGTTGTTTGTGTAAATGGTTTAAATTCGTTTGGTTAACTCGAGAAGCCCCCAAATGTAGACAGAGGCTAAAGGATGTAAAATGTGTCGAATTCTGTGACTGTTCTGTCGCTTTTAAACTGCTTAGGGTTATAAATGTGCCAACCCGCACATACTTCCCAGTTGCTGCACCCTACACCTTGTCTACTGATGCGATAACGGCTCTTTCTTAAGTTAATGGTAAGGCTATATTATGTTGCAGAGGGATGGCCTACAAGTACGTTATTTGTAGAACAGCTTTTTGGTGCATCCTCTCCCTCATGGTTGCCACTGTGGCCATATCTATCTTTTCCACACACTCCCACAGTCTCTCTCCCCCACACACTCCCACAGTCTCTCTCTCACACTCTATCACACATACTCTGGCACACACACACACTCTCTGTCACACATTCTCACACACTCTCTTACTCACACACTCACTCGCTCACACACACACACTTATAAGAAGCAGTGTTTTCAGGAGGTTAAAGAAGTTATTGCTTGGGGAATGGCAGTGTTTACAAAAAGATATATAAACCAGGGCAGAATTACGTCACTTACGTTTCAAAGAGGGTTACACAATTCTATGAAGTTTAAAGCATTAAAATGTGATTTTCAAAAACTGCGTGACTGCCAGATACGTAATTATCTGCTCACACACTGGAGCTAATTTTCCACCCACAGCCTCTCTCAACAGTATGTTTGTGACAGTGTAGCAATTGGGCAAAAATACAGTGTATTGTTGTTTGTTTGGAAGTTTCCTTGGTAGAAGCTAAGCTGATAATTATAGCTGGCACATGCCGCTTTTTTCACCATATAATCAAATGTTTTGCTTTTTAAGCACACACCCTGTATACTGTCTTGTTATTTAGAATATGTTAAGTAGGTTGATGTAGTAGACATATCAATTTTAGTATGATACGTGATGCCCTGTTTAATTTCCGCAAATGCAAATCTGAATAATTTAGGTTTCAAAACTAGAAAATTGTGGAACAGAATGAGAAGGCGTTTTAGGGATTGTAACTTTTTTTTCATTGGTTGTTGCTCGACTAAAGGTCAAAACTCTCACAATCAAGCATTTCCCATGCGCACATTCATTGTGTTCTTGTTGCGCTTACTAAATTGCTGAAATATTTTAGCTTTGTATAATAAGGACAATTCGAGACACATGTTGCGTAAACAAGCACTTTGTACTTATAGTCCTTGCTCACGAGAAGCAAGGCTGGCAGTAAAAAAGGCACAGTTCCTGCCAACCTTGCTTCTCGTAAGCAATGACTATAAGTACTTGTTTACGCACCACTTGCAGGGTTTCAAAACACATAAATAAAAGGCATTGCCATTTACAATGGAAATACATCCAACCCTCGCAAATGCAAGACCTATTGCATTGCAAATGCTTGTTGTTACTGGGGGCCGGTTTTGCCACAGTGCTGCGATATCGGCACCCTGTAACAAAAGCGCTGCAGTAGTGTTACCCACCAGCACTCTCAACATACCAGCCCCTCGCCCCACCCCATCCACCTCCCTTCAAGATGGTCCGATGTAATTGCCAAGGTTGGTTTGCGTTCCCAGTCAGGCCCTGCCACTGCTTATTAGCTGTCTCAACCCTTATACACCTGCCCTGTGCGCACATTTATTCACACATAAATTCCTGTCCTATTAATGTAATTTTACATGTGTGCAAAACTTCCTGTGTCAAAAATTCACATTCTGTGATTTACTGATGATATTTTGAACTGGTATGTGATGAAGCTTGCCCACTTAAACGTCACTTCATTTCACAAACATCTTTGTAAATCAGGGACTCAATTTCTAAATACCAAAAGTGCTCAGAAGAGAAGCAGTAGCTCAGGGACCAGTTTGCGTATCTCAAGCCTTGATGGTTCTATGTATTTCTCATTACTACAGCAACACCTGCTGGTTACAAACCTTACGACAGCTCTGTCTTAGAGTTTACACCATCTCATACAGCATTTCTAAAATTCATTGCTAAGGGATGTCAGAGGGTTGCCAGAATTTTTAATTGGGACCCCTATGCATTAATCAGTGACCCACGTGTCTGATTTTGTGACTTTAAGACTGTCGTCTGTGAAATCAAACATCTCCAAGACTTTAATGCCACCTGTATAGACGATATAAATGCCTCCGGACCTCATCCTGCCTCCCACGGTACACACATTTTGACGGGCCGCATTGTTTTTACCAGGTGAACAATTTTTCGAGCGGTGTAATGTATTTCCTCCAATCATGGGACGTGCTCTTTCACTGCATCGTTTCAACAACTCCCCATCAGAAGGGCTTCTACAATCCTACAACTTCTTAATCAATGTATTTTGAGAAAAGTGCTTGAAATGGCATTGTGTAGGCTTGTGTGTTTTTCTAAGGTTTCTCTCTTGTGTTGGGTCCACATCCTAAATCTACTTCATTTAATGAAAAGCTTGATGTGCTTACAGAGGTAGGTAGCACCATAACTCAGGGGTTGTTTAGAAATGTATGGTCCTGATTAAGAGGTGGGTGGTAATAGTGTGCTGGGACGCAGGGAGCGCCACACCAGACACACTCTCCTGTGCACTGCGCGACGCAGCGGCGAGGTAACACCTGGTGAGGAGCCATGCGAGTCCAATGGTGGGAACAGAGGGAGGGGGGGGCGTGGGCTGGGGGGGGGAGAATGGGGGCAAACGATGATAATGTACTTTGGTGACAGTGTCGCAGTTAGTTGTTTTGTTCTTTTGCACGTGCTTATTATCTAGGGTTGGGTTGGGTAGGCAAACCTTGTCCCCTTCCTTGCTGGGGGGGGAAGCGTATTAATTCTTGTTCCTAACCAGAGGACACACCTGGGCGGTTGTATCCTGTATACAGACTGATTACGTGCTCCACCATTACGCCCTTGTTGACCGAACTGTTGGTGTAGTGCCACCCGTGAACAATCGCAAAGTCATTTTGATTGTACTGAAGTGCCTTTTGTATTATTGAATTTACAAATACCAATAAACAGATTTTACACAAAAAAAAGAGGTGGGTGGTAATAGGACATTGACCAGATAAATGACAGATGTTTCACCCACCTAAGTATGCCAATCGCTGACTCCTTTAGAAAACAATGGAAGTTGATGTTCTGAATATAGGAACCAGGGCCTGCTCTGCCTTGGGGGTTGACCATCAGACAGCCTTGATGCTTCAAGATGCCACACAATTCAGAATAACCTTTCCTGCTAATAATTCTGGTAGTGTTACATTTGTGCAAAACTGGCATGTAAATTGCAGTGGTCTTGCACAGAAAGCCTTTTTAATGTACCCGCTATGCTAGGAGAAAACATTAGGTGGGACGTAACTTTTGTAATTTACGCTAGCATAATTATGTGAATTATAGTAAAATTACACAGAATTATGCAAAGAACGTAACCCAGCATTATGCATTATTTTCTTAGTGCAAAATGCACCCGGGACCAAACCCCTGTGCACATCGTCGACTTGTCGCTGCCAAGACTTGTTGGCTCTGCACTCCAGAAATCTTCGGGCTACAAGAAGCTCCAGCCTCCAGCATCTCTTTCCTTCAAGATCAGCATCCTCACTACGTCCTCTGCACTGCGGGCCTTCATCTTTGGTGAGCAGCTCAAGGTCCTCTTGTGACTCCTGTGCCTCCAACCTGTGGGTTCCCTTGAGGGTCTTCTTCTGCTCCATTGAGCTCTCCTGTTTGCTCAGGGCCTGCTCTGACTCTCTTGCTTGTGGTAAGTGCCTTGGACCTTACTGGTCATAACATTGTTCCTTCTTCGCTTTCCACGGCTGTTGCAGCTGCCAAAGCTTGTTGGTACTCCCACCAGAAACAGATCCCCTGATTCTTGACTTCTGATGTGGGACAGCTCATGCATGGCTCCCGGTCTTCCTCAGCATTGCCTGGTCCTCACAGCTGCAGCGAAAAGGTCACCGTCAACACTTCTGAACCGCCCAACATCTTTTGACAGTGCTCTTCCGTGCCTCCTGGTCACCTCCTAGTGACATAGACTCTGTTCCCTCTACTTACAGGTTCTCCTCTTCAAGAATTCACCCTTGGAGTCCACTAGACTCTTGCAAAGCCTTCTCCAGTGGCATTTTTCCTGAAGTCCTTCTTCGTCTTCTATGGCAGTTTCCAACATTTTTTTTCCAGAGTTTTAAATACCGCGAACTTGACCCGAATCGGGTATCAGAGCGCTTTACATAGCACCAGTTACGTTACATGAGGACACACATAAAATTTTGTTAGGCACGGGGAGATTAAGTGATTTGCTCAGAATCACAGGAGGTTTAGCGCCATTGCCGAGACTCGAACCAAGTTCTCCAGGTCCGAGGTCGAGCGCCCTAGCCATTAGGCCAACTTCGCACCTATGCACCCGTCTTCCCTGGTGTAGGTATCCTGGTTCTTGGGGTATCTACGGGTGGGCTGACTCTCTAATCTTCTGTCTTCCACAGGGTTTCTTCAGAGTCCATTGAGACGGGGCCTTCTTCTTGAAAACTGCAGTTGACTTTTATTGAGCACGCAACTGTCTTTCCACTCTGCACACAGCACCCATGGGGTTCCTGGGTAATTTACCTTGGGTGGTTCGTTGTGTCCCCAGCTACTCTGAGTCTGCTGGTCCAAGTGCCCCCTTTGGTTACAGTTCGCATTCCACTTACTTAGTATATTGTTTGGTCTCTCCTTGAAGTATTTTGTGTTTATATCTCCAGGTAGGAGATATACCAATGTGTTAGTGAGTAATGTGTAATAAATAGACATATTTTTATACATACACTGTGTGGTTCTATTTCGTTTAACCTACACTACATGAATAACCTAGAACACCAAGCTGCCTAAAACTCCTTCAAGATAAGCCTGAAGGCTGCTCTGTATAGCCACCACTTTGAGAGCTTTCAAAGGTAATCAAAGACCTCTAAAATCACCATAAGGGTTGCAAGGATTAGCGCAAGGCGCTTTACTTAAATAAGTGTGCACCATATACTAAGCCAGCCTCCTACACCCCCTAAAATCTGAAGGGAGACATCATCTAGGATTCGAGATCAACCTGCTACTGGAAAAAGTGTAACATGAATGAATCAGGTTTACCAGTGTTCTATAAAACAACAGCTCTTTATATATTTGCTGTTAGGCAAGCCAAAAGGAAGGAAAAAAACCTTAGTGCTTTTCTATGCAGCACTGATTATCTATTTGTGAGCACAGACTTTTGGTTTATCCTCCATTTCAGCCAATTTGCCATCTTTTACTCTTTTAGTAGAGTGTGGGGCGTATTTGAGCAGAACTTGCACATAATCAAAAGGTTTGGAAGGTATGAGGGGATTTAAACTGAGAAATATTGAGGTTCTTTGCCATGAAGGATGCAGGCTACTGTAAGGGACGAATGAGAATGCAGCCATCACGTTTTGCATTCTGGCAAATACCTGTGGCTTCATATGCTGAATAGGGTACATGAAGAAAATGACTAACTTACTGTGCACAGTTATGCCTTGAAAGAGCTCTTCTGCTGATTGCTGGAGCGAAACATGTGTCGGTTGTATGTTATGTTATGAACTTGAAGAGTAACATTTTGAAGACCTATTTTGAATGAAACTCCAATCATCAAAGCCAGCAAGTGAATATTAGTGGAATGCCATGATGAAGAATACGGACTTTAAACATGTGCAGTCTGGATTGTAGAGCCACACTCAGTGGAATCATCGGAAGCTTAGAAGAAATCTGCAGTACGCGTCCACTGCTAGTACCAGGATAGTGACGACCTCAGCAATCAGCATTAAATCCTAACTTTACAAATGTTCCTTAAAGTATACTGTATGCACTACTGAATGTCAGTGAAGAAACCCGGGGCCCTATAAGGTAGAGCAATTCGTGTAGCCTGCCCTTCCATTCTTTATTCTCTGTAGAAATCATAGAATCTTCGGTTAAAGGTCAACATACAGGCATCAGCATAATGTAGTCAAGGTTTTACCATCATGATATAACCAGAGTTCTTGAAGCTCTGGGGATTAGTGACATAGTAGTTTGGGTCCAGTTTAGGACTGGGTCGCAAGAGAAAATCTTCAAATTTTTTGAAGTAGTTCTAAATACAAAGAAGAATCTACCAGTTGAATCCCCACCACTATTCCATACCTATGGCAGTAAAAGTTCCCCTGATGGGTTCTCCTCTGAGCTTGAGGCTTCCATCAGAAATTTTAACACTTTCTATTACCGTCCAAGGTTAAATCAGAACACATGGTCTGATTTAATGTATAGTAGAGAGTGAGCTCTGGCTATTGGAGAGCTCTTACCCGTGACACAACTGACGCAGTGTCACTGGGGCAGTCACAACATCGAGAACAGCTTCCAAAGCTAATTTTTGATGCCCGGGTCCACCATGTCTGATAGGAAAAGAAGAAAAATGACACTGAAGTGCAGGTGGCCTTCCAGCACTGCAAGATCAGGTGATTTTTACTCTGGAGAAAAAACTCCTCTTTGTGGGGTTTTTTCTTCAGAACAAAAAAGATGGCTTTAGGCATGCCAGACATGCAGTTTTGCCAAAACTGCTCCAACTTTATTGACTGAGCACTTTTGGCAAAACGATCTCAGTCACACATGTTGAGGATCTTGCTCTGATCGGCGGATAGCCCTTCTTTGGAATGGTGAGCTGGGAGGTTTGAGTTGGGACCTCAGCTACACTGGGTTCTGGTCGGTCAGCTAGCAGTGCATAAATAAGATCTAATGTTCTTTGGATCCATCAAACCAATGATAGAATACAAAAGAATCCCAGTCGCTCCATCTTCTTAGAACTTAGCATCATCTTTTGACTAGTGTCCATGATTTAGGGTCTTTAAAGAGAGTAAGCTGTTACTGATCACTTAGCCTTCCAAAGTTGCCAGCAACATCTGTCTTTGCATAAAACACAAGGTGACCATTGAAAATAGGACAATAATGTAGTATCTGTCTAAAAGCAGTGGATGTCTGTCCCCTCCACTCTACTTTCCTCCGCCTCATTCAGAAATGGGTCAATCGCCTTGTTTCTGACAGAAGAGCCTCGGATTAGTCAGCCTTTGGGAACCCACTGATGGAGAGCCAACCGCCACAGGCCCACTGGCTGAAGTGTGTTAGAATGTCCGCCCAATAGCGCATCACTTTCGGGACTGCTATTTATGCCCTGGATTGCCATACATGTGAGCATTGGAGGATCCAGGTTGGGGAAAAAATCTACCTATCCTGTTACTGCACTACACAAAATTGTGCTCATTAACCTAAGTTGCCAGCTCAAATAATTAAATAATCAATAACGGTAAACATTAAGCTATATTACACCACCTTTTAGCCACATAACATTTTACCTATATGTCTTGCCCTACTAACCCGGAATATGTGCATTCACAAATACAACTTAAGCGTTCTCAAATGCACGTATAAAACACATTGAATACATAAATTCAGTGCAAATAATAATACATGCATCAACACTGACATTTTTGTTGATGTGTGACAAATACTTGAGCGTTATCGTAGCAGTAATAATAACTTGGCAATGGAGCCTATCTTTGTGGAGAATCTAAGCAGTGTGCTTTTTTGCACTGCAAACTTTAGAACTTGAAGTCCTATGCAGAAAAACCCTGACAGTGTAAAGATGACATGTGATTGCATCAAGATAATATGAATGTGCCTGGTGAACCTCGCTGAATACAGGACATTGCTGACACTGTGTAAAATAAAAGATGGCTATCACAGGGTTAGTGTCAGGGGCCAGCTATGCAAAATAAAATACTTTTACATACGTTTACCACAAAGGCGTGTGTAAATAAATGTTATTTCACAGAGGAGTTCCACCAATAGGCTTTTATACAGTGGACTTAAGGAATTATTGGATCATTATTTCATCATGTATACCCAGCACGGCTATTTTATATTGGATACAAATGATAACTCATTCATTCATTATACTTTACATATTCATCAAGTTGTCAACGTACTTCTTAGTTAAATTCCTCCACCATGGTTTTCGCCCAGCAGTCTAATTAATAGTATGTGTTGGGATGAAAAATCCTCTGCATGGTAACAGATTTGTACCCCTGCCCTGAGTGCCCAACTGTACTGTTGTCTGGATCCCTAACGCTGATTGTTGTTGTCATAGGTAAACACAGATCATGGTTTGCAGTCTTGTTGGACTAGGAGGGCCACCCAAAGCACTATCCTCATTGTGGTGGAAGGTTACTGCCTTTATCTGAAATTACTGGGGTGGCAGAGTGGGCTAAAGAACGGTGAAGGATTAAACCCAGATCTTTGACTGGGTGTGAGTGTTTGATTGGTTCAGATGCTCTGTCCATCACCACCCCCTTTTGTACCGCTTTATCTGAAATTAAGCAGCACGAGCGTGTTGGTGCAGCATATTGTGTAGTGATTAGTAGGAGTGAACAGGTCCTTTTTAAACCTGGTCAATGGAGTGAGGCGTACAGGCTCACCCACTTTTTAAAGTTACGCTGATGTGTGCTTAACTCAGCCTAGGCCTATATCAGTTAGATGTGAAGTGCTGTGCAGTGCAGAAGTGGTGATTCTGCACTGGTTATTTGTCTGCCTGGGAAGGGTACAAGACTGGGCTGAGCAGTGCTGTGCAGTGCATGCATGGTGAGTGTATTTACTGGGTGTATTGTACCTGCAAGGAGTACAGTACATGAAAGATGTAGTACTATGCAGTGCATTCATGGCTTGTGCATGTACTAAGTGTGTGTGTACCTGCGAAGGGTACAGTACATGACAGGTGTAATGTTGTGCAGAGCACACATGGTGGATGTGTGCGCTGGCTGTAGATGTGCTACAGTACTGAGCAGTGCGCGCAAAGTGTCTGTGTGCCTATGGAGGTATAATACATAAAAGTAACACCGCTGGACGCCGTATGTGCTGTGTACATGCACTGGGTGCCAGTGTGCCTGTAATGGTACATTATATGAAGGACCTTGGGTTCCATTTTGGAAGGCCCAGGTGCTGGTGGAGACATGAGGGGGTAGAGGAATCCCCCAGACATAGTTGTGTATTGCTGCATTCCTGTGAACTGGGTGTGACACAAAGGCTCCCTCCGTATGCTTTAACGGGTGCTCTTTGATTCAATGAGAGAGAGATGACAAGAAGGGGGCCTGGATTCATCTCAGGAAGGAGATGGGGCTGATTAGGGAATCATAAAGACTAGGGCTGGAAGGCCGAGATTAACCTTTGATGCACATATCACTGTGAGCCTGAGATTAAACTTTTGATGCACATATCACTGCACTGTGACTGACATCTACATGTGAACTCTAGTCCCTCCTTTGTCCTGTGTTATGGGACTATCTGCTTCTGAGTCTCTCCTGTTGTAACAGATGGTTTCTCAAGAGGAAGAAGGAGAGGAGAAGTATGCACTGCAAAAGAAGCAGAACCCCAACATAAAACTTCAAAGACCCAGTCTGTAAATCACATTTGGTGTCTGAAAAAGGACTATAAGAAGGGGAGCTTGAGATCCCACAAATTGTCATCGCCATTCAGCTACACAGGCTGTGTGATGAGGGAAGCTCTCCAGGACTTCTGCCTGTGACCAGGACTGTAGGCCAAAGACTACCAGTCTCCCTGCTGTGTAAGGGGACATCACCCAGGGATACTAAGACCACCTGTTTTGAACGTGGAGCACCAGTGCCTGCCTGCTTGCCAAGACCAGTGTACCCTGTGAAGAAGAGTAGAGCATTGGAAGGAGAGAGGTCCAGTGGGGAGCCCTGTAGAGGGGACTCCCGGTGCGAGGGGTGCAGAGAAGGCAGCTGTACTGATCGGGTTGTTGCTTTTGTGCAGAAGTGAGTCTGCGACCACGTATGCCAGTAGAGGGCCGCCGTAAAGATAACTGTAGAACAGGATAGCAGCACGGCATAGGTGGGAGCATGTGCAGCATTGTTGCAGCGACCCAGTATGCCAGGATTGGCTTCCGTGGTAAGGACCACTAAGTGTTAAGGGCCGAAGCCTAGTCTGGAAGTGGTGTGGCAACCCTGTATGCCGGGAGGGGTTGCTAGGAATAATGGTGCCATGCAAATCAGACAGAAGTCTGCGAACTGTGCGCAGCTGTGACCCATAGGTAACCAGGACCAATGAGAATTGTAACTGACTCGACCCTGTAGACCGAGTGAGTATACCTTGGGAGCATCTTCACCAAAGTGGGATCGAGATCAGGATCATCGGAATCACTCTGTCCCCATGCCACTGTCCACCCCAAACTAGAATAACACGAACACCCCCTATGTCTTTATGTGACTAATAGCTAAGACTGGGCACCTGCAGGTATTGTGCTCTTTTGTCCTTAGGTGGCTTTCATGACAATATTTCTAAAACTGAGATTAACCAATATGTACACATAACTAATCTACGCATGTGAAATGCACAAACTTGCATGAGAAACCTGCTTTAAATCTCCTGACTCTAGGGCTGCATAACTGGAATAACCGTATCTAGGTATTTGACCAATAACTAACACTTGTTACTTGTGGGTAATAATAATCCACATTTGTAAAGCGCGAACAATCACCCGTAAGGGTCTCCAGGCACTGGGGGCCGTCGGGAAGATTAAGCAAGCTATTGCCCAGAGTCACATGGTGTTGGGCTAATCTGCCTCAGCGCCGGGGATCGAAATGTGATCCCCAGATTCCAGCGTCAGTCACCCTTGTCACTGCGCCACTAGAATGCTACTCATTCTGAAGCACTTTAGCGCCTCGCCAGTGGTAATAATTTCTATGTAAATGTCAATACAATAGCATGCAATACCCAGAATCATCATAGAAACAAGCTATGCCCTAAGTGACTTAATCCTGGGTCTCGGAACGTTATAAATTCCTTGGTCTTGGGTATGTTTGTTTCCCGGGAAGAGATGCATTCAGAGTTTGATAAAAAATAGGTGCATTTTATGTTCCCTTCAGAACTTTAGAAAGACTTCTTTGAGTCGTAAAAAAAGTTGGAGATGAGGTACCAGAGGCAGTAGACGTGTGTGTGATAAGTTGCCCCAAACATTTTTACCTGGCTTAGAAAACAAAGAAAATGTTATGAGCCACATACTTTATGTGTCTGGCCGGCTTGAAGGCTCTCTAGGTAGTTCTTCAGTATCCAGGAACTGCTGACATTCAGCACCTTGGGGACTCAAGGTGGGAGTTGTGTACTCTGTGCGTCTTAGCCTGAGGATGGTGGAAGACACATTTTGTTTGGAGGTGATAGTTGATGCAATGACTTTGCAGGATGAGATGGTGTTGCAATATGCCTAACTACTATAAAGATGGCCGATCTTTTGTGACATGGTCAGGTAGGGCTGACCTCTAATAGAAGTCATAGATCATAGAATTAACCTTTAGTGGCCAATTAGGGACACTGAAGTCATATTGCGTCGAAAATCACGGATCTCTGTTTTGGAGGCAGTGATGCTTGTTTTGGTTCAAGCTCTGTCATGCATGAGACAAGCAGCTACCATTATATTGCAGTTTCCAGATCTCTCAGCTCGACCATGTGCAATGGTGCCTTCAAGTAACCATGTGGAATACAGCTTGATCTTCTTAAGAGGTTCATATCATTCTGTGTGTGCTTTGTTTCAATAGAAAGTGAAAAACCTGCTCACTGAGTGTAGGATACAAAAGTTTTCACCTTGTCCTCTGAACCTCTTGCCTGTCATGTCTGTTAGCGTTGAATCCAGTGTCAGAGCAAAATAAAGCTGTCCGTCCTGAAAACCTGAATCTAAAGGCTCTTGAGATAAGTCAAACTTCTTCTCACTAACGGAAGAAAACCTTTTTAAAATTCTAATTTTATTGTGCGCTGCCATGTCAGGAAAGCACGTGACGGGCAAAATGTATCAACGGCCAGGTACCATTGCAGTATTGTGGTCTCAAAAACCTTGAATTGCAAAACACAGGTTCACAAGTGCAGCGTGTGGTGAAAGGAGTGAGAAAAGCAGTGGCACAAGACAAAGTTCTCATAGCACTTTGGCACTTGGATGCAAAAGCGACTACGCTGTGGCATCAGAGACAGAGGTGGTTTAAAACTTCTGTGGGGAGTAGAACAAACTGCACAAAAATCATGATCTATGTGAAGTCATTTCTAATGTTTTCTAGAATGGGTAATAATTATGGATGTAGCCCAATGTCTTATAATTATTAGTCACTTTGAAGCACCACAGGCATTTCAGTTCATTGCCACAGATTTTTTGGGGACAAGTAATTATTGGTCTAAAGGAAACTTGGACCTTGGCGTTAGGGCATACCAGGAGTTATCTCAACTTCACAAAAGTGATTCTTAGAATGCAGGATTCTACACTAGACTGTCCCACCGTATTCTGCAGCGAGCAGTGCCCTGACAAACAGTCCCCATGTCGCTCTGTTCCAAGGTCTGTAGCGTAATATATTTTATGTCAATATGTGTAAATTAAAAACTGGCAAACAAAGACTGTTTCTATTAAACTGTCAAGCAAACTGCAACTCCCCTTAGAGCTGAGAAGTTAACAGGGTTATCGTCTGTAGGGTTTCTAAACTTTGAAGTAATCAGTTCCCATGTAACGCGTTTCAGGAGCCCAGTACTTTAACCACAGGTACAGGGCAAGTGTGACACGTCTCCTCTTCCCTCGGGATCACTGACTGAGCTGACTGACCGCTCCTTACTCCTGTTCCTCGGGGTCCTTGAGGGCATGCTCTGCTCTCCTCCCTACGTGTTCTTGACTGTGCCTTACTTTCCCAATTCCCTCCGTCTGCCTCCATTCCTGCAGCGGCCCTCAAATGCACCCTCTTCTTTCCCTTCCTTCAGTGTCCTGAGCACACCCTTGGTGTCCCAGAGTGCATCACCCTCTCAACCATTCCTAGGGGTTCCTGAGTGAACCCTTCCCGATCTGTTCCCTCGCTGTTTATAAGTGTACCCTCCATGCTCCCTTCCCTCGCTTCTCCTGACTGTGCCCATCATTGTCCCTCCCCTCTGTGACTCAAAGTGCGACATCCACTGGTGGTTCCTCCGCTATGGCAGGGGAGTGTCGCTCCACTGCTTTTGAGCAGTGTAAGGAAAGGAAATATAAAATGATAATAACTTTTAGTAATTATCATTTTATGTTTCCTTGCAAGCGGGCAGGTGGGCGGTCCTGCTCTGCTCATGGAGCAGGGCAGGAGTGGTTTGCCCACTCTTAATTGCGCAATGGCTTTTTGATCAGCCCTCTTGGGCCGCCCAAATCAGTCATGCGCACTTTCCTCATTCTCCATGCAGGCTGTAACACAGCCTTCATGGAGAATGAGGGCCCCCATTCCCTGCTTGAGCATCGAACCAGGTAGCTCCCAAGGTAGAAATGAATGTGAAGGTTATGGATCAGACTTTACTTGGACTTAATACCTTGTCACTCAAATTGTCACACATTTGGTAGCAGAAATGTCACCTGCAAGCACACTGAAACCATGAAAATGTCACAAATAAGCAATCAGAAAACTTGGTAGCTATGGCTAATGCTAATAAACATCAAATAAACATTTGATTTACAAAGTGCGCCTTCATGATCTGCCTGACCTGGGTTACACTCAGCTGAGAACTACATCTCACAGCAGTCTGTCTGCTCAGTTTTCAGCTATGAAAGACTCACTATACTCAAGTCAAGTCAAGTCAAAGTTAACTTTATTCAGTTGATTAAAACCATCAAAGTACAAAACACAAAACAAAGTCAGTCAGAACAACATGCATTAGACACATGAATATAGACTCGTTCGGGTTGAAATACACTTCGCAAAATTGCACGAAAACTTCATGTGAAGAAATAAACACCCCGACAATCCATGGCGGGGGAAACAAAAATACAGCACTCCAACCCAAAATAATCAGTCTTGGGAGTTAAATAAATAAATAACATAACATTTAGCCCATCTTGATCTTATCCAGTATCATACGAGGAGAACATTGAAAAATAAATAACTAAACAACATAATTTAAAACAGAGTCCACAATGTAGTTCAATGGTAACCTATTCCTATGCCTGATTGCTCCTGTTAGAAAACTTGCTACCCCAAAGCACACCACAGGTGACGCTAGCATTTGCAGACATGCCAGCTCTGGCCTAACTTGTTCAAAGTTACAGCCTCTGAGTAGGGGAATAATACATTTCCTGCGTAATGAATTGTAATAAGCACAGAAAAATATTAAGTGGAGGGTGTTCTGTTCCGAGAAGTTATCACATGGGCAGGGATTTAATGCTGCTTCTTTAAAAAACCCTTTCAGAAACGCTAAGAGCCAGGGGACCATATTATGCCTAAATCTTATTAAAACAAACAGGTGGCATGGTTTGTTTATATTGGATAGATATGGTTGCAACTGTCTACCCAGGCTCAATGTGACAACTTTATTTCGATTTAAAAGAAATCACAAAAGTCAACACAGTACAAGCACAGGGTCTAAAAATCGTCAATTAACATTACGTTAAACTATCCCGACACACATGATTGTGACTATATCCTATAATACACTTTGTTAAAACTATAAATAATTTAATACAATGCTAAAACTCACCTATGTGGTGGGCCGAGAACAGTCCAGCTTTAAAAAGAGCATCAAAAAGTACAATAAAATTCATATGCAAGAAAGTAACACATTGTTAAAAAGAAGAAAGGGGGCGGAAAATTACATGCGCCTCCCTACAGACCAGCGAATCACCCACACCCAGCCCAAAAACTTAGCTATGGCAATCACATATGGGCCATCCACTGCGGTTTTAAATTATCTGAATGCCTCGCTGTGGGACCTGGTACCCATAGAAAGACACAGGGGTTTTAGCCAACATCTCCTCGGGTTGTGATACGCTGGACATTCAAATAGCATATGGGCAGGGCCGGACTGGGAACCAAAACCAGCCCTGGCAAAGTGCTCGGCCGGCCCCCCCTCGGGGGGCCGAGCGCTTTGCCAGGGCCGCTTTTCGGCCGATTTTGTTACAGGGCCGATTTTGCAGCTATGCTGCAAAAACGGCTCTGTAACAAAAACGGCCCCCAGGGCCCAAAACCGGCCCCCACCCTTGCGGCCGACTGGGGGATTGCCCAGTGCACACAACGGCCAGTCCGGGCCTGCATATGGGCCACAGTTTCATTCCTATAAGGGCAAAAAGGACATTTGCTAAGGTTGGCATGCAAATTAGACCACTTTGAGGTGAATGCCTTGGTAGGTAAAGTACCCACTCTGAACAGATGGAATAATTTCCGATCACGAGTCGAGGAGATTAGATCCCAGTACTGTTCATAATTAGGTTCGAATTTAATGTGTAAGAAGGCGCTTGACAGGGTAAGACTACTGGAAGAGGTGAACTGTCGGGAATAGATCCAGTGCCAATAAGCTGTCTTTAGCTCTGATTTACTGGGAAAGACACTTCCCTCTGGGGAGGTCCACAACCGATTCAATCCCAACTCACTGAGAATGTTTTTGACACCCCTAAACCACTCAATTGTATTGTTCACATCCATATCCCGAATTTCCCGCATGGCCAACGCATAGTTGGCTTGTTCAGGAGTCACCCAGAGTCTTCTCCAGTATAATACTGATCTGTAAAGGGCAACATCTCTGATGGAGTGACACACCAAGTCCAAATAAAGAGGAATTAGGGAGTTGATTGCGGCAAGCCCGTTAATGATCTTAAAAACTTGTTTTGTGCTACCACCAGCGCATCCAGATTCGCATGCGCCCATAACTCTGAACCATACAAAATTGCGGCACTGATTTTAGAATTATAAATCTGCAATACTGGGGCCACGGGTTTGGTGTAGGAGCGACTATGCCCCCTGAGCAGCACACCCGAAAGTTGGGCATGTCTAACTGTGAGACAGTCAACTTGGGGCTTCCAGCTCATCTTTTTGTCTAGGGTTACCCCTGGATATGAAAAAATCTCTGTTTGCTCTAAGGCACCTTCCTGCATCCTTACTTCACCAATGTGTTTAAAGGAGTTCTGGAGGACCATAAACTTCATTTTGTCAACATTGACAACAAGGTCATGATCTTCACAGAACTCTTCAAATCTTATCAGGGCACATTGAAAACCCTGCCTTGTTTTGGATACGATAAGAGTATAATCGGCGGACATTAGGAGTGGGATCTTTTGTCACCTAGACTGGGGGCATCAGTGGGGCAGTTTCCAAAGTATTTCAATACCCAGTTTATATAGATGGAAAATAGGGTGGGTGCGAGAACGCAACCCTGCCTGACCCCCTTTTCGCCCGGGAACTTATCAGTGGTGTGACCTACCGTATCCCACCCAACCTGGGCAAAGTTGTCTGTATGCAATTTAACAACAAAAGACAAGGGGCCCGATGTAGGTAATTCTTATTTCCCACTTCTTAAATACCGAATTTTACCGATTCGGTATTTAAGAAGTGGTAAATATGAAGGGGGGAGATGTAGGTATTTCCAGATGTGTAAATACCGAATCTTTAAGATTCGGTATTTACCGAATCTGGAAATACCGAATCGGTATGTCCTATTGATTCCTATGGGCTGTGAAGCCCATAGGAATCAATGGGCAATACCGATTCTGTAATTACAGAATCGGTAAATACCGATTTTAGCAAGGGTGCAGGGGGTGTCACTTTGACACCTTCTGGCACCCCAAAAATAGGCATGTGCGCCATGTGGCACACAGACATGCCCTAAGGGCATGTCTGTCTGTCACATGGCTAGGTGTGCATGCACACATGTGCATGCACACCTGAATTCGGTATTTTAACACCCAATTGGATTGGGTGTTAAAATACCGAATTTGTAGGGCCTTTGGGACTCTGAAGAGTCCCACCTACATCTGAAATCTACCGATTCGGTAAAAATACCGATTCAGTATTTTACAGAATCGGTAAATTTACCGAATCGGTAAATTTACCGATTCTGTAAAATTGTGCTCCTACATGCCAAATCTGTAATACCGGTCGGTAACGGCCGAAAATACCGATTTTCGGCCGTTACCGACCGACCTACATCTGGCCCCTAATTTCCAGTGGCATGCCCAGCTTTAAAAGGCTATGCCACAGTTTGGAGCGCGGGACTAGGTCAAATGCAGACCTGAGGTCCACAAAAGCTGTGTAGATGGAACCTCTCCCCAGAGTAACAGTACGCTAATAGATAAGAATGACGCCCTGAGAGACGGCGTTGACAAGGGTACCCCCCAGGCCTTGGTATTATTAGACCTGTCAGCCGCCTTCGACACGGTGGATCATAACATTCTTTTCCACCGTGTCGAGCAGGCTGGCATCCAAGGCCTGGCGCTGGCTTGGGTCAAATCCTTCCTGACCGGGAGGTCTCAGACCCTTAGCCAGGGTACTTTCAGGGCTCCTAGGGAGCACTCTCCCTGTGGGGTCCCCCAGGGCTCCTCCTTATCCCCTCTTCTTTTCAATCTTTATCTTCGACCCCTTCTTTTTTCTCTGAGGCAGTGGGACGTCACCGTTTTCAACTATGCGGACGACCTGCAACTCATCTTTTCTCTCAATTCCCCTTCCGCTATCCCCAACTTCCAGGCAGTCATGTCCCACATTCTCCAGTGGATGGGCCAAAATCAGCTAAAATTAAACCCTGGTAAGACGGAGCTCCTCCTTCCCGGCAGGAGTGCCACCCTCTGGGGGCCACACTTCTGGCCGGCGGAACTTGGCCCCTCTTCCATCCCCGTGGCCTCGGTGAAGAGTCTGGGGTCACCATTGACTCCGGTCTATCCCTTGGGCCTCAGGTGGGGACGGTGGTCTCCTCCTGTATTTACCAGCTGCGCAGGATTAGGAAAGTGGCTCACCTCCTTACACCTGATGCCCTCCTGCAAGTCATCATGGCCCTCGTCCTCTCCCGCTTAGATTTCTCAAACGCAATCTATCACGGTCTGCCTAAAACATCTTTGGCCAGACTGCAAGCTGTTCAAAATCAAGCGGCGAGACTGGCCTTTGGGATTTCGAAGTGGCAATCTGCCAGGCCCCTCCTTTCCAAACTACACTGGCTCCCTGTCACTTCAAGGGCGGCCTTTAAGATCGGCTGCCTCACCTTCAAGTCGCTAGCTGGGCCTTGTCCCGCCTTCCTGAAATCTCTTATCAGGCCTTATGACCCACCCCGGAATCTGAGATCCTCCCATCTTCACCTCTTGACCATTCCCTCTCTCAAACTTTGCAGATTCGGAGGCCGAAGATTTGCATATTTGGCCCCCAAATTTTGGAACTCTCTCCCTCTCTCCCTTAAAACCTCCAACTCTCTGATTCTTTTTCGTAAATCTTTAAAAACCTGGCTGTTCCCCCAATCTAGTTAAGCCCCCCTGTCCCCTCTGCATCCAACCAGCGCCAGGAAACCCACGGTGTCAGTGCGCTCTATAAGCACCCCTTACAATACAATACAATACAATGAACCTTAGCCCCTGGTCCACTGTGCTGATACATCGTCGGAAACCAGCTTGTAGGTCTGACAGGATGTGACAATCGTCCATCCATGCCTGCATTCTACCCAGTATCACTCTAGCCACAACTTTCTGAATGCAATCAATCAGGCTTATAGGCCTGTAGTTTCCTGGTAGTGAGTGATCCCCCTTTTTAAAAATGGGAAGGATAACTACACCTGCCCAGGAACTAGGAATTACTTCCCTTTATCAGTGGCATTCATTAAAAGTTGGATATACTTTGCCCAGGATACAGGATCTTGTACAAAAAGGTCTGCAGGAATGCAGTCTAGACTCGGAGTCCTACCTTTTGGGACTTTGAGGAGGGCTACTTCTACCTCCTTACTGGAGATGCTAAGGGAAGAGGGGGGCGATGGCACAACAAAGGTGTCCTGAGCGCCCGAGTTGTTTGCGAATTGACCTTTGAAGTGGCGGACCCACTGATCGGGTTCCACATAATTGGTGGGAACTTTACCGGGGTCCCCACTCCCCCATTTCACCAAGTGCCAAAATCACGTCATATCCCTCCCAGAACAGGCAAGGAGAAGTTCCGCCCAGTGGGCCTCATCCCATTCCCGTTTAGCATTAGATTTTACTACCTTATAAACCTGCCTCTTCTCTCTTATAGAGGCCTGGTCCTTACTCCTAATTGCGGCTGTCAAGGATTTGTAAGCAGCACGACATTTGGAGTTATACCACGATGCTGCCTTGATATTGGGCCTTTTTAGGTTTCGCCTCGCCGAAAGGCTGCGTAGCAGACTTTCTGCGCAAGCGAAAAACTTTTGTTTACAAGTATGGGGCTTCATTCCGCCTCTCTGTCCCATTGGCTAGCTCCATAAATGGAGGCTAGCCATTGGAACAGAGATGCGTCACTCATTCCCCGAGCAGATTCGTGGGCGTTCCCGCGATTTTTACTCATCCCGCCCTTTAGCACTCATCATGCGGCGGTGGGCGGTGTTTTTTTTTTTTTAAGCTTTGTTTTCGCCACACTTCCAAAATGGCGTTTTCAGGGTTGGGTTGTCCTGCTGTCCATTCACGCTGATGTCCGTGCGCCGTTCCCGCCCCCTCCCCCTCCCGCTGTCCATGTGCCGTTCCCGCCCCCCTCCTGCTGTCCGTGGAAACACCACACGACACTAGCGGTAAACATGGTCCGCGTTTGCTCCCTGGAGCTCTGGCTTTCTCGGTGATGGAGGAGAAGGACTGAGAGGTTGTCTTCCTTGTCTCTCGCTCTGCCTGGCCTCTGGTTGCTCATTAACGGATCCCTCTCAGGTCATCTGCTGCAGCATCTCGTTTTACTGTGCATGTTGGCGATCAGCAAATACTTAAATTCAAAAGAGGGCATTGCCTACCTGTGACAAGTTTAGAGGAGAGAAGGGCGAGCAGGTGTGACGCGGTACGAAGATACGGTGACCGTCATAAAAGCAAAGTATTGATGTTTAGTGATGCAAGAGAGACCACACAGGTCGGCACACGAGAGAAAGATATAGAAAGAGAGCAGGATAAGAGTGATATACGTAGGCCTCTACGCAGAACGTATACATTTCTCTAGAAGTAACGGAGATCAGTCTGAGGCTGGAAGATGAAAGAAAGACCAAGAACGGTGACATAAGTAGGCAGATACGCGTAGGGGGCGTTCATACGTGCATATATACATTTCTAGAGCTATAAGAGAATCCACAGTGAGGTCTTGAGACGAGACAGAGAAAGAGGGAGATTTTTTTGTTTTTGCAGTTTTATATAGAGCGAGCTCGACACGAAGATACCAGCGCGCTTTACAAGAGCACCTGTTGCATTACAGACGGGCACATTCATTTCTAGGCACGGGGAGATTAAGGGATTTGCCCAGAATTGCAGGATGTTTGAGCAGCTTCTAAATCGGCCGCTCAAGCCGTTAAGCCACGGTCAGAGGGAGGGAGTCAGGCGGAGACGATGGGTGCAGGTGTGGTCGTATTCTGCCGCCGTGCTGTGGATATCCTTACACTGTCCCAAGGGAGCACATAGTCTGCTACACTGATATTACTGTTCTTACATACACCCGCAAGTGCGCGACAGAGGCCACAGGCTGAGACTTAACTGGGCGCAGTGAACAAACCCCCCCCCTCGTCCATGTGTGTAAGGATGCGAGCACGTCCCCTATCTATTTCCGGGTACACGTGCCCTCTCCCCCGAGGCTTCTCAATTGAATTAATCCTAGTGTGACACTGATATTACTGTTCTTACATACACCCGCAAGTGCGCGACAGAGGCCACAGGCTGAGACTTAACTGGGTGCAGTGAACAAACCCCCACCCCCCCCTCGTCCATGTGTGTAAGGATGCGAGCACGTCCCCTATCTATTTCCGGGTACACGTGCCCTCTCCCCCGAGGCTCCTCAAGTGAATTAATCGAATATGTGATCTTACAACGAATTCCGTTGCAACGCATGCCTTTACCACGCATGCGTTACAACAGAATGCTTTTTCTTCGCATAGGCTTTTCCTCTAATCCTTCGTGGTGACGTCGTACGTCGTTAAGAGGAAACGGAAGATTCTTTCCGTTTCCTCTTAAAGGACGCCGTTTTCCTGCACAACTCGGCGTTTTTTTAAGGTGAGTTTCTTTTTTTGGGCGGGAGATCCCCCTAAGCCCCCCTTTTTTTTGTTACCCTTTACCACACATACCTTTACTACGTACCTCGTAGTAATGGTATGCGTGGTAAAGGCTTTCGTGGTAACCACGCATGCGTTGTAATGCATGCGTGGTTAACGTTTCCGTGGAAACGGCCGCGTTGTAGTGGCTGTTTCCCGAATTAATCCTAGTGTGACACTGATATTACTGTTCTTACATACACCCGCAAGTGCGCGACAGAGGCCACAGGCTGAGACTTAACTGGGCGCAGTGAACAACCCCCCCCCCTCCCCTCGTCCATGTGTGTAAGGATGCGAGCACGTCCCCTATCTATTTCCGGGTACACGTGCCCTCTCCCCCGAGGCTTCTCAAGTAAATTAATCCTAGTGTGACACTGATATTACTGTTCTTACATACACCCGCAAGTGCGCGACAGAGGCCACAGGCTGAGACTTAACTGGGCGCAGTGAACAAACCCCCCCCCTCGTCCATGTGTGTAAGGATGCGAGCACGTCCCCTATCTATTTCCGGGTACACGTGCCCTCTCCCCCGAGGCTTCAAGTGAATTAATCCTAGTTTGTGTGTTTCCAGAGCTCTCCAGGGCTCTCCCAGGCCTCGATCAGGTGCCGGAGTGACCCTCAACAGATAGTCTGCTTCTAGGTTATATCGCCCGGGCTTAGGTGCGAGTGAGCGGGAAGCGCTGCTAATAATCAGTGTTTAACAACTTAAAATATAGTGCTTTATAGTGTGTAGTTGTACAAGGCTTCACACCCACCCCTCCAGCGAGGGTGCCGCCGGACACATGGTGCTGAATTACAGTCTGTGGAGATAGCATGGAAGCCAGACAGAAACAGATAAAGGCGCTGACTGCCACGTGTGGACACAAATATAGAGGTAGGTAATTAGCAAAAGGACACACAGATACATGTATGTAGAGGGACAGACAGAAAGATAAGATCCCAGCTGGCGTAGGCGGCATGGCTGCAGCTCTGCTGAAGCACGATAAACGCACGGAGCTGGGAGGCACAGTCAGAAAGAAATGAAGGCATACGTGATTACGAGAACATAAAAGTACAGTCAGGGCTGCGTCTGATGGACAAAGCATGCAGACGCATGTGTGTGAAAATGAGCCAGGCGATCATCCCTGACATGTGCTCCTCTCTCTCCGATCCGGCGTCAGAGTAGTCTGGGGGTGATGGGACGTGTGTTCCACGCGCTGCTGCTCAAATACCCACTGAAGGAAACTACAGAGAGAGGCACTTTTCTAACAGATTCTCCGAGCACAAAGAAGTGCCACACATCATCAAAGCTCAGCGCCCTCTGAGGCTAATCCCCCACTACGAGCAGAGCCTTTCAGAGCCGCTGAGCTCTGAGCACCTGTTACGGATCCAAGCCTGGGAGGCAAAGAGCACACTGCGCCTTACGCATCCCAACCAATAACTGACAGAGAGCACAAAGTACCTTAAGACCGCAACAAACACATGGGAAGCAGCACCTCTAACAGCCACAAACTACTACTGACAAATAGCACTGGCAGTGTGTAAGCATCTACAGCTGACAAAGTCCACAGAATTCCTTGGACAGCCTTAACCAACAAATGCAACACAGCACAAAAAACACAGAACCAAAACCAACCAGTCGTAAACAGCAGTTAAAACATCCCCCAAAACTAGACCCAGGAGCACACTCCTTTAAAAAATCCAAACTGGCTACTGGTAAGAGCACACAGAACATCAACACCAAATACCAAAGAGCACTTTGCACCTCGAACAACTCCAACAAGCAACCCCAATTAGAACGTGCATCATCAGCAAATAACCCCAGCCAACAACTGAAAAGAAACCCCTCATTTCCTCAAACAGCCTCAACCAACTGGAATTAGAGCACACATCACCAGCCTTCAACCCCAACCAACATGGCAAAGAGCACACAACACCTGAAACAATCCAATTATAAATTGACAAAGAGTACATGGAACCCCCAAACAGCTGTTAAAGACTACATAGGGCCACCCAACAATCCAGCCAATAACTAGCAGAGGATGTCCAGGGTCTCAAACAATTCAGCTCACAAAAGGCAAAGAACAGACTGCACCTCAATCAATCCATCCAGAAGCCTGTGCACAGCTCCTCAAATAAACCGGCTATCAAATGGCAAAGAGCCTCCAACAACCGTCAATGGGACGGACAGCATCTCATACCATAAATCTAAAAATCCAAGTCCAGCCAACGACTGGTAAAGAGCACACAATGTCTTTAAAGTCCAACCAGCAACGTTCAAAGAACACACGGCGTTTCAAACAGTCAGGACAGACAACTGACAGAAGTCCCCCCAGGGCATCAACAAATCCAAACCCACGGATGCCAAGGAATACATAATGCGTCAAATATCTCCTAAAAACAATAGGCGCTTAACGATCGCCCTAAAGTCCGACATAGGGTAAACAACATTCTCTAAACAGATTGGCCGGTATTTATCAGAGGCCCTGTCAAGTGGAAGGAGACGGCATTCTTGGCTTTGCCAGTTTGGAAACACAGTATGCACTTCACTGTATAGGAAATTGATATTTCCAAGAGTTTCAAATCTGTGCTACTTTTCAGTCAAAACGATGAGACCCATAACGGAGCCGTCCTGCGAGATTCAGCGGGAGAGAAGTCACGACTGTGTCGCCCCCCGCACCTAAAATCCGTTTTTTTAGGTTTCGCCTCGCCGAAAGGCTGCGCAAGCGAAAAACTTTTGTTTACAAGTATGGGGCTTCGTTCCGCCTCTCTGTCCCATAGGGAGTGCAAAGTGACTGCAGAGTGCCAGGGAGTGCAGAGTGACTGCAGAGTGCTAGGGAGTGCTAGGGAGTGCAGAGTGACTGCAGAGTGCTATGGAGTGCTAGTGAGTGCAGAGTGACTGCAGAGTGCTAGGGAGTGCAGAGTGACTGCAGAGTGCTAGGGAGTGGTAGGGAGTGCAGAGTGACTAGGGAGTGCTAGAGAGTGCAGAGTGACTGCAGAGTGCAGAGTGACTGCAGAGTGCAGAGTGACTAGGGAGTGCTAGGGAGTGCAGAGTGACTAGGGAGTGCTAGGGAGTGCAGAGTGACTAGGGAGTGCTAGGGAGTGCAGAGTGCAGAGGGCTAGGGAGTGCAGAGTGCTAGGGAGTGCTAGGGAGTGCAGAGTGACTAGGGAGTGCTAGGGAGTGCAGAGTGCGAGGGAGTGCAGAGTGACTGCAGAGTGCGAGGGAGTGCAGAGTGCTAGGGAGTGCAGAGTGACTGCAGAGTGCAGAGTGACTAGGGAGTGCTAGGGAGTGCAGAGTGACTAGGGAGTGCAGAGTGACTAGGAAATGCTATGGAGTGCTAGGGACTGCAGAGTGACTGGAGAGGCTAATGGCAATGTAAATGACAATGCCATTTATTTATCTCTTTTCAAAACCAACACATAAATACAAATTTTGTCATTTACAATGCCAATAGCTCTAACTTTTCCAAAGGCGAAACCATTGCATTGTAAATGCTTGTTTGTTATGTGTAATAAAAAAACTTTTAATTGATTAAAAAAGATGCTTGTGTGTCTGCAATACTCTATCCCTAGCTTCCCCCAATTCAGCCTCTGCCTGAAGGGTAACAATGGAATTTGCTACAAGGTTACTCATAGCTTGCAACTTCTCTGGGTCAAGTGCAACCTTGCACCATTTAATGCGTCTGGTGTCATTAGTCAGATGGCCTTCTACGAAATCTGGGTTGTTTTGCGGTCCTTCTAAGCTTTTAAGGGCAATAGCACGCATAGAAACTAAGAGTGGGTTTTGGTCGCTCTCAGGCCGGGCTACCACCATCATATCAAGCAATTCTGGCCATAATTCCATATTGATAATAAAATAGTCTATACGACTAGAGTGGTGCCCGTTGCTAAATGTTGGGACCCCAAGCTTGTTGGACTTCATGCAGCCATTAGCTGCTCTTAACCCGTGTTCTAGGCTGAGAGCTTTTTTATGGGAGAAAGATCCAGTGGTGGGATTGACCACTGGTCGTTCTCCTCAAAACTAAAATTCATATCCTCACAATCAAGTGGTTCAGAAGTGCAATTAAAATACTCTCCGATTATAATGTTGCTATTCCCTTTGTGTTGCGTTAAAAAAACATCTAAAAGGTCTACTGTGTCAGATGCCTTTCCACCTTGCTGACCCCTAGAATAAACATTAATAAATACAATTTCCTGGGTATTACCATAGGATAGCTTGAGAATAAGAATGTCCTGTGAATCAATAACAATCTCCTCTAAATTGTAGGAGTGGGACTGCCTAATCCAGATTGACAAGCCCCCCTTCGGTCTACCCCTTTCTCCCTGGACCGCTGGTTTAGAAAAATTAATGTATCCCTCAAAAAACACCTTGCCCAGGTTTCTTGAAAAAATATGATATCCTGTTCCTCAATAAATGAGATCTATTCCGTAGAGGCTAATTTGCTTACAAGCCCCGCAATGTTCCAGGATGCTATTTTAAGAACTGCAGGAGGCTCCAGTGGTGTACTTAATGGTAAGCCTAATTCAGAAATTGGAGTAAGAATGGGTAGAACATTATCACTGATAGTACAGGGTCGAGCCATGTCGTTGGCGCAGGACCCCGGTGTGACCAGACTACCCAAACTACTAGTGTATGGCACTCGATTTCCTCTACCTCAGGTATAGTGCACTCCATTGCTCCTACTTTCCTGAACCCGTCGTGAGGAGGCGTTGCTTGGCTGGGACGCTAGACCCAGTCAATCAATATCCTCCAAATTGTTGAATGATTCAAATCTATTAAAAGTTGGGACAGAGTACTCATATATCCCCTGAGCTGGTGGTACACAGTTACTAACAACCCTCGGCGTTTGTACGAATCGTGTGTCTTGATAGAAGTACCCCAGAGGTAGGATGTTTATACCTTCCTCACTCAAATACCGTGAGCCGGCCCTATCAAGAATTGTCTTGACTAGATTGGGGACCCAAAGTTAATCACCACACAGTCGCCTCTACTTGTTTCCTTTGATTTATCTATCCACGCAATTCTGCGTGCCATTTTGTAGCCCCCAAATAACTGATCCCCCAACCTTGTTTTGGAATCTATTAAATGGAGGGCCTTGTTCCTCAGAGAAACCCAGTTTTCCTCAGCACCAGATTGCAAGTGGGGTACATTAGTAAGGACAATAGTATAGGGCGTTGCCTCGGGGGGTAGATTAAGAGTTTCATTACAGTAATGACTATTCGAACCTCCCTGTGGGGCCCTGCTATGAATGCCGCTCCCTAGTATTTCTCTTCTGCGTGTTACTATTGTGTCAGGAACCAATGTATTGCCCGTTTGATGCTGGGGGGGTTCTGCCACAATTGTACCCGCCAAAGCCTTATTGCTAGTAGGCAAAACAGCAGGAACAGTTGGACCTGAAGCCAATGCTTCACTAGGAGCAGTAGGACAACTTAGGGTGTTACTCGATAATTGGTGCTCAATGTTAGTTAATCTTTGTCCAATATCTAATTTTAGTACCAACGGATCAAACTTTGCCTGTAGTAGTTCTTCAAACTTGGCGATGAGCCTCGCCTCCACATCACAAGGCACCTGATTAAAACTGATCGGGGAGCTAATGGATGTGGGACTGGGAATCTTGGGAGTGGCAGCCTCTTGTTGGTGGCCTTTCTTGCCATAGGGGGCCCTTTGGTTTTGGCACTTTACTAGCCTGATACAAGGTAGTGGGAAGCCCACCCGCCTTCCTCTTTTTAGATGGAGCTGAAACTCGACCCTCACCCTTTTTGGCCTGTGTTTGGCGCTGCTGACGTGTTAAGATCATGTCAGGAGAGGTAATAGTAGTGGTATGATCACTCGCTAAAGGTGAAGGTGAGGGAACAACTAACAACGAGGGAGAATGGCCAGAAGATGATTGCAGTGGTAGTTCTACAGCTGAACCCACCCCCTCTTGGGGACAGATTAAGGGAGCCCCAGCAGATACTCATCGGGGATCAAAAGATAATCTTCTTTGGGTGAGCTAGATCTCTGTAATGAGAACAGATTCGGCTCTCAGGAGAAAAGCATCGAGTGTCCCAACGACCCCCTTCTGGGTGGTCTTACTCATATTTTACTTTGAAACCCGAGACCTGATTACCAAGAAAGAGACAGGGGACTACAAATAAAAACTTCAACAGATCAATCACTAACCAGCACTGTATGGGGGCCAATTGAGAGGTGATGGGGGGTGGCCCAGCCCAACCTTCTCTGGGCTTCGAAGGGCGCGGATGGGCCCGCCCTTGACCCGGGCTTTGCCCGGGCAGCGCCCAGGCACTCCCACCACGCGCGTCCCGCGCTGCGTGGGGCCCAGTCAGTTTTTAAGCGCCTCCTGGCGCAGGTCCGTGACACGTTGCAACGCCGGGAATTCTGGGTTTTGTAGTCCCCCCCTGGCACGGCGGTATGGGCACTGGCTGAAGGATCTCGGCTGCCGACAAGAAACAGCGGACCCCGCAGGAAGGAAGCAGCAGTCCCCGCAGCAAAGCAGAAGGCAGGGATTTCCTTCAAAAGCAGGTCAGGCTGGAACAGGGAATAAGACAATAGCGCGTCCCCAAGATCTATCCAAAAACTGCAGCTTGAAATCCCTTATGGCTGATTTGCCCAATGCTCTGGGCTCAAAAATAAGTCAGGGCAGCCAAGAATTTCCATTTGCACCTTAATATATCGGATCCATGGGTTATCTAACCCCTTATCTAGGGAGAGGCAATCTTGAATGATCAGTTGATTGAGATTTGGTGTGGGTTGAACCCATATTCTCAACCAGCACAGTAAAGGGGCAATCGCAATCTGGTCGGAAATAAAACCTGCTCCTAGCTCCTCATGTATGTTAAAAACTGGCGTGGAAGCCAGGACCGACAGCAATCTACGCAAGAAAGTATTTTTGGCCCCCTTGATTTCTCTAACCTCTATATATTCCCAAATGTCGCTCTCATAAGTCACCATGGGGAGACACTTGCCGTTATAGATCTTCATGAGTGCCGGGAGTGGTTTAGAGCCAATTCTTTTTGCAAAGTCTAGAATAGCTCCCAAAGCTTTAGCTAATGTGTTCTTTTTGTGTGCGCGCTGCGTGAACCACGAACGCCGGTCATCAAAAAGAACCCCTAAATATGGGAAAGCAGGGACTTTTACTAATTCTAGATCCCTACAATAGAATGTGGCCTTCATTGCCCTCCTTGAACCTATGGACATAGCATGTGATTTTTTTAAATTAGTAATTAAGTCCAGGAACTATTAAACAATTTAAAAGCATTTGCAGCCCCCTCGCAGTCCTTGCCACCAGTACTGCATCATCAGCATACAGGAGTGTGGGAATCATTTTAGTACCAGCTCTAGGGATATCTTTACAACAGGAGGTCAGGGCGTCCCCTAACTTGTTAATATAGAGTGTGAACAGCAAGGGGGCCAAGATGCACCCCTGCTGGACCCCTATTTTAACTGCCCAAGAATCAGTTAGGCTATCATCTTCATTAAAGCGCACTGCCGCTGTTGTATTTTCATGGATGGCTGCCAAAAAAGAGATCAGGTCAGCATCTAGCCTATATCTTGGGGGATCGCCCAGAGCTTTGATACATTGACAAGGTCGAAAGTCGAGGTTAGGTCCATAAAGGCCAGATGGAGGTCCCCGTGCTTTGCGACCGTGTACTTCCCTATCACCAAATGAAGGTTGAGGCATTGGCCCAACGTACCTTTCCCTTGCCTGAAGCCATATTGAAGATCGAAAACTATACTTGCTTGATCAAGCCACTCTGTGAGGCGTGCAAGGACGACTTTCCCCATAATTTTAGCCACGGAGTCCAGAAGCGAAATTGGCCTATAGCAGGCCGGATCATCTCTGGCTCCCTTCTTAAAAATCGGTATAATAACCGCCTTGGCCCAAGACAGGGGAAAGACAGACTGGGTGGCTGCATTAAAAACATGAGTTAAAATATTAGCCCATAGCTTAGGATCTGCTTTATAAAGATCGTCCGGAACTCCGTCAGGACCCGGGGGTTTTCGCCTTAGTAACTTCATCCGTTGTACAGATTAAAGGATGTGAAGCACGGATGCTACCAATTGTCCATGCAGGTGTTCCAGTGATCACATCACTATACACTTTCCCAAAGCGTTGGACCCACCTCTCAGCAGGAATTAAACAGTCTTTATCGGAGTTTGGTAATTCATCAAACATTGGACTATTCACAACGCTCCAGAACTTAGTGCTGTTTGCCAGAACACTGGCCTGACTAAGCTCTTCCCATGCCATCTCTGTTAGTTGCTTTTTCCGCCTTTCCACTGCAGCTTTGTATGCCCTCCTTGCATTCTTAACCCCTAAGGCTACCCTAGATTTTTGCTTGAGCTCCTGCATGAGTGCTTTATGGGTGCTCATACAGGTTTAGTCGAACCATTTTTTATATTTTAGGGGCCTTGGTCTGCGGGATACAGTTAAGTTAAGTTTGACACAACTTGCTTTGTGATTCGGTCAAAGGCACCAAGAACTGATAATGGATGGGAGTCCTGTTCTGAGCAGATCCCAAACTCCTGTGCACAATCAGTAATTAGATTGTCAATAAAGCTGTCAGGGATGATCGTTTCCCACCTTATTCTACGTGCTTGGTCTACGGGTGCAAAATTAGCATTGGTAAGTTGAACCATAGGCCTCCCTTAGTTGACAGAGTGAATATTAATGTCCAATATCAACGGCTTATGATCACTAAGGCAATTATGTATTTCACTTAATGTACCTAGTGAGGTCAGCAATGAAGCTGAGACTAGAATATAATCAATTGTGCTTTGCCGGCCTTGACCAATGTATGTAGGTACAGGAGGTCTCCTATCCGACTGTGCAGGGCCGATCAAATTATGGGTCGATAAGTAACTTTCTGAAAAGTGAGTTAACCCCTGGGGGCCATACTCCTCTTCCAGTTTTTTAAACAATTAATAGGGCAAACATGAATATTAAAATCACCCAGGACTAATATATTGTAATGAGTTCCAGCGCTGTCATCATAGTTAGCCAAAAAGGCAGTGAGGGATCTTAAATGATCTAGCTCATCACTTCTCGTGAATGAATTATAAAAATGTACCACCAGAAGAGTTGGCAGATTCTTCCCTATCAATTCAACTGCCACTTGCTTTGTATAACAATTTGAGATTAATTAGCATCAATAACCCCTCCCACTAGCTCTCCCCATACAGGATGGTATAGCATGTTTGCAGAAGGATATAAACCCATCCAAAAAATAGGTTTCATTAGCCTGCCGTGTTTCCTGAAGGGCTATGATGTGATGGGTAGCAAGGAAGAGTTCACAATCGGCGTCCCCCCTTTTAGCCCTTAGGCCAGCAATATTCCATGATAATACTTTCATACGGTCTCCATCAGTTGATGGCCGGGTAGAGCTGGAGTTTACAACACCAGGTGGAGAAGGATGGCCCTCCAAAGGGGAGTTATAATCGAAATCAATGGGCTAACCGAGGGGGCATGTATTTCGTCCTCCGTCGTTTCCTCCAAATGTCTAAAACCGCTGATACTGTGTTACTAACGGGTAGTCAGTCTTGTGTATCTAGTCCAGACAGTACCTCAAACCTATTTAAAACAGGGATGGGGGAGCTGTCTCCTTCAGTGTTCTCAATAGGGACTTGTTGAAATAACCCAGTTGCAAAGCCCAGATGGAGATGGCAGACATGGGGCACAAGACCTGTGCCCTTAGAATCGTTTGGACAATCGAGTGGCTTTGGAAGTTAACAACCACACAATCCCCCTCGATATCCTTTGGCGACTGTCCCACTCACCCAACTCTGCGCACCATTATGATATTATTACTCTTGGCTACCCTAAAGCCTTTATGTCTGGATAACCAATCTACGGTTTTATTACGCAATTGGGTCCAGGATTCAGGTTGGTCTGGTCTAAGCGGGGGAACACCAGCCAACACGAAGACATAAGGACATATGGCCGGGAGCAGATCTAAGAAATCCCCGGAGGGTTTGGTGATCACAGGATTCAACATAATAGGGCCATCTCTATGGTGATTGCAGGGTTTCAAAATTGATTTAGCCTGTTCGACAGTTAATGCAGGGGGCCCACAGGCATAGGCGGGTTCTGTTCCTCTGGGCAAGAGAAGTTCGCCGGGGCCACCTATCCCCTGGCCTCCCGTGGTCAGTTGTGCGATGTCCCACCCGACCCAGATGGCAAACTAAGTGGTCGCAGCGTTACAGGGCGCGTGTTACCAGTGAGTTTTTTTTCTGCCCCATGAGCCACATCCCCTTTATGATCCCCCACAGGGCCAATGGTCCCTGGCAGTGATAGCGCCAAGGGTACCTTGACTCCCCCCCCCGCATAGCACCATGATTCCAGATTGTCTGGGACATGAGTTGATTTTAGAAGATGAGACAGTCTTTTTCCAATCGCCCCTAGCTTGTTTAAAACAGGTGCTAGGAGAACAGAAATTAAAGTCTCCAGGCTTTTCCAATGATCAGGATCGCCTCCGTGTTCCGCCATAGTGGGGGAATCAGGGTTTAGAACAAGAGGCGTGCCACCATTGGGTTTCGGAGAGTAATTCTCGCATGTCCCTAAGGCTTGGTGTTTAAGCTTAGCTTTGGCCTTGCCCCTCAGTGCCACACCTCCACCCGTACATTTTGCAGGCGGTTCCCCGTTCCCTCCCTCACTATTAGCTCCCAGCATAGATTTAGAGGGCAATGCCGCGCTTTCCCCGGCGGTTCTTTTGGGTCTAGTGGCTCGGTCACCTTGGACTGCCCGGGCATGGTTAAAGTGTGGGCTTGGGATAGGACAGGGGAAGTTGGCATGTCTAATTTCTGCTCAGGAGCGGTCCCCACCGGAACCCTAGGAAGGCTCAGCCTTGGGTTTTGGTTGAGCTCCAAGATGCTTAAGTTATCTGCCTCTAAAACCCCTAGTTTGGAGGTTGCACCATCTAATGTATCCATGCTTGGGCACATCATGGCTTGCTGGGCTCCCAAGGGAGATTTGACCAAAGTTATAGCCCCCCAAGGATGATCTTTTTTGCCAAGCATACGTCCCCAAAGAGAGCCTTTTTTCTGTGAGCTGGATTTCATGCTTTAAAACTGATTCTGCCCTTGATAAAAACGCATCCAGCATTCCCACTACACCCCCACCACCCTCTGTCCGGTGACCTTACGTTTAGTAGTCATTGCCAAGAAGCAAAGATAACCTCGCAGTTGATCAATGTCAATGCCCAGAGGTCAGAAAGTCTTAACACAGATAAAAGGGGGTTAGCCCAGCCTCTTTCGGCATCTGATGGCCTCAGCCGGTCCCGCCCTTGGTCTGGGCTTCGTCCGGGCTAAGTCCCCCACTCGTCCCCGCCGCGGTGGGAGAGGCTGCGCTAGAGAAGCATGTTGGCTCCCCCTCACTCGCAGCAGCTGCGGGCTGGGGCAATGTACTCTGGGGGTTGTGGTCCTCCCCAGAGTGTGTGCAGCAAGGCAGAAGACGCTGTGGCAGCCACGCAGCCCCTCGGACCCTCGTCCCACCAGGAGTTCCAGAAATTTCAGATGCGGCGTTGCGGGTGTTGTGGGCAGCCAGAAGAACACAGGGCACAGCAGACAACAAAACCGGCAGGTAAGAAAATCCCCCATGCCGCGGGGAGAGGCTGCGCTATAAGTGCGTTGGCCCCACCTCCCCTCACACAGGGCACAGCAGGTGACAAAACCGGCAGGTAATAAAATCCCCCATTTTCATTTTGGGTAGGGCCTGGTGAGAGCCACTGTCTGTGGTGCAACTTTAACTTCTTTAACTCGGTGTGCAGAGCGTCACTAAGCCAGCAGAGAGCCTGTAGTGTTAAGCTGCGAGGCAGGCTGTATCTGGTGTGATCTCTGGTGCCACCAGTGGGGCTGGACATAGTGGGCGGTAAGCAGGACCGGGGCGGACGGCTCTAATGACTTTTATAGGTTGACCACTTGACCATCAGCTTATTCCTTTTTGAATTTATATAGCCTGGCTGTGACTGCCTCACCCTCACTCTCCTCAGTCTTGGTCAATGCCGTGCTGTCTGCCCCATGCCAGCTGTTGAGTCGGCAAGTCAGCTGACTGTTGCCCTTCTAGTTCTGGTGATTTGCAGCACTTTTAAGATGTTCTTAGAGTTTCTCTTTGCTCAAATGGGTGCAATTTCTGATATTTATGTATCCCTTGTCTTCAATGCTTAATTTTGCTCGTGAGAAAGTGTCACTCATAGTCATTGAAATGTCACTCATAATTACACTGCAATTATGAAAATGTCACACATAGCAATCTGAAACCTTGGCAGCTATGATAGTGAGGTAGCAATGAGAGGCAGCGAAGAGCAGCAGTGTTACAGTGTTGGTGTCAGAGGACCGCGGCTCCTTCTGCACTGCAGTGCTTCGACTCTGCTGCCTCCCCTTCCTTCTGGTGCACCCTCTCCTTCCTTCCGGCGATCAGCTACCACTTCCCGTACGGAGTTGAGTCAAATGTCATACAGCTTAGGAAATATCACTCTGTGATCTGAAAAACTGCTGTGCAATCAGTCCTTACACCTGTTGCACTTGATCATGACGTGCCGGCTGACATTGTTGGCTGCCAGCACTCACAGTACAACCAATGCCATTCATTTCAGCTTGGTCTCATTCTCAGCACATTCCTTTCTGTCACAGTTACTATCAGGCAATATTTGGTGACCGTAGGTCTTTATAGACGTCTGCCTTCTCTACAGACTTTGCTAAAATGGCCACTGCCTCCACAGTTGTGACAATCTCTTCCCGGGACAGAGCAGATTTTACATGAGGCCATGTGTGAAATACTTCCACATTGGAGCTATGAAGGCTTATTGCTGTCCTTCCTTTGTTTACTTATCTCCCTCTTGTAGGTATTGCAGATCACACTGCACACTACGTTAGCCATGCCAGTAGGCCACTCATCATTGACTTTGTGTATCCAGGAGACATGTCTGACTGCCTAAATGCCTTTGTTGACTTGATTACTTCATCAAGGGTGGGATCTGCCATGCCCCCCAATTTATTTGCATTTGCTTGCTGTTAGAATTGGCCATCAATTGGTCACGAACCGTTTCATCTGTAGATATTCCAAACTTGCAAATGGTAGCTAACCCCCTTCATGCTTTACTAAAAACATCAAATGACAACCCTTCTTTATGCCTCACTGTGTAGAAGTGGTAACTTTCCAGGGTTATACTCATGGTGGATTTGAATCTTTTTCAAGCCTCATTATTGATTACTCAAAGTGATGATAATCCTCCTCATCCTCAGGAGCCTCCACCTTTGGTAGTGTGTGAAACACTACTTGCACTTCAGATCCTAAACAATGTAATAGGCTACATTTCCTTCGTTCTACAGACATCTTGTCGTCCTCAATAGCCACTAAATATGTTTGGAATTCTTCTTCCTTCCATCGTTTCCAGGCGACAGGGGCATCCCCTTTAATTTGTAAAAACTGAAGGTAAGAATATGGATAATCAAACAAGGAAAATATACTTAATGCAACAGTCACCAACATGAGAGGAAATATCTGTGATGAACGTATGTATATAGTATACTGAAAACAAAAACAATAATTCCAGTAGAAATGGCTGGGACGGTGAGTTAGAATCAGTATAAGCAAACAACAAGTAGATGGAGCAAGTACGGAGAGACGCAGAGCAATACTCTCAGTATCCAATGGTGGCTGGCAAAGTTTGAAACTGGTGGGGCGTGTGGCCAAATCCTACATTGGCCACATTTGTGAGTCAGACAGACCCTAGCAAGATTCAGAGAGGCAGAGGAGGTTCTCTACTGAGAAATTATTTAAGAAATGTGATCCATGGTGCATTCTGACCAAAAAGAAATACTTTTACATACATTTCTAAAGGAAGACTGAGCATACTTCTGAACAGTCCTAGTATGCAACATGAGCATTAGCTCTTCAGTAGTGTATGCACCAGAAAATATAGCTAAGATCCCCATCACCCCCTGGATCTTTGATCATATCTCCATCTTTCTGAGTGTCTCTTGAATGAATGAATGAATACGCATTTATATAGCGCATGGCTTGGGGGCGTGGCCGAGAGCCGAGCATGGCGGACGCTTGTTGAGTTAGCTCCGTCCTCTGCCCGGCGAAACTAGCATATTATCTTGTTACCCCGACGGCCCAGCGACCCGCCCGGGTCTATGAGAGGTGACGACACTACGGATCGCACCGGTCGGTGTCTGGTGTCAAGCGACACGGCCTACGGAGCGAGATAGCGCCTGAAGAGGGTGAGGCCTGCTGCCAGATCGGGAGCCGCGGCCTCGCGTGAGGGGCGGCCCCACAGGAGGACCGTTCGACCTGGGGCGCTGTGCTGCCGGGAGGAGGCGGAGTGGCACCGACGCTGATCCCCCCCGAGCGCTGCCGGAGCACGGGGAGTGCACCCCCCCCCCCCACGAAACTGACCGGAGCAGAGAGGGCCCGCTGGCAACCGGGAGGCCGAGGTGAGACGGCGCTGCACCGGGGGAAACGAGCAAAGGGGCTGCGCAGCACGGCGGAGGCCGTAGCTCCTGAGATCTGCGTCGCTCCAGACCCCCGGCCGGGTGGTACAGGAGGTGAGGACGCTTCTGCGACGCCGGCGGGGGAGAACACCCCGCGCAGCGGGAGTGCTGGAAACGCGGTGCCTGGGGCCCAAGGTGAGGAGCGGCACTGAGAACTGGCTGGCCACACGGAGGGGTCGGGGGAAAACAAGCGGGAGGCTCCCTGCATTATCGGACAGGGGCCCGACCCTAGAAGGGACGTCAGACGGCGGGACGGCCGCACTGTCTCCAGACCGGGAGCCGGCTTACTACCACAGCGCTTGGGGGGTTCCCCCCTGGTAATAACAGGGACGCCGGAGGCCGTGCTGCGCACGACGAGAGTACTGCTGAAGCATTGGGACTCTCGTGGTAGGGGAGGCGCACGACAACAGCCTTCCTGCCTGTGGAGAGGGGCCGCCATTGCAGGGAAGAGGGCCTGCGTCGACGTGGGCTTGGAGATACCGGAGGGGAGACGCGTGACAAGCCGACCCTGCCTGAGCGGCCCCTGGACAAGGTACTAGCCATAGTGCAACGCGCTCCCCTGGGCATAGAGCGCCCAATCACTGCTGAGGTCCAGGCAGGACCAACTGATCGAGGCTTGATCTCCACTTAGGAGTGCTGTGTGTGCAGTTAGGCGATACCATACTACTTCGCTCACACGGGGAGCATAGGCCGCAAGATTTGCAACCGGCGCAAGTGGGCCATCTACACACTGGAACGCAGTCCCCTCGGGGGCGCAAGCACCACCACCCTGTCGTCGAGGACGATGGGCAGGAACAGGGCCAAGGTGCCGGAGAGGGGCGCTGACCTGACGCAACAGTCCGCTGGCTCGGAAGACCCACTGGCCTCTTCTAACGTGGAGATGGTGCCGCCAACGGGCCTGACCTCGCAGGAGGCCAAATTAGACCTTATACTGACGGAGATACGGGCTTCCAGGGAAGCTATGGAAACGCGAATGGACCAGATGGCCACTGGCATGTCTCTGCTACGCGCTGATCATAACAAGCTGGCAGAAAGGGTCACGGAGCATAAACTGGCACTAGACGATTTGATACCGCAGCAGACAGAGCATTCCGCGAAAATGGAAAACATGGAGAAGCAGCTGAAATTAATGCAGAAGGGAGGGCACGCCGCAACAACGTGCGAATTCTAGGAATTCCGGGGAGCAGCGAGGGGAGGAATCCGACGCAATTTGTGGAGGATTGGTTGCAGAAACTTGCAGGGCCACAGGAACTTACACCTCTCTACAGTGTGGAGAGGGCACACAGGATGCCGGGTAGACCACCGAAGTCAGGAGCGGCGCCTCGCCCTTTGATAGCTCGACTGCTCAACTACAAGGACAGAGACATAGTTTTGCGAGTGGCACGAGAGAAGGCGCCTATTCGCTTTGAGGACAAGACTATATCGATCTACCCGGACTTCACCCCGACGGTGCAGCGGGCCAGAGCCACGTTCTTGAGTGTGAAGAAACGCCTACATGACAGGAACATGAAATACGCTCTGCTGTTCCCTGCCCGCCTGAAGATAATCCACAACAACAAATCACTCTTTTTCGACACGGCCGAGGAAGCAGCGGAATGGATGGAAGTGACGTTAACGCCGCCCAACTCGCAGGACCCACTAGGGGAGGAACAGCGGAGGAATGGCTCGCCGCAAAGGGAGAAGAAAAGGCCTGCAGAAGGTTCCACGCACGATAAGATGGAGATCACGAGCGGTGCGGATGCCCTGACTGATAGGCGGATGGCACAGGAGAGGGCCCGGCTGACGGAGGCCGCTATAGCCGCACACAACGCAGGCGGCGCAACGATCCTTGATAGCGCCTCTGATGCCCGGATGGAGGTGTCCGGCTCTGCCGATAGCCTGCAACTTTTCCCGAAGATAACAGCACAGGAGGCGAATGAACTTTAATGGGACTTCGGATGACACCGACTGGTAATGTACAGGATACATGAAAGACCCTGGGCGGGTTGGCTGGGACTGGGGACATGCGCACTAGCCAGGGCATGGCGCCGGGACTCTGGCGGGGCCCGGGCGAGCGAGTGAGGGTCCACACCCCCAGGGCGCAGCAATAGTTCTGTTAGATTGTCACCCCAGTTGGGTGCTAGTGTTTGGACCTCATTGTTTCTTAAGTGGGGACCTTAATGTTTTGGGGTTGTTTGTAACCGGGGCACTCGAGGCAGCAGATGCAGGTATTCTTATCACATGGTGGGTGATACTGGTTCTACTGGACGCAATCAGACATGGGGTCACTTAGCGACTACAAAATGTGCACCTGGAATGTGAGGGGGATGAGCTCGGTTCATAAGAGACACAGGGTGCTGGCGCAGCTGAATAGGAGACGTGTTGCGGTGGCTTACTTACAGGAAACGCATTTGAATGGGGATGAGGGTGCGAAAATGCTCAAGAAATGGGGGGGGCAACTGTTTGCCACCACTTACTCTGTGTTCTCCCGGGGGGCGGCAATATGGGTCAGGAATTCGGTCCCCTTTAAGATGCTGGAAGAAAGGCTAGACCCAGAGGGCAGGTATGTGCTCATAAAGGGATTGTTGGATGGCTCCCCTGTTGTGTTTGGCTGTGTGTATGCTCCGAATGTGGGCCAGGGGGGGTTTTTAACCACGCTTAACAGAGCGATAGCTGATTGGTCGGACTCGGTGTGGATCATTGGAGGGGGACTTTAACGCAGTTCTAGACTTAGCACTGGACAGGTCGCACCCGCCACTACAGGCTGCGGAAAGCAGGAGACAGGCGGAGGCACTTTCTCAGTGGGCGTCGGGCTGGGGGCTAGCGGACGTCTGGAGATGCATGCACTCGTCGGACAGAGAGTACACCTTCTTCTCCCCTCCCCATGGTTTACACACAAGAATAGATCACATATTTTGCAACACGACACTGCTAGGGAAGGTGATCGACTCGGAACACATGGGTAAAACCTTCTCGGACCACAATCCGGTTGAAATTACGCTGCGATGGGGCATGATGCCCACTCCGATACCGACGTGGCGCTTGTCCCCGGAGCTGCTGGAGGACACCGTTTTTAAGGCCACCATGGCAGATGGCATCACACAACATTTCCACTTAAACGAAGGTACGGCTAGCACGCGCCTGATCGAATGGGACGCCTTTAAGGTCTACATAAGGGGGGAAGCGATGAACGCACGCTCGGGTATGAGACGTATGGTACTGGAGAAACTTAGTTTAGTAGAGGGCCAGCTGGCCATGTTGGAGAGGGAGGCTGCGGGTACGAACCTGCCTTTTACACCTTTGCAGGAGGCGAACATACAACATGCTGAGTTGTTGGAGGAGCTTCGTGTCCTGGACTACAGGGAATACACATGTAGACAACATACTCATGCAGACAGGTCGGGTCCCCTATTGGCCCGATTGCTGCGAGATGCCCCGGCCCCTACTCCTGTGCTGGAGGTAATGGATCAAACAGGGAGGTTGGTGTCGACACAGTTAGATATCAACACAGCCTTTCGTGACTACTACGGGTCACTGTACGGTCCACATCGGCGTATGTCGGATGAAGCATTTGACGTGTTCGTGTCGGGCCTCGAGCTCCCGTGTCTAGAACAGAACCAGAGCGACGACCTGGCGCGACCCATATCGGTCGCAGAGATACGGCAGGCAATACGGGCACTCCCGAGGAATAAGACCCCGGGTACGGACGGTCTGCCGGCGGAGTTTTATGGGGCGTTCATAGACCTGCTGGCCCCGCGATTGCACGTGATGTTCAACGAAGTGAGGAAAGCAGAGGGGTTACCGCAGTCCACACTGCAGGCCCTAATAGTCTCATTGCCCAAGCCAGGTAGGGACAGCCTACAGCTAGCTAACTACAGGCCGTTGTCCTTGCTGAACACTGACCACAAGGTGTTGAGCAAGGTGTTAGCGACGAGACTGGCGCGATATATCCCAGGCCTGGTCCACCCGGACCAGTGTGGTTTCGTGCCAGGTAGAAGCACGGCGATGAATTTGAGAAGGCTCGGACAGCTGATGCTTCATGAGCGTATACCCTCAGCTACGGAGGGTTGTATCTCGCTGGATCTGCGGCAGGCGTTCGATTCCCTACGGTGGGATTATATGTTTGCAGCACTGGAACGGTTCGGGATCCCGGCTGACTTTATTGCTTGGATTCGACTGCTGTACACCCGACCTACTGCTAGGGTTCGCACGACCCGATGTATATCGTCCCAGTTGGATATAGCGAGGGGCACGAGGCAAGGATGTCCGCTGTCCCTGCTACTGTTTATATTAGCACTGGAACCGCTCCTGAGTAAGCTTCGGCTTCAGGCACAGCACAGAGGTATCAGGAGGGGAGGGGTGACACATGTGGTGTCGGCGTACGCCGATGACATCATCCTTTATTTGAGGGATTTACGTGGGGGACTGGACCCCATTCCCAAGCTTTTTCAGGAGTTCAGTGCGCTCTCAGGCCTTACGATAAGCAGGTCAAAGTCGTATGGGTACTGTTTTGCTGCCCTTGAGACAAATGCTCCGTTGCCATTCCCACCTTATACCTTTGAAGTGGCGGAGACAACCTTCCGCTACCTGGGGATACAGATTTACAGGAGAGAGGCAGATATGATTGATGGGAACCTGGGACGAGCAGTGACAGCATTGCGGTCGCAGGTACAATTCTGGACCGCACTGCCACTGTCAGTGGCGGGCAGGGTGGCCATTTCTAAGATGGTACTGCTCCCGAGGCTCCTTTACTATTTTACGAACTTGCCCTTTAAGGTCCCAGTTACTGTATTCCGAACCCTGAATACCATACTAACGGAGCTGATCTGGGGGAGGGGCAGACGCCGCATAAGCCTGCCGAAATTGCAACTGCCTACGGCGGCTGGAGGGTTGGGAGTGCCGGACTTATTGGCATATTACTATGCGTGCCAATTGCAGTGGCTGGCTTACTGGCTAGCGGGCCGCAACCTGCATGAAATAGGCATGTCCGAGGAGGACAGGGGGAGGGGTGCAATACACACTCTTCTTCTACCTAACGCGGCGGTCCCTGGGCATTCCCCCCCCTTGCTAAAGATGGCCATCGCCTGCTGGAGGAGGGCTGCGAATTACACGTCCTCCACCTCTTCTTATGCCCCCACGATACCATTGTTGGGGGTACCGCTGGGGACGGGATTGCTATCTAAGAGGGCGCTTACCACGTGGACGGATGCCGGGGTGACGCAGGTGGGCGATCTATTCACTGATGGCCAGCTGATGCCCTTTGCGGACTTCTGCGCAGCACACAACGCACCTAGAGGGACGTTCTTGCTCTACGGAGGGGTGCGAGATTATATCACCCGGACTTGGGCGCTGGCAGGCAACGAGCCAAATGTCAACCCGCTACACACGATGCTATACCTGATGGGTGCAGGGCGCCACTTAACGAAATGGATCACGAGCGGTATCCGGTCTGGGAGGGCGGTATCACTGCAGCCGCTGCGCGAAGTGTGGGAGAGGGACGTAGGCAGAGCTTTTCGAGATACAGAATGGGAGCGTGTTCTTAAGTTCCCCAAGAAAGTTTCGAGGAATCCAAAGTTTAAATTCATCCAACTTATGATTCTACACCGCGCATACCTCACGCCTCACCGCATACATATGATGTTCCCTGCCACGCCAGACTCCTGCCCTCGGTGTGGAGAGGAAGATGCGAGGTTGATACACATGTTATGGGATTGCCCGAGACTGGGGTATTTTTGGGCCACAATACACGCCGCACTACACAGAGTGTCCCCAACAGACAGTACGACACCTTACCCACCAGCTTGTTGGGCCTGGGACCCACTGAACGTAGGAAGAGCGTAGCCACGAGGTTTATTGACCTCGCACTGCTGATGGCCAAGCGTACCATCACCATGAGGTGGAAGTCGCACAGGCCGCCTGACCCAGATATGTGGAAGGCGGAAGTGTTGAGGTGGGGAAAGGCTGAAGGTATGGCATTGCAGGCTGAAGAGAGGAAGGGCTTGAGAAGGGTGCCTATTTCACTTGAATGGAACACTATAATGCTATCGTTTGAGATGGCGGATGAGGACACTACCACTGAGAGCTCGTGTGTGGATGACTGAAGGGATAGAATGCTTTGGGAATACCACTTACTTGACCTCCTGATGCGCCCGAAATGTGGAGGGATAGCTGCCCGAGCAGAAACACGGGTGCACATACCAAGACAATATTCAGCCAAGCTGGCTTCTATATTATAAGGCCCCAAAGGGACTTGTGTCAGTAATTTGGAGCTACTGGGAGATTGAAATGAAGTTTACCACCATGTATAGATGTCGTATTAATCCTTTCTAGAAGTGCCTGGTGAGGGGAGTTGGGTGGGGGGAGTTGGGCGGGTAGAGATTGGGGTAGTGTGAACGTATAAAAATGAGAAATGGACTTATCAGACTTTACAGTATGGTTCCTGTGCATCGCTAGAACATATGCTACTTTGAACTATGTTGTACTGTAATGTATGAGACATGTAATCCTGCAAATAAAAATTATTTCAAAAACAAAATATAGCGCATGGCTACCCTAGGGCATCCCAGCGCAGTCATGACACCTAGACATTCTTCACTACTTATGGAAAAAGAAAGGTTTTCAGCTGTTTCCTGAAAAGAAGATAATTAGGTTCAAGACGGACAGGGTCAGAGAGCCGGTTCCATAATTTTGCCGCATGAAGTGAGAAACATCGGCCGCCCATACGTGCCCGTTGAATCCTAGGAACTGTCAAAAGTTTTTTATTGTTGGATCGGAGTTTCCGAGAAACCTGATATAATTGCAGCATAGGCTGGATCACAGAAGGTCCATTGCCAGTGATAGACTTATGCACAGTGCACATGGCCTTAAACCAAATTCTTTGCTGCACTGGAAGCCAGTGCAACTTCCTCTTTCTTTCTATCTTTCTCTCTCAGTCCCTCCCTCTTTTCCTTTGCCTGTTATCTCAAAATCTTTTCGTGTCACTCCCTCTTTCTGCCTCTCCCCTTCTGCCAATCTGTTCCTCTTACTTCGCCTGTCTTTCTGACTTGTGATACTTAACTCACTCTTTCGTTCTCTTTCTCTCCATCTTTCTAACAGTTTTCCCTCTCTCTGCCCAGACCTACAGAACGTTCCATCAGAGGAAACATATTCTGGTCTGTGCATACACCATAGTTCTGACATACAGCTCCACCACGTTCTTCATCAGTGCCCTGAGATCTGACATGCAGCTTTGAGGGAACACAAGCGTAATGCACATTGAGAACGATTAAAACATACCATGGTGAAAGGAATCTTGTTGCCTGTACATATCAATGTATACAGCACCTTACTCTTGTGTTCTCACGCAATGGGCCCCACACAAACAAGTCTACCTTTCATTTTCTCTTTCGTTGTCTGGGATGGCAAATGAGACTGAGATTGTTGTAAAGTACATCAGAGTCCTCTCTGAGTCTCCATTTCTATTTCATGTTTTAGCTTGACATATTTTACGAAAGGTGCTTTTTTTTTAAATGTTTTACACTTCTACTATAATGTACCAAGAAGCTATTCTACATACAGTTAATTTTTTAGTAGGTATTATTATCATGTTGTTTGTATACCTTGTCCAAGGCTAGGCACATAGAAGGCTGGTATGGCAGGGGCATGGAGCAGGAAGGTAATAACATTATAATTAACGCAATTTACATGGAAAGTATTTATTTGCTATAAATGAATTATCAAATTGATCATTAATTATGTTACTTGTGCTGTTTTAATTTTATAATTTATTTTGTAATCTTAGATGTATATTTTAGTATATACTTTCATTAATTAGCTGTTTTACAATTTTAAATTACATATTTTTTTATTTGTTTAACAATATAGTATTAATAATTTCTACATACAATATTTTGTTATGCTCTATTATTAACTAAAATAGTTTTAATTAATAATTTGGTCTTTTATTGTTATATGTATATTTAAAACTCTCCCTCCTATTGCTTAGGCTGGAATGGTAATAGTAAATGCAACCCCTCCAAAGTCCAATGCGTTTCCTACTGTAGCTAAGACTGGAGTGGGAATAGTACACTTAACCCATACCAAGTACAAACCTTTACCCACTGTTGCTTAGACTGGAGTGGGAATGGTAAACCTAACTCCTCCGAAGTCCAATGTTTTTCCTTCTGTTGCTTTGACTGGAGTGAAAATGGTAAATCTAACCCATGTGAATACCATCACTTTTCCTACTGTTGCCTAAATTGGAGTGGGAATAAATGAAACCCCTACGAAGTCTAACGTTTTCCCTTCTGTTGCATAGACTGGAGTGGGAATAAATCTAACCCTTTCAAAGCCCAACGTTTTTCCTAATGCTGTTTAGACTGGAGTGGGATAAGTAAATCTAACCCCCACAAAGTCCAACACTTTCCCTACTGTAGCTTAGACTGGAGTGGGAACAGTAAACCTAACCCATTCGAAGTACAAAACTTTCCATAATGTTGCTTAGACTGGAGTGAGAATAGTAAATCTAACCCCTCTGAAATCCAGCACTTAACCTACTGTTGCTTAGGCGGAAGTAGGAATAGTAATCTAACACCCCCGAAGTGTAACACTTTTCCTAGTGTTGCTTAAATTGGAGTGGGAATAACTTGAACCCCTCCGGAATAATACATTTAACCTCTCTGAAGTCTTAAACCTTACCTTCTGTTGCTGAGATTGAAGTGGGAACAGTAACTGTAACCCCTCCAAAGTCCAACTTTTTTCATACTATGGCTTACAGTGGAGTGGATATAGAAAACTTAACCCCTCTGAAGTACAAAACGTTCCATACTGTTGCTTAGACTGGAGTGGGAATAGTAAATCTAACCCCCCCAAAGTCCAATGTTTACCTATTGTTGCTTAGATTGGAGTGGGAATAGTAAATCTAAATCCTACAAAATCCAATACTTTGCCTACTGTTGCTTAGACTGGAGTAGGGATAGTAAATCTAACACCCCCGAAGTCCAAAACTTTCCCTAGTGTTGCTTAAATTGGAGTGGGAATAACTCAAACCCCTCCAAAGTCCAACTTCTTCCCATCTGTTGTTTAGACTGGAGTGGGAATAAAAAAAACTAACCCCTCTAATGTACATAGCGTTCCTATTTTTGCTTAGACTGAAGTGTGAATAGCAAACCTAACCCCCATAATACAAAACTTTCCCTACAGTTGCTTAGATTGGAGTGGGCAAAGTAAATCTAACCTCTCCGAAATCCAATGTTTTTCCTAGTGTTGCTTGGACTGTAGTGAAAATGGTAAATTTAACCCCTCTCAAGTTCAACGCTTTCCCTACTGTTGGTTAGATTGGAGTGGGAATAAATCAAACGACTTCAAAGTGCAAAATTGTTCCTACTTTTGCTTAGACTGAAGTGGGAACAATAAACCTAACCACCTCAGAAGTCAAAAACTTAGACTGGAGTAGAAATAATACATCTAACATCTCCGAAGTCCAGTGTTTTTCCCTATTGTTGCTTAGACTGGAACAGGAATAGGAAATCTAGACCTCCACCCGCTGAAATCCAACCCTTCCAGTCTGTTGCTTAAACTGGAGTAGGAATATTAAATCTAACCCTCCGAAGTCGAACCCTTCCCTACTGTTGCTTAGACTGAGGTAGGAATAGTAAATGTTTTTCCCTATTGTTGCTTAGACTGGAACAGGAATAGGAAATCTAGACCTCCACCCGCTGAAGTCCAACCCTTCCAGTCTGTTGCTTAAACTGGAGTAGGAATAATAAATCTAACCCTCCGAAGTCCAACACTTTCCCTACTGTTGCTTATATTGGAGTGGGAATAAATGTAAGCCCTTTAAAGTCCAAGGTTTTCCTTACTGTTGCTTAGACTGGAGTGGTAATATGAAATCTAACCCCTCAGAAGACCACCCGTTCTCCACTGTTGTTTAGACTTGAATGGAATAGTAATTCTAACCCCTCTGAATTCCATCACTTACCCTACTGTTGCTTAGACGGGAGTGGGAATAGTACATTTGACCTCTCCCAAGTTCAAAACCTTCCATAATGTTGCTTAGACTGGAGGGGAATAGTAAATCTAACCCCTCCGATATCCAACACTTTCCCTACCGTTCCTTAGACTGAAGTGGGAATAGGAAATCTAAGCCCCTCCCTGAAAGTCCAACCCTTCCCTACTATTGCTTATACTGGCGAAGAATAGTAAATCTAACCTCTCTAAAGTCCAAAATGAATGAATGAATGAATGAATACGCACTTGTGGGGCACCCCAGTGCATCCTGTCACCACACTCATTCAACAGTTATCAAGCAAAAATAAAGGTCTTCAGCTGTTTCCTAAACCTGAGATGGTCAACTTCAATCATTCCTACTGTTGCTTAGATTTGAGTGGGAGTAGTAAATCTAAGCCCCCAGAGGTCCAACTTTTTCCCTATTGTTTTTTTTTTTTTTTTGAAACTTTTTATTAATTTTATAAATACAAACACAAACAACTTGCAAGGAATAAAGAAAAAGAGAAGACAGCAATATAAACAACGTTGCATTACATGGTGTGGGAGCGGGAAGGTCAACCAATGAGCATATGTATCATCAAGAAAGAGTCTCGCATGGGGGGGGGCAGAAGGAACAAAATGTATCCAGTACACAGTAGTAAGTGGAGGAACCCTCGGGTTACGGGGACGTAGGTGCAACATCTGGGTCTGAGAGAGGGGGGTACATATATCGCCACGGTAAGTGTTCCACTGAGTCCATATCTTCCCCCATTTTCGGGGAGTACCCCGAGAAATATATACAGTTTTTTCCCTGAACATGCACCAGTCCATGTTTTGTTTCCATTTCCGAATCCCGGGTGGTCCCTGAGCGCCCCACAGTTGCGCAATGTCTCTTTTGGCGATCATATTGCCCAAGGTCACCCATCGAAGCTGCGATACAGAGTAGTCGTTTGGTTCCCATACATTCAGCAAGCATCTCCTAGCCTCCGGCATCGATCGCACCCCCGTAACCTCACTCATCACCTCGTGCACACGGTTCCAGAATCGCACTATCTCAGGGCACTCCCAAATAATATGTAAAAAGGTGCCCAGGAGACCGCATCCACGCCGACACAAACCATCCACAGAAAAGCCCATGTGTACCAAACGGGGACCAGTCACATACACTCTATGCAGGATTTTAAGTTGCACAAATCTAAGGCGCGCCTGGACGGCCACCTCTTTAGGGGAGGAGATCGCCGCCTGCCAGTCCTCATCGTCCAGCTCCAGCCCATCACCAATCCAGACCTCTCTAAGGCGAAACAGGAGATCAGACCTGGAGTTGATCAATTTTTTATAAATAAGCAAAATCGTACTATCAGGAACATGTCCGTCCAGTACCCTGTCCTCAAGCGGGGACGACTCCGGAATCTCCACACCCGAAGGGAAGACCGAGAGCAACGCCTGGCGGACCTGCGCACAGCGAAAAAATTCGCGATCGCTCAGAGCGTACTCGGTTTTCAATTCCTCAAACGTCTTCATTCTCCCCCTGGTACAAACGTCATCAATCCTGCTGATACCTATCAAGTCCCACCTATCAAACCCCTTCGACTGCCAGAGAGAGCCAAGTCTATCGGATGCATACAGTGGGGTGGCACGAGTCAATTTATCAGTCCACCCAAGCGCCATGGAAGCATGTCTCCACACCTGGACAGCCGTCCTAGTGGGGCCCGTTATGTTTCGAGGGGTGAGTCTCGAGTAGAGGGCTCTATTATAGTCACCCCCCGGTAACAACCATTTGTCCATCTCGAAGGCCGGATTCGGCAAAGGGCCATACATGCAATGATTTATTGCCCCCAATTGAGACGCCCAATAATAGCGACGGATATCAGGCAAAGCAATGCCGCCGTCGTACCACGGGAGCGACAGTTTAGCGATGGCGATCCGGGGCCTACCCCCCCACACCAGTTGTCTCTGTAAACTCTCAACCTCACGGAAATATTTAGCCGGGACAACGTCAAGTGTGTTCTGTAATGCGTAGAGGAAGCGGGGCAGCGACATCATCTTAAACAATGCCGCTCTACCTAGGGGAGAGAGAGGGAGTTTCCCCCAAGCGACAACATCTGCCCGAAGGCGCTGAAGAGGGGGCAGCAAGTTCCGGTCAAACCGCAGTTCAGGTTTCAGAGTGATAAAAATGCCTAGGTATTTAAATCCATCTCGCACAATCGCGATAGGACAGCCACTTGGCAGAAGAGGGGCGTCTCCCGACAGGACGTATACACAGGACTTCGACCAATTGATGACAAGACCCGAGTTTTTGCGAAAGGACGTTAGGACATCGAACAGTACAATGAGGGATTTACGGGGAGATGTGAGATACAGCAGAATATCATCAGCATAGAGAGATACACGGTCCTCAAACTCCGAATTCCATCTAATGCCCTTCAGGGACGGCTCCCACCTCAACCAGGCCGCCAGCGGTTCCAAGGCGAGAGCAAACAACAAGGGGGACAGGGGACAGCCCTGTCGCGTACCCCTGCCCAGTGCAAAAGGTGCAGAGACCCGACCATCGACCACCACCTGAGCCATGGGACCGGAGTAAAGCAATTTGACCTACCGAACGAACTCCGGACCGAAACCAAACTTGGCAAGAACCGCCCACAAATACGGCCATTCTATTGTATCAAACGCCATCGTAGCGTCCAAGGACGCCAAGATGGCGGGCTCACGTAGCGTCTCAGCTCGTGCCAAGACGCCGTGCAACCTTCGGAGGTTAAGCGCCGTGTTGCGATGCGGTATAAAGCCGGATTGATCAGGGTGAACCAGGTCCCCAATGACAGTCGCCAAACGTGTCGCCAGCAGCCTGGCCAAGATTTTAGGCTCCGCATTAATCAACGAAATGGGTCTAAAAGAGGCACAGCGATCCCGAGGTTTACCATCTTTGTGGATGATGACTATAGTGGCCAGTCTCTGGTCTGGTGGGAGAGAACCCACCTCCAAAGACTCGAGAAACATAGAGCGCAGATGTGGAGCTAGCGTGTCCGGGCGTAGTTTATATAGCTCAATGGGGAGCCCATTAGGGCCCGAAGCCTTGCCGGATCGGACCGAACGGACAGCAGCGGCAATCTCGTCCACAGTAGGCGGCGCATCCAGAGCATCCCTATCAATGTCAGGCAATCGGGGAAGTGCAATATCCCGCAATAGCAGGTGGGAGTCCTGCTCAGATCGATCAGACACCTGGGAATACACCTCGCGGAAGTAATCGGCAAAACATGTAACAATATCAGCAGGGTCAGTACAGCACTCTCCATTCTCCGCAACAATCACAGGGACGACACGACTTGCATTCTCCCTCTTATCCAGCCAAGCAAGTAATTTCCCAGCCTTATCACCCACATCATACAGGCGGCCCTGCTGTTCCCTTCCCATTTCCCTAGCAGCTTCCGTGACCAGAGCCCTGTATTCATGTTGTTTCAACTCCAATAGATGTAACCCCTCAGCGGTGACCCCAGATTCCAAGCACCCCTCCAGGGCTGTGACCTCCCCCTCAAGGCGAACCATCTCAGCACGGTCGGCCAACTTCACGCTACCAATCAACGAGAGGGCCTGGCCACGAATGACAGTCTTGTAAGCTTCCCAAAGTAAACTTGGGGAGGAAACAGAGCCCACATTTTCCGCAAAATAACAACCGTGTGTTTTAACCAGCTCAGCCCTGACCCTGGGGTCCTTCAAATACCAGGGGTTAATCGGAGCGACTCGGCCCGCCGAGCCCCGCCGTGCATCAACCACCAGCCAAAGCGGAGAATGGTCCGAGATACCCCTTGCCAGATGTTTAACTTCCCGTATAAGGGATGCATGGGCCGAGGGCAGTAATATATGATCTAACCTCGAGAGACTACCATGAGCACCAGAATGATAGGTATATTGCAACTGCCCCGGGTGAAGCAAGCGCCAGCAATCAGTGAGCCCCAGCGTCTCTAGGAAGTCACTCAACCAAGTCTGGGCCTTCGGCAGTTCCCTGGGAGGGTGACGGTCACACATCCCCAAGACCACCGCATTAAAATCACCCCCAACCAAAAGCAGACCCTCGGGGAGACCCAGGATAAGTCCACTCAGATCAGCGAATGTGGTGGCTTGGAGGCCCGGGGGCACGTACACTGAAATCAAAATAAGAACCTTCCCTTCCCAGCGCCCCACAATGGCGGCGTATCGTCCCTTATCATCCAGTATGACATCATCAATGGCCAAGGGGAGGGAGGTCCGAACCAGAATGCCCGCCCCTCTGGAGCCCGAAGTGAAACCCGAGTGCGCCACAAGGCGATAACCACGCCTATTCAGAGCGTAGCACTTGTTGCCGAGCAAATGAGTTTCCTGCAGTAAGACAACATCAGGAGACAAACGTTTCAGCAATTGCAGCACCACCCTCCTCTTGATCCCATCCCCCAACCCATTCACGTTCCAACACAATATCTGAAGTCCCCTACCCCCATCCCCGAATTCAGCCCCTCCCCCGCCCCACACCCAAAGCAACTGCAAAAAACAGGAGTTCGCCTTTCCTTCGCCTTGCAAATAACAATAAAATTCAAACCAACAACCCAGTCCCCCCAACAATGCCAAAACAACTATACCCCTCACCCCGCACTTCTGCTGAAGACCAAAAAGCCCCATAAACTTGCAGTGTGCCTGTCGCCCAACCACCCAACTAATCTACGAAAAGAAAACCCAGGAGGAGAAAGGACCCGCTCACCCCCCCCCACCCCCAAAAGGACTGATACTTGCAAACATTAATGACACAGCATTAGCACAGTTCTAAGCCAACGTGAAGGGTACGGGGTCACAGTCAACATCTACTCCTGCTCCGTCGGGCCACCGTCCGCCCGATCCGATCTGCCAGAGTCCTCAAAAGGTTCTTGATCCGCAGGCAGCGAGTCAAGCCAGTCACTCACGACCCCAGGATGGGCGAAGAAAAAAGTACGATCCCTATGAACCACCCGCAAACGGGCCGGGAAGAGCATGGCATACTTCATAGACCTTTCCCGGAGTCTCTTCTTGACCCCTTGAAACCCCAGCCTCTGTTTCTGGACCTGTTGTGTAAAGTCCGGATAGAAGCTGACAGTAGAGTTCTCAAAGGCAATGGGACCAGACTGCCTCGAAGCCTGCAAGATAGCGTCTCTGTCCCGGAAATGAAAGATCCTCGCAATGATGGGTCGTGGGTTAGCACCCGATTTAGGTGTGCCGCCGGGGATCCTATGTGCACGCTCGACAGCAAAAAACTTGCTGAGACTCTTGGGCGCCAAGTGATTCAGCACCAGGTCTTCCACCAATAAGTCCGTCGAGGCAGCAGTCGATGATTCCGGGACCCCAATCAGGCGGATGTTATTGCGCCTGGCACGGCCTTCATAGTCCTTTAGGCGCCCAGAGAAATAGTCATTAGCTTTCCGCAGATTCCCGACTTCAGCCTGTAAGTCAGAGACGTCAGTGACCAGGCTAGTGGTCTTGAGATCCAGGGATTTGACCTTTTCGTTTGTCTTCGCCAAATCCGCCCTGATCAGATTGACATCAATCGACACAGTATCCAGTTTGAGAGAGAGAAAAAAAGCCCATTCAGGGTTGTGTAATATAATGTTGGATTCACATGAAATGAATTATTTACTCCGTGTATTATTTGTTCAAAACTGATGCAATGAACTTAAGCCAAATGTGATCTAACATTTATATCGGATGGTGATGAAACCGATCTGAGACGTTACAAGATGGCCGCCAAAAGTGAATGAATTATTGTGCCTCTTTTTATGTTTACTTTTTAACATGTGATGTGTTGTTGATTGAAAACTTTATTTAAATGAAAAAATGTCTCTGTCAGCCAGCACTGACGAAGGCGGCAACGCCGAAACGCGTTTGTTGACTGAGTGTGCGTGCGAAAATAAACTAAGCGCAGAGACAAAGAAAATTGGCTGGAGTGTCCTTACTTGTTGAACAGCTCGGGGATTCGAGCTGCGTGTTTGGAGACATTTTACGCACTCCACCGTGCGTTAAGGAGGCACCCGGGAAAACGAGGAGCGGCAGATGGTGGATGTGAGTTGTGGATTGAAATACTGCCAGCCCCACCAGGACGAAGCGACGCGTGAAAAAGGCATCGCTCACAATTGTGGAACACAGAGAGAGGAGGATTGTGGCATACCGGCATCACGTGAACTGAGCTCGAGGAGGCTTCCGAGGGCTGACAGAACGCGGAGCTGGTGAGTTAACAACTCCGCTATTGTGACACTGGTTTATCCCGTATAGCCATAAAATTCTGAGTTCTCTGCTGTGTTGATAAATCATAGCGTGCACACCTGAGAGATGTTTACGGATGGAGAAAGGGAGGAAGCAGCAGGCAGTTTATTTGACCTAAAAGCAATTGGGAAAAGCAAGGAAAAATCAAAAGAAAAGACTGTACCAGGCACACTAAAAAATCTATTTGCCACTTTGGAAAAAAAATACGAAAAGGAGATTTGTAAGTGGTGGGAGGCAACAAGCCTCCAAAAGTACCTGGAAGTCGGTAGAGTCCCGAGGGGGCTGAGAATATTTATCGTCCCTTCGTATGAGAGTCCGAATAAGGAACTCCTTGAGGAATGGTCGGAGTTTATGACAGGGACAACGCATCAAATGCTCAAAATTCTTGTGAAGCACGCATGGAGAGATAGGGCGAAACTCCAGGAAGAAATCAAAGAGATTGAGAAAAAAATCAATGAGGATAAAGATGTGAAAAAAAGTGAAGAACTTCACAAGCAGATGAAACAGCGGTTAATAGATTATGAAAACATAATCAAAATAAGGAAACAGGAGAAGTTTATTCGAGATGAGAAGGATTACTCAAATGGCCGCATCCTAACGTTTGCGAAAAAATATGATGCCCCACACCAGAATCAGCAATTGGCGAAAAAGCAACCTCAAGCTGTTGTTGAAATAAGCACAGAGGAATCAGAAGTATCCGAAGATGAATCTGCACAACAGGGAAAACGATCAGATGCAAGGACACCGGGAGAAGCAAACAATGGAGCGGCGGAGGAGCAACCATCTACTTCAAACACTTTTTTTCAAGAGTACGAGCTGATACGTGGCCTGAGACAAAGACCGGCACCACGAACCCATCCAGCAGCGGCCGCAAGAGGAAGACAAGGAGAGGCAAAAAAGGCAGAGGTGGGCCATTCTACCCAGATGGTGACCCGCAGCAAACGCAGGGGCAGATGGTAATAGCAAACAATGATACAAAGAAGCTGACGGAGAAAACAATCATCAATCTGTCAGATAGGGTACTGACAGAAAAAGAGAGCAGCTTATTACAATTGGGACTAACATTCTGCCCCACTCCAGCATTTGACTATACACAAGCTCGCATTGACCTTTTTAAATTTGTAAGGAAGGTCAAGCTAATGAAGATATTCAAACTCCATCCCAAGGACACAGCACCAATGACTACAGATGGAGATGTAAGTACAAACTCATTGGTAGGTACTGATATGGAAGCACTGGTTACAGTACGAGGACTAATGGAAGATACCAATTCGCAGGAGGACCCGAGGGAATCACCAACACAATTCCTGGAAGAAGGGGGAATTGTCCAGAAAGGCTGCAGGAGCAGCATGAAAATAAAATCACATTTCAATCCCAAGGGTGCACACGATGCGATAGATACTTTCCAGGAAGTAGTCATTGAAGAATTAAAGGACTTACAGAAAAGGAAATTTAATGGTGCTAAAAGAAACTTTAACAAACTGGAATGGAACATAATAAAAAATCTACGGGATGACGAAAAAATAGTCATCAAACCCTGTGATAAAGGGGGAAATATTGTGTTGCTAAACAAACAACAATACGAGGATGAGGCTCTCTCACAACTAAGGAAACCAGAACATTACGCTCCCATCAAAAGAGAACAATATGCTGGGAGTATAACGAGGTTCCATACTCTTATTGCAGAGTGGAAGGACAAGGGAATTTTGGATGTAAAGGATTGGACGAACTTGAAAAATGAACATCCACAATTAGCTACATTCTATCACTTGCCAAAAGTGCATAAGAGTAAAATTTGGCCGCCCGGACGACCTATAGTGTCGGCAATAGATAGCTTGTTGGAGAAAACCTCTATGTATATTGACAATTTCATAGCACCATTAGTAAAGGACTTGAGTTCCTATCTTAGGGACACACAGGACTTCTTAAGAACCATCCAAGGTGTGATGTGGGATGAGGACTTATTATTGATAACTTTAGACATTACAAGCCTCTACACATCGATCAGGCACGAAGATGGTCTAGAAGCCATTAATTTTTTCTTGCAAAGAAGGGCATTGAAATTCAGGACACATAACCGCATGATTATTGCATTAACGGAATTCTGTTTGAAAAATAACATTTTTCTATTTTCAGGCCAACTGTATTTGCAGCTACAGGGGACCGCGATGGGCACGTGCTTCGCCCCCAGCTACGCAAATTTATTTGTGGGCTGGTGGGAGGAGCACGTGGCTTGGGCGGGAGCCAATGAAAAATGGGTTGAGAAAATATCACTGCGGACCCGCTACATTGATGATCTTTTCATCGTGTGGCGGGGATCGCAGGATGAGGCAGAGGAATACATCAGAAACCTCAATGAGAACAATCTCAACCTTAGATTCACCAGCAGTATAAGTAAAGAGGAGGTTTTCTATTTAGACCTGAGGGTATACATCCAGGATAACAAGATACAAACATCATTATATAGAAAACCGACGGCAGGTAACACAATCCTGCACGCTGGTAGCTGTCACCCATGATGTGTAGTGAATAATATCCCGCTGGGGGAGTTCCTGCGCATCAAGCGGAACTGCTCCACTGAGGAGGAGTATACAAAGGCCAGAAAAGAATCCAGACAGAGATTCGAAGCAAGGGGCTACTATAGAGGGGTCCTAAATGAGGCTGAAAAAAGGAGTGATGCACGACCAAGGAACGAACTACTGATAGATAAGGTCAAGAAAACAGATATGACATTGAGACTTATTACAAACTTCAATGACAAGTCACCAGAAATGTTCCAAATTCTGCGAAGAAATTAGAATATACTTAAATCAGATGGTGTGGTGGGAAAGTCTCTGTCTGACTACCCACTGGTAACATATCGAAGAAGTCATTCACTTAGAGACCACCTAGTGAACAGCCATCATGAAGTTAAGAAAAAGAAGAAAGCCCCAGCATTGGGTTTTTATCCATGCATGAAATGCAAGGCCTGCAGAAATTCCCAAAAGGTCAAGGAGTATGAGGTACCAGGAAGGGGACAGAAAAGACAAATCTCCAAACTACTGAACTGTAACTCTGAGTTTACAGTATACTGTTTGGTGTGTCCATGTGGCAAGAAGTACGTGGGCAGCACCATCAAACAGACCAAATTGAGAATCCTCGAACATATGAGGGCTATTAATTTGAAAGATCAAACCTATCCAGTGGCCCGGCATTATGAGAAGGTACATCAAAGCAATAACAATCTGCTGTCCTTCTTCATATTAGACCAATTGGTAAGAACAGAGAGAGGAGGAGACTGGGTCAAGAAGTTAAGAATGTTGGAGTCTCGTTATATTATCATGCTCCAAACTAAAAACCCAGTAGGTCTGAACAACGAAGAGGAAATGTGGGTACACTTACACTAACCCACACAACCAGAGCAGAGAATACTGAACATAGAGCCTTCTTTTCCATCCCCCCTTCCTCTTCTTCCCCCTCCAACCACTGATAACTGTTAATGCTTATTATAACTCTCCTGCTGTATTTTTCCCCCCTTTCCCCATCATCGTTCTACCCTCTTTTTCTGCCCCCCTATATGTTTGGAGGAATGTGTCTACTTGATTAAGATGTGAAAGCCCATTCAGGGCAAAATAGTAGTGAATAAAGAGGGTACTATGAGGCACTTTCTAAGATGAGCATAGTTGTCCAAGAAATTAGTAACGGTACCGATGTACTCTGAATTAAGAGTTTGTCGTGTGACAAGCCCATTCAGGGCATTATATGCTGAACAAGGGTGAAATATATTCTCTTTCAAATTGAATATAGTGAACTTAAGTCATTGTTATGTAACAGTAAGATTATATGGTAATAACGTATCTCGAACTGTGAGGTTGCGGAGAGAGATAAAAAAAGCCCATTCAGGGTTGTGTAATATAATGTTGGATTCACATGAAATGAATTATTTACTCCGTGTATTATTTATTTAAAACTGATGCAATGAACTTAAGCCAAATGTGATTTAACATTTATATCGGATGGTGATGACACCGATCTGAGACTTGCTGAGACTCTTGGGCGCCAAGTGATTCAGCACCAGGTCTTCCACCAATAAGTCCGTCGAGGCAGCAGTCGATGATTCCGGGACCCCAATCAGGCGGATGTTATTGCGCCTGGCACGGCCTTCCTAGTCCTCTAGGCGCCCAGAGAAATAGTCATTAGCTTTCCGCAGATTCCCGACTTCAGCCTGTAAGTCAGAGACGTCAGTGACCAGGCTAGTGGTCTTGAGATCCAGGGATTTGACCTTTTCGTTTGTCTTCGCCAAATCCGCCCTGATCAGATTGACATCAATCGACACAGTATCCAGTTTGAGAGAGAGAAAAAAAGCCCATTCAGGGTTGTGTAATATAATGTTGGATTCACATGAAATGAATTATTTACTCCGTGTATTATTTGTTCAAAACTGATGCAATGAACTTAAGCCAAATGTGATCTAACATTTATATCGGATGGTGATGAAACCGATCTGAGACGTTACAAGATGGCCGCCAAAAGTGAATGAATTATTGTGCCTCTTTTTATGTTTACTTTTTAACATGTGATGTGTTGTTGATTGAAAACTTTATTTAAATGAAAAAATGTCTCTGTCAGCCAGCACTGACGAAGGCGGCAACGCCGAAACGCGTTTGTTGACTGAGTGTGCGCGAGAAAATAAACTAAGCGCAGAGACAAAGAAAATTGGCTGGAGTGTCCTTACTTGTTGAACAGCTCGGGGATTCGAGCTGCGTGTTTGGAGACATTTTACGCACTCCACCGTGCGTTAAGGAGGCACCCGGGAAAACGAGGAGCGGCAGATGGTGGATGTGAGTTGTGGATATATATATATATATATATATATATATATATATATATATATATATATATAACAGAACATAAATTAACTAAAGAAATATAGTCTAAAACATAACTATATATACATTTCACCAACTTGCCACTCTACTCCACAATGCTGAACAACTTGCGGGCGGATGCCACGTTCATGGTGGTGGTCACCATGCACAACATTAACCAACAAAACTTCGGAGCACCCAGCGGTATCTGAATTTCATTTCAATAAAAATCAGCAGGCGCATTTCAGCTATGAAGGGTAATCAATGCAAGTCACATTTATATTTGCTCATACCACAATTTAAACTCAACCGTCCTCCTTTCCCATTGGACAGGCAGAGTCCCGTGAGAGAAGATGGACTCACCATTTCTGCAGCATTATGTCCGCCATTGCAAAATATATACTGCTGCACCCTCATTAATTACATTCTAGTGATCTCCTTGCATAAAAATGGGTCCTGCAGCCCTTTCAATTCAAAATCATACACACTCTCAGCGCTTGTAATAAAAAAATTACTCCCAGTTCCTCACCTGCCGTGCTTCCAACTCCTCAGAGGTAAGTGTCTGCGTGAACTGCTTTTAGTAGCCAAAGCCCTTCCATTTTGTAATGATGACTTAGTATCAACAAGCACTGCATTCCTGTGAGTTGGCGGCAGTTCTAGCAGCAACAATATGAATCTCACCAACTTGCCACTCCACACTGCTGAACAACTTGCGAGTGGGTGCTACATTCACAGCTGTGGCCATCATGCACAACATTAACTTCGGAGCACTCAGAGGTATCTGGATTTCATTTCAATAAAAACCATCATACACGTTTTTAGCCATGAAGCCTTTATTAATGCCAGTCACATTCATATTTGTGCAAACCACAATTTAAACTGTACTGTCCTCCTTTCCCATTGGACAGGCAGATCCCATTGCAATGGCGGACATAATGCTGCAGAAATGGTGAGTCCGCCTTCTCTAATGGGACTCTGTCTGTCCAATGGGAAAGGAAGACAGGAGAGTTTGAATTAATGTGACCAAATATGGATGTATATATATATATGTATAAGCAATCGTCCCTTCTGGGAGGAGCAGCAATTTGCTGGTGCCGGCGGCGAGGCAGAGACAAGGCTCGAAAAATTGTTTGAAGCAAAGTTCCACAAAGGTACGCCGCACTCCCTGATGGATGGTTTAAACACACGTTTATTTCACTTTTCTATCTCCTTCACCTACGTGTTTCGAACTTTCAGCAGTTCCTGATCACGGTAGTAACAAGTCCCTCATTAGTTTCTTAATATGTATACTGAGTCACCGCTTCTACATTTAGGGTGCATTGTGGGCTCAGTAGTTTTTTGGCATGGCTGTATTTAACATAACAACCTTTCTACGCCTGTTTCTATTTGGGGGATTTTGAGCATTTACCAGGATGTTTATAGTATGCTTAGTGCATAGTTTATCTACTATGTGTAGGATTCCGCAGGGAAACTAACAAGGTGTAGGCTAAGTGCCTGATTAACCTATTATGTTTGTGGAGAAGCGTGGCTCAATGGTTAGAGCGGCAGACCCTGATGCAGAGGTCTGGCCCGGGCCCAGGGTTCAATTCTCGCCTCGGCGGCTCTTGGACTCAATCTCCCCGGACCTGATAATTCTTGCCTCGGTGCCTAGTCTAATCATGGGTCCCACTCTGTGACTCTGGGCAATAGCTTGCTTAATCTCCACAACGGCCCCAGCAGCCCAAGAGTGGGCATTTCACATGGAAAAGCCAGGAAGGGTTCCACAGCAGTATGAGTGCAGCGCCAGGACGCCCCGTCGCATGGGCAGCCGTGCGCTTTACAAATACAACACATTTACATTTACATATACATACTCAATGTATGGCGAATCTGATTAAACCGATATTTAATTGATTTGCTATTTGCTATTGAATATAAGCTAAGTGCATCCTGTATATGCTCTCCATCTTTCCCAGTAAGAAACAGGTAACACAGAAACAGTTATTTACAAATTGTCCATACTATTTAAACATTATAAAGATTTGACCGCCTCACTTTTTTACTTTACCACTATTCAATGTTATTGATTCCAAACTATTTTAAGGCTGACAATTTAAGAAGTCCACGCAGTGCGCATCGGAAATACATTAACCATATCCATTTCTTATAATATTATTCGATTTTTAAATAGAAGACTTCAAATAAGATCTATGTGAAAGCGGCAAAGGCGTATTCCATTTCTATATACATGATTGATTCACTTGCATCTATTTACACTTTCTATCTTTTGGTTCTTCTGGTAATCATAATTGACATTTAGATATTTCTAAATTTTGAATTTTGTTCACATTTGATTGTTTTTCAGTTTTAAATTTTTAAATTTCAAATTTTAAAGTTTTTTACTCAAAAGTGTACATGCATTTCCTCGTCCCTGTTCAATCCATTCGGGATCTTCGTTTTGAATCGTATGATCAGTTTTGATTCTAATCGTCTTAATTTTTGAAGTCGATTTCCACCTCTTTCATGTTCCGGCACCATTGCTATACCAGAGTATTTAATGTCCAGCCATGATTTAGTTTTATGACTTAACATATGTTTTGCTATTGCATAGGTTGTGTCCTTGTTTTGAATAGCACATATGTGCTCCAGTATTCTTTTCTTCAATGCACAAATTGTGGAACCAATGTATCGTTTTCCACAATCACATTCCAACAGATACACTACAAAGTGTGACTCACAGGTTATTTTGTGTTGGATTTCGAAGATATGTCCTTTAGGGTCCTTGATTGATTTGAGGTTTTTCCCTACTTTACAGGCCTTACATGACATACATTTTGTGAAGCCTTTCTGTCTCTTTTGTAGCCACGTTTCTGTTTTCTTGTTGGAGAAGTGACTGAGCACTAATGTGTCTTGAAGCGATGGTGTCTTCCTGAATGAGATTGCCGGTCATTCCCCTATCAGGTTCCCAATGTCGGGGTCCTTTTTAAGTACACTCCAATATTTGGGTATGATGTTTCTGATTTTGCAGCTCTCTTTGGAGTAGGTCAGTATTAGTCGAGGATTTTCTTCACTTCTTGACGATTTTGATTTCTCGTCCCGATTTCTTGGTATAAGAGTTTCTGTTCTGGTCTTCATTCTTGCTCTTTGTTCTCCACGATTTATAACGCTGGCTTTGTACCCCCTCTTTGTAAATCGTGATCTCGTTTCCTCTAATTTCCTTTCCATTTCAGCTGTTTCCAAACAATTTCGCTTCATTCTTAAAAATTCTCCGTATGGGATACTTTGTTTCAATGATGTGGGGTGGAAACTCATTCCGTGTAAAACACTGTTTGTAGACGTTTTTTTCCGGAATACAGTTGTTTGTATTTGATTGTCCTTTATCTATACCTTTGTGTCAAGAAAGTCTATAGCTTTTTGTTGTATGTTGAAAGTGAATTGTAATCCTACTTCATTGTTGTTTAGCACAGCGATGTATTCAAGGAGTTTAGACTTGCTACCTTTCCATAGAAGAAACAAGTCATCTATGAACCTTAGCCATAGAACCACTTCTGTCGTGTATGGGTCGTTTTCTTCTCTCCAAGCTATGTGTTTCTCCCACCAACCCATGGTGAGATTAGCATAGCTTGGAGAGAAGGAAGCTCCCATAGCTGTTCCAGACTTTTGAGGGTATAGTTTGTTGTTGAACAGGAAGACATTGTTCGTTAGGCAAATCCTTATCATTTCAAGTATCATCCTGGTATGTTTTAGTTCCCCTATAGGACGTTGTTTAAGGAAATAGGCAATTGCCTGTAAACCGATTTCATGGTTTATAGATGTATATAGAGAAACAACGTCTATCGTCACCAGTAGATACGTGGCTTGCTATTCTGTCTCCATTAAGATCCTCAAGAAGTCGCCTGTATCCTTTATGAAAGAGTTTAATGTCGGTACAAGGGGTGCCAGGAAGAAGTCCACATAGGATGCAATATTCTCATATAGCGATCCACAGCTGGAGATTATTGGACGTGCCGGTGGTTTGTGCAAAGTTTTATGCACTTTAGGCAAGATTTATATATTTTTATATATATATATATATATCCAAATCCAACTGCTCGTGTCGAGACCACGGACCCGTGGAGGGTGGGGTATGCATTGGGAGAGCACCCGGTAATTACGTTTCCAAATTACGTATCGCCCAGCGAAGTAAGTGCACTCTCTGGAAATAACGAAATAAGTATATCATGTAGTTTATTATGCTTTCACGCTACATGTTTCGGCAGTTACGCCTTGCTCACACGATGGAAGTGTGATTGAATTCACCCATAAATACAAATACATTGCTATCCATGTACAGCGTTGTAATAGACAGAGGACTTGATAATGGAACACAATCAGAATCATGTTACACAATATCTTAATGTTTAATGGCACTCTGTATAAACAGGTGACCGATACCGCGATGGGTAATTGTTTTGCCCCAAGTTTTGCGAACTTATTCTTGGGTAAATGGGAGGAGGACACCTTAGCAGACACATCTACCTTTCCTGAAGTCGAGAGAGTAGAGCGGTGGCTTTGCTACATTGATGATATTTTCATGGTGTGGAGGGGGGACAAACTGGAGGCCACCAAATTCATTGAAAAACGTATCAATAATATCATGCTTACCAGTACCATGAGGAGAAATTCTGTGGAATTCGTAGACACCAAAGTAGAGATAGCTGGTGATACCATGCAAACGAAACTCTATAGTGTTTTAAGTTATTTTAGTTGTAATAATATTTATATACATGTGTACAATTATTACATTATTAACAGTGTATGTTAAATAACTTGGTTTTCTTGTTACATTTAGTGTGCATGATGGGGCTCATTACAATGTCAGGCGCAATCACTTCTGCCCTACACCGACTCAGTCATGGGACCGACCGACAACTGGTTGTTGCTCCCGAGTGCCCCATTAGGATGGGACCGAACATTGTTTGGTCGCATTCCTATATTCCTTTATGCGAGCATGCATTACGGCCATAAACCGGCTGTAATGCATGCTCCCATAGTGAAATGGGAGGTGCGGGTCATCCCTGCACCCCATGGCAGGCACCTCAAGGTACTTGCCATGGGGTGCAGAGATCAACAGGGGTGCACCATAGGTGCCCCCTCAGCCACTAACGGGGGCCGTGCACCAAAATCGGGTCCCTCTGGGGGCCTCTAAAACACTTTACGACATGGTTTCCATGTTGGAAAGACCAGCATAGAAACCATGTTGGAAACTGTGCATTGCTATCTCAAGGGCAGAAAGAGCCACACTTGATATTACAGGACACAATCTGACTGGCAGATGGGCTCTCCGAGCCCTTCAGAAGCCAGCCAGAATGACCGGTTGAATTCTTTTCTGACTGCCTCCATCAGAATGAGGCGGTCAGAAAGGAATCCGACCATCCCATTACTAAAGGCTGCGGGCCGTATCTTAATTGGCCCCTATATGTAAATAATGTTTTTTCTAATATGTTTAATTTAAGATTTTATATAGCTTAAATATTTTTGTTGTGTTTTGTTGCGTGATCAAGGCTTAACCGCCGAAACGCGTTGTTTGTGCCAATAAACGGAGAAATTTTACTTGCACATGAAAGGTGTCCAAGTTGTCTGTCTGGTAAATCGACGAGACTGTGGAAAATATAACGGGGACATCCGGTGTCCCGGCTTGGACCGCCCGCTGACAGCGAGTCTGATGTTACCGGAGATCGGTGAGAGAATATATATATATATTTATATATATATATATATATATATACATATATATATATATATATATATATATATATATTTGTTAATTATTAATGTATTTAGCAATTTATATTACAAATCTGTTTTTACTAGTACTCTTTTTGGTCACAGTTCTTATAAACCATATTATGACACCATATTTTTCTATATGACTAAAATATGTTTGAAAACGACATTTTGAGACAATACTTTTGTATTTCAATTTTTTTGCACACAATATTCTGTCAGTGATCTGAACAGTAGAACAAGCAATTAATCACGTGTACCTTATTTAAATATATATAATTGTTTTTTTTTCTTTTTTCTTTTTACATTCAACATATGAAGACTACAGGCACTCTCTGACTTTCAAACAACTCTTGGGGTATAATTAATGAACTGATTTTTATAACCTTGAATATACTTATATACCGATATCTGATTTGACCACTGAATTACTTTGCTATCATTGAAACTGGGTTGCTGGTTTCCTGTTTGTTTTACAATTGTTTTATTTAATGTAATTATTTTAATTAATCGATAATACACTTATCTTATTTCACATACAATGCAAACATTCACACAGGTAAAACCCTAAAATTTCCATTTAGTATACTGAAGCAAGATCTTGTTGTTTCCTATTCAACAGTGATGCATTGCAGTTCAAACCAATAAATGTTCACATTACCACTCATGTGTTTCCCACTTTCCAGTAATCCCCTGTTGGTGATGAATGTCTAAAGAAGATAAAAATTTCCTTACTTGAACATAATTTCTTAGTGAACTCATACAAACTCTCTAGTCAGAATAATAGCATCATGAATATGCAACCCCACACTCCTTCTGTACAATCGGTGGGACTGCCATGTTTGCCAGAGGTCTTACCTTGAATCCTGCAGGTATCTGAAGGATATCTATGGCTGGATAGAACCTAGGTAGTGTGTGCAACCAAACTATACCTGCTCAAAGGTGGGATGCACCCAGTATTAGAAGGACACTCGTTCAACAGTGTAAGAGCGGGGACATAGGCACCCGGGGTCATCACCCTTCCAATACTGCTTGTAAGTACAGGCGGCGTGATAGGGTTTGGAAATACGGATATCACTGCCAACCCAAGGGGCCCCGCAGTGAATGGGAGCATTGTAATGTTTTGTGCTCTTTGGAATGGGTGGCTTAGTGCAACTTCAGATCTTGGCCCATAGGTTTTGAATTTGAGGTTGGCCCTGGTAAACTGTGGCAGGGCGATATGAACTTCTAGGTGACATCCACGCTTTCACTAATTCTTTTTGTTGTTATATGTATGATGTTTCTCTGTATGTAACTTGTATAAATAATATATTGGTCTGTTTCCGCATTGGTTGGTGTGGATTTCTGCCCACGAGGTCAGTTTTTTTTGGTGTATAAATGTATTTGACTCCATTCCTGTGATACATTGCTTATACAAAATGTGTATCGCAATATATTTGTGTATTTAAATATGTGTAAGATAGCAATGTTTTGTATGTAAATTTGAATTTGTCTTTTTAACTATTGCAGATTGTATGCGGTAATTTTCACATTCTCTTCTCCCTATTGAGACTGCCCTGAAGAAGGTGTTGCTGTTGATCAAGGCACTGCACTGAAACGCGTGTTGGCGTTTTGCAATCTGTCCTGCTATTTTCTCTATCGGGTCCCCCACCTGTGCATGGGGAGACTGGTGCGGACAGAACAACTGTGCTACATCTGACCCCGGAAGTGTGATGAGTGTTGATTAAATGAAGAATGTACGGGTATGCCTGATTGTGAAAATGGTTTGATTTGTAGTTATGGGTGTTTCTGTGGTTTGTTTTGATTGAATGCATGTAGGAGTGTGTGGAATGTGTATTGACTGATCTAATGCCTATAATGAAACAATACTTTGAAACAGTTCTGGAACATGAAAAACAAATATAATTATGTTTTGTACTTTCTTAAAAATGTGGTCTTGTGTCTGGTTTCAGTGAGCTCATCTTTGTATGTTGTTAATCAAGGACTCTTTTTGAGCCTGCTGCATTGAACATGGGGGCCACCATTTTTTGTGTCTTTAAAGCTTTGATTTTCCCCTGCCTTATACTGCCCCATATTATTGAGTACAGGGGGGCCCTTTTTCACATTCTCTTAGGCTCCCACCCGCTGGTGGAAAACTGAGAGGTTTTAATTATAAACCACCACCTGAATAAGAAGCCCATCACACTTGCAGACATACTAGAGAATCTGCATCTTGGTAAGCTTTACTCCTCCATTTAAACAGTTAAATGATTATTCTGTTTTATAACACACACCTGATTAAGCTCGTTAATTAAACCCATAGGCTGCCTATCCCCCCTCCTGTCCTGAAGAAGACCCACCTTGACGCATTTTTCATTTTGCACAACATACGGGGTTGAAACATCGCGCACCACATATGTCTGCACAACGCTCATGATCACAGTTTAACTTATCAATGGATCCTGAAGCATATGTGCAAAAATCTTTAGGACAAACAGAAACTCTTTTCTCCTTCTTGATTGCACATGTATTTTGTTTTGTATATAGTGTGCTGTCAACATCAATAATCACCACATGTCACTTTTTCACCACTGTCACCTAAACCCTTTTGCAATTGAATTTGTAAATTGCTAGAGCCTTGAATATTGAATATTTGATACTTCTTTCTAAATATATTATTTTATTCTTACCTTGGTGTGTGTTATGTTCATACAACTCTTTTTCTTAAATCATTGGTATGTGTTACAAGTAAACTTTATCCTCTTTGAGTATTCAATAGCAATTGACATCCCAACAGAACCCATTGTTTTGTTTAATTAATGCTAGATGCATTATAGTCCTTTTTTAAATTATTAATATTAGCCATGCTGCACCACAGCCACACTGCTACACTACATGGCTTAAAATCATTGCCTAAGTCATCAATGCCCATGCTGTTGAGTATGAACAAATGACATTGGCAGAGCTAATAGTTTCAAAGGCAAGGCATATTGGCTTTGCCAATGCTTGTTAGGTTTCAGCATAACACCCCCGTAATTCTGAGCAAATCAGTTAATCTCCCAACGCGTGAACAAGAAAACAAATATGACATATGACAAAAAGTATTCTTACATTAAGAAAGCGATTGCTGCATGTCCATGTCTTAATGAAAATAAAATTTTCTAGCAAATAACATTTGTTGTTGCAATAAAAGCAAATCACATCTGTTGTCACAATAAACATCCAGTTCAATGGAATAAAGGGATTCTTCAAAGTAAGTGTGGCATAGGAAAACATAGCTACAGATGACGAGAGGCTCAACAAGGAAGAAAGGAAGGAAGAAACCAGCCCTGAAGCAGCCAATCGGTCGCACCAATGCACGATCAATTGTTTTTGTCAGTGTTCTTTTTTGCAGCAGTGTGACTGCTGTGCAGTACGACATAGATTAACAATAAAAAAACGCTTTGACACGGCCAGTGCTCGGCGTGTCATAGAACTTATTTTTAAACTTTTTATCATACTGCGCATCAACAGCTCCTCTGCACATGACTAAATTGAAACATCAACAAAGCCAATTAACACTTGCACATGCGAGTGCTATTGACTTTGTTTTTTGGGGTGGGACAAGGGGCAATCAATGCAAGATGGGGTTGGAGGGATAGAGGGGGCAAGCAACAGCGCAGCAGGGAGCTGCAAGTTAATTGAACTTAAAAAAATGAATAAGACAAAAAGCTAAATGATGCGACAAGCGCTGGCCTCCTACTAGCACTTTTTTATGGGGTGGGTCAACATGGAGAGTGGTGAAGGGCTAGGGAGGGGCAAGCAACACGAGGGACAGAGGTAGGATGGCAGGAGGAAGCTAGGAACACCAAAGACAGTGGGAGGAAGTAAGCAACACCATGGACAGTGAGAGGAGTGTAGGTGGGTTTGGGATACATAACAATGGAGGAGTGGGGTTGGAGGTATTAGGCAGCAGCAACAACTGGGGAGGAGGTAGGACAAGTAACAACGATGGGGGAAGGAACAAAAGAAAAAAGAAAGTACCTTCAAAAGTGAGAGCAGTGGAAGGGCATACAATCAAACAAGAAAGCATTACTTGCGACAAGCTCCAATGGAAGGACAAATTTACTAACCACAGAGAAACAAGAAAATGAGAGTGAAGATGAAGCTAACCAATGGTAAGAAATGGGCGGACTCTAAGCCAAAAATAAGTGAACAAAATGTCCTGCAAGAGACAGCACATGGGAGATGTAATATGTGGGGTGATAAGCAGTGCATAATTAGGGCGCTTGTCATAGTTGCCTTAGGATACAGGTTATGGTTACTTGAGACAACTATAAGTGGTGAATTTCTGTAGTCTTTTGAGTTTAAAATGTTACATTGTTACTGAACATTTTCAGTTAACTATAACATTACTCGAACGTTAGTTTTTTTCCATGAGTTTCTAGGATTTTCCTGTTGTAAAATAATATTTTGTTACCATACGTAAATCCAACCTTTGTTGTGTGTGGAGGGCAATTGGTCACATGGCCTGGGCCTTGGCCAGGTCCTGTTCCCAAACCACCCACACGCAGCCAACCCTCCACGGTGCACAGCCTTTGACAGTGCGCAGTGGTGGGATAGTCTCAGGGACTGGAATGTGGCCACACCCTGTGACCAGCCCACCCGAAGGCAACCAACCCCCATTTCACGCATAGTCTGTGGCGATGGGCCATAGGGTTGGCCTTTGGTCCCTAGGGACCCCACCATTCAGGGCTAAAACATATATAATAATGGGAGGGAGGTGTGCAGCCTCCCACCATAAGCCTTAATAGGCCCTGGGCACCCCATCTCCTAGGCAAAATTCTAATAAAATTAGAATTTCTATTTATCAGGCCCTGGAGAAACCATCCACTGGGGCAGAATAGCAGAAAAAAGGGGAGTGTGCTTTGTGGCCCCACTCCCCAAGCCTTATCAGACCCCGGGGATCCCATCTATGGGATCAACAGCCAGTAATAAAGGGGAGGGGGCAGTGTGTCCCCCTCCCCAAGCCTTATGAGGCCCTGGGACCTCATCCCTCAGGACAATCTGGGATTTAGGAGGGGAGGGGCAGTGCATCTCCCCATCCGGAGCATTTATAGGCCCCCATGGCCCCGTACCCCAGGCCGTACCCTACTAAAAAGGGGAGGGGATATGCTCAGCTCCCTCCCCTTTTATTTACATTTCAGCCTGGGGAAGGGGGTCCTCGGAGCCTAATTAGGCTCCATGAGGGGGGCCGCATTTATTTACTCAGTCCTGAAGGATGGGGTTCTCGAGCACTTCCTGGTTGATATGGTAGCAACCTATCAGATCTCAGCAGGAGATCTGTTGAATCAATTTAGCTTCTGTGTCCCTAGGTATACAACGTTTTTGAGCATTAATTGCTCATAAACTACTGAATTGATTTACACAAATCCACAAAAAGCACTCTTTCTGGAACAAGAGCTAGCTTTCTGCTAAATTTAGTGAAAATCTGCAGCGGTTTAGGCTGTAGCTATGTCTAAAGTGAATGGTAAAAACACAGTTTGGGAACCCCTTTTTACTCTGTCCCAAAATGAGAAAACTTTCCATGCGCAAACTAATGAAAAAGTACCACATTTTTTAGAAAGTTTTGTGGGGATTCGTAAAACTAGTCCAAAGTTATTAGCAACACAAAAAAAGGCATTTCCTATAGAAACAAAATTCTAACTTAAACTGCCCAGTAGCTACTGCCACTGGGTTATACATACATATATATGAATATTTGAGTGCCCCCGAAAGTAATGGAAGGATGGAAGTGTTCCATTCCCGATGATACATTTCAGAGCTGGGACCACGGAAGGCAGCTGCCAAATGGTGAGGTGTTTATTAAGATCACTATTGCAGAGGCTGTTACTATTTTTAGTAGCAACACATTAGAATGCTGATTTTTTTATTTTTAATTTTTGCACATTTGGTTTTACATTTGCTCGCACCATAAGGACATTGGTCAATATTAATTAACACCTTGGGCGCGGCCGCGATTCTGCGCCTGTGCGGCAGAATCGCGAGTGGGCGGGTTTATGCGTCATCAGCACACGAGCCCGTGATGCACGACGGCTGGGGGCCGTCATCAGCATCGAAGGGGTTAAAAAACAATGGTCATTGTTAGATCTGGGGGTCTCTAGTTGGCGATAGTGTTCACCTTTGTCCAAATAGGGACTCTTACTTCTAAGTCAGGATAAGGGGATTACACTTCTTATTAACCCCTGCTCACCCCCTTGGTAGCTTGGCACAAGCAGACAGGCTTCTCTCAGAGGCAGTGTGTTAAGCATTTGTGTATATACACAGTAATACAGTAAAAACACTACAGATGGACACAACACAGGTTTTATAAAAATAAGTATTCTTTATATAGACTTAAACACAAGACCACAAACGACAAAAAATCCACAATACTACACTTAAGATTACTTAAAAGATGATTAAAGTCTCTTAGTTCAAGTTGTTGGTAAATGTGGCAAAGTTCTCAACAAAGTACCTGGATGCGATACGCAAAGTAAACAAAAGGCTTGCAAAAGGGGAGATACGTCAGTTCCGTGATCCAGGGGAACGGTTGCGTCCTTCCTCAATGCTTGCGCAGAGTAGGGGACTCGTCGTGAGCCTTACCGGATCGAAGGTGATGCGTAGATTCTCGTCCTGCGGGCCCATTCTGGTGCGCAAGATGGCGCCTTGATGCGATGCGATGATCCGGTTGCGATGCGAGAAGATGGCGCCCTTGATGTGGCGATGCGATAACGCCCTGGCAGCCGTGCGACGACTCTGTACTTTGGAGCCGCGACAGGCCATGCGACACGCTTCTCCGGTGATGCAATGGTGACTCTCTTGATGGCGTCACGCTTCTCCGGAGATGCGACAGCAGGCAGCTTTGATCGACACACGCTTCCAGGGATATGTGATGAAGGATTGCTTCTCCGGCGTAGCGATGATTTCAGCTGCAGCGGCGACACGCTTCTTCTCGATGCGTCGCGCTTCCAGCGCCCTGCAGCACGCAAGTGACTGGAGTCAGAATTCCCATCAAGAAAATTCAGGAGGGAGCTGGAGGTGAAGTCTTTTGTCCCTGAGACTTCAGCAGGAGGCAAGCACAGTTCTAGCCCGTGGAGAATATTCTGTAGATGAAAGTGATTACAAAGTCCCTTCTTCTTTCCCTTGGCAATGAAGCAACCACTGCAGGCCAACCCAGCCAACAGCACACTGGCAGAGGGGCAGTACAACACCTGCAACTTCCTTGGTTCTTCTCCTTGGCAGAAAGGTTTATTGTTCCAGAAGTGATCTACTTTCTTGGGATCAGGGTCCCAATATTTATACCCCAAAATCCTTTGTTCTCTGAAGGCAGAGAGGCCTCTGCCTAGTCCAAACCAGTTCCTGGGCACTTTGTTTCCATGACTCTCTTCTTCCTTTCACTGTACAGGGCAGAGACATCAGCCGCCCCACAGGAGGTGGAGCCAGCACAGGGGAGGGAAGATACAGACCTGGAGCACTCTGTTGACATGATCCTTCCTCTCCTTTCACAGGGCAGAGACATCAGACAAGCCACAGGGGGTGGAGCCAGCATTGTAGGGGGAAGGCCCAGCCCTATTCAGGTCCCAGGTGCGACTCCTCCCTACCATCTAGATGCAGATCTCTCTATTCACCACCGGGCTGCCCCAGCCTGTCTCCTGGAATCCCCCAGCCCTGTCACTCACAAACCCAGACAAGGAATACACAACCCATCAGAGGCTGGCTCAAATGGTTAGGCAAGCAAATACCTGCTTTCTAAAAGTGGTATTTGCAAACACAGAATATTAAAATTAATTTTACTAAAAGATGTATTTTATTATTCTGAGTTCAGGAATACTAAATTCGGATTTCTACCATGTTCCCTGAGTCCGTTTGGATTATAAGAATGTAATAATCTAACTGCCCATTCTGGCCTATGAGAACAGGTAGCCTTCAATAGTGAAAAACGAAAATGGCTGTAATTCACTATTAGAACATGCTACCCACATCAGAGCATGTCCTACCTTATACTTACAATGCACCCTGCCCTAGGGCCTTTCATAGGGGTGTCTAAAATGAAACAAAAGGAAGGTTTAGGGACTGGCAAGTGGGTGCACTTGGCCAAGTCGACATGGCAGTGCTAGACTGCACACAGGCCTTGCAATGGCAGGCCGGAGTCACACTTTACAAGCTGGCTCTGTGGGTGACACCACCAGTGCTGCATGCCCACCAGCAGCATTTGATTTACAAGCCTGGGGCACAAATGGTGCACTGTACTACGGGCTGACAGGTAAATCAAATAACCCAATCATGGAATAACCAATTAGTACATTAATTTAACATAGGGAGCACTTTCACTGTGGCACTGATTAGCAGTGGCACAGTGCCCAAAGCATAAATCCAGCAAAAACGTATCAAAAAAGAGGAGGCAATCCGTCAAAATGGAAGGGAGAATCACGCCAATGATGCCAGGTTTAACAGTCATGAATTTGTATAAGTATATATGGTGATGGGCACAGTAGTATTTTCTCTATTTAAGTTGGAAGTGAAGCACATGCAAGTATTTAATCATGGGCAGTATTCTTAACAGTTGATAAAGGCTGCAAAGAATAGCCGAAATGCGTCCTGAAAACGCGCTGCTGCTTTTAAATATCGTCGTCTGCGCTGATATCAAGTTGCTGCTTTTAAAACCATTGGCTGAAAATAAATGTTAAAGATAATACCTACATCTCGAGTGCGGATTTCTTCATGGAGTTTGGAGAGAAGGTGTTGATGTTAAGACACCAGTGGTGACGTTATCTGCACCCTCAGCATTCAGGTGCACTCATCTAAACCGCATCAGAGTGAAGGTCACGAGAAGTGAATACTTGAGTGCCCCCGAAAGGATGGAAGTGTTCCTTTCCTGACGATGCATTTCAGAGCTGGGGCCACAGAGGCAGCTGCCGAAAGGCGAGGTGTTTGTTAAGACCACTATTGCAGAGGCTGTTACTATTTTTAGCAGCAGCACATCAGAACGCTGTTTTTACATTTTTGCACATGTTTGGTTTTATATTTGCTCGCACGATAAGGACATTGGTCAATATTAATTAAAAGACAATGGTCATGAATTTGTATAAATATATATGGTGCTGAGCACGGTAGTATTTTCACTATTTCAGTTGGAAGCGACCCACGTGCAAGTATTTAATCACGAGCAGCGTTCTTAACAGTTGATAAAGGCTGCAAAGAATAGCCAAAACGTGCCCTGAAAAGATGCTGCTGCTTTCAAATATCATCATCTGCGCTGATATCAAGTTGCTGCTTTTAAAACCATTGGCTGCAAATAAATGTTAAAGATAATACCTAAACCTCGAGTGCGGATTTCTTCATGGAGTTTGGAGGGACAGTGCTGATTATATAAATATATATATATATATATATGTATATATATATATATATATACATATATATATATATATATATATATATATATATATATACACATATATATATATATATGTACATATATATATATATATATAAATATATATATATATATATACATATATATATGTATATATATATATATATCGCAACAAACTCCTCCTCACGAAAGAGCAGAGGCCACACCGGGGGAATTCCTTGGAAGCAGCTTTATTAACAAATAAATGGAGAATGCATTTCGGCGCAGTTTGCCTTCATCATCGCCCAAATTTTCAGGAGGCTTCCATCATCATGCAGTGTATGTCCTGCTGCCTTCTTATTGGCCCCCAATGATGACAGTTCACCTGTTCCAGTTCACGGAGCTCTAGTGGACTGCAACATCCAGAATGCACGTTTCTGATTCCAGGTAGGTGATGCTTGGGATGTATGTTAAAACAAGTGGTTTGAGCGGAATGCAGTGTTCTGATGTTGAAAAGCCCAATATTTCTGCTTGAAATGTAGACAAAGCGCCCCCTCGGGTCCCCACACCATATATGTGTGTGTGTGTATTCATTGAAAAAACAATAGGTTTCGAGGACTGTTATAGTTAGAAATGAGCATTTAAAAAACCTTAGAAATTCACTGAAAAAGCCATAGGTTTCAGGGACGTTATACAAAACCAGAGAAATTCAGCCGTTATAGTTAGTTGAGCTAACTATAACTCGTGCCCCCCATGCACTGCTGATGACATCACATATTACAACACTTATGACATGGTCCGCATCTGCCACTCCTCACCTAGGGCATGTAAGCTGGGGGTCTGTGTACATGCAGTTCAAGCTATGTGGTGTATGGTGAAAAAATGTATTTTGCGTTTTTTGCACAAGTGGTTTATTAATAGGACCAACCATAGGGAAGAGGAAACTTGTTGGTGAATCAGGAAAGCCTAAAACCCTAGATAGGCTAGATATGCCACAGACCCACTCACAGACAAATACTGAGACATCGTTATTAAAGTTCATCTCAGGAGGCAAGGGGGCTATTGAGAAGCAGATTACTAATGTGGAGGAGCCATTGTTAGTTTGTGGGGACAAAATTACGAGCCCCTTGACTATACTACAAAATTCAGTCGACAATGATGGATTTTCAAAAAACTGCGAGGGAGGTGGGTTGACTGAGACTGATAAGGGGAAAAATGGGGGCATACAGAATATATCCAATATCATTAATTTGTCTAAATCGGATTCCCCATTGCCCACTAAATGGGTAAAAAAACAACGCACCTGCCATACAACCAACTCCCTAAATCAAGTGGTACTTCGCAATAAAGGGAATAAACACCAAGGTAAGGGTCAAAATGGACCAAATACGGCAATCATCGAATCCACTCAAGAGTATAGCAATTTGGATAATCAAAAAATAGATGCATTATGTTCAGTAGTCAAAGCACTAGAACAACATATGAAAAGTAGCTTAGAATTTACTAATACACGACTAAAAGAAGTTGAAACTAAATGTACGAGCTGTTTGGATCAACTAAACAGTCAATTGAAAAATGGGCGTTTGGGGAATGTCTTAAATGATAGTAATCGAGATGTAATCAATATAGCAAGCCAAACAACTCACCCAAGCTCCAAGAGTTCACAGGATATCACATTTAATGAGTATACTGCCCTAGGTTGCAAAAACGAAATCTAGTAGATAGCGCTCCTCCCCGCCCACTAATATTTTTCCTGTAACAGCTGAACAAATACATCACTCTGAGATTTTAGATCTTCCAGCGGCCGTTACCCCTTATGTAATTTAGTTATCAAATGTCCCACCTTTACAGCAGCAGACTACGGTATCTTGGGCTTCACTAACCTGGCTAGGGGTGAGATCCGGTCTGACTGAACAACTATTTAAAGATCTAAACATGGTAGGACGATTAAAATGGGTGGGCAGGTTACAGAAATCCTTACCAGGAGATTGCGTAGTTCTGTTGTTTAAAATACCTAGACTGGTGGAGACCGTCTTACATAGAACAAAGCCTACTTATATTACTTCAAATATGATCTCTGCACTCTAACTAGGCTATTTATACCAACCCAGAGCAATGACGGCCTAAAATCGGCCTACCCTCCCTAATCTTTATCCACCACCTACCAACCAGCCATATAATGTGTCAAGTTATAATAGACTAGCAGCCCGTCCCGACCTTGTCCGGGTGCAACAGGCTTCCCCGACCCCCGCCCGCCCCAAGATTGTGCAGCAGCCCGGGGCCCCCGCCCGGCCCGTCCCCCGCCTGCCCCAACCTCCGCCTGCCCTGACATGGGTCCCCTTACCTGAGCCGCCGCTCCTCCCGTCTGTCCGCTGCTCGCACCGCCGCTGGCCTGTCCGCTGCTCCTCACGTCACCGCTCCTCCCCCGTGCCATATCCGCCGCTCCCTTACCTCAGCCACCGCTCCTCCAGCCTGTCCGCTGCTCGCACCGCCGCTGTCCTGTCCGCTATTCCTCACATCACCGCTCCTCCCTGCGCCATGTCCGCCGCTCCTCGTCGTGCTCCTGGAGGCCGCTCCTCCCCACGCTCCTGACGTCAGCACGCACGTCGCAGCCGGCGCTACTTCGGAGGGACTACATTTTTTTTACTGTAAATTTTTTAAATCACGTTTTTTTTAAAATTTATATAGCCTATAACCATCTACACACCCTGACGATTCCAACGGTGTATCGGGTGTGTGGATTGGCGCTGTGGTTCCTGAGTTTACCCGCCTCAAAGGCTGAAAGTTCTTCCTTTATAATGTGGAGTGGAGTAGTGTGGCTCACTGGTTAGAGGCGGCAGGCCTGAGAGCAGAAGTCAGCCTGGGACCAGGGTTCAATTCCCGACGCGGCAGGGTCGTGGACCTTGGTCAGCGGACTCGATAATTCTCGCTTCGGTGCTTACTCTAATCAGGGGTTCCACTCGGCAACTCTGGGCATTAGCTTGCCTAATCTCCACAACGGCCCCACCAATTCCGGGGATGCCTGGCTCCACCTTGGGGACTCCCAGCAAGGGACCATCCCACAGGGAAAGCCAGGACGGGTTCCCCAGAGTTATACAGCGCCGGGACGCCCCGTTGCTGGGGCAGCTGTGCGCTTTACAAGTATACTACATTATAGTATTATAGATATCAAGAATTAGAAAATCTGGATGAAATAGACTGACCAGTCATGGTGAGTCAGGTAATAACTGAGCAAAGACACAAGGGGATAAATATTGCTCTGGAGTGGAGGTAGAGACTAATGAAATTGCATGCTTAAGTACTCTCCCCGATGCTCAACCTGCTCGGCAATTCATCAGAAATAAGGGTGATTTATCACCAATTATTAGTTCATAGAATTCCCCTCATCCTTTAACGAGAATATTGGCTTTTTGTGTTAGAATGTGGCAGGGCTGCGGAATAAAATCACTAACCCTGAGTGGTTAGAATTTGTAGAAAATTGTATCTTTATTTGCCTTCAGGAGACTTGGTTGGTGGAGCCTGTTCACATGAAAGGGTATGGAACTTTCCATGTCCCCACTGTTCCATCCCTTCATGGTAGACCCAAAGGCGGTCTATGCACTTTTGTCTGTAAGGATTTACCACCTGTAAGATTAGCGAAAGAATTAATTAACCCTTTTATTCAAGTGCTTGTATGTGAAGGACCTGGCCTGGTTAGGATAGCTGTGTTCAATTTGTATAACAACGCCCCAAATGGCGAAATTATAATACATCTACAGAAGTTGTATAGTTACCTGGAAAAAATGGATGATACCAATAAGAAAAAATGATCAATTGTGTGGGAAGGTGATTTAAATATTCAACTGTGTAGCTTGTCCACTGAGAAAGTCTGCAGATTGAATAACCTAGGTGGCACGGCTAAAACACATTTTACTCATAATTGTTTTGGAGATGAACTAAATGAACTGATTTATACAACAGATTTGTCCTTCTCAAACGAAATTTCAACCCTATATGTCCCTTTTAGGTGTACTTTTAACTGGAGGAATAATCATAGCATTATTGATCACGTCCGAATCTCAAATGATTTGAGTTGCTATGCTTTTAATAATAAAACTTACAATATATTATTAAGCGATCACTATCCGCAATTCCTGCAAATTTTAAAGGGCCTATTGATCAGGAAAGAGAACGGACATTGCCATACATGGATACATGGGTGAGATAGGGTTGCTTTCTTGCCCCCTTTTAATTCTGACTTTACATTATCAACGTTGGCACTGCATTGACCCTGCAACATAAAGATCTTGCTCAAATCGGTCATCGTCCGGTGCCCGCCCTCCTGTACACAGACGATGCCTTTTTGATGGCACGCACCCCAAACTCCATGCAGGCAGCGCTTAATGATTTTGTAAAATATATGCAGGACCTTGATTTGCAGGTAAATCAGAACAAACACTTTTATAATGAAGTGCAGTAAAAAAAATCCGGTAATTGCCACCCTATTAGAATCATGGACAGTACTATTGAATTTACAAATAACTTCTCATATCTGGGTGTCCTTATAAAGATGGTACATGGAATCATACCATCAATACTAGGGCACTGCTATTCAGAAGTGCATGTATGGCCTTAAAAGGAATTCTGCCAATAGATTGGGCACAAATCCCACTAGAGAGATGCTTACTATACATAAGGCAAAATATGTTAGTAAAGCAGTATATGGCACTGGCATATGGGGGTATGCAAACTCTACGGCTCTACAAACAGTGGAAAACAACGATATCTACTTGCTACTCCAAAAAGCGCTTCTATTTTTGTGTGTCACATGGAGCTGGGTATAACATTTATTGCTGATTTAATTAAAATTCAACCACTTCTGTTGTGGCCCCCTTTTTTGTCATCTGAGTACACTGCCCTAAATCAATCTGCCATAGCCAATTGCTTAAAATCAACCTTATACACAAGGATTCCATGGTTTAGATATATAAAAACCTTTTACCAGGATTTGGGGCACCCTGACTATTTTAATAAACCAGAATCTCTAGCTGTAGCCAGCAGGAAAAATTTAAAAGCAGACAGTATAAAATACTTAGAGAACATAAGTATGTCCACTGAATTGTTAAAGCCCACTGTTTTAAGAAACCAGCTTATTTTAACTAGTTATGATTTGCAATTATATTTGAGAGTAATACCGATTCAAAAGCATGGATTTATTTTAACCCATTTTAGAATGGATGTTTTTCATCGTATGGTCACTTTCCCAGAACTATATGACTGGTCCTCAAATCTATGTAAATGCCCCTGTGATGGCTCCTCAACACAGACCACAATGCATGTTGTCTTGTTTTGTGGATTCTATAAGTGGAGGGCATATTATTTAAAAAATCTTCTAAAAGAACAATTATTTCTTCAGTGTCGACCAGCGTATTTTTTCCTACAGTCACTACCGACCATTGACATATGTGTAGGAATGTCACACTTCTTATGGAGCGACTTTTATGGCCAAAAAAATATTTTGCGGGAGGGCATGAATAAGGAAAGTGTGACTCAAGATCCTTGTAGGTAAACTGAATGTTCTGGCCTTTCAAAACATCCACTCAGTATTTTATTACTAACACGATCTACTATAAGTCTGTTGAAAGTGGATGGTATAGCGGACCCATTAATTGGGTTCTTATCCTCCTGTATTCCTTCATTATTATTGTTTGATAATTTGTATATATTCTAATGAGCGTGAACCAATATAAGGTATAGATGAATTTTAAATCGGTACTCACTGTAAATATTTTTAAGGGGATAATTATTAAGAATGCACTAAGACATGATAATGCTTGACAACTTTAATAATGCTTATTTACCAATCACTATAAGGCATAGATGAATTTTAAATCGGTAAATACACTCTGTAAAGATTTTTAAGGGGATTATTATTAAGAATGTACTAAGACCTGATAAAGCTTGATATTTTTTGATGCTTATTTACCTGTGTGATAATGAAATGAGATTTGATAACGTACTGTACTACATATTTATATATGTGCATTTTATATTTTGTTGTGCTTTTATGGTCATGTATATTTGACCGAATAAAGATGATTGATTGATTGATAGACTAGGTGATTGCGTGGGTGATGGGGTAATGTTTGGGTAATTGGAGGAGTGTTTGAGTAATGTCTGAGTGATTGCATGAGTGCAGGGGTAATGTCCAGGTAGTTGCATGAGTGTAGTGGCAGTGCCTGGATGATTGGAGTAGTGCATAGGTAGTGTCTGGATGATGTTATAAGTGCATGGTACTGGCTGAGTGATTAAAAGAATGATTAGAGGAATGCATAGATACTGCCTGGGTGATTGAAAGAGTGCAAGGGTAGTGTCTGGGTGATTGCATGAGTGAAGGGGTAATGTTTGGGGAATTGGAGAAGTGTATAGGTAATACCTGGGTGATTGCAAGAGTATATGGGTAATGTCTAGCTGATTGCATGAGTGTACAGGTAGTGTATGCTAGAAACAGGGGTCTCTAGTTGGAAATGGTGTGCACCTTTGTCTAAATAGGGACTCTTGCTTCTAGTTAGGGAAAGGGGGATACACTACTATAATAACCCCTGCTCACCCCCTTGGTAGCTTGGCACGAGCAGACAGTCTTATCTCAGAGGCAGTGTGTAAATCATTTGTGAACACATACAGTAACACAGTGAAAACACTACAAATGAACACCACACTAGTTTAGATAAATTAGTAGGCTTTATCTAGACTTAACACAAGACCAAACGACAAAAATCCACATTACAGTATTAAAAAATATGACTTTCAAATGGTAGAAATAGCTTAGTACAATGCAGATGGTAAAGGCGATAGGGGAGGTGATGCGTATGTTCCTTACCGGAGAGGAGGGGATGCGCCTGTTTCTTACTGCGTTCTGGTAACGATGCGACAAGATGGCACCTTGATGCGATGTGATGATCCGGTGAAATGCGACAAGATGACGTCTTTTATGCGATGCAACAACTTGGCTGCGATGCGTGCACGCCCGACGACCGTGCGGCGAAATCGGTGGTTTCATGAGCCGTGACAGGCCCTGCGACGTGCTTCTACGGATATGCGATGGCAACCTCTGCGGCGGCGACACGCTTCTCCTGCGATGCAACACAATTCCTCGACGACGTGACAGCAAACAGCTGCGGCGGCGGCAGGCTTCTTCGGCGATGCGACGGCAACAGCGGCGGCAGCGACACACTTCTTCCTCGTTGGGTCACGCTTCCAGCTCCCAGCGACACACAGTCTCTAGAGGTTCTAAAAATAGCAGCAGGCACCTCTCTGCAGGTAGAATTCCCAGCAAAGAAATTCTGGGGACCTGGTGGTGAAGCCTTTGTGCCTCTGAGACTTCAGAATAGGAGGCAAGCTCAACTTCAAGCCCTTGGAGATATTCCTCAAGATGATAATGTACACACAAAGTTCCTTTTCTCCTTTCCTTGGCAATAAGTAACCACTGCAGGCCAAACCCAAACAGCAAACATCACAGGGACAGTCTCCTCCTTCAGCTTTCTTGGTTTCTCTCCTTGGCAAAGGTTCGTCTTGATTCCCAGAAATGATCTAAAGTTTTGGGATCTGGACCCCAATATTTATACTACTAAGTCCTTTGTTCTCTGAAGGCAGAGAGTGTCTGTACATAGTCAAAACCAGTTCTGTCCTCCCAGGTTTAGCTCTCTGGCAGGAGGTGGAGACAATATTGTTGAAAGCAGACCTTGCCCAGGTAGCTGAAAAGAAAGCTCCTCCCCCTACTCTCTATTCTATGTAGGCCCAGGCAAGTGAAAGGAAATCTCCTTCCCCTACTGTCTATTCAACCGAGGTCCTTTTCAGCCCAGCCCTGACTTATCAGACTGCTGGAGCCAAAGCCCTCTCCAGCCCCCTGTCACTTACAAACCAGACATAGAATGCACAAACCTATCCGAGGCATACTGGATGGTTAGACAAGCAAATACCTACTTTCTAAAAGTGGTATTTTCAAACACAGAATGTAAAAATCACCCACACTAAAAGATGTATTTTAACATTTTGAGTTCAGGCATACGAAACTCGTTTTTCTACCTCGTTCCCTGGGTCAGTTAGGATTATAAGATGTTATAATAAAACTGCCCATTCTGGCCTATGGGAACAGGTAGCCTTGCAATAGTGAAAAACGAAATTGGTTGTTAATCACTATCAGGACATGCCACATACACCAGGGCTTGTCCTACCTTTCACATACAATGCACCCTGCCCATAGGGATGACTAAAATGTAGAAAAGGGAAGGTTTAGGGACTGGCAAGTGGGTGCACTTGCCAAGTCGACATTGCAGTCCCAGACTGCACACAGGCTCTGCAATGCAGGCCTGAGCCATATTTTACAAGCTGCTTCTGTGGGTGGCACAACCAGGGTTGCAAGCCCACCAACAGCATTTGATTTACAGGCCCTGGGCACACATGGTACACTGTACCAGGGTCTGACAAGTAAATGAAAGAACCAATCATGGAGCCACTAATCTATTACAACAATTTACAATACGGTGCGCTTACACTTTGGCACTGAGCAGCAGTGGCAAAGTGCCCATAGCATCTAGACTAGCTACATCATAGCAAAAACATAGGAGGCAACAGCAAAAAATGGAAGGGAGACCCATGCTAATGCTGCCAGGTCTACCAGTGTCTGTATGATATTATAAGTGAATGGGTACTGGCAAGGTGATTGGAGAAGTGCATGGATAGTGCCTGGGTGATTAGAGGAGTGTGGGAATGGTGCCTGAAGTGCATGGATAGTGCTTGGGTGATTGGAAGACTGTGGGAATAGTTCCTAACTGTATAGATGAGTGCATAGGTAGTGTTTGAAAAATGGATGAGTGCAGTAAAAGCGACTGTAAACATTAGTTTACATTACCATGCTTATTACATTATTTCATCTTACCTTCTTTACTAGAGAATATACAAAACTCAGTGGAACTATTTTATGGTACTTTTGATGTAAACTGAATTTAAAATCTTTTCAAACTTTACCATTACCTTGTGTAAAAAAGAAGATGAAAAACTGTAATTGCATATAATATTATAGTTTTAAGAACACAACATAATTTTAGAATTACATAACTTATTCAGTTTCCCTTTTTTGCTGTTCTCAGATTCTACTGAATTTCACCATACACAGTGATTTCAATGTAGATCATCATACAACAGCGGGGGTAAAAAAATATCAATGAGATTGTAAAAAAACCAAAAACAAATCTGCGTTGAAAATATTTACTACTTTGTCTGATGCCCGATGGAGCTACCTGGTTTAGCTATAGGGGAGATGGACCGTGGATTCCCTCCTTGGTCGTCACCTACCCAGTCGGTCTTTAAGGCAGACTTCCTCTCGTCTCTACGGTTGTCTCTTCCCTTATTCTCACTTTCTGACCTGCCTTACCCCTACTTCTTTTCGCTCTCCTTTCTCTCCTCTCCTAATGTATTGCTGATTGTTTGATGTAATGTGAAATTGTTGATCTTTTTCTGTTATACTGTTAAACCACATTGTTGCACTTCTTTTCGTCCCTCCTGTCTTCTCCTCCCGCATCCTCCCTCTTTTTATGTCTCTCCTTCTCCCCTCTCTCAATGTATTGAGACTGAACTTTTCTGTCTGATGCCCGATGGAGCTACCCGGTTTAGCTCTGGGGAGATGGGCCGTGGATTCCCTCCTTGGTCATCACCTACCCAGTCGGTCTTTAGTCAGATTTCTTTTCGTCTCTCCGTATTGTCTCTTCCCTTATCCTCCCTTTCTCACTTCCCCTGCCCCCTCCACTACTTTTCTCTCTCCTTTCTCTCCTCTCCTAATTGTATTGCCTATTTTCTTGGGATTATTGTTTAATTGTAGAACTTTTTCTGTTACATCGTTGATTTTCTGTTATATTGTTGATTCTCATGTAAAGCGCTCTGATACCTCCGGGTCTAGCCAGCGCTATATAAAACTCTTTAAAATAAAAATAAATTAAAAAAGTGTAACTATCTGTTTACCTATCTACAGTTTCTAAATTACATTCTTCAAGTACATTCTGTCTTTTATTTCCCTCAAGTACATTTTGTAAAATATACACTCTCATGTATATCGCGTATAATATAAAGATCAAATATATAAACTACTTCTTTCAAACACAATTTTGCAAATGCAATAAGAATTAGCACAACAATATTCCAAACAGTCATTGTTCACATCTTCCCAATAAGCCGGATAATGTTTCCAAATCATTTGCATTGAAAATATCCAAAATAAACTCATAAATTCATGTTCACATCTTCCCAATAGGCCAAATGATGTTTTCAAAACTTTGGTATCAAAAATATCAGATATGAATTTGGTAATTTGTAAGGCAACCTACATTTGAATTCCAAATGGGCATCATTGCAATGTGTCCATCCTTTGCTGCACTTTATATGCACAGTATGGTGTCCAGATGTTGTACTAGGTCCATCATGGAAAATAATTGCCACTGCTTTAAAAGTTTTTCCTGAAATTGGCACTTAACTTGCCACAAATTTTTAATTTTGGTGTCCAATTTTCTTCCATCTGCTCTGCAACATTTTAGCATTAAAATGACATATTGTCCATATATTTCTATAAATAATGATGACAACATTTCTGATTTACAATGAGAACATTTCATATCTTGATTAGCTGTTTTACTAATTTGTAAAAAGACACTGATTTGCAATTTTGTATTGTCAAATATATGAATCCTTCAGTGTCTTTTTCAGTGGTAGAAGAAAATGAACACTCCACATCAATGATCCCATCTGTAACTCAAAGAAAAACCAAAGGTGGTGATGGACGGAGCGTTGACAATACAAACACTCACCCCCAGTCAACTGATCTGGGTTTAATCCATCACCGTTCTTTAGCTCACTCCGCCACCCCAGTTCAGACATGGCCTTATGCAAATCAGTCTGACCCTGTGCCTCATGGGAACAGTCCAGCCCGAACTGCCAAGCCATGTCTTCCCTGGACCGGAATCAAGCGATCCAGGACCGGTTTCTGGCATTACAGCCGTCTTCAGCCGGGTCAGCCGGGCTTGCTTGACTCCAGTGGCAAAGTGAGCAAGGGACTCACGTCTGAGCATACCCTGCCAACTTAGGGCGAACAAAGAAAAACCAAAGGTGGTGATGGACGGAGCGTTGATAATACAAACACTCACCCCCAGTCAACTGATCTGGGTTTAATCCATCACCGTTCTTTAGCTCACTCCGCCACCCCAGTTCAGACATGGCCTTATGCAAAACAGTCTGACCCTGTGCCTCATGGGAACAGTCCAGCCCGAACTGCCAAGCCATGTCTTCCCTGGACCGGAATCAAGCTATCCAGGACCGGTTTCTGGCATTACAGCCGTCTTCAGCCGGGCTTGCTTGACTCCAGTGGCAAAGTGAGCAAGAGACTCACGTCTGAGCATACCCTGCCAACTTAGGGCGAACAAAGAAAAACCAAAGGTGGTGATGGACGGAGCATTGACAATACAAACACTCAGGCTGGACTGTTCCCATGAGGCACAGGGTCGGACTGATTTGCATATAGCCATGTCTGAACTGGGGTGGCAGAGTGGGCTAAAGAACGGTGATGGATCAAACCCAGATCTTTTGACTGGGTGTGAGTGTTTGATTGGTTCTGATGCTCCGTCCATCACCACCCCCTTTTGTACCGCTTTGGCCGCCATAAGTGTGGCAGGGTATGCTCAGGCGTGAGTCCCTTGCTCACTTTGCCACTGGATTCTAGCAAGCCGGGCGGAAGACGGCTGGAATGCCAGAAACCGGTCCTCGGAAGCTTGTTTCCAGTCCAGGGAAGGCATGGCTTGGCAGTTCGGGCTGGACTGTTCCCATGAGGCACAGGATCAGACTGATTTGCATATAGCCATGTCTGAACTGGGGTGGCAGAGTGGGCTAAAGAACGGTGATGGATCAAACCCAGATCTTTTGACTGGGTGTGAGTGTTTGATTGGTTCTGATGCTCCGTCCATCACCACCCCCTTTTGTACCCCATCTCTAACTCAGCCTAAAAAACTTCCAATTTCTATTCCTTCATCTTCCAATACTGCAAGCATAAAAATATGAAATTCTTATGCATCTTGTTGCACATTCAATGTAAATTTCAATGATCCAGTACATATATCCAAAAGATGCCAAATTCCAGAAGCAGTATGGATTTTAGTTCTATCAATTACCAACTTTTGAAAAATATAATGTAGTAAAGAACAGAATCTTTTTTCTTGATTTTCCATAATTTCATGATAAAGATCTTCTAGATAAAATACAAAATTCACAATTACATTAGCATAGCAGTTGATACCTGAACTATTTTCTAACTGGTATCCTATAATATCCTCAACTATGTCCATTTTCATTTTCTTTGCAGTTTCATCCTTCTCTTGAATTGTATTCTTTTTTTGAATCTTAGTGGAATATTTATCATATTTAAATTTTGGACACACTACATGTTTCTCACATACAGGATATTCACCTAAGTTAAGAGCATGAAGTCTTCTTAACCGATTGTACTCTCTTACACAATTTACATTAGCACTAATCTTTTTCTCATCAAAATCAATCAAATACAAATCAGATAATGTCCATAATCTAGACAATGCAACATATGCCATGCCCTCTTTAAACACTGTACTTCCAATATTTACCAAAGCACTGTCTACACTTAAACCTTGAGATTTAGGAATGCTTACAGCATATGCTAAAGAAAGAGGAAACTGTGGGGCGTGGCAAAGCAGGCTGCGATGGCGGACGCGCTCTGCTGAGGCTCCGCTACTGGGCAGACAAGCAGGCGACACCACACCGTGAAATCAGACACATAGTGACATCCACGGGCATCGGAACTGAAGCTGCGTGTGACGATGCCACCGGCCTCCTGAATACTGTGGAGCCCGTGGTGATAACTGAAGTTCCCTTCTCTCGGGGCTCGTCCCGATGTCAAAATGGAGTCCGTCCGCACTTGACCTTGATTGCTGTTGGGACCGGAGCACCGAAAGGCATATCTCCCAGCCCGGGGGTGACTAGCTGCTACCCCAGAGGACGACCGGACAAGGAGACGCTCCCTTGCCCGAGGCCACCCACGCCAGCCGCCTCGTCTACCACAAGCTGTGGAGGGGGCCGGGGGCAATCGGCGACAGCCCGGCGCCAGTGATAGCGCAAACTCACCAGAATCCCGGGGGCACGAACCGAGTGTGGCTGCTGAGTCGGTCATGTCCCCACCGGCGTGCGGCTTCCAGAAGACCGTTCGTTGGTGCCTCCCGCCCCCGGGGCTTCACTTGGGGTCTTTTTCGCGGCGAGTCAGCCTGACCCCAAAATGGCGCCGGCGTGATGAGGCGCTTCTGAAAACCAGGAGGATATCCCTGGGAGCTACACGAACGGCGCTGTAGGCAGTGAGAGGTGGAGACTGGTCCGACCACACTGGTGACGCGACCCCCCAGCCCACTGCAGCACCCTAGAGCTGGCCCTGTACTGAGACTTTCCCTGCTTGACTCTAACATGGAGGCCTAAGAGGAACACTGGGCCCGGTGTGCATGCTGAAGCTCTACCCAAAACAACAGTGGACAGGAACCTGAAACACTATTGGCGCTAACCCTAAATACTGCACAGCCAGAGACTAGCAGTGCTACCGTGAGTACACGGGGTCCCTCGGAACACCATACTCGCCGAGGGCTGCCGGGATAAGACTACCCATCGGGAAAGACTGCAGCTGAAATAACTGGTGAGCCCAGATACCACGCACCACATGTGCTAGGATGTATGTAATTATCCGGACGGAGCGGGACTGTCGCTGGGAGTGCCCACTACAAGCGTGGCTGACGGCTCGGCAGGGGGCGGAGGTGACCTGCGTAGGCACTACACCCCTTACATCAAACGGTCGACAGAAAGAGAACTTGGCCGCACAGGGGCACCAGATCGACTATGCCCCAGCCGACGACAGCACAAGGCACGAAGGACCTCACCCCAAACTGCATGGGGAAGCCCAGAGCAACGCAGCAGACGACGGTCCCAGAAACTGAACCGGAGAATCTGCCTCGCACTCATACACTGGCCAGGCTGTCCACAACCCAACCGGAACCGACCATCTTGGACAAGCTGGACCAAGTGCTAGCGGCCATCAAACTCTCTAGAGTCTCCATGGAGGAACGGCTCGGCACCCTAACCACAGACATTAGTCTCATCAGAGAAGATCATAGAAAACTGGCCGACAAGGTAAAGGATGGCAAGAAGTCAATAGCAGACCTAAAACCCACCGTCAACGCACAACAAAAAATGCTCAGATCTGTGCTGGACCGCCTAGCCACCGTGGAGGAACGCATAGATGATTTGGAGGGGCGCTCAAGGCGCTGCAACATCCGCGTCTTGGGCCTTCCGGAGGGAGTCGAAGGGGCGCATCCACTAGAATATATGGAAGCCTGGGTTAAATCTTTCACCCCAACCACGGACCGCACAGCTTTCTTCTCAATAGAACAAGTCCACCGAGTTCCGGCTCGCAAACCACCGCCCGGAGGACCACCCCTGCCGATGCGTGCTACATTTTTGCACTTCCAGGACCATGACGCGGTACTCAGGGCCACCAGAAATACAGGTCCTCTACAGGTAGAAAACAAACACATCATGGTATTTCCTGACTATGCCCGGGCGACACAGAAACAAAGGTCATCGTTCCCGGATGTGGAACACCGACTGCGGGCCAACAACATACAATACTCATTACTATTTCCAGCCCGCCTAAAAGTCATCCATGCTGGGACCACCCACTTCTTCTCCACTGCCGAAGAAGCATGCGACTGGGCAGACCACCACTGTACACGTGCTCCACAGAAGAGGCCATGCGGGAGTGGACACAAAAAGCATCACGCAACAGGTGGCGCAACCACCAACAATCACAATCACAGACACAGAGACTGCAGGGAAGGAGAGAGTTAACAGAACATCGCGTCCTGGAATCCCCGGACCTGGAGCAAATCATGCAGGAGCGACGCAAGGCCCTGCAGGTGGTGACAGACTTGGCGACTAATCCGCCGGGGGAAGACATAGACGGTGTCCCCCACCTTTTCTCATCGGAAGGAGAAGATAATAGTGATGAGACTCAATCCAAAACCGACTCCGTCACCTTGCCCCAGGTCACACCACAAACTGCCGATATTGTGCACTAAGGAAAACACAAGCTAGCGGCCAGAAGTATCCGGTAAGATCGGCAGACACAAATTACCCGCCCCAATGGAACACACCCACAACATGCATCACGACACCTACGATGATTTACTGACCGGATGGTGAACATTGATCCTACACATTCCATAGCCTCTTATATTAAACACCAACGCTCACAAATAGCGTTTCTCCAAGAAACTCACCTCACAGCACCAGAAATTAACAAACTACGGGCCAGATGGAGCGGCACCATATGTGCCACGTCATATCTGCATACGCACGAGGCGCGCTAGTCTGGGTCCGCCCGGGCACCCCTTTTCAGGAGCTCCGGAGAGTGGTAGACAAAGAAGGTAGATTTGCACTGCTGGAGGGGCTCTTAGACGGACAATCCATCCTATTGGGTAGCATATATGCCCCGAATATCGACCAGGACAGGTTCTGGGACTCCCTTACTGGGGTTTTAGCTCAATTTGCATCTATCCCATGGATCCTAGGGCGCGACTACAATATTACACTAGACATATCCCACCCACCGCCACCTCATTCCCCTGCGCCGAAGCAGACGGAACTCTTTCAAAGTTGGGTCACACACTGGGCACTAATAGATGCTTGGAGAGCACATCACCCTCTGTCACGTCTCTACTCATTCCATTCCATTCCGCATGACCTACAGGTCCGATTACATAGATTCTTATGTTCCCCATCACTGATTCCCAAAATACAGCGCACGGATTACCTGGACCGCGTGTTTTCGGATCACGATGCACACATCTTATGCATTCATTGGAGGCCCCCTCACTCTCCGGTGCCCACGTGGCTTCTCCCATGTGACTGTCTGATGGACCAAGTGTTCAACCGCGACCATGAACAAAACATACAGGACTATTTTACCAACAACACAGGGACAGCCACTTCCAAACTGGTTGAATGGGACTCATTCAAGATAGTGACTCGGGGAGCATGCATTAAACAAATAGTAGGGGTGAAGCGCACACTGGAACGCACACTCACCGCCACAGAACTAAAATTGGCTGCCCTCACAAGACGAGAAGATGCAAATGCTGCAACAGCAGCACAAGTGGCGGCAGCTAAAACACAGTACTCTGCTGCCATGGCCATGGCAGAAATACAACTTTAGAGTCTACGCCTCCCGAATGCATAAAGAAAGAGATAAAACGGGCACACTCCTAGCGTGGCTAGCAAAACAGGACACAGACACAAAACCCATCACCGAGATAATAGACCCTTCCGGTAACCTAGTGCGGTCCCAAATGACATCCTAAATGCATTCCAGTACTATTACACTATGATTTACCGAACCCTGTTGCAGCTCAGACAGGAGGCGACTGACCACTTTCTAGACCCCCTATCTATCCCACACATCACAGAGTCGGAGAAAACCACACTAGACGCCAAAATTACACCGACGGACGTCACCTGTGCGATCCGTGCGCTGGCGCGAAATAAGGCGCCGGGCTTAGACGGTCTGCCTCTCGAATATTACAGCACCTTCTCCTCCCTGCTGGTCCCTCGCCTTGTAGAGATGTTCGCGGTCGCACTTGAGAGGGGAGAACTGCCCAGCTCCCTCCATGAGTCAGTCATAGTACCGTTCCTTAAACCACACCGAGACCCACAGCAACTGTCTTCTTATCGCCCTCTCACGCTCCTCTTGGCCGACTGCAAAATACTGGGAAAATTTTTAGCGGATAGGTACGAACAAATTCTGCGGCCCCTAGTCCATCCGGACCAGTGCGGGTTTGTGCCCCGGCAGAAATACGTCCCAAAACATACATCGCTTGTTCCACATCCAGGATCAAGTGGAAAAGACACATCCTAATGCGGCTTAATCTTGGACCTCGAAAAGGCCTTTGATACTCTCACTTGGCCATACCTTTTCACTGTACTGCAACGAGCAGGGATAGGTCCAACCCTCCTCGCATACACACGGCTGCTCTACACCAAGCTCACATCTCGTATTCGACTGGGCCTATACATATCATCACCATTCAAGGTGGAGAGGGGGACGAGACAAGGGTGCCAACTATCGCCCCATATCTTCGCCCCGGTGGTAGAACCACTAGCAATCCGACTATGGCAGAAGGGAATCGGATGGGGCATCCCCATAGCGGACACAGTCCTTAGCGTCTCCATGTACGCGGACGACCTCCTACTATACATCAGGGATATCACCACGGATCTCACACCTATCGGGACGACCCTAATGGAATTTTCGGAGGCGTCCGGTCTTAAAGTAAACTGGGACGAATCTGCGCTCTACCCATTACACCCAAACCTAGTGCCGCAGGAGGTACGAATTGGCATGCAGAACCTACCTTGGAGCACACACGCCCCCGATATCTTGGCGTCCGCCTATACCACTCCCCCACCGACATATATGAGGGCAACCATCGCAACGTGCTGGCCAGCATTAGATCGGCGGTGGGATTTTGGAATAACCTTCCGCTGGCCCCGATAGGCTGTGTGGCCTTAGCTAAGATGATCATTGTCCCCCGTCTGCTATACCAGTTCACGAACTTACCGGTAATCCCGCCAAGGACCTTTTTTCGAGACCTAGACTCGCTCCTCCGCTCGCTCATCTGGGGGGCAAATAGACACTGGATAGCCCTCACTAAACTGCAATTGCCCACCACACAAGGGGGCCTAGGCACCCCCTCCTTCAAATTGTACTTTCTGGCGGCGCAGTTACAATGGCTCTCGTACTGGACAGCAGGTAGGCATACAGGAGAAACGCACATGACCCAGGGCCTGGTCCCTACCCCGGAACTCCGTCGCCTACTGATTCCAGGTACCAAACATCGATGGACATATCCGTTGCCGGTCGATGTATGCAAAGAATCCACTGCATGTCGGCAGTGACTCCACATTACTCCCCTCGGCTACCGCTGGTCGGTTGGCCCAGGCGGGAGAAATACTTTACGACAACCATGCTCCATATGTGGATGGATCGCGATATCACAGAGGCGAAAGTGCTGTTCGCAGAAGGGCAGCTCAGACCATACGACCAGCTCATGGAGGACTACAAACTAGCCCCGGGACAATTGTAACCCACCGACAGCTCCTAGAAAATTTTTGGCCACACTCTGACCTTTCTACAGGCGAGCCAGGGACACACCCGGTCATTCACATCATCCTACATATGGGTACAGGTCGACACCTAGTGACATGGCTATATAAATCCATAATACAACTTACAAATAAACCACTGCTTGCTCTCCGAGCCAAATGGGAGGAAGAGTTTGAACGTCAACTACACGTCAGGGAGCGGGAGAGGGCTTTAGAGTTTCCTAAAAAAGTATCAAGGAACGCACGTTTTAAAAACATACCGTTTTATGTTCTACATAGAGCGTATCAAACACCAGCACGCCTACAGCGGTTCTATCCAGACACCCGATTTCTCTGCCCCAGATGCCACTCACCAGATGCTCACTTTCACCACATGGTCTGGAGCTGCCCCACCCTATGACCGTAATGGTCTGTAGTCCTTGAGACACTTAAAAAACTCACAGGTCTTACAGATATACACTCCTGGGAGGCAGTCGCCCTCGGAATATTCCGGAGGCCAAAAACACCAAAGTGCCCGTCCGCTTCGCATCACTAGCAACGCTACTAGCTAAAAGAAGCATCGCCATGAACTGGCGAACCCCACTGGGTCCCCCGATAGAGGCGTGGATGGGAGCGGTAAAAAAGTGGGCGGCAGCAGAAGAGGAGACGCTCAGGGAGGAGAAGGTTAAAGGACTGCGAAAACATCCTATATCTATGGAATCGGCCCAATTATTGCACCAGTTCTAGCACTTATAAATGCCTACCGACCCAAACACATCTCAACATACCACACCGGATTTAGGAGCATACACTCCAAACGAGAGTACGCACAACACCACCCTCACCTCATCGACAAACGGGTGAGGCACACAAAACCCCACAGTGCACTACACGGCATACTGCAACTGGCTCAGTCGCCTGACTGATTGCGCAAACCCAGTGCCCTAACATCTACACACTATAGTTGAACCGACCCGGACGCCCTACATGACGCACACACCCTGGCTCCCCCCCTCAATGCATCCCTGGTTTTATTCTCCCCAGTTCTCCCTGATGTCACCTTACAAGGAAGATATGTAGACTGTAAAGACAGGTATCCCCTCTGAGAACAGGATGTATGTCCTACGATTTAATAGCACTACCACTGTTGATCAAATAAGTATAATGAGATCTAATGTGATTGTTTTGCAAAAATGGTTATAAAAATATTTGAAAAAGAAAGAGGAAACTGTTTTCTACGAACATACAAGTCTTTTACAAGCGAAAAATAGACACTACAACGTCCAATCTGTTTTACCTCTTCAATCTGATCAAATTTAATCATCAAAACTTCAGTTCCATCTCTGTTTTGAAAATTTACAAAATCAACTACTTTTCCCATTGCTCCATTTACTAAACCTTCTTCTACATTCAAATTACGCCGTAGAATTATCCGACAGTTCACACATTACATATAAAGTCTTTTCTAAACCTGCAGTCTTAGACACCCACTTTTCCAAAGAATCCAATTTTGACTGTAATTTCTCTGAGAGAAGAATAGTAACTCTTTCGTGTTCAATTTTATCAATAGCTTCCATTTTCAGTATTGTTTATTTTTCCAATTTCAAAAGTTCTTGATTGTACGTAGAACCTTCTTGCAGTGCAGGCATTAGGCAAACTATAGACTTCATTTCTCCAATTTATTGTATATTATTTCAGGTGCTATGTTTTCGTTTGGAAACAAGTTCATTTAAAGCCGACTTTGTAAAGCTTCTTTTCCATGTTTTGTTAAAACACCAATTCTTATATCTGGAAGAATGTTTCCTTAATGTTCATTACTTGCTTGTCGCATATTCTTAATAAGTCTTTATATTCAAAATAAGACCAAATGTTGACATTTCCAATACTTCCCAAAGATTTTTTAGTGTCTTCATGGACAAGTGTTTTAAAAACAAGTTGTCCTTTTACAGGAGTAAGTAGTAGTAGGTCGCCAAATAGAATTACATGTTTTCCTCCAAATATAACATCATAATCTGTTTTTAAAATCTGTTGCATTCTTAAATGTACAAAGGCAAGCACTATGTTTGGCACTATGCTCACCTCATCAATGATTAGAAGTTGCATTTTCTTGAGTACCCTTAAACTTCATAACAAGCTTCCCCAAATAGCTTGTGATATTCCAACTTCTTTTCATGTTCAACTGGTAGCATGAGTAATCGATGTACTGTAATCCCTTTAATGTTGTGTGCTACTAACCCAGTTGGAGCGTTTACAACACAAGATGTGATACAGTGGATTTGTGTAGATAACTGGTCATAACACCATTACCTAGAATAACTACAGGTTCACTTTCCTCTCTCTCTATACCAACAGTTTCAATATTTTTCTTAAAATCTAAAGGTAAATACACAACTCTTCCTTTTAAACCTCTTTGTAAATTTGTTGAAGGCAGCTTACCTGTTTTAGGCTCCATTCAAACTATAGGCTGAAACAGGTGCACAGATTGAATAAGAATGGATTCATATGTATTCAAATATGCCAGCACCGGAGGAATACCTAATAACTACTAACTCTAAGTTGTTAATACTGCTCTAGCTGGCATTTTGTTCTCTTCTAATTTGTTGTAACAATATTTACAAATATGTTGATCAGTACCCAACTCAAAACGACCTTCCACCAACAAATAGGCACTGAATTGCTCCCATTTATCATTGTTTTCCTTCTCACTTTTTAAATACACATCAACATTCCTAGTTTCACTTTTATAGTGAGTACGTCGACAACAAATGCAAACATATAGTTTGGTTTTTCACATGAAAGTATCTTAAACTTTGTGATTTCTTCTCCAAACTTCTCAGTAGCAATATCTTCCACCTGTTATTCAACATCTACACGTATCAAGCTCTCACTTTCTGAACACCCCGCTGTGTTTATTTCATTTAGAGATAATGCAGGACATTTTACGTAGTACAATCTTTTTACTAACTTTCGCATTTCTGAATGATGTACTGTTAACATTCTTAAATGATGAAAAGTATTTCGACACACTTTTCTAGAAAGACAAGCCAGAGAATGACCCTGCAATTTTCTCACTTTACAAGGATCTGGTCCTTGAAATATCTTAAGCTTCTGTTTAACACTTTCATTGACATATTCTCGTGAGAAAACTTGTAATATATCAATAGATTCCTGTTGAATACTACAAATACTACTACAATCCAAATTACACACTGGAGCTTGTGTACGTCTCCCTTGAACTTCTTCAGCTATTACTTCGTCAACATCTCTAGGAACCATCTTTTCCTTTTCAATTGGACAACCATCTGTCATTTCATAACAACGACCACTGGTATTACCTGCATGAACTAAATTATTCTGTTGAAAATAGCTTTTTTCATTAAAAAAAGGCTCAGTACTAGAAATGTGCTTCCATTCACCCAAAACATTTTTGCAAATGTTACTTCTATTAACCAGTCTTTTTTTTGCTTTTATCCTTCATAAAGTGCATTGTTTTATTCAATGTTTTCATTATCTTCAATACCAATAAACATAATTTTCGTTTCCATTCAAAAGCTGTTTCTACTACACTTTCAATCTATTGTTTATTCTTGTAAGCTGCTGATCTTTTTTTATATATTTTTTACAATCTTTCAATACATTTTGGAGTACTCTACTTTTATACATTCGCATCCTAATGTCTTTATATTCAGATTTTCCATTAATGTGTCCTTTATTGTTTCATTCTGAGTAGTTGTACAACTTTTCCTTGTCTTTTCCACATTTTGAAAATTCATTACGTTCTTCAAAAGTCTTTTAACAAATTCTTTAGTTTTCTTACCAGAAGTCTTTTTTTTAATACCACATGTTGTACTTCATCTAATTTCTGCTTTTCTTTCTCTTTTATATAGTACTGTTTTTTTCTTGTCTTTTCTTTTGAAGTGTTCGTGTCATACTAAATCTTTCTTACTAATAATGGAGAATATCTGAAAAAAAGAAAAGATTAAAAACTTTCAATTTTTTAAAAATATTATTAAAATAATTATATACAAATATTCTTATCTATAAATAAAGAAACAATTTCAATTCAATTGCAAAGATACATTAGAGACTGCACAATTCCTTCATTTAGATGACATCACAACCTGTACAACAGAATGAGACAGCAGAACTAAAGGATTGCTCTACTACTACCCAAATCAATCAGGTTCAGATGTATAATACATTACACAATAGATATATAAGTAGATACATACGTCATTCAGAACATCATAAACTCCCTTAAAATTCACAGACTGGTGTTTCTAAGTCAAAATAACACCTAAAGTGTTGAGCTTACCCAAATAGAAAACAGAAACCCTTAATATGTCTCTATTGTAAGTCTCACCATATTCCAGAAATCATCCATACATATCTGTGTACGTTTCGCTAGTGACACCATATTTAAAACACATTTACAAATAGTTGTATGCTTGTGTTTTTCACAGATTCATGGAAAGTACCCTAATCAGTAAAGCATCTGCCAACATGTCTTTAACCTCGCTTTTGTGTTGCAGCTTCACCATTCTGCGACTCCTCAACGTGTTTGGCATACCCAAATATAAAGCATCAAACCTTCAAATGACTGTTGTAAATCTGAACATATTCCTAAAAGCATGTCTGCTTCTCTCTATGCCTTTTGCTAGTGGAATCATATATAAAAGAAACATACAAAGTAGCATAGTCACTAATCCTTCTGCCTATATATAAAACACAAATATACATATATTTGAAGATTTCTTTTACGTAAAATGCTGTTAGTAAAAACTACAGACATATGCATACATGCTTTCAGGTAGATGGTGAGACTTACAGGAGAAACATGTGAAAGATTGCTGCTTTATATTTGGCAAATCCCAACACTGTATGTAGTCATAGAATGGTGAAGCAGCAGCACAAAAGTGAGGTTTAAGGCATGTTAGCAGATGGATTAGTTATTAAGCTACTTTGTATGAGTCTGTGAAAAGCTACTCTTCAACTATACCGCATAATTTTCATTATCTGCTTCAAATGTAAAATGCAGTCTGTCATGTTTTAAAGTCTGCATGATGTTGTGAATAAGGTATAGCGATACTTGCATTTGTATTCTAATACGTATTGTGCATCTAAAAATGCTAGACGTATAAAACACAAATATACATCTATTTGGATATTAAGCCTTTATAGTCTTGTGACTGAGATATGCACTTGCACATGAAATTTGATACGTATTATGCATGTGAAGTTCATAGAAATATAAAATATAGGTATACATTTATTTGTATATTACTTTTATAGATGAACTTGCTAACAAAAGGTAGTGACAAAAACTCCTAGGCAATGTCAATAAAGCAAACAATAGACACAGTATCTATGACATTAAGAAGACCAAGTAAGTCTAAAAAAATGAATTCAAAGTTGTTACCGTTTTAATAATTTCTTCTCATATTATCTAAACAAATGATATTTATACAAAACATTTAAGAAATGAAACACAATATGTAACACATCACATTTAATCAATATGTATAAATAAAGGGTTAAAAAGTGGCAATATCTTTATTAACTCGACACGCGTTTCGGCGTATACAACGCCTTCTTCAGGAAAGCCACACAATTATCTAAAAATAAAGAAGAAAAGAGAACATACTCAGATTTCACATATTGTTATCCGTATCTTGACATGTTTTCTCAAGAAAAACCTCTATTTAAACAATTCGTATCTCTTTTTACATATATCCTAAAAAACGTAATGCGTATCAGTAGCAACAATTTGTGTACATAATCTGGCGGTCTTCCTATGTATGACACATTACAATTTTATATTTATCTACGGTGCTATATCTGAGTGCACAGAAATGAACCTTAATGAAAGAGGCCTATTAGATAGTGAAGGCCTGTAACATTATATAGTCAAGAAACAATTAGATAGAAAATAAGTAGTCTATCACTCACAGATCCTGTTTCAATGTGATTAGTTCCTAGTGATTAAAACCTGCAACTCCATAGTTGGTGGATGTTCTTGATTCTAATAAATGGCTGAAAAAAATGCATGTATCACCATTATTATGGACCTGTATAATGGGGTCTGATTATCATTAATGTACATGGTAGCTACTGTTTGTATAAGCTATCTGTATAGTTCCATTTTAAAAAAGAAATTTATTGGGATTTTAACTCGTAAAATATGCAGTTGAAACCAATGAATCAATGTTAATAATTCAGTAAGTAAATTTGTAGCCGTCCTATAGACATTAGGGCAGTCTCATGGGCACTGGTTGTTTGCTGTTTCGAATCAGCTTAACTTTAGCTCTGAATAAATTTACTCCACTCGTTGTTATGTTGATTCAATCTTAATTTTAATTTTTCATCTTGACGATGTTTCAATCACATCCATAATTTCTTTTATTTTATTTTCACTTTATACATGAGCATTATCCTTATTTGTAAAATTCAATTCCAATGCCTTATGGCGTTTTCGCCTTCATCAGGGATAAGCTCTACAAAAAATAAAATGTAAACACCCCTTAATGACTCGTGGTGCCCATGGATATATTGTGATACAATTAATTGACTCTTTTAAGCATAATGCTTGTTTACATATCTGTTATAGTTTGCTAGTGTCCCCTGTGACTATTTCACCACTCTTTACCCCTTGTGACTAACGGCTATGTTGTCTATGTGTTCGATATGTACTCGCCTCTCATTAGACCTTAACGCTCCTGTGACTGCTGCACGTTATGAAAAATCCTTAGTACTCATGCCGCTTAATGCGAGTGGTAAACCTCTTAATGCAACCTTTTTTAGGTTCGTATAGTATTAAGCCTAAATTTTAAACTGCGAATATTCGCGCTTACCTTTATCGTTGCATATCGCGTTTCATTCGCCTCGCTCAGGTAACCACTCACCGTTCGTTCTCACGACTGTGTCTCTACACATGCGCGCTTTGCTTATTACATCTTAAAGGGGCCGCACCCCGCATATGTTATTAGCCCTTCAGTTATGATGTAATAGTAGATGTGTTGATGTGTTGTTTAACTCCTCGTATCTTCTGTACTAAGACTGTGTTAAATCACTTGAAACAAGAACAAGCATTATTGTTCATTGCTCTGTTAATCTTACATGTTGTTAAAGTAGTGATGGCTATTGAAGGGTGACTAGTGTAGAGTATAGTGATAACAGCTGGCATTATAAGATCCTTATAACACATATAGGTTACAATTCATATGATGTGTGCTATTGGAACAATATTATGGTCACAAATAACAATTAACTTCCACTCTTTCATTTAACCCATGCGGTTTCAAAGATCTTAAGTGGTATATCCAGTATCGAGTGATTTAACACCGTCTTAGTACAGAAGATACGAGGAGTTAAACAACACATCAACACATCTACTATTACATCATAACTGAAGGGCTAATAACATATGCGGGGTGCGGCCCGTGGGCACAATAAAGTTTTTGAAATAGGCAACAGCCCCTTTAAGATGTAAAAAGCAAAGCGCGCATTCATAGAGACACAGTCGTGAGAACGAACGACGAGTGGTTACCTGAGCGAGGCGAATGAAACGCGATATGCAACGATAAAGGTAAGCGCGAATATTCGCAGTTTAAAACTTAGGCTTAATACTATACGAGCCTAAAAAAGGTTGCATTGAGAGGTTTACCACTCGCATTAAGCGGCATGAGTACTAAGGATATTTCATAAAGTGCAGCAGTAACGGGAGCGTTAAGGTCTAATGAGAGGCGAGTACATATCGAACACATAGACAACATAGCCGTTAGTCACAAGGGGTAAAGAGTGGTGAAATAGTCACAGGGGACACTAGCAAACTATAACAGATATGTAAACAAGCATTATGCTTAAAAGAGTCAATTAATTGTATCACAATATATCCATGGGCACCACGAGTCATTAAGGGGTGTTTACATTTTATTTTTTGTAGAGCTTATCCCTGATGAAGGCGAAAACGCCATAAGGCATTGGAATTGAATTTTACAAATAAGGATAATGCTCATGTATAAAGTGAAAATAAAATAAAAGAAATTATGGATGTGATTGAAACATCGTCAAGATGAAAAATTAAAATTAAGATTGAATCAACATAACAACGAGTGGAGTAAATTTATTCAGAGCTAAAGTTAAGCTGATTGGAAACAGCAAACAACCAGTGCCCATGAGACTGCCCTAATGTCTATAGGACGGCTACAAATTTACTTACTGAATTATTAACATTGATTCTAATGAGAGGCGAGTACATATCGAACACATAGACAACATAGCCGTTGGTCACAAGGGGTAAAGAGTGGTGAAATAGTCACAGGGGACACTAGCAAACTATAACAGATATGTGTTGTAATTTCCCCTTTAAATGCAGAATTCTGCTAAAGAATGTTGGGTTAGGGTTTGGGAATGTTTGTGTTGAAGCCAGGCAGTTTTATTGTGGAAAAGTAAATTTTGGCATGTTCTGTGTCCCTACGTGTTCCCCATCTTATGTTATGTGTGCCTGATTAATATGCATATGTATTCCCCATGTTTGATTAAAGACGCAATTACAGTTGTGTCCATCTCTAGTATGCCAGTTTCCAGTTCTCGTGAAAGCTACGAGTATTAGGCCTATGTAAAGTTACGTTGCCACGTTTCTCAGTGTGCACGTTATTTAATTGTAAAGTCCCCGTTTCTAGGCCTCAAAAGGGCCCGGACACCAGATTCAGCTCCTGTCTCCTGAGCCCTCGCTGAGGAGCGATACAGCCCCCACCTGTGTTCCTGACCCTTCACTTACTTCCTGCCTCACAGTGCCCGGCTCGGCCTGGCTCTGCCTCTGAGTCTGCCAAGAATATGTTATGATTCTAGTTATCAGTCCAGCCCTCCTTCTCTGCATTCCTAAGCTACTGAATCGCATCAATAGTTTCCGTCATGGTCTAGCCCTTACGTCTCCATGTAAGAGAAATACTGTATTTATGGTCATTTAATATTCTTCAACACGCACTACATGTAGAATAATGCATGCACCAGTCTTAGAATCTGTTAGCCTTTACCCCGATAACTTTTGGATTCTATCAACATGTTCTCCAAACATCAGATACTAGATAGTGTTTGGGTACAGTCTCTGCTCCTAGCGCAGAAGTCATAGCCCCCAGCTTCTCCTAGTAATACGTCATTGTCAGTTTACGCGCACCACTAGGTTAGAGGTTCCGGCTCCTCAGGTAGCCCCCTCCATGTTTCCGCCCCATTTATGACATATTCTGTTACGTTTACATCACATGTCTATGTATACGCCTCCTGTTACACCTACTTTCACCCTTATCTTTCGCGACTGCTATGCACCACACCCACTGCTCCGCCTATTGTATGTACTGCAATGAAACTGTTTTAGTATATATGCTTGTGCACTGTTATTAAAGGTGTGCTAGCTAGCCATCCCAGATCTTGCAGGTTGTCCTGTTCCTGTCCCTATGCTGTATTAAACCTGCATACTCCTACTACCTCGAATCTTGACTCTTATTTATTGAGCTATCTGTTATTACTATGTCCAGTCAAACCTAGATCCGGTATTATTTATTTATATACCACATAATGGCGCCCGAACAGGGACTTGCCCTTTCCCCACGCGCCGGTGAAGCCACGTATGCCCCCTGATCCTCTGCAGCCGTGACGGAACCATACCGTGCACGTGCAGATATTTCTGCTTCAAGTATCCCTCAGGCCCACGGAGGAGACGGAGGTTGCGGTCCAGCATCCAGACGAGGCGGTGGAGGAACGCGGCGAGTCCCGACCAGAGCCCAAGCCGAGAGTCCAAGGTCCGAGGTATCCGGAGGCCCACCCGTAACAGAAGTCCGAAGTGTGTCCGTCCGGCGTCGAAGCAGTCCAGTCCAGTCCGAGGCCTTCCGTTCTTGCTGCCCGGTGAGTACCGTTGCTGGGGAGTATCTAGACAGGGTCAATCTAATTGTCTCTGGTCCGTGGGGTTTGGTGGTACACAGATCCCAAAACGAAGTGTCCACTCCGGTGGATGCGGGTCCTGACGTGTCTCTTTATGAGACCGGTAAGTTTCGTGCTGTTTCAGCAGTGCATCTAGTTTCTGTTCTAGTCAGTTCTGTTCTCAAGAAGATTCATGTATTCTGTTTTCCGTATTCCAGGTAGTATTCTGTCCGAACTGTTATTTTAAATGTTCTTCATGTATTTTAATGTCGTGGTATGAAAGTGGTGTAATTATCGTGTTCATTGTGTATTGTATTGTGTCTAGATTACAGTCCAGTCATGCCGTGGTTTTCCAAACTACGTCAGTTAAAAACTAGAAAAGGTCTGTTAGAAGAAGCAGTTCCTGTCCCGCCTAGGGACAGTCCAGGTCATTTTATGTATCAAAAGCATGGCATAAGTGCCATATTGTATCTAGATTTATGGGTCGAGTACACCAAAGAGTTAGAGGAAAAGTATAGATGGCCCGTATCGGGTACGTGGGATGCCGAGTGCATCATGCGAGTAGAAGAAGCATTATGGAAAAAGAAAGCCAGACAGTCACAGAAAGATGCCATCGAGTTATGGCGCAAAGAATCTCATAAAAGAACCGAAAAAGAAATCAGAAAGTCAGAATTAAGTAGAGAATCCTTAGAACGAGCCCAAGAAAGGGAATTAATCGAGATAGGTGAACGAGATAAAACCGAACAGTCAGACAGACAGAGGCATGCCCTTATTAAGGGTATGTATCCTCTTCTTGCCGAGGGATTGCCAAAAGCGACCCCGGAGACATCCAGCAATTTTCCGCCACCATTAGTTCCGACCAAGCTACGTCACAAACCGACCGCAGCTGATATTTTTCTCTCGTCCTATTTGGACGACACAGTCCCAGAATATGCAAATCCTGTTCCACCAGCTCCTGTAAATAATGTAAATCCTGCTCCTTCAGTCACCGGGGCACCTCTTGCAGTACCTGCTACGGTACCCCCGGTCCAGCCAGTAGTACAAATCCCCGCCACATCAGTCACTCTGCCAGCACGAAGAGTATCAGTCGATGATTCCAGTATAGGGGCCGCAGGAGGAGGTCCTCCTGGTACCCCGCCGCCAAGTAAACGTCTAGGAACAATCGAGTTACATGAACGTGCGTTACAGCGTACACCCAAATATAAGTCCGTTGCAGAAATCAGGCGAGCTCTTACTGAATGCGGTTATGATCCAGTTCCAGGCGAGGATAGTATGGTTCTATATTCCATACGTATAAGACAGGTGTCCGAGTATTTGGTCACCCTACCGAACATGAAAGAAGATTTAGACAGAATGTATCGTTTCATCCGTACAGGGGATGATCCAGAAAGTATTGGTGAAGTCATGTCTCTCAGAAAAGCTGAGATCCAGTTGATGTTATTAAAGTTTCTGATTAATTGTTTAATAAGGGAACAAGATTACCCGTCCAAAGATCCGACAGAAATGAGAACCCTGACCAGGTGGAGTGATAATATAGCCGAGGGTAAGCACAAGACACTCAATAGTATAGAGAGTATGTACAAGAAAATACGTAAAGAGATAATAAGGTTACACGAACAACGTAAAGAAGCACAAGTAAGCGAGAAAGAAAATGACTCTTTTACTGAAGAGGTAGACGACGAGAATACCGCCAGAATAGCGTATGTAGGTAAATCTAGAATTCTAGACCGACATTTACGCCTAGAACACAAGAAAACTGTTCATCTCCCAGCACCAGAACAAGGTTCTCTAGAACAAGTATTTCAAGCTACCGATTACATTTTGAAATCACGAATTGGTTATAGTGAGTTAAGTACTATGCATGAACAAGAACTAGCCCGATCAGCAGTCCGATGGACTACTGATTCTACCACTTTTCCAGACGAAATAGTGGCACAAATGTTTCTGAAACTGCCCCCAGCCGAACAGCGACTGGTGGGTATGTATATGATTCAGCACCTCATCACATTGTATGAGGGTCAACATTCTGATCCAGGTCCGTTACATGATGTCCTGAACGAGTTACTCCAGTATAGATGGAAAGGTTTAGGTACCGATTTAATTAGTGTCATTCTAGAACAGCGTCATAAATATAGAACGTTTTTGAACCCGCATTTTGTTCATGTCTCACCTCCAGAAAGTAAACCATTTTACATAGATAGACAGAATCCGTTACGAGAAGTACACCCAGTCAGGACAGCCGATGGTGAAATGCAACGAGTATTTGTTTACACCCCGATTACAAAGATGGAACTCTTAGAGATGAAGAAATTAATTCCTTGTCATGACAAAGATCCAGCAGGGTTCCACCGAGAATTAAAGGACATGCTCTGTATGGGAGAATACACGTATCCAGATATTATTAAAATGTTAAAAGTCCTGTTGCCCGCAGGGGTATACGAAAAACTCAAGGAAAAAGAATGGGAGGTGAGAGAGAAAAAGATCGATTGGGCAGTTCTAGAAGCTGAAGATAAGATACGAGTACCAGGTACCGGTCTTGGAGAGAAATGTAAAGAATTACCAGAACTGTTAATACAAGTTTTGCCCAGATTATTAGCCACCAAAAAGGAAGACTGGGATGCAATCTCAGCCTGTAAACAGAAACAAGACGAAGATACTAGTGATTTTTATTCTAGGTTCGAGAAATGTTTCATTATAAACAGTGGCTTGAAGACGAGTAGCGAGTCATACCCTCATCTTTTTGTTACTAAATTAGTCGAGAATTCAAGTCCACAAGTTAAAAATCGAGTTTTAAAAGTCGAAAGTACATGGCAAGCTAGTACCCCGTCCCAGATGTTACAGATGCTCCAGCCACCAGAATAGAATCAGAGAAGAGCAAGATCACGAGAGAAAACGTATGAAAGACACGAAAATGAAAGTACTAGTTGCACAATCTGTCCCACAAGACAGTCAGAAGAGGGGTCCGAATCAAGCCAGTCATCCTGCAGCTCCCGTTAAAGGGACATGTAATTATTGTAAACAGCCAGGTCATTTTATGAACGAGTGTGCAGTTCTGAAACATAATATAGCTACCGGTAAAACTAAAGAAAGACCACGTCCGCCTAGACAAGAACAAGTTTCACAGACTTCTCAGCCACAGAATGCACAACAGACAGTTCCAGCACCGCAGCCTATTGCTGCAACACAGCATGTTACACAGCAGATGTATCAGTACGCACAGTCCGAGTATCCAGAGTACCAGCAGTACTCATGAAACAGCCTAGAGAGGGAGGTAGGCTTGCCTCTCATAGAGATTCCTGTAGATCAAGAAGGTCCCTATGTTCATAGTCAGGTACTAGGGAAAGACAGAAAGTTTCTGATTGATACAGGGGCAAGTAGGACTACCATTAGTCACGCCGAGGTTCCAGGGGCTCCGCTCTCAGGCTCTAGAAATATTTCCCTTGGATTTTCAGGAAAGCCTATTGTAAACGAGATATCTAAGCCAGTTACTCTAGACGTAGGTCCATTGTCCCGTACTACTGATCTATTACTTACGAAGTCATGTCCAGAAAATCTGTTAGGCATTAAGACACTGAAAGAATTAGGTGCAGTTATTTGCTGTTCCCCAGAGGGAATACGCTTGTTTTTACGTGACTTCAAGGGTCACTATGTATTACGAGATTTTGATCCAAGATTGTCTAATGTTCCGCAGCATCTATGGGCGCAAGGTCCGACTGATGTAGGTTATATGCAAATCACACCCCATCGTGTGACTCTCAAACCAGGTGTAGTGTTACCACGAATCAGACAGTACAGATTGCCACCTGAGGCTGTAGCAGCCTTATCCAGAATAATTGACGAGCTCATTGCTCAAGGAGTAGTTGTAGAAACTGACTCCAATGTATGTAATTCTCCGATCATTCCAGTCATGAAACGTACTGATCCAAATGCACCCCCAGTATATCGATTAGTGATTGATCTTCGAGAACTCAATAAATGTATTATTCCCCAGTACCCAGTTGTCCCAGATATCTCTTCCCTATTGACAGCCATTGATTCCGAAGCCACATTTTTCACAGTCATAGACCTCAAGAACGCATTTTTCAGTGTCCCCATTCATCCAGACAGCCAGTATCTTTTCGTTTTTGTTTAAATGGAAGGAGCTATAAATTCACACGAGCTCCTCAAGGTTTCACAGAAAGTCCTAGTATTTATAGTCAAGCACTTAAGAGACAACTAGACAACATTCACATGCCAACTGACACTGCCCTGCTCCAGTATGTCGATGATCGACTGATCACAGCCCGTTCTGAACGTGCTTGCGGGCGAGCATCACTTACAGTCTTGTATTTCATTGCCGAGATGGGGCACAAGGTATCCCCTTCGAAGCTTCAATTCTGTGTCCAGCAAGTGATCTACTTAGGCCACTTACTGTCCAAGTGGGGTAGGCAGTTGACACCAGACCGTATCCAGTTAATAGCGAGTCTTCCTCAGCCCAAGACCCAGAAGGAGGTACGTGCTTTTATCGGCCTTACTTCTTATTGCAGACAATGGATTCCTCAGTATGCATTTCTAGCTAAGCCACTGATACAGTTAACGACACAGGAGGCAGCCGTATCGACTGTCCTCCCTTGGACATCTTAACATACTCTTAGTTTCAATGAGCTAAAGAAAGCTCTATGCCAAGCTCCTGTTCTAGCTACACCGAACTACAGTAAGCCTTTTACACTTTTTGTCACAGAACGTGATGGTACAGCATTATCTGTTCTCACACAAGATCAAGCAGGACAATACAAGCCCTGTGCTTATTTTTCGAGCACATTAGATCCTGTAGCCCAGGCTCTGCCTGCGTGCCTCAAGTCAGTTGCAGCCACAGCACTAGCTATCAGACAAAGTGATTCCATAGTATTAGGACATTCCTTGACAGTACAAGTTCCACACTCCGTGGAAGTTCTTTTAAACCGAACACAGACTCAGCACTTGACAATTGCACGTTTAACAGGTTATGAATTGACACTGTTCCAGCCACACATAGAAATCAGACGCTGCAACGTTCTAAATCCCGCTACACTGTTACCGTCAGTTAATCCAAATCCTGCCACACACGACTGTGTGGAAGTAGTTAACATTATGACTAAGCCAAGACAAGATCTGACAGATATTCCATTACCAGATCCTGACCTGACACTTTATGTGGATGGTTCATGTGTGAGAACAAGTACAGGAGAACTAGTAGCCGCGTATGCAGTGACTACTGACACTGAAGTTATAGAAACACACCGTATTGACACTCTCTCTGCTCAAGCAGCAGAGCTAGTTGCTCTGACACAAGCCTGCATACACGCCAAGAACCTGAAAGTTAATGTTTACACAGATTCACGCTACGCATTTGGAGTTGTACACGACTTTGGAGTGCTCTGGCAGGAGAGAGGTTTCATGACTTCTCATGGAACCAAGATTCAGCATGGTCTCCTTATTCAAGCTCTGTTAGATGCCATACATTTACCGACATCTATTGCTATCATGAAATGCAAAGCACATACGAAAGTTACAGACATTATTTCCCAAGGTAATGATCTAGCAGATCGAACAGCCAAGCTTACAGCTCAGACTCCAGACATACCAGTTAACAAGATACCGACATCCACTCTAGAACAGACTACTTGTATGACAGTTAAGGACCCTACTCAAGATGTCATAGATATCCAGTTACATGCTACTCCCGATGAAATCAAGAAATGGTCCGAACAAGGAGGGGTCCAGACAGATCAGGGATGGGTAACGAAGGGTAGAGCCACATGGTTTCTCCCCGACTCTATGGTTCAAGTCATTATCAATACCGCACATAGTCCAGCACATTTAGGAGAAAAAGCTATGTTAGACAGCATCCAGAACATTTGGTTTAACAAGCATTTACGAGCTGCAGCCAAGCAGAAAGTCCGTACCTGTATGATATGTTGCCAGTTCAATCCAGGTAAAAGTGTCCCGGTGGAACAAGGTGGATTCCAGCCCCCTGACCACCCTTTTGAAGTCCTCCAGATGGATTATATTCAGATGGAGCGATGTCGAGGTTTCAAGTATGTCCTTGTAGTTGTATGCGCTTTGTCCAGGTGGACAGAAGCATATCCAGTCCCAGATTACACAGCCGCGACCACTGCCAAACAGTTGGTTCGCGAATTCTTCCCCCGTTATGGACTCCCTAGGGTCGTATATTCTGATAACGGCCAGCCATTTTCATCTGAATTGATGAAACACGTTTCCCTGTTGTTAGGGTACCAGTGGAAGTTCCATTGTGTACGCCATCCTGAAGCAGCCGGTCTCGTAGAGAGACATAACCAGACCCTGAAAATCCGTATTGCCAAAGTCTGTCAAGAAAAAGGTGTAGACTGGTTAGTAGCTCTGCCAGTCGCTCTGTTTTATATGCGCATGGTCGCACATTCCAGATCAGGTCTGTCCCCGTACGAGGTCGTATTCGGCCGCCCCCCTAATATGTGGGGTACACCTAGACCTCGAAGTATTACCGATGTTTCAAGTAATATGCTGACAGATTACCTAGCTTCCTTGATGTCTGCCCTACATTCTTGTCGTTCACAGGTTGCCGCCGCATTTCCAGACAATACCGAGGTGGCACCGCATGAAATCGTTCCCGGAAGTCTGGTTCTTGTAAGGAACTTTGATCGTTCAAGTCCGCTGGAGCCTCGCTGGAAGGAGCCAAAACAGGTCCTCCTGGCCACCCGTACTGCCGTCAAGCTGGAAGGCAGGAAGGGCTGGGTGCATCTGTCTCACGTGAAAAAGTTTTATGGACTAAAGACTGTTTCCAAGAACATTTCCCAGGATTTGAAAGACTGCCAAAGTACTATTCTTAAGGACTGTCCCGCAAAAGACAATGATATAAATCCCTCCCTGTTAGAGAAAACTCTGCAACAGGAGTATAAGAAAAAATTAAGGTCTAGTAAAATAAGTCAGCCAGTTTGATTGTCTAAGTCCTCCCCTAGGTGAAACGGTTAGACCGGTTTCTGACATGTATAATATAGACCCCCATAGTGAGAGAGTTAGTCAAAACTCAATCCGATGTATCGTTTTTCTAAGTTTCATATTGTTTTTCAGCCTTATGACTACCTGCACAAGCTATGCATTTTATTTGTATTTTCCTATTTCTCATGTAAATAAGTCTTCTATTGTTACAGTAGAGCACACGTTTAGTGATCTGCCTCCTCATGAACTTTCTTATCGTCTTGCTATGCGTAATAACTCATTTATCCGCATGTTACATTATTCACACCAGACCAGCAATGCCACTAATTGTTGGGTGTGTGGTCGACTCCCCCCTTTCCAGACACCGAAGGGAGTTCTGCCACTCTTTCCTTATCCATTTTCACATAACGGTTCGTGTGGAGCATGGTCCACGTTAACGTCATCATCAACAGATATGTCCTTTCTTAACAGTACATGTTTTCCAGACAAGCAAGGTTTTCCCCACAGAACAGGGTTAGATCTAGAAAATGAAGTTTATAATTTAGGTAATTATTCTTCGAATTTCATGGTCCTGAATGTTCAGTCTGATACTACTCCAGACTTACCTGCTATGTCAGTACTACCCGTTAAAGGTGAATTATGTGTCCGAAAGAATGGTTCCGTACATGTAGGACATAGTGATTGTACTATTATTGTCAAGTATAGTGACAGCAGGAAATCTATTTTCAAAGCTTTACGTCATTCTTATTTTGTTTGTGGTCAGACCGCATATGTTCGTCTGCCCCTCGATTGGGAGGGAACCTGTTACATTGCATTCCTTCTGCCACCAGTTTTTCTAGCCCCACCTGACTATCATAGGAATTCCCACCTAGTACATACTAGACACAAGAGAGACCTCCCGATTGTCGATTATACTGAAACTGCCCTAGAACAATACATAGATATCAATAAAGGTGTCTTCCCCTATTTAGGTACTGTCGTGAATAGTAAACTGATACGTAGATTAACCAGAACCCTTGAAGCAGTAGTGATTGAGACTACCTCTGCTCTAGGTAACTTAACCGAAGAGCAATCCTTTATGAGAATTGTCGTGCTCCAGAATCGTCTCGTCCTTGACGTCATACTGGCCGATAGGGGCGGGGCATGTAGAGTCATCGGATCTAGTTGCTGCATTTTCATTCCAAATAACGCGCCGTCTGTTTATTCAGCTATAACCAGACTCCATAAAATTGCCCATCTGTTACACCAAAATCCAGGCACCTGGACATGGTCCGGTTGGTTCTGGAATATCATTTCCGCCTGGGGATGGAAAGTGTTGTCCTTTCTAGGTATTGCAGTAGCAATCATATTCAGTTGCTGCCTCTGTATACAATGTGGCCCTGTGATTTGCGGCATTTGTGCTACCTCTTGTATTTCTAGTCCCAAGTCCCGTTCTAAATCCAGTTCCAAGAAAATTCGAGACGAGCAAATGATACTATATGAAATGATAGATGGTATCATGAATATTGATGTTTCCTGATGGAAACGTAGTGACAAGGAGGGAATGTGGAAAAGTAAATTTTGGCATGTTCTGTGTCCCTACGTGTTCCCCATCTTATGTTATGTGTGCATGATTAATATGCATATGTATTCCCCATGTTTGATTAAAGACGCAATTACAGTTGTGTCCATCTCTAGTATGCCAGATTCCAGTTCGCGTGAAAGCTACGAGTATTAGGCCTATGTAAAGTTACGTTGCCACGTTTCTCAGTGTGCACGTTATTTAATTGTAAAGTCCCCGTTTCTAGGCCTCAAAAGGGCCCGGACACCAGATTCAGCTCCTGTCTCCTGAGCCCTCGCTGAGGAGCGATACAGCCCCCACCTGTGTTCCTGACCCTTCACTTACTTCCTGCCTCACAGTGCCCGGCTCGGCCTGGCTCTGCCTCTGAGTCTGCCAAGAGTATGTTATGATTCTAGTTATCAGTCCAGCCCTCCTTCTCTGCATTCCTAAGCTACTGAATCGCATCAATAGTTTCCGTCATGGTCTAGCCCTTACGTCTCCATGTAAGAGAAATACTGTATTTATGGTCATTTAATATTCTTCAACACGCACTACATGTAGAATAATGCATGCACCAGTCTTAGAATCTGTTAGCCTTTACCCCGATAACTTTTGGATTCTATCAACATGTTCTCCAAACATCAGATACTAGATAGTGTTTGGGTACATGTCGCCCTGACTCTCCAGACTTCAGTCTCTGCTCCTAGCGCAGAAGTCATAGCCCCCAGCTTCTCCTAGTAATACGTCATTGTCAGTTTACGCGCACCACTAGGTTAGAGGTTCCGGCTCCTCAGGTAGCCCCCTCCATGTTTCCGCCCCATTTATGACATATTCTGTTACGTTTACATCACATGTCTATGTATACGCCTCCTGTTACACCTACTTTCACCCTTATCTTTCGCGACTGCTATGCACCACACCCACTGCTCCGCCTATTGTATGTACTGCAATGAAACTGTTTTAGTATATATGCTTGTGCACTGTTATTAAAGGTGTGCTAGCTAGCCATCCCAGATCTTGCAGGTTGTCCTGTTCCTGTCCCTATGCTGTATTAAACCTGCATACTCCTACTACCTCGAATCTTGACTCTTATTTATTGAGCTATCTGTTATTACTATGTCCAGTCAAACCTAGATCCGGTATTATTTATTTATATACCACAGTATCCTGGACCGACTGCTGGAAGACGTGCCTCCCTGGTGGGAATTCGATAAAGCTTATTCCTGCTCAATCAATCTTGTTGTTGACATTACATTACTGGCGACGATCGACCCACCAGGAATTTAGGGACCCAGCGTAGGAATTTATGGTGTTTTGCCATCTCTAACGGAATAAGGTATTATTATTATCTCATGGAAAAAAGGATTTAAACGCCTTGGAAATGTTGAGCAATCCTTGATAGTGCCGTTTTTATTATGGAACTTATATCGTTTTTCTCCACTCGTTTTTTTTTTGGGATGTCATGAAATAATTCATCAAACCTTGTTTTTGGCATTTTTTGAAAAGAGAAACAAGCGTTACCTTTTGCATCCTCGAGCTCTGCTGTGTTCTGCTCGGACATTCTCTTTCCTCAGCCATTCTGAAGTGCAGGATGTGAGCAGAGCAGCTCAGCCTTGTGACGTCGTTACGTGCGAGTGTGAAGGAAGGAAATAAATGGAAGCCGAGCTGGTACATGAAGTACTGCTCACGTTGTCTAATTCCAATTCCAGGAAATGACAACTGTGAATCGTGTTCAAGCACATTTCAAGGTTGCACAGACAGCGTTTAAAGATAAGTAAACGGCATTACGAATAAAGAGGCAAGTCTGAACTTATTTCTCATAATGGAAGGAGTTTTCTTTTAAAAAGGCAAGTTTTAATTTATGTTACAAAGCGGAAATCGATATTTTGAAGGAAATATTTGGATTTATCACATAAGGTGAAGATAGAGAAGATATTCACAAGCCTCAGAGTTATTTCTGGACAAAATATTTATTTATATTTTAATTGGCCCATTTTAACCACAGTGTTGTTTTAATTAGTTATTTTAGATTAATATTTTGGCTTGTTTTAGTTGAATTATTTTTTTGCAGGATGTCAGCAGCAAGTGGAATGAACCAACCTCCTCAATTTTTAAGTGAACAAGGTGAGCCAACGTTGCCATGGGAGAAATGGAAACCAATTTTTGACTCTTATTTACTAGCTATAGGTGGTGAAAAGTTTTCGGCAGTAAGGAAACAAGCAGTATTATTGAACAATTTGGGTATTGAAGGTAGAAACATTTACGACAGTTTAGATCCTATACCCATTGGGAGAGGAGCAGGTGAACCCAGTGATGTTTATGAAATGAGCGTTATGCTTCTAAAGAATCACTTTGATGCACGCATTAATGTTGTAATGGAGAGACATACGTGTACAGGGAAAGACTGAACGTGTTGGAAATTATATAGCTGCGCTTAAGTCCCTTGCACAAACTTGTGATTTTGAACAACTAACTGATTCTCTCATCCGTGATCAACTTGTGCGTTGCACGAATGATCAAAACATTCAAAAGAAATTACTATAAAAAAACTGTTTGAAAGAAGCTTTACTCATTGTTGAAAGCGAAGAACATACCTCCACTTGGGTGAAAGAAATAAGGAAGGTACCCAACCAAACTGATCTTGTTTCGTGCATTAATGATGAGAATAAGGATATTTTTCAACCTGAAATAAATGTAGCTGCCGTTAGTAAAGTTCCTTCAAAACAAGAAATATTTTTGTGAAAAGTGATAAACAAAAACAAAGTTTTAACTTTAACAGAGACAGTAGATTCAGGTGCAACAGGTGTGGAAGTGAGAGACATGGTCCGAATTATCCTAATTGTTTTGCAAGGTCTACCACCTGTAGAAATTGTGGAAAAAAGGGGCATTACGCAAGGATGTGCAAGAACGCAAAAATGAATTTTATAGATGAGGAAGAAACGTCTACTCAGAATGCAATTCATTGTATCACTGACTTATTTTCAGTTAACGATGTTAAGGAAGTAGATTCTGATGTGGTGACCATGCCAACTTGTAACATTTATGTTGCAAATAAGGTTGTACCAGTTTTGGCAGATTCTGGTTCTTTATTCACCTTAATAAGCGACGAATTTTGGTTTTCGACTTTTGGTATGGATAGAATTGAACTTTTGCCTCCTGATATCAATCCAGTTGGATATGGACGTAAGAAGATCGATTTAATGGCTACTCTATTCAAACCATTGTTTTTAAAGATAGAGAAACAGTGGGGAAAGTTTATGTTGCAAAGAGAGGGGACAATCTTTTGGGTTAGTGTGGCATCTTGAACATCTTAGTTATGCAGCCTGTTGCCAGGTTGCCACATGCATTAGAATGCTCAACACAGATTCTGTAGCTGTGATGATTAGACTAGCTAGACAGTTGAACTTGGACCTTGCTACTGATAACTCTATATCCTGTGGATAGGATCCTATTATATAATAAATACTTATTTCACCTATTATCCACGTTTGAACTTCTTTACATTGGCGACGGGACGGGATTTATGAAGAAAAGAAGAAAGGATCTCAACAAGGATACAAAGAAATCTTCTTTTACCTCATTTTGAACTTTATCAAAGGTACTGTTAATTTTTACTTCAATCTTACTTGAAACTTTCAACCTTCATGGACTAAGGAAACCTTACTCCAAAACACCTTGTACTCATTGTGTGGAATGAACTTATTAACAAGACTGCTTGCCAGTTTACTGTGTGCACACCTAAAAGACTGCCTCCTCACAGCGCTGCGCTATTTGATACTTTTCTCTAGCACACGCAGTGCTCATTCTGATAATTGATTGCTGGCATAGTGTTTGTTTACGGTGAGAGTTTAAGCGCAGCTTCCAGCGCTTCTGCCCGTGTGTCTACAAGCATCACATCACTCTCACAACCTGACAGCCCCGATCTGCCAGCTCTCACGCTCCAGCGCGCCTCCATTAACGATCTCCAGCAGCTGTGTTCACCACCAAGGAGCGTCATGACGCGTTTTCCATGACGCAGCAGCCATTTTCTTGTTGAAAACCACTGATTCTTCGCAAATGGCACGAATTTAATTTATTGAACAGCAGATTCATCACCACTTTAATATTTTCATTTTAAAACGTTTTAAATGGTTTTCCTCATAGAAGATTCACACAACAACAGGTATTGAACTAATTATTTCTTAATTTAAAAAAAAAAAAAGAAAAGAAATGAGACACTGAGACTACATTTATTTATTTAAAAAGAAAGAAGAACAGAGACACTCAAGTTAATTTTACTTTCTAACTGTATTCACAACAGAAATTTTATTTCAGATTTAAAAGTACTGTAATGATTCATTGTTGTTAATTTTAAAAAGTTTCACTTTCTCCCATTCGGGGTAGCTTTGGTCAAGTACACATAATGCAGAACGTCACAGCTCCTCCATTTTTCCTACAAACTCCTGGAGATCCCCCCATTAAATGGAAAAAGTGGTGTAAGGTATTTGAAAGGTATGCAAAAGTGTGTGGGGCCAACCTTAGTGCGGAAAGGAAAACAGCTCTGTTATTACACTGTTTGGGAACAGAGGGCCAGGAAGTATTTGATCATTTGCCAGAGATACAAGATAGGAATCTTAATGAATATGAAATCTGTATTGCTATGTTAGATAAACACTATCTTCCGAAAGTTTCTACTATCTTAGAAAGGTATCATTTTGGCCGCAGATTACAACAAGAAGAAGAAAGCATAGAAAATTATATAACTGCACTAAGAAAATTGGCATCATCTTGTAAGTTTGCTGCCTCTTCTGATGAAAGAATAAGGGATCAGTTTATGCTAGGTTGTAGCATAGAACGTGTTAGAGAGGAATTATGGCAAAAGGATGAACCTGATTTAGATGATGTGATTACCATAGCAAAGAGGATTGAACACTCTATTAAGTGTGTGGATGTCATAAAAAAGAATGGTGAAAGTAAAACCAATAGCACTGTTAATCTTGTAAGGACCTCAAATGCTAATAAGGAAAATACTAACCAGAGAAGTAGTATGAGAGATGCAACTAGTAACAAACCTCTCAATGTTAAATCAGATAAGAAATTTGATTTTACACAAGTGAAATGTTTTAGATGTGGCAAAATGGGGCATTTTGCTAATGATAGACAATGCCCAGGATGGAAAGCTACCTGTGGAAAATGCAAAAGAAAGGGGCATTTTACCAATGTTTGCAAGGGAAAGGAATATAAAGGCAAAGTTAATGAGATTTATTATGATTTTGACGATACAAATGAATATGATGAGAATGCTGAGTGTGGTCAAATTCTAGTTCAAGTAATTTTCGGTCCTCAGCCTAAAAACTGTCCTGTTGATGAAATCTTAGTCAATGGTCATCCTGTCAAAGTATTATTTGATTCAGGGGCAAAAATCACCATTGTAGCAAAAGAATTTTATCTAAAATACTTACAAGGCAAAATCAAGATATTTCGTCCAGATATAAAACCACTTGCATATGGTAGGAAACCCATAGAAATTTTAGGATACTTTCAAGGAAACATTAATTACAAAGAGAGACTCGCTGATTCAAAAATCTATTTCTCACAAAAAGGAGACAATATTTTGAGTTGGTTTGTTCAAAAAGATTTGGGTGTGATGTTAGATCCAAATTCCTCTCCTCCCATAATCTTAAAGGAGTTACCCTTTGTCAACGCAGACTCTGTCAATACAAACCAAGTTAGTGATAAGCCCTTCTCAGATAACTTAAAAGAGAAATTCCCTACTGTCTTTACTGAGAAATTGGGTTGTTTGAAAAACTATGATCATCACATCAAATTAAAGAAAGATGCTGTACCCGTTTGTTGTAAAGTACGTAATGTCCCCATAACTGTTAGAGATCAAGTAAAAGCAGAATTGGAGAAATTAGTCAAGGAGGGTATCATAGAGGAAGTTGAAGCAACTCAATGGGTCGCTCCGATTGTAGCCGCCAAAAAATCGGATGGCTCTCTTCGTTTATGCATAGACCTTAGAGAATTGAATAAGAACGTAATAGTAGATCACTACCCTTTACCAAAAATTACAGACATGTTAATGTTGTTGAAAGGAGCAAAAGTTTTTAGCACAGTGGATTTAAAATCCGCATATCATCAAATAAGACTCCATGAAGAATCAAAAGACCTGACTGCCTTTGTAACACCATTTGGCACTTTTCGCTTTGTGAGGCTTCCTTTTGGGCTGGTATCAGCTGCCTCAGTTTTTCAAAGAGCTTTGGAAGGTGTCTTAAAAAGTTTGGAAGGGGTAAGAGTGTACCAAGATGATATTCTAATTTTTGGGAACTGTGATGAAGAGCATGATCAAAGATTACTTGGTGTGTTACAACGTTTGTGTGAATCTGGTCTAACAGTAAAATTGGAAAAATGTAAATTTAAGAAAAACTCCATAGACTATCTTGGACACACAATCTCAGGAGATGGTATTTCACCGAAAGCTGGTCTGATTAACACCATGGTGAAAATGTCCTCCCCCAAGAACAAGGAAGAATTGATTAGTTTTCTAGGTATGGCAGAGTACTATAACAAGTTTATTTGTAATTTTGCTTCTTTATGTGTATGCATGAGATCGTTGCTAAAAAAGGGAACTGAATTTATATGGAGTGATGAATGTGAAAAAGAATTCACTGCCTTGAAGAGTAAATTGAACAATGCCCCCAAATTGAATAGCTTTGACCCAGAGAAGAAATCTGTTCTAATAACCGATGCAAGTTTAAAAGGATTAGGGGCAGTTTTAACACAAAAGAATGAAAGAAGTGAGGAAGTCATTTTGTTTCTGTCAAGAAGTTTGAGGGGTCCAGAATTAAGATATTCTGTAGTAGAACGTGAAGCGTTAGCAGTATATTGGGCCATAAAGAAATTGAAAAACTTCTTGTGGGGAAGTACTTTTGAAGTGAGAACTGATCACAAACCGTTATGTGAAATCCTAAAAACGAAAGGGATTGATGCTGTTTCCAGTAGGATTACAAGATGGGTTGTAGGATTACAAGATTATGATTTTAAGGTTAAATACCTACCAGGTGTTGAAAATAAGGTAGCAGATGCCTTATCTCGCCTTGTCTCTCAAGAAGATTTAGATCTAGAGGAAGATTTGGAAGGTGAAGATGAAATGGTTTGTTCAGTTAGTGAGGGTGTTATTGATAAGTGTAAATGGTTAGAAGCCTCACAGAAAGATTTGACTCTTATGGAAATTTTGAAATTGATCAAGGTTGGATGGAAGATCAAACCAAAAGATGGAGACTTACTAGAGAAATATTGGCATGTTAAAGATCAGTTATCTGAACATGATGGATTACTTGTCAGAGGTACTAGACTAGTTCCTCCAATATCTATTAGAAGTGAGCTCATTTCATTAGCTCATGATGGGCATATGGGCATTTCAAAGACAAAAGGGAATTTGAGAATGTCATACTGGTGGCCCAACATGGATTTAGAAATTGAGAGAAAAATTAGGGACTGTATAGAATGTGCTTTGAGTGAGAAAGTAGCGAAGCCCAAGGTCCAACCCATGATTATCAGAACACTTCCAAATGGACCTTGGGAAGAAGTTGGCCTGGATATCCTTGGACCTATATACTCAGCTGGGTCTGAATGGTATGTCTTAGTTTTAATAGACTTCTTTTCAAGGTGGCCAGAGATTGCTATCACTCGTGGCATAGAGTCCAGACATGTTATACTCTTTTTAGAAAAACTTTTCGCTAGGGAGGGCATTCCCAACATCATTTTGACGGACAATGGAAGTCAACTTGTCTCTAGGGAGATGGAATCATTCTTGTCTAAACATGGTGTTAAACATAAAAAATCGTCTCTCTATCACCCAGAGACGATGGCACCGTGGAGAGATTTAACCGTGTGCTCAAGGAGACAATTAGAATGTCTAAATCTGCAGGTTCAGATTGGAGATCTGATATTTTTGATAAAGTTAAGCTTTACAGATTATCACCGCATGCCACCACAAACAAAACACCCTTTGAGCTTTTCAGAAATAGATGTCCAAATACTTTGGTTTCCCCACCTTGGGTGAATGATTTACATCTCAAGATTCCTAGTGAAAGTGAAGATTGGAGGGTAGGTCAGGAGAAAAAGTTACAAGCTAGGAAAAGAATTCATGATTTAAAACATTCTGTAAAACACACGGTAGTGCATGTGGGTGATTGGGTGCTTATAAGAAATCCATGTAAGAAGAACAAGATGTTATCTACTTCATTTTTGAAGCCCATTCAGGTCATCAAGGTTTTAGCTAATGCTGTCAAAACAACTGATCATCGCATCTGGAACTTGAACAGAGTTGTGGTGATCAAGAAAGATTTTGTTGACAATTCCAAACCTACTATGTCAAGTTCTTCACCTACAGGTACCTCATCTCATCGGACTATGGCTGGTCCTGTCATCACAAGGAAATCTTCAAGGATTACACGTATACCTACTCATTTGAATGACTTTGTAAGATAATGTTTTCTGTTTAAATTTTATCTGTTATAAGGAGGGAGATGTGTGGCATCTTGAACATCTTAGTTATGCAGCCTGTTGCCAGGTTGCCACATGCATTAGAATGCTCAACACAGATTCTGTAGCTGTGATGATTAGACTAGCTAGACAGTTGAACTTGGACCTTGCTACTGATAACTCTATATCCTGTGGATAGGATCCTATTATATAATAAATACTTATTTCACCTATTATCCACGTTTGAACTTCTTTACAGTTAGTGTCACCAAAGGGACCTTGGCATCACTTTAAATCCGAATGCTCCTGAACAGGTTATGTTAGTTTCTCAAGGTAGTGATGCGCTTGATATTTTTGAGAGGTTTCCAATGGTTTTCAGTGGAAAGCTTGGACTTTTAAAAATTTGTAATCATTAAATAATTCTGAAAAACAATGCAAAGGCTGTGGTGCATAAGGTAAGGAAGGTTCCTAACCTCATGTTGAACCCACTTCAGGAGGAAATTGAGAGAATGTTAAAACTAGAAGTAATAGAAGAAATAGAATCTTCAGAATGGCTCGCACCGATTGTTTTGGTGCCCAAGGACAAGGGAAGCAAAATTAGGATGTGTGTAGACCTCAGGAGTTTAAATAATTTAAAATGGGTGGATAGGCAACCGCTGCCCAATACCAATGAGATTCTGACAAAAGTGGGTGGTTCTAATGTGTTTAGTATCATGGATTTTTCTGCCGCATATCACCAGGTAATGCTTCATGAGGATTGTAGGCACCTTACATCATTTGTTACTCCGATAGGTGGTTACAGATTCATCAGAATGCCCTTTGGTTTAGCGAGTGCTGCTGACTGTTTCCAGAGGGTTATGAAAAATGTTTTATCAGGTATTGATTCCGTCCTCTTTTTTCAGGATGACATTTTAGTGTATGGTAAAGATGGGAGCGAGCATGATGAGATTTTATTCAGAGTGTTATCAAAGTTAGATGAATGTGGTTTAACCCTGAGTCGTGAAAAGTGCAAGTTTAGACTCAACTCTGTGTCATATCTTGGTCATTCAATTTCCGGGGAGGGTATTAGCCCCAAAGTTGATTTGGTCGAAGCAATTTTACAAGCCCCAACTCCATGTAATAAAGACCAAGTAAAATCCTTCAATGGATTGGCTGAATACTATTCCAAATTTATTCGTAATTTTGCGAGTGTTATGCAACCCATTAGACTTCTTTTAAAAAAGGGGGTCATCTTTAAATGGGACTGTGAGTGTGCCAAGGCATTTGATTTTGTAAAATCAGAAATTGCGAAAATGCCAACTTTAGGACATTTCGATGTTACTAAGAGGAAAATGTTGACTACGGACGCAAGTTTGAGGGGATTGGGTGCTGTCCTTTCCCAAATTGTTGATGGTAATGAAAGAGTAATAGGTTTTGCTTCTAGGGCACTTAAGGGGACTGAAGAGCGTTACTCAGTGATAGAGAGAGAGGCTCTTGCTTGTTACTGGGCCATTAATCACTTTAAGTTTTACTTATGGGGTTTACCATTTATTGTAAGGTCTGATCACAAGCCTCTTGTACATTTGTTTACGTGTCTGAATGTTGAGTGCACAACTCCTAGGATCAAGAGGTGGGTTGAGGGACTCATGGAATACAATTTTTGTGTGGAATATTTACCAGGCCTTAGGAATGTTCCTGCTGATTTTCTTTCAAGGTTGCCGTTAGAAAAGATCTTAGTACTTGATTCAGATTTAGTGCAGCATAGTGTCTCATGGGTGAAAGAATCAGCGATAAATGAAGAAGAGTGGAAGAATTGTTTTTCAAAAGATTTAGCTAGAGTGGAAGTCATGGATTTTACCATAAATGGTTGGCCGTTGTTAAAAGATGTTAGTGATGTGGCTAGAGGTTATTGGAATGTTAGGGACGAGTTACACATTACACAAGGTGAGTTGTTTGGTGGTGATAGATTGGTTCCTCCTTTGTTGATGAGAGAGAAGATAATAAATTTGGCACATGAGGGACATCTTGGACGCAGCCTTACCAAAGCTAGAGTTAGAGAGTCATATTGGTGGCAGGAATTAGACCGTGAAGTGGAGACTGTTGTTAAAGATTGCAACATTTGTGCAGGGAATGATAAGTCAAGGAAAGTGAGAGTCACCCCACTTTCACCTGTTGCAATTCCAGAACGTCCTTGGTCGAAATTAGCTGTAGACATTGTTGGTCCTTTTGACAATTCAGCGCCTTCTGAGAGATTTGTTGTGGTTTTAGTGGACTATACGTCAAAATGGTTATCTGCATGTTGTATGAGTTCTGTTCTGAGCAAAAATGTTATTGAGTTCTTGAAAGATGCTTTTACATGTGAAGGGGTTCCTGACATCCTAGTGTCTGACAACGGAGTACAATTTACATCGCAGGAGATGACCAATTTTTTGAAAGATTTGTCCATTACCCATCACAAAACTGCACTTTATGCTCCCCAGGCCAATGGCCTGGTTGAGAGCATGAATAGATTAATTAGAGTGTGTGCCCAGAATGCTTTTGAATCAAAAGTTGCCCTAAAATCCATTCTTAGAGAAAAACTTTGGGCACACAGGAACACTCCTAACAGTGTGACGGGCATCTCACCTTTTAAAAGTTTGAAGGGGAGGGTGGCTGGTTCAAAGTTGAATCCTTTATGGTTGAGTGTGAAAGACAGAGGTTGTGTTGTAAATAATGAGAGAGTTACAAATTACCAAAATAATTACAAAAAGAGATTTGATTTTAAAAAAGGTGCGAAAAAAGTATTTTGGAAGGTGGGTGATTCTGTTTTTATAAAGAAAGCAGTGTGGTCACCAAAAGGTGAATCAAAATATTTTGGACCTAGAAGAATTGTGGAAGTTATGAGAAATGTTGTTAGGCTTGAAGGGGGTGATGTATGGAGCATGTCTCGTTTATCACATTGTGCGAGGGAGGATGGTAGGAGGGTTAGTTCTGAGAATATTGTGAAAAAGAATAGTTTTAATAACTTGATGCAGAACATCTCTTCACGCAGCTCTAGAATTAGAAGACCTCCCTTGTATTTACAAGATTATTGTGTTACATGATTCTTTGTTCCATTATCATACACATGTTCATGTTTTCTTGCTCATATTTTAGTTTAATTAATTTTGTTTTTGGTTTTTATCTGTTTTATTATAATAAGGGAGATGTGTTGTAATTTCCCCTTTAAATGCAGAATTCTGCTAAAGAATGTTGGGTTAGGGTTTGGGAATGTTTGTGTTGAAGCCAGGCAGTTGTATCCTGGACCGACTGCTGAAAGACTTGCCTCCCTGGTGGGAATTCAATAAAGCTTATTCCTGCTCAATCAATCTTGTTGTTGACATTACATTAATATGTAAACAAGCATTATGCTTAAAAGAGTCAATTAATTGTATCACAATATATCCATGTCCACCACGAGTCATTAAGGGGTGTTTACATTTTATTTTTTGTAGAGCTTATCCCTGATGAAGGCGAAAATGCCGAAATGCGTTGGAATTGGAATTGAATTTTACAAATAAGGATAATGCTCATGTATAAAGTGAAAATAAAATAAAATAAATTATGGATGTGATTGAAACATCGTCAAGATGAAAAATTAAAATTAAGATTGAATCAACATAACAACGAGAGGAGTAAACTTATTCAGAGCTAAAGTTAAGCTGATTGGAAACAGCAAACAACCAGTGCCTGAGGAGAGTGCCCTAATATCTATAGGACGGCTACAAATTTACGTATCAGCATTACACTCCAGGCGGGGAGTGGTTCCTAAGGAGGACGGTAACAAGCAAGAACACTAACAAAATAAGCAGTGCACGACCTACCATTTAAGCCATTTAGCATCATACCCACCACAAGGCCGGGAGCACGCCCCCTAACCAACAGAACGAGATGCAGTATGAAGAGATTACACATTCAACTGAAAGTAGAGCGGACACTTTCGCATTTTCAGCTGAAGCTAGCGAACAAATATATTCCTTAATACAAGAGGAGTCCATGGAACACACATTTACAAAGAACAAGGAACAACAAATTAAACAATTATTATATCCAAAGCGGAAAGAGATTAACCAACGCTTACATGCTAGCACTATGATCCAATATCACGACACGCAGAAGATTCCGAGGGGCCTTCGCATATCACTTAAGCCGTCGTCATTCAAAAACGCTCAAAAACTCCCTGAAAAATGGTATGCGATATTAAATAAATGCATTTTAGATTTAATTCTTTTGATTATAGAAGAATTATCAAAAATATTGGAGGAACTGAGAACAGACATAGCAAAGACAAAACAAGAACTGGACAAATTGGCTTCACCGGAAGAGCTGAGTAAGATAGTGGAAGACATCAACAATCAATTACTCAAACACACGCAAGAAGTAAATGAGAGAAAGATTAGAAAGTACAGGAGAGACACCCTTGACTATAAATTGGAAGAGGTTTACACCTGGGCCGAAATATATGCTAGGAGAAGACAAACGAGAGTATACACATCACACACAGACACATCATCCAATGATAGTGAAAAGACGACAGCAGACAGAACTCGTCCTCAAAAAACCACTAATGTACAGGAACCAGCAGGAACATCAACAACCGGGCCTTTTTTAGAGAGAGGCACTGGGGAAAACAAAGACCCAGGAGGGGACACGGTAAAAGAAAAAGAGAAGGGACAGCCGCAAACCAGAAATGTTACGGCCAAGAAAGACAAGGCCAAGAAACAACAAACATAGAAGATCATAAGAATTTAGTTCTAAACATATCAGATTGGAATTTACCCAACAACAGATAAAAACTTTACAAAAAGGCACGTCATACGTACCCACAGCACATACCAATACCCTAGAACTGGAAGTCAGTTTGTTCAAACTGACTAGAAAAATGCGATTGAGACACTTTTTTGATAATGTAATTATGGAAACCAGACAGGAAGAATACCAACTGAAAGGAATACAAGCAACAAGCACATATATGACACCAATCAGCCATAAGACTATTGACCTATTTGAGGAACTATGTAAACAAGACAATGGGAAACTAAACATGACAAAAAAAAGGAAAAACCGAATCATGACAGCAAAAGAATTTGGGACTCTAAATTCAATAGCAAGTAACAAGGAAATAATAGGCCAAAAGGCAGACAAAGGGGGAGCTTTGGTGATTCTTAATAGGATATATTATGAAACAGAAGTCATGAGTCACCTATCAGATGAAAACATCTATATGGAAATAGATTTCAATGCTACCACCGAAATCAAAAGAACATTGCAATCTATTTTACAAAAAGCCAAAGACAGAGGGACAATCAACGCAAAAACGATGAAATATATAATTCAGGACAATCCAGCAGGCCCCACGTTTTATATGGTACCAAAGGTACACAAAGACCTGCACAAACCACCATGTCGTCCCATAGTATCTACTAGAAGAAGTGTGCATGAACCAGTCGGAAAATTCCAAGACAAATACTTACAGCCATTGGTAATCAAGACCAAATCTTACATAAGGGACACGACCGATTTTTTAAACAAATTGAAAATCGTAACCACAACAAACCAACAGACACTGGTACTAGCAACCATTGATGTTAAAGCATTATACACGTCAATCCCTCACAGAAAAGGTCTGGAAGCGATAGAAAAGGCACTACTGCACAGTGAATACACAGAGGACTTACAAATCTTTCTAATGGAGCTAATGGAGTTCACGCTCATGCATAGTTATTTTTCTTATGACAAGAAATGGTATATCCAAAAGAGTGGAACCTCTATGGGAAACTGTACAGCACCAGCATATGCGAATTTATACCTGACAGCATTTGAAGAGGAACACATTTATAATGCAGAAGAATGGAGCACCAACATGAAGATGTACGTCCGGTTCATAGACGACATCTTTGTAATATGGAGTGGTACCAGAGAAACAATGCAAAATCAAGTGGAAAGACTGAACACAATAGATTACAGGATACAATTTACGTGGGAAATAAAAGAAGATTGGATTAATTTCCTAGATGTTGAAATCACACAGACCAGTGAAGGGTTTACGACCAACCTTTACAGAAAAGCAACCGATAGAAACAACTTGTTAAGATTCGACAGTCACCACCCGCCATCATTAAAAAGACATCTCCCTTATTCTCAGTTGCTAAGGGTAAAACGAGTGGTCTCGGAACCCAACCAATATAAGGAACAAACCATCAACATGATACAACGTTTCCAGGATAGAGGAAATCCAGCACAAATAGTCAAACAAGCTATACAAAGATGCACCAATAAAACCAGAGAAGAGCTGTTAATATCAACACCACGACATAAAGAGAATCGCATAACATGCGTTAGCAAATATTCAAACATGAGTGTCCAGTTTAAATCCATAATTAAGAAGCATTGGACAATGCTTACATTGGAACCAGATTTCAAAGAGACATTTGCGAAGGAACCGATGTTCACGTATACCAGGGCTAAAAACTTGGGAGAACTAATAAAGCAACCGAAAGATGACACACCCAAAACAACATATAAAGGCACTATACCGTGTGCAAACTGCAACAACTGCAACAATATCATTAGAGGTAATGAGATTACACACCCCATGAAAGGAAACAAAATTTTGTTGAAGGTAAATGCAACATGTGACACTGCCAGTGTCATCTATATGCTTAAATGCCCATGTGGCAAAATATACGTGGGACAAACGGACAGGAAGTTCAAAATAAGACTTAATGAACACAAAAGTAATATTCGAATGAAGATGTTGAAATCTACCATCACAACCCACTTTCTGGAGGCGCAACATCACGTCAGCCAACTGAGAACATGCATCTTGGAGGTAGTACCTAAGAAGGAAGGAATGGACAATAGGAAAAACCTCCTCAAAAGAGAGAACTACTGGATATACCACTTAGGATCTTTGAAACCGCATGGGTTAAAAGAAAGAGTGGAATTTAATTGTTATTTGTGACCATAATATTGTTCTAATAGCACACATCATATGAAATGTAACCTATATGTGTTATTAGGATCTTATAATGCCAGCTGTTATCACTATACTCTACACTAGTCACCCTTCAATAGCCATCACTACTTTAACAACATGTAAGATTAACAGAGCAATGAACAATAATGCTTGTACTCTTTTCGAGTGATTTAACACAGTTTTAGTACAGAAGATACGAGGAGTTAAACAACACATCAACACATCTACTATTACATCATAACTGAAGGGCTAATAGCATATGCGGGGTGCGGCCCGTGGGCACAATAAAGTTTTTGAAATAGGCAACAGCCCCTTTAAGATGTAATAAGCAAAGCGCGCATGCGTAGAGACACAGTCGTGAGAACGAACGCCGAGCGGTTACCTGAGCGAGGAGAATGAAACGCGATATGCAACGATAAAGGTAAGCGTGATTATTCGCAGTTTAAAACTTAGGCTTAATACTATACGAGCCTAAAAAAGGTTGCATTGAGAGGTTTACTACTCGCATTAAGCGGCATGAGTACTAAGGATATTTCATAACGTGCAGCAGTCACGGGAGCGTTAAGGTCTAATGAGAGACGAGTACATATCGAACACATAGACAACATAGCCGTTAGTCACAAGGGGTAAAGAGTGGTGAAATAGTCACAGGGGGCACTAGCAAACTATAACAGATATGTAAACAAGCATTATGCTTAAAAGAGTCAATTAATGGTATCACAATATATCCATGGGCACCACGAGTCATTAAGGGGTGTTTACATTTTATTTTTTGTAGAGCTTATCCCTGATGAAGGCGAAAACGCCGACATGCATTGGAATTGGAATTGAATTTTACAAATAAGGATAATGCTCATGTATAAAGTGAAAAGAAAAGAAAATAAATTATGGATGTGATTGAAACATCGTCAAGATGAAAAATTAAAATTAAGATTGAATCAACATAACAACCAGTGGAGTAAATTTATTCAGAGCTCAAGTTAAGCTGATTGGAAACAGCAAACAACCAGTGCCTGAGGAGAGTGCCCTAATATCTATAGGACGGCTACAAATTTACGTATCAGCATTACACTCCAGGCGGGGAGTGGTTCCTAAGGAGCACGGTAACAAGCAAAAACACTAACAAAATAAGCAGTGCACGACCTACCATTTAATAATTCAATAAGATCATTAACAGATAAGGACTGTACTCTGTTTGGTAACAGTGTGAGCAATCATCATGCTCCAAAATTTGGACTGATATCAGCAGACCGAAAAACTGAAACTGGTTATAAAAATTTAAATATCTAACATTAATCTATCCCAATTGGTGTTGATTCAGTGGGATTATACATGTTCATTGAAAACGGATAAATCACAATGGCGAAAAGGAATTACCTGATAAAAATGCGGTGCACCGAAGGTGCAACGATCGATGTATCATTAATTTTAAAATCAACGGTTTCAGGAAAAGGTCTGATGTCTACAAAAAAGAATAAAAAAATACTATTTTTGATAGTAAATTGATTAAAAAGAGATAACGATATCCTTAACATAGATATAACTGTGAGTTTCCATAATCGTATGATCTAAGGAGAATTTTTAAGACCAATACCTGGTTATCAGACAAGCCTAGTGTAGGTATATTTGAAAAGCGACCTGGTCCCGCTAAATATTAAAATCAGTAATTTGATATCCTGGAAAGCCTCTGAAAGAACAATACACAATCTATTGTCAAAACGGAGACCTTTATGAGAGAAAAAAGGACATATATATTAATAATCGGAGAAACAGTGAACCCCATAGTTACCTTGCGATAAAAGAGATTCAACTAAGAAACTGGAAGAAGCGCTAGATATGCAATAGTGTTCCAAATATGTAGCTCAATAGCCATACACAGTAAAGGACTTATCTAAAAAGGAATGTAACAAAATATATCTATGAACGTGTATAACTACAGCTTGAGAGTAAAACAAGGTCCCTATAACTATAAACTACTATGTACCTGATAAAAGGAGGCTTCAGGTAGGACCAGGCTGAGGATGGCTGTCGATAATGCCTTCGGAAAAGAGTATAAAATGTGTTGGTGCCATTCTACACATTATATACTCTATGGCTGGTCACATGATAATCATGTGATCAAAGTGATAATGGTCAGAGAAAACAGGCTATATTGAAAAACATAGAAACTTTATTATTCTGTCCGACAAGATTTCAAAGACATATCAAACTACTTGGTTTTATAGATGTCAATTACGATAATAACCTTATATCATATTAAAAAACCTACTAGCCAGATCAAAAGGTACAGAGATATGTATACATGGTTTCAGGAATATGGTGAGACCTACAGCTGAGATATGTGATGGGTGTGCCTGAGTGATTGCATGACTCCGTGGGTAGTGCTTAGGTGATTGTATCAGTGTAAGGGTAGTAGCTGGGTAATTGGAGGAGATGATGGATAGTAACTGACTAATTGGATGAGTGCAGGGGCAAAACTTGAGTGCATGGATATGTGCATGAATAGTGCCTGAATGCATTAACCGCATGCGTGCGGGTGGAATTCCGCCCGTACGCTGAGATTTTCAAAAGCGCATGTTACGTGACGAGCTGGGCTCGTCATGAGCGTGCGAGGAGGCTACCTCATGACGAGCCCAGCTCGTCATCAGCGTCGAAGGGGTTAATGAGTGCATGCGTAGTGCCTAGGTGAATGAATGAGTGCAAGAGTAGTTCCTGGGTGATTGAATGAGTGAAATCATAGTGCCTGGGTAATTGGAAGAGAGGATGGAGTGACTGGCTGATTGCATGAATGCATATACGTGCTGCCTGGGTGATTTTATGAGTGCATGGGCAAATTGAATGAGTGCAGGAGTAGTGACTGAGTGCATGGATGAGTGCATGGGTAATTGGAGGAGTTCAAGGGTATTGCCTGGGTTATTGCATGATTGCGTAGGTAGTGCCTGGGTGATTGTATGAGTGCAGAGATAGTCCCTGAGTGATTGCATGAGTGCATGGGTAATGCCTGGGTGATTGCATCAATTCAGGGGTAATTTCTGGGTGATTGGAGGAGTGCATGGATAATGCCTGGGTGCATGGAGGAGTGCATGGGTAATGCCTGGGGTGCATGGAGGGCTGCATGGGTAGTGCCTGGGTTGTTCGGAAGAGTGCATGAGTAGTACCTGGGTGATTTCAGGAGTGCACGGGTAGTGCCTGAAGGATTGGAAGACTGCATGGGTACTGCTTGAGTGATTGCATGAGTGCAGCAGAAGTGGCTGTGTGCATGTATTAGTACATGGACAGTGCCTGATTTATTGTATGAGTGCATAGGTAGTGCCTGGGTGATTGCATCAATTCAGGGGTAATGTCTGGGTGATTGGAAGAGTGCATGGGTAATGTCTGGGTGCATGGAGGAGTGCATGGGTAATGCCTGGGGTGCATGGAGGGCTGCATGGGTAGTGCCTGGGTTAATTGGAAGAGTGCATGAGTAGTACCTGAGTGAATGCATGAGGGCCCGGGTAGTGCCTGGATGATTGGAAGACTGCATGGGTACTGCTTGAGTGATTGCATGAGTGCAGCTGAAGTGGCTGTGTGCATGTATTAGGACATGGACAGTGCCTCAGTGATTGAATGAGTGCATGGGTAGTGCCTGGGTAATTGAAGGAGTGCATGGGTAGTGCTTGAGTTATTGCATGAGTGCATAGGTAGTACTTGGGTGATTGCATGATTGCAGGGGTAGTGTCTCAGTTATTGGAGGAATGCATAGGTAGCACCTGAGTGATTTTATAACTGCATGAGTACTGGCTGGGTGATTCGAGGAGTACATGGATGGTGCCTGGGTGATTGGAGGAGTGCAAGGATAGTGCCTGGGTTATTTATGAGTATATAGGTAGGGCCTGGGTGATTGCATGAGTGCAGAGGTAGTGCCTGGGTGATTGGATGAGTGCAAGGGTTGTGCCTGGGTTATTGCATAAGTGCATAGGTAGTGCCTGGGTGATTGCAGGAATGCAGGAGTACTGCCTGTGTGATTGGAGGAGTGTATAGGTAGACCCTGGGTGATTTCATAAGTGTATGGGTAGTGGCTGGGTGATTGAAGGAGTGCATGGGTAATGCCTGGGTATTTGCATGAGTACAGGGTAAATGTCTGGGTGATTTGAGGAGTGTATGGGTAGTGCCTGGGTGCATGCAAGAGTGTATGAGTAGTGTCTGGATACATGGAGGAGTGCATGGGACATGCCTGGGTAATTGGAGGAGTGCAGTGCTTAAACGTAAAAGTTAACAGACTGCACTTTACATTTGAAACAGACACCTACATTTTTGTGGTGTACTTCAACTGTACATTTCCCCAGACTCATAGAAAATAGCCTAACCACTAATCCCTCTGCCAACATGTTTTAAAATTCAGTTTTGTGCTGCAGCTTCACCATTCCAAATAAACCTATCACATGTCTCTGCCATGAGTCTCACCATATCCATAAAAGCATGCATGCTTGTATCTATACCTATTGCCACATATCGGAATTTATGGCAAGTACAGACATACCTCACTCACAAGAGCATAGAGGCATTAAAACTTGAAAGACTACACTTAACATTTCAAACACAAACCTAGATTTATGCGGCATACTTCAAGTAAAGTTTTACACAGACTCTTATAAAGTACCATAATCACTAATTCCTAAATCACCCAATATATCTTAAACATCACTTTTCTACTTCTGCTGCTTCACTATTCTACTAGTACTCAGGTATTGAGCGTAGCCAAAAACAAATCAGCAACCCTTCACATGTCTCTGCTATGTCTCACCATATTCCTGAAAACACACATAAATATGTACGTACCGTTTGCTAACAGCATCATATATAAAAGATGTATACGTCTATCATCTTCAGACACATAACACGTACCACAATACATGTGCAAGTAGAGACATAACTCAGTCACACCAACCACATCTTAAAACTTCCCAGACTACACTTCAAATTTCAAACATACACTGAAAATTATGTAGTATATTTCAAGTGTAGCTTTACACAGACTCATACAAATTACCCTAATAACTAAACTCTCAGAAAACATGTCTTAAACCTCACTTTTGTGCTCCAGCTTTATCATTCTACAACTGCTTAGAGTGTTACACCTAGCCAAATACAAAGCAGCAACCATTCACATGTCTCAACTGTAAGTCTCACCATATTCCTGAACGCATGCATGCATATGTCTGTACCTTTTTCTACTGGAACCATATATAAATAAAATACACAAAAGATGCATAAATGTGTTTCATACATTGGCATCTTCAGATACATAACACGTATCAGAATATATCTCCTAGTAGAGACTTTTTTCAATCACAACATTATGCACACCTGAGAAATTCACAGACCACACCTCCCATTTCAAGAAACACCAAAAAATATGTGGCATATTTGAATTGTACCTCTCTGGAGACTTATAGAAAGTAGCCTAATCACTAATAACTTATATCAACATTTTTTAAACCACACTTTTCCGCAGCAACTACACCATTCTACTACTACTCACAGTCTTGAGCCTAGCCACATGCAAAGCAACAACACCTCTTTGTTATATATCATGCATCCACAAATGTACAAGACCCATGACAATACATATACAAGTAGAGACATACTTCAGTCACAAGTTCATGCACACCTTAAAACTTCACAGAGTGCACTTCCAATTTGAAAGCAACGCCTACATTTATGCGGTATACTTCAATTGTAAATTTCAACACTCATTTAGGCTTTGGCGGCCAGGACGCTAAGCTCATGTACAACCGAATTGATTGTTACCTGATTTTCTCCGTGTTTTTAAAACTCTTTTAAAATTCTTTAAAGGGAATTGTTTGGGGGGCTGAATCGCTGTCTTTTGGGAGCTTAAACTTTTTTGCTGCAGCATCCATTGGACTGCGGCTATTGTTAAAATCTCATCACTGAAATAGTCAGTTTTTAAGTTGTGTGCTTGCTGCTCTCTGTCCGCCCGCACTCAGCCTCAGTGAACTTGCACCTCACTGGGATGGTGACGAGGTTGGATCGTGTAGGGACTGCGCTTCCGTCTGGCCATTAGGACAATTGCCTGGGCCGGAAGTTTGCAGGGTGCATTTCTGCCTTTGATGGTGCACCGGGGGGATTTAAGCACGGACGCACAGCAGCTGCGCAGTGGGCGCGTGCAGCGGGCGCGCCAAAGGCAAGCCTGTCTGCGCCCATCCGCGCCTGGCCCGGGCCCAGGGCCAGGGATGCTGTCGGTGTAAGGACCCACTCTGAGTTTATCTCCAAGACGACGTATACTGGGGAACAACTACGAGCTTTTAACAAAGATGTTAGGTGCAATGCACTCATTGATACTAATGCTCATCGCAATATGGCTCATTTTAACTGTGAAACCTGTGGGTACTCATGTAATAGTTTAAAATCTCCACAGTCTTCAGTTAGTTCTAAACAATTATCCCCTGGAAAATCAGACTCCATGTCCATATTAGGATGTCTTATTGACGCATGATCATTGTGTAAACATGCGTCTGAATTTGCTCTTTTTATCGAAGCAGAGGGTATAAATGTAGCATTTATTACAGAGACTTGGGGAGACGTCGCAGCTGATCCTGACTTAGCGCTGGTGGTCCTTCCTGGGTATACTCTATATAGGCAAGATAGAGTTGGTAAAAAAGGGGGAGGACTGGCTGGCCTGTTTCCTTGCACTTGGAAAGGGATTTTTACCTCCCAGCACAATGACCCACATTTGGAGTCTCTACTTTTTAAATTGATAATTGGTAATCATTATACCTTCAATGGTCTGCTATGTTACCGAACGCCAGGCTCTCGCTCTAGTTTTTTGAAGGACATTGGCTTTGGATGTCCTGTCTCAATCATCAGATTTTACGCTTCTGGGGGATTTTAATGTTCATCTGGAGGACCCTCTGGACAGCGATGCAATCTACCTTTTAGACTTTGCAAAGAGCATGGGTCTTACCCAGTGGGTATCTGGTGACCCGCACTTGACAGATCATCTGTTGGACGTAATGTTTTCTAATAATGACCACCTGAAGTGTCTTCCACCAATACCAATCAGATCACAAAGCTGTCATATTCTCATTTCAAAACCTTCATAAAAAGAACATAATAAATAGACAACGGAAAACGGTCTGTCCTTGGAACAAATTAAATGTGGATATGTTTCAAAATGATTTAATACAAAATATTCCACCACCATCAGATGACCCAAAGGAAGCTGTAGCGGCATTTGACGAATGGTGCAGGAAATCAATTGACCAAAGTCTACCAGTTAAATGCATCTCCTGTCATAGGTCTGGACCTTCGGAGCCATGGAATACTGAACAACTTAGGCAATAAAAACAAAAATGTCGCCGTCTGGAAAGGAGGTGGAGATTACTTCCCGATTTGGAAAACAAAGCTGACTATAAATCAGCCTTATTGGATTATATAAATCCCTCATCAGTAAAGAAAAAAATAGTTATTTTACTACGGCAATATTGACAGCCAAAGATTCATCAAAAGAACTTTTTTCAACAATAAAGAGATTAGCTGAATGTGTTGTGGCTACTGACTCTCCTAAAACTCAGGAGTTTTGTGAAAGAGTGGCTACATACTTTCAAGAGAAAGTGAAGGAGGTGTATGACAGTTTCACTGAGCCAGTGGTCTATGGAACAACTGCTGTGTCAGTGGACCCACAAAAATCTGAAATTGCACGCATTGCGTCAGGCAAGGACCCAGCAAAATCTGAGACTGCATATACTGTGTCAGGCATATATACTGAGGTTGGCAGCAATAACAATACTCCTGAACTATCCACTTTTTTCCACTGACATTGGAAGTGACAACAAACCTGTTGAAATCGATTAAATCAGGTTCCCCATTGGACCACTGTCCTCCTAAAGTCTTTCACCTCTTACCTAAAACATTTGCATCTTATCTGATGCCTATTTTTAATAAAATGTTTTTATCTGGCATTTTTCCTACCTGTTGGGAGCTGGCCTCTGTGCTCCCTCTTCTGAAAAGCCAAATTTAGATGACACTGATCCTAAGAATTATCATCCGATTTCTAGACTTCTGCTACCTGCTAAAATGGAGGAGAAAGCCATGAACAATACTCTGTCTGAATATATTGAAAAAAATGATCTCTTCGATGATACTCAATTCGGGTTTCGCAAACATCATAGTACCGAATTGGCACTAATTACAGCTTCCGAAATGATTAGGCAAACTGTCGACTCGGGGGGCAGTGCAGCACTTGTGCTGCTTGACCTCTCGGTGGAATTTTGGAAGTTCTGAGGAGGATCGGTGTCAAAGGGAAGGCTCTTATCCTATTGGAGTCATTTCTGTCTGGTAGAGAACAGTTTGTAGCTCTGGATAATTTCAGGTCACCAAATTTTACATTACCCTGTGGGGTACCGCAGGGATCATCCCTGAGCCCCACGCTTTTTAATATTTATGTTGCAACACTGGCAACATTGATTAAATCTCTGGGGTTCTCTGCTGTCTCCTATGCGGATGATACGCAGATTATCGTCTCTGTGTCTGGATCTCCCACTGATACTGTGATGCAGTTCCACTCCTGCCTTCACCAGGTGGGAGAATGGATGGCTACCAACTTTCTGAAACTGAACTCCAGTAAGACGTATGTGCTACTCTTAGGGGCTCATACTAATTTTTGGTCGCCAGATCTTTGGACCCTGGAATTGCGACCACTACCCACACCAGTGATCAAGGTTAAGAACTTGGGAGTCACTTTTTACTCTAAACTGTCCTTTGAACATCATGTTAATCAGGTCACCTCCCTCTCTTTTTATACTTCAAGAATTCTTCGGAAAATCCTTCCATTCATTCCAGCTGCGCTTCGCAAGCTGGTGGTCTCAGCACTGGTCCTGTCGAGAGTCGACTATTGCAATGGGCTCTTTATTAATCTTCGCAAAAAAGGCCAAGCCAAACTTCAGGTTGTCCAAAATGCTGCGGCTAGGCTTTTATTGAACATCCCAAGATATAAATCAGTGTCTTGGGCATTGAAGGATCTTCATTGGCTGCCAATAAAAAATCAAGCTCTATATATTGTTTTTAAGACCACTCAGGGCATAGGACCAGTTTTTCTGAAACGGAATCTGTTGTTCTACATTCCAGTTCGTAACCTTCGCTCATCCGCGTCTAATGATCTTGTTGTTCCCAGGGTGAACAAATGTTCCTGGGGAGGGAGACGTTTTCTCTTGGCTGCCTCTAAGATGTGGAATTCTCTCCCATAACATTTCAAACATGAGAACAATCTGTTAGCATTCAGGAAGGCTTTAAAAACCTGGCTGTTTAGCTGTTGAGATCTGTCAAACCACAGCCTCAATGAGTAAGTGCCTTGACACCTTCGGGTAAATGTTTAGCACTCTATAAGTTGCCTTTTTATTTCATTTCAACATACTAATACTAACTACCATAGTCGCTAATCCATCTTCCAATATACACATATTACTATACACAATCTATTTCAAACAACATTTAAGTACAATCAAACAAATTACAATACACATCTCTACATTTAATAATATATTTCAAACATCACAGTTCTTGAATAATTTTGAAACTTTGAAAACAAAGCTAATACAAAATACCCCTCACAAATTTATAACTCACCTTCAAATATTTTTTGTGGAATATGAAATATCAGAAACTCATAAAAGATTTTCCTATGCACACAATCAATGTAATGCACCACTCTCAACAAGGTAAAACCAGTAATGGCCAACTTACCTTCTCTTTCTCCATACAAATAAATGTAAGTAACAAATCACAATAATTCCTACATTATTTCAAACTGTGGAATACATTTCTAGTGGTTAAACTCCTTAACCCTTAACAACTGACTTCTAAAAGTGCCTAAACTGGTTCTAAAATTTTCTGGAGACACGACTCCACCGTGTACCATTGCGATGTAGCCGGAAATTCATACAGGAGTTCGAAAACGTATTACTAATAATACTAGCATTATTTTTTAAGAACACACCACTTCTAAACATAGTACTGATTTGGGAAATCTTACTTTAATAACATATGACTTATATATAAATTACAATTCCATATTTTAAAACCACAGTTAACATTCAACCCTTTCTCCATTTCGACTTAAGCCCAGTTTCCATAGTAACAGTTTCTGCACCATTCAACTGAACAGGCAGGTCACAAGTTCACCATATTTTCAAGTTCAGCACAGCAACTTGCAAATGCAAACAGCAGGTGTGGTTGACTTTTGCAAAATATTACCTTATGCTATCTACTGTACCTTTCAAACATTTCTTAATAACCAACAAAAAACATACTTTTTAAACAAAGTAACATGCACCCTATTTTTGAGTGTACAATATTCATAAACAGCCAATCAATTATCTGCTAATTAAAAAACAGCATCTTGTCCACCATTTTAGATACCTCTCGTTCTACCAACTGACTGCCTCAGCTACAGACATCTTTTCATTACTTCCAGACATCCCTTCAAGATGCCTACAGTATGGATTGTTGGGCACAGCTATTTTTTCTGGTGCAAAAGGTATGCTGAACGCAGAGGTATTGACTAAGACCTAGTTTTGCAAAATGTGGATATTAAATGGATTGCAAAGAGAGGATTAAAGTGGCACCAATTGATGCCTTTAGTTAAAACCTTTTTGCATTGCCAACTCCCTGACCTCATGATTGTGCATTGTAGTGGCAATGACCTAAGTATATTGACCGGGGTAGGTCTGGAAATGCTAATGAAGGACACCTTTGCACAATTGATGTTACTTTTGCCACAAACTGTCTTTGTATTCTCTAATATATGCCAAAGATAGAAATGGAAGTGGTCAAATCAATTCTGTCCACAGATTGAGAAAGCTAGAAAGAATGTCAATAAAGCTGCTTCTGTTTACCTCAGAGACCATAGGATGTGCTCCATCTATAACAACAATCTATGTTTTGATATGGATGACATCTGCAGTGATGGAGTACACCTCACAGATCAAGGAAACAGAGTCTTTCTCAACAACCTAAAGCAGTGCATCCGCACTTACATGTAGCTACAAAAAACTCATAATGAAAACAAGAGCTCTTTTTAGATCCACCCTATAACACAATATGGAATCTATGTTTTTTTACACATACCTACTCTTTTTTAAATTGGTTGTGGATTTGCAAACCCGTCGCTAATCTGAAAAAGCATAAATTCAATGTACTACAACACAATACACTTTTCAGGTCCACCTTTTATTTTTAATTTTATATCTTTTTACTAACTCTATCAATTTTAATCTTATCATTAATGTCAATCACACTACCTCCATAAAGCAACTCACAAATGCAATACTACCTTCTAAAATATATACTACTAAATTATTTATTTGAGGTGGATTCGCGAATCCAATGTGACGTTACATGGGGGGGCCGTGCTGAGAGCCGCGTTGAGGTCGCACCTCCAAAACAGAAAGAAAGAAAAAACGCCCAACTTCCATTATTTGGAATCCACCCTGGGCATTACCTCTTAAAACAAAATATGATAATAATATTACAGGAGGGCGTGACCCCCCTTCCCTTGGCCCCTTTCGGCCCTGGGGATCCCATCCCCGGAGCATAGCCAACTATTTTTTAATTATTTTTTCATTTAATTTTAAAGGAGGGGTACTGCGCAGCCAACCTCCTGAGGCCCTTTTTAGCCCTGGTGACCCCATCCCCCGGGGCTTTGCCTCTGTTTTTTTTTTAATAAGACGGGAGGGGGCCACATGGTCCCTCGTCCCTGGACCACTATTGCCCACAGGGACCCCATTCCCCAGGACTGACCCTCATATTGGAGACCGTGGGGGGAGCCCCAATACCCCCATGGTCCCTGCTGGCTCCCCACCTCCTGCGGGAGCCGGCATTGCTTTTGGACAAGGGGAGTTGCAACATGCATGAAGCAATCTGCTTTTCTTCATGGAAGCGAGAGCAGGTTTTCTGCTCTCGCTTCCATGAAACAAAGCAGTGTTTGCAATGTCAGGGCAATGCCAAAGCCGGAACTGGGGGGTGGTGGTCCCCAGGGCCAAGGAGGGCTCCAGGAAGGGGGCTTCGCGACCCCACTCCCAATGTGCACATTGCCCCAGTTAGGCGGTGAGTATTAGCAAGGGGGATAGCCAATATAGTGCAGAACCTGGGAACAATTATATGAAACGAACAGTGGTTCTGCCACAACACACTTTACAAAGCTAGAATGTGTTTTTTATTCCTTTCTAAGTTAGGATGTCAGTCAATGCTATACATAATAGTCTAAACACATAAAGTAAATAGCACAAACTATGTTATTCATTAATTTATTTTAAGCAAAAAAACAGATCATAAACACATATTTGTCTAGTGTAAGAGGTGAAAAAAGTGTATCAAATTCATAACATAAATACATAAATGACATTAACAATAAAGCATGGAGAAAACAACATGGAGAGAAAAAAAACATTTAGGCATGGAGAAAAAACAAGTAATCATTCTCAGAATGACCTAGAAATTATTCCTAATCATTTTCACTGGTCAAAGTGGAATGTAAAGCTAGATAGGAACATCAAACGTGGGTCTTCTTCAGGACATATGAAAATAGACTGTGTGTAGCCTCAATACTATGGTTCCAAAGGAATCCAATAGGCGGACACCTTATTCAATTCGAAAGAGCTTCTGAATTGCTCCTGGATAGATAGTTCCTAGATGGATGGCAGACAGTAATGGAATGGTCACACTGTGCTCTTCACTCATCTATAGCGTCATGCGCTCAGTATTGTCAATGATTGTTTGAGGCAAGGATATTCCACTGTAGACATTTAAAACCGGTTTGCGGTGAAGACAAAATCTGAAGACTTGTAAGTTTATCTCTGATAGATTAGGTATCATTCATCTCTCAGTTCGGTATGATTTACAACTTGAAAACTTAAGTCCCGGTATAATTAATTCCTGTGGGCAGCTTGCACATCTGTAAACACGTCATGTCCTTGAGAATGATTATGAATAATTTCTAGGTCATTTTGAGAATGATTACTTGTTTTTTCTCTGTGTCTGAATGTATTTTTCTCCATGCTTTAGTGTTAATGTCGTTTATGTATATATGTTAAGAATTTGATACTCTTTGTTTCACCTCTTACGCTAGACAAATATGTGTGTATGACCAGTTAGGTGATGGTTCCCGGGGCCAGGGGTCCGCAACGGACCCCCATATTTCCATACAGAGTGCCCCGGGGAGGTGGTGGGCCCCTGGGCAGCGTGGGGAGGCTCAAGCCCCCCCACACTAATTAGTTCTGAAAGCCCCAGGGAGGTGGCAGTCCCTGGAGGCCCCGCCCATATTTTAGTGAAGCCCCGTGGAGGTGGTGGTCCCCGGGGCTTGGGTGGGCCTGCATGCCCCCGCACATTATTGATGAAACCTCAGGGTCCCCACTAATTAATTCAACATTGCCCCAGGGACCTGGCCCACCCAGGGGCTTCAAGAAACAAAGCGTGGGAGCCTGCACTTCATTTTTTTCTTATTTTTTCAGCTGGATGTGTGCACCCAGCAGGACTCCGGCCAAAAAATAAAACAAAAATAGTTATGGGGGCCCTGGGGGTTTCAACCCTGCCCCCTTTTCTTCATTTTAACCTTTTTTACCTTTTTCTTGTGACTCGGTTCTATTGAGCCACAATATGGCTGTCAACACTTTAGAGTATGGAGTGTTGGAAGCCAATCAGAATAAAGCTTGTGGTCAGGAGGGTTCGTGAATCTTCCTCACCTACCAGATATCAATATTTATTATTTTTGAATTTCGCAGGAACTACTTAATGGATTTACACCATTTAAAAAAAAGGTCACTTTCTGAACCAAGAGCTACCTTTTTGCCAAATGTGGTGTAATTCTGTTCAGCAGTTCGGGCTGTAGCTTTGTCTAAATTTTCCTATGGAAATTAAAATGGAGAAAATGTGTTTTGGGACCACCCTTTTTTCTTAGCCCCCACTCAACAAATCACCCCTAAACTTTCAATACAGGAGCCGACCAGAGCGCCACATTAGTTTTGAAAATTTCGCGAAGATTCGTCAAACGGCGCCAAAGATATTGGCAAATCAAAAAAATATTTTTCTATGGAAACTAGATCCTAACTATAACTACCTCCTGGCGACCGCCAGCAGGTAATATATATAGACACACACACACACACACATAGAGACACTGGTGACTTAAGAAACTAAATAGTGTACCCTGGTCTGAGGATCGCATTCTTATAACCATAGATATTACTTCTTTATATACTAGCATCGACCACAAGGACGGTTTGAAAGCAGTATAGCATTATCTGTGCAATATACCTATCAATATGTACAATCACAATGCTATGTTCTTGGAGATGATCAGTTGGTGCTTACATAATAACTATTTCTTATTTGGAAAGGAATTGGTTCTCCGGGTGACCCACAAAACAGGACGGAGGCTCATGTTATTAGTTGGATGCAATACATCGATGATGTATTTGTAGTTTGGGAGGGATGCAGAGATAGCGCAATGCCATAGGTACGGACCGGGCCGAAATTTCCAGATATTTACTCCTTTATTCGCTGTGCCACCATAACATTTCTGCTCCCAAGGGAGCCTTGATCACATGACGTGAGGTGTTCAGAGGCCACGCCCCTTTTTACACCTCTCTGCAACATAGCTCTGCGGCACTTACGGGAGGTATCTGGTGGGCTAGTTGGCCATCAAGGGATCCTCAGGACTCAATGGGAATTAATCCCCCAAATTACAACGTGCCAGGGGGTGCGTTTGCACAGTGGTGCAGGGAGGGGCGGGCCAGACATAGCAAGTAAGTATGGGCGCCAAATCTGCTCTGCTCGCAAAATTTGTGAATTTTCGGCAATTTCGCGATTTGCGAAATTGCCGAAAAATTCACCAATTCGCAAGCTGGCGGATTTGTTTTTTGCCCCACAGGAAGCAGTTAAGGCTCGAGTTGAAGCTAACTTTGTAACCTTTTTAGAATGGCGCCGGCAAGCTGCCAGAGTGCTTGCTGGCGCCATTCTAAAATGGTTACAAAGTTAGCTTCAACTCGGTCACCTGCCTTAACTCTGTAAGTGCTTCCTGTAGGGCCAAAAATTTAAACTCAACAGGAAGCACTTACAGATATAAATAAAGCAGGTGCCCGAGTTGAAGCTCAAATTCAATAATGTTTTAATCAGCTCAAAACATTAGTGAGCCTGGTCGAGGCTGGACAAGTGTGCTTTAACCCCATATCTGCCGTCGAAAAGTATCTGTAATACCCGAGGGAGGTCTTTGCATCCCTGAGTTTCTCAAGCGCAATCCCCGTTCCTGTGACCAGGAGGCTGCTTTATCCTCACCTGCTGCCCTGCTAGCTCTCTGACCCTTTATACACAAGAGGCATGTGAACACGCATAGAAGCCCCGCACCACACACTAGCGGTACCAAACGTCTTCTCGCCCTTTCCCAATCCCAACTATGATGGACAGTTCACTCAAGGGACCTCGGTACATTTTGGTGCGGTGGCAAGTTTCAGGCACACATGGTCAGTGGAGACAAATCTTCTGGCCCTTTACACAGCTGCAGTGTAGGAAAAACACTATCATTTACCCAACGAGGTAGCACTTACTGATTAGCCAGTAGAAAGTACTCCAGTTGAGTAGAGGTATTGCACAAAACGGTGGCATCTTCGTGGATAACTATGCAGGGCAGGATTCATTCTGGCACGAGGCTCCTGTCACAAAAATTAAACCTCAACAGGAAGCACTTACATATATAAATAAAGCAGGTGCCCGAGTTGAAGCTCAAATTCAGTAATGTTTTAATCAGTCCAAAACATTGGTGAGCATGGTCGAGGCTGGGCAAGTGTGCTTTAACCCCATATCTGCCGTCGAAAATTAGCTGTAATACTCGAGGGAGGTCTTTGAATCCATGAGTTTCTCGAGCGCAATCCCTGTGTAGTTCCGGTGACCAGGAGGCTGCTTTCTCCTCACCTGCTGCCCTGTTCGCTCTCTGACCCTTAATACACACGAGGCATGTTGACACGCATAGAAGCCCCGCATCACACACTAGCGGTATCAAACGTCTTCCCCTCCTTTCCCAACTATGATGGACAGTTTACTCAAGGGACCTTGGCGCCTTTTGGCGCGGTGGCAAAGTTACAGGCACAAATGGTCAGTGGAGAAAAAACTTCTGGCCCTTTACGCAGCTGCAGTGTAGGAAAGGCACTGTTGGACTTGGCCCTTTTCCCGGAATTTTTTCGCTTTTCGCTCCCCTAATTCTGGATGTCCCCCCTCGTAATAAAGTTGTATAGGCCCTGTGAGATTGAAATGCCATGGGTAATGTTAAAATCAATGCTAGGTGCAGGTGCCCTCTACCCTCAATATGGCTGCCACTGACCCCTGTTACTGCAGCGTGGTCTTGTTAAGGCGCATTCTAGCTGCCAGGAGCTAGCTGAGACCCCATACATTGTTGCCATTCCGGCCTGCCTTGCCTGCCCACAGTTAGAGTAGGGAAGCTCCTGGCACCTTCTAGAATAGGGGCGGAGCCTATTTTTGCCGCCTTAGAGGGTGGTCACCTGACCTGGGGCTATAAAAGGAAAGGGAGGGAAACTTTCCAGTCAGTTGGGGCATCACTGACCTGGGGGACCCACGCAGGAGATTTAGGCGGTTTGGCCTAGTCAGGGACCTATGCCACTGGGAGTGACAGGGCTTAGGTGCTGCCTTCCAAGTTGAGTGAGGTACCCTGAGCTAGCCCACTGATCTGGCCCGGCAGGAGGGGAACCCAGGGACCATCTACAGTGACCTGATGAGGATTCCTGTCAGCAGCCCTCAACTCAACGCCCCTTCAAGAAACAAGAAGCTATCGACAAGGGTGCCAAAACCATCAAGCGCCAAGAAGAAACCTCCCTTATTACCACAGGACTACTGGGGATCAATCAGGTACTGGGCTGTGCTACACCTGCGCCCCCCCTGACTTCACCGGGGCCCCTGCGCTGTCCTGCCTGAACCCCCAGACTAAGCTACCTATCCTGCTGGGACTGCAACATTGCCCGCCCTGCCTACTCAGCACTCTCCTACTGTTGTGTGGCAAATCCTGATGAACCTGCTTATTTGCCCCCAAGAAGCGCTGTAGTCTGCTGTGCCCTCACAAGAAGCGTGGGGCCTCTGAACCCAGCTGCTGGCCCGATCGCTGTGAGCGCTGCTGTCATTGCCCCCGAGGCGCTGTGTTACCAGCGTTATTGCCAGAACTGCCTTGGTGCCCTCCTACGCTGTGCCGCAGCAAGAGACCTTCGTGGTGCCTCCCAGTTCGCTGGACTGCCCAGAGCACTGTGACCCTAGGTACATTAGCTGCCTCAACCGCTGTAATCCCCGACCTGCTGGTGCGCCGTCTAGCGCTGTGCCTGCTCCCAGCAGCGCTACCTACCTGAGGCGCTGACTAGCCCCACTCACCGCCGCAGCCCGGAGACTCGCTGGTGCTGCCCTGAGGAGCGACGACACTGCCGTCGTGTTGCTGAGGGCCGTAGCCGGCTCAGAAGAGAGTTGGGGAAGGCGCTGTCCTCCGGTGCGCCAGGGCCCCCAGTCACAGCCGCGGCGGCCCCAGAGCCTTGAGGGAAGCCGCCGCGCTTCAAGAGGGTCGCGCTAGGCCCAAAGAGGCCAACCTCCCGGCCTCACGTGACGGGGGCATTGGAAGAGACTCCTCCCCCGCCGCGCTCTAATAGGCCACAGACGTCGCGCCCCTGCAGGCCGCGCTACCATAGGCGGATGCGGGAGCGCCCTCTCACCTCATTGGTCCCCCATGCGCTGCTGGGTCACGGAGGTCCGGGACCCGAGGAGAAACCTGCGCCGGGGCTCAGAAGGAGCCCGGGAGCCCCCACCTGCCAGAGGAGGCCAGGGAGGGCCTGAAACCGACGAGGGGGCTCCTGAGTCAGCGTGAGCCCCCCTCCCTCTACTGGTAGGCAGAAACCTGCGCAAGGGCCCGAGGGGGCCGAAGAGAAAGGGAAATCCCCGGGGGAGGCCCTGAGATCGCCCACCCCTGGGGGAGACTGTTGTCCCCCGTTGTGCCCACAAGGCTTCTGGAGCTGGGCAGAACGCCAGAATTGACTGGTGAGCCCTTAAAAGTTAACCCCTGACTAGGGGAACGTGACTTCTTGTTGCCTGAGGCCTGGCTTATCTTTGCCATAATGGAATGCTCTTTTAGGCCTTAGGTATGGCTAAGTCTAGGTTAATGTAATGTTCATTTTAGCCTGATGCATAGTTTATCCGGGCTTAAGGAGATGTTCGCCCTGGCTTAATGCCTTGTTCACTGTTGTCTAATAAAATGAGGAAATGTTGAGTAACGTCTAGGTGAAGGGGGCTATAGTGGTTAATAAAAAGAAGTGGACACTGTGACTGATAAAATGCTCCTCTTGACTAAGAAGCCCATTACCCTAGTCTGAGGAAGTGTGGAGCCCTATGACTTCTAACGATTGAATTTTTTACCCCAGCCTCATGAAAGGTTATTCTTGGGTTTAATAATATTCTGATGGCAGGAATGTTTATTCTGATGTGAGGAAATGTTGACTCTTCCCAGATGAAAGGTTTTATTTCTACTGGATGTAATGTTTATCTTTACCTCGGGAAATGTTTTGCTGCTGGTTATTAACATATCGTGTAATTCCTGACACGATGAAATGTTTAATCTTTTAATGAAATGCTCTCTTTCTTCTCCTATTGCAATGCTCGTTGAGCTACGTCATTCTGATTATTGAACTGCTCCCCTTTACTCCCCTCTGATGAAATGCTCTGATGAGTAATTGATACTGCAATTTTTGATTACCCTGAACCTTGATCTTACATAAAAGTGTATTGTTTTAAATCAAACTCACTGGTGTGGTCTCCGTCGTTGCGTGCGTTTTATAGTCTCAGTGGATGCGTGTGCTGTGTAGTCACTTAACACCTAAGCTTTCGGGTGCCTACCTGCTCGTGCCAGGCTACCCCCGGGAACCGGTGATCCCAGTTCCTACATTGGTGCCGAGCGGTGGGATTCAGGACCTGTGACTATACAGCACCCTCCAGTGAGACGGAGTGCGCCGCAATTAGGCTGGCCACCTATCGTGCCTGCAAGCATAAGTAATTGCCCCCCACTGTCTAGCCTGCAGAGTGTGTAGGGACCTGTGTTGACCCAGCATTGTTACATATGTCCTAGCATCTTTCCTTGATTTTATCTGGGTCCCCACCTGGCAAAATGGAGTTCCAGCTGGCCAACCTGGAAGAGTACACAGGGGTGCAGCCATGGGAATTTTGTCAGGGGATGGGGGTGCAGGTTGGGCGGAGAGCCGCAAAGGAAGAACTCCGTACTGCCTTGAGGGCATGGGTAAGGGCCCACCCGGAGGGGAGAGGGGATGGGGAACAGGAGGGGCAGGTCACACAAGGGGAGGCGTGCGCTCCAGATGGACTAGACCTACTGAACACTGTGATGAGTGGAAATGTGTTGCCGGGAAGACGTTCCGGGACAGGCAGTAGGGTATCTAGGAGGAGTGCGTCATCCAAGGTGTATGAGGACAGGAGGGAGGAGAGGCGATTGAGATTTGAGCTTGCTAAGCTAGCGCACGAGAGGGAGAGAGAAAGGGAAGATAGGGAGTTCGCGATGGAAAAAGAGAAATTAGCATTGGAAGAAAAGAAGCTGGCGCACGACCTCCAACTTAAGGAGTTGGAGCTGAGAGCCTTACAATTAGGTGCGCCAAGAAGTTATAATGGTGGCAGCGTACCCGAGGTTAGGGGGAATGGTCCTGAAGGGAGTGATGCAGGGATCTTCCGACCCAGCGAGGCAGGAGAGGTGAGGAGTAGCCCAGCTAGGTCCCAGGATAGTAAGAGGGTTGTAGGGCCTCACATCCCATCTACAGGAGGGAGTGATACGGGGAGGTGTCCCGAGGTGCCCCAACCGCAGTCACAGGGCCTGGAGAGTTCCATAAGGGGACCCCAGGTTGGGAGCCTAGGCAGTCCTGTTGTGCCTTCCAGTAAAAGGGATCCCCTCGTGTCAGGAGAACCCGGAGCATCTGTAATCGGAGCTCCAGTGGTTTGGGGTTCTGACCAGTCGCAGGGTTTAGATCCTGGACTGGGGTTTCAGGTTCAGGAGTTGCCTGACCTGGAGGGTGGGGTACCTGTAATTAAGGTCCCTACCGAATTGACTTCCAGGGGTACTTCTCCCGGTGGGAGGGTGCGGAACTCTGGGAGGGGGTGCGGAGGGAGGAAGGGCTCTCCTCTGTCACTGGCTCAGCCACAGGGCGCAAATCCCGAGTTAAGTGGCCAGGTTGAGGGTTTGTCAGACCTGGCGGGTGGGACATCTGTAATCAGAGTACCCCCGGATTTGACTCTTAGGGGTACTTCTCCGGTTAGGGGGTGTGGAACTCTGGGAGGGGATGCAGGGGGAGGGAAGACTTGCCCCTGTCACCAGTTCAACCTAAGGATCTAGACTCTAGGTTGGGGAGAGAGTGGTGTTCTGAGGGTGTCCCGCTTAGGAGGAAAGGGCGGAATCCCAGAAGGAAAGGTAGGGGGAGGAGAGCCTCGCCCCTGGTTGCTGGTCAGCCTGAGGGTTCGGACTCCAGGTGCGATGACCAGTGGTCATTTGGAGCTGCAAGGAGGAGAAGAAGAGTGGTCAAAGGGTACTACGGGCCTGGGGCTACTGCCCCCCACTCTGTGAGAGAGCTAGGGCCAGAGACTTTTGGACTGTCTAGAGGCCAGTCCTGGCCACATCCCACTAGGGGACACCAGTGGGGTGGTTTGAATGGTGAAGAGCTGGCAGATGCCATTGAAGTAACGGGCCTGCGTCCACCTTTTTCCGCCCCAAGCAGGGAAGTCCATCAAGGTAATGATTGGTCTACCCTGGCTTTTGGCTGGGGGGGAGTTGTGTTGGACTTGGCCCTTTTCTGGAATTTTTTTGCTTTCCGCTCCCCTAATTCTGGATGTACCCCCTCGTAATAAACTTGCATAGGCCCTGTGAGGTTGAAATGCCCTGGGTAATGTTAAAATCAATGCTAGGTGCAGGTGCCCTCTACCCTCAATATGGCTGCCACTGACCCCTGTTACTGCAGCGTGGTCTTGTTAAGGCGCATTCTAGCTGCCAGGAGCTGGCTGAGACCCCATACATTGTTGCCATTCCAGCCTGCCTTGCCTGCCCACAGTTAGAGTAGGGAAGCTCCTGGCACCTTCTAGAATAGGGGCGGAGCCTATTTTTGCCACCTTAGAGGGTGGTCACCTGACCTGGGGCTATAAAAGGAAAGGGAGGACAACTTTCCAGTCAGTTGGGGCATCACTGACCTGGGGGACCCACGCAGGAGATTTAGGCGGTAGGGCCTAGTCAGGGACCTATGCCACTGGGAGTGACAGGGCTTAAGTGCTGCCTTCCAAGTTGAGTGAGGTACCCTGAGCTAGCCCACTGATCTGGCCCGGCGGGAGGGGAATCCAGGGACCATCTACAGTGACCTGCTGAGGATTCCTGTCAGCAGCCCTCAACTCAACCCCCCTTCAACAAACAAGGAGCTATCCACAAGGGTGCCAAAACCATCAAGCGCCAAGAAGAAACCTCCCTGTATTACCACAGGACTACGGGGATAAATCAGGTACTGGACTGTGCTACACCTGCTCCCCCCCTGACTTCACCGGGGCCCCTGCGCTGTCCTGCCTGACCCCCGCAGACTAAACTACCTATCCTACTGGGACTGCTACATTGCCCGCCCTGCCTACTCAGCGCTCTCCTACTGTTGAGTGGCAAATCCTGATGAACCTGCTTATTTGCCCCCGAGAAGTGCTGTAGTCTGCTGTGCCCTCATTAGAAGCGTGGGGCCTCTGAACCCAGCTGCTGGCCCGATCGCTGTGAGCGCTGCTCTCATTGCCCCTGAGGCGCTGTGCTACCAGCATTATTGCCAGAACTGCCTTGGTGCCCTCCTATGCTGTGCCGCAGCAAGAGACCTTCGTGGTGCCTCCCAGTTCGCTGGACTGCCCAGAGCGCTGTGACCCCAGGTACATTAGCTGCCTTAAGTGCTGTAATCCCCGACCTGCTGGTGCGCCGTCTAGCGCTGTGCCTGTTCCCAGCAGCGCTACCTCCCTGAGGCGCTGACTAGCCCCACTCACCGCCGCAGCCCGGAGACTCGCTGGCGCTTCCCTGAGGAGCGACAACACTGCCGTTTGTTGCCAAAGGCCGTAGCCGGCTCAGAAGAGAGTTGGGGAAGGCGCTGTCCTCCGGTGCGCCAAGGCCCCCAGTCACAGCCGCGGCAGACCGGAGCCTTGAGGGAAGCCGCCGCACGCTTCAAGAGGGCCGCGCTAGGCCCAAAGAGGCCAACCTCCCAGCCTCACGTGACGGGGCGTTGGAAGAGACTCCGCCCCGCCGCGCTCTAATAGGCCACCGACATCGCGCCCCTGCAGGCCGTGCTGCCATAGGCGGGTGCGGGAGCGCCCTCACGCCTCATTGGTCCCCCATGCGCTGCTGGGTCACGGAGGCCCGGGACCCGAGGAGAAACCTGCGCCGGGGCTGAGAAGGAGCCCGGGAGCCCCCACCTGCCAGAGCAGACCAGTGAGGGCCTGAAACCGACGAGGGGGCTCCGGAGTCTGCGTGAGCCCCCCTCCCTCTACTGGTAGGCTGAAACCTGCACAAGGGCCCCCAGGGGGCCGAAGAGAAAGGTAAATCCCCAGGGGAGGCCCTGAGATTGCCCACCCCTGGGGGAGACTGTTGTTGGGCCCCGTTGGCCCCCGTTGTGCCCGCAAGGCTTCTGGAGCTGGGCAGAACGCCAGAATTGACTGGTGAGCCCTTAAAAGTTAACCCCTGAATAGGGGAACGTGACTTCTTGTTGCCTGAGGCCTGGCTTATCTTTGCCATAATGGAATGCTCTTTTAGGCCTTAGGTATGGCTAAGTCTAGGTTAATGTAATGTTCATTTTAGCCTGATGCATAGTTTATCCGGGCTTAAGGAGATGTTCGCCCTGGCTTAATGACTTGTTCACTGTTGTCTAATAAAATGAGGAAATGTTGAGTAACGTCTAGGTGAAGGGGGCTACAGTGGTTAATAAAAGGAAGTGGACACTGTGACTGATGAAATGCTCCTCTTTACTAAGAAGCCCATTACCCTGGTCTGAGGAAATGTGGAGCCATATGACTTCTAACGATTGAATTGTTTACCCCAGCCTCATGAAAGGTTATGCTCGGGTTTAATAATATTCTGATGGCAGGAATGTTTATTCTTATGTGAGGAAATGTTGACTCTTACCAGATGAAAGGATGTTTTCCTACTGGATGTAATGTTTATCTTTACCTCAGGAAATGTTGTGCTCCTGGTTATTAACATGCTGATTCCTGACACGATGAAATGTTTAATCTTTTAATGAAATGCTCTCTTTCTTCCCCTATTGCAATGGTTGTTGAGCTACGTCATTCTGATTATTGAACTGCTCCCTTTACTCCCCTCTGATGAAATGCTCTGATGAGTAATTGATACTGCAATTTTTGATTACCCTGAACCTTGATCTTACATAAAAGTGTATTGTTTTAAATCAAACTCACTGGTGTGGTCTCCTTCATTGCGTGCATTTTATTGTCTCAGTGGGTGCGTGTGCTGTGTAGTCACTTAACACCTAAGCTTTCGGGTGCCTACCTGCTCGTGCCAGGCTACCCCCGGGGAACTGGTGACCCCAGTTCCTACAAGCACTATACATTTACCCAACGAGATAGCACTTACTGATTAGCCAGTAGAAAGTACTCCAGTTGAGTAGATGGAAATCGCAAAAAAATCAGCGATTCCGTTGGAAAATCTGCGAATTTGCAGACTTTTTTGCGATTTTGCACGAATTCGCGGTCTGCAGATCCGCAAAATTCACCCATACTTAATAGCAAGTGTGCAAACGCACCCCCTGGCACACTGTAAATTGGGGGATTAAGTCCCCTTCAATCCTGAGGGTCCCTGGGGGCAAACTAGCCCATCACATACCTCCAGTATGTGCCAGGGAGCTGCGTTGTAGAGAGGTGTTCATAGGCCATGCCCCTTTTCACACCTCTCTGCAACGCTGCTCTTTGGGGCTTACTGTAGGTACCTGGTGGGCTAGTTGGCCCTCAGGAACCCTCAGGACTCAAGGGGAATTAATCCCCCAATTTACAACGCGTCATCTTTATTAAGATTTTATTCAAATTGCAAGTACAAACAATAGGAACCTGGGTTCCAACCAAAACCGGCCAGCATGTCAGCAAATTGGTACAAGAAGCCTCATGGCACAATACATCGGAATGTCACATATAGAAGGATACATCAAATGGGTAGCATGCACAATTCAGGTATCAATATGTCCATACATATACTACAATCTTTAGTATAGTCCACTACAGAACTGAATTTCATATGCATTTTTGGTGGTGATCGAATAGCAGGGTGCAGCCAAACCTATCATACCAGAGTCGCACATGGGGGAGATTTTGCAATCACAATTCACCCTGACCCAGTAGCGAGAGCAACGTAGCACTTGGCAGTCACGCTGGGACTGGGAGTACGGGAATCAGATCTATTTCGCGCCCAATCTAGGAATGTCAGGGGCATTAGTTCCCAGAATATACCTAGTTGTGTGTGACCATACGTCACATCAGTCAACCAATCCCTGAAACCAGGTACCCTCTTACTCCCCCGGTGGATAGCAACCTGCCTTCTTGCATATAGTAAGCGAAGTGCATGTAATTTGCGCTGGTTTGGTGGTGTGTCTTTCACATAGCCCAAAAGGCCTAATGCAGGGGAGGGAGCGTCCGTTCTGCCAACAATCTGGTTAACTGCAGTGAAGATCTCCTGCCAGAATGCAATAATCAGTGGACAGTCCCAATCAATGTGCAAAAAGGATGCCGGGGCATACCCACAACGCCAACATCTATAATCTTTCCTAAGTTTCATGCAATATAGGCTGATTGGTGTCCTGTAATATCTGTGCAAGATCTTAAAATGTATCAGGCGAAGTCTATAGTTTGGGGAAAGTTCAGTCAGCTGCCTACAGTAGAATTCCCATTGTTCTTCTGTAAATTGAGGATCAAGGGCCTGATGTAGGTAAATCTCATTTACCGACTCTAGAATTCCGAATTTTACCGATTCTGTATTCTAGATTTGGTAAATGAGATTTAAGTAAAAATTTGGTAATTTTTACCGAATCGGTAAATACCGATTCGGTAAAATTACCGAATTGTCAAGGGGGACAGGGTGTCACTTTGACACCCTATTGCACCCCTGATTCTGGCTTGTGTGCCATGTGACAACACATACATGCCCTTAGGGCATGTATGTGTGGGATGTATGACGTTACTCCGCATACCGTTACAACTACCTACCATTACAACGCGACCATTACAACGCATACCATTACAACGCATAGCGCTTTGGGGTGCTGGATAGTGGTAAGTATAATTTACTATTCTAACTCCAGTCCCCGTGGACCCTAGGGAAGGTGTTGGATAGTAAATTATACCATTCCCTATCCTATAGCGCCCCCCAGCGCAATGCGTTGTAATGGTATGCGTTATAAAAGTCGCGTTGTAATGGTAGTGCGGAGTAACAAATGCGTTGTAACAGGTGCATACCGTATGTGTGCCACATGGCACAGGTGTACATGCACAGATGTGCTTGTATACAGGAATTCGTTATTTACCATGAAATAGTATTTCATGGTAAATAACAAATTCTTAAGGGCCTGTGGCACTGTTTTCAGTGCCACCTACATCTAGATTTACCGATTCGGTAAATTTACCGATTCGGTATTTTACCGAATTGGTAAATTTACAGAATCTGTAAATTTAAGGCCCCCTACATTTCAAAAGCCAAATACCGGTCTGTAAAGGGTCGAAATCGGCCGTTACCGACCGGTATTTGGTGTCCTACATCGGGCCCCAAGTTCGCTATTCCACTGTTGTACGGACCCTGGGATGGACCACCGGGGCTGTATTTTGCATACTGGCATACAAGCGCGTAACTAGTTTACGTGGGGAAGGTGATTTCAGGATTTGCTCTAGAGCTGCCAGTGTTGGGGGAGCCACGGGAAATCCCGCCCAATGTGCACGACATGCAGTTTTTAGTTTGTGATATAAAAACAATTCTGTAGAGGATGCAACGCCATCTTTAGTCCCAGCAGGGGGGGGCCTAAACTCACCATTCGGATATAGGTCAGCAAACGAGTACAGGTTTGTTTCTTTGACCAGGGTTTTACTCACCCCGTCTTCAATGCAGGGCAACATGGGGTTTCGCGCAAACGGCACAGATGGCGCATACAATATAGGGACATTAGCTCTCTTTCGAAGTGCAGTCCACGCCCATCGCAGGGTGCCTGCCGTATCCACATATCCCCTAGGGCATTGTGACTTCTGATACAGTGCCACCCCGAGCGGCATAGGGGTCACCGCGTCAGTTTCTACTGCTACATGAGGCTGATATGGCGTCTGGTGCACTCAGAAATGGAGAAATTGTGCCTGGGCGCATAGAGCATATAACTGCATATCAGGGGCGCCCAGACTACCCTGCCTCAACAGGAGAGTGAATAGGTCCCATGAAACCCTAGCCTGCCCTCCAGCCCAAACCAGGGACAGTAATTGCGATCTTAAGCGTGAGAAAAAATGTTGCATAAGGGGAATTGGCACGTGGACAAACAGGTATAGAAACTTTGGCAATATGACCATCAGCGCTATCTTCCCAGCCATGGACAGGGGCAATGTGGACCAGAGTTCAACTTTACCCTCCAGCCACGTGTATGCCCTGCCAAAATTCAAGTTCCAGATTTCCTGCAGGCTTCTGCTTATCCACACCCCTAGATACTTGACTGCCTCAGCCTCCCATCTCAAGGGGAATTCAGATGTCACTTTGGGAGTCCCTCCATCATTTGGAAAATTACTGATTTCTTTCAGTTAATGGAGACACACACAAGCCCTCCAAATCTGATAAATTCTCTAAGGACCGGGTCAAAATTTTCTTCTGGTTTAAGAATGTACAGGGTCACATCATCCGCATATAGCAAAATCAGGAGGCTCCGCGTACTGAAACCAATACCCCGTGCTGTATGATGTTGCCAGATTCTGGCAGCCAGGGGTTCCATGGCAAAGAGCAGGGGCGAGAGTGGGCACCCCTGTCGTGTGCCACGTGGTATATATGAAATGGTTCAGATAGCAAGCCATTTACCCTGATCCCTGCCAGCGGCATAGTATACAATAACCTTATACGATTTATAAACTGGGGGCTTAATCCCATGCGCGTTAGTATTGTGAACAGATATAGCCACTCAAGCGTATCAAATGCTTTCATAGAGTCTAAATAGATGGCAGGGGCCTATACATCTGGGTGAAGGTAATGTAGTACCAAGAACAATGTACGCAAGTTGTGTGACGTCGACCGCCCAGGGATAATTCCCGATTGGTCTGGGAGTGCAATCATTTGAAGGAGCGGTTGCAGTCTATTTGCCAGCAGTCTAGCATAGATTTTTACATCTACGTTAATCAAGGATAGTGGCCTGTAGGAGTCAAACTCTGTTTCTGCCTTCTCAGGCTTCAGCAGCGTTATAATTATGGCCTCTCTCATTGATCCTGGTAAAGCACCCATCTCCAATGCCTCCTCATATACTGCAAGCAATCTGGGAGCCAGCTCCTCCACGTACGTCTTGAAAAAGGCGGTGGTCAGACCATCTGGCCCAGGGGTCTTATCAAGCAGCAAACTTTTAATAACCTATGCCACGTCTTCCACCGTAATGGGGAGGTCCATATATACTCTATGTGTATTGTTATACCAGACCAAGGTAATGAAGTCTAGAAAATCCTGCAGGACTTCTGGGCTGGAAGCCTGAGTGGCAGTGTACAGGGAAGAGTAAAAATTGGAGAATTCATTAAGAATTTATGCTTAGCCCCTAACAATGCCCCCACTACCAGTGTTTATCTCATGTACAAATGTTGTGGACCTTGATGGACTGATCATGCCTGCCAGTGTGCGGCCTGGTCTGTCGACTTCACCATACCTTCTTGCCTCAGCGTATTTGCCCAAAAATGTGACCTCTCGCTGCGATTCCTCAGCAAACTCCAGTAGTTTTGCCTTTGGAAGTGCAGCTGTATTGGAGTCATTTAACAAATAGAATTGTTCCTCTAATTCCCTTATCTGTCCCCCCAAGGCAGAGATAGTACCCCTCATGGCCTTCAGCACCTCGGCTTGCCTTGCAATGCATTGACCTTGAAAGCCTCCCAGAGCGAGGCTTCGGTGTCTGCCGACCCGGAGTTGAGAGTAAAGTACTCCGTAATGTCGGATCGAATTTCCTCCTTGAATGCCTCGTCTAAAAGCGCATGGGGGTAATCGCCAAGTGAAAGCACGTGGGGGCACACGAGGGGTGTGCAGCTTGAGCAAGCAAGGGGCATGGTCTGACAACGAACGTGCCAGGTGGACCACCTCCAGCGTCAAAGTAGCCACGTCCCGTGAGACCAGCCAGTAGTCCAAGCAGGACCAGGCACTATGAGGATGGTGAGTGCAGATTGTGAGTGCAGAGTGCAGATTGTGAGTGCAGATTGTGAGTGCAGAGTGCAGATTGTGAGTGCAGAGTGCAGAGTGCAGATTCAGAGTGCAGAGTGCAGATTCAGAGTGCAGATTGCGAGTGCAGAGTGCGGATTGTGAGTGCAGAGTGCAGATTGTGAGTGCAGAGTGCAGATTGTGAGTGCAGATTGTAGATTGTGAGTGCAGAGTGCAGATTGTGAGTGCAGAGTGCAGATTCAGAGTGCAGAGTGCAGATTGTGAGTGCAGAGTGCAGATTCAAAGTGCAGAGTGCAGATTGTGAGTGCAGAGTGCAGATTGTGAGTGCAGAGTGCAGTGCAGATTGTGAGTGCAAAGTGAAGATTCAGAGTGCAGAGTGCAGATTCAGAGTGCAGAGTGCAGAGTGCAGATTATGAGTGCAGAGTGCAGAGTGCAGATTCAGAGTGCAGAGTGCAGATTCAGAGTGCAGAGTGCAGATTCAGAGTGCAGAGTGCATATTGTGAGTGCAGAGTGCAGATTGTGTGGGTGGCTCTGTATGTGTGTGTGGGTGGCTTTGTGTGTGTGGCTCTGTGTGGGTGTAAATGCAATAGGTCATGCATTTGCGAGCAATTAAGCTATTGGCATTGTAAATGACAATGCCATTTATTTAACGATTACGCTATTGGCAATGTAAATGACAATCCCATTTATTTATGATTTTTAAAAAAAATGTCATGAGCAATGCCAATAGCTCTACCTTTAATAATACCGAGACCATTGCATTGTAAATGCTTGTTTTAATAGTTTTTTGTGGGACTTAGATGAAGCCGAGTCCCAAGATGGCTGCCAATACATCCTGGTTTGAAGTGTTAGCAGCTAATCAGATTTGAGCAAAGCAACTGTCGGATCCTCAGAGGATCCGCATCCTTACATATACAAATTAGAATTTCTTCTAATAACTTCACAACTACTGAATGGATTTACACCAAATCACAAAAGGCACTTCCTTGGACCAACATCTACCTTCCTGCAAAATTCTATGTAATTCCGTTTAGCAGTTCGGGCTGTACCCATGTCTAAAGTTCCTGTGGTAATTAACATAGGGAAAACACATTTTGGGACCCCCTTTTTCTCCGTCCCGCTTGACAGATCACCACAATACTTTCAAGTTAGCGGCTTGAGTGAGTTCCATACTAGTTTAAAAAATATATATATATATATATATATATATATATATATATATATATATTACCTACTGGCGGTCGCCAGTAGGTATATATAGTTAGGATTTTTTCTCTATGGGTTTTTTGAAAATTCTATGTCTAATAACTTTGGCGTTTGTGGACGGAATTGGCTGAAATTTTCAGGAAAATGGCACATTTTGTTTCTGAGCAGCCCTTGAAAATTTGGGGGGGGTTCGTCCAGTGGGGGCCGAGAAAAAAGGGGGGTCCCAAAACGTGTTTTTAACATTGAGTTTTCCATAGGGCGGTTGGCCTCACTTTTAGCCCGAACGGATGAATGGATTTGCACAAAACTTGGCAAAATTGTAGGGACTGGTAGCCCGATGTGCCTTTTGTAGGTCTCAATATATGTGCTCCAGTGGATTTTGAGAAATTAACGTTTAAAAAAAGATATATATCTGTAACAGCGGACCGGGCAGCGGCCCAGGACGCGTACTTTTCGCGCAACGGAGCTTTGTGAAGCGAAGCTGATTGGTTCTCTGGCGTCTGTCAACATTCCAAACAGTCCGTAGCGGCCGCCATCTTGTCTCTCGGTAGGATCGAGAGACAAGAGGAGGCCAAAGCGAAGGGGCAAATGACCATAAGGGGGAATAGTAGATCCTCGCTGACCCCCTAGGTTTGATGTGGAGGTTTTAAAAGGGCCCCGCGGGGCAAAAAAAAAAAATAATAATAATAATCGAACGGCTGAATGGATTTGCACGAAACTTGGCAAAATTGTAGGGACTGGTAGCCCGATGTGCCTTTGCTAGGTCTCAATATATGTGCTCCAGTGGATTTTGAGAAATTAACGTTCAAAAAAAGATATATATCTGTAACAGCGCTCCGCTTCGCGTAACGGAGGTTTGCGAAGCTGATTGGTCATTCTGTCACTGGGCTATAGTTGGGCTACATCTGGCTGATATTTGGGCTACATTTGTTTTTTTGTGTGTCTGGCGGCCATCTTTGGGCTACATTGGGCTACATTGGGCTTCATTGGGCTACATTCGGCTAATTAGCAAATAGCTCATCGCAAACTAGGAATGGTAAAGAATCGCTATTTATTCCTTAAAGTTCGCTATTTAGGAAATGCAAAAAACTTTGATGATATATATGGCGGTTCATCTCTAACAAGATAAGAAGCATAGGGATACATTTATGATGACTGGCGCATCACCAGGGATGTGTTAGTCATTCTGTGCCGCTGTTCCGTCACCTATGGTGTGCTGCATTTACAATGCGGCGCATCATGGGGCAAAAACAGCACAGATGCGTGATGTATCTGTGCCGTAAAGGTGGCGCATTGCTGGAGTTGTATCGCAAGTGTGATGAAGCTCCAGCAAGGGTCGGGGGTGCCCCTGTCGCAGGGTTTCTGTTCTCACACAGAACTGTGGACAGAGGATTGGAACCTCGGCGAATGCATTGCTGGAGTTGTATCGCAAGTGTGATGAAGCTCCAGCAAGGGTCGGGGGTGCCCCTGTCGCAGGGTTTCTGTTCTCACACAGAACTGTGGACAGAGGATTGGAACCTCGGCGAATTAGGGTGTCCCAAAACTCACGTTAGTAATCAAAAACTCCTTAGCAAGCTAGGTACAGTGTCACATTGGATATAACAAACTCTCAATGTTTAGACAATCCAGAATATGAACTTATAGTACCTCAGGATACGTGGAACTCATGAACAGTCGGTCGTTATAGATTTCTTAGAAACCAGAAAATGGAGTTAAGAAGAACAGATGTGTATTTGAAATGTTTATTTACTAATGCCGTCTTCTCAGGCGTAGTACCTTAGATAATAAAAGTACACATATTATCAGTAGCAAAATTACCAGCATAGTTACTAGTACATAAAAAGTGAATGGTGATAGTATGTTAACATGCTGTAAATGAATAAGAGTTAGCAACACTTATAAGCAGCCGCGGGCCGTGGAGGGAGTTACGGTGAGGCAGGGAGGCGGGGAGGGGGAGAAGCAGGGTGGAGAATACAAGTACACATATTATCAGTAGCAAAATTACCAGCATAGTTACTAGTACATAAAAAGCGAATGGTGACAGTATGTTAACATGCTGTAAATGAATAAGAGTTAGCAACACTTATAAGCAGCCGCGGGCCGTGGAGGGAGTTACGGTGGGGCAGGGAGGCGGGGAGGGGGAGGGGCAAGGTAGAGAGGGCTCCACCCTGCTTCTCCCCCTCCCCGCCTCCCTGCCTCACCGTAACTCCCTCCACGGCCCGCGGCTGCTTATATCTCACCCTCCCTAATACACATATTATATTATTTGCTAAGAAGGTCTCTTTGTGTTGGTTTAGGGCGTGCCCATACTTTAGTGTCTTAGATTTGAAGGAATCACATCAGCATACACCAGCTCTCTCTTCATGTGATCCGCATCAACTGTTGTGTATGTGTGTTCGGCAAAGCAATATAAAACCCGCCTCATGCCCAGAATTGGCAGAAGTTGCACTTATGTTATGAGTATGAAGTCGTGGAGATCAGACCTCATAACAATTCTGTATCGTGTTGTTCTTGAAACTTTAGCACTCGCTGTACAGATATAGTTTAACAAGTAAAGCAGATAGTAGACCAATAACATATTATTCTCATGTAAACCACGATGAACTACTAGGTGGAAAGCTAAAGCAACAACTAAGTGTCGTGTGCAGAAGTTGCAAAAAAGGAAAAATGGCGTTTAAACCGGTAATGAGCCCATGCTAACTTAACACGGTGTAAAGATATCCAGGACCTAGATGACACCTCCTCATGATCCGGAAACGAACTGAATAAGATAATAGAAGTGCCATCTCATGAGATCAGATTGCAAGTTTATATGTGGACGGTCCGCAAGGTAAAGCATTAAAAACTAGGAAAATTTAATGCTAAAGAAAAATAAAACAGCCAAGTACTTTATCGAGTCTTAAGCCAATAGGCAAGGTAAATAATAAAAACTTGACAAATAAGTTAATGAATTGTCAATGAAATGCTAGTACTCAGCATATCAAACATGAAAAAGGTCTATGACATAACTGTGTATGCAAAATAAGCTGCAACAGCCTCCAATAGGAAGTCACCGTCTTCATCCGAAAACAGTTCAGCCATCCAATTTAAAAGCGGAAAAGAACATACGTGCTCTCCCAGCACCGGATCCTCTATCACCATCAGAGGACAGCTCGGTGGGTTTTCAAGAAAGCTCTGTTCCAAGAAAGACTGTGCTGCCGCCAGTAAATTCCAGGGACCAAGTAGTCCATGCATCAATGCCACAGCCATAATCCTTTCGCCAGGACAAACCAACTCGTGAGTAATGATAGGAGTCATCAGCTGATTAAAGTCGACGTCAGGAGAAACCGGTCCGCAGAGACACAAATCAATGGCCCAATCGAAATCACAGGTCAGGCAGTGAAATACAGGCTGGATACAGGTGAAGTAGGAGAACCGAAAAGATAATCCATATGCCGTGCTTAATATCGCCAACGGCATTGTGCCATAATATTCTAGCATGCGATTGCGGAACAGTGTCAGCAGCTGCAGGGTCGGAGGTTGCATAGGAGGGACATCCATATTTAAAAATGTAAAAAAGCACAAGAGCGTCCGCTGGTAATGCAAGTAAAAATGCCAATCCACGAACCAGAGTGCAGAAAATACAATGAAAGGAAGCAGGGATGACTCCAAAGATTTTCTCAAATGAAGTCACGAGGCCACTGGTAACAACTTTAAAAAAGTGTGTCAGGGACTTTGTGGAGGATGCGTTAAAGATAGTCGGAAACATGTTGCTGAAATTGAAAGGCAAATCTTAATTGAAAAGGGTGTGCACCTCTGTACGGGTGTTCGCTATGTGAAGTACGAAAGTTTCACGGGCCGAACTCAAGGCCACCTCTCTCTGAGACAAAAGAGCTCTTATTCTTGCCATGCCGTTGAAACGTGTCCCAAGGTTGGTATTTGTGGCCAGATTGAAAACTCCCTATGTTCATGTGTGGGAGGAAATAGAACATTTCTGCAGCAAATAACCCGTTCACTTACTGTTACGATAAAAGGAATACTTTTAATTAACTCAGAACAATCTTCATTATTGAGCATCAAATAACTACCATTTTCCAACAACTTGAACGTGGGGATGATAGCAGGAACTGGCGTGCCTTGCAACACGCAAGCCATATTTGGTCGGTGTTTGTTGCATGAACCGTGTAACTGTATGTGCCTACACATTAGTGAATGATCTGGCGTCTCAGTGCATTCCTCTCCATTCAGATAAACTTCTTGATCATCTTTGAAACATCTGTATGTGTATGGAAGCGACCAGACCTCATGAAGAAAAGCACTACCTAAAGGTTCATAACGACCTATTGGTATATATTTCATACAATTTGAAAACTTATATAAAGCAAAAGGCAGCGTTATTAAACCGTGGATAAGGCATGTTGTCAAAAACCCGCAATCCTCTGCTGATGATGTCACTGAGCATGTCATGAATGATGTAATATGTGACATCATCAGCAGTGGATTACGGGTAATAGTATCTCTAGTTTACTCCCCTATAGCTGTCTTTATTTTAACATAAGTGTGTGTTTCCCTCCCTTATACTTACTGTTTTTGGTTCGCTTCCAGTTCGCGTACCGGCGAGCGAACTAGGAAGCGAACTAAGAGAAATAGAGGTTGGCACAGTTCCAAATATTGTACCAATTTTTTAATAACGGGGAGGTAGTTCTGAAAAGAACTTTTTTTTTTTTTTTTCTGAACATTTTTTTACTGTTTTTGAATTTTTCGGAACAGTTTTATATTTTTTTGGGTTTTTCTTGGAGGGGGCAATGAAAACGATTCATTGTAAAGGGCTCAACAGGAGCAACAAAACAAAAAAAAGAAGTATTTATTATTTTGGGCGTTTCGGACAAACTTGCATATGATAGTCAATAGCTCTGTTGATCAGAGTGATGCTTCTTTCTCCGTAGGAAATGAATCCATCGCAAAATACGCAGGTGTGTTTTACTTCACCAAATCTCATTTGTATATTTGGCACCATCTCCCTGCCCTCTGGTCCCGTTACTTCCGGTACAACAGATCTTCTGGCCATAATAGGGAGATTATCTAGGTCGTTCCGAAACTGTGCAGCACTGTAGTTGTTAGGATGCCACCTAGTCATATGGCGATGCATTGTGTAGTTTCCGAAACTGTATTTTTTGTCGGTCCCTCTGGACAGTCTATCTTGACATATAAGGCAAGTTACGTATCTTGCATTTACTTTTTTCTGACCTTTGGGAATTTTAAAAAATTGCCAAATGAAGTTTTCTTTCCGGTGAGACGTCCTGGGCTGCTCAGGCAAAAACTGCCTCTCTTCGTGCTCGTCCTCCTGTTCCTCTTCTTCTTCTTCTTGTTGAATTATAACTTGAGCAGGTGGTCCACTCTTCCTTGGATGTGGTGGAGGTGGTGGGGAAGCACCAGCTGAAGCTACTAAAGAAGCCATTGCTCAGTGATCACAAAGGGTCTTTCTCTCACAATGATGAAAGTCAGAGTGAGGAAAGAAGGAGGGATTTTCATCATTTGGGAAAAACAAGAGTTCTCAACCAATCAAAAGTGTTCATTTTAGATTATATGACCTAGTCTTACATCATTAGGAAACCAAAAGTGAAATGAACCAATGAAAAGTGTTATTACCAAGTCACATGACTTGCTGTGTTTACGTTAAGCGCTTTGCAGGGCCTCCCGGTTTGCTTCCAGAAACCTGCGCTTTGCGACTCGCTTCGCGTACCAGTTCGCTAACGTAGTACGTCATATGACGTATCACGCGACAACGTGAAACGTCATGCGGACGGGAGGCGTCACGATGTTGTTTTGTAACGCGGCACTTGCGGTAAAGAAACGTTTACCGGCTCGCGGTCTATTTCGCGGCATCAAGGTCAGCTAACGGGAAGCTTCCCGATTTGCGAAGCGGGAACGAAGAAAAAAAAATATTTAAAAAAAAAATTATTCATAAACATATAAAATATATTTTTGGATTTAAAGAAGAATACATTTTACAGCTACAGATATTAGCTGTTAAAAAACCAATGAAATTCACAGAAAAAACCATAGGTTATGGACCATATATAGTTAGGAATTAGCATTTACAAAACCTTGAAAATTCACTGAAAAAACCATAGGTTATAGACCATATATAGTTAGGAATTAGCATTTACAAAACCTTGAAAATTCACTGAAAAAACCATAGGTTATAGACCATATATAGTTAGGAATTAGCATTTAAAAAACCTTATTTTACTCACACAAAACCATTGAAATTCCATATATAGTTAGTTGCACTAACTATATATCGTGCACCCGCAATCCACTGCTGATCATGTCACATATTACATCATTCATGACATGGTCAGTGACATCACTGATGACATCACTGATGACATCTCAAATGACATCACTGATGACATCACTGATGACATCTCATTTGACATCATTCTTGTGCTAATACGATAAACCTCTTCAGACTCTAATATAACCTTAGATACACTCAGTGTATACAGACACTCACACACTGCCACTCATCCATGGAGTTACTCACACACCCAGTCAGTCATGCAAAGAAACAATCTCACCTCCATTTCTTCAACTATACAGTTAAACACACCTTACTTATTGAAACATATACTAACACATATTTACTCTCTTATACAATCCCTGATACAAGTTCACAATGATCGATACAACCACTCACTCATTCAGTGGCTCTCATGCACAGTTATTTATATATGCCAACTCTCACATGTACTGTGTTTTACATATGTACTTACTATGACATGTAGCATTGAGATATCCATTCACTCATCAATACACTCATGCACACAGTCAACTGCCCATGTAGCTGTTTCCACATGCACTCTTGAACTCATACACCTAGTGAATAAACTGCTCACACATCTATGCATAGAGTCTCACACCTTCCAGCCACCCCCACACAAACTCAATCTCCCATAGAAATACTTGGGCAACCAATTAATAACACATATAGCCTCTCGTATAGCTAATGATCAACACATGCAGCAGTTTACAGAACAACAGACATAATGATGCACAAATTAAGACAGTTTAGTCACTAACCCATGCATTCAGTGAGACACATTTAATCACTCACTCATACAGTCAGTCATGCACCTACTAAATCCTTCATCCAGACACTTATACATCCACTCAAGACATATTTTAAGTTTACAGAAATACACAGTCACTGGATGTTGTCATCAGTGATGTCATCAGTGATGTCATTTGAGATGTCATCAGTGATGTCATCAGTGATGTCACTGACCATGTCATGAATGATGTAATATGTGACATGATCAGCAGTGGATTGCGGGTGCACGATATATAGTTAGTGCAACTAACTATATATGGAATTTCAATGGTTTTGTGTGAGTAAAATAAGGTTTTTTAAATGCTAATTCCTAACTATATATGGTCTATAACCTATGGTTTTTTCAGTGAATTTTCAAGGTTTTGTAAATGCTAATTCCTAACTATATATGGTCTATAACCTATGGTTTTTTCAGTGAATATATATATATGTATATACATATATATATATATATATACATATATATATATATATATATATATATATATACATATATATATATATATATATATATATATCTAGGGAAATAGTTTAGGAGGCAGGACAAGAACAGCAGTCTGGTATAATCCCAAGGTGATGGTTTATTTCATAATACTGTAATTAGACCTGTTACTATCACTTTGGGTTATTATATTTGAGTACTTCTGTATATATTAGCTCTGGAGAACCCCAATATTCTGAAACTCCAAAAATCTTTAATAACTGGAATAATTCTACAGGCATGTATGATCCAAGTCATATAGACATAACGGTGTGAGAGACCATTTATACTATATGAACCATAGCACTTAATCTGATTAACAACATTTGCATGCGTATTTACTGATCATGAATTTGGCATGTCACTCTGTGCTACAGAGCTATATAATGCTTAATAGGACTAGGATCGAGGATAACATGCTCACCATGAGAGGTTCTCATGGAATGTTTATTCCTTCACTGTATTTATATTTGGAGTGGGATTTTCACGTACGGTGATATATGTATATATGTATATATAAGAGAGTATTTCACTACATCCTTTTGTAGATTGATTTGTAGAATGAAATGCGAATTGCTGCTTATCCCTAAAACGAAATGTGGATGGTAGCTTATATGTATCTTTACATGATTATTTCTATATGAACTTTGCTGCTGCACGGAACGCACCTCACTGTAAATATTGTTCACTCCACTTGAAAGTTTCTTTGCATTTGAATGATCAATTGTATATTCCTTAATTTTGGCTATGGACACTTCGATCAATTTCCTCATGAGGGGACACCAGCCGATCCACGGCTAAATGTTTTGTCTAATTTAAGACTGAAAATATATGATACACCATGCTGCGAATTAAGAGGCAGCCCATTTGAGGGCTTGAGTAACCTTGTTGCATTATTGCGTTGAGTGATGTTAACTAGCGTCACGATAAATTACCACTCAAAGATGGCCGACACGATTCTGGGCATGGTGTGAGTCCCCTCTCGATGTCGACGCCACTAGATGTGTGGGAGTGAACTGAAAATGCAATGTTTAAAACTATGTCGAGTTTCATTACAGTGCATCACACACTGACGAAGGCAGACCGCCGAAACGCGTCTGTGTGCACCCCCCTCCGCTGAATAAAACCAAGCGTGTCTGTTAACTCTACCCTCGAGTGCTGTGTCGTCCTTTCTGGGAGCATCTGAAGGGGCTTTGAGCGTTATATATATATATATATATATATATATATATATATATATATTACCTACTGGCGGTTGCCAGTAGGTAGATATAGGTAGGACGTCATTACTATTCAAAAGGCGTTTTTTGTTTTCCCCATACCTTTGGCGTTGTTTGATGAATCTTCGTGAAATTTTCAAAACTAGTGACCCCCTCTGGTCAGCGCCAGTCTTAAAAGTTTCGGGGTGATTCGTCAAGCGGGAGGCGAGATAAAATGAGGGTCCCAAAACGCATTTCCCCGATGTTAATTTCCAAAGGAAACTTTAGACAAAGCTACAGCTCGAACTGCTAAATGGAATTTCACCAAATTTGGCAAAAAGGTAGGTCTTGGTACAGAAGAAGCACTTTTTGTTAAATGGTGTAAATCCATTCAGTAGTTCCTGAGAAATTTAAAAAAGAAAGAGTTTCGATATCTAAGCTCCGAGCAGGGTTCGCAAACCCTCCCGGGCATGAGCTTCACTCTCATTCGCTGCCAACACTCCAAACCAGGAAGTGTTGGCAGCCATCTTGTGACTCGATAGCGAGTCACAAGAAAACAGTGAAAAGAGGGTAAAAAAGAAGAAAAGGGGGCAGGGTAGAATACCCTGACCCCCTAGGCCTGCTCAGGGGGTCCCACAAGGACCTCCAGGGTTTAAAAAAGCATTTTTTTAAACATATTGTTAGCGGAATTCGCATTGGAGTCACGAATCCAGTGAATTTTTTTTTTTTTAAAAGAAGCACAGGCTTCATTTTAATGAGGCCCCGGGTGGGCCAGGTCCCGGGGGCAATGCCAGATTGAAAAAGCGACCTCAGTATCTGGACCCTTGCAGAGCAAGCACAGTACTCAATAACTGCCAGCTCATCATTATAGCCAAACTGCGCTCCAAGTGCCATTGTGCTTCTGGTCCCATGACCTGCCTGCAGTAGGATCCTGGGCTGCTTGTGGTAGACCCTGTATTTGTTGAGCAGTTAGTGCATCACTAATGCCGTTGAAAGGTTGCTCACCCAAAACTGCGTTTCAGTCCTGCTGCGTGGATGTGATAACAGTGAAAAAAGCACTTGAGTGCTGAGGAGGGACACCTGGCAAGTCATGGGGATGAGCTGGTGTGTAGAGGGGGCTTTAGAGAAGAGCCTGTCTGTGTTGCCCTCCGGTAGGAACCCACACACAGCAAAGCACGGCGGGGACTCCTCCAGCCTCTGCAAAGGCCAGTGAAACACTCCAGCCTTGTGCTAGCCAATGCCTCTCAGCGCTGAGGCACCACGCGCGCATCGGAGGTGCATCTGGTGAGTGCAGGTGCATGAAGGGGCTGCGGAGCTGAGCACGCCCTTCCACCAGCCGGGGAGGAGGCAGCGCACCAGCGCCAGAAACAAAGGTTGCGGTCTGAGATGGCTTCCCGGAGCCTCAGCTTCTCCCGCAAAAAATGCATCAGCAGGAATGTGACGGTGGAGCCGAAGAACTTGATCACGGTGTACAGGTGAATCCCGGGGCAGGGCGGGCTTTGGGCAGCGGGCAGTGTGGGGCGCACAGCTGCGGGCGGGCCAGAGGCTCCCGTGACTCCTTGCAGTAGCAATTCCTCCTGCCTCTCAGAAGCGCCGCTCTGTCTGGAGATGACTTCATGTTTGCGCCCTTCGATCTGTACAGATGGACCTGAACAGGCATTACCATAACTCAGAGTCTGTGAGCAGCGCTGAGGGGTGATGTCACCTGAGCTTGTGAGCTTCTGGTGCATGCTGTGGTAGTATGTGCAGGGCCCTAAGGGATGTGTAGAGGTACCGTGAGTACAGTGGTCGAAGTGGGGGAAAAAAGTAGGGGAACTGTGGGTGGAGACTCAGAGGGTGGGGATAACCCAAGGATTGGATCAGTGGGTGGAGTCAGAGGTGTGGCCAGAATGTGCCAAACATCCCAATGTTTAGTATTTGTTTGGCATTTCACCGACCAGTTACAGCTTATTGTGTTATTGAATTCAACCAATGGATACACTTGATTATTTAAGGTTTAATAGGAGTTATTGGCATTTAAATACATTCAAAAAGTGGAATATATTTCCAATCACACAATGTCCCAAATATGCTTAAATGTGGAATCACAAGCCATTTGTCTCCAAGCTGTGCATTTTTTCTCATTATCACTTCTCCGCCCTTCTTCCACAAGAGCAGTTCAAACATGAATGGCAAAATATCCTAGTTTGCAAATGTTTTCTGTATAATTATGGCCCTGCCATATTTGTCACATAATACATCATCCACTGCATAATCTTGCAGTTTTAACTAATCATTTTTGTAGCTCAAACGGATAAAAAGCTACTAAAAACGTGACTTGAGTTGCTGCAAAGTGGACGACCCTTTGCAAAGGTTGACTGATCACCTTTCTCACTGCTGCATTTGCATGTTATACTGATACTAATGGGGCAGATTCTTTGCAGAGACTTAACATGTGTAAAAATGTCTGAATAATAAAGTATAAGAAAATATATTGCATTACGTTGCAGCCTTTTTTTCTGTTGCATAATTTAGCCAACACTGCAGCATCATTTTGTCCCCCATTGCTGCATAATTCCAGTGGCTCCAGAGCAGGTAGCACATGTTAAAAGTGCTTGTGCATGAAGCAGAGAGTGTGAAGTTTGCAAACTTAGTTTGGTGTGTGTGCAAAGCCTGCATTGCCGATCCTTGTTGAGTTACAGCTACTACTGCTGAAACAAGGCCAATGGAGGGGCCAATGGGTGTTGCAGACAGGCCTCGATGGCAGGGCCGGCTTTAGTGCTGGTGGCGCCCTGTGCAACATTGTTTGTTGGTGCCCCCAAAGGTCACCTACGCCTTGAACACTACACAGAGACAAACATGTATACGTGTGTAAATCACTGTATAGGAAATGTTACATAAGACAAAGGACTACAAGGTGTAGAAGCCACACGACAACCATACTAGTAGGCAGTATAGTTTAATAGCTCACTGTTCTATGTTAGGATTTTCACTTATAAACTGCAAGTAACAAAATGATCTCTCTGACACAAGCAGTAACCTTACTAACCTAGTTAACATTATGTACACTTTGTGACCTGCATGGTACATGTTCTTTGCAGCAGGCACATTAACCCTCTGTGCCAGCTTTCCAGGAGTCAACCCTTCCACTTGACACAACTCTGATCTCTCTCTTGGAAGAACATTAATCAACAAAGTTTTCATGACATCTTTATTGTTGCTGAAAGTTCCTGGAGGCCAGGAAGGAGGCAGCAAGTTTTTTTTAAAAACCGTAATATACTTGCAAATACTACGCACCCACCCGAAAAATTTACCCGTGACCACAGTGACAGAGTCACAGTGACTGGATCACTGTTGCTCTCGGGTGTGCTGCTTCGTAGGCCTGCCCGCAAGGCTGGAGGTGAACTTCAGTATGGATTGTGGTGGTCAGGCCTTCAAGGTTAACCCACAATTGCCACTGCAAAGGTCCACCTGCTGGTGCTGACACCTGGGCTTCTAAGGTCTAGTGGGGCTTTCTAAGTTCTAGCATGGGAATGTGCTCCCTCAGGAGAGTGGTATGGGGGACTGGTCATGTTCCAAATTCAACAGCTCTGGCCATAGTGCCACATCCTCCCCCCCACTGAACACCATACTGCCCCACTGAGAAAAACTCACACTGCCTTCAGTTACAACGCAATTGTGCCCCGCTATAAACACCAGGATGAGACTTAATTCAAATTATGCATTTGATAAGATTAATATGCTGCCTGGAAAACAAAATGTAAAAGCAAACACTCATAGGGAGTGCAAGATTAAGTAAAGCATGTGAAATGTAAGCAGAAACAACATGGTTACCTTAACGATCTCTCACTCACTATTCAGAAATCAGCAAGTGGGGCTTTCTAAGGTCTAGCATGGGAATATGCTCCTGCAGGAAAGTGGTCTGGTGGACTGGTCATGAAGGCTGAACCCGGCTCCCCGGTTCCAAATTCAACAGCTCTGGCCATAGTGCCACATCCTCTCCCCCACTAAACACCATACTGCCCCACTGAGAAAAACTCACGCTGTTTTCAGCTACAACCCAATTGTGCCCTGCTATAAACACCAGGATGCGGCTTAATTCAAATTATGCATTTGATAAGAGTAATATGCTGCCTGAAAAACAAAAAAGTAAAAGCAAACACTCATACGGAGGGCAAGATTAAGTAAAACATGTGAAATGTAAGCAGAAACAACATAGTTACCTTAACGATCTCTCACTCACTATTCAGAAATCAGTGAGTGGTTTTACCTAAAAAGTTAAGGACATGACTACAGGGCCCTGAAGGGAACCGTTTCAATGTCCATTGCTTATATCCTTAATAAACGTAAATAGTATGGTTTAAAAAGACTACATCCATAAACACAGAGGTACACATTTTGTTTTCCAATCCACCCATTAACCAGGTATTGCAGTACCTCCAGGAATGGTACGCTTCCCCACCCGGGGACAACAATGCTGTTCAAAGAAAGACGAGAAAACAAAAGTAGCACTTCGCTGCAAAGTCTGTAAAGTGAGGCTGATGTGTTTGGATATGAATAAAACCAATCTGGCCACTTTGCAACTACTCTGTTTTGCTTTATTTAGTTATGTATTTATTTTTCATATTTAAAACCTTTTATTTCTCTCCATCCCGAGGCTGCACTTTGGAATAGAAAAATGTCAGAAAAAGGGCATTTCCCGCAAGAGTGTTTTTCTTTTTTTTTTTATCCATCAGTGAAGTTTTACATTGGGTCTTAAACTGCCATGGTGCAGCTCAGAAATGAAAACATAGGTGATAACTATCTGAACTAGTGCCCCCAGTGAAATCTGTGTGTTTCAAGGATCGTTTTTCTGAATGAAACCTAAGCTTATAAGACCTCCTCTATCTAAGCAATAGGTCTGCTGCCCAGAGTCTGGGATACATGTGTAGCACGTGGGCCAGCTATGCTATGCGAAACCCGAGCCTGTGTATCTTTGTACGCTGACTGGCAACTCTAACCCCTATCTAACATCTCTAGTTTGGGGATCTGTTTGCTGAGTCTATTAGAGATTTGTGACCGGAGGGATAGCTTTGCCACCCTTTGAGGTATGTGGCATTTGAAGGATTCATCTCTGTGAAAGCTTAGCCTGTGTGAAGTATGTACCATGAAGGATAGACTTGTTATACAAAGTCTGGGATGTGTAGGCCACTTGGAATAGCTCTTGTCGCTACAGTAGGAGTCTCTACAATCTCTGTAGCACCATGGAAAGCTAGGATTTCTAAACCTGAACCATCCCTGTAACCTTAGGGATAGCTGCCATAGCCTGAAAAAAATTACCATATGGAGTAGCTTTGATGTCCCAAAAAGGGACGGGAATAGCTGTCTAATCCGTTAGTTGGAACGCTGTCTGAGACTTTAGCCTCTACGATCTCTCCTTTAAGTGATATGGATAGGTTTGTTCCCCAAAGCTTGAGACATATTTATAATGTTGGCTGGCTCTGCCATTTGAGGTTTGACTCTGAATATCTTCTCTTGTCCAGTTGGCAGTTCTGAAGCCTGAGCCTGTAACCTGAAGAATAATTGTGTGACTCTGTAAAACACGTATAACCCGCAGGCTAGCCTTGCTGCATGAAAGCTGAGCATCAGTTGGGATATCTGTTACTTAAGAGATTGCTGCTTATAAAGCGCACATCTGTAAGATGTTTGGTACCTGGACGGTAAATTAAATTATATCCCAAAACTGAGACAAATTAAACCAAATGATATGCCTAAACAGCTGCCATTCTACCTTTTTCCTCAATCTATGTGGGTGACGATGCGCTCTATCGTTTATAAGGCTGTGCAAAATCTTACAAACTCACCAAGTTTAAAAAGAAGCTGGGGGCCTCAGGGGCTCTACATGGTAATGGTAGACATTCCCATGGCCACAAGGAGTCGCTCAGAGTAACGAGTGAGATGCTGCCTGGCCGCTGCCTCGCTCCCTTTGCCATGCACTCAGCTCCCTCCATCTGTCGCTTCTCTACCCCTCACCCATGTCGTTTTTTCAGCTTGCCCTCAAGCCAGTCCCTGAATTGCGCCCCACTCCAACTCAGTGGCGTCTCTAGAAGTGATTTTTTTGGCGTGTCTCACACTCGGCCTCATAAAGGGCAGAGGAGTTCAAAGGGGGCCACCAAAGCATCCTGATGTGACCATTGTATTGGTCACAGTTGGGGCTGGCAGGTAACCTCGGCAGTGATGAGTTGTAAATCAATGTACAGCAGGGCCATCAGAGGCGTGCTAACACAAGACTGATGGCCCGTTCAGTGTTGCTTTGGAGGCCCCTGTGCCCAGTTACAGAGGGGAAGCGGGAGGAGGCCGTGGGCACTGCAGAGGCCTTGCTCAGACACCACACAGGGGACACGGCTGGCTCAATGCTAAAGCTGTAATTTTCAATTAGGAACATTCCTGCCGTCCCGGGACACTTTTTAAAAATAAAGAAGTAGAGGAACGGACTGTAATAATAGTTCAAAGTAGGGGCATGCCGTGCCCTTCCGTCCCCGCCCACTTCTACCACTTTGTGAGTAAGAGTGTGAGGTGAAGGTGCGTACAGAGTGAGGAGTATGAGGGACGTGTACGGGCAGTGTAAGTGCGAGGGGCCGGTGTATGGAGTGTGAGCAGGTGTAGAGGCAATGTGCGAGGGGCAGGTGCATGCAGTGTGAGGGAGGTGTAGAGGCAGTGTGTTTACAGAGGTAGTGGCAGGTAGAGGCAGTAAGCATGTGTGCGACAAGGGTATACAGAGAGAAGCACAAGTAGAGGCAGTGTAAGTAGTGGTGCTTAGGGTATGTATGGAGATAGTGTGGGAAAGTGCTCAAAGCAAGAGGGGGCATGTGTGAAGACTACATATGTGTCAGGGCATGTGTAAAGACAGCATATGTGTCAGGGTCATGTGTAAAGACTGCATGTGTGTTGGGGGCATGTGTGAAGACTGCATGTTTGTCAGGGGCATGTGTGAAGATTGCAAGTGTGCTGGGGCATGCGTAAAGACTGCATATGTGTCGGGGTCATGTGTAAAGACTGCATGTGTGTCTGGGAGAATGTATAAAGACTGCTCATGTGTCGGGGGCATGAGTAAAGACTCCATGTATGTCTGGGGGGGCATGCCGAGAGACTGCATGTGTGTCTAGGGAGCATGTGGAGAGACTGCATGTGTGTCTGGGGCATGTGGAGAGACTGCATGTGTGTCTGGGGGCATGTGGAGACACTGCATGTGTGTCTGGGGGCATGTAGAGGGACTGCATGTGTGTTGGGGGCACGTGGGCAGAGAAAAATGTGTTGCGTAGACTGGTCAATTGAGATATTGTACAGTAATTTCCAGTGCGGTGCATTGCATTTAGGAGTTTTCACAGCTAACTCCACTCCTCTGGTTTTTGTACAATAAACTTCAGCAGGCTTACTGACCGACACGTGGATTTTGGTGCTGTAAGAGCCAAAATACGCACATTAGTATCTGGTAAGGGGACAAACGCGTAATTTAGAGGGATATGACAGACCTGATACATATCAACCCAGCATTGTTGGATATTATTGAGTAGAATAAATATCAGCCCAGCCACACGGCTAGGTGGAGTGAGGGGCATTTGAGGTGCACTTATGAAAGCAGAAAAACTAGTGTATAATCGAATTTCTGCCTTTGCAAATTTGTTGCTTACAGGGTTTTCACCGTTTCTTGGTGAAGCACCTGCAGAAGTGTCGTCCACAGGCCGCGTTTCATTGTGGAAACGCATACATTTGCTGTGGTAGAAAGCAGGAGTCTTTATTTTATTTTGCCCATTAGTTGTCTGGAGTGGGTACCTGTCCTAAGAGAAGTTGTGTGTATAGTTGGAAATGTAGTGCCAAAGACCAAGACACTTGTTAACTCAAAGAAATTGTGGTTCTAGAAGCCAGGTGGGTGACCCCCAGACACATGCTCTGCAAGAAAAACAGTGTAATAAGGGCATTCTAGCTAACCGATGAGCATTGTAGCATTCTCATATCCTTTAATGGGCCTCTAAAGAGCTTTTTGTGTGGGAGGTGCTGGTAGAGGTGTTGACTAAGATTGCCATTAGATATATATTTATGCAATGTAGTATTTGTGGGAAGAGGAGAGAAATTATTCTGGCGTGATCATTCTTTTTTTTTTTAGTTCAAAGTGAGTTTATTGAGATGAAAGAAAATATTAATACAGGAAATACAATAACAATAAACATACAGTAAAGCAAATAATTCTGATAAATATAAAGAGTTTGGAGGAAAGTCATTCAAAACATATCATGTACATAAAAAAAATAACAATGCCTTATGGAAAGTTAATAAGGAAAAGGATCTAACATTCTATGCAAATATACATATTACAAAGTGGAATACAGTTAAACTATATAGTGTTAACATAAATGAAGTCATGGAGGTTCAGTCACTTCTTGTTGAAGAGGAGTATAAGACGAAGAGCGTCTAGCACTTGCATCAACAAACAGCGTAACAGGCGTCCACAAATGTAAACGTTTTGGTGCCATATGTATAGGGTATAAAAATGATGTGTCTAGTCTATGATTGTATCAGACAGCATACCACCATGCTTGATATGATAATTTGGTGAGGTCCATCCAGTTCTTGGTTATTTGTTGAAAGGCCACTGCTAGTAACAAGTCTATTATCTTTACATTGGAAACACAATTTTCCCAAATAGAAGATAAACTACCCAAGAATATATGTGAAACAGAAAAAGGATAACAGGAATCAAAAATCAAATTAATTTGAGACCATATCTTTTCCCAAAAACTTTGAACAAATTTGCATGAAAACAGTAAATGAAATAAATCAGCGTTTGGTAGAGAACAAGTCAAGCATGTATCTGAGAGGTCAGTGTGCCTTGCGCTGAGGATAAGTGGAGAAAGTAGAAGTCTATTGTAGATAAAAAGGAGTGTCTGTGTTGTATTTGCAGCTCTAGAGGACTTCCTAAGTTTAAGCCAGATTTTATTCCAAAACTCTACAGACCAAGAGGCATCTAAGTCCTTTTCCCAAGATAACTCCACCTTGGTTTTGTCTCTTGGAACAAATGAGTTGTGTAAAAATGTATATATGACGGAAGCTTTAGAATTATGAAGTTGGAAAGTCTACAATTTATTTGCGAGGGTAGATTCAGGTGAAAGAAGATGTTGGGGAGGTTTGTATTTTGTGTGGGCAGCATGAGTAGCTTGTGATAGGAGGGAGTATTTGGAGCGAAAAGTTAAAGGTAGGTCAAAAGAGCTGCTGGCTTGAGCAAAGGATAGAATCTCATCTCCCATATATAGTTGATGCACCCAAATCAGGCCTCCTTGTCTCCAAGATTTCCAAAATAAAAGTTTATTATTTATTAGAATATGAACATTATGCCATATAGTAGAGTTGAGAAATGGGATTGAATTATTTGAATTCGGAAAGGAGACAGACGGAATAATCTTAGAGGTATGTTTGATTATGGGCGTGGATACAGACTGTGGTTTGCAAGTAAAAGACAAATATTCCTGAAATGAGAATGGGGAAATGAAGGATTGTTCAAGTGTAACCCAAAGAGGACAGTTAGTAGAGGATTTAGAGAGCCACTGTGACGCTTGGTGTAGTAGAAAGGATTTATGGTAGATGGGGAAGTCAGGAAAATTTGTCCCACCCTCCAATTTCGGACGAATCAATTTGGAAATAGACATGCGTGATTTCTTATTACTCCATAAAAAGAAAGATAAGATGGAGTTACTTTTTTTTAAATACTTTGAGGGAATGGATAGTGGAATATTTGAAATTGTATATAAAACTATAGGAGAAAGCAAGGCAAAGTTTTAGCAACAGCAGTGCAGTCGACGCGCTGAGGTACATTCGTCTGTAAGACAGCACAAAATGGCGGCCATTAAATTCGCACACTTCAATATACAGCTTCAGTCTGCAAAAGCCATTAATGTAGATGCCACACAGCAAGGATATATTCAGGCTTGGTTGCAAGACTGACCAGCACCCGCTATGAAGAGATTTTAGTAATTATTGTAGCAGCGCATTGGAGAGAGAGAAAGCTCCATCAGCGCTAAAGCACAAAATGGCGGACGCGAGCTCGGCAGAGCCGTGCCGCAAGTCACATGTGCGAGAAAGTTGCCTGCAGTCCTTTAGATGATGTACAAAGCGAATCCTGTGATGCCCCAGAGCTTCGGGCGTTCAATCCTCCGTTTTGGTCATCGGTGTGCGTAGATAATATCGCGTTCGTGCCGCCCTCACCGCAGTCGACCCGGGAGAGCTATGGACTGGTCTCCATCTTCTTCGGGCTCTAGCCACGCCCCCCCCCCATGCGTTATAATTCTTGAACCAGGAGGACATGATTTGAGCTTTTCAAAGTAAGTGAGAGTGAATGTTTCAATGCAGTGTCAGGGAGCTTGAAATATATGAATTTAGGAGGAGCAAAGGGGGATTTGAGTAAGCAGGCAAAGGTTGGCTAAGTGTAATGGAGGGCATTGCCTCATAAATTGTGAGTGGTAGGATGGAGATGTACTGTACATGGCTTCTGACACCGGGGTGGATTCTTTTTACTGTACCCTGCAAGTGATTTGTCTGTGATCTGTCCACTCACTTGATGTTGGTGGGATGAGGATTGTGTGTATCTTGGCAGACATTGAAGATTCATGTTGAAATAATGTGTAATTCTGTTAGGGAGAAAGAAATGAAGGGTGTCGGTACCCGGAGGTTGAGAGAGGTATCATGGGTATAGGTCCAAGTTATACAAATGTGTGTGAGGATCACTCGATATAGCATATAATTCAGTTATGTGAGCCCACAGAGTAGATTCAAATACGTATAGTCCTTAATGTGGACAACAGTGCCCAGATCGTGATCTGATAAACCGATCGGCAATATTTGCGAACATCTGGAAACCGCGATGAGTCCTCCGGCCGTTTGTTATTTTTTATGTTAGGATTCTGTCGTTTTTTGTAACATAATACTCTGCATATTGTAAACTTTGAGCTGAGTTGCATCCGTGTGTTCAATTGAGAGTTATGCAGTCGAGGCTGAGGAAAGTCAGTGTTCCTCACAGGGGCTGTAAATGGATGAAAAGGTGCTCACAATACATGGACATCCAATCCTTGGCCTCTCTGCAGAGAGCAAATAGTATTAGTCCTGTATGTCTGTTGCATAACTGTGAGTCTTTGCAAATATGTGTGAAGGAAATAAACAGTGGTCAAAATATGGGCAAATACAGTGCCTAGAGGTGAGTGGGGGCTTTTTGTATGTGTGTGGTGGGATGGTGAAGTGAAGGAGACCGAAGAAGTATACAGACAGAGAAGAGTGAAAAGATGGTGTTGAAGAGGAAAGAGATAGGGTGTTAGATGTGCACATGGGGATTTCAAAAGATTTGAAGAGAAAAAGGGCACAAGTGTCTAATAGACTATATAGGAATGAGGTGTGAAAGGAAGAACAGTCACACCCTTAATTACAAAGGCCACTCTCCTTTAAGAACCTCAGCCTAGTTTTTCACCACACTTAAAGCACTGGCTGCCATGTTCATAACCAATATGTTGGCCATCTTAGAATGGTAAAACAGTGAAACTATGGATAATATCATACCATGATGGCGACCTGGCCTAAAGGCTGTGGCTTCGCAGGATGCGGTGCACTGCAGATGAAATAAACGACAGGCAAGCAGCCTTCAGCACTTTCTGGGGAGCTGTAGTCTACTCTAAAAACAATTACAATAACAGGATGAGAAGGAATGAAACGTTAGGAAAAATTGGAAAACTGAACGATAGGCCCACCAGTCCTGTTGCTGAAGCGCTATTATTTTCAAGTGGATGTGCCTTGATCAGAATAGTGCTGGGACTCATTTGGTACCAGAGCCAGTGTCTGAAATTGGCGACCCATTGCCCCACACTGAATGTCATCATGGATACAAACAGAGAGCTTCAGCCATTGGCTCTCTTGCACTGGTTTTATGGCCCTGGAAGTGGCAGCATTTTTCTGATCTGATTTGACGAGTGAAATGTCCAACTAACTACTACGTCCCATAAACCTATAGTTGTTTCAGTGAATATATTACCTACTGGCGGTCGCCAGTAGGTAGTTATAGTTAGGACTTATTTTCCATAAGAAATCCGGAACATTCTATTTGGAATAACTTTGATGCCGGTTCACGAATCTTTGTGAAATTTTCAAAACTGGTGGGGCGCTCCGGTCCGCTCATATTCAGAAAATCTTGGGGTGATTCGTGAAGCGGGGGCTGAGAAAAAAGGGGGTTCACAAAACGGTTCAATAGGAACCGTTCATTGCAGCTACAGCCCAAACGGCTGAACGGAATTATATTAAATTTGGCAAAGAGGTAGTCCTCTGTTCAGACTCGTGCCTTTTGCTTTAATGGTGTAAATCCGTTCAGTAGTTTCTGAGAAAATTACAATTAAAAGTACATATATGTCTATGGCTTGGTGGATCCGCGCATCTTGCGTGCACTCTAAGCGCACAGTCCCGATCACGCGCTAATTGACTGTCAAGTGGTTGTCAACATTTGAAACCAGGAATTGTTGGCAGCCATTTTGTGCCTCTGTAGAAGCGAGGAACTAGAAATTAGTGGGACAAGTGTTCAAAATGTATAAAGGGAGCAGGTAAGAAATATTTTGACCCTCTAGACCTGCTTAGGGGGTCCCAACATTTTTTTTTTTTAACGGAGAAATGTGCGCTGGGTGCATGGATCCGCCGTAATAACAATAAAAACGAAGCGCTAGCTCCTGTGCTTGTTTGAAAATTAGCTACCTGGGAGGGCCAAATTCCGGGGTCTAAAATATTACATTTGATGGGGGTTCTGAGGGGTCCTGTAGCCCAGCATTCGCCATTCCTCGGTGCTACAAAATAAATGGGTGAGGGAGCTCAAAGGTCCGTCTAAGCCTCGGGGATTACCACCCTCCAGGGCTTTTTATATTTTGGGAGGGGGGCCGCCTGGTCTCTGTTCTGGAGCAGTCGAAAGCCTTGGGGAACACCACCCCCCAGGAGAAGCTCCTGCTGTGTCTCGGGGTATCTATCCCCGGGACACTGCTATTTGCTATGGCAGGATGGGAGTTGAGGTTCCCGCTGTGTCATAGCAAACTTGAGGGCATATTAACAAGTGCCATTTCGCCACAATTTAAAAAAAAAAAATGCGGAGAAAATTATATTGCCCTATTTACTAGGCGACACTAAGATGCATTAATGCATGTTAGCAGCCGGTTTGCCAAGGGCTCCCCTCATATCTCCAATGAGTTGCAATGTAGGCGTTCTCAGTGCCAAGGTAGGTGTTCCTATGACAATGTAAAAAGGAAGAGGGAGGTATGACAACAGCGTTGTATTTACAAGATGGCCCTGGATTTGCGGACCGATAGCAAAACTCTTGCTAATTGCGGTTTATGTTGGATCCTAACATCTGTTCTGAAGTAGACTTAAGCATGTTTAATATGCGAGGTGGATTGATATGTTAAGTCCACAGTCTTATATTAACAAGCTTTTTACTTGCGAACATGAATTATCGCTGTATTTCTCGCGATATTGCATATATTTACAAGGACAGGGTTAAAATTATTGTCGCTTTAGCGTTAGGAAAGTGCCGTTAAAGTAGCCACAATGGGCTTAATAATAGGCTTTTGAGAATTCGGGAGAATTCCAATAGAAGCCCAGGTTTACACCAGAACATTTTAACGCTGTCCTTGTAAATATGCCCATTACAGACTCCTAATTTTACCGTAAAAAAAAATCACCTATTATTGATTTGTATTCTTCCTTGAGATCCCATCCCATGGGATACAATGTTGGGGACTGTGGGTGGAGGCCCAATGTCCATACGGTCCCAGTTAGCTCCCTGCGTCCTTCGGAAGCCAACATTACTTTTGCACAGGGGGACTTGCTAATATGCAGCTCCCCGTGGGGAAAAGCATTCTGCTGTGCATTTTAAAAGAGAGAGTATGTTTTCGTGTTCTCTCTTTCAAAATGCAATCCAAGGGGCATATTATCAAGCACATCGTTAACATTATCGCTGCTTTAGTGGCAGAAAACTGCAGCTAAAGCGGCGATAATGGGCTTGATAATACGCCGTAGAGAATTCTCATAGAAGCCCATGTTCTCATCAGAACATGGGCTTCTATGGGAATTCACAAGGCGGCGATATGGGGATTCACAAGGCGGCGATAATGTTAACGCTGTTTCTTGATAATATGCCCCCAAGTTTGCTATGGCAGGGCGAGAGCCTCGGCTCTCACCTTGCCATAGCAAACAGCAGTGTTGAAAAAATCTTCCGGTAAGATAACAAAGGATTCTGAAGTCCATTATCGCCGTTTTAGTTTTAGTTTGCTTCCGTTAAAGAGGAGATAATTTTAACGCCGTCTTTGTAAATATGCCCCTAAGTTTTGTAATGTCGACAATACCGTCTCCCATTTAAATAGGCACAAAGTATTTAGTGAAGTGCATTGTGAATCGTGAAGCAACACAGTCTAATTGTGATCGATAAAGAATTCGAAGAGTTGTTTACTTCTTTTGCTCGTAATGAACACTGTGGAGCAGATTTACAAGTCCCTTGCGCCACTATTGCGTCACTTTTAACATGGGAAAAGTGATGCAAAATTGGCACTTGGGGCTTGTAAATCTGCTCCACAGTGTTCTGTCGTCTCAGTTTGCTTTCCCCTCTGTCATGTAGAGCATCCTGGGTAAATATAGCGGTTTCTGTACAGCCAGTACCTTCCAACCCTAACCCCTAACTGCTTACTGCCTGTTACCATAGTAACAGTTCATGGAACACTTAAGTGAGCACACAGGTCACAAGTTTACCACACAATGTTGCTAATCCAAACAGTAACTGTGCTGGAGTTTTTAAAATTTTCCATAGGAACCGTTAATCACAGTTACAGATTCTGGTAAAGAGCTGGTAAAGTATTAGCCTCAGTATTATACTTCTACTTCTAGTTATAAACATAATTTCTACTTTAATAGTTAAATCTTCTCTAAGCATATGATTATCACACTAAATAATAGTGAAATGTCAGAAAAAGAAGGCGTATACACTTTTTTAATTAACTTTTATTACAACAAAAATAAATAACTAGAAACATAACTTTAACATAACAATATAATAAATAACTAGAAACGTAACTTTAACATAACAATATAATAAACAAAATGCGAGATGGACTCCAATGGTAGAAGGGCAGGTAACCTGCAAAACAAAAATGAAAATAAGTTTTTAAAATTAGATCGATGTGACTGAATGAGGTCAAAGATCACAAATTAACATAACACTTGACAATATTTGGTTATTTGTATGTCTGCAGTGTGCCTCATGCATCCCACTCCTCTCATAGGCCCGCATTGAAGAGGTGTATGTAGGGAAGTGCCTACTGCATTAGATCTACAGTGTGGACCAGCAGGTCTTTAAAATGATGCAGAGATGAGACAGAATTAGGTGAGAGATCACGTCATTAAGCAGGACAATATCATTTATTTGCAACACATTTAATTGGAGGCATTGTGTATCTAGGCCACTCTGTTTACCTTTTGTAAACACTGTGTCGAACAGAGTTCCCAACTTGAAGTCTGCTTTGTTTCTACACTGCAGTCTGTATTCAAGTCAGCCTTGATTTATTTATCTGCAGAGGGGACAGCAGCCACCATAACTTGAAAAGAGAAAGAGAAACAATGTGAGAGAGAGGGAGTGAGAGAAAGAGAGAATAAACAACATTGAAAGTGTGAGAGATAGAAAGTAATAGATGGAGCAGGAGAGGTAGTGTTAGTACTGGAGAAAATCTTCATAGCACACCTTTTTGCCTCCGTTGTGTGTCCAAGCACTTGCCGGTTCATAGTGCACCCTCAAGTTCAGTGATCTGAAACTCTAAATCAAAAAGATAGTAAAAGAATGATGTTATGATTGGTATTTGTCACTATCTTAATATGGAGTAGAATAATATCACCCTTTTACACACCTTCCCTCCCGCATTAAAAATACAACTATTTGTACGGTTCCAACTTGATTTATGAAGAATTTGTAGAGTAGTAATGTTTTCCATCCGGTTATGAAAGCAAGTGGTGCGCAGTGATACATGTGGTTTCAATCATCACGAGCAACGTACATTTGACCAACAATAAAAACTTCCCTGCTATTGGAAAAAAAAATACAAATGCAATAAGATAAGGTATATAGGACTGCATACGCCTAAATCACTGCTTCGCCTTTTTGTAACCAGTCTGCTACACTCCATCTACTCCCTCCGCTGCGCACCCAGACCTCACTGCTCACCTTTGCGCGGACAGGGTACGTTCTACATCATGCAGTCCCTCTCTGCCACCACGAAGTCTTACATTTGGTGCTGAGTCTTGATATCACTATGGCAAAGGACATACTTGTGCACCCATCATCATTGCAGGGTCCTCACCCACTCAGTCCTTGTGGTACCACTAACTCAGTGACCAAAGAGGCCATGCATGTGGTAGTGGGCCCCCCTATTCGGTAGTTCAGGCCTACATGAGGCGTCCGAATCACTAGGACGGGCCACCACAGCACTTGGGATGGGAGCAACTCTAAAATGGCGTAGAGCATGTGCGCCCCGTCTTTTTTATTGGTAGGGTCACGTGCATAGTGACACATGTGCTGGATGTGTGTGGTGTGGGTGTGTACCGGCCATGAGAGAGTGTGTGTATGCCATTCTAACAACTAGACCTGGAAATAAAAAATCACTACAATTGAAATCTGGGCCATGTAGCACTGTTGTGTTTTCCTGGTAGCGTAAGCGGAGTGGGCTGGACTGACGTATGCCAGTGCTACGGGGGGCTGTGAACTATGACTCCGGAGCTATGGGCGTGGTTCTGTCGTGAGCTATGTGAAATCAACTGATTCGGGTGTCCGTGTTGCAGTGCTGCCGTCACCCGGGTCTTAAACGCAAATGTATCATTATGTCTGTAAAGTCCCACAACATTGCAACATGGAAGGTACGGGTATCACTGACCCTATATTCATCCATAGTTGCACACATAAAAGGTGGTGGACATGAGGCATTTCTGTGAATATGAATGTTTGTTGTACATTCAGTGGAGTGTTGTAGCTGTAGTAATACAGGACTGTGAAAGTTTTAGGTTGCAGTTTTTGGCACATGAAAGGCAGTTAATATATATACGTATGTAGTCATTCAGGTATACTGTCGAACTTGGTGCTGGAAATCAGTGTTCGAAGCGCGTCCACATCCTGTTATTGTAGATAAATGACGTAATCTACGCTTGCCTGAAAATGTACTGTAAATACGGTGCTCATGTAAATTGCTGATATAGTTTTGGGTCAACTTCTCGCTATATAAATATGCTTAAAAAAAACAAGAATTAGTACACACTTATAAATTGACTATACACTTTCTTTGCAGTATTGTAATGATCCACTTTGTACGTTCGTATTTGTAGAATGAACGAGAGAAAGTTATATAATCAAAGTTTTTGTTACTGGCAGAGGTAAGATGGTTGCATAAACTGTTTACAGCACAATATAATGTGGTACGGTGCAGGAGCAGCATTTTACAAACATAATAAGTACACAGACACAGATAGGTGAAGTGGGTACGAGCACGTGGCTCGACTCCATTTTATTACGTTGCTGTTGGTAACAAGTAGAATGGTAATCATGATATCATACACATATATTCAATCATAAACTGTTTATGATTTCTGCTGTACAAAGTTAGGAGCACTATATGTGAAATAATACACAGAAGATTCTATCGTAAAGGGTTCATGAGTTGTGGTGCACTAAGGTAGGGTCGGTTTGTGTGGAGCCTGCGATGATGCATGATTAAGGCAGAGCACACTGGTAAGAATGTCTTTTGGCTACTGAATTTTGCCTTAATAAGGCCACGTGGCAATTATTTATGGTGTATGCACTAAAAGAGGGGGGGACTAGGAGCTCAAATGTGAAATTAGAACAGAAAAATGAGGTCCAGTGCCCTTGCTCCCAAAGTCAAATATGTCAACACAATCTAGGGTAAAAGTTCCTCAGAGGGAGTCTTCCTAACTGTAGGATGCTCCAATGGATAGGTTAGAAAATAAGAGGTAAGTATAGGGAAATGGTTTTTGTCTAATGCCAAACTAGCAGGCGGAGTTGTAAGAAGTGCGTGAAGTGAAGAAAGTGCTTCTCCTTTGTAACCTAGTGCCCTCAGACAGCCATGCGGTCGCCCTAGATCATCATTGGGCGTGGCTCCTCATGTGGGTGGCGCTGCAGTCCCTCACGGGCCCGCAAGGGGGCTCTTTGGCGGAGTTCTTTTTTGGAGATGCCGCAGTTGTGCATGGGAGTATGGGGGCCTAGCTAAAGTGTGTAGTGAAAGTGAAACAGTAAAAAAACCTTAACAAAACCCTCAAACTAGTTTATTCAGGGGTCTGTGAGGTTTGCTTAAAAAAGGGGAGTGGACCCTGGAGAACCCTATGTATTAAATATTAGAGGCGAATGTGTAACTAAACGCTACTCTCAGGGTAAGTGCTCAAGTGAAAGAAAAAACAAATAATTAGGCCAACATGTTTCGCGCATCTTTTGGTCCCTAATGGATCCAATTGCGCTTCTTCAGGACCAAAATTTATGCAAAAAACAATCTAAGTTTCTTGTTGCTGGTGCCAGGCCTATTGCCCGTGTACCAGCAGTACCTTCGTCGTCAAGGTCAACAGCGTGTTGTCGCTGACTGGTACAATCAATAGTGGTACCTTAACCCAACCTGTGAAAAGAGAATTTTATGAAGCAAAGGAAACCAACTCCAGAAGATACATAACTGTTAAGAAGCAACAATATCATGTCATGCTGCAGCATTGTAGTGATTCGGCCCTATATCTGAATAGCGTGGACCACATAATGTACAACTTGCAACATGTGATTCACGCGTAGGCTTCCTAATGTACAATGCTAAATAAAAAGGATCTACGAAAATGCCTTGGTAAAAGGGCATGAGTGAATATGAAATGCCAGAGCGTGCAGATAGGGGCTAAGTGAGCTGTCATAGTGACCACAGACATGGCCAAACTAAATAAACTAAAATAAAATCATGCCTTGGTCCCACCAGGTAAAATGTGTGTGGGGTTTAAAGTCAAAGCTATGAACCCTGGTCAATTATGGTTCGGAGTGCCAGATTATGGAAGATTCCGTATGTAGCATGAGGTCACTCGCTAAGCCTCTGGATCTAATAAGCTCGTACAACTCCTTAATAGTGTACCACTCATACTGACAGCAACACCCATAAATACTGTAAATAACGTTGCCTCGAAATGGTATGGGGCAAGCATGATGTAAAGACATATTAATAAAGAACATACCCAATCAGTCTAAGGTTTGGGCCCCATCAATGTTCCCAGAATCAATATGACTATGGGGCCACTTTAAACAAAAACGAAATGGCTGTGATGTTAAGGATAGCGGCCATAACGGCACGTCGCAACTCCATTAATGAATCGATTTGCATTTAAACGTGGAGAGAGCAACTATGGTGTCTGCGTAGTATATGACAGACATCCCGTTGTGGGTACTTACAATTGTCTCGCTCGGCGGGCGTATCAGGGGCTACATACCACATAACAGAGGAGGCCAGAATCACCAGCCAGTTCCACTGTTACAACACTTTCCACAATTGCCATTCCAGCCGCAAGGATACCAAGGACAATGGATGGGACCACCACCGATGTGGAACATTCCACCTGGACACCATGTACAACCATTCTACAACCAATATCCGAACCCCCCTTTTTTCAACAGAGGGACGGGCAGAGGAAGAGGGAGAAGAAGAGGAGGATCAAAGACAGTACAATGGCAAGACCAGGATCAGACGGGTCAACAGAACAAGACGAGGGGGCAGAGACTTTAGTAGTCAATTTGTCCTCAAGAGCCCTGACTTCAGGAGAAACCAAGCTACTGGAAAAGGGATTGGGGTTTGTCCCCACTCCTAATGAGGATCCCTTCTGATTACAACAAGAATTACATAAATTTTTCAGGAAAGTAAGGCTTAAGGCCTTTTTTGAGAACAAACCCGATACTCCAGCTACAGAAACGGGCCTGAAAAAAACGTCTAAATTCACACCAACGGCTACGATGAGGCCTAAAGAAGTTCTTACATTTGAACAAGGCGTCTTGAAGGACGTTGCCGCACTGGAATTCAGACGGCCCTTTAACAACTTATACAACGGTGAAAGGGAAACCTTGAGAACACTTACAGAAGACAGCACGATCATCTTAAAGCCGGTGGATAAGGGCGGAGCAACAGTGATTCAAGATGTAGCCATTTATGAAGCTGAATGTAATCGACAATTCTCAAACAGGACATACTACCAACCGATCTCTATAGATCCAACCACACGTCTGACCAACCGCATCAAGGGAATGATGCATGAGGCCACTATGGAAGGTTGGATTTCGAATCAGGAGGCAGCCTTCTTGACCAATACTGATCCTCGGGTGCCGTATTTCTACACACTACCCAAGATTCACAAAGGAGTGAATCCACCGCCAGGACGCCCGATCGTCTCTGGCATCGAGTCGATTTTAGAGCCTCTTAGTAAGTTCTGTGACTTCTATCTACGCCCGGTAGTGAGTCAAACTCCAACATACCTGAGGGACACCACAGAGGTGCTGAACCTGATTGAGGACTTCCCCTGCCCTGAGACCATCGACTTCCTGATAACCATGGACGTGGAAGAGTTATACACGAACATTCCCCAAGACGCCACTTTGGAAGTCTTAGAGGCAACTCTACGCAATATCGAACCAAGGCCCTACCAAGCACCGGTCTCCTTCATTTGCGAATGCGCATCCATTGCGCTAAAAGAGAACTTCTTCCAATTTAAGACTCAACTGTACCATCAAACGCAGGGGACCAGCATGGGGAGCACCTTTGCTCCGAGCCTGGCTTGCCTATATATGGCAGATTTCGACGCAAAATTTATCTTGAATGAGTTCAATCCATTTAGAGGGAACGTACTCTTGTGGCGCCACTTCATCGACGACGTCCTGATTTTCTGGACTGGAGAAGAAGAGCTATGCGAAAGGTTCTGCAAGTGGGTCAATACACTTGACGCCTTCTTGAAATTTACCAGCACCAGATCAAGCAAAGAAGTACCATTCTTGGATCTCTTGATCTCTAAGGATAATAGCGTACTGCACACCACCGTCTATAAAAAACCTACTGATCGGAATAGTCTCTTGGTATACGAGAGCCATCACCCCAAAGCACTGAGAGACAACCTGCCGGTGGGCCAGTTCCTGCGTCTCCGCAGGAACTGTGATACAATGAGGTCTTTTGAGCAACAAGCAGAGATTCTGACGTCAAATCTGAGGAAACGGAACTATCCAGTCAAGATCATACGCCAAGCACACAAGAGGGCAAAAAACAATCCACGCCAGGCCTTACTAGAAGTGAACACCAAACCTACAACAGATATTATGACTTGTGTGACAACGTTCACACCCAGTTCCAACGCGGTACAAAAGATAGTGAAAAAACACTGGGACATTCTCAAGACCGGCACATTCTCGGCAGGACCACCACCACTTTTTGCGTTCAAACGCACACAGAACCTCAAAGATATCCTTATTCTCACACGCCCCAAACAAATTACACCAGAGAGGGCCACCTTATGGAATTTACCCCCAGTGGTCGGGCATCACCTCTGCGGCACATGTACTTCATGTACAGAGACATTGACAATGAAAGAGATAGATCTAGGGTTGGTGACACCATGGCGCCTAACAAAACATACAAACTGTAACACTGTTAACTGCATTTACATGATCCAATGCCCTTGTGAGCTCAGGTACATTGGAATGACCACACGCCAGGTCAAAGTACGGATAGGAGAGCATAAAAGCCGCATACGTACAGGAAAAACTAACACCAAGATGCTATCCCACTTTGCAGAGAGGAAACACCCAGCCACCAGTATTAGATGGATAGTGATCGATTCCAACCCACTTTGGTCTCCGAAAACTCTGTTTAGGTATGAACAAAGGTGGGTCCACCGGCTGAAATGTGACAAGGAGGGGTTGAATGAAGAAATTCCCTGGTTGGAACTCCTCTGATCGAATCAAGAGACACTGTCTGATTTATATCTTTCTGTCTATTATGGGTGGAATTTAATTGAATATAGACTCACTGATTAAGACCAATACATCATAATTAGATTTCCCCTGTACTGGTCTAGTTCCCACTTCTTTTAAACACTTCGGATAGGCATTCCTATTAGCACTTGACACCAAGTTACTATGCAATACGTTCTATTAACCCCTCTTCAAGATGGCGTCCATACACGATGGGAGAGTGGAGTACGGCTCCATCCCAGAACCGGAGATCAAATATAATCACTCCTTTTTTAAGAAGTTGCCTCACGAATGAACATCAAATAATAAATAACGGGACTCCCCAGTTATAAATAACATAATTTATCTCCCTTCAGGACCCCTCTTAAGATGGCCGCCACGTTTTTCCACCTCTGACACCGCCCCCGATTAACTTCCGGGTACTGCTGTAATCCATCCCCTAGACCAGCTGACATGGAGAGAGAACGGCACCAACACTAATAAATACACGGGAAGGAGAGAGTTCTGCTCCTTTCCGACGTTGAGCTTGCTGTGGGTAGGATCGAAGGACGCCCGCCGAGCGAGACAATTGTAAGTATCCACAACGGGATGTCTGTCATATACTACGCAGACACCATAGTTGCTCTCTCGACGTTTAAATGCAACTCGATTCATTAATGGAGTTGCAACGTGCTGTTATGGCCGCTATCCTTAAAATCACAGCCATTTCGTTTTTGTTTAAAAGTGGCTCCATAGTCATATTGATTCTGGGAACCCGTTTTTGACCTTTGTCTTGTATCCACAGTGCTCCCTCGCCAAGTAGGCAAGCCGACATTGATGGGGCCCAAACCTTAGACTGATTGGGTATGTTCTTTATTAATATGTCTTTACATCATGCTTGCCCCATACCATTTTGAGGCAACGTTATTTACAGTATTTATGGGTGTTGCTGTCAGTATGAGTGGTACACTATTAAGGAGTTGTACAAGCCTATTAGATCCAGAGGCTTAGCGAGTGACCTCATGCTACAGACGGAATCTTCCATAATCTGGCACACCGAACCATAATCGACCAGGGTTCATAGCTTTGACTTTAAACCCCACACACATTTTACCTGGTGGGACCAAGGCATGATTTTATTTTATTTTATTTAGTTTGGCCATGTCTGTGGTCACTATGACAGCTCACTTAGCCCCTATCTGCACGCTCTGGCATTTCATATTCACTCATGCCCTTTCACCAAGGCATTTTTGTAGATCCTTTTTATTTAGCATAGTACATTAGGAAGCCTACGCGTGAATCACATGTTGCAAGTTATACATTATGGGGTCCACGCTACTCAGATATAGGGCCGAGTCACTACAATGCTGCAGCATGACATGATATTGTTGCTTCTTAACAGTTATGTATCTTCTGGAGTTGGTTTCCTTTGCTTCATAAAATTCTCTTTTCACAGGTTGGGTTAAGGTACCACTATTGATTGTACCAGTCAGCGACAACACGCTGTTGACCTTGACGACGAAGGTACTGCTGGTACACGGGCAATAGGCCTGGCACCAGCAACAAGAAACTTAGATTGTTTTTGGCATAAATTATGGTCCTGAAGAAGCGCAATTGGATCCATTAGGGACCACCAGATGCGCGAAACATGTTGACCTAATTATTTGTTTTTTCTTTCACTTGAGCACTTACCCTGAGAGTAGCGTTTAGTTACACATTCGCCTCTAATATTTAATACATAGGGTTCTCCAGGGTCCACTCCCCTTTTTTAAGCAAACCTCACAGACCCCTGAATAAACTAGTTTGAGGGTACTGTTAAGGTTTTTTTACTGTTTCACTTCCACTACACACTCTAGCTGGCCCCCAGACTCCCATGCACAACTGCGGCATCTCCAAAAAAGAACTCCGCCAAAGAGCCCCCTTGCGGGGCCCGTGAGGGACTGCAGCGCCACCCACACGAGGAGCAACACCCAATGATGATCTAGGGCGACCGCATGGCTGTCTGAGGGCACTAGGTTACAAAGGAGAAGCACTTTCTTCACTTCACGCACTTCTTACAACTCCGCCTGCTAGTTTGGCATTAGAGAAATACCATTTCCCTATACTTACCTCTTATTTTCTAACCAATTATTTATGGTGCACTGAGCTAGTGGTATGTCTGGTGCCCAGTGTGTGCTCACCCTTCGATGATGTGTGGTTCAAGCGGTCTATACTCAAAGCATTGACTAATGCATACTGGACTGCATGAACTTTAAGGGAAAAATAAAATACCATCGATGGTTATCAATTGCTCTGCAAACTAGGTCTACTGATTGCTCACCATAACAAATGAAACGATTGCATTTCACGCAGTGCATTTGTAACTTTCTCAAAATGGGGACGTATGTCTGGTGGCGATGTTAAAGGTGATGCCCCAGAGGTATTTGGTTTTGCCCGTGGTGCAGGTACATTTTGGTGCAATGTTCTACATTCTTTGTGAGCATAGTTCACAGGATGCAGGGATTAAAGGTGCTTGCGCATACTAGCAGTGCCACAGGAGTATTTTTTGCCTCTGCCTTAAATAAATCAAGGCTGAATTCCCTACTGTCTGAGGTGTTTATCCAAAGCTGAATTCAAGTTGTAAACCCTGCTGTCCGCAGTGTAGATCTTAGGCTGGACTGCATTATCTGTAATCACGATTGAAATAAAAGATGAAACATGTATGGAATACATCGTCAAAATGTGTATGTTTCAGGGACATTATAGTTGAGGTTGTGACCTGTGCTGTCTCAGTGTAGACTGCCATTGAGTGTGCCTTTGCACTTGCAGCGTGAAATTTGTTTTTCAACTAAACCTATAACTGATATAAAAGAAGCTTTTGAAGGAAGGCTACTAAAGGGATATTGTATAGGGTTTGATAGACATTTTACTTAGTTTGGTACTGCACTCTGCAAATAATAAATGAAGAGTCAGTTGAATCCTGCCTGAATACGGCCACGTGGTGATGAATTATGGTGCACTGAGTTAGTAGTACCTATGGGACTGAGTGTGTTCGTAACCTGCAATGATGCCTGGCTCGGAGAGGCCGCACTGGGGGTAATGTTTTTTGAATATTGAATTTTGCCTTAATAAAGCCAAGTGGCGATTATTTATGGTGTACTGAGTTAGTGGTACGTCTGGTGTTTAGCGTGTGCTCACCCTGTGATGATACGTGGTTTGAACGGGCTGCACTCAAAGCTCTGAATGTTGCATACTGGAATGCATGTACTTTGAGGGGAAAAAAAGACCTACCATCGATGGTTATCAATTTTTCTGCAAACTAGGTCTACTGATTGCTCCCCAAAACAAATTAAATGATTGCACTTCACGCAGTACATTCTAACTTTCTCGAAATGGGTACGTATGTCTGGTGGCGATGTTGTAGGTTGGGAGCATTTGGTTTTCTTAACCGTTTATAGTGTCTTACACAATTTGCATCTGTACTAATCTTGAATTGTGAGCTCTACTGTTCGCAGTATAGACCGGAGGCAGTCAACAAGAAGGGCCCACAGCCATGTGGTATCGACTTGAGCTGTATAGAGTTAATGGTAGGTGTGGCTCTCAGCGTCTACGCAGCCAGCGATGATGCGTGGTGTGGGCCAGCCGCACTGGGAGCAATGTTTTTTGCCTAGTGAATTATGTCTTAATAAGGCCATGGGGAGAATACTTGTTGTGCAGTGAGTTAGTGGTAGCACCCTGCGATGATTCGTGGTTCGGGCGGGTCACACTGGTACCAATGTCTCTTGCCTACTGGAATGCGTCATGTGCAATCGCCATTCCACCTGAATCGTGAGCCCTCACAATGAATATCGAAGGCAGTAGTCGACACAAACATCGAGGAATGCTTTCCCGTCACATACTTTAACAAAATCTGAGGACATAGAGTACAATTGTCTCTGCCTTAAATAAATCGAGACTGAATTCAATGTTGTCTGTAGTGCTGATACAGTGGTGAACTCTGTTGATCGCAGTGTACATTTGAAGGCAGTACTCAGTACAGACATTGAGAAATGTTTTTTGTCGCATCCTTTAACACAATTGTCTCTGCTTTGCATAAATCAAGGCTAACTTCAATGCTGTCCGTAGTTTAGATGCAAAGCTGAATTCAAGTTGTGAACCCTACTGTCTGCAGTGTAGATCGAAGGCAGTAGTCAGCACAGTTAAAGACGAATGCTTTTTGTCACATCCTTTTACAAAATCGGAAGACATAGAGTACAATTGTCTCTACCTTAAATAAAGCAAGGCTTGATTCAATGCTGTCCGTAGTGTAGATCCAAAGCTGAATTCAAGTTGAGAACCCTGCTGTCCGCAGTGTAGATCGAAGGCAGTAGTCAGCACAGTTATAAATGAATGCTTTTTGTGACATCCTTTTACAAAATTGGAAGACATATAGTACAATTGTCTCTACCTTAAATAAAGCAAGGCTTGATTCAATGCTGTCTGTAGTGTAGATCCACAGCTGAATTCAAGTAGAGAACCCTGCTGTCCTCAGTGTAGATCGAAGGCAGTAGTCGATACAGACATAAGTCTGAAGTGCTGTGGCGTTGAGTTCGGAATGGGCATGTATCGAGGAGGCACGTGGTCATGACGGCAGCCACGGGGCAGGGTGAGAACATTCGCTGTGCCACAGTCTTTTTTCTTCGCACAAGTGCACCACGCCCAAGGCGTAGCCTATGTATTTATACTCATACGCTGGAGTTTCGTACGTTGGAACAGCCCACTCCGCTTCTGCTTCAAGGGGGGGGACAACACAGCTACATGACCGAGATATTCCCCAGTGTCTGAGATAATATGTTTGCGTCCACTGTGCAGTACACTACATGTATCAATACTATATCTACACATGGAAAAGTTTTTTGTTTCTATAATGAGTTGTATATAGCATATCACCAGTACACTTGGGATTCTGTAAATTATTGTTGATGTGCGAATTTACTCCCTAATACATAGCTGGTTGCCACATCTCTGAACATTCAGCTATTGTGTGGTTGAGAGGATATGGTATCTTGGGAAGGTCCGTTGTACTATTTTGCGCTGCCTCTGAGGTAGTAGGGGTGACGGGTCTGGGGGGGTGGTTGTGGTGGTGGTGGCACTGGGTGTTGCGATTTTGTTGGGTGTCGGAGGTGCATGATTAATACCTCTATCACATATTGATCTTTAAATATGGATGTGAGTTGTGTGTAATTCACACAGTAGATAGTTGACTTCCTTACACCAGTTAAATGTTGATGTAAATTTTTACTGGTAAGTGGAGTTATCGCCTGTTTTTTTAGTGGTTTGTGGCGATTTTGTTGGCGGAAGGAATCAATTGAAGAGTGGTGAGAGCAGTTTTTACTAGGTTGAGATTGGGAAGATAATTAAAAAAGAAAGAAAAAAACAGATATGCTTAATGAACATTACAATTAGAAATTAGCATTTAAAAAACCTTTGAAATTCACTGAAAAAACCATAGGTTTAAAGCAGATCATAGTTAGGAATTATCATTTGAAAAACCTTAGAAATTCATTGAAAAAAACCCATAGGTTTCAGGGGTGTTATAGTTAGCTGGACATTTCACTCATACAAAACCATTGAAATTCCTCCGTTATTGTTAGTTGTACTAATTGTAACTCTCGCGCCCGCAATCCACCGGTGATGATGTCACATATTACATCATTCATGACATCGTCAGTGACATCACGGATGACATCACTGATGACATCTCAAATGACATCACTGATGACATCATCCATGTGACAATCAGATACATCTCATCATATAATAGTATAACCTTTCATCACTCACTGTAAAATACAGAATACCATATTTGAATCCATTGACACATCAATACAAGTATCTATAAACCCACTCAGAGATTCCTAGATCTACACACACATCTACTCAATTACCTATAGATTCACTCATACATGTTGTCAATGATCAATAGAACACTATCAAATATACTTATACACCTATATTGGCACTACACACCAGCACACATCCTATTCAGTTATGCAGTCATCCTACTCACTTTTGCAAACAATGTATCCTATTTACATTTACTCAGCTACACACTTATACAAATAGCACTTCATTTATTCATATAGATAGTAACTCATACTTAGTGTGTTATAAAATCACTATTACAAGTATACAGTTATCTATACAGTCACTCATGCAATCAATGAGTTTTATGTACACTTATTTATATACAACAACTGTCACATACACTGTCTTTTATTTGTTCTACTTTGTTGGACATGTACCAATGAGAAATATTTTTGCTCATCACCACACCCATAAAGATATTCACTCACCCAAACAACTATTATAACACATAGTCTTAACCTCATATATGTACTGAATTAACTATTCACATATCTTTGGACAGTCACAGATCCCCCACCGAACCACACACACATTCACTCTCCCATACAAATAATCAGTCAACTAATCAATAACTAATATAGACTTTCACGTAGCTAGTAACCAAATGGTGCAGCAGTTTACACAACAACTGACCAAGTAATACAGATATTCACACAGTTTAGTCACTATCCAATATATTTAGTGAGACACTATAAATTACTCAAGTAAACAATCAATCACACTGCTACTAAATCCTCTATCCAGATATTTATATATCCATTGATTCTTCAATGCAGATTGGTGTATATATAATACATATTTAAATAACAAACCAAACCACATTCACTGGATGATGTCATCAGTGATGCCATCAGTGATGTCATTTGAGATGTCATCAGTGATGTCACTGACCATATCATGAATGATGTAATATGTGACATCATCACTAGTGGATTGCGGGCGCGAGAGATACAGTTAGTACAACTAACTATAAAGGAGGCATTTCAATGGTTTTGTATGAGTGAAATGTCCAGCTAACTATAACACCCCTGAAACCTATGTTTTTTTCAATAACCAAAAAATATATATATATATATATATATATATATATATATATATATATATATATATATATATATATATATATATATATTACCTACTAGTAGGTAGTTATAGTTAGGACTTGTTTCTATTCCAAAAGCTTTTTTTTGTTTGCCAATTTCTGCTGCCGTTTGACAAATATTCGCAAAATTTTCAAAACTATTGGTTCACTCAGGTCTTGACAGTTTCGGGGTGATTCGTTAAGTGGGGGCCGAGAATAAAGGGTGGTCCCAAAACGTGTTTTCTCCTTGTTGATTTCCATAGGAAATTTAGACGCTGTTACAGCCCGAACTGCTGAACGGAATGACACCAAATTTGGAAAAAAGGTATCTCCTGGTTCAAAAAGTGATCTTTTTTTAAAACGGTGTAAATCCTTTCAGTAGTTAATTGAGAAATTAAAACAATTTAACTATCGATATCTGAGAGCCAAGGAGGATTCGCGACTCCTCCCAAGTACGAGCTTCATTCTGATTGGCTGGCAACACTCTAAACCAAGAAGGGTTGGCAGCCATCTTGTGACTCAGTAGAACCGAGTCACAACAAAAAAGTTTTTAAAAAAGGGGGCAGGGTAGAAATACACTGACCCCCTAGGCCTGCTCAGGGGGTCCACAAGGACCCCCAAGGCCCAAAAAAGCATTTAAAAAAACAAAATTCCAAATTCACGCTGGTTGCGAGAATCGGGTTGAATTTCTTTTTTTAAATGAAGTGCGGGCTCCTGTGCGTTGCTTTCTATATGCCCCAGGTGGGACCGGTCCCGGGGGCAATATCTAATAATGTAGCAGGCCCATGGAGACCAAAAAGTCCCCGGGACCACTACCTCCCCAGGGCTTAGATATTCATATGCATTTGTAGAGTGGTGTAAAAGGGGGCGTGGCATCGGACCACTCTCAGCAATCCAGCTGTGTGGGGCTTACTGGAGGTAACAGGATGGCTAGTTGACCCCTGGGACCCTTAGAAGACAAGAGGACTTCACACCCAACCAAGAGTGTGCCAGGAGGCATGTTTGCAGAGTGGTGGACAAAGGGGTTGTGGCCTGTGTCCACCTCTCAGCAATCCCACTTTGTGGGGCTTACTTGAGGTAACAGGTAGGCTAGTTGGCCCCTATGGGACCCCCAGCAGTGAAGTGGACATTAATCCCCATGCAAGAGCATGCCAGGGGGGCATGTTTGTAGAGTGGTAGGGAAAGGGGGCATGGCCTGCTATGAGAACTTAGCAATGCTGCTGAGTGGGACTTACTGGAGGTAATAGGAGGGGTATTTGGCCCCCAAGGTCCTTGGGGGCCAACCTACCTCTCATGTTACCTCCACTAAGTTCCACACAGTGGGATTGCTAAGAGGTCTTCAGAGGCCATGCCCGCCCTTTTTCCACCACTCTGCAAATGGGCCTCCTGGTACAGTACTGGTTGGGGATTAAGTCCACTTTACTCCTGAGGGACTCTGGGGGCCAAGAAGCCCTCCTTGTACCTCCAGTAAGTCTTGCGCCACGGAATTCCTGAGCGCTGGTTGGAGGCCCAGCCCCCTTTCTCCACCACTCTGAAAACGTGACTACCAGTTAAAGAAGCATTTGTAATGTAGTAGGTCTCATATTTTCAAAGGTTAGAGCTAATAGCATTGTAAATCTAAAAGTTTTTTAATAATGTTTTTTGGACTGAGTGGATGTACTTTGCTTGTAGTGGAATTATGTAGTATGGTGTGCAGTGAAATTATGTGGATAGAAAGTATGTGGTATTTAGTGTATTATGTATTATGTAGAGTGGGATTATATGTTATGGAGAGTAATTATGTGGTATGGTAGTCTGTGTTGTGGAATGGTAACCTCAGGTTTAGTCTTCCTCATTTCCATAGAAGCTAAATTATGAACTCAATGCGAAAAAAAATCACTGAGGAGCACTTCTGGACCTAGTCAGAGGTATGAGCCAGCCACTGGAATTATGCGATTGTTCGGTTGCACCGACTTTCGCACAATTATACATTTACCGCATTAGCTACATAATCCTTCATCTGCTGCCTAATCTGAATAGTTGAACAAAAAAAGCCTTGTTTCTAGCTCAAACGGCTCAAGCGTTACCAAAAATGCAGCGACAAGTGTTACAGCGCGGGGGAAGGCCCTTTGCAAACGGAAAATGGGCACCTGTTACTTATTGATAAAGGTGGGTGTTCAAACAACTCTTGCTTCTTTCTGCACCTCTCGTCATTTTCTGCATTTCTATTGCTTCTTTCTGCAACTTTCTTTTTTTCTGCATTCTTTTGCCTCTTTCTGCTAATTTCTTCCACTTTCTGCACTTTTCTTGCCTCTTTCTACACCTCTCTTGCCTCTTAATGCACCTATGTTGCCTCTTTCTGTACCTCACTCGCTTCTTCCTGTACCCCTCTTGCCTCTTTCTGCATCGCTGTTCCCTCTTTCTGCAGGTCTCCTGCCTGTTACTGCCTACCTGTTACCTCTTTCTGTACCCCCTTTGTCTGTTTCTGCAACTCTCTTGCCTCTTTCTATAGTTCTCTTGCCTCCTTCTGCAACTCACTTCCCTCTTCCTGCCACTCTCTTGCCTCTTTCTATAGTTCTCTTGCCTCCTTCTGCACCTCTCTTGCCTCTTTCAACACTTCTGTTGCTTATTTCTGTACCTCTCTGGCCTCGTTCTGCACCTCTCTTGCCTCTTTCTGCACCTCACTTGCTTCTTTCTGCACCCCTTTTACCTGTTTCTGCACCCCTCTTCCCTCTCTGTGCAACTCTCTTGCCTCTTTCTATACCTCTCTTCCCTCTTTCTGCACTACTCTTGCCTTTTTCTGTACCTTTATTTCTTCCTTCTGTATCTCTCGTCTCTTTCTGTACCCTTTGTGCCTCTTTCAGCACCTCTGTTGCTTCTGTCTGCAGGTCTCTTCCTTCTTTCTGCACCCCTCTTGCCTCTTTCTTTACTCATCTTGCCTCTTTGTTCACCTCTCCTAACCCTTTCTGTACCCCTCTTGCCTCTTTCTGTACCTCTGTTGGTTCTTTCTGCACTGCTCTTGCCTCTTTCTGCACTCCGCTTACCTCCTTCTGTACCTCTGTTGTATCTTACTGCACTGGTCTTGTTTCTTACTGCACCTCTCTTGTAAATTTCTGTACCTCTCTTGCCTCTTTCTGTGCCCCTCTTGCCTCCTTCGATTCAAAAAGGGGGGTGGTGATGGACAGAGTATCTGAATTAAGCAGAACACTCCTACCCAGTCAAAAGATCAGGGCTTGATCCATCACCGTTTTTTAGCTCACTGCACCATCCCAGTTCAGAACCTGGCTACATGCAAATTAGTCTGTCCCTGGCCCAGTGCATCATGGGAACAGGGCAGACCAAACTACCAAGCCAATTCTTTACTGGAAAGGAAACAAGCTTCCGGGGACCGGTTTCTGGCATTACAGCCGTTTTCGGCCCGGCTTGCTTGAATCCTGATGGTGCAGTGAGCAAGGGACTCACATCTGAGCATACCCTTCCACACTTGTGGTGGCCAAAACGATTCAAAAAGGGGGGTGGTGATGGACAGAGTATCTGAATTAAGCAGAACACTCCTACCCAGTCAAAAGATCAGGGCTTGATCCATCACCGTTTTTTAGCTCACTGCACCATCCCAGTTCAGAACCTGGCTACATGCAAATTAGTCTGTCCCTGGCCCAGTGCATCATGGGAACAGGGCAGACCAAACTACCAAGCCAATTCTTTACTGGAAAGGAAACAAGCTTCCAGGGACCGGTTTCTGGCATTACAGCCGTCTTCGGCCCGGCTTGCTTGAATCCTGATGGTGCAGTGAGCAAGGGACTCACATCTGAGCATACCCTTCCACACTTGTGGTGGCCAAAACGATTCAAAAAGGGGGGTGGTGATGGACAGAGTATCTGAATTAAGCAGAACACTCCTACCCAGTCAAAAGATCAGGGCTTGATCCATCACCGTTTTTTAGCTCACTGCACCATCCCAGATCAGAACCTGGCTACATGCAAATTAGTCTGTCCCTGGCCCAGTGCATCATGGGAACAGGGCAGACCAAACTACCAAGCCAATTCTTTACTGGAAAGGAAACAAGCTTCCGGGGACCGGTTTCTAGCATTACAGCCGTTTTCGGCCCGGCTTGCTTGAATCCTGATGGTGCAGTGAGCGAGGGACTCACATCTGAGCATACCCTTCCACACTTGTGGTGGCCAAAACGATTCGAAAAGGGGTGTGGTGATGGACAGAGTATCTGAATTAAGCAGAACACTCCTACCCAGTCAAAAGATCAGGGCTTGATCCATCACCGTTTTTTAGCTCACTGCACCATCCCAGTTCAGAACCTGGCTACATGCAAATTAGTCTGTCCCTGGCCCAGTGCATCATGGGAACAGGGCAGACCAAACTACCAAGCCAATTCTTTACTGGAAAGGAAACAAGCTTCTGGGGACCGGTTTCTGGCATTACAGCCATCTTCGGCCCGGCTTGCTTGAATCCTGATGGTGCAGTGAGCAAGGGACTCACATCTGAGCATACCCTTCCACACTTGTGGTGGCCAAAACGATTCAAAAAGGGGGGTGGTGATGGACAGAGTATCTGAATTAAGCAGAACACTCCTACCCAGTCAAAAGATCAGGGCTTGATCCATCACCGTTTTTTAGCTCACTGCACCATCCCAGTTCAGAACCTGGCTACATGCAAATTAGTCTGTCCCTGGCCCAGTGCATCATGGGAACGGGGGAGACCAAACTACCAAGCCAATTCTTTAGTGGAAAGGAAACAAGCTTCCGGGGACCGGTTTCTGGCATTACAGCCGTCTTCGGCCCGGCTTGCTTGAATCCTGATGGTGCAGTGAGCAAGGGACTCACATCTGAGCATACCCTTCCACACTTGTGGTGGCCAAAACGATTCAAAAAGGGGGGTGGTGATGGACAGAGTATCTGAATTAAGCAGAACACTCCTACCCAGTCAAAAGATCAGGGCTTGATCCATCACCGTTTTTTAGCTCACTGCACCATCCCAGTTCAGAACCTGGCTACATGCAAATTAGTCTGTCCCTGGCCCAGTGCATCATGGGAACAGGGCAGACCAAACTACCAAGCCAATTCTTTACTGGAAAGGAAACAAGCTTCCAGGGACCGGTTTCTGGCATTACAGCCGTCTTCGGCCCGGCTTGCTTGAATCCTGATGGTGCAGTGAGCAAGGGACTCACATCTGAGCATACCCTTCCACACTTGTGGTGGCCAAAACGATTCAAAAAGGGGGGTGGTGATGGACAGAGTATCTGAATTAAGCAGAACACTCCTACCCAGTCAAAAGATCAGGGCTTGATCCATCACCGTTTTTTAGCTCACTGCACCATCCCAGTTCAGAACCTGGCTACATGTAAATTAGTCTGTCCCTGGCCCAGTGCATCATGGGAACAGGGCAGACCAAACTACCAAGCCAATTCTTTACTGGAAAGGAAACAAGCTTCCGGGGACCGGTTTCTGGCATTACAGCCGTCTTCGGCCCGGCTTGCTTGAATCCTGATGGTGCAGTGAGCAAGGGACTCACATCTGAGCATACCCTTCCACACTTGTGGTGGCCAAAACGATTCAAAAAGGGGGGTGGTGATGGACAGAGTATCTGAATTAAGCAGAACACTCCTACCCAGTCAAAAGATCAGGGCTTGATCCATCACCGTTTTTTAGCTCACTGCACCATCCCAGTTCAGAACCTGGCTACATGCAAATTAGTCTGTCCCTGGCCCAGTGCATCATGGGAACAGGGCAGACCAAACTACCAAGCCAATTCTTTACTGGAAAGGAAACAAGCTTCCGGGGACCGGTTTCTGGCATTACAGCCGTCTTCGGCCCGGCTTGCTTGAATCCTGATGGTGCAGTGAGCAAGGGACTCACATCTGAGCATACCCTTCCACACTTGTGGTGGCCAAAACGATTCAAAAAGGGGGATGGTGATGGACAGAGTATCTGAATTAAGCAGAACACTCCTACCCCGTCAAAAGATCAGGGCTTGATCCATCACCGTTTTTTAGCTCACTGCACCATCCCAGTTCAGAACCTGGCTACATGTAAATTAGTCTGTCTCTGGCCCAGTGCATCATGGGAACAGGGCAGACCAAACTACCAAGCCAATTCTTTACTGGAAAGGAAACAAGCTTCCGGGGACCGGTTTCTGGCATTACAGCCGTCTTCGGCCCGGCTTGCTTGAATCCTGATGGTGCAGTGAGCAAGGGACTCACACCTGAGCATAACCTTCCACACTTGTGGTGGCCAAAACGATTCAAAAAGGGGGGTGGTGATGGACAGAGTATCTGAATTAAGCAGAACACTCCTACCCAGTCAAAAGATCAGGGCTTGATCCATCACCGTTTTTTAGCTCACTGCACATCCCAGTTCAGAACCTGGCTACATGCAAATTAGTCTGTCCCTGGCCCAGTGCATCATGGGAACAGGGCAGACCAAACCCTCTTGCCTCCTTCTGCACCTCTGTTGGTTCTTTCTGCAATGCTCTTGCTTTTTTCTACACGTCTTTTGCCTGTTTCTGCAACTCTCTTGCCTCTTTCTGCACTTCTCTTGCCTTCTTCTGCACCTCTGTTGCTTCTTTTTTGCACTTCTCTTACTCTTTCGGCACCCCTCTTACCTCTTTCTGCACCACTGTTGCTTCTGTCTGCACTTCTCTTGCTTCTTTCTATACAGCTCTTGCTTCTTTCTGCACCCCTCATGCATCTTTCTGTACCCTTCTGCCCTTTTCCTGCACATCTCTTGGCTCTTTCTGAACTGTTCTTGCCTCTTTCTGCACCCCTCTTGACTCTTTGTGCACCTCTGTTAGTTATGTTTGCATTGCTCTTGTTTCTTTCTGTGCCTCTGTTGTTTCTTTCTGTACTTCTCTTGCTTCTTTCTCCACCTCTCTTGCTTCTTTCTGCACCCCACTTGTTTCTTTCTGCATCCTTCTTCCCTCTTTGTGCACCTTTCTTGCCTTTTTCTGCACCTCTCTTCCCTATTTCTGCACCCCTCTAGCCTCTTTGCACATTTCTTTTATTTGTGGCTGCTCTTCTTTGGCCTCTTTCTGTACCCCACTTGCCTCCTTCGGCACCTCTGTTGTTTCTTACTGCACTGCTCTTGCTTTTTTCTACACATCTCTTGCAATTTTCTGCACCCCTCTTGCCTCTTTTGGCATCCCTCTTCTCTCTTTCTGCACCCCTGTTCCCTCTTTCTGAAGTGCTCTTGCCTCTTTCTGCACCCCTGTTGCTTCTTTCTGTACTCTTGTGCTTCTTTCTGCACCTCTCTTGCTTCTTTCTTCACCTCTCATGCCTCTTTCTGCACCCTTGTTCCCTCTTTCTGCACCTCTTTTGCCTCTTTCTGCACCTCACTTGCCTCATTCTGAACACACAGGGCTACTTTTAAACTGAGCTCAGGCTTAGCAGTGCGCACATGCAAGTGCAGAAAAGGGCTACTGGCCTCTTACCTGCCATGCCCTATTATATGCTAGGGACTTAGGGTTGGTTTTAATCCACCTGCCCTAATACGTACTAGGGCCTTACAGGGGAGGTCATGCTAATCAGAGGGGTACCCCAATTCAGAGTGTACCCTAGTATAAGTAGGTGTGTTCACTGTATTCTTATTGTCTTTCAGCATAGCACTGGCTTTTGGCCTGGTTAGGCAGAGGCCAGGGTACAGGATGACTTTGCAACATGGCCTCTTTCTGCACCTCTGTTGGTTCTTTCTGCATATCTCTTGGTTCTTTCTTCCTCTTTCTGAACTTCTGTTGCCTCTTTCTGTTTTTCTCTTGTTTCTTTTTGCGCCTTTCTTTCTCTTTCTTCACATGGCCTACCTTTGTAGGCATAGTTAGAAATTAGCATTTAAAAAACCTTAGAAATTCACTGAAAAAAACATAGGTTTCATGGTCGTTATAGTTAGAAATTAGCATTTAAAAAACCTTTGAAATTCACTGAAATAAGCATAGGTTTCTGGGACGTTATAGTTAGAAACTAACATTTAAGACATCTTTGAAATTCACTGAAAAAAGCATCGGTTTCAGAGATGGTATAGTTAGAAATAAGCATTTAAAAAACCTTAGAAATTCACTGAAAAAAACATAGGTTTCAAGGAAGTTATAGTTAGAAATTATCATTTAAAAAACAATAGAAATTCACTGAAAAAAACATAGTTTTCAGGGTCGGTATAGTTAGAAATAGGCATTTTAAAAAAACAGAGAAATTCACAGAAAACACCACAGGTTTCAGAGACGTTATAGTTAGTTGGACATTTCACTCTACAAAACCAGAGAAATTCTGCAGTTATAGTTATTTGAGCTAACTATAACCCCCCCCCCCCAAATACACTACTGGTGGTGTCACATTTTACATCACTCATGACATGGTCAGTGACATCACACATGACATCACTGATGACATCTCAAATGACATCACTGATTACATCATCCATGTGATCATCTGATGCACCTTCTCACACCCTAATATAACCTTTGATACACCCACTCTGAAATACAGAATGCCATTCTTGAAACCATAGACACACCAATACCAGTTAGTACATACCAACTCACTAATTCCTATATCTAAACATATATCAACTCACTCACCCATACGGTCACTCATACATGCAGTCACTCATTAATACAGCTACTATCATATGCAGTCATACACCCATACAGACACTCACACACCTCCACTCACCCATAGTTACTCACACAGCTAATCCGTCAATGCACTGTTTATCACCTCACACATTCCAACACTTATGACATGTTCTATGACAACATTTATGACATCATTGATGACATCTCAAATGCCAACATATTTGACATAACTGATGACATCATCCAAGGAGTGTGCTAGTTTGTTTCATAGTTTACATGGTAGCCGGTAACTACCGTATCATCATTTTTCTACCTAATATTGTACAGCCTCTGTTCAGCTAATGGGTTTTAAGTGTTTACAAAACACATGTGCTCCTAATGCATCATAGGTGTGAGATAGTATGAAGCATGTTATAAATCTTTGAATTGAAGAGTAACTTTGTGTGCAAGTAATAGTTGAAAACGTGTGTCCAGCATGTTCCACACAAGTTTTTTGGCTCTGCATAAAAAGTTTCTGTTAGACTTGCCATCTTTTGGCGTGTTTCCCCTGACTTTTTGCTTTCTGACCTTCCGGCTTTGACTCTGTTTTTGCTGGCTTAGTGTCTCTGTGCCCTTTCTCACTGCTGATCAGTGTTAAAGTGCAAGTGCTCCTGTTGTAAATTGTGTTATGGATTGGTGTTTCCATGATTGGCATAGTTGATTTACGTGTCAGTCTCTAGTAAAGTGCATTGAGTGTGCCAGGGCCTGTAAGTCAAATGCTGCTAGTAGGCTGCAGCATTGGATTGTGCCACCCACACAAGCAGCCTGTAAATGTAACTCTGGCCTGTCATTGAAGAGCCTGTGTGTAGTCTGGGACTGCCATGTTGACTTGGCAAGTGTACCAACTTTCCATTCCCTAACCTTTCCTTTTCTTACATGTCAGTCACCCCTAAGGTAGGCCCAAGGTGCCACTGTGGGTAGGGTGCAGTGTATGTGTGAAAGGTAGGACATGCCCTGGTGTGTGTGGCATGAACTGATAGTTAATTACTGCCAATTTAGTTTTTCACTATTGCAAGGCTACCTGTTCGCATAGGACAAAATGGGGAATTTGTTTATAACCTCTTATAAACGTAACTGGCCCTGGGAACAAGGTAGAGAAATAAAGTTTGGTATGCCTTAACCCAGAATATGAAGATGCATTTGTACATTCTTTGTTTGAGAATACCTCTTTTAGAAAGTAGGTATTTTCTTGCTAAGGCATCCAGTAGGCCTCGGCTACGTTTTCAAGTTTACGGTCTGGGTTTTGGATGACAGGGGCTCCAGAGGAGCAGTGGCTCCAGAGAGTCTAGATGGATTAGGGAAGGGTTGAATAGAACTGGGCTTTATTTAGAGTAGGGGGTGGAGATATCCTTTCACCTGAATGAGCCTGGTCTGCCTCTGACAAAGCTGTCTCCAACTCCTGCCGGGAAGCTGCACAGAGGAGGACAGAACTGGTTCTGGCTGAGCACAGACACTCTCTGTGTGAGAGGACAAAGAAATTTGGGCTATAAAAAGTGGGGCCCAAACCCCTAAACTTTAGAACTTGCTGGAATGAAGGAACCTGCCAAGAAGTAGAGCTGGAAGAGCTGCCAGGAGGAGTACTGCCCCTGTGTTGTGTTGTTGCTTTGTTGGGTTGGCCTGCAGTTGCTGCTTCTGCCTTGGGCAGTGAAAGGACTGGACTGAACTTTCTTTACTTGTGCTGAGTATCTCTAAGGGCCAGAAATCAAGCTGGTCTCCTGTTCTGAAGTCTCAGGGACTGCAAAGACCTCATCAACCTCAGGGTACCACTTCTGGAACTGTTGTTTCAGTTGCCACAGAGAAGGGAACCGCAACCGCCTCGGTCACTGACTCCATCGCTGGCTCTGTGTCTTGACGGCACTGCAGACCGTACCGCCCGCATCTCGCACTGCAACCCTGGTCTCACCGGCGAGGACAACCGACACTGCCGCCACAGAGCCACTGCTTGCACCCTGACCTGGGGGCACCACAGTCCGCACTGCCTTGCTTCACTTTGCCATCCTGGTCTCACCGACGCTGTTGCTGCTGCTGACTCGACACCTGTGACCGCATCGTGGTTAGGGGGCACACTCGTCAAGTTTCACAATGCACCGCCTCGTCCTACACAGCCGTCTGGGCAGACTGACGCCAGGTCTTACAAACTGGCTCTGTCGCCTGCACCGCAACCTGCCAGCACCTTATCGAGCACCGTCTCACCCTGCACCATAAGCCTTGGTCTCACCAATGCCATCTGGATGATCGCCACCAAGCCGCTGCCTGCACCGCATCGAGAGGATACCGCCCCCTGCAAAGCTTCCATTTTGCGACGGTTGCCATGACCGGCTCGCACCACCATGCAAGCCGCAATGAGAAAGATACTGTTGCCGAGTCTGTTCACGGTTTTGCTGGCCTGTATCTACGCAGTTGGCTGGAACTGTTAGACTCTGTTCTTTTCAGCATCAGGGTACCCCAGACGGAGCTACTGACTCATGCAAACTGGCTTTTTGAGGTATTTCTGCGTTTTAGGAGACATCTTGCAAAGTATCTATTTTTCAAGAACTGTATTGTGGATTCTTTATCGTTTGTGGAGGAAAGGTCTCTACTTTGACAAAGATGCAAACCCTTGCCAACTAGAGACCCCACTTATAACAGTTTCCAACAGGGCAAAGATTCTACATAAAACATTAAGCACTGTAAGCAGCCTTGAGGTATTAGACAGAATTGTCTTACCATGACAATTTTTACATAACATAGAAGACTGTGTGCACCAGGTACTAGCATATGTACATGTGCTAGTTTTGCTTCAGAAGATGGGTTATTTGTAAAGTTTTCACCACAGTATGAAGGCTGCAGGTAGTATGATATTTACCACTTTCAGACCTTGTTTATAATGAGTGAATAGTTGTTCTCATTACAAGTTTTGAATAGAGAGTACACAGTTCTTAGTAAATACTTTTTAATACTCTGTGGTGTATTTCTCATGAGAGTTGCAATGTCTGCAAGCAGTGTGATACAGAGTAAACTCTCTGCATAGAGTAAACAGTGTTATTAGTAGCCACGTTTCTACTCATATCCACATCTTTTCTCAATGTAGGTTCAGTGACTGTCAGGGGTTTGATACAGGTAAAGCTTGTCCGTAGTAGGGCATGAGTTATGGAACAGGGCTTGAATAACTAGAGGAACCTGGTTTTCCCTGCACACCTTTACACATATTGAACAAAGTGTGCAGCACAGGATACCCTTTTATCTGTGTTTCATAGTCAGCATGATCTCGGCTACCCATGAAGTATATGGTATAGTGTCAATGTTGCACATAACACAAGCTTGCTTTGCCTATGGCTGTTGTGTGTATGATAGCAGTAATTATGCTTCATATTATTGTGAGCTATATTGTACTTACTTTCATAGCTCTTATGTCATACCCATTTATAAAGCAATGTATACGATGTCATGAGTGATGTCATCAGAGATGTTATTTGAGATGTCGTCAGGGATGTCATAAATGATGTTGTAGAACATGTTATGAGTGATGTAATCTGTGAGTTCATAAGCAGTTCACGGCAGGGGTGCAAGCTACAGTTAGCTCTGCTAACTATCATTTGTGAATATCTGTGTTTTTTTAGTTCAACATATTAACACACACAAATCTAAACTTTATTAAAGCTCTGATGCAATCCCCAAGGATACACAGCACTTGGTGACATCTCAGGGAGGTGTTGAGAGGAACAACAGCCCTGACCATTGGATAACAGCTTCACCAGCCGCAGAAAGAGTTATAAAAGCTGAACAAGGGTGGGTGGGAGATGAAACAGGGACAGGCGGGTAGGGGTGGAGAAGGAACTGACAAGGAGGGTGGGGGTGGAAAGAAGCAACAAGGATGAGGATATGGCAGATGGCATGAAAACAAGCACATCTATGGAGTGATTGAACACAAAACAAAAAATAGCTTCAAAAACAGGAGGAGTGAAAGGACACAATTACTTGGTCTATGCTCCAGGGGAGGGCCACCCACAAGAAGAGGACATGAGGTATGCATATCTTGATAAACAGGGATTAAGGCGATAGGAGCAACGCTCAAGCAAACCAATGGTAAGCTATGGGAGGGCTGTATGCCTACCATGTGTAAACAAAATGTCTCGAAGAGTCAGAGCATGCGCTATCTAGTAGAGATCTAGTACTACAAGCACAGCGTGAGCAGTGGAATGACAGCAATGAAGCTGAAACAATCAGTACTTGGTCCATGCTCAGGTCAAGAAGAGAAAGTGAAGTCAGCACATACTGGCCAATTAGAAGGCAGTAAATAAAAGTGCAAATTAAGCCAATAAATGCTAAGCAATGGGCAGGCTGCATGCCTGTTGTTATTTACAGTATCTCCTGTGCTGGCAAAAGCCACACATTGTGAACTCACATAGTTTAGAACTGGGTAAAGAAATGGTATAACCACAGGGAAACATCCTTTACAACGCAACCATTACATCGCACTACACTTACAATGCAGTAATTACATCGCAAAATCCTGTACAACGGACGTCATTACAATGCAGGCATTACAATGAATACCATTACAAAGCATGACACTACATCGCATGTCACTACAACACAGGCATTACAACGCATACCATTACAATGCATAGTACCCCTACACAATCGAAAACGTACCCTACTGTTGCACCCCCTGGAGTTAGAATAGTAATTTGTACCCCTTCACTATCCAACACTTACCCTACATTTTCACCCCCTGGAGTTAGAATAGTAATTTTTACCCCTATACTATCCAATACATACCTTAAATGCAATGTAATGGTATGTGTTGTAATGGTATGTGTTGTAAAGGTTTAATGCGATGTAATGGAATGCTTTGTAAAGGTAGTTTCTCAAAATGCGATGTAGTGTCATGTGATGAAATGGAGTACGTTGTAAAGGATGTTGTGATGTAAAAACTGCGTTGTAAAGGCATGTGTTGTAAATGTATGTGTTGTAACGTCATACATTTGTTACCACAATTAACCCTAGAACCACATGCAGAATTGAGACTGATACAGTAATACTGCAGCTGGTATATACCACGCCCTGCAGTATTTTCCCAGTGCGGTATTACCAAACAGATTAGCAGGGAAAGTGTAATGAGGCCTAAAAATTACTAAATGAGGCACCCAAATAACAACCAGAGACACGTTTTCAAGTCATTTATTGAATTCTTGCAAAATCTAAATCGTGCAATCAAGAACAAATAGAGGTTTTTGCTTTTGGATGACTGACTATCATTGCCTCTAAGCATGGATGGTGGACCAGGCACTTGGCCAGAGTTGATTCTTTGCACGGTACATTATTAGAGGTACATACCATAAAAACTTACTACAAAATAATAATTATAATATTTAGAATAAATAGAGGAGAAAAGCAAGGCAAGAGATTCGCTCAAACAGCTTGGCCGCTACACAAGTACTTAATGTAATAGTGATCCCCACCTTTTTAGTTAATCTTACCATACACATTAAAAAAAAATCATATGCCTTTTAAAACTTAGCAATAAAGAACAAATATAGCTTCATTGGTATTTTTTTTCAATATTGCAACCTCAAAATTATATTTGTTATGGCAACGTTCTGTATTACACATACACAGAAAAAATACATAATTGTAGATAGAGAGAGGCTACCAGGTTCACCATCTGTGCCTTATCCCCTTCCCCCTCTGAGCCCCACTGACTAATTTAGCTCTAGCTTTTCACAGTTGTTCATCCTTACTGCGTAACATAGGCACTAGTAGTAATAAAAAAAACGGATGCAAAATAACATTTGTGTGGGTTTTTACATTGCCTGCGATCACAAGCTAGGCATAAATTATACTCGCCCTGGTTCATCCTGGTTTTGGCTGGCCTTAAAAAGCAAGTGTAAAAGTATGAAAATATTGAATTAACATATAAATAATGAGGAATAACTTTGTAACAGCAAAGGTCCCATGGCCCTGAATTGAAGCATAGAAAATGGATTCCTCTGCCCTCTTGTTAGGTATTAAACGATAGCCATAACTGAGGTGAAGGAGGCCACTTACACCCCTGGTCCAGTGCTTCTGCACTAATGATAGCTAAACCCTATCAAATAGCGTTTACGCGGCTTGTTACACATTGTTTACCCTGTGAATAAATAGGCTGCAAACACACAGCAGATATCTGCTCTCTGGGTGGTTTTGTGCCCATTTGTGCACCAGAATCTAAATGAGGTTATTAGCATCTGTCCGAAGCTTTAAATTATGCTGGTTCTCATATGAGCTAACCCAGCTCATTAAATACATACATACACTCTGTAAATAAATACATACATATATTTATGGAATTATATAAATATACCCTAGCAGTACACACACACACACAGTCCGTTTTTCTCCTTTTGGTTCCTGCAAGCGTCTTGGAGCGTAAACTTATATATATATATATATATATATATATATATATATATATATATATATATATATATATATATACATATATATATATATATATATATATATATATATATATGTATATATCAACAACACAGTCCTTTACGGGGGAGCGCAATCCAGCTGGTGCTCGTGGCGAGAAAGGGCCAATCAATTCGCGCAAAATATTATCTAACGTTTAAACAAGTACACAGCACTCTCCTTGACGTAAACAGGATTCTTTATTTTAGACCATTCCTCTCCTCCTCCTACGCATTTCGAACATCAAGTTGTTGTTCATGGTAGTACCGTGAACAAGAACTTGATGTTTGAAACACGTTGGAGGAGGAGAGAAATGGTCTAAAATTAAGAATCTTGTTTAAGCCAAGGAGAGTGCTGTGTACTTGTTCAATTGTTGGATAATATATATACGTATATATAAAACTAAATATATTAATGAGAAAAAAAATATATATATATATATATATATATATATATATATATATATATATATATATATATATATATATTATTCCAGTTTATAAAGCAACCGGCATGGAGTTAGCTGTCGCCCCTTGCTGGAAAAAGGCTGATTTCCAGCATAACTCTAAAGCACCATTGGGAAGCTGACCTTTCTAAGCCAAGGCCCCTCATGAGTGCATCATGTAGAGAATAGTAACTTCTAGATACCAGAAGTCATCTTCTGCATAAGGCAGTGTAAGCAGGGGGATCTGCTGCAAGGACAGACAGCATCTGACTGTGCTCCTTAGAGGGGAGTCTCTTTGTAATAAACACTTACGTTATCCACAATTTCCAAAAACACAAGAATACATACACCTGTGTTCAGTATCCTAGTACCGTACAAGGTCACCATGGAATGCCTTGGATATTTTTCATCAAATCAATGCTCCAGAAGAGTCAAATGGAGGTGATGAATGCATTTAAGTGGACTTCAGTTATTAAACTCCTGCTTGAGATAAGCATCAGTGAACACAGACTGAATTTAGATCAAGGAGTGACATTTCAGGTTAGGTCAGAGACCTTTCACTATGGCAATCTTCCTGGGAGATACAGAGGATCAAGTTAAGCACTCAGGGATGGCCTCTATCTAGAACTACCAGGTTACAAGTTTCAACATCAAGTTGGCTGACGTGGCTCTTATGAGGCTAACAAAACAAGCATACTTCAGCTCAGTTATGTTAGTACCTGCCACTGTGCTGCAAAATGGGAAATTCTATGTAAACATAAATATTATTGACATCTTAAAGTCCTTAGCTATTACGTCAACACAATTACTTTCACCTGAGTATTAAATATCTTCATGTGATACCTGGGGACTTCCACCTGAACATTTTTCCTCGAGGACAACCTCAAATTTAGTTGCAGACATTTTTCTGGACTGAGGTCATTTAATTTCTTAATGCATAGGGTAGTTGAGTTACACTTTGAGTATGTCTGTTGAATCCTCCAAGGAACCACTCTATAGTCTTCCTCCTTTTCTATAGTTTGATGACTTTAAAAGGCCTAGGGGGCTACCAGTCCTTTAGCTTTTGATGCTCACCAGTGAACCTCCTTATTGAAGCCTAGTTAGAGTCAAACAGGGAATACAGAATACCATTTTAGCACACGTTTGGTGGCCAATTTGTCCACTCTGGATTTTCAGCATCTATCCGATACACAGGAATTTACACTTATCATGAAATGCAGTTCAATCTATGAATCCTGGGCTGGTGTCCCCTGCTCCACCTAATGAACCAGGACTCTCTAATACCTAGAGGAATAAACGGCTGGTTATCCAATTGAGAGCATGAAGAAACCTGGACTTAGTAAACTCATCAGAGGTACTCCACACTCTAAACGAACTAAACAATAACCTAAGTCTCACAAGCTACTTTTGCAGCTGGATCTTGGAAGTTCTCGGATAGAGGATGATTGGTGTGCGGAGTAAGCAGTCCAAAAATTCACATTCGACCTATCCTATCTATGCCGCCAGCAGCCATGCTGGATTAGTTTTGTCAGCCCTGTGGACACCTCACTGATGAACTTCACATATGTTTTCAGAACTCTGCACCCCTGGACCTTCTGTTCAAAGATATCGTACGGGGTTGGCATATCGGTGGGGCTGAAAGAAGGTGGCACTTTACGCAGGATGTACAGGACACAGTAAATGTTGGACAGGAGCCCTTGTGTACTGTGCTCAACAGAGGTCAGAGAATGAATCAAAGAACTGTTTGGATTCAGAGCTTTCTGCTGCCCTATGATGCAGGTGATGGCCTTTTCCATTGTCTCCAAAGTCCAATAAATCAATTGGAGCATCTTTATCTCTGTCAGACTAGGTATATCCTCCTGAGGGAACCACTCTGCTAATGCATCACAAAGTTTCAGATTCCTCTTCAGCCCTTGTTCAGACACCTAAGAGTAGGAAAAGGGAATCGAAAATTAATTAAATCAGGCAAAGGAAACATGTTGTTGATTTTTTTTGCATAAAATTTGAAGGGAAGAGTATAGTATTACAGTGACATTAATGCACAGCAGATGGTGTGTGAGAGCATTGATGACAATAACAAATAAACATATTACAACATTTCTGAGCCAGAATATCACTGCTAAAATATAATGAATGTAAGTTTATCTAGGTAAGTGTAGATGCACTTTTTCTGCCATAATAAACACCAATTCCTGGATCAGTGGCCAATATATATATATATATATATATATATATATATATATGATGGAGAATATATGTATATATATGATGGAGAATATATGTATATATATATATATATATATATATATATTACCTACTGGCGGTCGCCAGTAGGTAGTTATAGTTAGGACCTAGTTTCCATAGGAAATCGTCAACATTCTATTTGGATTAACTTTGGCCCTGGTGGATGAATCTTTGCGAATTTCTCAAAGAAGATGGCTTGGTCCACTGCGCTCCTTCCCTGAAAATTTGGGGGGGATTGGTGAAGTGGGGGCTGAGATAAAAGGGGGGTCCCAAAACGTGTTTTCTCCATGTTATTTTCCATGGGACGTTTAGACACGGCTACAGGTCGAACGGCTGAATGGATTTATAAGAAATTTGGCAAAACTGTAGAGTCCGGCTCGCAGATTACGCTTTTTGTGGAATGGTGTAAATCCATTCAGTAGTTGCTGAGAAAATGAAAGTTAAAGTCAATTATATATCTATAAGCGCGGACGGGTGCGCGCACTCAAGCGGCTGCGCGCGAGCGGAATTTTTTTTTTGCTGCGTGACGTCTGTTAACGTTCGATTCGAAGGAAATCAGGAAGTGTTGACCGCCATTTTGTCACTGCGAGTAAATATATTGTCATTTCAAAGCGTTGGAACATGGAAAGGGGAGAAGGTAGAGGTTGTTTTGCTGCGTAAGTTTTCTCAGGGTGTGCAGTAAGGTCCTTAAAGGCGAAAATATATATATATATTTTTTTTTTAAATTGCGGGGTGCGCGCACACCTATTTACAAGAGTGTGAAAATGGAGATAAATCAGAAGTTTGAGTGCTTTGATATAAGGTGGCTCTGAAAAGAGCCCTTGTGTTTATTGAGTTGTTTCTGCATTTATAAGTAAGTACCGATGCAGAGTCTGATGTTGCAGAGGAAGATACTGTTTCCCTCATCCGTGAAATGAACACCATCTGTCCTATAGATGTCTTGCATGTGGTAACGCAAGTTGTTGTGGTAAATAGAACCCATGCTATAATCTCTGAGGAAAGCAGAAACAGATTTATTAACATGTCTCCTTGCTTTCTCAATTTGTGCACAATGTTGATTGGACCAATTCCATTTCTGTCTTTGGCATATATTGGAATATACCAAGGCAGTTCGAGGAAAAAGTGTCATCAATTGTCTAAAGGTGTCTTTTAGAAGCATTTCCAGACCTACCCCAGTCAATCTGCCTAGATCGTTCCCACCACAGTGCACAATTATAAGGTCTGGTTCTGGGAGATGCATAAAAGTTTTCACCAATGGTATTAATTGGTGACATCTTAATCCTCTTTGCCCAATCCACGTTATCTGCACATTTGGTAAATCAAGTTTGGAAATTCGTCTGCTTGCTGCATATTTTCCACTCCAGTGAATATAGCTGTGTCCTAAAAGCCAAACCTTCATTTTCAAGGCAGATGCAGTCGTGCTCCGATGGGTTGTGGAAGTGGAATGGCAGTTAGAAGCTGAAATTCAGGATAAAAAAAATGGATGAGGCTTGGTGTGGTTGAAAAACAAAAGATGATTGGTTGATTCTAATACGTGAAGATTGAAGACTATGTTGCATGTTAATGTTATGTAAAAGAAAAAGTAGTATTGGGTGTGAAAAAAATAACATGTAACAGAGCTGTGGATAGGCAGGTGTTTCTGGAGGGAAAACAGTGTTGTTAGTTTGCTGTAGAACGTTGAGATATGAACTTTTGACCTGTGCCTTCAGCCAGGTGCAGAATGAGGTGTTACCATGGAAACAGCCAGAGATGGCAGTGGGTGATGGGTGACTTTTATGTGACATTGAAAATATTGTGAGGGACAACCAACTGAAATGTGAATTTGAATACAAAATTTTGCGGGAGGAAATATGATTGGCTGAAGAGACATATATGAGTCTGTATTGACTGGATATCTGTGCCATTGAATTTTGGTTGCAGTGATAGCAGCATAATTGAGACTTCCGTCAAACGAATATCTATTTTGTGACTGTCACTGTTGTACATCGTACAAAGCATTGGTAAAGGTAAGTCTGTAACTGTTTGTTTTGTCATGTACTGTAAAAGAAAGGGTTCACGGGCTGTTATAGGCCTGTGGGTTCTAGTATGAGTAAATCAGGTCGACAAAAGAAATATTATATGGTTTTTATATTATATATTATATATATATTTTTATATATATATATATAACTCAATAAAAAAAATATATATATAAACAAATATATATAAATTTACTGAAAATATTAAGTTAGTACAGCTGAAGTTACGTGGAACTCATGAATACTGTTTCAATATACAATCATTTTAGTTGAGATTATGGATTAAAAGAGAGAACGTGTATATTTGAAATGTTTATTCAGAAATGCACTGTTTTCAAGGCAAGTTTCTTATCTAATACGAGTGCAGACATTGTAAAAAACAAAGTAATCGGTATAGCCACTAGTACATAAAATACAAACGGTATAGTTGATGAAAAATGAATATGGTTTAGCAAAATTAATTATACACTCTTATGAGGAAGTATATTGGGGCAGATTTATGAATGCCTTGTGCCACCGGTGCGTTACTTTTAACATAAATAAGGCTCATTATATGTTAATAAATGGATGAAGGTCTCTGGCTTTTCAGTTTAGGAACGATACATGAAAATGCTAGTGGTTAGACCAGTGTTTCCCAAACTGTGGTCCGCGGACCCCCAGGGGTCCTTGACCCATTCTCAGGGGGTCCGCAGGCAGCAGTTTTAAAAGCACTTCAAAGTTCCTTGCAGAATTATCAGTTTTGGAGCAACAATAAAAGTGTCACGATAACACCAGTGATTAATGTACCTGCTGGAGAGAGGAGAGTTTTGTCCAGTGGCAACTTCAACTTATCTAATGTAGCACAGAGGGTTACTGCAAAGAATATGTACCATGTATTTAATTTAAAAAAAATTATATGCATAGGTCAGTGGGTTACTTACTGCTTTTGTAAGTAACTTATTTTTCTTCCCAGATTGTCGTATCCTTGTGCATAATAAGGTCTTCATTTACTATTCTTTGAAAGCTAATAAAATTCAATCTGTAATGATAACTGTGTTGTAGACTGCACCATTGTTTCCCAAAAACCTTTGGGGGAGAGCATTCCAAAGCACCCTCTGTAGTGGTCAGGCTCACTCATTGCACTTGGTATGCACCGTATGGGGACTGGTCTGAAAACATTTTCTAGGGCTGCTTTTGGTTTCCAGACTGGCCCTTGCAGGAGTAGGAGCCTCGAACAGCAAAATAAAACCAGCCATGTAAAGGTTTGTCACTGGGATGCAGCACCAATCTTCCCATTAAATTATTTAGTTTTTTGTAAATTCACAGAAGTGGCGGTGCAAAAGATTTGCTATGTGGCGACATATTTACAACTTGATGCATCTAGGCAGATGTGTCATGCTGTAAAGTCCTGTGCCACATGAAACCTGCGTCAGTTTTCATATGGGTGTTTTGTTGCAAGGTATGCATTAATTTGCATGAAAGCCCTGTAAAACTAACACGGTGAAATTTAGAAAATTTCACTGAGTCAGCTTTATGGCATTGCTGAATCAAATCCTTACGCCTGTTTGAAACAGGCATAAGGAGTGATGCACCATGCAATGTGTGGCTTGCCCCTGTGCATTGCAGTAGACATGTCGCGCTTACGACGTGATTCCTGCAATGTGCTGCTTTTGCGGCACAGATGCGTGACGCATCTGTGTTGTTTTTGCTCAATGGTGCTCCACATTGTAAATGCGGCACACCATGGGTGGCAGAGCAGCGGTGCACATTAACTGGTGCAACTCTGGGGATGCGCCAGTTAACATAAATCTGCCCCTTTACATTTAAGTATGAGCAGGGGACACAGAGTTGGTGAGGCTTATCCAAGGTTAAAAAGAGATGAGTCCTGTTTACTATTATAGTCTCTGAGATTTGTCTCTTACTCTGCAACATCTCATTGTTGTTCTCTTTCTTTAAAGATAACGACAACATTAACCATGAGTGATAATGAGCAATCCGTTGATCTCGATCTTATCGTTGAACTTGTCATTGAAACGTCAGTGGAAGTGGATCCCTTAGATGATTTAAATCCTGAGGATGATGAAGAACATGATGAGGATGCCGATTTGTCAGAATTGTATGACATAGGGTGGGAAGCTGACGTGCTTCAGCCTATGGAACTATAAACATTTATTTTTAGAATTTATTGGAAATAAAAAGTGAAAATGTAAACCGTTTCATTTAAAATTAAACATAACTTGAAAAACAGGTTATGTGTAGTGTCTTTCATAAAATAGTCAAATATGCTCATAAAAATATTTCTAAACCAATGAAAAGCTTTATTAACAAGTCACATGACCTGTTATGCTTCCGTTACGCGCTCCGCGCCGCGCCCCGGATTGCTTCCGGGAAGCTGTGCTTCGCGCCTCGCGCACCGGAGGACTTCCGGGTGCGCTAACGCGGCGTGTCATATGACGCATTATGCAACAACGCGATACGTCGTTGGGGCTCCACCGGAACTGATTGAATTGGTAGTCTACAGTGTTTCTGGATGTTTCAGACTGAAGCTGGCGTTAGCATGAGAGCACCCCGTGGCTACGTCGTGGCCATTCTGCGAGCAATCATGGCAGAAGCTTCCCACCGGAACTCTGCGGGAGTCGGGGGCCCCGGTGACTCTTGTAGAATCTTCAAGGCTGATTGGACGCTTTTGGGAATGGGGCCCATGCCGTAGCAGTGAAGCGTTCGCGTTCCAGGGTTGTCCAGAGCCATCCTTGCAGGCCAGGCCCAAGTCTGTGGAGCCGACCGCCATTTCCTGAGCTCCGTGGCAGCCGCCTGTCGCTGTACCGCAAGAGTGGGTGCAATTCAGCCGGATGGCGGGTGAGACGCTGTAATAGCAAGAGCAGGCGTAATTGATCTGGCCGAGCGAGGGAATGTGCCGCAGGATCGGGCGCAGCTCAGCTTGTCGAGTGAAGCGCTGGGGTGCAGCTGAGAAACCTCCACCTGGGGAGGTGGGGGAGGCTCGTTCGCGCCGCCTCTCCCTTCCAGTGCACCCCACGCCGTCTCCTGGTGCAGGTATATGTGATGGTTGGACCAGGGCACCGCAGGACGTGTCTTCAGGTCAAACGGATTGTGGGACAAGGTCCAGAATGGAAAAGTCACCAAAAGGCTAAAAGTTCCGCCGGACCCCGGGAGCCGGCCGCCTATGTCGAGTGAAGTGCTGGGGTGCAGCTGAGAAACCTCCACCTGGGGAGGTGGGGGAGGTTCGTTCGCGCCGCCTCTCCCTTCCAGTGCACCCCACGCTGTCTCCTGGCGCAGGTATATGTGATGGTTGGACCAGGGCACCGCAGGACGTGTCTTTAGGGGTGTAGCTGAGAAACCTCCACCTGGGGAGGTGGGGGAGGCTCGTTCGCGCCGCCTCTCCCTTCCAGTGCACCCCACGCCGTCTCCTGGCGCAGGTATATGTGATGGTTGGACCAGGGCACCGCAGGACGTGTCTTTAGGTCAAACCCTCAACTATGGCACCCAACATCCAGGACTTATGACATTTGTGGAAGGCTGTGACATCGAAGCATCTCAGGGACCAAGCATATGCAGAGTCCTTTCTACAGCCTCTGCGTTCCTTCTTACCTAGTTATGGTTTTTTCACTGCCACTCCAGGCTTTTAGTCTGTGGATGGCAATCTATGAACCTACACTCACCTATGAAAATCTTACTATTGATGCTTGACTGAGGACAAGGAGATCAGTGAAGCGCTGGGGTGTAGCTGAGAAACCTCCACCTGGGGAGGTGGGGGAACCTCGTTCGCGCCGCCTCTCCCTTCCAGTGCACCCCACGCCGTCTCCTGGCGGAGATGTTGCAGCAGGCTGCCATGTAAATAGTTCTTTAATTAAACGTTTTACCATGTTACTTTGTTGGTGTGTTGTATATATTTATAATATTTGCATAGGGTTTCTCGTTATTTTGGGCGGGGTGGGCGGTGGAGCAAATTCACTGAAAAAACCATAGGTTATAGACCATATATAGTTAAATATCTCAAGTCCTTCTGTGCACTCGATGGAGATACAGGTCGTCGATCAGAAAATGTGCTGGCCACCTCTAATGGTAATAGCGTGGCCAGGGCTTTTGTCGATGCCTCTGCAAATTGCACAGGGTGCACTTGTTTGACATGCCGCACCATGGTATGTATGGAAAAGGAATCTTTTTTGTTGGATTTCCTCTTGAGAGAAACGAGTCACATATCGTGCAGGTTACTTTTGGTGCATTTACTTTCTTTTGATCTTCAGGATAAGTGAAAAATTGCCAGATGAAAGATTCTTTTTTTCTTCTTAAAGGTAGTCGATCATTTTGGAAGTGTTGTTTTCATGTTGCAGCAGGCTGGCATGTAAATAGTTATTTAATAAAACGTTTTACTCTGTTACTTTGCTGGTGTGTTGTATTTATTTATAATATTTGCATAGGGTTTGTCGTTATTTTGGGCGGGGTGGGCGGCGGCGCCGAGCTATGTTGCAGCCATCATGGCGTCGAGCTCGGTTTCTCTCACTAGTTTCATATTTCTCATGAGGGGTTGTTCCTAATGTTTCTATTTTAGCGAGGTCAAAAAGAGATCCTATCAGTGGCCTACTGATTTTGCTCTATTCTTTTTGTTTTCTCTAACGATTTTTAAGTTAAAGTTTGCTAGTACGATACAGCGGCTAGTCCGCATTTTATATATATGTCTTTTTTATTAGGGGTGTCCTCCGGTGGAGTCGGACGATCTACCTCTAATAAACGGTAAGGGTTGTATGTTTTTTCAACGAACTCCGTTGTAACGCATGCCTTTACCACGCATGCGTTACAACGGAATGCTATTTACACGCCTATCTTTTTCCACGTATTTTAGTGTGGTGACATCATTAGTAAAAAAAAAACGGCCTTTTCCTTCCTCTCAGATGTCGATTGCCTGCACATCACGTCTAATGGTGAGTGGTTTTTTTTGGGTGAGGAAGCCCCCCCCCAAACCCCCCTTTTTTATATGTACCCTTTACCATACATGCCTTTACTACGTACCTCGTAGTAAAAGTATGCGTGGTAAAGGCTGTCGTTGTAACCACGCATGCGTTGTAATGCATGCGTGGTTAAAGTTTTCGTTGAAACGGCCTCGTTGTAGTGGTCGTTTCCCTTCAGGCCCATGCTGTTTCAAAACTGTGCATGTGCTTGAAGCAGGCGTAGGTATTGACGCAGCATAGAAACTACTAAGAACCAATTGGAAGTGTTGTTTTCAAGTCACATGACTTCACATGCGCGTCTCAGGACGTGTACGCGGTGATAGTATCTAGTCACGTACGCCATTTGGAAGTAGCGGTCTAATTCAACGAAGTTTCAAAACGTGAAAAGGAGTAAATTCAAACATATCCGGATTTAATATATCTTTTGAGCTTGATTCAAGCATACAATTGTTAAAGTATAAAACCTTTTATATATTTTTTTGAAAATAGCAAGGTGTGTACATTCGGTCACACACGAAAGTTTAAAAAGACATTCGGCTCCATTTAATGAAAATTTTCATAATAATAAAAAAGAAGCCTAGGTTTAGTGTCTTTGACGTAGTATAAGTTCTTTGATGGGTCTATGAAGAAATTCAATAAGTTCAGATTGCAAAGTTTTCGCGAAATATGTAGGTGGGTGCGCGCACACGGTCGCGCACGAAAGCCTGGAAATGCGCTATTCATTTTATTGAGAACTGTTGCCGAGAGTGCGCACACCGGGTCGCGCACGAAAGTTTAGAAAGGCTATTTTTATTTACAGACAAATTTTAATGCATTGAAAAAAAGGCAAGGTACAGACTTTCTAATTCTGTATCGCTTTACAAGGAGTCTCTATGCAACCTGAACAGTGAAGAAAACGGCTTGTTTCCGAAAAAAATATTGCCAGAACTTTATTGACAAAAGTATAGGTTGTATACACGAGATATTTCTGAATTAGCATTTTAAAAACCAATGAAATTCACTGAAAAAACCATAGGTTTTACACACGTTATAGTTAGGAATTAGCATTTAAAAAACCTTTGAAATTCACTGAAAAAAACCATAGGTTTTACACACGTTATAGTTAGGAAGTAGCATTTAAAAAACCTATGAAATTCACTGAAAAAACCATAGGTTTTACACACGTTATAGTTAGGAAGTAGCATTTACAAAACCTATGAAATTCACTGAAAAAACCATAGGTTTGACACCAGTTATAGTTAGCTGGAAATTTTACTGATATAAAACCAATGAAATTCAACGTTATAGTTAGTTGGACTCACTATAACTTGCGCGTGTAATGCACTGCTGATGACGTCACATATTACATCACTCATGACATCACTGATGACACCATCCTTGTGACACAGTGACAGACCTCCTTTAACTGTAATCTAACCCTTGAAACGCATATTCAATAATAGAAACTAAAGTTTTCAAAAAAATGGAGATACCCATACCAGTTACAACAACCAATTCAATAATTCCACCATCTATATACACATGCACTAATTCACCAACAGTTCTATATAGTCACTCATACATATATTCACTAATCATATGTAGTGATACACCTACACATCCTGTTACACACCGACAGTCATCCAAAACTTATTCACACACATACTCACACATGCAAATAAACTATTGAACATCCATTTATTTGCATAAACAGCTATACACACACTACCACTTTACTTCTAAGGAAACTTACACATACTTACTCTCTTAAAAAATCACTTATAGAAACACATACTAATTTAAACAGGAACTCTTACAATACCTCACTCTCACATATACTCACTTATATACATCAATATTCACATATACTACATTAAAACATATGTAGTTACTGATAAAGACACTAATAAGAGAGTCATTCACTCACTAACACAGACATATACACACTCATCCACACATACAGTCCTGCACATATGCTGTCTTCAAAACACATACAAACAGAGACTCAGTCATTCTTGCATCTATGTACTAAGTAATACCCCCACCAAACCATGCAAACACTCATACTGATACTAAGACAAACATCTAATAACCTATATACATACACATGTATCTACTCATCAACCCATGGAGCCACTTATACACAAAGTGAAACACTAATACATATATTTAAAAATTTAAGCATTACTCAGTAATATATGTATTCACTAAGATATTCAATAATATATACATATGTAACACATATTTATTTTTCAGAAAGACACACATTCACTGGATGGTGTCATCAGTGATGTCATGAGTGATGTAATATGTGACGTCATCAGCAGTGCATTACACGCGCAAGTTATAGTGAGTCCAACTAACTATAACGTGGAATTTCATTGGTTTTATATCAGTAAAATTTCCAGCTAACTATAACTGGTGTCAAACCTATGGTTTTTTCAGTGAATTTCATAGGTTTTGTAAATGCTACTTCCTAACTATAACGTGTGTAAAACCTATGGTTTTTTCAGTGAATTTCATAGGTTTTTTAAATGCTACTTCCTAACTATAACGTGTGTAAAACCTATGGTTTTTTCAGTGAATATATATATATATATATATACATATATTCTCCATCAAAGGCTTACAGTATTCCTGGACGCACTCGATGGTTGCTGTAAAACTCTGCGGTTTATTTCTTACTGGCAAACCCACATTTCGGACCGGAATTTAGCTTCTTTTGCCAACGCGCTTTGAGATAACTACCTCTTCTTCTCGGGGAGCTTCACAAATGTCTTACAGAGAGTTTGCATGCTTTTGAATCCGGCCTATTGGTAGGCGTGTGCTTAGTGCATTTCCTTACTTTTCTTTGTAGATGTGGGGGTGCGGCGTAAGCCTCGTAAGCCTCCGAACTCCCACTTCTGTCATGTGCGATAACATGAGTTACCGCGCATTTTGCAATTAACCAAGCCACTTGGAATATTTTTTGCAAAATAACATTTTCAGTCCCTCTTGCCATCTTGGATGGGGATATAGTTTTGAAATTTATTAGTACACATGGGGCCTCATTTATGAGGCTGTGCGTCACTTTTACGCCGCCGGGGGTCACGTTTTGTGACGCACCAGTGGCGTAAAAAATACGCCTTGTTGCGCCATATTTACAAAGTGACGCATCTAGGTAGATGCGTCACTTTGTACACCCCGGCGCCAGGTATAATGTATGCAAGGAGGGGCGTTTTGACGCAAGAAAGGGTCATGGAAGTGACGCAGTGAATTCTATAAGATTTCACTGTGATATTTCTTGGCTGCTAATGCGTCAAAATCTTACGCCCGCTTCATGGCAGGCGTAAGACTGACGCAGGCACTAACAACATGGGTCTTGCCCATGTGAAAGTACACATTGCTTGAGTAGCGTCACTTTTGTGGCACACTCCAGCAATGCGTCACTTTTGCGCCTACAGATACGTCAGAAATACTGCCGTATCTGTAAATCCTTGCGACATGATGCGTCATATTATAAATATGACGCATCAATCCTGACTGAGAAGTGACGCATCGCTGCTTTCACGCAGCGATGTGTATTTCTCATAAATGAGGCCCATGATATTTAAGTCTGTGGTCTCAAAGACATTAAAAGTGAATTCTGCAATGTTGCTTTTTCTCTCAGCCCACAGGATCAGTTATCCCTTTGCACAAGAACCTCAGTCATTATTCCCATGAGTCAAACGGTTTCTTAATTTCCTCATTTAAATTTTTAAAAAATCTATGCTATATCTATTCTGGATCTTGAGGCCACCCCAGACGGTTTCATGCTTGAAAATCTTTCTATGAGTAAAATGGGCAGGCTAGATTGTAGGAGTAGGTACTTGTTAGTTGCCAAGGTAATTCTTACTTCTTCTACCTCTCCCGTTCTTCATAAGGACTGTTGCCCTTTCCACTGCTCGGTGATTGAGTGAATATGTTCTGCAAGCAGGAAGTGAAAAGAAGTCTGATCGCAGGAGTCAGTGTTTTTCCAAGATAATTTGGTCACATCACTCAAGCCCATGTTTCAGAATGGAGGCTTTTCAAATTGTTGCTTATGCCCCCTTTCGGCCAACTAATTGATTCTGTAATAGGAGCTTGATCCTTTTCATGTAAATTTAACTAATGCATTTTTTAACTTGTATCATACTGTTTTTATTTTTTGTGTACTTTTATGATTGCTCGCAGCTGAATAAAGATGAAATGATGATGATGAAAAGAAAGTGCAACAGCGAGGATAGGGTCTATGTGGTTTGGCACACACTAGGGCCATCCGCTTATAGTGCTTGAGCACGTTTGTTAGCACTGTTACAAAAGAAAAGGGAAATCCTATCTGGATAAAAACGCAGGTATGGGCGCAAAAGATTCAAATGTACTACATTGAGTAACTTTAATTGAGGAGATACTGAAAACAAAATGTGTCCTGATTCAGAGCAGCCACTTAAGAATAATAGGCTCCAGTCTAAGGGAGACAGTGGAGGCAGCAAGAACTGATAGCATCTAAGCTTGTTTCCGGTCCATGGAAGGCATGGCTGTCAATTCGGGCTGGACTGTTCCCATGAGGCACAGGGTCAGACTGATTTGCATATGGCCATGTCTGAACTGGGGTGGCAGAGTGGGCTAAAGAACGGTGATAGATTAAACCCAGATCTGTTGACTGGGTGTGAGTGTTTGATTGGTTCAGATGCTCCGTCCATCACCACCTCCTTTTGTACCACTTTGTTTGCCATAAGTTGGCAGGGTATGCTCAGACGTGAGTCCCTTGCTCACTTTGCCACTGGATTCAAGCAAGCCGGGCTGAAGACGGCTGAAATGCCAGAAACTGGTCCTCGGAAGCTTGTTTCCGGTCCATGGAAGGCATGGCTTGGCAGTTCGGGCTGGACTGTTCCCATGAGGCACAGGGTCAGACTGATTTGCATATGGCCATGTCTGAACCGGGGTGGCAGAGTGGGCTAAAGAACGGTGATGGATTCAACCCAGATTTGTTGACTGGGTGTGAGTGTTTGATTGGTTCAGATGCTCTGTCCGGCACCATCCCCTTTTGTACCAGCATCTAACCTGTGACACAGAACACACAGTGTGCTGGTTCTGACATTACAGAGGTTGACAACAGGCTCTCAATTGCTTCTACAGGGTTCTGAAGAGAGAACAGCCGGTCCCTTCACTGTGAAGGGAGTACACCAAAAAGAGAGCGAGAAAGAAAAACAGGGACTGACCTGTTCCATAAATGTATATGGTCACTGAGATGACATAGTAAAGCCATAAAAAGACACCAGGTACTTACAAAGAGATCGAAGAGCCGCTTGATTTCCTCCTCCATTAAATCTGCCTTGGCTCTGCTCTGATTCAAGATGTCCTGTATGTCTCTCTGTCATGAATTAAAATTACAGAATACACAAATTTTAATACAGAATTGCACTATATGTATATATATATATATATATATATATATATATATATATATATATATATATATATATATATATATATATATATATATATAGAGAGAGAGAGAGAGAGAGAGAGAGAGAGATATGGCAGTGACAGAATTCACATCTTCAGTTAAAGTTGACACAACAATCAATGGGAAAATCAATTTTGCATGGTCAATAACTACACCTTCCATGACCAATTTGCACCGAAGTTTGTAAAATCACTGTTGAAACCTTAATCCTACAAAATTAGGTAATTATAACTCTTGCCATAGGGTAACAATAACTCGTGCCCCCACCATGCACAGTTTGCTCATCAATAATTTTTTTCCAAATGTTGCAATGATATTATCAATGATGTCATAGAAGATGTTATGAATGATATATTATGTGGGGTAGTTAGCAATGCATGGCGAGGCCGCGAGTTACAGTTATCTTATAGCACGAGTTATAGTTAGAGTTATCTGAAGAAACTATAACTGCTGAATTTCTATAGTTTTGTGTGGGTAAAATGTGAACATAACTATAACGTCCCTCTAACTTTTGTTTCTTTCTGTGAATTTCTAACAATAACGCCCCTGTAACCTTTAGATTTTTTAGCGAATGTTTATGTTTTTTTAACGTAAAGCAATATTTAATTAACATACATTAATCCGACTGCCGATTTTTGCCCCGGGAACCCCAGGGCCTGGCCAGTAAATGGTGGGTGCCCTGGCCCAACCCAGGGCACCCAGTTTATTTTGGTGGGGTCATAGGGGGATCCTCAATGCCTGTTGTTCCTGGTTGAAGTGTTGGCAGTCAATCAGATCTCACAATGAGATCTGTCAGATCTGCTGAGGATGCACGTCCCTAGATATACATATAAAACTTTTGTCTTTAATACCTCCAAACTACAGAATGGATTTGCACATAAGAGATCTTTCTGGACCAAGAGCAATTTGGCGTAATTTGGCGTAATTCCATTCAGTGGTTCGGGCTGTAGTCTTGTTCAAAATCCCTATGGGAAAATGCATGGGGAAAAAGCTTTTTGGGATCCCCTTTTTTCTTGACCCCGCTTGACAGATCACGCTGGAAAGTTCAACACAGCGGCTGAACTGACCGTTTATGTTTTTAACATTTTGGGAAGATTAGTCGAGCAGCAATAAAGTTATTGGCAAAGCAATAAATGCCCTTCCTATGGAAACTTGGTCATAACTATAACTATCTACTGGCGACTGCAAGTAATATATATATATATATATATATATATATATATATATATATATATATATATATATTACTAAAATTATAAGGTTTTGGCAGACAAGAGACTGAAAAAGGATCATAAACCCCACGGCCCAGTCCACACTAAGACTAGGGCAGGCAATTTGAGTTTGAATACACACCCACATAGCCACAGGTCTTGGGTATAATACAATGATAACCATAAAAGAGTATATCGGCCTCTAACCCTCTGTATCGCCAGGCAATAGTGGTTCTTATCACTTCCATTCCCGACCTTGCCTCAGTGAGGTATTTCATTTTCACTTCATCGAAGTGCTATTTGACTGTCCTAGCCTCCCCAAAGAGCTCTTTGGGTTTTTATGTGCCCACGTTTGTTTCTTTCTTTCTCAGTGGAAGGGGGTAATTTCCTGCTACCATGCTTCTGTCTTGTTCAAGGGTGGGGGTGTTAACTTCTCCTCCCACCATGCCCAAGGGTGATCTTTAGTGTATCCTTTGCCACTTTTTTTGCTAAGCACGGGGGGATTTAGTCCCCCTGCATTGCTCAAGGGCTATGAAATAATGATAGGCAGAGCTAAAGCCCAATTACCCTGTTGGTCTTTGTAACTGGCAATCAGGGTAGAGGGTTGTTTGCTGTCTCAGGCCTCCATCACCCTTAAAAGAAAGAAGAGGATGGATATCCGGCACAGCTGACAGCTGCCCCAGTGCTTTGTTTACATCTGGAAATAGACTACCTTGGCAGCTGTCTCGATCTTCCTTAACCTAATTTTGCTGGGTTGAGGAGTGAGACAGCCAACATCTGCCCATGTCCCATGTTCACAGTTGCAAACATGTCACCAGGATGCCATTAGCTGCCCTTGGTCTCCATGACTCTGATCTTTTTGAGAATGAAGGATGGCCGAGACTATGGACGTCTACCTCAGTGCCAGGTTTGCAATTGTAACCACAGAACTGGGGACACTGCTTTTTAGGCCATAAATACCCTCAACTGCTACAAGGCTGGGTTTATTGGTGGGGAAGGGGGAGGAGGGCACTGAAAGGATTCATGCACAATTTGTACGGAGGATTCTCGTTTCCCATAGAGGCCTGATTTACAAAGATAAACTTACACTTTTGTGTAAGTTTAAACTTGCTGTTGTAACTTTACTACTTTTTGATATTCACAAACTGCAAGTGTAATTTTACTCTGGTAATTTTACAGTTTTGCTGTAGTAACTTTACAGTAGTCCCCTTGTAACGCAACTGGTGCTATGTAAAGCGCTCTGATACCTGATACCGGGTCAAGTTTGCACTATATAAAACTCAGTTAAAAAAAAAAAAAAAGTAACTACAGCATGAGTAAATTTAAACAGAAGTGTAAAGCTTACCTTTGTTAAGCAAGTGCACAGGGCCTGATTCACAAACGTAAACTTTCATTTTGCAGTACGTTTACTTCTGCTTTGGTATTCACAAACTATGAGTGTAATTTTACTACTAATAAAATTACTAGTAGTAAAAATACACTGGTAGTTAGTTTCAGATAACCAAAACATTAGTGTAAGTTTACCTTTGTGAATCAGGCCCAGAGCACAGAAACGTCAAACCTACTGTATTGCCCTTTTTGGTTTTCTACTTTTTAATCTCTCTGTCATTCAGAGGCTGGCACACAGTAAGAGGAATGAACAGACACAGATAGTACTTACATGCACTTTGCAGAGCTGCTTGAACTCTGATTCCACGTGTTCTGTCTTCCTGACCACACTGTGTTTTTTAAGCTGCTGTTTGTGCCCCTGTCATGAATTAAAAGTACAGAAGAGATCACTCTGATTGTATACAACACACAACACCTATTACATGACTGTAAATGCAATTAAAGCAGCCCATATGCTGACTACGACGGTCGGTCAATGAAAGGTGGCTGTAGCCTGACTGAGATGGGTCTAGCAATGAGACCTGGCTGTCATCTGATTCAGATGAGGACAGACAGTAAGAGTGGAGTATAACCTTGGTTTGCCAAGATGTGAATAGTGAGAACAAGCTGCAGTCCTCCATAAGGGCTAGATGGACAGAAGAGCCCTAGAAAGACCACTTTGTTGAATATTGATTCTCCAGCAGCTCACACAGTCGAACTACATAATCTGATTCAGAGACAGAACCCTGCCATCCCACCATGAAAGGAGATTCTAGGTTTCCACGGAGGCCTGCTAGCTCGCCAGGTGGGCGACGCCCTAGCCTCAACCAATTCTACAGACTATATTAGTATATTGAGTGATCCTATCTTGCCTAGCAAGGATCTGTTTACTGAAATTGCATTTGGTGATTTGGAGGAAACACTTTCTGCAAACATGAATGCTGAAGGGCCCGCCATGTTGTTACGTCCTGTTCAGCATTCCTTTTTTGACAAAACTAAAGACCAAACGCAGAAATGAAATAAAGAATACTACATCAAAAAACACAGCTGCAGGAGCAAAGGGGTATTTGTTTGGCCTGCGATGGAAATCCATGGGAGTAATCACACCCTATTAGGCCCTTTCGACCTCCAACCACGGTTACCTGGTAGCTCTGTAGCAGATTGATTACAGAGTCAAGGGTTTTCAAGGGAGAGACAACACTGTTGGAAATTTGGTGGATGCTCATGGATACATGATGCAGGGGAAACCACTAGTGTGGAATGATGGAAACTCTGCCAACTTATGGGAGAACTCTTACTCCAATAGACCGTAAATTATGCCTCATTGCTTGCCAGCATTCCAGAACTCCAACTCGCCCAATAGCAGAGACATGTGAATGGATAGTGTCTAGAACAGGACACCTAAATAACTCCAAATAGATTTAGTTAGCCCCTTGTTATGGGGTGCCTGATAATTAAGAGGATGGTATAATGGCTGGATTTAACGATTCTTGGTGGTATCTCGCTCCAGAAATCGTACTCAGATGTTTCCAAGCCCACTCTTAGAAAATATGCATGTCTCAGAATTAACAGGTCCAATCTTGCACGTGGTTCCTTGAATCAAGGTAGTTTACCGTTCACATTTTCCACCTTCAGGCAGTGCTGTCAGCCCACAAAGAAGCATGCCCCATTTGCCTTATAACGGATGTACATCGTTACACCGCGATGTTTTACATCGCAGTACTTTATGATGCATGTTTTACAACGCAAGTCGTTACCACGACTTGCGCTGTTGGGGTCTGGATAGTGAATAGTTTAATTTACTATTCCAACTCCAGTCCCCGTGGATAGTAGGGAAGGAGTTGGATAGTAAATTAAACTATTTACTATCCTGGAGCGCCCCCCCAGCGCAATTCGTTGTTACAACTTGCGTTGGAAAAGTTGCGTCGTAAGGGAACTGCGGTGTAACATCCGCGTTGTAAAGGATGTTCCCCCTTATAACCCAAGTAACAGTCATAAGATTATTCAACCAATCGAACGCAATAACCCCAAATCTTCCTTGGATCACCATTGCTAATTAGTCTACTTATGAAATATGCTGTCACATTCGCACCAATAATATGGACTAATGAATTCCTCTTTCTCCAACAGATCCATTCCTGACAAACATAAGCAGCAAAGGAATGCTGAAAAATACCACTATGAATGAAAGTAACCCGGCCAAATAACTGGGCAAGAAATATCCCTATTTAAAATGTCCCTCCTGTTGCTGAAATGTTTTCAAATTTGGAGTATCCACCCCAAAACTAACCAAACATATGGGGGACTAGTCACGAAGTACAATCGGTATAACTTTAGTAGTAGTACATAAGTACCACTAAAGTACTACAAGATGCCATTTACAAACCTACGAGAGTAAATCTCTCTTCACCTCCACCTCTCCTATCATTTCTATGGGGAGAGCCTCATACATGTAAGTTTAATACTTAGTAGTAAATGTAAGTTTAATACTTAGTAGTAAATGTGGGAGGGACCAAGGGGAAACGCTGGTAAAAGGGGCTACTTGCTACTAAAGTTGGATGGGTTTAGGGAGGAGTAGGAGGGGCTTACACCCACCCACAAAAGAGTAAGCCCATTGCTATTGACTTTTATTTGAATGAAATCTCTGATTATTTTTCTGAAGTATACTTTAAAAATATATTCCCACCTAACATAAAATATATGCATTATTCATTTCTAAAAGTGATATATATACAATTAATTAAATGTAATTTTATTATATTTTAATAAACGTTTATGCTACATTAATTTATACATTCTAAAAAGGTTGTCAAAATACTTTATAATAATGTGATCTCTTATGTGCATTCAGTTATTTACATTGTAACAATGTTTGAAATGTAATGTTGTTTCTATTGTATAAACGTTGATGTATGAGATTTACCATTCTATATATGTACGCCTAGAAGCTAGATACTTTTTTTACAACACTGGAGTTTTGAGAGTTCCATTGAAGACACATACCATGGTAGACGGTCAATGATGGCTGATACAATATTTTTTGTTTAACATCCTAATGCATGTCATCTGTTTCTCCCTTTTCGGTTGCGATTTGATAGTTGCCTCAGTCGGTGGAATGTTCTGATAGTATTGTCCACCTTCTGCCTCAGGCTATAACAGTTGTTAAATGACCTCTCACCCATTATAGTGTCAATACATGCAGTGTCATAACAAGGATGCCATTGCCTTACCGAAACCAAGTAAAATGGGCCCCTCTAGAGCCTTGGTAGGCTTGTAACAAACAACTATAAATACGATACTGTCAGCCTCTTGCACCAGAGTGCCCTGGTGAAAGTGCACCTACCCAACTATAGAGAGCGGCATAAGTGCTGCAGAGGAAGAAAAGCATCAATTCTGAAAATGTATACACTAGTAACGAGGAGAGACAATACATATTGACTCATTCCAAAGATATACCTGCTCAGTTATCTCATTCGTGTGCACACTTATAAAGCCCAGTCAGTGAGCATAAGTACCGTAAATATGCAAGTCATTATTTCAATATTATATCACACACAGTATAAAATAAGCTGCCACATAAAGTTTCAGTTTTTTGAATTAAACACATGTTTTCAAACTGTATATTGCATTCAGACAGTACCTATTCGAGTGTAAAACAGTTTTTAATAAGTTTCTATTAGAAGGGCAAACACCATAACTCAGCTGTTAAAAGTTTTTCAGTACATCTGAAAAAAGAATAACTCTGTCATCATGAAGCCTCAAATGACTCCATCAATTTAAGCCACGGGCTGGCTCCCATGAAGCCTTTAGATCGGTGATTATTCGTCGTAAGACTGTAGAATTAGCTTTCCTGAGGTTGTGAAGAACGGAATAAACAGCTTTTTATGACTGTTGTATCTTAGTGCTTTCCCGCTACCGATCCTAAAGTGAATATTTATTTAATGGTAATTAAAATAAGAGATTAGTGCACAGTTAAAGCAACTTGGTTTGGGTTTATTCCGTGGAGTGTCGGGGTAAGAAACCCCGGTCACTGAAAGGCAGGGGCTAGGAAAGAGCTCTCAGTAGCGAGCTGCGGTGCTGAGTTAGCAAAGACTGTAGAGAGGGGGGAGGACTCAGCAGTAGCAGCCGATGGTGGTGCTGCTGGACGCTGATGTGGGGTGGGGGGGGCAGTAAAGTACGGATTACGGCTGATTACAGGTAAGTAACATTTAAATAAATAAAATGAATTTCGTGTCGTGCGCTGCATCGCATTCATGTATACTTCATGGCAGTATACATGAATACATAAGTATTGATTTACTATTTTTAACTCCACATCTACCTACCTTGAAGGTTCACATATGTTCAAGATAAATAGATGTGAAATCTAGAATGTAAATCAAATTAAACTCTTTATAAATACTTACCCATGATATTGTGACAGCCAATATTCTGGACGCAATATTTTTTCAGGACGATATTTAAAACTTGATATTGTAGAAGCACACCAACCTCCCAACATGTAAGAAACAGTGAAGAGTTGCTAACATCAATTTAAGGAAAAGTTTCATCAATATGAAATGCTTCCACATGACTAATGAAATAACAGCCACAGGAGAAAATGCGCAATGGTATAAAGGAAATACTAACAGGTATAAACATCCGTAGCTCTGTTTGAATTATTATTCAAAGAGCAGCTATAAATATATTTTGTATTTTTAATCCTTTTGTTTTCAAACATTTGCATATTCGGTTGTGTTTTCTATGAAATACGAACATTTCATATTGGGTAAATACACGGAAAGAATATCTTGCCTTTTCCAACATAAAAACTCACAATTTTAGGGTACAGAAATGCTTAGCACAACCATCACTAAAACTGCTAGACCCTCTGAATTACTTACAATGCTGGGCTGCACTACAGGGAACTACTTCCAGGGTACTGGCAAACTACCAGTAGCTCCCGGGTTGAGACTCTGTGACGTCAGGCCCTCTTCCAAAGGCTGAAAAACCTCCATTTCCCAACTCGTCACCCTGTGATGACTTGGGAAAGGGAGGGGTCGAGAGAGTCACCTTGGAATTGAGAGTCATCCCCTGGAACTTCAGGGTCAATAGTGTACGCGTCCAGGGCTGCTGTCAAAATATGACGCTGCATCACGTCAGTACTGGGCGGCCCCTAGGAACCCCAAGTATTGAAGGCTGGGCTGGCACCTTGTCAGCCAGTAGGATGTTGAAAATTCACACCAATAACTGGAGCATACGCACTAGCATATGTGCCCAACAAAGAACTGTTGACCACCTAACGTCTGTTTCGAGGAGTGTCACTCTAGGCAGGCAAAGGCAATTTGAATGGCAATTGCTTGCCATCCTTAGGACTTGTAAAGCCCATGGGGTGCAGCCCTTCCGCCCATTATCAGGAACCGCCACTGCATTTGAGGTGTGCAGATCAGCGGGTCGGTGGTGTTGTAGGGTGCTCCATATAAAGGAGCTGCTCTCCACCTAAATTTGGGAACTGTGCAGGTTTGTGAATAGCATTCTGTAGTACTTGAGTAATACTACTGTAGTATTACTAAACATACTGCAAAGTTAATAGGCCTAATTGTTTCTGGATTCATTTATGTTATCTTCTTTCATGTTTGCTAGCTTTTTATATCATAACATCAGTACTTTATTGCACAAATCAAAAGTACTGATAATGTCATATACTTTACATACTCAGACTACAAGTCAACAATTCTGAGGCTGTCAATACTGCCTTCCTCTGACTGACACATCTGCAGAAGGGAGAGCAGTGAGCAATAAGAAGGTACAACTACCATCACAAAGCATTATCTAGTCTCTCTATTCACTGACAGCTGCTTTGGTCCACCTTCCAAAAAAACTGTGCATATGATCCTAATTAATTTTGTTCACATTAAAGAAAACATTTCTGTGACATTCATCGTTCTTATTTGAACGCACCCAGTCTGTCTGCTTAGGATCTTTCTCAGCTCCTAAAATCAATTCCTTCTGTGGGGTCCCTCAAGGCTCTTCCCTGTCCCCCTTATTATTTAATTTGTATATGCGGCCCCTCTTTTTTGCTTTAAGTAAACACAAAGTCACTGTATATAATTATGCAGATGACTTGCAGTTAGTCTTCACACTTAATTCCCCAAATGCTGTGGAGGATTTTCAAGCAACCATGACCCTAATCCAGAACTGGATGTCTCTAAATCATCTTAAATTAAACCCGGGGAAAACCGAGCTGATTCTGCCCGGCAAGAGCGAAATCGGTTGGAGTCCTAATTTCTGGCCTATGGACATGGGCCTCCCCCCTAAGAAATCACAAACAGTAAAGAGTTTGGGGGTAACCATTAATGAGACCTCACCTTAAAATCCCAGATTGGTACTGTGGTCTCTTCTGGTTTTTTCCAACTGAGAAAGATCAGGAAAATCGCACACCTCCTCACCCACACTGCCCTAATCCAGGTGGTCATGGCCCTAATCCTCTCCCACATTGATTTCTCTAACAGTCTCTATCTAGGCTTACCCATAGGCCAACTTAGAAGACTGCAGTACCTACAGAACCAAGCCGCCAGACTGATCTGTAACGTTCCCAAATGGGTTTCGATCAAATCTGGTTTAGAGACCTTGCATTGGCTTCCTGTGGCTCAAAGAGCCGAATTTAAAGCTGGCTGTATTATTTTTAAGGCTTTGCAAGGTAAGGGCCCCTCCTTCATCAAACAGCTGATTGGCAGATACGTCCCTTCACGCAGCTTGAGATCAGCCCACAAAGAACTACTTGAGGTACCTCGCTTTAAGAAGAAACGACAGGGAGGCAGCAGCTTTCATTTTTTAGCCGCAACCCTATGGAATTCTTTGCCGCCAGCTCTTAGACAGTGCAAGGATCTTCTTGCCTTCAGAAAGGCATTTAAAACGCACTTATTCACACAGGCATATCTGAAATAGAGACTTTCGTTTGATCCACCCTTGTTATGTTTTTTATCTCTTTCCAGCGCCAAGAAGCCTCTGGGCGTATGCGCGCTTAATAAATATTAAATAACAAATAACAAATTCATGGTATGGCCAGAGTTTTCAGAATTGCACTACCGCTGACAGTTTTAACCCACTCCAGTGACCTTTAGTACCCTGCTCTACTCTTTCCCGTGCTGCCTGTCTCTCCACTAGCTCTCAGATGCACTAACAGACTCAATCCAGCTCTCTTTTAGTGCCAGATAGTCAACAATGAGATTCACAAAGACAGGTCACCGAGCGAACTTACAAATAACTGAAGCTGAGTAATAGCTGCACACCCCCTGCGCCTGTGGCTATGGCCTGTAATGTGGGGAGTGCATTTAACAACAGTTTTGACCCTCCTCTACAGCAGACAATAATGCTATGTTATAGTGGTAATAAGTACATGAATAAACAATAAAAGGAAAGGGAAAGGTGTGAAGCATGCATCAAAGCCTCGTGCTGCAATGTCTAATTATCATAATAAATTTAATTGGGACCCATAGTGTCCATGTGGACACATCACTGTACAGACCCCTCTCCTAAGAGGGGTGTCCTGCACACTTGCCCCTACCCATCTACGACCCGTGTCACAGGCCATATGACCGGGCTAAAAAATAGAAGATGGCCACACGTGCTCCCACTCTAGTTTACTACACCTAATCTAGTACCTATGTCTTTATCCAGCCCAACAAGGTTCTACGACAGACATTTCTTCAGGACCATCCTTCATCACATAACAATTGACGGTACTAGCTGCTTTCTCCATGTCTTTTGTGGCGCCTCTCAGCAGTTCTTCCCTCTTTACACTGTTCTTTAATGCTAATCTGTCACTGGAATTATACAGCGCTGTAGTAAATAAGAAATATGTCTATGTAAGGGTATTCATAAAGAGCAGCTGCTACTCCAAGGAGTGTCCTGGCGCTGGATAGCTGGAAATATATAGGATAAAGTACCCTCCTGCTGTAGATTATAAGGATATTGTAGTCACAGAGGAGTTCCATGACCATATAGAGGAAAGAAGCTGATGATCGAGTTTAGGGATCAAACTGCATCGACTGCTTGATGCAGCATGTTCCTCTGCCTATCTTATGATAGTTCTGAAGAAGTCACCCCACATTCAGACAGAAGTTTGAACATGCAGGTTAAGATATAAAGAAGCCCTGCAAGCTAGGAAACACTCTATAAGGGAGGAGGTCATGTGTCCCTGGTGATGGGAATCGCAACCACTGATAGTGATCTTTTTCAGAAAGTAATTAATTGGTCCTTTAATTAACAATGCATTCTCCATGAAATTGAGGCTTCGATACCAGCAGACTGCTTGGCGAAATTTTTTACTATTGTTTATTGTTGTACATAAAAGGCAGGAGTCTTCGTGGGCAGTGAATATCAGTTTAGTTTATTCACGATAGTAGGTATAAAAACCCGACCAGCAGTGCCGGGCTCTCGATTCCGTCTAACGGCTCTGTGTCGAACATTGAGCTCACCGACACGAGAACAACCCGGCACTCGCTCAGCGCGAGTATAAACATAACACATCTCCTTTCCTTTAACATAAAATAATGAAAGCAGGATAAACAAAAAATGTATTAGCTAGTAACTTAAAACCATAAGACATTCTGAAGGTAAACATCATGAAAAATGTTATACATGAAAGCATAAAAACATAAACACGGTAAAACGAACATGCATTCCTACCTACCCCTTTCTTACACTTTAAATAAAGTCTTTCAAATATGAAGGGGTTCTTTTTGTGCGAACAGGTCTGTGCTCCCTTACACCAACAATTTTACGAGGGGTCTTCAGAACTATCATAAGATAGGCAGAGGAACATGCTGCATGGTATAAAGCAACCCTACGCAAATTCCATGTCTGACCATTTTGCAACCTGACATAGTTATCAAACACAGACTTAACTCGAAAAGGCCCCTTGAATTTGTTAAACATTTTATGGTTCCCGCCCGGCTTGACCTTAACTAAATCCCCTTCAGTAATTTTCGTTCTGCCAGACGTGACAATGTGACTCTCCCTTGCCAAATGCGATTTCTGCAACCATGTGGGAAGTAATTTTGTACCAGGTAGTCTCCCTCTCATGAGTTCAAAGGGTGTTTTGTTCATGTTTTGGTGTACAGTCGTGCGATATGCCCAGAGCATTTCTTTAATTTCTCCTTGGATAGATCTATTTGAAGCTAAAGCAAGCTGCATTGTGCCCTTGACCAATCTATTCACCCTCTTGCACAAGCCATTACTCTGGGGATTATAAAGTGACTTGCGTAAATGCTTCAAACCTCTATTAGTAAAATATTCCTCCATTTCCCTGGAAGTAAATTGTGTCCCATTGTCTGACAAAACCGTGCGTGGGATACCCTCCCTCCTGAAAATACCATTAAGCACCTTTATAGTGGATTGTGTGTTGATACTCTTCATGAACGCAATCTCAACCCACCTTGAAGTCGAATCAACCAGTACCATAGCAAATTTCCCATTCTCGGGAAGTTCATGAAAAGGGCCTATAAAGTCTATGCAAAACTTTGCCCAAACTCCTTCCTCAGATACTATATGTCCACCTAACCTTGAACTTGCTCCTACCTGAAGCCTTTTCTCTGACTCCTTACATGACTCGCAGCGTTCCACCCAAACCTTAACCTGGGAGTCTATCCCTCGCCACCAGAAGCTCTGTTTAAGGTGCCTTGCCGTGAGAGCATAAATGACCCTGATGTGCTATGGCAATGATGCGAGGTCTCAATGAAGTCGGTGGAATGTACTTTTCCCCTCTCACTACAATGGAATCTCCAGGCATAGATATTTCGTCCTGCAATTGTACATAAGGTCTAAGATTAAGTGGTACCGTGCTCTGCCTGGAAACCCCTTCCCTGCACATCCTAACTAAACTTCCCATAAGCTGATCTTCCTCCATGGCCCGTATCCATTCTTCTTTAGAAATAGACTTAGCAAGATCCTCTACAAGGTCTTCCAAGTAAGCAACAAAGTTTTCAGTAACTAACACCTCTGGCCTAGCCTTAGTGTCTGGCAACCTAAATAAGCAATCGGCCACACTGTTGCACCACCCCGGTACATACTCCACATTGCATGTATAATCTTGAACACTAACTGCCAACCTAGCCAGTCTACACGAACAATTTTTGATGCCCCCAGGAGCCAAAACCTTCAAGAGAGGTTTGTGATCAGTTCTGAGTGTGAATTGAACACCCCACAAATAGACCCTAAAATATCTTGTTGCCCATGCGGCTGCTAATGCCTCTCGCTCGATGACCGAGTAGTTTCTCTCACAACCCGGCACACGCTCAGCGCGAGTATAAACATAACATTTATACTACACCCCATTTGTCCTCATAGTGTTCTTCTGATGGTGGGGAGGTACAAGCAGTAAACAATCATGTAGCAAGTATACCATTTGAGATCAAGGAAGTCATTTCAGAAATCCACAAGAGCCCAAGTGGGAAGGCACCTGGTCTGGATGGCGTCCCAATGGATGCTTTTAAGAACAACAAAGAATTATTGGCTCCAATTGTAACTGTTGTTCTTAGAGCTGCAGTTATGAATGTCTTACCTACTTCTAGGTCCAAATCAGTTATTGTACCTATAGTTAGGAAAGGCGACCAAGGTGTTACTGTCCAATACCTCTTCCATATTCTGCTGTTAAGTTTATGGGCAGGATTCTGTTTGCACGTATGAAAGCCTGGGCTGAGCAGAACTCAATTCTTACTAAGATGCAATATGATTTTCGCAAACGCCAGGTCACATTTGATCACTGTTTAGATTTACATTTCCTTATCAGCAAATATACAGTAAGAAATATTAGATCGGTCTATCTCACATTTATTTACTTGAGTTGTGCTTTTCATTATGTCAATAGATCAAAACTCCGGTCCATAATGTTATCAATGGTAATAGAGGAGCTCATTGTCTGCTCACTGTGACAAATGTACCTGGATGTAACAGTTAAGGTGCAATACAGACCCAATGGGGAGAGGATGTGGCCTAACGGCTGGGGCGGTTGATCTCAAATCTGGGGAACCGGGTTCGATTCTCTGCAACGTCGCTCACCATCCTGTGATTCTGGACAAATCACTTAATCTCTCCGTGCCTAACAAAAATGAAGGTGTCCTTATGTAACGCAACTTGTGGTCATGTAAAGTGCTCTGATACCTGATACCTGATACCTTAGGAGTAAGCTTGCGCTATATTAAACTCAGCGGGAAAAAAATGGTGAGTGCACCAAATCATGTAAGCCTAACAGAGGAGTCCACCAAAACTTGCATCATTTTTATTTACTTTGAATATAAATGAGTTGACAAGCTTTCTGTTGGAAAGGGGACATAACATGCTACTGCTTGCGAAATGCCCTGTACTGGTACTGCTTTATGCAGGTAATGCAATGTTGATTGCTAGGGCAGAAACTATTGAATGCCTTCACCACCTTTATGGGTTTAAACTAATCTTACTAAATCCTTCACTGTAGTGTTCGGGCCTAAAACCGCAAAAAGACATCACCATAACATTGGTGGCCCAGCGGCGGGGAGTGTCCAAACGTTCACATACCTGGGGATATCCCTGGACTCATTGTTAAGCTGGGGACATTTATACACTATCAGATGCCAACAATTTAATAGAACAATGGAGGCTGTTTTTCTGTTGGCAGCTAAGCTTAATGAAAATGCCATGGGGGAAATGCTCTAAGTATACAAAAATATATGCATATCTGCTGCAATTTATGGTGTGGGTCTCTGTAGATACACAGATATAACTAGTTTACAAATGGCAGAAAACATTTTCTTATGAATATTATTGCCCACTTCTCATAGCACCCTTGCAGAAATTTGGCATATTGAACTGGGGACTACCTATATAGAAGATCTGATTCAATTACATCCACTTCTCTCAAGAATATCAATTTGGATGAAGCTCGAGGTGAGTTTCACAAGTAAATAATTCAAAATTGCTTAGCTTTGGATAATGTATTAAAGATCCCTTCGTTATCATACATTAAAAGGTTCTGCTCCTGGTTGAGTGATCCTGAATTATTTAGCAAATCTGATTTGATAAATACCATAACTAAAGTTTTAATAAAAGATTTGTTTTGTAACTTTTGTGAGAATATGAGAATAACAAGAGAATGCAGTAAACCCACGGTGCGATCACATGCTATTGTTTCAACAGTGGGGATTATGAAACTCTATCTTTCTTTTCTAATCAATTCAGAACACTGTTTTTCTCTCACACGCTTTAGATTAAAAATCATACATTTTTTTGTGGTGTGGTGCCTGACTTCAGGAACTCCTGTATTGCCCATGTGATAATGAGTCATCTCAGAGCACAATGCACTTTATGCTTTTTTGCAAATTGTATATGTACCGAAGGAAATTGTATTTACTGCGTAATTTGCGTGTATTGAATATAAGACATTGCAGACCTGCACTTGTTTTTATTTAACAGCTTTTATCTCCAGAACTTGCTTGTCTGTAATACATTTTGTCCAATCTCTCTTAGAAAAAGGACATTTTTGTAGACCATTGATAAATAGTTATAGGTTTGTATGTAGCTATTTTATTGAGGATTTATTATCAACCTTTACAGGCGCCTATAATTAATTATGTTTTGAATATTGTTTGTATAATATGAGATTGTGAATTAGATACATTTTTCATGTCTTATTTATTTAAAATTAAGGGAAATTGATGATGATGATGACTGATTTCCTTTTAAGATCATAGAACTCTAAGGTGACTTGCAATATATTATTCAGTGGATACATCATTCCTTATAATGCATGGTCACAGCATCACCATTCCTACAAACTGCTTACACCCTTGGTGTGTTTGCTCTTTCATATCAAAGAGATAGGATGCTTACAGACATGAAGAATAATAACAGAATAGTATTCTGTAGTGCTTGAGTAGTACCATTGTAGTGCACTAAAGGTGCTAAGAAAAGTGAATAGCCCCATAGATTCTGGACTGCAAAATTAAACATACTAAAAGCAGACAGATATTTATTGCAAAAAGTTATTTAAATCACTTTCATACAAGTCAGATTTTAAAAAAAGTTATATCTTAGAAAGTGCATACACTTTCAGAGATATTCTATTATTTACCATAAAGATCTCATTTCTATCGATCGCTGTTCATCTAGTAACAATAGTCAGAGGAAGGAAAACGTTGTTTTCGTTTTCTTTGTTTAATCTGTAGCTTTACTTATGCTCCCTGTCCTGCTTTTCCCCTTGGTTGCTGGCTCTGGCAGCAGATATTATGATGTCAGAACTCAAATCTAATCATTTATTACTGTTGAGCAGCTATGTCACTTCATTATTACAGGTGACCAAAGCTGTTACAATAAGGAAATGATAGATGGGCGTTTATGTAGGGATTGCAGGCACCCATGTATTACAGAGACATATACATGGGTTTAATGCTTTATGAAATGTTAAGACCTCCATGATTTCGGGGACATGACCTCTGTCTTTTCTTTATTCTGGTTTATGGGCTTTCTTCTACCCCATCACAGCACGGGTTAGAAGTAGAGGGCACTGGAACTGTATCCAACAAGGGCAACATAACGAGCATTGGCAAAGAAAATAGGTATGACCTTAGCAAGCTTCTGCCATGGTTATGTACTTTTTAAAAGTTTAAATGCTAGCAAATGCCACTAAAATAGAAAGAAGAAAGAAGGAGCCATGAAACCTCCTAGGCGGCCATATGTTTGCAATAAAATGTTTAATTTGAAAAAAAATAACCACTGCATAGACTTTGATAGAATAATACAGGTTCATCCTAGCAGGTATATGTACTTATAACATGTATATAAACTCCTATTGGTTTTAATTCACATCAGAGAAAAACATGACTGTTATTGGAGCAAAGAAAGGGTATTTTTTGGCTTTGAATTACTGTAATCTGAAAACATGCTGGCAGGCAGACAGCCCTACTCACTCCACATGCATTGGGACATGTTGTAGTGTTGAGGTTGTTGAAGGGTGGATGCAAAGCTCATGCACTTTTGTCGTGAGTGAGAGCTGAAGAGATATGTACTTACGTAGAATTTGAAGACGTCATTGGCCTCTTGCTCCATTAATTCAGCTTTGGCGTCACTGTGATTTAAGATCTGCCACTTGTTCTTCTGCCAGGGGATACAGTTAGTTGTCACTAGGATGATAGACAGCATGCAAACCCTACAAAAAAGACCTGGAGAAAATATGAAGAGATCAGACTCTTGGACAAGAGCAGATGTAATTGTCACTTGAGGACACTTTTATAGGCTGATCCATTCTGCATACTTTCACTGCGTCGGTTCTGGAGCACCAGCTTTACTATTTTTATTATTGTTAGATTCATTTAAATGATTTGTAGAAGTTCATATGATTTGAGTGTGATTTTTTCAGTCTAGGAAGTCTAGGCTTGTCACTTGCCCCACAGGGAACCAATGTTGGTTTTCACAAGCTCAGCACTGTTTCATGAATGTCACAAAGCAGGCACTACATTCATCAGGCTTCCTATCCTGGACTATAGACTGGGATAAAAGAACCTGGAGTGAAAAGGCTGCATGCATTGTAAACTTGCAGGACCAGTTCTGTGTCCTGGAACTGCACAGCACCCTGTAACCCTAGGTCTGGACGGTACTTTAGAGTTATAGGACATGCACTGTACCTAGGGGCCAAGGCATGAATCCTGGAATTTGAAATCCTAGACTCCCAGGATCAGCACTGACTGCTTGAGTCAAAGCACTTGTACCAAACACTGAAACTTTCCATGGATCCACAGGGCCTTAACTCTCCTGCAGCCACATGTACTGTTCTCCATCTAAGAGTCAAGGACACTAGCTGTATTTTGGAGTAATATAATCTCATTGGACCATAGGCCCTAATTATAGGTGGGCCAGATGATGGTGATCAATGCACAAACACTTGTTTGCTCAGGGATCACAATTAAAAGTGCTTTGAATATTACCACGCACTAAAGTCTGCACTCCCCATTAAAATGCAGCACCTGCCAAAAGTACAAGGTTCCCCTATCATGCCCCACTTTTTGGACAAAACTTGAGAAAGGCAGAATTTTTCGAACCCGATAAATTCCGAGCCCAGGGGTTTCGGATTTGATCAGGTGCGATAATGACTGTCTATCCCTATGTGGTACTCAAATTAGGCCCTAATGAACATGAGGCCAGCACTTCATTGCAAGGAACTGCAAGGTATGCAGTTCCTTGCACCAACTGGGCGCTGCAGCAATCGCAAGGTAATTTGTTGTATTTACTTAATTACTTACCTTACTCCTGTCCATCGTATGTCGGACTCCACTACCCCCCCCCACCATGCCCCTCCCCGCCCCACCACCCCGCAGCACTCCCTCGTCAAGCCACCACTGCTTATGGGGCAGAAAATGGTGCCGCAACGTTGTGTGATCAAGGCCACATTGGACCGCCAAAACGTGTTATGGCAGAAGAGCGTAAAATAAATGAACTTGAGCAGGAATCTTTGGTGTCTGCAGCCAATTCTTTTGAGATACAATAAAGCAGAATGAGGAAATCGATCTATCTATCTATCTATCTATCTATCTATCTATCTATCTATATATATATATATATATATATATATATATATATATACATATATATATATATATATATATATATATATATATATATATATATATATATATATATATATACACACACAATTTTACTTTTACCTGATTTATACTTACTATTTTGTTGTAAAGGTATGCATGGTGAAGGCATATAAGGGGTAAAGACATGCGTGGTAAAGGCAGTACGTTGTAAAGGCATTGCATGGTAAGGCCTGCGTAGAAAAGGCTGTTCCCCTCTGGAATAGCTGATACCATGTGTGTTGGGTGGGAGAGGTGCAAATTGGAAACAAGCGATATGTGTTCTCTTTTGCAGTGAGTTTTCACTAAGATCAGTCTAAAGCATACCTCAACAGAGTGGGAGAAGCCACTAGAGCCACTAGAAGTAATGATGTTTGTGGCCTGTTGTGACTCATTTAGCTACATGAAATGAAAGGCATAGTCTGCTTTGTTCACCGACTGAGTAGGTGTTTATGTGAGTCGCTAAATGCAGATTGAGTCGCTTCATGTATGATGAGAAAATGGACCTTCTGTGCTTTGTGAGGCATTCTTCTGGAAACTAGCTTTCCTGCAGTTCTACCATTTTCCCCAAAGTAAAGCCTTTAGACAAGAAACAGAGCGTTCATATTAACAGCACATGAATCCTTGGTCCTTTAGGTCTGCCTGTTTCCACGATCTATTTCTAGTTAAAATGAATCAGACACTAACCTTTGGTCACATGCTCCACAGAACCAGACAGTGGCCCGGTCACCAGTGCAAACAACCCTTTAACCTGTACCCATGAAGAGCTGCTGACACCTTCTAGTGCTCAAGAACAACACATCAACCCACGCTAAGCTACCCCAAAAAGATGATCAAAAGATAGATTAAATATATAACCGTACCTCGTAGAGTCCAGAATTTTTTGGAGTTGCCAAACATGCTAAAAGCACAGCTGTTCCTGCGTCCTGTGAGGTTGCCACCGCAGCTCTCGCCTTTCTGAACAGAAATGAGGAACCTTGCCTCTTTTCTGCACTGATGAGTCAATTCTCAACGCAGACACTAGACCAGCCCTCCTGGAAAATTAGTATTAACCGACTGATACCAATCAAAAAAGAAGTGCTGCTTTGTGGCCACACAAAAAGGAAATGACATCAATTGGCTTGTTCTTCGAACTAGTTCCTAGAAGGTTGTATGCCTTCAATAGAGGGCAGCTCGAGCTGTTCCTTGTATTGGATGGGGCAATGACCTGACACAGGGTTGGGCCACTGTGCCATGTGCGGTGACCCAACCCCCTCTGACTTATCTGAACCAGATTACAGAAGTGATGACATTACGCTGCCCTAAAATGAAACTGAAGCCTCCACATTTTCTTTAGCAGCCTGAGCCGATTCAGATCTGTCCTTCTGTCTTTTTACCCCACTGGATGGAGATGCAGGAGTGAAGTTAATCTTTGTATTGCTATTGAATATTCATATATAGGAAACAATGCTCCGACCAGTGTGTGTTGTGTGGAATACTTGAATCAGTAATCCAGATGGATTACTAAATTTGCTGGTATAGCACTTTTCAGCATTAATGAAGATGTATTAAATAATCTGGGGCCAGATGTAGGAAGCTTTTTTCTACGAGAAGCATTTTCTGATGCACCAAACCCTGTTTGAGATTCGGTAACTTATTACCAAACCGCAATTAGGGTTTGTGATTTGCTGTTAGGAAGGGGTGTGTTTAGGGTGTTGCTTCCTAATACTGAATCGCAACTGTATGTTAGAATGTTTTGCAACCGAAATGCGGTTGCAAAACATTTGCAACTTCAAGTTGGTGGTAACCCTTTGCAGATGGGAAGGGGTCCCCAAGGGACCCCTCCTCCTTTGTGAATGATAGTACAAACATTTTTCCAGAGCAGGCAGTGGTCCCACGGACCACTACCTACTCTTAAAAAATGAAATGACAACTTTTCATTTTATTTTTGTAATGCAGCCTATTTTTCTTTAGGGAAAATAAATTGATTACAAAAATATAATATTGCTTTATATAAAAAGCAATCACAGAGATGGTGGTCTGCTGACCTCATCAGGCCACCATCCCTGTGAATGTAGCCATTCCCAATGGGTCGCAAATTGCGACCTGCCTCATCAATATTAATGAGGCATGTCTCTTTGTGACCCATTCGGAATCACAAACAGTTATCTGAGACACTGTTGTACATAGCTGTTTATGATTTCATAACTGCGAATCGTAAAAATTCGCAATTAGGAAATCTCAAATTGACTTTTTGGCCCATGGAGCAGTAGGAAGCACGGACACAGTTAAAAAAATTTAACACGCTTGCAATGATGCTACACTATGTGCAGGACCACAAATCTATTGTTGTCTGTCAGACTAATATATTGTGTGGACTGAATATCGTATCAAAAGTATGAGGATCAAAATATCAACAAGGTAAGTGCAATAAGATAAGTATAGATTTACTATTCTAAACTCGACAGCTACATACCTTGAAGATATATATCATCATACATTTGGTTAAGTATAGTAAAACTGTGCTACTTATGGAAACTTACCTTCATATTTTTGTCCTTGATATTGTTGACATTATATTTTGTATGTAGCCTTACGGCTAGAGTGGTCGACGTCACAGCTGGGGAACCGGGTTCGAGTCTCATCAACGATGCTCAACATCCTGTGATTGTGGGCAAATCACTTAATCTCCCCGTGCCTAAAAAAATTAATGTGTCCTCATGTAACGAAACTGGTGCTATGTAAAGCGCTCTGATACCCGATATCTTTGGGTCTAGTTCGCGCTATATAAAACTCGGTAAAAAAAAAAAACATGATATTTTTGATCCGATATTTTGTCCAAACACCAAATCTTTATGTTAATTACTTTTAAGTATTGTGTGTTTACATTTTTCAAATGTGTGTGACTGTGATGAGCTTAATAGTTATAAACTATGATAACTTATGTTTTTATCTTCTTCTTGCTACCATAGCCTTGCTCTCACAAGATCTGTAAATAAAATATTTTAGTATAAAACAACTCAGAGTTTTTTTTTGTTGATTAGGTTACCCACACGCAATGCATGCTCGGCCTCGCTCCACAAGTATCATGACCTGGGATATATTTCTTGCACCTGACAGACTGTCAGTTGTTTTGATGAGCGTTGTTTAACAGACCACTGGAGTGGGAAATAAAGAAGACACTCCCTCAACCTACTTTATTCATTGTCTGTACCTCTTTCACTGTACCAAATGTGCTGACAAGGGCTTTCCCTCTACCTTGAAACAACTTCTGACAATTTATTGCCATGCGGATGACTTTTCAGCCTCATCTGCTGGTCTCCATGACAACAACACCCACACCATGTCAGAACTCCTGTCCTGTGATCCCTCACATGCCAGTCAGTTCTCTACTTGTGCAATTTGTAGCCTTATTTGTCTCATCCTGCTTAAGAGGCCACGTCTTTTTCGGCCCCCAGATTCGACATCAAAGCCTGTTTCACTGTAGGGGCCGCTCTTCTTTGCAGACTGAGGCACGTGTCAGCTTGTCCCCTGCTTCCTGATCTGAAATTCTTAATTGATCAGGACCATTGTGTACATCCATATGGACCCACTCACACCTTAGTTTAAAAAAAAATGATCTCTTTATGACATGATTAATTCAACTAGTGCATTCAAAGCAGCGTTCCAACTTTTATATATTCTTTACTTTACCAAGGAGAAATAATTTAACTAGAACACATGCTGGTACTCTGTCGGGCTGCCTCCTTAATGCGCATAGCACGCAGCCTTAAATCTTCACTTTTCTGTAAGTACTCAAGCACTACAATGAAAATGACTCTGCCTTACCTCAACAAAATACCTGCTTTGCCTCCAGAGTATATCATTTCTGTTTTGCATCAGCCGTGTTGTATTGATGCATGTCTCTGTGATAGCTACGCATCTGCTGCCCAAGCTAAAGGTCGACCCATTCTTCATTTGTTGCTTGCTCTCTGTGAGCTACAGTCAATATGGCACTGAGTCTTCTACAGTGAATTGTCTCTGCTACCCGGTAATTTGCCTCTGTTTTCATGTTCTACCTATTCCTTATCCCTCCAGCATGCATGGAAAACTAAACGCTCTATTGCTTATTCTTGACGACCATGGAGAGCCTTACATTACGTGGAGAGTATTCATGATTTAGAGTTTGGCAGTCAGTGGTAAATCAATTGGTATGGGAGAGTACTTTACTCCCACCAAACCAAGGGTCTTCCCTTGGCCAAATTTAGAGTTGTGCGACAGACTTGCAATAACATTGGCAGGGGCCGCTGTGTCAATGTTACAAAAGTAGACTGATGGCTCTGTCAAACATGACGGCTGCCTGTCAAACTTTTACAGTGTCTAAGGATCGTGGTACAGAATGCTTTAAGCTGCTTCACAAAAACAACAAACTTGTTTCCACCATGTAGGAAAAGTCAAGGGAGTCACCCACCTGATCAAGTAGAGTTAATTGTGCTCCTGTGAACCACCAGTTACTAACTTTACTCCAAGCCAGTTCAACCACCTTGCTAAATATTACAAATAATTTGCTCTGGGGGGGTAATTGAACTATAGATTCTGCCCTATGGGTTCATCCACTTTTCGTTGTAATAAAAAAAATGGCAAAGTAAGGGGTCTATTACGATGTCGGGCGGATTGCCACCGCCCGCATGGCGGTGACGATCCGTCCGACATAATCCCCCGCCCGCTTCCCATTTACCCCCGCTATATTATGATGGCGGGGGGGGGGTACCGTGGTGAACAGGAAGACCGTCAGCCGCTTTTCCACCCGGTCGACGGGGCAGAAAAGGGTTGCATATGGTGGTGGTGTTTGCTAGACACCGCCATCCATGGAAGCGGGAAGCCTTTCCGTGGCGGCAACGGCATGCGGTTTTCACATTGCCCATTGCGGGCCCCCAGGATATTGGGGGGGTGAAGGGGGCACCTGGGGGGTACCTATGGCACCCCCTACATTGCACCGCACTGTGCAGTGTGCAGCCCCAGCATTGTGGTGGGCGGTGGTGTGTGCACCGCCCGCCACAATGATTTGGATGGGGAATGCCACCGCCACTGTGGCGGTGACATCCTAATTGCCGATGCGGGACCACCGCACCACTGGTGGCCGGTCCCAGCACCGCTATCGCCATCCTTATAGGCCCCTTAGTGTCAGAAATGACCTTAAACCTGTCAATACAATACTTTGGTACACATCCATCCTTAGCCATGCACTGTGCACCACATTATTGAATTAACTGATGCTCAAGTTTTCAATAATTCTATATGTCCTTAGCATACCAGGGGGTCAAACTTGAATTAACCTACTGTGGCCATATTACGTAAGCGCCCCGAGAGTATAATAGGCGTTTGCACCCATTTAATGCTTCCCCGGGGCACTTTGGTACTACAAAAGGTTCAGCAGATTCTTGTGCAGCCCCTTTTGTAATACAGATAGTGCTGGCATACATAAAGCACCACTGCTATTATTAGAGGACGTTCCCTCATTTATATGGGGTTGTGGCCCCATGCAAATGAGGGAATCACTGTGCCTTTGCACCCATGCTGTATTACCGACGTGGTACAAAAGGGGGTGGCATCTGAACCAATCAAACACTCACACCCAGTCAAAAGATCTGGGTTTGATCCATCACCGTTCTTTAGCCCACTCTGCCACCCCAGTTCAGACATGGCTATATGCAAATCAGTCTGACCCTGTGCCTCATGGGAACAGTCCAGCCCGAACTGCCAAGCCATGCCTTCCCTGGCCGGAAACAAGCTTCCGAGGACCGGTTTCTGGCATTCCAGCCGTCTTCAGCCCGGCTTGCTTGAATCCAATGGCAAAGTGCCACCCCAGTTCAGACATGGCTATATGCAAATCAGTCTGACCCTGTGCCTCATGGGAACAGTCCAGCCCGAACTGCCAAGCCATGCCTTCCCTGGACCGGAAACAAGCTTCCGAGGACCGGTTTCTGGCATTACAGCCGTCTTCAGCCCAGCTTGCTTGAATCCAGAGGCAAAGTGAGCAAGGGACTCACGTCTGAGCATACCCTGCCACACTTATGGTGGCCAAAAGCGGTACAAAAGGGGGTGGTGATGGACGGAGCATCCAAACCAATCAAAAACTCACACCCAGTCAAAAGATCTGGGTTTAATCCATCATATAGCCATGTCTGAACTGGTGGGGTAGCAGAGTGGGCTAAAGAACGGTGATGGATTAAACCCAGATCTTTTGACTGGGTGTGAGTGTTTGATTGGTTTGGATGCTCCGTCCATCCCCACCCCCTTTTGTACCGTATTACCGACGTGGGCACAGAACCAAACATGGCTTTAGAAGGCGCACTGAAAGTGCTCTGAAAAAGGTGGCACACTTTCAGTTCGCCTTCTAAATGCACCCCTCTAAAAAGGGATGAAAGGGGGTCCCATGCACCCCCCAGACATGCAAGGGGATCTCTAATCCCTTTGAAAAGTTCAGGCAGGTTGCCACCTGCACATGCACAGAGAAGCACAGAACAGCTTTTAAACAGCTGCTCTGTATTTCTCTTGAATGTACTGCCCTGGTGGCAGCGCAAGTTTGCTGCTAACCCGACAACAGTGCATTCTTCCTGATAGGGCGCACTTTCCATGTTTTCTCCTGGAGCACCTGCTTTAAGGTTTGCCGTGGCGCAAACATGGAAAGCGCGCCCTATCTGTAATAAGGGCCGTGGTGTATTTGGCACTTTTTTTTCCGTTGCAGTCCTTTTCCTGCTTGGCCACATGCCATTCGGACTTCCCTCTCTGGCATTAGTGTACTCGTATTTCAAGACATTTTTACTGAAAGATATCAAAAGTCAGGATGATATATTAGTATTTGGCAATGACAGAAAAACACATGACAAGATCATAGACACTCTTTCTGCAGCTGTGTTGATTATTTGAGATATGTATTCACACCACATAGGATAAAACCACATCTAAGCTTCATAGGAACTAGCATACAAACACAATCACCTCAAAACAAAGATTAACTAAGATCCTTTTAGATTTGTGTGAATTTTCAACTAAATTCCTGTAAGGTTTTGCTATCACGACAGCCACCCCAAGAGATGTCATGAGTAAAGAAATTAAATTTAGTTGATCAGACACACATTATGATAGTTTTGGATGGATGAAATCATCGTTCATTTGAAATGAGAATGCCACATTACTGTTGATGCCAGTGATAGGTGGATGGATCTCACTTAGATGCAATAGGGTATTCACTCCTAGATTTGTTTCCTGAGCATAGTGGCAGATGGAATGGATGTAATCTATCACTGAAAAAGAGTTATTCACCTGTGTCTGGGCTTTCAGTTAATTTTATTGATTTGTCTGGGGAAGACAGCTTTGTTCTGCCATTTGATGAACTGTAAATCTGGAAATAAATAAACTGCTAAGATTGTAAGGCTTGGTTTTCCTTCTAAATATTGTTTCAAAAATATCATGAGACACAAATATGTTGCCAACTATATTGTGTTGTAAAAATATCATAGCACAGACTATAGATGGTAAGAATATCATTTGTTAAGTCTTCCATATATTTTTTAATGTAGTTGTATACAATATTATTTTATAATTGTTTTGCCAAATTTTATTTGTTTTTTTGTTTTGATTTATTATCTTAATGGTCAATTCCATTTTGGTTTGAGTTTTTTTAATGTGGTATTAAATCTTAAGGTGTTTTTATTTTCTCCCCATTTTTGTTTTTTCTGTTTCCAGTTTGTTGGGTTTGTAGGGGAATAGATTCGAAAGTTGTTTAAATATTTTTGTTTTAATTAATTATGACATAATATAATTTGCCATATGTTTTTTGTTTGATTTTTAATGTTATTGTTTAATAATATTTTTAAAATAATGTGCATTGTTATTGTTTTCTGTTTATTATTTAATTTGGTTTTATGTCCCCTCCAAAGCCTAACAATTCTCTTACTGTTACTCAGGTTGGAGTGGGAATAGCAAATCTAACCCCTCCAAAGACCAGCAATTTCCCTGCTGTTACTTACGCTGGAGTGGAAATCATAAATCTGACTTCTCCAATGGCCACCACTTTCCCCACTGTTGCTCAGGTTAGAGTGGTAATAGTAAATCTGACTCCTCCATAGTCCAACATTTTCCCCTATTGTTGCTTATGTCAGATTGAGAATAATAGATCTAACCCTTCCAAAGTCCAACACTTTCCCTACTTTTACATACGTCAGTGTAGGAATAGTAAACCTAACACCTCAAAGATCAAAACTTTCACTACTGTTGCTTACATTAGAGTAGGAATAGTAAATCTAAACCCTCCAAAGTTTAAAACTTTTCATGCCGTTGCTTAGGTTGGAGTGGAAACAGTAAATGTGACCCCTCCTAAGTCCGATACTTTCCTTACTGTTTTTGAGGTTGGAGTCGGAGTAGTGGATTCTACCATTTCATTGTCCCACAAAATGTCCCTTCTGTTGCTTATGTTGGAGTAGGAATAGTAAATCTAACCACTCCAAAGTTCATCACTTTCCTTACTGATGCGTATATTGGAGTGGGAATAGTAAATCTAACCCTACCAAAGTCCAACACTTTCCCTTTAGTTGGTGAGGTTGGGATGGGAGTAGTGCATTCTACCCTCCAAGTCGAATTTTTTTCTTCATATTTTTAAGTTGTTTAAATATATTTTTGTCTTTATTTAAATGTTAGTTTAATGTAAATAATTTTTGTAAAGTTTTTTTAATTCGCTTCTTATGATATTATTGTATAAATGTTTTTAAAGTGTTGATGTTTGGTATGTGTCACTATAATTATTGTAATTAATATTTGTTATTATTTATCTTTAAATAATATTTTTAAATATTATGTTTATTATTTTTGCAACTATTTTAAGGTATGTATTTTTATGTTTGTAAGCAATACTTTATATTATAAGTATATATATTGTAGGTTAATATATATGATAAAGGTAATATATTGTAAAATAGTTCAAATCAGATATACTTATCCATTTTTTAATGATCTTGTGCTCTTCTATATTTTTGTCACTATTTTTTACTTTACATACAACTTATGTAAAGTTGATATTTGATGTAATCAATATTTTTTGGGCACTAATATCTTTGTCAGTGATATTTCTTCATACTGCGGAGTACATCTTGTGCAGCAAAAGTGTTGGGGTAGACTTCCTTTTTTGAGTCTCCCATTGACTCTGACAATAACCAAGACTTGTCTGATGATAACAAAGGTTTAATTGCCACCGTTAACAGTAGTATTAGTCTGTTACACAAAGTGTGGTTTAAAGGCCATCAAGATGATTCTATAATGAAAAATGTCTTGTAGGCTATTGTTAGTGTGTGGTCCGATGAAAAAAGCTTAACTGAAAATCGACATCCCTTCTGGAAGGTAGAGAAAGAGCTGTTTGGTGAGAAAGGGGCTATATTAGGAGATAGGGAATTAGTGACCCCTCTTTTGGTCAGCAGCAAAATCAATATTTCCCACAGGGTTTTTTGGGTACTACATTTACGAAGCCCAGATTTGACTAAATGAAGCAATGTAGATAGTGCAATAACAGCAAAACAGCACAAATGCAGAATGTTGAAGTTCGTGAATGACCTTGTTCCAAGCTGATCATTGACATTTTGGGCCTCTATTATGTCCTATTATAACATTTATTCTCAAAGGGGACAGAGGTCAAATTTGTAGTTAAACCAGACACCCAAGGAGTCATTGACTTTTAGACAGATTTTTTTCCAAGGAGTGTTTCCTATCAGAAACTGTTGCTGGCAATGCCATTCAATTCAGCGCTAATAACATGCTACTTTTCCTAAAAGAGGTTAGGATCTATCATAAAAAACTTCATTCTCTCAACCCCCAGTCCAAAGGTCTGGTAGAACGTGTCAAAAGATGTACTGTCGATGCACCCAATGAGTGGTAACATGCAATAAATATATCATTCTTTCAGATCACTTCTTTGGTCCTACCTAAACTTACCCCATTTGCAACTGGGTATTCTCTCTTTCTCTCACCCAAGGACCTGTCAGATAATTGTATGAAAGAAAAATAGACCTTAAACAAACGCTACAAAAAGCATCAAAATGCAGGCAACCAATCTAATGGCAGATATTAGTTCAATGTAAAAAACAACAACATCAAAACTCAAATTCAAGGCCAATCATAGAGTTAATGTAAAAAACACCCATGACATGTACAGATTGAAGTTTCAGCCTACTGAAGTTGTTGAAGAGAACAGTGCTCTCAAAGTTGACAGTAAATAATGTAATGTTAGCCAATTTGCCAGTGATCATTCAATACTTTTGCATGATTGCTTGTAAATGAAACCTTTGCCCAAACCTTTGATTCGTTGATGCATATCAATCTGTTGTTTCCAACATTAAATTTTTAGAAGGAGCATTAAAGAGAGTAAAGGCTAGCCTGGGTGAAGGATTTTGTCAAATGGCATCCCTTTTTCCTCAAAGATCGATTTAAGTGTTGCATCGTTGAGGCGTGGGAACATTTCTAGAAAGATGTTCTTATGGTTAGAATACTCTTTTTTGTGCCATGCTGAATGAGGCTTTTCTTTTCAGATGACTGATGCATTTGTTCTTTTTCGCAGTAACATACTTTTTCTACAAGCTACGAAGGATGAAGGACCGAGATGATATACTGTAGTATAAACCTGTGATATGCAAGAAGTTCTTTCTTAAACAGTACTATCTTACAAGCTTATTATACAAAACCAAAAATCACTCATTGAATACAGGTTTGCCACATATTGTATTTAAACACACCTCGTCCATCAGTCCTTTAGTGTATTTGAACATTCAAAGACATACTCCATAGAATAGTGTACAAGGTAGTAAAGAAAGGTCAAAAGAACACAAAAGGATAATATGAAAATTAGAAAGAAATAGGCAAAAAAAACAAAAGTAAAAAATAATTAAACAATTAAAAGATATTCTTACTAAAATGTAAAAATGTTGACAAATAAGGCTCATACAACCTTCCCAGTAACAGTGATGTGAAACCCCAAAAGAGATAGGCGAACTAGAATGAAGGAAAGAATCAACAGAATCAATCCTTTATCTTCACAGTGCACCTTTGGTCCAGACGCTAGAAAATGCATCTTATGTTCACATTGACTACGTGGCTTTCACCAAATTGACTTTAAATGAGGATAGAGATGGGGAACAATCTTCAAGGATGAAGTTTTTCTTTGTTAAAAATTATTTTCCCAAATATCTTTGGATGTACCCATCCGAATAGCACATTATTCTTAGTTTTTTGCCATTTCGGTTAATTTTTGTAGTATTTCAAGCCAACATTATACTTTTAGCAACCTGCAAAGGAATACTTGAGATATTGTTACGGTAACATTCATGTCACTCTTTTCATATATGACACTTTATTGCATTCCAATACATTGATTATAAAATATAACCCATAGCTGAAGGATTATGCCATGGTGTTTGCTAAATTACTTGCAATGTTTGAAAAGATTTTCATTTCTCAGATGGCTCATGTAGGGTTACACATTTTACATAACGGTGCACATGGAAAGGAGTTGGCCTAATGGCTAGCGCGGTCGACCTCGAATCTGGGGATTTGGGTTTGAGTCTTGCAACAACGCTGAAAATCCTGTGATCCTGGGCAAATCACTTAATCTCCCTGTGCCTAACAAAAAAAAATTAATGTGTCCTCATGTAACGCAACTGGTGCTATGTAAAGCGCTCTGATACCCGATACCTTCGGGTCAAGTTTGCGCTATATAAAACTCTGTAAAAATATAAAAAATCGTGTGGCCTATTTTGCAACCTTTCAACTGTCCTCAGTATCAATTTAGTCCTCTCAAAAATCATTCTATCACCCTTGACTTGATTTGGTGATTCGTGTAGGCCAACAACAGAATGGATGACAATGTAAACAACATCCACAGTACATAAAATCTTTTACACCAGTCTACTGAAAACTCAAAGAATTAGTGTTGGGTCTGAATTTTGAAGAAACTGTGCAAAGAAATGCACAGATATCCTCACCTCCCTCGAAAGAACCAGATACAGAAAGGAAACATGTCTATTGAGGTCAGATGGGACATTTTTTATGCAAATGACCAAACTTGTCAGGAAATGCCATTGCTCGCTATTAGAAAGCAGATGAAGATCAGGCATAATTATGGAGACATGGTCTGCTACCGCTTATTCTCATTATTTGATTCACAAACATCTGTAGCTCTTTTGACCAACATAATCAGAGGCTTTGCATAATGTCATGGACAATTTCTTTGCCACGTTGTCCTGCATTGTACTTGTGAAAAAAGCAGAAAGCTGAACTCATACAGTTGTAGGTGGGACTGCACTCACTTACGTAGGTATGGGTGATGAGACACAACCATTTGTCCTGGTCAGAGACTGTGGTAATTTGGAATCCATAGTGCTTGGCTATGGATGATGGAATAATGTTCCTAGACCCCGGGTAGCCCAGCTAGTTTACCCAGAATAATCTTAATGGACCGTGAGAGAGGGAAATAATGGCTTAATACCTTGTATGAAGTTGGTGAACCCAATCTTAGTAGACAGTTCGGAGCTATAGATGGCTCTGCCTGGCATATGTAACCCATAGTGAACTCAGATAAAATGTACAGGGGAGAGCAACAGTATTGTCGAGGTGAACAGTGTTTTCTAAACCAGGACTGGTACTAAGTGATGTTCACAGATCACAAGTTAGTTAGAAGGATGCAGTTCTGGAGTCAAAATACACATAATCACTTATAGATATTTCGTGGCACAATCAGCTTGAAAAAGCCATGTTTCCCAACTCTCCTGGCATATGTGAATCACAGAGTGCATCAATAAGGAAAGTACATTGCAACACTGTTTGTGGAATGGTTATAGGCAAGATATCTGTTGAGCAACTTAATGTTTTGGGAAAGAATAATCAGGGTCTCAAAGGTTCTCAAAAGGAGATTGGGTCCAAAAATAATTATTTCTCTAATTCCATGTGTTAAGCCCAAGAGAAAGTTTGCCAGCTTTTTAGATGTTTAAGGTCATGCTTATAGATAATTGATTGTTGTGATTCGGCATAAGCATGAACCAAGGCTTAGTGAGTGGCTCAGCTGCTCTTGCAGGTGTGACTAAAAGACTTTGGCCCAATCTTATGCATCAGTCGCTCTTAAAGTTTTGACCTTCTTGGAATCCCTTTGAATCTCTGCTGGATGTCTGGATTCTGGCTTTAGCGATTTCTTCGATTTGAATCTCAACACAAAAGACAAAAATACAGGAAAGTATACATCAACAAATACACAAATTATGAAACATTGTATTAAATCCACCAACAAAAAAATACACACACTTTAGATTTTAATGTTAAAAGGAAGATTAGAGCTGTTCTAAATGAGGTTTTATTTCTAAAAGTCAAAGCAATTTGTTAGGCTCTAAAATATCACTTTTTTCTACTCCTAACACATGCTCTCTTTTTGTCAATAAAAATGCACAGGGTTAGGCCCATAATCAGTAAGGCTAGGCCCTAATAATCAGTGAAACAACACAAAATCCAATACTGATATCTTTCCATGTAATCATTCACTCCTGAGATCAGACACACATGTTGTGTGGGCAATGTAAAGAATAATTTGAAATAACAGAACATAATATTTTTTGACTGTTTTTGATTTTTGAAAAAAAATATTGATATTTGTATATGTGGTTGATGTCCTCCTTGTGTATTGATAAGTTTGTCCAAATTATGTTTGTAAATTGACTTTTGAAATGATTTGTTTGAAAAAAAGTGCAGATTAAAAGAAAAAGGAACAAAAAAAAGTAATAAGTTGCTATTGATCATAATGTGTGTGTGATCTCAGGAGTGAATGAATACATGAAAAGATATCAGTATTGCTATTTATGTTGTTTCACTCTTTTTGTCAGAACATACCAGCACTTCAAATGAGGCCGCCATTCATCCATACTAGATTCTGTTTGCTGCACTTACACTGCTTCCACAAATCAGGCAAAAGAAGCTAACTTGATTTTACATTTTGAAATGTACGTTCTTGTATTCTTTTTTATGTACATATACTTTAATAATCTGCTAATATTATTTAATTTTGTAAACAAACACAGATTCCCTGAGAAGGTGTCGTCAAACTAGGACCTAATTATGATTTTGGCGGTCCCACGTTTGCAGTGTGGCTGCCGCTGGCTCAGCACTGCTACTGCCAGGGATCTGCAATCCCTGGTGGTCTTGCAGTGGTCGGAGGCCCAAAATACGCTGCCGGTACCGCTGCAGCACCGCCAATCATATTGCGAGTTTCCTCACCACCACAGTTTTCATGGCAGTGAGGAAACTAAGAGGGCATGCAAGGGGAACATGTTGTGCCCCCCCTGTCCATGCCATGCAGGAACATGCTTTGGTGGTCCCAAGGCGATAACTTGCTATGGCTCACATATGAGCCTGAGCACGGCACCGCCATGGGACCGCCAAAGCAGATTCCAGTCGGTATCTGGCAGGGGGTCGCAGTATGGGCTAGCTGGTGTGGCAGCAGGGCACTGGTATAGCAGCCCACAGCCCCACCGCCAAACTCGTAATTAGGCCCTAAGACCCAATAATATGCAGCATTAGAGGTTTAGCTGTCTTGTGTCCTATTTACCTAACTTTCAGACCTCAGCAATCAGTATAGAAATGTTATTTTCTTCCATGATAACATTTATAGCATTGCTGCATTAAAAAATGCTTGTTAAAACTTTCCTTGTTGTGGCTTCATGCCTTGCAATAGAGTGTTAAACATTGCACTCAATTTAAGCAAAAACCTTTATGCTTAGCTGGTGTGGTACAAGACAGTGTTTGATGTGATTGAATCTATGAATGCTCCTATTATCTTAAGTACTCACTGATTACATAAACACAATTCATCCATAGATTAAACTGAGCAGATTAACACATTTACTCCCCAAATAGTTCATGGCTCCTAGCAGTGGAACACTTAGAAGGTCAAATATTTGATATATTCAGTAGAATAAACTCCATAAGAGGATAATTTACTACCCTGTGACTAGCATACCTTGCTGGACATCCCCAGCCGAAAAGGAGTGGCCATTCTACCCACACAGAAAATATAATTAGTGAAATGAATCCAATGGAAAAAATTACTCGTAGCCATATCTATGCCCTGTCTTTCTAAGAAGATCAATAGATAGAGAAATATTTCGATGAGAACTTGGGTATGGGAATTTTTCTGTTTTCCATTTCTCTATCACGCACCCATATTTGTTCTGCCCAGTCCTCAAAGGACATTCACCCTGCACCTGTTCTGTAATGCTGCCCAGGGCTGTTGACAACGGTGCACAGACATAATATCGACTCCAAAATATCGTTTGGACAGAATATCGAGTTTTAAATATCGTTTGGACAAAATATCGACTAGACAGAATATCGACAGCCAAAATATCGTTTTTAAGGTAAGTGAAGTAATATCGACTGTAAATAATATAGACAGTGAAAATATCCAAGTATATAATCTAGATAGTAGAAAATATCGTTTTTTAAATAATATTTAATTATTTATAGTGTTTTTATGTTATAATATGTGTGAAAAGTGTCATTTTATGTTATAATTATTTTTAATTAATGATTTTTTTTAATTATTGTGTAATTTTATTCTGTAGCGGGTTGTGGGTTTATAGGGGAATAGGGTGGGAAGTAATTTAATTATAATTAATTAAATATGTAAATGTATTTATTTGGTAGTAATAATTAATTAATTGGTAATTAAATAATATATGTTAATTATTTAAAATTTAATTGGTAATTAATTTAATTTAATTGATTAATTGCTAATTATGTAAATTAAAATAATGTATTTTCTGTAGCGGGTTGTGGGTTTATAGGGGAATAGGGTGGGAAGTAATTTAATTATAATCAATTAAATATGTAAATTTAATAATTGGTAGTAATATTTAATTAATTGTTAATTGAAAAATATTTGTTAATTAATTAAAATGTAATTGGTAATTAATTTAATTTAATTGATTAATTGCTAATTATGTTAAATTAAAGGGGTATTGTTAGGGTTCAGGGTCAGTTTTGGGTTTTTGGGTAAAGGGGTATTTTTAGGGTTCAGGGTCAGTTTTTAGTTTTTGGGTAAAGGGGTATTTTTAGGGTTCAGGGTCAGTTTTTAGTTTTTGGGTAAAGGGGTATTTTTAGGGTTCAGGGTCAGTTTTTAGTTTTTGGGTAAAGGGGTATTTTTAGGGTTCAGGGTCAGTTTTTAGTTTTTGGGTAAAGGGGTATTTTTAGGGTTCAGGGTCAGTTTTTAGTTTTTGGGTAAAGGGGTATTTTTAGGGTTCAGGGTCAGTTTGGGGGTTTTGGGTAAAGGGGTATTTTTAGGGTTCAGGGTCAGTTTTTAGTTTTTGGGTAAAGGGGTATTTTTAGGGTTCAGGGTCAGTTTTTAGTTTTTGGGTAAAGGGTTATTTTTAGGGTTCAGGGTCAGTTTTGGGTTTTTGGGTAAAGGGGTATTTTTAGGGTTCAGGGTCAGTTTTTAGTTTTTGGGTAAAGGGGTATTTTTAGGGTTCAGGGTCAGTTTTGGGTTTTTGGGGTACATATACAATATTGGCTATTATTTAATTAAATTTTGTTACTATACTATATATATATGTTTTAAGAAATATGATTAAAAAAATATTATTTTTTACTTTCATTAATTATTTAATTATTAAAAGTTATTTTAAGTATTGTTAATTATATTTTAGTAATTAATTTTTTATATTAATGTAATTAAACATTGTTTTTAGTAAATTCGATATTTTTTACAACGATATTTTTGTAAACGATATTTTGTACTCGATATTTTTGTACTTACCTGTTTGTAGATAGAAACTCGATATTTTGACTGTCGATATTTTCTCAACGATATTTTGGGTAGTCGATATTCTTTCAGTCGATATTCTTTCAGTGATCCGTTGACAACATCGCCCTGCCCTTGTTATCATCAGTTACGTTTAGCTACTATATTTCTAATGTATATATATATATATAAAAGGGTATACATACTCATCAGGATCCAACAGTATAATAGTCTTAAACACCCACCCTAGACATTCTGACTCCTTTATATGACACAAAGTTTCTAGGCTCTGGCCTCTATGGTGCCATACTATGGGGATATTCTGACATCACTGCACTTACCAATGCTGAAAATAAGATTCCGAGGTCAGTAACACAACCCCACAGAGTACTCCTTTAAAACGTTTGCTTTTGGACCTGGGCAGGAAGGCAATAGCCAGCAGAGTAAGATTTCGTCCCTTACTCTATTGGCTCAGACTATGGTCCACCCCAGAATTAGCAGATTACGCTGTGGTCCTTAGAGATTCTATTGAAGCAGATCGCTCTAAAAAGATGGGTTGGCTCCAAAAAGTCCAAAAATCCCTACTAGACATTGGAATGAAAGAGTAATGGGATGACCCTTTGAGATCTCCGCTCCCTGCAGCCACTATCTTTAAAGAGCGGTATTGACAAGTAAAGTTTGCTGCTGAGGTGCGTGCAGTGGATAGTTCATTCTTGAGGGGAAGGTTGATGGAATTAAAACCTGCTTATTCTTTGGAGCCATACTGGGACGTCATATCTGTCCTCCTAGATAGGAAATTATATTTCCAATTCAGGGTGGGATTCGTGGGATCCCTCCCAATCAAATTTTTCAGTAAAAACTGGAATTCTGATAGGGATGACAAATGTACTTATTGTCCATCTAGTGAGGAAATCCTTTCCCATGACTTGTTTGTTTATTCAGCTTATAAAAATCCCGAAGAAACTGGCTTTCACCTATATGCAGACTATGAGGGACTAGAAGCTGCAATGGTGCACTGAGAATTCTAATGACAGAATCCAGCCGCCCAATTGTATTTTCTGTAGCCAAGTTTCTGGGAGAAGACAGCGAACGAACATTAAGTGCCCCTCACAAAATTATATCAGCCCTTAAATATTTTATGATTATGTTAAATTGGACTTAGTTTTTGTGCAACAATGTGTAATGTGTTATTTCACTTTGCCGTCAGCTTTTATATTTTGTCCACATAAATTTGTTGTATCTGCCACAGTGCGTCAAGTTGCCCAAATTTGTCTTTTTAAGTATGGAATTTGTATGTTGTGTACTGTACTTCAGTCTTATTGGATTTTATTCAATTCTTGGTTATGTTGTGTTATAACTGTTTTTATGACAGTTCTGTCAAATAAGAGAACCAGCCTGGTTATCGTATTTGACATATTTCAAGAAATGCATAAATATAATTTTACAAAAGAACCTACTGGTGTCGATCACTGCAATTCTTTCACACGAAATACCAGAACTGTACATTGACACTCTTAAGCATTACTCTGAACGTGTGCCCAGGACTTGGTCGTAATACACCTGACATGATTTGGTAGTTAAAAAAATCCTCGTTGAGCGCCTAAAAAAGAAAGTGCATATAAACTCTGTTTTGTTTGTTTTTGACTCCTGCACAGTCGAACCAATATATATAGCGTCATCTATTGGCTGTGAGAGTAGGCCATTGCAGGCCCCACTTTACACCTGGGGTGGTCCTGCTGGGGAACTAAGTATTCTGGAATGAGGGTCTTCTCTTGCAGTCGGCAGGGCAATAGGACCCATCAACACCACAGTGTCCTCAGCCAGGTCCTGGGGAACAGGACGCCACTTCTGAATTGGGGTGGAACGGAATGGGAAGGAACAGTGCAAGACTGTAGGTGGCAAAGGGGACAAGGGTGGAGATTAGCTCCCCCCAGGAGTGTCTCTAAGTGTGCAGGCAAAAAGGAACGAGAAATCTACAAACGTACACCACACCATCCCAGCTCCATGTGTGATCTTACTAACACAAAACTAGGAGTTGCGAGTGTAGGACAATTCTTAGTCACAACAGAGATATGACGTGAATTCTGTTGCCACTTGTGCCTCTATTGGCGCTATTAGGAGAAGAGGGCAAGCAAAATGTTCACACGCTGCACTTCATTACACATTCTGCATTTTCTTTTAGCAGCCCGACTCACAAGGGCTCAACTGTCAGGGCAGAGCCGCCATCTTGGTAGGTTTAGTAGACGTTAAGGAGAAGCAGTCAGCTACATTCCAGAACAGACTTGGAATGTTTGGGCGCACCTGGGACCTTTTCCACACATATGTTAAAATTAATGTGTGTGTTAACCTCGATCCCAAAAGTGTAACTGTTGATACGTATGGTATTCCTATTAGTAAAAAAGCACATACTCATCCCCCAATATATATCCATTTTATTTTATTTTCTAGACACCCTCGACCGTCTTCCTTTTCTACAAGTAATTAAGACAACACTTCTTTTGCGACGTATGTACCTGATGGAAACCTTTAAATAAAGTTTAAAAAAAGAATGACTGGTAAAAGGCTGGTAAAAAGTTGTAAGATTTTCAGCCAGATTACAATATAGTACCCTATCAAAGGACGTGACTAAAATGTAGCTGAATACTTAAATTACGAAGTCATATCAAATATCAAAAACTATCAAAATTATTGTAAAAAAAAAAAAAACACATCATCTCCAGTGCGCCAGAAGGCTAAATACCAATGGCAAATACTGTACATTTGTTAAAAATCAAAACCTTCTGCTGCCTTGCGGGGCTTTCCAGATTATGCAGCAGGCGCAAGTTCTTCTGTCTCAAGCAGGCTGTGGCAATGAGCTATATAAGAGGATCCTGAAATAGCTCCTCCCCATCCCCCACACCTCAGGGAATTCACAGCTGTGCTGATATGCTTCTGCTGTGAGTCTCCAAATGTGATCACATGCAAAAAGACCAGAAAAGCGCCACTGCTTTCTGTCAAATCATGCACATTATTTAAGTGCCTGGCTTCATGTCTTTAGTAGTAGAGGGATCTTACAAAGAGGAAACTCCCAGTTTCTAGGGATCCCCTAGAGCAGAGCACAAGTCCTAAAAAAAGAAGTAGGGGGACTAACCTAGGTAATCAGTATGCAAGTGACATCATGGCGCGTGACATCACGGCGTGTAACATCAAGGCGTGAAAACATCACGGCACGTGACATCATGGCACATGAAATCACAGCACGTGACATCACAGTGCATGACAACGGGACGTGACATCGCTGCACTTGACATCACAGCACATGACATCACAATGCGTGACAACGCAGGAAGTGGCATCATAAGAAGTGACACCAGATCTTAAGCCGTCACATATATGTTTAACACGTCTATCATGAGTACATTGGGGCACATTTCAAGCATATAGGGAAACCCTCCTGATTTAGGCAGAAGATTCACACGTTTGTAAGCTACAAATAAAACAATGTTGCCTTTTGTCATCGCAAACTTCCTCTACCCGTAATGCTCTACAAGAAAAAGTTGTGATATTTAAATTATTACAATGCCTCCTCAAAGGTAGGAAGCTGTATATAAATGCTATTTATTTTGTGTAAATAATGGGAAAGACCAACACATATGACATTCTTACAGTGCATGCATATCTCCCAAACAGAGCCTGAACAAAGTGAAAAGCTGCATCTCTTAAGTATGTGTGAAGTGCTAACAAGGTGTGAGCCTTTGTTTTCCCTCTGCTGCATTTGCTTCTAGGTGTGAGGCTACTGACTGTTGCCAGCAAGGAGACTCGAACAAAAGGAGGCCTGGTGACCCCTCAAATTTGGCCTTTGTTATGGGCCCAGCAGGAGTCTTAACTAAGAAAGCCCCCTCCCCGCCTGCACGTTGTGGCGGATCGAAAGCAGACAACAATGTGCAGACGCTGCTGAATGTGTCCCGGTGTTTGCAAATTACACCGGTACGAATTCAGCATACTATTTCAGTGGGCCCAACTTCTTGGCAGGTTGGACGGTGTTCACCATGTGAAAATAGTGGGTGGATGCCGTCCACCCACGTGTGAAAATAGTGGGTGGATGCCGTCCACTCACGTGTACCCCCGACTTGTGCCCTGCCCTAGAGAATGAAATTAAAGACTCAAAGTAGACTTACAAGGTCATTTAGACTCTGGTGGGATCACCACCAGCTTTACCGCCCCCAACCGACCCCACTTCTCTGGTTATAGAAGCCCTTTGCAGCAGTATCCCTCCCTCCCTCCCCCCGGATCTGGCAGAGGATCACTTAGCATGCATAGAGATCCTATGAAAAGTGCATCAGCTGCTGTGGTGAATGCACTTTCATCAAAGATGAATAAAGAGCAGGATTTTTTCTTTGGATACAAACTTCAACAGGTGGGGTTTGTTTCTGAAAAATTAAAAGCAATGTATCTGACATACAGTCAGTTTCTACCTGGGAGTTCAAGCCATTGTTTGTTTTTCTTGCCTCGGTTTGCCATGCCTCACATGGTGGTACCGAACAGGAAAAATATTAATCTGGGAGACCATCCTACAGAGGTTGGTTCATCGAATGCATTAAAGGCTGTGACGGATGAACCTGGAACTGACTGGTGGCAGTGGTTCTACCAGCAGTTGGTCAGCAGTTCCTCTACCTCTAAAAGAGGATGGTGGAGTGAGAGAATGCACCCCTCCAAACTCTAAAAGATGCCTTTGGTAGTCATTTAGAGGCTCACGGGTGCCCCACCTGTCTGGTGGGCCAGCTAAGGCCCCCACTTCAACTCTCAGTGAAGGACTAGCACCAAATTTAGAGATCCCCACTCAACAGGCACCACATACAGTAATGGGAGTCCCAAACATATCACAGTTTAGCCATGTGATACGGGATCATAATTCTATGTGTCAAAACACATCTTGAGCACGCTCCATTCCCCTCATGAAGTCCACTAAAGTCTTATATCAGTATATGGTAGAGTTATGACTTGCATATTGGTAACTTAGACCACCTCCATGTGTTTTCCTCTTAACTTACACTCACACATTGATAGAGTGACTCTCTAAAGTACATCCCAATGCTGTTTATTTGCAAGGTGAAACAGTACTTCTGTACTGTAGATAGTCCAAACAGTGGACCCAATAAAGCGAGATGCAGCCAGCAATATTGTGGCAAATGCTTCCGCATTTTCATTACAGAAGGCAGCATCATCCAGCGAGTCCTTGGTACTATGAGGGACATACCTTCCAGTATTGCAGCCATCCTCCTAACCCTTTTAAGAGTATCTGGTACAAAGCCCGGAAGAGTATCACTGTGCCATAACTTATATCATATTTAATAATTTAAGAAATTACTGTATTACCTCTGACCAGTATGGGAGATATAACCAGGTCATGTGTAAAAAGTCTGCATCTCCAGCAGTTATGACGGTATGAGGGATTTAATTTTTTTAATAACAAATTTTATTGGGTTTATACAGAAAAGCATGGCCACACCGGCCGATAAGTACACACAGGATGAGGAAATTGATTTACCCATGACCATGAACAAGAAACCTGCACAGTTGACCTCACCCATCCCCCAAACACCTATGCAAATATCCCACAAGTTCCTTATCAATCATGTGTAGCATTCCCCTGTTCACTCTCTACATTCGTCCGAATTTCTGTCTCAAGCAATGAGCTTACTGTGTTAATGGGTGCCAGGACAATCCCTCTGTAATTTTTTTACAGATTTTGGGGTGCTTCTGAGGACATCCCCTGGCCTCAAACACCGCAACCTCTAGCCCCATACAATGATCCAACCTCTTCCTCCACGCTGCAAGAGACTGTGGGGATTCCGCCTTCCACTCCCTCGCTATACCCCTCTTCGCTAGAGTTAGTCTCAGAAATGGGAGCAACCATCCATATCTCTCAATCGTACTTTTGGTAACCAGGTATAACACCAACTCAAGGCGATCTGTAACGTATTTAGGGGAGAGTTGCTAGAACAAAGTATAGGTGATGTTGCTAAGAAAGGAAATGTTGGTTACCAATACAACCCCAATTTGCCCTTCAACGGACTGAACACAATCAGCATCAAAACTCCAATCCGAGAACACAAAAAGTCCAAAGTCAATATTGTTGTTCAGCACAAGTGTGTTCTTGTTGTCCACTTTATTCCAGAGGATTAAGTCCAGGTCAATCAGTATCCAGTTCCTTTACAGCCAATTCAGATTCCTTACAAAAGTGCAACATTAGTCCATTTCACGTTATCAGCAGATATTTCTTCAGTTTTTGATGCTTGATACAGCCAACACGTGTATTGTCGTTCAGTAAATCTTCCCACAACATCTTCAGGGCTGCAAATTATGAATACATAGCATCAGATGATTCATTCCAATGACCGAGAAGCACCGACACCCACCACAGCATATTGCAATTAAAATAGTGCAAGTGCATCATTTCCTCTTGTAGAAAAAGTCATAAGGACCAAACCAATCAGTGAATCCAAAATATCTAAACAAATGTGTAATATGGATGCCCCGCTTAGGGCCAAGGCAATACACTCAAGGGCATGGCTAGAATTCCACCACCCAGTGCCTATGTTTCAAAAGAAGTAGTATCTGTAGCTATTTTGTAACATAGATCCTTCACTACCGGGCACCCAGGAGTTGCAGATGAATGGAATCAAAACTGTAACCTGGCATCAGCAATATCTCTTAGCCAGTATGCCCCACACGAGGTACTCCAACTCTCCAATACTCCTTCAATTACAGCACCACTCTCAGCTCTCCAGACAAGGAGAGGTGAACACAGACTCGAACATAGGCTCCTCAGATAAGTCTATTTTGGCTGGGTTCATGAGTCTGCACACCACTGAGAAGTGCCCCCCTTCGGTTTCTTGAAGTTTAATTGTAGTGGCCACTGTTGGCTTCTCACCATTTTCTTAGACAAGGTAGGTGCACAGGGTCAATCGATTAGTGCCTGGACAGTATTTAATATGTATGTTAGATTTTATGATGTATAGAATGTGAATCGCCATTCAATCAATTGCTCTTCAGATCATAAATTGTAAAATCTTTATGAAAAACATTGCTAAATTTTTAGCTTTATCAATTGACCTTCTGATTTAATCAGATCAAATTGGATGTATTCCAGGTTGCAGATTAACTGCAAATTCCCATTGCATAATTGAGTAAATGGATTATGCAGAAAACAAATCATATTCTTCAGGCCCTTGGATGACAAGAAAGCATTTGACCTAGTGAACTAGAAATATTAATAGAGTATTTATTTAAAAAAAATAGCAAACACTTACAGAGGGCAAGCACTTGTAGCCACCTGGGGACCCAGCTTGCCAATTGCCTGTGGCCTCCAGTTCCTGCTTGCTCCAGCCTGATCCAGTGACACTGCTGCTGCTTGGGTTTCCCCACCCATGTTTTCCCCACCTCAGGTTTTCCTGCTTACCATTCTTCTTGCCAACAGAAGCCCTGCCCCACCAGGGCCTACTTAATCCAGGCCGCAACGCAACCGTTTCGCTGGTGCATGGAAGGTGCACCAAAGGCAAACCCGTCTACAACTGGACCGCGCTCAGTGCCATGACCCCTGACCCTCCCACTCTCCCAGATACACCATCACTTAGCTCTACACCCTCAATCCTGGACACCGCAACAAACACTGCCACAGCGCCAACCCATGCTCTACGGTAGGACCTTTAACCTGTACCTACTGCCATTTTACCTGCCACCGCTCACACACCAGCCCACAAACCAGCCCACCCGGAAAAACAACAGACACAACCAGAACAAAAACACCAACTTGCATACTCCCTTCTCAACACAGGCTCACTATGCAAACACACCACTGTGATTTGGGACTACATCTCCACCCTCACAACCGACATCCTCTTCCTCTCTGAGACCTGGCTCAACCCCACTTCAACGGGCGACATTACCACCGCAATACTTGAATACTTGAAGGATACAAGATCACCCACCACATCAACAAGCCTGGTGGAGTGATTGCATCATACACAAGGAATCCAACCAATGCACCACCACAAATGACAACATCACCCTAGACTTGGAACATCTCAACTTCATACTCCAAACAGACAGCAACATGGCCACCAGGGGCACCTACACCTACTGTCCTCCAGGTCCACATCCAGCCTTCTGCAACTTCATCGCTGACTCATTGCCCCCTCGGTCTAGACCACAACAATTACATTTTCCTCTGCGACTCAACTTCCATCTCGATAACCATAATGATATCAACACTACCAACTTCCTTGACAGTATGACCAACATCGGACTCACCAAACTCATCCACGACCTCAAGCACACTGCAGGCCACACGCCATACTCCATCTTCACCTCCAGCAACCACATCATTTACAATCACACCACAAAACTCACCTGGACAGACCATTCCATCCTCCACTTCAACATCAACAGCTCATGCACCGCAGCTGGAGAAAAGTCTCAAAGGACACATGGATCAACGCCTTCAACACCAACACCATCCACCCCATCTCCTCCAACAACCTAAACCAGAACTTCAACAAATAGATCACCAACTGCCACAATAGCATCAATCCCATCAGCAACAATACCTAAAGAAGGTTCAGCAAGCAGGCTAGCTGGTACACTGAAGGCCTAAAAACCACTAAAAACACTGTACACAACTGGAAAGGAGATAGCGCTCCAGCAAGTACACAACCAAGAAAACCTCCTTCAAGACATCCCTCAACCTCTACTAAAGATATTTGAGAGAATCGAAGAAAAAGGCCTTAGCCTCATGCATTGAATAAAGGTCCAATAACAGCCAAGAACTCTTCCACATTGTCAAGGAATTCTCCAACCCCTAAGCTGCAACAAAGAACGTTACCCTTTCATAGGAACTCTGAGACAACTTTGCAAACTTCTTCCATGACAAGATCGCAAACATCTACCGACTTCTTTGAGCAATACATCGACCCTACTACCACCACAGACATCCTACTAATGGAATGGAGCCAGCTTTCCCCACAGGAGACTTCCATCATAAACTTGGTCGACTCGGGGGCCCCAACCGACCCATGCCCTCACCACATCTTCAACCTAGGCAAAGCCAGAATTGGCCACGTACTCACCATCTTGTTCAACAACTCAATTGCCATGGCCACCTTCCTCAAGGACTGGAAACATACAGAAGTTAATGCCCTACTAAAGAAACTTCAGCAGACCCCAAGGAACTTAACAACTATAGACTGATCTCCTGGCTCTCGTTCCAGGCCAAAGTATTAGAAATAGCCATCAACCAGCAACTCTCCTCACATCTGGAACAGAACCTCCTACTCGGCTCCCCCGTATCCAGGTTCCGCAGCAACCATAGCATCGAGACAGCCCTCATCACTGCTACCAATGACATCCAAGCCCTACTTGACTGGGGAGAGACTGTGGCTCTGATCCTCCTAGACCTCTCAACAGTCTTTGATACGGTCTACCACCACACACTCACCACAAGTCTGCACAACGTAGGCATCCCATGAGCTGCTCCCAGATGGGTCGCCTCTTTCCTCACAGGGAGAAGTAAAAAAGTCTGCCTTCCTCTCCAAACCCAAGGAAATCCTCTGTGGAGTACCCCAAAGATCATCTCTTATGCCCACCCTCTTCAACAGCACAGACTCAATATCATATCATACTCTGATGATATACAACTCATCCTCTCTCTCTCTCCAAAGACGCCACCAACACTACGACCAACTTCCACAACTGCATGACAGACGTCTCCAACCGGATGAAGGCTAACTGCCTGAATCTCAACTGGGACAAGACAGAGGTACTGATTTTTGGAAACAATAGCTCCCCATTGAATACATCCTGATGGCCCTCCGAACTCGGACATACTCCTACCTGTACTGACCACACTAGGCGCCTAGGCCTCATTCTGGAGAACAAGCTAACCATTAAAACTCAGGTCAACTCTGTTTCCTTCTCCTGATTCTTCATCCTCCACATGCTTCGTAAGATATTCAAATGGCTATTCCAAAGCTCAAGATGCACCATCACCCAGGCCCTCATCTCCAGCTGACTGGACTACGGCAACACTCTTTAAACAGGGATCACAGCTCACCTCCTCCTCCGACTACAGATCATAAAAAACACTGCAGTCAGACTCGTATTGTATCTCCCTGGATAAACTCACATCACCCACTACCTCAGGGAACTCCACTGACTCCCTGTATAGAAAAGATGCCAGTTCAAGCTTCTGTCCCATGCATACATCCCCAGGCTCCCAGTCAGCGTCAGATCGCCGAAACACAGCGCTCAGACCATTCACAACGCTGTTAAGGCAGCATTGTGATTGGTTGACTGGCAGCCTGGGTGTGCTTCCTGATGTTCAGGTCAGCATGGGAGGACTCCAGAGGAGAGACGTGGCATGGAAGCGGCAAGAAGGTAAGTTTTTTGTTTTATTTTTTGCTGCCTGCTTCCCCATCGTCCTCCCCACCCTCCCACCCCGGGCCCGGCGCCTATTTCTCCGATCCGTGCTGACCACTGCTGAATTTAAAGGCCTGTTTACAGAAACCAAGCACTTGTGGAAGAATACAGTAAACAATCTCTACTCCTTGGGAGGGACAATGACATGCTAGATAGCCTAAAAACAACAAAGTCCGCAAATAGGAAGCAAGCAAATGTGAGATACAAACTGCAAAGCCAATTGAAAGCAATGGTTGAAATCCATTCTTAGTTCAGCTTTCAGAATGTACGTGTAGGAATGTCATCCTTTTTGCCCTGATCACCTCCATTTATTTGACTGATGCTGGTGGTTACTAACTCTGAAAGTGTCCCAAACTCTGCTAATCAGGCACAGGGCCAGTGCTCTGTCCTCTAAAGGTATATGTTATTTTGATATAATTCTACTTGGCCAAGACAACCTACCTGTAAGTATTGTATTGTATTGTATTGTATTGTTTTGGTAGAGCGCAAACAGCTGCCCCAGCAATGAGGCGTCCCGGCGCTAAGAACCACAGACCCTGGTCAGAGCGGGAGAGGGTGGGAGGGAATTAGGGGAGAGGGAATAGGAACGTTTTAATTGCTTTCCGGAACGCCGGTAGGCTTTCTATGGAGCGGATGTGTTGTGGCAGACTGTTCCATAGTTTAGCTCCAAGGAACCTGAAAGAGCGGCCGCCCATGCGGCAGAGTTTTATGCGTGGAACACATAGGAGGTTTTGGTTTGAGGATCGCAGGGTACGTGACGGCGCGTAGGGGGTGAGGAGTGGTCGAAGCAGTGGAGGGGTATCCAGTTTGATGATTTTGAAGGTCGTGATAAGGGCCTTGAACTTAATTCTGGAGTCGACGGGTAGCCAGTGTAGCTTTTGTATGGTCGCTCTGGCTGAACATCTGCGGGGAAGGCCGACTAGAGTTCTAGCCGCAGAGTTTTGCACGCGTTGGAGTCGTGCTACCTCACTTTTGTTAGCGCCAAGAAGGAGAACATTGGCGTAATCAAGACGCGAAAGGATGGTGGCTTGAATGATAAGTTGGCGAGTCTTGGCGTCGAAGAAGCCAAGTATGTGGATAAGACTCCTCAGCAGGCCGATACAGGTGCCAGCAACTTTTTTGGTGTGGGCCTGAAAATTGAGTGAGAACAATTCCCAACAGGTATCAATTGAAAGACAGTTTAGATGGTGTATGCAATATGCATTACAAAAACGAACAGAAAAGGAGTCTCTATAGTTTTTTGAAAAAGGGTATTATTCACCACTTTAGAAGCAAGGCAGGTCTATAGCATGGTATACAGTTAAACAGCACTGTACAGATCAAATCGTGTGACAACCCGGTAGCACTTGGTGAAAGTGATATATACACAGATATATACAGTGGGTGATAGTGATAGTGCAAGTGCTTGGGTGAAACAGCGTGGTCGGCGCGTAGTGACAATTAGTGAAATTTGTAAAGTAGTGGCTCCAAGGATCAAGTAGTAATCACTTAAAACAAGAATAGGTAAATTCTCCAGGAGTACAAAACATGATGGGCGCCATAGAATTTAAGCTGTGTGGTCGACGGCGTTTCGATCCCCGTCAGTCGGGATCGTCATCAGGACTGGGTTGTCGATGGAGCAGTGATGTGGGGGAAAGGAATGGCTGGTAAGTGGGGGGCAAGGAAGAGAGCGCGGGGTGGGGAGGTGGAGTGGAACGCGATAGTTAATTACATGAAGCGTGCAGGTTAATGGTCTTGGCCAAGTCGGGAGACAATTGGCTCAAGCAGTCCGGTGGGTTAAGCTAAGGACACAGTGGGTCCGGACTTATGGCAAAAACTGCTGTTCATGAGGGCGTTCGTGTGGGAAGCGCAAAGGGGAAGAGAGCGCGTAAACTAGTGGCCAGTCAATAGGGTAGAGATCTGGCCGAGCAATGGCGCAGTCGCAGGGAAGGTGAGTGAGGTCAAAAAGCCAAATGGCAGGAGGGCTCGCTTGACCTGGGACACTTACATGATCACCCAGGGCAGAGTCGTACGGGTGATGAAACGGGTGTTTCGTAGCAAGTCCACGGCTACAGGGAAGAGAAATTTAAGTTATTACAGTTAAGTAAGTCTAGGAAGAGAATATGGGACGCTAAAGTTATCATCAACCCGTGTAACAGCCGGTGATTACCTGTACGGCAATTCGGATGGCTTAGTTCAGCGGGAACAGTAGGCGTCTGTGGAGAAGGAAAATAAGGCCGGCGTAAGGAGGTAACAAGGTACAGTGAGTTGGCAAAGCAAGATGGGCTCGCACGGGTTGTGCGTGTCTTGCGAACGTACCTGGATGAATCTAGACGAGGCGGCGATGAAAACTATCGCGGCGAGCTGGCAATGAATGCAGGAGCTCAGCGCGGCTCAGTGACAGCGCCTGTGATACTGGAAACCGAGGGGGGGGGGGCGGGACTGCGCGCGCATGCGGGACGGAGGCGGGGCGGTGGTTGTGTCTGTCGGTTGCGGTGGCAACGCCGCCAAACAGGAAGAGTAATGGTGGGAGCTAGGGCGTGCCCACCATTACTCTTCCTGTTTGGCGGCGTTGCCACCGCAACCGACAGACACACCCACCGCCCCGCCTCCGTCCCGCATGCGCGCGCAGTCCCGCCCCCCCCTCGGTTTCCAGTATCACAGGCGCTGTCACTGAGCCGCACTGAGCTCCTGCATTCATTGCCAGCTCGCCGCGATAGTTTTCATCGCCGCCTCGTCTAGATTCATTCAGGTACGTTCGCAAGACACGCACAACCCGTGCGAGCCCATCTTGCATTGCCAACTCTCACTGTACCTTGTTACCTCCTTACGCCGGCCTTATTTTCCTTCTCCACAGACGCCTACTGTTCCCGCTGAACTAAGCCATCCGAATTGCCGTACAGGTAATCACCGGCTGTTACACGGGTTGATGATAACTTTAGCGTCCCATATTCTCTTCCTAGACTTACTTAACTGTAATAACTTACATTTCTCTTCCCTGTAGCCGTGGACTTGCTACGAAACACCCGTTTCATCACCCGTACGACTCTGCCCTGGGTGATCATGTAAGTGTCCCAGGTCAAGCGAGCCCTCCTGCCATTTGGCTTTTTGACCTCACTCACCTTCCCTGCGACTGCGCCATTGCTCGGCCAGATCTCTACCCTATTGACTGGCCACTAGTTTACGCGCTCTCTTCCCCTTTGCGCTTCCCACACGAACGCCCTCATGAACAGCAGTTTTTGCCATAAGTCCGGACCCACTGTGTCCTTAGCTTAACCCACCGGACTGCTTGAGCCAATTGTCTCCCGACTTGGCCAAGACCATTAACCTGCACGCTTCATGTAATTAACTATCGCGTTCCACTCCCCCTCCCCACCCCGCGCTCTCTTCCTTGCCCCCCACTTACCAGCCATTCCTTTCCCCCACAGCACTGCTCCATCGACAACCCAGTCCTGATGACGATCCCGACTGACGGGGATCGAAACGCCGTCGACCACACAGCTTAAATTTTATGGCGCCCATCATGTTTTGTACTCCTGGAAAATTTACCTATTCTTGTTTTAAGTGATTACTACTTGATCCTTGGAGCCACTACTTTACAAATTTCACTAATTGTCACTACGCGCCGACCACGCTGTTTCACCCAAGCACTTGCACTATCACTATCACCCACTGTATATATCTGTGTATATATCACTTTTCACCAAGTGCTACCGGGTTGTCACACGATTTGATCTGTACAGTGCTGTTTAACTGTATACCATGCTATAGACCTGCCTTGCTTCTAAAGTGGTGAATAATACCCTTTTTCAAAAAACTATAGAGACTCCTTTTCTGTTCGTTTTTGTAATGCATATTGCATACACCATCTAAACTGTCTTTCAATTGATACCTGTTGGGAATTGTTCTAATTTACAGTATACACCCATCCCAACGTGGTATATGGGTCCCCTCCTGTTATTCTTATATATATTAGGAGCAGCTGCATAGCTGCGAGAGCAGTACCTTAGTGTACTTCATTGTTAATGCCTCAATAGTATAGGCATACATCTGTATAATACCTTTTGGCTTACACAAGATGTCTAAGGAGTCCCTCACCTATTCAGAGGAATATATTCAGTCACGCCTGGCCGGTCCTTCATTACTCTCGGGAGCGCACCCTTCTTCTTCTACCACCCCTGCCCCCAACACCTCTCGTGTCCTTTTGGACAAACTTGAAAAGCTTAAAAAGAAACAGATCAGGACTGATCTACATGCACGAATGCTGACGGATTACCTGCGCTCAGGAGTCATCCCCTTAGGGCTACAAATCCGTAATACCCCAGCCATCTTTACTCAGGACCCTAAGTTTAGAACCAACTTCAGCTATCTAGCGACTACATGCTCCAGGCATTGGATGGTTCTGGGTATAGATACGGCTATCGAACATAGCCGTCTAGAATTAGAAGAAATTGATCAACTAGAGAAACAAATCCAAGCAGACACCACCATCACTGACGCCAAGAGCCTTCTAGAAAAAATCAACAATACTATCTCCACCTTCAATACATTTGAAGTCAACAAAAAAGTGAACAAAATAGAAAAAGACATTAAAAACTATAAAGTGGAGAACACATACCCCTATCTAAACGAGGAGTTCTATAACACCCAACAGAACCCTCCCAGAACACGTAACTGGGGACGATTTAGAAATAACCAGCGGGTCACCTTCTCGGTCTCATCTAACAGCTCGGGAGACGACACAGACGCCTCTACGTCTGCCTCAACCTCAGGACCACAACCACTCTTACCACCTGGTTTTTTAGCCCGAGGCCGTGGACGCGGTCAACCGCCACCACAAAAACCCGCAACCAGAGGCAGACAATACCAACCTCAAATACCAGGCAACCGCAAAACACGCAACCGCTATTACCAATGGGGCCCTCCTCAATAAATAATGAAACAGGCCCGACTGGGATGACAATCCCCATCTTCAACCTGTCCAATCACATCCTGACACATGAAGAAACCACTTTGTTATCTCGAGGATTATCTTTTGTACCTACTGTAAGAACCAATTTTTTAGAATTGCAATCAAACCTTCTTAAATTCTTCAGAAGAATCCGGCTAAAACATTTCTTTGCCGACAAACCAGACTCCAGAATGGACATAATTTCCCCCTTCTGGCTGCCCTCCACCTTTAATCCTCCTTCCTATCAGATGCCACCCGAAATACTGGCCTTCGAAAGACTAGTAATGAAGGAAGTTATGGACCTCAAAGCCACACCTCGGTTCATCCCTTACAATCTCCCCTTAACAGAAAAAGAAGCTCTCAACTCCCTCAAAAATAACTGCGAAATTGTCATCAAGCCCGCAGACAAGGGCGGTGGCATTGTTGTTCTCAATAACACTCAATACGACCAAGAGATTGAACGCCAACTCATCAACACCGAACATTATCGAATCCTAACTAAAGATCCCTTGACTGATATCAAACAAAAGATCCTTTCTATCACTACCACAGCCAAGGATCGCAATATCATAACAAAGAAGGAATTTGAATACCTTAACAACCCACACCCCAGAACACCAGTCCTGTACGTCCTTCCCAAAATACATAAGGATGCCAGGAATCCTCCTGGACGCCCCATCGTATCTGGTTGCGGGTCTATACTGGAACCTCTTGGTAAATTTCTAGATTCGATTATCAAAGAATTCGTACCTGTCACAGACACATACATACGTGACACAATGGACCTCATTAACACCATAGAAGATCAACCCTTTGATCAAGATACCCAGCTGTTGGTTAGTATGGACATCGAGTCTCTTTATACTAACATCCCTCACCGTGAAGGTCTCGATGTAATCAAAAACCTCTTACTTTCCAGACCACAACCGACTCAGATCCCTACTGATTTCATCATGGACCTCTTACGTGTTACCCTGCAGAATAATTACTTCATGTACAAAAATAGCTACTACCTACAGGTCAAAGGAGTATCTATGGGCGCTTGCTTCGCCCCAAACTTTGCTATTTTATTTGTTCACGACATGGAGAAATCTTTGATCCTAAACTCCATTAATCTGTACCGGCCCCAAATCCACCTGTGGCGCCGGTACATAGATGACATTCTGCTAATCTGGAACGGAACATCAGACACTCTATTACTCTTTGTCGACTGGTTGAATACTGCACAGGAACATTTAAAATTCACCAGTGAATGGAAAAGTAATGATCTACCATTCCTTGATGTCACTATTCATGCTCAAGACGGCGCCCTGGGTACACTGCTTTTCCGAAAATCCACAGAACGTAACACTCTATTACATTACTCAAGTTACCACCCCAGAAGCCTACGTGACGGCCTACCCTATGGCCAGTTCCTAAGGATTCGCCCAAACTGCAAATGGCGTAAGGACTACTTCAGGGAGGCAGACGTACTGGTCACCAAGCTAACCAAATGAGGCTATCCCAGACGCCTGGTCACAAAAGCCAAGAAACGGGCCTGGTATAATCATCGTGAGGATCTGCTGGTACCAAACAACAACAAAAAGACTATGACCAGAATTCCCTTTGTCTCAGTATACAGCCCTGATAGCAACAAAGTTTCCAAAATAATTAAGAAAAATTGGCCCATTTTACGATCTGAAGAACAATTCCAGGAGCCACCTCTATTCTCATACCAAAGGGGCAACAACATCGCCAACCATCTGGTTCGAGCCATCACATGGCCTTCCACCTCTACGGAAAAACATACCATCACTGCCGCCTGGGGCTTGGATCCAGTTATTGGCCATTTTAAATGCCAATCTTGCAGTGTGTGTGAGTTGACTGCCAATACAAAAGAATTCTTGTACAATGGACAAACCCACCAACTCACACACCACTCTAACTGCAAAACCCAAAATGTCATCTATGCCATCCGCTGTCCCTGTGACCTCCTCTACATTGGCCAAACCACTCAAATGGTCAAGCAAAGGATAATACAGCATAAAAGTAGGATCAACTGCAAGGTTCTTACAGCTCCCCTTGTCACACATTTTTTGGAGAACTCTCATGCTGACACAGACCTGAGATGGACGGTCATCGAAAAACCCACACTACCCATCAGAGGGGGCAACATGACTACCCTTCTGAATAGAGCGGAGTGCAAATGGATCTCACGAGTGGACTCCGTCAATCATGGTCTTAACACTTTTGATGAGTGGAATAACACCATCACTGTCTAATATGTGCCATCCAACCATTTAGGACTCTTGGGATACATAACCCCATCCTGCAGATCATATTGCTTAGTAGACTACATAGTCCTAACATATCAGTTTTTCACTGCCTGTCCACCACCTGAGCCTTTTAAGCCCCACTAGCTCGAATTGTGATACTAGGCCATTATCCCACGATGGTTTCATACTAAGCCACCCCTAGATCTTTATGTAACTAACCCCCTGGTTTTATACCACACTGCCCCTCTGCCGACTATTGTAACTCTTGTTTGTATAGGCAGATCTTTCATGTATCCATGTAGAACTTGCATAATATGAACTTGCATAATATGGATTTCATGTGAATATTGTGCTCGCCTTTTATACAATATGATTTTGTCCTGTGATGGAAGGAACGTTCTTTGATCCCAACCTTCCCTGTTTTGTTAATAACCACAGACATACCCCTTTGCTGAAAATTGTACCTCCCTGCGGGTCGACCAATGTAATTCCAAGCGTAACTGTAAATGCAATTTTGACCGTAATTGTATATGTTTAAAACTGTCTCTATTGTATTTATCTCCTTATAATCCATGTACCGCCTCCCTCCCTGACCCGGTTTCCTCGCATTCAACCATGATCAGTGTTGAACCGTCTCCATGGTTCGTGCCTCGGCGATGCTGGCCACAAAACACACGCCCTGGCTCCCACCATTACTCTTCCTGTTTGGCGGCGTTGCCACCGCAACCGACAGACACACCCACCGCCCCGCCTCCGTCCCGCATGCGCGCGCAGTCCCGCCCCCCCCTCGGTTTCCAGTATCACAGGCGCTGTCACTGAGCCGCGCTGAGCTCCTGCATTCATTGCCAGCTCGCCGCGATAGTTTTCATCGCCGCCTCGTCTAGATTCATCCAGGTACGTTCGCAAGACACGCACAACCCGTGCGAGCCCATCTTGCTTTGCCAACTCACTGTACCTTGTTACCTCCTTACGCCGGCCTTATTTTCCTTCTCCACAGACGCCTACTGTTCCCGCTGAACTAAGCCATCCGAATTGCCGTACAGGTAATCACCGGCTGTTACACGGGTTGATGATAACTTTAGCGTCCCATATTCTCTTCCTAGACTTACTTAACTGTAATAACTTAAATTTCTCTTCCCTGTAGCCGTGGACTTGCTACGAAACACCCGTTTCATCACCCGTATGACTCTGCCCTGGGTGATCATGTAAGTGTCCCAGGTCGAGCGAGCCCTCCTGCCATTTGGCTTTTTGACCTCACTCACCTTCCCTGCGACTGCGCCATTGCTCGGCCAGATCTCTACCCTATTGACTGGCCACTAGTTTACGCGCTCTCTTCCCCTTTGCGCTTCCCACACGAACGCCCTCATGAACAGCAGTTTTTGCCATAAGTCCGGACCCACTGTGTCCTTAGCTTAACCCACCGGACTGCTTGAGCCAATTGTCTCCCGACTTGGCCAAGACCATTAACCTGCACTCTTCATGTAATTAACTATCGCGTTCCACTCCACCTCCCCACCCCGCGCTCTCTTCCTTTCCCCCTACTTACCAGCCATTCCTTTCCCCCACAGCACTGCTCCATCGACAACCCAGTCCTGATGACGATCCCGACTGACGGGGATCGAAACGCCGTCGACCACACAGCTTAAATTTTATGGCGCCCATCATGTTTTGTACTCCTGGAAAATTTACCTATTCTTGTTTTAAGTGATTACTACTTGATCCTTGGAGCCACTACTTTACAAATTTCACTAATTGTCACTACGCGCCGACCACGCTGTTTCACCCAAGCACTTGCACTATCACTATCACCCACTGTATATATCTGTGTATATATCACTTTTCACCAAGTGCTACCGGGTTGTCACACGATTTGATCTGTACAGTGCTGTTTAACTGTATACCATGCTATAGACCTGCCTTGCTTCTAAAGTGGTGAATAATACCCTTTTTCAAAAAACTATAGAGATTCCTTTTCTGTTCGTTGTTGTAATGCATATTGCATACACCATCTAAACTGTCTTTCAATTGATACCTGTTGGGAATTGTTCTAATTTACAGTATACACCCATCCCAACGTGGTATATGGGTCCCCTCCTGTTATTCTTATATATATGAAAATTGAGTGAGGCATCCATCCAAACTCCTAGGTTTTTCACTAGGGATTTGGGAGATGGGATGGTGCCTAGGGAGGACGGCCACCAGTGCTCATTCCAGAGGCTGGTGTTTTTGCCAAGGAGTAGCACCTCTGTTTTGCCAGCGTTAAGCTGTAAACAGTTATTAGTCATCCATTGAGCAACCTCGGAAAGACCGTTTTTAAAACTGGAGGATGAGACTGAAGGGGCTTCTGTAAGTGCGATGGCCAGCTGAGTGTCGTCGGCGTACGACACTAATGTAAGGCCCCACTCTTTGGCCACTGTCGCCAGAGGCTGGACGTAAAGATTAAAGAGGGATGGGCTCAATGCAGAGCCCTGCGGAACTCCCTGTGCAATAGGGTGGGGTTTGGATAGAAAGGGGGGAGCAAAGACCCGAAAGGATCTGTCTTTGAGAAAAGAGCGGAACCAATCCAAAGCATGGCCAGTCCCTGGTATATGGTAGGGAATGTAGATTTAGAGACCCCAGTGGACCTAATGCACTTACATGTGTACTGCTGTGGTGTCTGGTGTCATTTTAAAGTCAGGCCTGCCTTGCTGCCTTGTTTCAAAATAAAGCTATATAAAAATTCGACTTTGAAATTGAAAGTGCTTCCAAAGTCCCAAACTACCTTTTTATTACTTATAGGTCACTCCTAAGTTTTGGAAGATTAGGGACCCATGGTATCCAGGAAAGACCGATTCAAATGAATCAGCTTCTATATTTTACACAGGGCATACCTCACCCCAGAGAGAATAAATAAGGTACTTCAACACGGTCGGAGCACAATGCCTGAGGTGTGAGGAGGAGTGTGTGTTGCTCTAGCATATGCTGTGGAACTGCCCATAGCTGACTGCTATTTGGGAAGAGATAAACGACTGTAGTTGCTGACATCACCATGAGGGAGGTTCCCTGCTCCCTGGGTCATTTTTCATTAAGCTATTTTTTACATACCACCAAGACCAAGTTCACAAGTAGATTTCAGGACTTGGCCTTTATTTTAGCAAACAGGAAAATCACCAGACATTAGATGGCTCCTGGGGGACCCCGTCCCACAACTTGGCATAGAGAACTCGAGAGGTGGGCAGGTTATGAGGGTGATGTGATGCTAATGGAAGCTGGGGGGAGATAGTTCACTTGAGACGGCCTGAGCCTGAGAGGCATGAATGGATTGCTTAAAGGACCTAGACCCCCCTTTGCAGATAACATATCCAGGGGGATCCCTGGCTTTGGCCCCTGATTAGGACTGTTGATATAACCACAAACCAACTTTTTGCAGCTTGCACCCCAATGACTCAGCTACCAGTTGTACACTTTGTGATTCTCTTGTTATTTGTATGTCACAATGGAGCGCTTATTAATGAGACTCAAATATCTGTGTATGGATTTCTTTTGGGCACGACTTGGGAGGGATGTTGGAGTTCTGGAAATTCTGGTTGGGATATTACAAGACATGGCAGATTGACTTTGTGCACTTTATATGATGTCACAAATGTGAAAAATTGTTTGATGATGCAGTGCAATTCAATAAAATCTGTTTACAAAAAGTCACTAATAAGGCCTGCCCTAGGTGGCCCAAGGGCAAGGGTAGGGTGCATTGTTATAAAAAGCAGAACAATATAAAAGATGTTTTCTATGCCCTGGGAGGGGAAAAAAGCTAAAGTCGTGTTTCCCTACTGTAGTACTACTAGCCCCATAGGATAACATTGGAGAGGCTTTAATACACATAATGAAGTCTATCTTTTTCTTGGGAGATAGATAGCAATTTCATTCAAAGTATCAAAATAATGGTTACAATGAAGCCAAAAATTGACCATAATTTTATCATTATTACAGGAAAATAGTTGTAGACCTTATTTTCCTGAGGTTACCTAAAGCAAACCTGTAGCGGCCTCTTCTGATTGGTCAGCCTTTGACAGCCTGGGCCAAGCTGCTCCCTGAATACGTGTAAAGAGGCCTGAGGCTGAAACAACACAGCCATTTGGTGGGAAGAGATCTTCTTCTTGGAGAAGCCAGGGAGAGAATGGGGCTGGGGAGATACGCTGGACTTCAACGGCAGGAGAACAGATGTCATAGGACTCAGTCCAGCAACCGCTTCCTTTATCCCCAGCCAAATGGGAGCCTCCCTAATTAGATTAGGAGAGGGACTGGGAGCAGAGTACCCATACCTTTGGGTTGGGTTACACAGACAAACACACCAAGGAGAGATTTTCTCCATCTTGATTTTTTTAGAACAGTGCATTCGGGGTCACAAATATGCCATTCTTTGCAGGAAGTGATCGTAGCAGAGGTAGGTAACTTTACCTCTATCGGCTGGGAGGTCCCTCTTGCCAGTCCAGTATGTAGGATAAATATGGGAAAGGTGCAGTTGCTTCTTAGAACACTGCCTGGAACAAAAGACGTAAGACTGCCCTGCTGGACCCTTGGTCTGCACCACAGAAGGCTTGCACTCTGATGGGCTGCACCTGCCATAGTTGCAAGGCTCTACAAAGAAAGAACTATGCCTGGCTCAAACGAAAAGGGGTGAACTCCATGATAAGCATCAGGTACAACAGAGCTGTAAGAAGTCACTTACAAGTCCAAAAAGAGGATTACCCCAGCTGACCGGCTGCAACTGGATTTTTCCTGGAGTGTGCATGTGCAGTGTTGGAAATTGAGTCCTCGTTCCCAAGAGGCAATCCAGAGTCTCTGAACCCTTGGACGGCGCTTATTTCCCTCCAAGGAACCAAGAAACTTCAAGGTTTGAAAGTTTAGAAATTTTCTGCAAAGTTTTGCAGAAACGCTCCAGGAGGAGACCGGCCCGATGTTGAGAGTCAAACCCCAGTCACCGACTCACAGATCGCCTGACGGTGCTGGTTTGTCTTGCTGAAATCTCCAGAGCAACTCGTTATCAACATTGAGGACAAAGACTTCCAGAGGCTCACCAAGGCATTGCACTGCAGCAGGCTGCTGTCGGCGAATCGAACTTTGGATCTGAGAAGCTCAAGGACCAGCAGACAAGAGAAAACCTCGAGCAAAAAGACTAAGTTTGAAGATAAACTTTTGACCCAGACCTAGCCCTCATCCTATCTGATCCGTGTTCCATCGCCATCAAGCCTTAGAAAGGCACCGCTGTGGGAGTGCCGCAGCCCGTTCCTGCACGGACTGAAATGCACAATGTTATGCAATTGGATCCGTGCAGGAACAGAGGGTGCATACAGACTGGGAGCACACCATGCGCCCCCCTGCATACACCCCTGTGCAAAGAGGGAACAATGGGCCCACTTAGTTTACTTACCGCCTCCCTTTTCATGACACGCTCACCACCATGAAAAGGGTCACTGTGAGGAATCTCGTAATATGCTTGACGGTGCCACCGCGGCACCACCAGCATGTCACAACCTCAGACTGCTGCATGACCACCATGGGATCAGGGATCTCCAGTGGTTGCGGCGGTCCTGTGGCCTACCGTCATAGTAGTAATACAGCATTTGGGATGCCAGTCTGTTGTCCAGGGACCGCCAACACTTGGGGGTCCCATAGACCGCAAACTCATAATTAGTCCCTAAATCTTTAAAAATTCATATCTCCGGTTTCTTGCTTTGGATTTTTGTCAATAGTGTTGGATTTTTATTGTGTTGTGTCTTTTACTTATTAACTGTTTTAGTGGTATTAGATGCTTTACGCATACTTACCTCCAAAATTAAGCGTGACTGCTCATTTGCTAAGCTACTAAGGGTTGAGCAAAGATTAATTTACTGAGACTTGACTGGACCTATTAGTGATTGTGGAATTATAACTAGTTGAGGGCGAACATCACCAGCTACTAATAACCCACTTTCCTACAAGCAACCACAAAGCTTCACTGTCTGGTAGGCTCCGACCTAAAAAAGAACCTTTGACCCCATATTTACATTATATTGCCCCTGCTTCTATTTCATCTGTCCATGGTAAAGTTTCCTTTTTGGAATTTACTATAAATAGGATGCTTTTAAAAAGGCTGTGTAAGAGGATTTGTCACCTGATAAACCCATGCTATGAATAAATAAGTGAATTAGGAATATAGAGAAACCTAGAACATATGGGCCAAGTTTATATTGCCTATTCGGAATAGGGGTCACATGGAGCACCAACTTGTACACTTACAATATTCACTGTTATATTTTTAGAGTAAAAATTGTACAACGCTCAAGTAAAGTGTTTCCTCTTCATACAGAGGTTTGCAATGCCAGTGCTGGGCTTACAGAGATTTACAATATGGTTTATCAGCCTGTCAGTGTCTTGTAAACTGCATAGCTTTGACCAAGCTATAACGAGGTTAAAATAGAAGTGTGAAGTTACATAAATTAAAGATTTTGTTTTGCAGAAATTTTTATCAAAAACATTTGGCTGAAGAAATATTCTGCAAAAAAATAGCATTTCCAAAACAGTTTCTGCAAAACCTACTTTTGCAGGATTTCCAACCTTACAAATGTCATGATGTTGGTGAAGTTTCAGATAAAATTGCAGACGTTGACAATATTTCACCAACTTTGCACATCCCTCAACTTCGGTACAAAATTAATAAGAATCAATATGAATCCTATCTCACCAGCACATGGTCAGTTTGCTATTGAAGGATGTAAGCTCCATAACAGAGTAAAAAGGGGAGGAGGGAGAGTAAGTGGTTGGGTTTTCAGAGCCCCACAGAGAAAGCAAAGTTTTGTGAACCCTATAGATCACCGCGGTAAACGGGAAAATGTCTTCAGGTCACAAGTTCTCCTGAATGTCAGAATTATGTTACACTGGTGTAGGCACTTGAATGAGCTCACCTATAATAGTTTACACATTGCAAAATACATTTTGAAAATATGGTGGAAGGTGGTTGAAAGGAAAATGGCAAGAGGAAGCAAGTTTCTGATGAAGCTTAAACAAATATTCGGCAGATACCAATTCATGTCACCTTGAATCTGGGCACTGCCAACAGGGCTGCGATAGTGGAGAGAGCAGTAAGGTTTAAGGTTTTTGGAGCCAAGAGAGCATACAATGATAGCTCTTTGTGGGATACGTATAGAATTGACAACCATCTGCTGTTTTATTTCAGAAATCGAGTGGCATGATCAATCCATGAGGCCTTTGTAATAATTCAAGATACTTGGTTTAGAATTGCTTGAAGTCTGGCCAGTTAGAACATGACGTACCAAGAAATTACGAATTGGCATAGTAAAGTTTGCAGTCTATCAGAGCCACCATAGCTAGGCTTCTGCCATCTTAGTTAAGATAAGGCAGAATTTTCTTAAGACGGTGGAAATTATGGGGCTTATTTATGAGCCCTTGCTTCACTTTTGCGCCACCGGTGCGTCACTTTTTGTGTCTTACCAGCGGCGTAGTAAATGCGCCATGTTGCATCATATTTACAAAGTGATGCATCTAGGTATATGCGTCACTTTGTAAACCCCTGTGCCACATTATACCTGCGCCAGGTATAATGAATGCAGGGTGGGTGTTCCGAAGCAAGTAAGCCTCGTAGAAGTGACGCATTGAAATCTATGAGATTTCACTGCACCACATCTAGGACGCAAATTCGTCAATATCTTGCACCTGCATCACAACAGGCGTGAGACTGATGCAGGAACATTTGAAATGGGACTTGCCCATGTGAAATGACCCATTGCTGGAGTTGAGTCACTTTTGTGACACAATCCAGCAATGCGTCATTTTTGTGTCTACAGATACACCAGAAATACTGACTTATCTGTATCTCCTTGCGACATGATGCATCAAACTGTAAATATGACGCATCCAGCATGCCGCAAGGAGGGCGCAATGAAAAGTGACGCATCGCTGTTTTCACACGCAGCGATGCATCACTTTTCGTAAATGAGGCCCATTGTGTGCAAGCAACCCGACCCCACTGACAAACTTTGGGGAGAGAGAGTGAAATTGGAGTTGAATTTGTCTCTATTTGCAAACAACAATGATGGATAAAAGCCAGAAGTTACTCACTATGACTGAGATAAAGCTACCTATCGTGGGAATATCCATTTCCCTCATTTCGTTTAATCCTCTGGTTATTCATTCATGCCAAGAACAGTCTATGGTAATGTTTGAAAGAGCCCACTGACAACGATTGCAGGAGAGTGGGGTCTGCAATCCTATGGTCACCCCAGATTTTTGCTTTTTGCTTCACTGGTTTACGACTTTCCCTGGCTGTGGGCCTGCTAATCAGACCCACAGCCTAGCTGTTCTCTCTCTAAATTGACAACCATGTACTTTAGGTGCATTTACCAATTGGTACTGGGCCACCTTATCAGTCCCTGTACAAGTGTACCTTAGGTATCCAGGGCACAGGTGTACCCAGGGCCTACCAGGGGCTGAAGCATGTATTATGCCACCCCTGGCTGGCCATCTAAAACTGACACAACTGGCTGCACGACAGCTGGGGCAAGGTGGTGTAATCACCCTTTGCTGTAGATATAGTATACCTATATCTAACCCTAAAATGGACACATATCCTCCTATCAGTCACTCCTATGGCAGGCCTTAACAATCCTGAAGGCAGAGTGCTTGGAATTATGTGAGATGGTGCTCTGGCATGAGCTGAGCCCGTCTGCAGCTTGCGGAACCAAGTCCTAATAGCTGTTCCATGATAACGCTATACCATGTACTCTTAAGTGCATTATCAACCTCGCGGTTAAATGCTAACTCTGGTATAGCATTATCAAAACATGTTGAGTAAGGTGTCATACGAATTGGAATACTACCCCCTCGCCAATTCTGGTGAAGGGGGTAGCATTCCTCCCTTCTAGAGGGGCACGACATGTATGTAACTGTGAATCCCGGTTAAAGTTAACTCGAGCCTTGGCATCACAAAATGGATGCTGCCACCACAGACACAAGTCTGACCTCCTGCTGCTGGGAGTCCTTCCAGCGAGGGCGGCATGGACAAAGGGTTTCCTGCCTTGGGAGGTGCTAGCACCACCCCAGACAGGATTTTGTGTATTGGGAAGGGTAGGCTTGAAAGGAATGAGACATGCCTGGGGCACACAAGGTGCCCTGTGTATACACCGGTTCCAACCAGTTGCTGGGGCACTCCAGCCCCAGCTCTGGTGGGAAACCGGACAAAGAATAGGGGGTGTAACCACCCCCCTTCCTGGTCCCACCCGGGGGAGGGACCTAGTCAGTAGTGCAGCCCCCTTTAGCAGGATAAAGGTAGGAGCTGGTCCCATTCCAAAGCAGATTATCCTGAACAACTTTGTAAGAAGAAACTCTGGACTTCGACGTTCTGCTCCACAGAAGACTGAAGAATCTCCCTTGTGGGCAAGGAGTGTCCACCCTGCATCCGCAGGCACCATCAAGCGTCCAGCGGCTTCCCTTTGTCATCTTCCTTCCAGGATCCAGACTTCAGAGTCCGACGAGACCCGGATTCCCAGACCTCTCCGACCTCAACTCACATCTGCAGCAAAGCTGAGACCCGTGGGTGCGACGAGACACGTGGGACCGGCCATCTCGGAAGAAACTGCACTTCGCTTCCAGCACAACTCCCGAGGTAAACTCGACCAAGTGCTTTGGGGATTGAGAAGCCCCAGCCCCGAGCAGCCCCTGCACCGAAGATCAGCCCTCCAGCATCCACGAGATCTGCGTGGGGCCCTTCTGCTTGTTTGCTGCTCGACACGTTGTCTGGTCACTTGCCGGCTGGCTAGTGGCCTCCTAGACGACGAACCTTTGAATCTTTGCTGCTGGTCTGGTTGCTCCAGACTGGCCCTTGCTCCCTTCCAAAAGAGGGGCACCCGGCTCTCCTAGTCCGCACCAGACCCTTTCTCCACTCACCGCGTGGGTTGCCTTTGCCAAGACCTGTTGACGCCGATTCCGGATCCAACACCGCCGACAGCGAGAGCCTGCGTGGTACAGCTCGTGCTCCATCCTGGTCATCGAAGACACCTCCTGGTCCACGTGGCTGCAGAGTCAAGCTCTGCTTTCAGGTCTCCTTCTTCACAGATCCACCCGTGGATCGCACCAGACATCTTCCTCCTGGTCGCCTGCAGCATCTTTTCTTTCAGGCTCCATTGACTTCAACGCGAGAACCCGAAGCACTTTGACACCTATGCACCCGCAGCCCGTGGGTGAGGTAACGAGAGCATTTCGGTGCTCAAGGGTAGTTTAACTGTCCTAGTGTCCAGTTCCACAGTCGTTTTAGTCCTACCTAATCAGGATTGTCCATACTTACCTTTTACTTGAACTGTACTGTCCATAGACGTTGTTACGCATCCCGCATGTGAGTTCACACTCTGCACACGCGTCCCGTGGGCCTCCTATTACTTACCTAAGGTGAAGATAGCGTAGTCCTAGCGAACCTCCAGCCTCTGGACAGCTCCATTCTTACTATTGACTTTCACATTCCACTTACTTAGTATATGGTTTGTCGTGCCTCTAAGGCACCTGTGTAAATTTGTGCAACTTGTCGTATTTTTCCTAAGAGGTTCTCATGTGCTTAGCCCTCTGACCTCATAAAGAGTTCAGAGGTGTTTGTTATTAATAAATATACTGTTTATTTTCATAACAACCTGTGTGGTGTCCTTTCATCTGGTATTCAAGGGGTTATAGTGTGGTAAAACAGCTGTCTTCACATGCCAAAAGAGTTTAGCCTAAGACTGCTTTGTCCATGCTACCATTAGGATAGCTGGTCTATAAGGTTGACTTACAACCGATCACCATAAGGGTTGTTTGGACTGATACAAGGTGATCACTAGAACTAGTGAGCATCATATATCAGGCCAACTTCTCACATTGGTTTGCAGCGGTTGGGATTTGAGCTTGCTGTTGTTTTTACCACATATAATCTTGAAATATCATTTGAAAGATCACATAAGGTACTATAGGTACATATAACAAGCTTAGAAATACTCTGAGTTCTACTGAACCAGCTGTTGTAGTGCAAAGGGCCTAGCACACCCTGACTACAACTCTTAGCAAGGGATCAGTAGGAAAACCCATAGTGTAGGTAGGTGCATCACTTACACCTCACTAGAAAGCATGTCTACCCATGGAGAGTCTTCAGAGACTCCCCTAGTGGTTAGTGACCCTCCACAGGTCCTTTCCAGATATGCAGCCCTCAGTTTCCAGGAGATGAGACAATTGTGTACCTCAGGGAAATTGAAACAGGGTTCTAACCCTACCACTCGTTTTCTGTTAGGTCTCTTAGAGGCATATGATGCTAGAAAGGCTTCTAACACAGATGGGAGCATGCCAGCCTTAGAAGGTACTCGTGGTGATCCTGACCTCCCTGAAACAGAAGATGTAGAAGAGGAGGAGGAGGAGGAGGAAACCTCTGGGGATGAGGCAGACAAAGGTACTGTAGTAGTCAGCAGACTAACCAGGGCCAACTTAGACATGCATAGGGAAGGAACTGGGGGACCCCCAGTGCTGACCCTAAGCAGGCCTAACTTTGGGGTTAGGAGAGATAGATCTCCTTCTAGGGACTCAAATAGATCTGTGCACTCTCATGCATCTGCTCAGAGGAGGATGACTTCCCCTCAGAGGAGAGAGCATGAAGCAAAGATGAAGGAAGTGAATCTGAGGATCCAAATGGAAGAACTTGCCCTTGCCAAAGAGACGCTTGCCTTTGCTAGAGAGCAACAGTTGAGTGGGGTAGTCCCCACTGGTGGCAGCACTATCCCTAGGGATAGAGACAGGAGTTTTGATAATAGACACCTGAGTAAAATAGTGCCCTCCTATAAGACAGGAGATGATATCCACAAGTGGATAACTGCTTTGGAGAGAGCCTGCAAAGTACAGCAGGTACCCCAGAGTCAGTGGGCAGCTATATTGTGGCTCTCCTTTGAAGGTAAAGGTAGAGACAAGCTCCTCACTGTTAGAAATGAGGATGCTAATGATTACCAAGTCTTGAAAGCTGCACTGATTGATGGGTTTGGCTTAACAGCTGAACAGTACAGGTTGATGTTCAGAGATACCCAGAAAACTCAGGCTCAAGATTGGACTGACTTTGTTGATTGTGCCACTAAGGCTTTGGAAGGCTGGTTACTGGGAAGTAAAGTTACTGATTACACAGGATTGTATAATCTAATTATGAGAGAGCAAATCTTAAATAATTGTCAGAACCAGTTGTTGCATCAGCACTTGATTGACTCAGATCTGACCTCTCCCCAAGAATTGGGAAAGAAGGCAGACAGATGGGTCAGGACAAGGGTCAAGCAGCAGAACCAGAACCAGGGTGGTGGCCAGAAGAAAGCAGACCAGAAGGGTAATGAGAATAAGCAAAATGACCAGAAGTCTTCAACTGGGCCACAACAACCTAAGGAGTGTGGGTCCCAAAATTCCCAAAAGAAGAAGAATGATGGTCCTAAGAAACCATGGTGCCAATACTGTAAAAGTAAGACTCACTAGTTTAGTGAGTGCACCAAGAAAGGCCAAACTCCTACCACTACTGTCCCTAAGACACCTGCACCCCCTAGTACAGTTAGTAGTGGTAGTGTACCTCCCAAGGCTATAGTTGGGTTAACCCTGGGAACTGAGGTGGGTTCTGACTTAGTTAGAATACCTACTCAGGCAGTTCTTGTTTGTACTGGGGACATGGATATGACCCCTACTGTAAGTCCTAGTACTCTGGTCAAATACAGGCAAAGCCTTTAATCAATGGAAAGATGGCTCAGGCCTACAGGGACACTTGTGCCAGTGTCACTATGGTGACACCAACATTTGTGGACCCTGACCAGATCATGCTAGGTTCAGACTACCTAATGACCAATGCTAGCAATGTCACTGCCAATCACAGTATGGCAGTTGTTAATTTCTCCTGGGGAGGGGTAACTGGACTCAAAAGGGTTGTAGTTAGTTCAGACCTCCCAGTAGATTGTCTTTTGGGCAATGATTTGGATTCCTCACTGTGGTCAGATGTGGAGTGCAGGACTCATGTAGAAATTCTAGGTCTCTCCTCACATGTCCTTGCTGTGACTAGGTCACAGGGCAAGAAATGCCCAGCTGAACAAGTGCTGGATCCTGGAAGAATGGACCAGACACTACCCAAGAGAAGGAATGGTAGGGTTAAGGCAGAGCCTTCCCCCTGCCTCAGGTTGGGGATCAGCCCTCTCAGGAGGCTGACCCAGAGACCCCAGAAGGAACTGTCCTAGAAGAGCTTGAACCTGATCAGGTTGAGTTTCTTGGGACAGGGGGACCTTCCAGGGCAGACTTGAGGCAGGCCCAATTAGACTGTGCCTCTCTTGAGCCCCTCAGACAGCAGGCTGCTGCTGAGGCTGCAGGGAATGCTACAGGTGCCCATAAGGTATATTGGGAAGATGGGCTCCTATACTCTGAGGCAAGAGACCCCAACCCTGGTGCTACCAGGAGGCTGGTCATTCCCTTGTCTCTTAGAGGTTTCCTTCTCACCTTAGCCCATGAGGTTCCTCTTGCCGGTCACTTAGGCCAGAACAAGACTTGGGACAGGCTTGCCCCACACTTTCACTGGCCTCATATGTCTGAAGACACTAAAGAGTTTTGTCGCTCATGTGTCACCTGTCAAGCCAGTGGCAAATCAGGTGGCACAACAAAGGCCCCCCTTATACCACTACCTGTGGTGGGGGTACCCTTTGAAAGAGTGGGGATAGACATTGTTGGACCAATGGACCCCCAACAGCATCTGGGCACAGATTTATACTGGTGGTAGTGGATCATGCCACCAGGTATCCAGAAGCTATTCCCCTTAGGACCACTACAGCTCCTGTTGTGGCCAGGGCCCTGCTTGGAGTTTTCTCCAGAGTGGGGTTTCCTAAGGAGGTTGTCTCTGACAGAGGTGCAAACTTCATGTCAGGATACTTGACTGCTATGTGGAAGGAATGTGGAGTAAATTATAAATTTACCACACCCTATCACCCACAGTGCAATGGGCTTGTTGAGAGATTCAACAAGACCCTCAAAGGGATGATAAAAGGGTTACCTGAGAAGCTTAGGCGAAGATGGGACATCCTTTTACCCTGCCTCCTGTTTGCTTACAGAGAGGTCCCACAGAAGGGGGTTGGTTACAGCCCTTTTGAGCTTCTGTTTGGGCATCCTGTAAGAGGACCCCTATGTCTGGTGATGGAAGGATGGGAGTTACCTCTCAAAAAGCCTAAACTTGACATAGTGGACCATGTACTTGGTCTCCGCTCCAGGATGGCAGAGTACATGGAGAAGGCATCCAAAAACCTTGAGGCCAGCCAAGAACTTCAAAAAGCTTGGCATGACCAAAAGGCTGTCCTAACTGTGTATCATGCAGGACAGAAGGTGTGGGTGTTGGAGCCAGTGGCCCCAGCAGCTCTCCAAGACAAATGGTCTGGACCCCATACCATCATTGAGCAAAAGGGAGAGGTCACCTACTTGGTGGACATGGGAACTCCCAGGAGCCCCCACAGGGTGCTTCATGTAAACAGGCTCAAAGCATTTGTCAGCAGGGAGGACATGGGCTTGCTCATGGCCACAGATGAGGGGCAGGAGGAAGAGAGTGACCCTCTCCCAGACCTGCTCACTCAGAACCCTGATGATGGGTCAGTAGATGGTGTAGTCTTTTCTGACAGCCTCTCTGAGCATCAACAAGAGGATTGTAAACAGGTTCTTCAATCCTTCAGACAAATGTTTTTACTGACCCCCAGTCAGACAAACTGGTGCACCCATGAGGTGGACACTGGTGACAGTCTGCCTGTCAAGAGTAAAATCTACAGGCAACCTTACACCGTCAGGGACTGCATTAAGAAAGAAGTTCAAAAGATGTTGGAATTGGGAGTCATTGAACCCTCAGAGAGCCCTTAGGCTAGTCCTGTAGTTCTAGTGCCTAAACCTCACACCCAGGATGGTAAGAGAGAGATGAGGTTTTGTGTAGACTACAGGGGTCTCAATGCTGCCACTAAGACAGATGCCCATCCAATACCTAGGGCAGATGAACTGATAGACAAGTTGGCTTCTGCAACTTTCTTAAGTACATTTGACCTAATTGTATATGTAGATTCTTTTTTTAATCTGTTTTATTCCTGGCTTCTTTTACTGTACCTATGAATTTTATGTGAAGCTTTTATGATAATCTTTTTATCGAAATAAAGCCTTTTTGACTTGACTTGACATTTGACCTAACAGCTGGTTATTGGCAGATCAGGTTAGCTGAGGATGCCAAAGCCAAGACAGCATTTTCTACCCCAGGAGGTCATTACCAATTTGTGGTGATGCCCTTTGGTTTGAAAAATTCACCTGCCACTTTTCAAAGGTTGGTGAACCAAGTTCTCACTGGGTTGGATGACTTTTGTGCAGCATATCTAGATGATATTGCTGTCTTTAGCTCCACCTGGGAGGATCACCTGATCCACCTGAGGAAAGTTTTGGAGGCCCTGCAAAAGGCAGGCCTCACTATCAAGGCTACTAAGTGCCAGATAGGGCAGAGTCAGGTTGTGTACCTGGGCCACCTTGTGGGTGGAGGCCAGGTTCAACCATTGGAGAGCAAGATACAGGCCATAAAGGACTGGGCTCCTCCAACCACCCAGACACAGGTCAGAGCTTTCTTGGGCCTGTCTGGTTACTATAGGAAGTTTTTCAAAAATTATGGGTCCATTGTGACACCACTTAATGACTTGACAAGCAAGAAAATGCCAAAGAAAGTTCAGTGGACAGTTAGCTGTCAGAAGGCATTCGATGACCTAAAGCAGGCCATGTGTACTGCACCTATTCTCAAGAGTCCTGACTACTCCAAAACCTTCATTGTCCAAACAGATGCATCTGAGTTGGGTGTGGGAGCTGTTCTATCTCAACTGAATATTGATGGTCATGACCAGCCCATTGCTTTTATAAGCAGAAGGCTGACCCCTAGAGAGAAACGTTGGTCAGCTATTGAGAGGGAGGCCTTTGCTGTGGTTTGGGCCCTGAAGAAGTTGAGGCCATACTTGTTTGGAACTCACTTCAAGATTCAGACCGACCGACCATAAGCCCCTCTTATGGCTAAATCAAATGAAGGGTGAAAACCCCAAACTTCTTAGGTGGTCCATTTCCCTACAGGGGATGGACTTTACAGTGGAGCACAGACCAGGGACTGACCATGGCAATGCAGATGGTCTCTCCAGGTATTTCCACTTAGAACAGGAAGACTCACCTGGTCAAGGTTAGTTTAATGTCCCTAAGTTTGGGGGGGGGGGTTATGTAGGAGAGTGGGGTCTGCAATCCTATGGTCACCCCAGATTTTTGCTTTTTGCTTCACTGGTTTACGACTTTCCCTGGCTGTGGGCCTGCTAATCAGACCCACAGCCTAGCTGTTCTCTCTCTAAATTGACAACCATGTACTTTAGGTGCATTTACCAATTGGTACTGGGCCACCTTATCAGTCCCTGTACAAGTGTACCTTAGGTATCCAGGGCACAGGTGTACCCAGGGCCTACCAGGGGCTGAAGCATGTATTATGCCACCCCTGGCTGGCCATCTAAAACTGACACAACTGGCTGCACGACAGCTGGGGCAAGGTGGTGTAATCACCCTTTGCTGTAGATATAGTATACCTATATCTAACCCTAAAATGGACACATATCCTCCTATCAGTCACTCCTATGGCAGGCCTTAACAATCCTGAAGGCAGAGTGCTTGGAATTATGTGAGATGGTGCTCTGGCATGAGCTGAGCCCGTCTGCAGCTTGCGGAACCAAGTCCTAATAGCTGTTCCATGATAACGCTATACCATATACTCTTAAGTGCATTATCAACCTCGCGGTTAAATGCTAACTCTGGTATAGCATTATCAAAACATGTCGAGTAAGGTGTCATACGAATTGGAATACTACCCCCTCGCCAATTCTGGCGACGGGGGTAGCATTCCTCCTTTCTAGAGGGGCACGACATGTATGTAACTGTGAACCCCGGTTAAAGTTAACTCGAGCCTTGGCATCACAAAATGGATGCTGCCACCACAGACACAAGTCTGACCTCCTGCTGCTGGGAGTCCTTCCAGCGAGGGCGGCGTGGACAAAGGGTTTCCTGCCTTGGGAGGTGCTAGCACCACCCCAGACAGGATTTTGTGTATTGGGAAGGGTAGGCTTGAAAGGAATGAGACATGCCTGGGCACACAAGGTGCCCTGTGCATACACCGGTTCAAACCAGTTGCTGGGGCACTCCAGCCCCAGCTCTGGCGGGAAAACGGACAAAGGATAGGGGGTGTAACCACCCCCCTTCCTGGTCCCACCCAGGGGAGGGACCTAGTCAGTAGTGCAGCCCCCTTTAGCAGGATAAAGGTAGGAGCTGGTCCCATTCCAAAGCAGATTATCCTGAACAACTTTGTAAGAAGAAACTGTGGACTTCAACGTTCTGCTCCACAGAAGACTGAAGAATCTCCCTTGTGGGCAAGGAGTGTCCACCCTGCATCCGCAGGCACCATCAAGCGTCCAGCGGCTTCCCTTTGTCGTCTTCCTTCCAGGATCCAGACTTCAGAGTCCGACGAGACCCGGATTTCCAGACCTCTCCGACCTCAACTCACATCTGCAGCAAAGCTGAGACCCATGGGTGCGACGAGACACGTGGGACCGGCCATCTCGGAAGAAACTGCACTTTGCTTCCAGCACAACTCCCGAGGTAAACTCGACCAAGTGCTTTGGGGATTGAGAAGCCCCAGCCCCGAGCAACCCCTACACCGAAGATCAGCCCTCCAGCATCCACGAGATCTGCGTGGGGCCCTTCTGCTTGTTTGCTGCTCGACACGTTGTCTGGTCACTTGCCGGCTGGCTAGTGGCCTCCTAGACGACGAACCTTTGAATCTTTGCTGCTGGTCTGGTTGCTCCAGACTGGCCCTTGCTCCCTTCCAAAAGAGGGGCACCCCGGACTCTCCTAGCCCGCACCAGACGCTTTCTCCACTCACCGCGTGGGTTGCCTTTGCCAAGGCCTGTTGACGCCGATTCCGGATCCAACACCGCCGCCGACAGCCAGAGCCTGCGTGGGACAGCTTGTGCCTCCATCCTGGTCATCGAAGACACCTCCTGGTCCACGTGGCTGCAGAGTCAAGCGTCCACTCTTCACCTGATCGCGACGACGACATCTGGTTCCTTCCTGGTTCCACTCCAGTCACTGGCTAGTGACTGTGAACATTGTCCCCTCTGCTTTCAGGTCTCCTTCTTCACCGATCCACCCGTGGATCGCACCGGACATCTTCCTCCTGGTCGCCTGCAGCATCTTTTCTTTCAGGCTCCATTGACTTCAACGCGAGAACCCGACGCACTTTGACACCTATGCACCCGCAGCCCGTGGGTGAGGTAACGAGAGCATTTCGGTGCTCAAGGGTAGTTTAACTGTCCTAGTGTCCAGTTCCACCGTCGTTTTAGTCCTACCTAATCAGGATTGTCCGTACTTACCTTTTACTTGAACTGTACTGTCCATAGATGTTGTTACGCATCCCGCGTGTGGGTTCACACTCTGCACACGCGTCCCGTGGGCCTCCTATTACTTACCTAAGGTGAAGATAGCGTAGTCCTAGCGAACCTCCAGCCTCTGGACAGCTCCATTCTTACTATTGACTTTCACATTCCACTTACTTAGTATATGGTTTGGTTTGTCGTGCCTCTAAGGCACCTGTGTAAATTTGTGCAACTTGTCGTATTTTTCCTAAGAGGTGGTCATCGTCTATAAAGCCCTCAATGGTCCGTGCCCTCCCTATCTAGCCAAAAGATTCACTCCCTACCTCCCGACCCGTCAGTTGCGATCTACCTCCAGAAAGCAGGTGGTCGTCCCCAGATTCAGAAGAGTCCGCCTGGGTGGACAATCTCTAACGGTAAAAGGAGCTCAAATGTGGAACGCCTTGCCAGATGCTCTCAGACACGCTCCCAATCTGACCATTTTTAAAAAACTGCTTAAAACTCACCTCTTTCAAGTTCATGAATAGCAGACTCCTTTTCCACTCTGATCCGGTTTCTTCCCCGCGCCAGGACAGTCTTGACTATCGGAGCGCGTTATAAAACCGTATTCAACATAACATAACATGTCCTTAGGCCCTCTGACCTCATAAAGAGTTCAGAGGTGTTTGTTATTAATAAATATACTGTTTATTTTCATAACAACCTGTGTGGTGTCCTTTCATCTGGTATTCAAGGGGTTATATTGTGGTAAAACAGCTGGCTTCACATGCCAAAAGAGTGTAGCCTAAGACTGCTTTGTCCATGCTACCATTAGGATAGCTGGTCTATAAGGTTGACTTACAACCAATCACCATAAGGGTTGTTTGGACTGATACAAGGTGATCACTAGAACTAGTGAGCATCATATATCAGGCCAACTTCTCACAACGATGACACATGAGACCAGATGATGAACTGGGCCTCACAGGCAGACATATTGAAAATGAATCAACGGGAATGGAAGAAGTTGGCCAATGGCTCCAGAATGATATTTATACATGAGGGGAAATAATGGACGCTTGGGAGATCCCACATTGTAGAGAATTCCATTCTGAAGAGTTTGATGGCAGGATGTGTATTTGGATTTGTATTTGTAATTACATTTATAAGGCGCTCAGCTACCCACATGGGGTCTCCCGGCGCCACTTAAGGTAGCACTAAGGTGCATCCGACAATTATCATTGAGGGAAGAGCCAGGTTTTAAGGTCTCTAACAGATTGAGGATTATTTGTAAGGAAATATTAAATTTAGTCCAAGACTGAGCTCGTCAGACCTTCTGATACAAGACAATAAAGCCTAATGGTCTGGTCATAAAGCTGAGCTCTGCTCACAAGTTTTAAAGAATCAATGGGCCAACACCATCTCAACCCATCATCACTCTGACATCATTTAAGGTTATGAACAGTATTGAATTAGAATCATGACCAGCCAGCTTGGAGGATTCGCATCCATTTATATGATAAGTAGGGAATAGGCTTCCTAAATCTGCTCATGTGCAGTACTCTCTTCCAGTTAAGAATTGATCAAAAGAGCAGATTGAAAAGCCGTCTTAACTTTTTTCAAGATCAAAAGGAGCCAAGCGTCGGAAGGGAACTATATTTCAAATGTATGGAATTCATTGAAGACAAATCTATTGTGAAGGGAAAAAATGAAAGCAGTTTCTATTGATAAAAAAGGCAACTATGATAGCACAGTAGCCACCACTGGAGGTAAAAGATCTGTGTGGCAAAGGAAATCAAGAAATAGCAGAATTTTCTCTTTAAAACAAAGACTAAGTGAATCATACAGGCTGCAAAAGGGAATAATGCGCCAATGGTTCAATCAAAGTAGTAAGAGTGTAAAAGGCAGCTCTTTAAGTATAACTGGACTCCAAGATTTTGAATGAATAAAAATGGACATAATTCTTATAGGTTTGAAGTGCCTTCTTGAGGAGTTGTTTGGCATTAAAATCATACTTGCAACACCCTGTGTGTTCTTCTTGACATACTTTCATCTATCACAGCAACGAGAGCAGTACATAAAGAGGCTGCTTTTCTACACATATGCTTTTTATTTGCACAAATTGCTACATCATATTATTAATCTAGGATTCACAGTTGCTCCACCATGTTATTAATCTAGGTACACAAGGATACATATAGATATTTATAATAAGTGTCTGAAATTGGGAAATCAATGAGTTGAGTTGATCGAGTTAGAAATGGCAGGACAAATGTGTAAAATGTTTTTTTCTTAATTTGATCAGTAATAATCTTGCCTTAGCAGTCAGATGTGTAGGCTGAGGGCAGGGAAGAGTTCTCAGAATCCTTTTTAGGCCTGGCCCAGTGTCGTTTAGCTTTCTTACCGAGTTCATATCATTGCATTAAAACATACAACGGTTCACTGGGATGCAAAACAAATTCAATTTTCATTCACTTTTAATTGGCCCTTGATAGAAGAAAATGTCTTTGGAGTTTCACTGTAGTAAAATGTTTCTCTTGCATTGCTGCATAATGTTAAAATTATGTACAGCCAGGCTGGTGTGTCGTGAACTTCTGTAAGTACATACAGCAGGAAATACAGTACTGCCTGACTAAAAGATGGCTGCAGCGTAAGGTGAACTATACCTTGTGACACTTCTGAGTTACACATTAGAAGTGCCTCTTTATTTTAAAAGTACATAGCTGCCAAGGTTTCATATTGCTATGCGTGACATTTTCATAATTTGAGTGTACTTAAGAGTTACATTCATTCACTAAGAGTGACACTTTCTTGCGAGCAAAATCAAGCAACGAAGGCGAGGAAAACATATAAGTATCATAAATTACACCCATTTGAGTAGCAAGAAACTCTAAGCTAAGTAGATCTGAAAACTGCTGCTAAGTATCAGAAATGGAAGGGCACTGACCTAGTTCCCTTGTAACCTGATCACACTGTTAAACAAATGTGTAACCATGTAATTAAATAAGTTTTACAGAGGCAGTATTTTATTAAAGCTCTATGCACATATGCAGACACACACACACAGTTAAATAGATAAGATAATACTACTGGATGCAACAGATCAAACAGCATTTGAGAGGGCCCAGCACAGATTTCAGCTGCCTGCTAACCATCATTTACTCAGAGTCATTGTCAGCTGAGTCGCAGACTCGGAGCACTGCCCAGGCCGCTGCAGCACAGGCAAGCCTCAGTAGTGAGGCTGAGGTAAGGGTGGGCGTAGTTCGCGAAGTAGCGCTACGCGAAGCTACGCAAAGTGCACTTCGCACTACGCGAACTTCACGTAGCACTACGCGAGCTGCGTAGTAGCATGCTCGCACTGTGCAAGATGCGTTTTCAATGATTGCACAGTGCGGACAAGCATCCGGCACTGTGCAAGCATTGAAAACGGCATCTTGCACAGTGCGAGCTGTAGTTTTCTGCTGCTCGAGGAGATTATTACTCGAGCGGCAGCTTTCTCAACGCGAACAGGTAGTTTCTCATTGAGAGCGGTCGCGAGCATGCGCAACCACTCACAATGAGAAACCTGACCTCCTGGCGTTGAGAATCTCGCCGGGATGTCATTTTGCTTGCTCGCGTTCGCGAACATGACGTTCAGGACCGCGAACAAGCAAAAAATGAGCGCTGCACTACGCTACGCTGCACTACGCATGTTCGCACTGTGCTACGTGCCGCTCGCGTAGTGCGAAGTTGCAAAAACTTCGCAAACTCCGCGAGCGGAGCGTAGTGCTTCGCCCAGGGTTAGGCTGAGGCTGTAATAATAATTTCAAAAATCTTTAACTAGCTCTAAAGAATTAAAGTCAATTCATTTACCGAATAAACTGACTCACAGTCTGTCAGCTGAGCAGTCCGCTCTGGAGGGCGCTGCTGCCCAGCCCCACAGCGGCACTAACCGTCCGCAGCCTGAAAGCAGCCAATCACAGAGCTAGCCTACAGGGTCTTCTGACCCAGTGACGCTATTAAATTGAATGTAAAAGTTGCTGGACCTCATCCCCATAAGTTAGTGCGATTCCGCATTATCATATTATAATAAATTCCAAGACTCAATCATGCAAATAACTGGCTAGCTGAGCTCAGTCTCAGAGCAGCTGTGTGAGTGGAGCGCAGCCCCAAGCCCGGCGCCCGCTGATGCTGAACTGAACTGTTTGCAGACTGTGACTGAGTTGTACACTTACCGGCTCAGAACGATGACACGCTCTGCCTCTAAAAGTGAATTAAATATAAATTAGGAGATAGATACCTGAGTGAGGGACTGTAGTATGAGAGCGCAACTTGCTTGCCATTCATGAGGCTACACTGCAGTGCAAGCTGCTGAGACATTACTACTCCGGCAGGGGCCGTGGTCCCGGGTCAGCCGGGTCGGGTCGCAGGTTCTGAGACCAATACATTATGCCTCATGGTGCGAGCCTCCCGAGCTGTGCTGCCAAACTTTAATGGTCTCATCTGCGGCCCGCTCAAGTGTCCTTGTTGTCTTGGCAGTAGCCATTGGGCAAATTATTGCAGACTCTCGTGCGGTCACATGAATCTGAATACCGCTGTGTCAGATTAATGTTGAATGTAGATTGTAGCCAGAGCCGGATGACCCAACCCCCTAGCCTGCCGCAAGAGAGCATATGCGCGCTGCCAGCTTTTACTCAGTCAGTGCTAATTAGCATGAGGTGCTATAAATGCGTGACTTTGCATTTTAGTGCGGTGATGTGGACCACCACACTGAAATGCGTTAGTCTAACACCTGATGCGTGGTGTTTGGCAGAGCTGAAAGTGGTTCCAATAGAGTTACTTCTTAGGAATCAGCACTCGGAAGCTACCTAACCATAGTAAGTCCAGACAGGTGTAACAAAGGGCCCTGAAGCCCCTGCAATGCTGGGCAGGCCCAGGTACTACAGGGCCTCCCTCAATCACCCAGTGGTTAGTGTGTGCCCATCAGGTTTTACAAGTTGTCCTACGGTGGCAGTCCAGACAGCAATAAAGTGGGAGATCTCCATCAAGGCTGAGTCTTATTGAAGAATAATTTAATCAGCTATCATCAGAATTGATTAGTATGTTTGTGGGTGACTTCCTGTGATATTGGGTGGTCAGTGGTGGCTTTTTTGGCTTATAAATAGAGACATTAACCAAGGCCTGGACTCAAACCTAGGTCCTCAGTTCCAAAGTTAGCAGATCTGGGTCTTAAGCCATGTCCCTCTGTCTGTGTCAGGCCTATAAATATTTGTGCATGTCAGTTTCACCAATATCAGCAGTCTCCAACAAGTATGCCAATCACCATACACCTTCCAGTAAGCTGCATCGTGATTGGTGAATATACTTCCCTCAATCCTTGAGACATATGTTGTTAGTCACACTGCATTTGTGCACACACTCTGGGGCTTGCCATGGAGTGAACTTGCACCTGTTCTTCATGAAAGCACCCTCACTGGCGGAAATCAGAGTTGAAAAAATGCCACCTGCCACATATCAGCCTTGGGTCCTGGCAAAAACCTTGCACTTCGTGCACAGGAGCGCCTTATCTGAGCATTGCACTGACCCAAAAATCAGGAGGACCCTGGGCTGTCAAAAGGTAAGCTGTGAAAACAAATGTAAGAAGGTGTAAAAGAGTTGATGAGTGCGATCAGATATGTCGCTAAAAGCTAAAATCAATTTTGCAAAGTGGGTAAAACGATGTGAGTTTTGTACAGAGTATAGGGAAGGGGCACTTATGCTTCTGTTGATATTGCAAAAAGTAGACCATACTCATGTAGTTAAGTTCAAAGGGTGTCCTGCCATTGATAAAGCTTATGTGATATGTAAGAAAGTTAGTATGCTAACCAAAGACACTGCGGAAGGGCTCATGTTTTAAATTCTGACATACTGTGAAAAGTAACTGAGGGAAGTCACAAGAAAAGGAGTTTCCCACCAGGAATTATCAACATGGATATGGAGGACGTTTCTCTCATGATCGACTTGGTGTACTGTTCTTGGTTGATGATTGTTGAATCTGTGAAAGCACAAGAAACTGCATAACACTGATATACAACCAGGTGGTTACACTGGTGACATATTGATTTAGTTGGATAATTCTGAGTGGATATGGATTTCCGTGGCGGGGCACTCTAGAGAGAATATATATGTATATGTGGCATTTTAGAAAAGGGGAAGAAATGCTTGTGTGGGCTCACCAAGACGAGATGGGCATTAAGCTGGATCCAGGGCTGACCCCCCAATTTAAATCGCTGATGAAGGCAAAGTGTTGCCCGGAACCAGACCTTGGAAGGAGCCAAACAAGGACTTGCAGGAACTAAAGAATGTTTCAAGATGAATTTAACGAGGAGCTTGGAGAATGTAAGTCATTTAAGCATCATAATGTTTTGAAAGAGAATTGTGTGCCTACCATACAGAGGTTGAGAGGCATCCCCTCATTGATAGAGTTTGAACAATTTGTGTGATGAGAAGATGATTGAGCTCAGAGAGTCATCTTTATGGGTTCCCTGATGATCATTTCATGAAAGATTTCCAAGGAGCAGAGGTAATACGTAGACCTCCATAGTTTAAATGAGTCTCTTTAGGTTCCTTTCCAGCAATTGCCCAATTTAAATGAAACGATGTTGCCTTTGGCTGGTGCAAAGATCTTTTCCACTCTCGTTCTGGCAAGTGCATATCATATGATCAAAGCACCATACTGCATTTGTTCCACCTGAGGGAATGTATCCGTACTGCAGAATGGTCTTTGGGTTGCCACAGTGTTTCAACATCTGATGAAGGAGACACAGGATGCACCAACGAAATACTAGCTCATGGGACTGATCAAAAGGAACATGGTTCTAGTCTTTACAAAATCTATTTATTGTGGGGGAAATGGGATTGACTCTGAAGGTTTTCAAATGCAACTTTAGCAAGCAAAGAAGTCAAGTATCTTGGACTTTGCATAAGCAGTAAGGGAATTACAACCAATACATTTCATGTCTACGTTAATTAGAAAATCTCAGCAAAAGAACATCTAGTATTATTCTTAGGCTTGTCAGAATTGTATGCTACATTTGTGAACGCGCATGCAGGCAAAGTCAAAGGAGGGAAGTAAAGGTGGGCATCCTGAGAAAACAGCACTCTCCAATACCCAGGGACAATGGCATTAACATCAGGGGAAGGCAGGCTCTACACTGAAGAGACAATGATCAAGCAACTTGTGCTGTCTTTGCTCAGTGGCATAACTCTCAAAATAAACAAAAGAAACCAGTTACTGGTTTAGCGGGCATGTTAAAGGCTTCCTTTCTGTGCTCTATTGATTCACTTTTAAGATGTGGAAGGAAGATACTCACCATATCTGAGCTTTTCCTGCTCAGACAAAAAACACGCAATAGAGGCACGCTAAGAAAAGTAGTTAGCAACTACAAACAAAACACTTTCTTGACTGCCTTATGAGTATTCAGCTATTGCAAAGTGCAGGATCCTCTCCAGCATGGCTTCTAGTTCTTCTTATGGGAGGTGGTAATCTCAAGGAAACTTAAAACGGTCCTCTGGGTTTTACCTTTCCCACAGTAGGAAGAACAGGATTTGCAGGAATGGAAATTAGTCATCTAACACTTTTGTACAAATGCATACACTAATTTTGTTTAGAACCACAAGTAGAGAAATAATATAATCATATATTAATACTTTATATTAATATTTTAGCTTCAAATATGTGGCTACCTAACTACATCAATGGTACAATATGCAATTTGAGTACACCCAATATGCCAGAAAATTAGATAAAGTCTGGCCTTCAAGTTTCTTTACAGAATGGACTCCTAAGTCCATTCTGGAAAGCATTAGCACTCGTACTTGTCCAATTTCAGAATACCAGCATATGATTTATCTGTTTGCTTTCAACTTCCCTTCAGCACCTGATTCTGATTGGTTCTCAAGTTTGGCCAAAGTTGTGCTTTTCTGGTATGAGTAACACTTCGGTCAGGTCAGATCAGGTCCAGTTTAGCACTGGCAGTTGTTCTGCCTTAATGGAGGAAAGTTATTTATTTTGACCACCGACCATATATTTTCAATCCATATCCATTTCCCAGTGATTCCGGCTATTCTCATTCCAAGTTAGGTGATCTGTATTAAAATTTGCTGTCTCTATAGTTTTCTTGTGTCCAGAGAGTAATACAGCCATATGGCTATATTTATTTAATATCTCCATGTCATATAACTTGGATATTTTACTTTACATGTATTAAAAACTTTGTGTGCTAGGGAGCAGTGTTTGGGACCATCATCACCATTGCCAGTATTATAGAAGAGGATGCCACAAAGCTAGAGTTCAAGCCAAGAATGTCCACTACATAACTCATATGTTTTTGATTTAGGTACGTTTTTATGAGATTATTCTCTAAGCGCATTAACTAACCCAATTTAGTTGCAACATAGCTAGCAACTAGAAAGGATATGGCGCAACAGCAAGGAGCCCACGGACCAGATCACTTTCAAGACATTACTAACCCACTACCTCCAACTCCTTAAAGGGACTAGAAGGAATGCCCTAGCTGACCATATCAAAGCCAGCTCCAACCAAAGTAAATAATTCTTCAGAATCTGCAAGGAGTTCTCCATTTCCTCAGCAACTGAAAACATCATCACCCTCTCCCAAGAACTCTGTGACACCCTGGCGGACTTCTTTCACAACAAGATATCCACCATCTACAAACACTTTAAGCCCCAACCCCCTGCTGCCAACACCCTCAGCAGTCTCTTTTCACAGTCGCAATCAACAACAACCAGATCACCGCTTGGGACCAGCTCACCATGCAGAACTCCACAGACATCATGCACTCTGTCCAATTAGGAGCACCCACAGACCCCTGCCCCCACCACATGTTCAACCTCGACAACAGAACCATCAGTAACAAGCTCACAGACTTCTTCAACACATCCATCACCTCGGCCGCCATACAAGATGAGTGGAAACACGCTGAATTCAAGCCCCTCCTCAAGATATCGTCTGCCAACCCCAAAGAGCTCAAAAACTACCAACCCTTTTCCCTGCTCCTGTTTTCCGTGAAAGTCCTCAAAAACGTAATCAACCACCAACTCACGGAATATCTCAAGAACCATGATCTCCTGGATACATCCCAATCTACATTCTGTGAAAACCGCAGCATATAAACCGCCCTATACGCAACCACAGATGGCATCGGAACCCTCCTATACTGGGGAGATGAGGTTGCCCTGATCCTCCTCGACCTCTCAGCTGCTTTCAAGACTGTGTCTTAACAACACACCCTAATCAAGGGGCTTCATCAGATTGGAATCCAAGAGGATACCCTCAAAGGGATTGCAACCTTCCTCACCAGACAAACACAAAGATTCCACCTTCCACCGTTCACTTCAGAGCAGAAGAACACAATCTGTGGCGTCCCGCAAAGCTGATCCCTCAGCCCTACCCTGTTCAAGCATCATCAGAAACCATGAACTGAACATCATCTCCTACAATGACGACACTCAGCTCATCCTCTCTCTATCTGAGAACCAATCTACCACAAGGTTCAACTTCTACCCATGAATAACCAGCGTCTCCGACTGGATGCAAAACCACTGCTTCAAGTTCAACACAGATGAAACAGAGGTACTGATCTTCAGGGACAACTCCTCCTTGTGGAATAACTTCTGGTGGACTGCTGAGGTGGGACGCTCTCCCACCCCCATGGACCACGTCCAGAACCTCTGCATCATCTTGACAGCAAGCTCACCATGAAGAACCAGATCAACACAGTCTCCTCTGTCCGCATCCTCATGCTGTGCAAGCCCCAAAAGATCTTGAGATGGCTCCCAGTCTCCATCAGGTGCACCGTCAGTCAAGCCTTGGTCACCAGCCACTTGGACTATGGCAACGCACTCTATGCAGGAATTACCACACACTTTCTGAAGGGACTGCATACCATTCAGAACTAAGCAGCCAGACTCATCCTCAACCTCCTCAGATGAACCCACATCAACCCTTACTTGAAGAAACTGGACTATCTCCCAGTCCACAAGAGATGCCAATTCAAGATGCTGAACCAAACCTACAAAGCCCTGCACAGCGAAGGACCAGTTTACATCAACCACCTCCTGAGCTTCCACCAACCCTCAAGACTCCTTCGCTCAGCCTTCCTGTCTCTCTCACATACCCCATGCATCCGCCAAAGATTGGAGGATACTCCTTCTCCTACCTCATAGCTAAGTCCTGGAGTGGCTTCCTTCTCCATCTCTGGACCTCACCCTCACTTCACGAATTCCGAAAGGGACACAAAACATGGCTATTCAACTGATGCCAACTGAGCAACTTCGATCAGCACCCGGATACCCTTGTGGATGATTAGCTGCACTTTAAAAATCCTGATTGATTGATATATGAAACTAATGAGCTATTGGAGATCTTCCATTAGGTGACTGAACCAGAATTATCCTATAATGCACTAGGTACCTCAGCATAACTATGAAATGATCTGTTATGTTTTTTATTGAAACAAATTGAGAACATTTGATTGACATAAAACAAAACACAGTGGGCCCAATTCACAAGAGTAAGATTATCAACGTAACATCACGCATTTTTAACATTATGTTTCCAGCTTTAAATCCTATTCTAAACATTCCCCATTAACAGACTTGCCGTCATATGCATAACAAGATTTGCAAAGCCAATAGGTCAAGCATAGAACTGAAAGTGCCTGAATGCTTCCACACAATCACTTATCCATACACTTAGTCTTCCGTTTGTTCATCCATCTGTTCATCGACCCATTTCTTATTCTAGAATTCATTCACATGCTCATCCACTATATAACACACAAAGATCCCAGTAAATGAAGAGGCTTTTTCAATTATCCATGCCTGTAGACTTTGTTGCTTGAGTAGCAAAAAATGTGGTCAGTAAAATCTTTGGAATTAAGATCACTAGAAGCACCATTCCACTTAGTATGTTTTGTTTTTTGTTCTGATTAGGGCCTAAAACAAAATTATCAATAGTACCCCCAGTAGACATTAAAGTGTGACTCCCATCGACAGACCCCGACTGTCACAATTTCAAGGATAGTGACATAGAGCCTAATTTAAAGTTGGGTAGAGAGGGTACTCGATTGCAACAACGAAAGAGTACACTATCCGCCAAATTGAAGTTCCCTCTGCCTCATTTACAGTCGGGCAGAATTTAAGTATGGCAGCGACGGACAATACTCCGTCTCCGGCATACTCCCATGTCTATCCAATGGAGTAAGGTTAGGCCTTTTGTCTGTCTGCCCTATTTTGGGTGATCGGACACGAGGCAGTAAGAAAAAGTAAAAAATTTCGATGACCCTCACACCATGGTAGAATACTCCAATTTGTCGAGGGCATCATTGCAAATGTGATGGAGCATGCTTACTGCCAACATGATGGTGTGCCTGCCAAATTTAAAAGAGGATGGATCAGAGTTTGACCACGGCGGAGGCTACTCCATCTCTGCCACGGTCAAACTTCTCTGATGGCTGGATAGATTAAGGGTCATTAGAGAACTGTCTATATGTCTATCCGCCCAATTAGGACGGGCGAACATATAGCAGTTTTTTACAGCCCATCACCACCAGGCAAACCCTGGCAGTAAGGGCCAGTAAATAATAAAAAAAATGCCCCCCTTGTAATGGAAGATGGCATTGCCTCTTTTATTTTCAAATACAAAATCTCACTTTAGGTTTTTGTATTTGAAAATTAAAAAACTTCAGGAACTTTGCCTAATGGCTCTGTCATGGAACACACCAGTGGAAGGTGGAAGCTGAAAAGCATTGGCTTCCTGTTATTTTATGGAGCTTGCTAATTAATAAAAGAAATTCACAAGCCTGCTGTGCCTGATCTTTGAAGTACTTAATTCAACACACTGGTGCGCTTGTTTCTGGTGGCAAAAAGCACCTGAACGAGTGATATATATATATCCTTATTAGGTGATGCCCCTGTAAACAAGCCAAAATATATGGCCATTGGATGGACTACTTCAACCTTTCTGACTACCAGTGATGGAGTTGGACAAACTTGTTTGCAGAAGGTCTGAAGAAATGTGCATTTGTTTTTGTAAACTTGTGGTGAGTGACATGCTGCTTGTTCTCCAGTTCCCATCTGTTGAGACTGCATATGTACATACTGTTTAACTTCGATGCCTTAATTCCATACCTATAATGAAAATTAGAACATTGGAATGTTGAGAGCTCCATTGAAAACAATGGAGTGCTCCGGGCTTATAATGGCTGGTATAAGCCTGGAGCTCCAACATTCCAATGTTTCTTTGTTCACAGCTCTGGCTGTGAACAAAGGCTACAAGGAGCCGGAGGGGATTCCAATCCCATAAGGCGTTGTTCTTTTTTGTTAGAACATTCTGACTCTAGTGGCAGAATGTTCTAATAGCATTATAGCCCTTCGTAGCTGGGCTATACCGGCTATTAAAGTCCCTCTCCCTTGTTAAAGGCCCTCGCCTTCGGCTCGGGGCCTTTAACGCTGGAGAGGGCCTTTAATAGCCGGTAAAGCCCTCTAAAGCAGGCTATAAGGCTATATGAATGTTTTTCTGAAATGCCAATAAAGTTTCTAGAAAAAAGTAATGTTTTCTTTTCTTTGCTATTTGCCAGGATACACAGGAGAGTGTAATCTATCATCCTGCCCCACAGGGGAAGAGAAAATACATCCTCCTTGGAAGGGATCCCAACTATTAAACTGTGCTTAGAAAAGAGCTTACATTTTGGAGATTCACTATTTCATGACTGCCATCTAATCTTCTGACCTTTGGCTTCAGTTCTTATCAGGAACTGCAGCACAATCAGCAATCAGCCATCCCTGAGTGACGAACAGTGGTCTGGTGAGGCCAAGGCGGACCATAGAGGGACTGCTGCTAACGCGCCCCGATTGTTCCGGGATGTACAGGCAGCCACAAGATGGGAAGGGGAGTGTAGGGAATGTTAGTAGAACCAGAGAACTGGCGAACCAGGCCAGATAGTTGGCAGGCATACACACACCGCCCTTCCCTTTCGGCAGGTACTGTATCTTGGCATGGAACAATCCAGGCACAGGATTGGTCTGCGTCCTATTGAAGGAGTCAATACTTGGAGAAGGATGCAACACCCACCCAGGAGCTTCACACGCATTGGCTGTGGCCATTGGTCAATTACTGACTTCGAGTGTTGTTGATGGCGGGATTCCACGGCGAGCAGTGGCAGAGGTCTCGGGCGTTGGTGACTGTTTAAGGTGAGTGCAGTTAGATTGGGGGGATTCTCCTTTCCAGCACAGCATACCTTGGGAAAAGGATAGCTTATGTCCAACCACAATCCTTTTCCTTGACCCCACTCAAATAGACACTGCGATGGAGGGCAGTGAATTTTCTCTGTATGCTCCTTGCCCATGGTTAGGCAGTTTATTTAGGCATGTCAAGGGCCTTCAGCCGAGCAAGAGCTAGCTACCAGATATAATGCCCTGGTCTTTATTTGGGCCGGGGCTTCTGGCTAGATCCTCTGGCCCCAAACAAAACTGAACTGATAAGGGCAACCAAGGCCATGGTCTGGTTGATAATTAGAGTGGCAGGGGTAGATGGCTGAATCCATAAGTTAATCCAATCAGAATGTGTTTCTGAGGTAACACAAGAGAAAGTCAACAAGAAAAAACACTACTTCTCTATGAGTTATTCTTTATAGACATGGGCTGGAGCTAATCACTCACGGGCTCATCAACCTAAGGGCTACAAAGAGAGCTAGGGTCACCTTTCTGGGGTAGGTAGTGACATGTCTTTCTCAACATTGCGGGCACTCTCGAACTAGTGGATACTGTTAGGAGGAGAGGCCTAATGACTAAAGGGGGAGCTGCCAATGGTCAGACAACCACCAGCAGAGTGACAGCACTGCTATAAGGCATCAATAACTAATAAGGATGGCGGTAGGCCATCACAAGGGAAACGTTGGCAAAACAATAACCCTTCGGATCCCTGATGGCTGGGACACTGAGGTGCAACAGAGAGAGCCAGAGGATATGGTTGCAAAGTAGACATGGCATATGCATCCCAGGCACAGCCGGAAAGGGCCTCGGATGTCACACATCGGTAGCAAGGGAGGCCAAGAAGCATCTCGAGCGGCCTTCTTACCTAGCAAACAGACAGGAACCGTTTTCATGATGGTGCTGCCCAAGAGATGATTTGCTGTGTTGCTAAGATGGCTTAAGACTGGGATCACTGATTTATGACTGTATGATTGATTTATGCCTGCTGTTCCTGTATGACTTATGGGCATATCAATGACAGATTACTGATGTGATGATTTATCACCATCTTATGATTTCTGACTTAACGTTAATAAACTACAGCCTTTGTTACCTCCATCCAGGGTCCCAGAATTTTACTGAAGGAAGGACGGGTCGGCCAAAGGACCTGATAGCACATATGGTTCGGGTTGAAGGGCCAGGGGGGAGAAGTTGTACCCTAGAGGGACTGTTGCTAATGCGCCCCAAAGGCTCTGTGATGTACAGCCAGCAGCGAGCTGGGAAGAGGGGAACCGAGGGCAGGAGTAGAGGAAGCAGAGAACTGGCCAACCAGGCCAAACAGGGTATGGCATGCCTACCCTGCCCTTCCCTTTCTGTCACAGGAACACTTTCAATATGTCTACCTGCCTAATCCTGCATAATAGAGCACAACACAATACAAATGGTAAGTGATGTTCCAGGTGTTGGGGCATCTTCAATGGGCAGTAGTGAACAAGGTTTCCTGCACAAGAGGTGTCAGGCCCAGTGGAGAGTATTTAACATGGGTGTTCTCTAGGGAGGAAGGCTCCCCACACTATTTGTGTGGGTGAATGTCAATTAGTGTGGTTTTAGAAGCAATAGTGTGCAAACAGGGGTAGAGGGGCCTGCAGTAGGAGAAAGTGCACACAGTCCATATTTGCATGCATGAGTATGCACATAATAGGAACAGTTCCAAATTAGACAATGTACTGAAACATTGTTTTATTTCTTAAATCAGAGACAAAAACAATTATTTAATGACTACATCAAAAGGTAATCTAGATGAGTAGATGTGAAGTTAAGAACGGTAAATATACACTTAACATGGCTATTTAGTAATATAATGAGCGAAAAAAATCTTTTAGTTTGGTATTATTGACGTATAACTCGGGTTGTACAACTATCCATGTGCCAAGAAACTCAAGTTAGGGTGCAAACAGTAATTATGTGCCCTAAAACTTTAGGGTCTCCTAGACTGAGTTCCCGGATAAGTTCAACCAGGGATTGCATTTCAGTTTCAAATTTATAGGGCTGTTGGACATGGGATGGGAAAATGTAGTGGTACCTGAAGACATTACCAAAATATCGTCTGGCATAAGTATTGTGTCATGAATATAATTAAAAATTAATCACTCCACTCGAGTTAATAATAGAAAATCTACATCAAAGGGACTACACTTTTGTAAGCATTAGTTAGGGCATGGTAGCCCTGTTCGATTATATATTTGCTACCGATTTTATGACATACACAGCCCAAAGAGATGGAGAAATAGTTTTCATTGCTAAGCCAACTTGTCAGACCAAATGTGTTTCCCATATGGGCCGAAACACAAATTCCACAGTTTCCATTTGTCTTTGGTCAGTGATAATTGTTCATTTTTCTCGAGGCCAAAGCGTACAGTAGGGTGTTTTCACAAGCACGACCTACTTGCTCGAATTCCGCGAATTTTTAGGAAGCGCAACAAACTTCTCACGCATGTTTGGTAAACTCGTCACCCTTGCTCATTGTTTGTCAAGTATTGCTGCCCCCACCCATCCACTTAGAAACAAAACACACAACAGGAATGTGGGATTCCACCATAGCCCCGGGACCACACAGTGACCTTATCTCCAGGCCGCCCTGTCCAGCTCGGCAGATGTGCACAACGACTTCCTACATTTCTTTTCCTGAGAACCCGAGTGACGTTATGCGGTTCAATATTCATTACATTTAGAAAGGGTGGGGTTCACAACAATGGAGTGTGGCCAGAAGTCTATATTTAGAGGAAGATGCAATCGCCCTTCTTAACGACGAATTCCTTATTCTGCCTCTGTCCGTTCGTCATCGTGACCTACAGTGCCACCACCCACGCGAAGAAAGTGAAGTGCATCTTTATATTTATTTAATTACTAGTTTGGTCCTACACGCATCGACGTTGATTTGCAAACATGTGACTGGTAGCAGATGTAACATTGCGCGTCCTTTGACACCTGATGACGTCACAGGAAGGGTCTATTTTCTCTCCCCAGCCTCCTAAGGCTCGTGATTGTTCGGGGAAGGCTAGTAGAAGACAAACACAACTTATTCAGAGCTGTTTACTTTATGTTCTTTCTGCTGCCTGTATGGGCCCTGAGGCCATGGATGGCAAGGTAGTGTCAGGAGTAACAAAGGGATTCAAGGTAGGAGCCGCAGCCTCCCCCTAGACATCCTCACTTGATGTCAAGCGCTATGTTCCCACATGCTGTGGATTCAGCACAGGGCTGGTTTTGAAGGTAAAAAGTGCTTTGTCCATTCAAAGGGGGCATTATAGACTGAACCAGTGAGGTGACACCTTGTCCAATGCTTTTTGGGCATGATCCTTCTGTAGGCAAGTTTGAAAAAGTAGAGCCCTGGACTTCCAAGGATCTACCTACCTGTTAAGGCCTTTCAAGGTTTCCTGGGTGATGAGATGTGCAGTCACGAGCAAAGATGTCTGGTTAGTACGTTATGAGGACTAGAGAGCATAATTACATAAAGAATCCATGGTGGCTGTGCAGGCGGAGCCTAACCACCCGCTTGCACCAGTCACACCGCAAACACGCACTGAGTCAAAGTAAACCACACACACTACTGCAGTATGGGCAAACACCACGTGCGATCTATAACCCTTTTATTCATAACCTAATAATTTTAAACTGTCTCCTCCCCTTTTTGAGCTGTTATTGTGGTGCCGCCCACTCTCACCACTGTCCATACTCCTGATTCTAATGGTGTCCTGAACTTCCACCCAGGTCCTCGGTCTTTGATGAGTACAAGATCACCCTGCTCCAGCCATTGCAGAGCCACTCTCCTCCTGATACTTGCCATCGTATTTGTTCTGTGTTCACTGGGTCTGAGCACCTTGTGGATCATACTCTGGTTGAGTCCATTCCGGTTGTACAGGAATCATGTCCCACCTGTATCCTTTCAATATGAGAGCCCATGGGGGGGGGGGGGGGGCACTGAGTAGACCAATGTGGTGTCCCTCGGCAATGCCTTAGGAACCGATGAAGGCTGGTTTCCGGGCTAACGCCTTCAGTTGGTTGTTCAGGGTCCGCGTAAATCGTTCAACCTCCCCATTCACTTGTGGCCACTGGGAAGTAATGTGGCAATGGCGGATCCCCAGTGAGTCAAGCAGATCCTTGAACTCAGACCCCTGAAATGAAGGCTCATTGTCTCTCTTCATTTTTTCAGGCAGACTGAACACTGCAAACACCTTTTCAAGCCCAGGCACCACTTTTGCAAACACAGTTGACTCAACCAGTTTCACAACTGGATACTTCGAATGAACATCAAGGTAGTCCTTCCATTTGGAAAACCATGCTCACCTTGGACCACGGGGTGACACGTGGCTCCTCCATGATAACCGGTGCAGGCATTTCGAGACTGCTGCTGATCTGACACACTGAGCTTTGTCCACCACTGCTTCCAGCCCGGAAAACCACCCTCTCTCTAGCAGATGAAACTTTGTTTTTGCCGTCCTCAGATGCCCTCCATAGGCCAACACTGCTACCTGTTGTTGCAGAATCTCAGGGATGGCCAACCTATGGCCCCACAGGACGAGACCATTTTGGGTGATTCTGAGCTCATGCCATACCCTCCATAATTGGATGAGGCAGTCCTTGTCGGGGCCATTCCAGCTGTTGATATCCTGTGAGAAAATATGCCATGATCCTTGCAACAGTGCCTCCAGCACCTTCTTTAGCACCAGATAACCTGCAGTTGCTTCTTTGATTTCTGGCAGACTCAACACCCTCGGGTAGGCTCCTTGAGACACCAGACAGATGTACTCCTCTGTATGATCAACCTCTCCGTCACCTCCCCATTGACTTGGAGCGGATGGCGGGACAGGAAATCCACCGGATTTGTGGACCCTTGCCTGTAGACCACCTAGAACTGGTAGTCCTGCAGCTGCATTGCACACCACTCAATATGAGGTAGTGGATGGGGCGCCATGCCCCTGAACAATGGCACCAATGGCTGATGAACGATGATCATTCTGAATGATCGCCCACGTAGATACAAGTGAAAATGCCCACTTGATAGCAAGGGCTTCCCGTTCGATCTGTTCATATCTTACCTCTGTCAGCATGAGAGCTCTACTTGCAAATGCCAGAGGTGCCCTTCTCCCTGGCTCCTCTTCCTGTATAAGCACTGCCCCAAGACCTACTGGTCTTGTGTCAATCACCAGCTCCGTTCTTTTCTTCAGGTCAATGTATGCCATTGTTGCCTTGCTCAGGAGTGCTGACTTTACCCTCTGAAAAGCCTGTTCCTCATCTGGCCTCACACCCATCGAGCATCCACTTTCATCAGTGCCCTCATTGGTTCCGCAATGGTTACCAGGTTGGGAATGAACCATCCACAATAAGTAGCCATTTCCAAAAAACTGCACACCTCTGAGTCATTGCTTGGTGCCAATGTCTGAATAATGGCATGTGATTTTCTAGTGTCAACCTACACCCCCCTCCTGTGTGAAACTGTATCCAAAGAATTCGATGTTGGTCTGGAAAAATGACCACTTCTCCAGATGGAGGGTGATACCTTGCTCACATAGACACTTCTGGGTAGCCCACAGGTGTTGGTGATGTTCCTCCGCCGTGCAGAGTAGAATAACATTTCATCACAGACATTCATGACGCCTTGCAATCCGGAAAGTACCACCCTTGTAGCATTCTGAAACACCTCTGCAGCGGATGACATACCAAAGCTTAATCGCTTGTATCTACACAAGCTCAGGTGTGTAGAGAAGGTCGCTATATATCGTCTCTCTTCCGCTAGCTGGGGTTGGTAGTATCCAGAATTGAGGTCCAATTTAGAGAACCATCTGACCCCATTCAAATCAACTATAATGTCATCCATCGTGGGAGTGATGTGCCTCTCCGGCTTGAAGGCCTTGTTTGGAAGTCACGTGTCAATGCACAGCTGTACCTTTCCAGCCTGTTAGGCTTTCTCTGCGATCACTTTCGGGGATACCTAGGACGTTGGACCAGATACCTTCTCGATCACCCCACTCTCCAGCGGCGTCAGATGGAACGATATATGGCAATGGGATAGGGCCACCGGCTTGACTGATTTGTTAATGTGTAGACTAATCGGTGTGCTCGCAGACAGTCAAAACCTTTGAACACAGCCGGAAACTGGTTCAACAGTTCGTGACCTTGTTTGCTTGCACATTCCAGGCGAAATACACTAGGCCTAGACCTTCTGCTGTGTGACATCCCAGCAATGAGTCTGCCACTTTGTTAACTACAAGGAACACCGTCATGATTTCCTGGTCATTTGACCTTACACATACTTTCATGAGTCCTATATGTTTAGATCTTCATGTAGGACAGTGACAAAGCAGGCCTCAGATAGAGGTGTAGATATTTTTGTATGCCCATCACATTCACCGAGGCCCACTTGTTGATGAGACCCTTGACATCAGATCCAGCAATCTCTACCGCAGACACGGGTTGTGGTCTTCTGTGCCACTTAAGGTCTCCCATAAATTAAATGAAGAATACCCCCTTTTCTGATGGTGACTCTTCTTGTCGGTATCCACCCCGCTAGGTACACTTAGGTCATCCAGTGACAGCTGCAGAATGGCATCCAGTGACAGCTGCAGAATGGCTTTCATCGGGGTCCGTCTGCCATGGGCCCCTCTTCCCCTCGGACAGCCGCGGCACATCTTTCCAAAGTGGCTGAGCTTCCCACAGCTCGAGCATGCGTGCCCTTGTACCGGGCAGTTCTTCAGAGTGTGTTTCTCGCGGTTTCCTTGCGGCCACAGCTTTCACATTGTGTCCCCGACTGTGTGGATGCTGAGACCTTGGGTTGGTTAGACTTCACTCGTGTGAACACAGTATCAGTGGCCACTGGTGACATTTGAAAGTGGAGAGGCGTAAAATATTGTCGTAATGCACTGCGGTGAGCGAGCGTAGCGAGCGAGCCCGAACAACCTACGGAGTGTTTGTGGGAGTTCTCGCCCGAGAAAATTTTGAAAGAAGAGTGGACAAATGTTGCATTTTCAAGCAAATTTGAGGAAGCAGGAAGGTTAATAAAGCAATAGCATTGAATTATTTATAATTAAAGAAATTGGCAATTTTTATGAGCTATACGACAATCTCTGCGTATGCTGAGGTTATCATTTGCCTATATTAACTTTTGAACACATTGATACACTTGTAATGGTTGTAACTATACAATAAATACATTCATTGACTGTGCAGTGCTGTACATCAATATGATGTCACTATTTCCTTAAATTAATTTTCTGATTTCATGCAAGAAACGCCATTTAAAAAAGAAAGTGTAGAAATATGAATGCATTTCAAGTAGTACTCTTTGTAAAAAAAGCCTGCATGTAACAGCAAAGGCTTCCCATGTTATCATTTCCCAAAATTGTCAGTAGAAAAGCCATCCCAGGGTCCGAAGTAGGGGTGGGTGCCAGTCCTGCCCCCTATGGCTCGTGCCACGGCACGGAAGCTGGCCACACCCAGAGATCAAACGGGCCAGAGGCTGTCAAGCAGAGAGTCTGGACCCATGAGCAATCAGGGCCCGATCGGACATCAGAGGAGACACCAGGAGAGAAGTGGGAATAGGTCTTGCTATTTCATCCCGCGTTCAGATAGTTCAGTGGGTTGCGTTTCAGTTGCAGAAATCTATGCGTAACCTTTACGGCACAGGCTCGACTTTTAACTACCCAGCCCTGCCTTTGGTGCACCCATGGCTAGATCCTTTAAAGTTCCTTTTTGCCGGTTCTTCTTTGAAGCATGGCTATCTGATGTGATTTTTTGTATGTGTTTATGTTTTTTAATATATTTGTTACGTTTTTGGTAGTTACTATATTTAATTTAATTACATTTTGTGTTGTTTCATTCCGCAGTGGGTTGTGGGTTTTAATAGGGGTATAAGGTAGGAAGTAATTTAATTATAACACAATTATGATAATTTTTTACTTATTTTTTTTATTTTATTGATATTTAATTATGTTACTTGTGTTCATATTTATTTTTAAGTACATTTTATGTGTGAGTTGTGAGGTTTATAGGGGTGAAGGGTGGGAAGAAATGTATTTTAATTAATCATTAATTGTTGATTAATATTAATTAATCAATTGAAAATTAAACACGTTAATTGTGTAATTTTCTTATTTTTTTGTTGCGAGTTGTGGGGATTTACAGGTAAAGGGTGGGAAGTAATTTATTTTTAATTAATAAATATTCTTAAGTAAATTATTATTATTAATTAATTAATTATTATTTATGTTAATTGTTTAATTATTTTGGGTTGTTGTTTGTGGGGTGATAGGTGTAAAAGGTGGGAAGTAATGTATTTTTAAATAATTAAATATTATTTAGTAATTAAAATTAATTAATTAATTGTTAATTAATTCTATTTGTTTAATTTTTTTTTTTTATATGTGGGCTGTGGGGTTTATAGGGGTAAAGAGTGGGGAGTAAATTAATTTCAATTTATCATTAGTTGTTAAATACTATACATTTTTTAATTGATAATTATTTGTTTTAATTATGTAATATTTGTATTAGTTTGATTTTAGGTGTGGGTTATTGGGTTTATATGTGTAAAGGGTAGAAAGTTATTTAATTTGAATTAATTAATATTCAGTTTTTAATAAATAATATGTGTTTAATTGCTAATTTATGTTAATTGTTTCAATAAATTATTTCTTTTACATGGAATATGTGGGTTGTGGGTTTTTTAGCAGTATGAGGTGGAAAGGGGGGCGTGACTTGGACTCCGATGTAGGCGGCAGCGGTCTCCGGAGCTCCTTCGCAACCGCCCTTCTCCCGCACTGATCCTGACACCTATGCCAGGCCCCGACCCCGTGATATGGAGCAGAAAGCCTGGTGAGCATAGCTGAAGGAGCGGGAAGCGCTAATGAGCGCTACAAACGGGGCAGAACAAACTTTTCCCCGCACTCAGAGAGGCTCGCGGCACAGAGTCTCAAAATGGTGGCCGGCGGTAGCGAGGGAAACGCCTGACCTGGAGTTGCCTGCCGCCACGGGGGGGCCTTGGGAGTGCCCAGATCGCGCCAACGGGACCCGAACTGGAGGAGGCAGACCCCTGTGGCTACCTACAGTAAGGAGAGGTCGAGTTTGGGCGTTTGGTCCTCCTTTGCTAGCCGGCTGCGCGTTGCCTGACCCCAAAATGGCGGCGCCCGCGATGTGAGTTGGCGCCCATTTCTTTGCTGTTGGGGGAATTGCGGCTTGGCGACTGGAGAGCAGCACCCCCTTAATTGTGGATGAAGTGAGCAGGGGTGCGCTGGAGACTACCCCGAGGCTGGAGAAGGGGGACCGCTAACCGACCTTGCAGCTCCCCACTGCCTGTGTGCTCTTCGTGGGGGCCCTCATAACAGATCAGACCTGTGCTGCAGAGCATAGCCCTGGGAACCAGTTAAGCAGACACCGGAGCAGCGTGGTGACTACTGTGACCTCCTTGGAACCAAGGTGAAAGGAGGGGACCGGGGGCGGCAATCCGGGGAGGTACTCTGGTTTGCAGGGGCAAGAGACCATTGCCCGGACTTCCTCGAGAGATCTTAGCTGAGGAGAGCCATGAGGACTGTACAGCTGCCATGACCTGAGGAGCATTGGCGGAATTTGGTGCACGCTGGGGAGCTGAGCGACGTAGCTACTTCGGGAACTGGAATACTTGGGTCCTACTGCAGCTGGCATGCTTCCGGTTTGACTGCACCGAGAGCTGGTGGTGAGCGCCCAGTGGAGTGCTCCATGCGGATCTGCCTGGACCTGCGAAGAGACACCAGATTACCGCCCGAGGGGAAGTGAGCGCATAGATTCCGTTGCGTTGGTCAACTATTATCGTTTGTGGTCTTCAGAATGGGCAGAGTGTCCAGGAAGAAGGGTTTTGAGGTGTTGCAGATCGAGGAACCGGGACACAACATGGATGAAGAGGACTCTACACCTGGAGGTAGCGCACCCACACAGCCCGGGGATCATACCTTGGGTGACATCATGCAGGCCACCATAGCCTCGAGGAAGGCATTGGAGAAGAGGATTGATGCCATCAGCTAGATCTTTCCCTACTAAAGGATGACCACTGGAAACTCAAGGAGCGAGTGGCGTCTAACGAGACCACCATGAAAGACATTCCGGACACGGTCGCTGCCTTGCAAAAGACGCTGAATGAGGTGGGGCATAGGGTCAACGTGTTAGAAGTGAGAGCAGTGGACAGCGAAGGGCGCTCCAGGCACAACAATCTCCGCATAGTGGGAGTCCCGGAGCGAGAGGAGGCATCTGATGCAGTTCAGTTCTTGTAGACATGGATAAAAGCGGAGGTGGCGCCGGAGGGCATATCTCCATTTTGCGCGTTGGAGCGCGCACACAGGGTTCCGGCTTGCCCACCAAGACCTGGGGCCCCACCCGCCCGATGGTGGTGAGACTTCTACAGTATAGAGATTGGGATTTTATTTTTCAGAGGGCTAGAGAGCTACAGAATTTGTGAATTGGGAACAGCAAAGTAATGATCTTCCCGGACTATACCAGAGAGGTGCAGAGCCAAAGAGCCTCTTTCTTAGCAGTTAAACGGAAATTGCGTCAACTACGTCTCCCTTATGCAATGCTGTTCCCGGCCCGGCTACGAGTGTCTGCTGACGGAGGTACACACTTTTTCCTCGCGCCGCAGGCCGCCTGAGACTGGCTGGAAACCGGACTTTGGGAGGAGGACATACTGAGTAATGCTCACCCTTTGAGGCGAGGACGCTTGGAGGCACCCCTAGGCGTTCACTTCTTCAGGATTGGAAAAGAATTTGAATGAAAATAATAATATGGATACACAAGCCTGTATATAGAGCAGAGGAGAACACTATGACTTTACTAAAAGAAGAGGCTTAGCATGTTTACTCCACATTATCCCTCCACAGTGAAAATCATACTGGAAGACGCATAAATTAGAAAATTCAACATAAGTGCAGGATACTGTCCCAGAAATCCTCCTTTTTGCATCATTGATTGTATTTCCCTTATGTCCCCTGGGCATCGGAGTTGTTGGATTGGAAGAGGTCCTGAAGAAGGTGGCCGTGAGCCGCCGAAACGCGCGTCGACCTAGTGCGGGGTCTCACATTTACTGTTGAGACCTGTGTTTTTGATTCAGTTTCCCTATTTCAATTGGTATGGTGATGTATGTGGATAGAGTGTGAATGTGTAAGAATGCTGTGATGGATTGTTTTCTACCAGGGGCATAATGATTTGGGTGTAATGTTTTATGAATTAATTGTTGTATATAATTATTCTCTTGTCTTTATCTTATTCCTTATCTGCTTTTTTTTATAAAAAAATGTCTATGTATATATTGGAAAAAAAACTTTTTTCTCTATTTAAAAATAATTTTGTGTTTGTGAAATAAATTGGAAAAATAACTTCAATGCACTAAAAGAAAGAAATGATAACTTAGTTTAAATAAAATAAAAATGATATCTCATAAAATATTGGAATAAATTGTTGATTTTGTCACCAATGGAATTAGTTGTGTGTGGCCATTAAGGGAAATCTGTGTTTTTCATTGGAAACCCGGGAGGAGCCTGGCGCGCGTTCGCCATCTGCGGCCTCGCTTTGAAATCGCTCACCCACCATACTGCCGACACAAAGGCCTGTCTCTCCCACTGACTGGCGCCAGGAGTGAGACAAGGCGGTATTAGCGGTGGCAGCCATCAGCCAGGGAGCTCTTAGCCCAGCCAGTAGCAACTCGGAGCACGCGAAGAGTGGAGCGGAGAGCCCCAGCTCAAGCAGCGCCCATGGGCTCTCGGATGCAGATCTACCAGTGGTTACTCCGCAAACGGCGGATGGGATGTTTGGGTGAGGGGGCAGCAAAGACAGTGTGACAGAATGTACGAGGTATCTACGCTGCCTATCGGTCCTCGAGACTCCTTCATTGTGTGGGGGCCTTGGATGGAGGTGTTAAACTACAGGGGGGAGAGGGTTGGGGGTATCTGGGGCCATCGGGCTGAAGTTCCAAGCAGCCTTAACTGGGTAGATTTTGTAAGCACATTTTCATCGTTTGGATAGGGTTGCCTCATTGGGTGCCTGTCCTGGGGAGGGGGAGTTGGGGATGTTTTACTTCTGTTTTTATTTTCAGGGGAACCAGGCGTGTCACGTTGGTAGGAGCTGTGGAACATTGTCAATGTCATTGTAAGCAATGGGACCCGCATTAGGCTACACATGTCTCACATGGAATGTACGGGGCATGCACACTATGAATTGGCGTCACAAGATACATTCATTCTTAACTTGTAGGGGCATATACATCGCATTCCTCCAGGAAACCCACCTCATTGCGAAAGAAGGGAAAGCACTGCAATGTCGTTGGGGGGGGTCAGGTTTATTACACTACATACTCTGCATATGCGAGGGGAGTACTAATTTGGATTAGAGCTGGGGTTCCATTCCAATGCACGACACAATTGATTGACCCAGAGGGCAGATATGTGGTGATCCAGGAGAAACTAGATGGGAGGGACCTCACTGGGATGTTTATATGCACCTAATGTGGACCAACCTGCCTTTTTCTCTCTTCTATCACACAAGCTAGCGACAGTCCTTGCAGGGCCACTGTTACTTGGGGGTGATTTTAATTGTATCACGGATATTGACCTAGATCGCTCACACACCCCCTCCCGAATGCACCTGCACATAAACTAGCTTACCCACGTAATAGAGCGCTCCCTCCGTGCCAGCAAAATTAACATAAACAAGATATTCTCTTCTTTTTTTTAAAGTTATTTAGCCCATCATATCTAGTCACCCCAAAAATAACAAGATCCATACTTACATCAGTCTTAGTACTGTGTCTAGGATCTTACCCACTTCCTGACAGAATTCGTCGAGCTGGGGGCACTGCCAAAACATATGCAGATCATCTGCTTTCTCCAATCCACATTATGGGGCAACACTTTTTATTTGACTCGCTGAATTTAGATAGCCTCTTCCGGGTCCAATAAGCTCTATGGGTGGTAAAAAGATGATTTCTCCTTAGGGCAGCGGATTTCACAATTGCCCAGCATTTTTCCATAGATACTTGCCACAAATTCTGGATATCCAGCAGTGGCAGCTCTTTCCCCCAGGTCGCCTCTGGAATCAGGAAGTTCTCCTCCCCTGCTAAAATCAGAGCCCAGTACCAGCAGGAAATGTCTTTCTTTATGGGAGTGTTCTTTATCATCTCTCTCTCTATAGCAATGTTTCCTCTTTTGTTCTCCTTCAGTGTTTTTGCCTAGCTGGAGAGCTGGTAGTACTTGAATTTTGCAAGGGACGTCTTTGTTGTCAGGATTCCCCAGTCTACTATGGTATTTTCAGTCATTAGTTGACCCCATTCCTGAATACATGCTGTTTTCAAAGGAGTTGCCAAGCTGTCTTTGAGGCACTCTGGTGTTCCGGTTGAGTCCCATATTGGTGCGAACTCACTGTAGTAAGGTATAGTCAGGGTGTTACACAGGTTCGCTGCGGATTTAAGGATCTTTAGTTTCACCATTTTAAAGTATTTTGGGTGACCAAACTTATACAAGAAGTGTCCAACCTTTCCAGCCATTACTTGAAGGTATTCCGGATACTGATCGTAGTTTTTCAGCAGTATCCTTGTGTGCTTAAATTGGAAGGCCCTATAATATTAAAATAAATCTGGGCTTGCTATTCCCCCTTGTGCTTTTTTTCTCCTTAATTGCTCCAGGCTATTCGTGTGGTTTTTGTTGACCAGATAAAGCTTGCACGTTCCCCTTGTATCTTCTTCAGGGATCCCCGCTAAAATTCTAGGGATCCCCTCTTAAATTCAAATTTACGTAAAATGTACGTAAATTTGGGTAGTATGGACATTTTAATTATTTTGGATTTTCAGAGAAAGGTCAGGGGGAGGCCTCCCCAAACTTTTAACAGTTTTATGACCTCAGCAGTAATCCTGTCAAGATTTATCTTAGTGATGTTGTCGAGGTCTTTAATTAGATCTATTCCTAGGTACCTAATTTTCTCCCTGGTGTAAGTGTTGTTAATCTGAGCATTCCAGCTCATGATCTCTGTTTTCGCCTGGTTAGTTAGGTACCCAGATACCTTCCCAAATTTAGACAAAGTTTCTTCTAATGAGGTGATTGACCCCTCATAATTGTTAGTAAAAATCATTAGGACGTCTGCATATAGAGCAACCTTTTTTTCCCACCCATGGTGTTTGAATGGAATTATGTTGGGGTGAATTCTAAGACTATTTGCCAAGGGCTCAATATATAAGTTAAAAATAAGTGGGGAAAGGGGCATCTCTGTCTTGTCCCTCTCTTTATGTCGATGTTTTCTGTTAGATCCCCATTGATCCCCATTGATTAAAATCTTGGCCTTAGGTGCTCTATACAATTCCTTGACCATTCCCTGGAACTTGTGTCCTAGATTAAACTTAATGAGTGCTTTATTTAGGAAGTCCCAGTTCACCCTGTCGAAGGCTTTAGCCGCGTCAAGGGTAATTATAGTCAAGGTTTTTTTTCCAATCACTGCTATGTCTATGGCCCCGATGAGCTCATGTGTTAAGTCATGCAGCTGCCTACCCTTCACAAACCCTTTCTGATCTTCCTTTATCAAGATTCCGGCTATTTTCCCTAGCCTTTTTGCCATAATTTGTGTGAATACTTTATAATCGCAGTTCAGTAAGGAAATCGGACGGTAGGACTCACATTTTGCTGGATTTTCCCCCGGTTTTAATAGAATATTTATTGTTGCGTCGTTCCAAGAGTCTGGGAGCTTCCCTTTCTCTAGGTAGATTGTATTCATCAGGTCTGTGAGTGGCGAAGTCAGAACCTCTCTGAGCTTGGTGTATAGTTCATTTGGAAGTGCATCTGGGCCTGCCGCTTTCCCTCTTTTTAGGCCTTTCAACACTTCCTCTACTTCCTCTACTTCCTCCTTTGTGATTTCGGAGTTTAAGTCATCTTTTTCCTCAATTGTTAACCTTGGAAGTTCCTGAGCTTCAAGGTACTCTTTAAGTTGTTCGCTTGTTGGATTTGTGTCCTCTGTGTAGAGTTCTGTGAAGAAGTTTACGAATTCATTCCTTATCACCGAGTCCTCTGAGCTCGGTTCTGTAGTACCTTGTGGCTGGATATTAGTTATCTTGTTCCTACTTGAGTCCATTTTCGTTTTCCATGCCAACAACTTGCTGCATCCTTCCCCATACTCATAATGAGACAATTTGCTTGCTTCCCATCTTTCTCTCACCTTGCTCTCTAGTACTCCTGATAAGGTTTCCTTTTGTTTCCTCCTGTCCGCTTCTAACTTCCTTTTTTTAACTAAATCTTCTTCAGCGCTGTTATGATACTTACCAGTACGGCATATTACTTTATTGTCAAACTAATAAAAATAGTTTTAAAAAAAAATGAGGTGGAAAGTAAATTAATGTAAAGTAATGAATATGTTTTATTATTAATTAATAATTTGAGAATTAATTATGTTAGTTGTGTAAATTGTTTTGATAAATGTTATAAGTGTATTATGTGTTTTATTGGGTAATGTTGTGGGAAGTACATTAATTATAATTACTTTATAATTCGTATTTTATTAATAATAATTGGTTTGTTGGGGGCGCTAGAGGGCGCCGGGCAAGATGGCTGCGCGCATGTGAGGCTCCGCCAGATCGGGAACAAATCCTTCTAATATCCTGTTCATCCTGCCTTGATTGCTGACCCGGAGCTGCGGGCTTGTGTGTGGTACCGAGGTGCACGACCTGACGCCGTTTTCTGGCTGTTTCCATCGTGTCCGACGATGTGACCGGCGCTGGGGCCTGCTTGCCGCCCTATGACAGCGCGGAGCCTGGGAGGAGCTGCTGAGCCCGAGGCCTGACAGGGGAGCTGCGGAGCGGCTGCCGGGGACGGCTAAAGTGGCGAGGAACACCTGCGGAACCCGCGACGGGCTCTGGGAGCCGCGTGCAAGACAGCGAGCTACGCCTGGGCTGGGACCGGTCTCTGCCGGCGGCGGTGAGTGGGGTTGCGGCGCAGGAAAGCCCGGGGCTGCGGAGGTGGTGCTGGGCCGTACTGGGCCGCTCCATGCGAGCTGCGGCTGGCGGGGCGGGGAACGCTCGGGAGAGATAGCGGGGAGAGAGCTCAGAGGTGGCTGAAGTGAGGTGACTGAACACTGCTGGAACCTGACTGTTGCCTGTCATTTGGGTACCAACTCACGGTCTACTCTTGTTGAGGCCTTCCAGTCGCCTGCTTAATCCTGCGCGCGGGGACCGAGACGCCTGGAGCTTCCCGTCTGCGACTGTCTGGGAGTGGCGGGCGAGTGCGGCTGCACGTCCTGCATGGCACAGACCCTCTTTGTAATGACAATCTGAGGCTCAATGAGACCTGAAACTGCACAAGCCTGTAATTTGCTGGGAGGACAGTGTCACCTTGAATTAATCTCCTGTTTGTGACCTAAGCCGGCGGTGAGGCCTAAGTGGACTCTGGGGGCTGGGGCTGAGACCCTGCTCATACTATTAACATTGTTTACTCTGGGACATCGGGGCACTGCCATAGGGGAAAGGTGCTCTGAGGTTCTGGTACAATGGGCAGGCCTGAACGTAACCAACCCAAATTAACATTTGACGCAAAAAAATCCACCATGTCGGCCTCACAGCCGCCACCGGAATCGGAGACTGCTGGAGCATCCGGAGGGGCGCCGAATTTAGAGGTGGTGCTTGTGGCTATGCAAAAAACTTTGCAATCTATAGAGGGCACCATGGAGGCAGTCAATCACAGACTTGATCATATGGCGACGCAGTTCGACGGGCAGAATGAAAGAATGGGTGAGATGGAACAACGGGTGTCTGCAACTGAGGACGGCCTGTCCACCGTGGCTACGAAAGTCTTCAACATGGAACGGGTCTTGGTGGTTATCCAGGCGAAGAACGAGGAGTTGGAAGGGAGGTCGAGACGCAACAACATCCGCGTCACGGGGCTGCCCGAGACTACCAATGTCGGCCGTATGGAGGACTTCATGGAACGTATGATCATAGAAATCTTCGGGGCGGAACAATTGTCCAGGGTGTTTATTGTGGAACGTGCACATCGTTCCTTAGCCCAACGGCCAGCGACTGGAGCGCCTCCACGCCCCGTTATTGCCCGCATACTCAATTATAAAGACAGGGACGTAATCCTGTGCCTCGCACGGGAGGAGGGAGTGGTAGAGTACCAGGGCAACAAGCTTCAGTTTTATCCTGACTTTACGGTGGCGGTGCAAACGGCGAGGAAGGAGTTCAATGCGGTAAAAAACTTCTCAGGGCCGAGGAAATTCCATATGCGATGTTGTACCCGGCGCGCCTCAGGATTGGAGCACAATCGGAGAATAAAATATTCACCTCTCCTAAGGCAGCTATCGATTATGCCAAGAAGCAGAAGAAAAGAAAACGTGACGCATATGCGGCACAGGATAGAGAAGACGAATTGCAGGAAGACGTTGCATGAGAACGGGAACTTGATAACACTGACATTGCGTCTCACTGCCTCTGCTGTAGTGCTAGTCCTCATTCAAACTAATTTTTGGCCACGGCCTACACGGAGATGCTATAGCTTTTTGGTGCCTTGAATATTATGAACGTCGAGCTATTCCCAGCGATGAGTAAGACTTATCGTAGTGCCTTCTGATTTGTTTCTGTTCCCTTCTCTTTTCTGGTGACCTTGCGGTGTAATGGCTGAGAATGGCATATGGATCCTTTGAATACTCTGTTATACTGTGATGGCACTGACCTGATGGTGACAACTGAGGCCTTGATAATGGCAGTGAGTGCTTTTCACGGACTTAAAGATACATGCCATCAGGACATAGTATATTGAGGGGCGGGGGGAAGGTTACTGTATTGCCTTGTTGGTTGTGCATAGATGGTATGCTCTGAGATATGCCGTGGCAATGGGTCGGCAGGGTCGGATGTTATGACTGCTATCCCGATCCTCTCCTGCTAAACTCACTAGTGGGAGTTGGGCACCTCTACGCCCCCGCGTATGGGAATTCCCCAAAAAATGTTTGATGCACTGTTCATAGTTGGGGGGTTGGGGGGATGGGGAAGGCTTTGGCAGGTTGGGGGAGCTGAAGTGGGTGGGGGGGGGATGGGTGCTGTTGAGGGCTTTAGATCTGGCTCAGCTTTTTCTAACATGAATGGGAGGGTGGAGGACGTGGGCGTGGGGAGTTGGATCACCTGGATGTTATTTCTGACTTGGTATTGGATGCTTGCTATGGTTTGTAATATGGTTCTTAACACAAGCTTGAGTGATCGGTCCTGGGGGGACACACACTGCTTAGATGAGACAGGATGCTGGGTGGGCGGTCGTGATGCCTGAGGGTGGGAATGTTACCTGGATTACTTGGAATGTGCGGGGATTGAACCGTCCCCAGAAAACTAGACAAATGTTGGCCTTCCTTAACAAACATAGTGCACAGGTGGTCTTTCTGCAGGAGACACATCTTCAGGGTAGGGCGGTGGATGTCGTGGCTAAGCATTGGGCAGGCACTAGAGTTGCGTCTACATACTCTTCATATGCCCGGGGAGTCATGATTTTGATTAAAAGAAATGTACAATTTGTCACTATACATGAAGAAATTGACAAAGGAGGCAGATTCATTATACTGCATGGGAAGCTGAGTGGCACACTTGTGACAATGGTCAATGTGTATGGTCCAAATATTGATGACCCGGAGTTCTATATAACGCTTTGGAATAAGGTATACGCCCTACCACCTTCGGCGATTGTGTGTGGAGGAGACTGGAATGTGACTTTAGACGGTGTATTAGACAGGAAGGATGCGAGGCCGTATGTGCACCGAAAGGCAACTGATGCTGTACGAGATGGTATGACTGGACTTGGCCTGGTGGATGTTTGGAGGTTAGGGAACCCAGATACACGTGAGGGAACTTGCTATACATCTGCGCATGATACGTGGTCGAGACTCGACTACTGGCTGGTGACGAGGGATGTCAGTGGATGGGTTAAAGGGGTGAGACGCTTGCCCAGGACTCTGTCTGATCATGCTCCTGTGCTGCTGGAAATGGGGTTGCCGACACACTTTCCAGCCCCCTTTTCGTGGCGTTTATCCCCTGGAATACTGACGGATCTAGTGATGCGCGAGAGTCTGAGAAAGAGTGTTGAGGAATTTTTTGACGAGAATGTAGGGTCTGTTGAGAGTATGTGCACAGTCTGGGAGGCATTTAAGGTGACTGTGCGGGGAGAATGTATGCGTCTACAGTGGGGTGTGCTAAAGTCGCTGCGGAACTCTATGTCCAAACTAGAAGGAGAGCTGCTGACACTAGAACGCATACAGAAGACGCAACCGGAAGCGACTAGATTAGCGGAGATCCGGACGAAAGTTACTGAGTATAACGAGCTGGCCGACCAGGAGGTTAAATTCTTTTCCAAACGAGCTAGGGCGCGGTATTATAGTGAAGGGGGAAGAGCAGGACTAGGGCTGGCGGATAGAATTAGAGAACCCTGGGCCAGGCATTGCAGTGTACAGGAAATAGTTACTGAGGACACCACTGTTACGAATGCGACTGACATTCTGGATTGCTTTGTACAATATTATGGGAAGATGTATGGGTACAGGGAGACGGCGGAGGAGGACGAACTAGCGCGATATTTAGATGATATAGCATTGGTCTGGCTGTCCAAGGGACAGCAAGATTTCTTGATGCACCATATTACTGAAGGAGAGATTTGTGATGCGATAGCGTCCCTTCCCAATGGCAAGGCGGCTGGTACTGATGGTTTGCCATCCGAATTTTACAAAGAATATATAGATCTCTTGGTGCCCCGCTTGGCGATAGTACTGGAGGAGGCGTTAGAACAGGGGCAACTACCGGCGACAATGAGGGAGGCATTGTTGGTTGCACTGCCAAAGCCGGGCAAGCCACTACATAGCTGCGAGTCGTACCGCCCTCTGTCTCTAATGAACACCGATGTAAAGATAATTGCTAAAGTGCTGTCCACGAGATTACGATTGATATTACCGACTATGGTGTTACCAGACCAGTCTGGATTTGTACCCCTCCGCTCTACCACTCATAATCTGAGAGCTTTGTTTGCGGTTCTCCATCTCCTTAAACCTGACTTGGCAGCAGTGGCGGTTTTGCTCGACGACGCGAAGGCCTTTGATTCCGTTGCATGGCGCTACATGATAGCGGTACTGCATCGCATGGGGGTGCCGTTTTTTTTCACCTCCTTGATTACGCTACTATATACCAACCCGGTGGCACGAGTGAGGGTGAATGGACATGTGTCGGCGCCGTTCCCTATACAGAGGGGGACGAGACAGGGATGTCCCCTATCGCCCTTACTTTTTGCCATAGTATTAGAACCCTTAGCCTGTATCATGCGGCAGAGATACGCGGAAACGGCGCTACGATTCCCTCTCAGGTCCTTGGCGGTGTCCTTGTATGCCGATGACATGGTCCTGTATATAAGAGACCCAGTACAGAATTTAGACAATGTGCTTCTGGAGTTCATCAGGTTTGAGCGATTTTCTGGACTGTCCATCAATTGGGATAAGTCCATATTGTTGCCCCTGACTGATGCTACCCTACCTTTCCCATCTGAATTTCCATTGGAGTGGGCACTGGAACCGGTGCGATATTTGGGTATCTGGGTCCACAGGGACAGTGAAGAAACGATTGGAGCCAATTACGGGGTGGCTATTTCAAAATTGGAAGACCAGGTTGCCCACTGGGTCAGACTACCATTATCTTTTGCTGACAGGGTTTCCCTCATTAAGATGGTGGTCCTGCCCACATTTCTGTATTATTTTGTTAATGTGCCGATCACCCTAACGTCCCATTTTTTCGCGCAGTTGCAATCCTTACTAATCACACTGGCCTGGGCTGGTAAGAAGCCAAGAGTGAGGTGGGATGTCTTAACGAAACCATACGAGATGGGAGGATTTGCTGTACCGGATATGAAGCTATATTATCTTTGCGCGCGAGCACACTTTGCCACTTACTGGTTGTCTGCTCCACCATATGCGCCCCATGTGGCACTGGAGGCCAGTGCGGTACTACCGTTGCCCCTCAAGGCGATGATAGTGAATTCTCATTCCATTTTTGACAAAGGGGAGGTGGACACGGTACGCAGTACAAATAGTGCTTGGCAGGAACTGGGACGTAGATCACATAGACTGCCGCTGTATGCCCCAAATATGCCGTTGTTGCATCATGCTGAGATATCTGTCTCAGGGGAACTGGGAGCTTTGCAGTTATTCCAAGATGCCGGTGTGGTGACTATGGGTGACATATTCCCCTCTGCTGCTTTTCTTTCCCTGCAGACCCTGCTGGAACAAACGAATAACTGCACTATGGCTACATTCTTATATGTCCGACTTCGGACTGCGGTATGGGCCTTATATCCCTCATACCCGAACGAACCACCGGTCTTGGGCGCCTTGCAGCTCTTGTATGCATCGACTAGTAGAATCAAATTGATTTCGCGGTTATACAAGGCCTCGCAGGATGATGAGGGAGGGGGAGCTGTGTCTGCCAAAGCTAGATGGGATGCATGCTTGCAAACTCCGCTGACTGAGGATGAATGGGCTGAATGTTGCTCCATGACTGGAGGATTAGCAGCTAATGGCAATTTTCGCCTCATCCACTATAAATTTGTACAACAATGGTACTATACGCCTGTCCAGTTGGCGAGATACGCCTTGCGGGACCAGTCCTGTTGTGTGCGATGCGGAATGGAGGGGGCTGACTTTCTTCATTTAGCATGGGGCTGTGCTACGTGATTTTTGGGTGGATGTGACTGCGGCGCTTTCTGCAATGACATCGATTGAAATTCATGATGACCTGCGACTTTGCCTATTAGGGATTGCTTCTGGAGTGCCAGCTGGGGTGAGGCACCTGGTGGTGATTGCCTTGCAAATTGCCAAGAGAAGAGTTGCTATGTCATGGGGAGGGAAGCGGGCGCCGGCTGTTAAACTATGGCTCAACGATCTGGCGTATTGTAGGGATCAATTGCTCTGTTATTATGAAGAACTGCCGGAAGCCTCCAGGCCACGTGATATATGGGGTCCCTATACTGCCTATATGCTGTCGAAGTCAACGGATGAGGAGGGTCCTTAAACAGCTCTCCTCTGCCGGTTACATAGCCTGAGCTATAGGTGTGAGGAGGTGGGGACATCCTACCTAGGTGCCTGCCTAGTGCGACGTAAATGGGCCCACTACCTTACTTATGCATTTACGCAAGTTGTGCCCTATTGTTGATTCCTCCAGGTGCCTAATTAAGTTGGCCGAGTATATCTGGCTTGCATGCTGGTCAGGGAGGCGGTAAGCTGTTCACGCCATGACTCTTTCTACTCCTATGCATTCTTGTAGTTCTTTGAAGCCTAGATCTGACCCTGGGAAGTTCGGTGGGGGGGAGATGTTTGATGTATTTTGTTTTTGAAATGAGACTGCTTACACTGTGTATGGACATTGGCACAAGACTCAGTATTGCATTGTACCTTGCTACTGACATGTATAACCTCATGCATCTGAGATATATGTATGAAACGATTAGCGGCTGGCCCGGTTTGGGTTGTAGGCCAGCTGTGTTCTTGTTAAGATTGCTAATAAAGGTCTCAAAATAATAATAATTGGTTTGTTAAATATTTGTATTAATAGTGTAAAGTGTAAATTAAAATTATTAGTTTAAAAATTGTTTTTAAAGTAGATATATGTAAATATCTTTTAATTATTATATATGTTTATTTAACTTTTTAAAATCTAGTTAATTTGTTATATTTGTTAAAAGATATATTACATTTCTTTTATTTGTTTAATTAATGTTATCATTTAATGTATTTAATATTTATGTAAAAAATTATATATATTTAAAAAACGATATTTAGTACAACATTATTAGTTACATCAATATTTGTGTTTTCAATATTTTTACTTACCATTATAAAGATATATTGACTATATTTTTGTCATCGATATTTTGCTCGCAATGTTTTTGTATCGCAATATTTAGGGGGGTCGATAATCTGTCGGTGAACCACTTCTAGGCACACCCATCTCATTTGGCGTGTCACAATGAGAAATACAAAAAAGTGATGGATGAAATGTTTGAATTAAACTCAGGCACTGCCAATTACTCAGGCAGCATTCCAAGATGCATATAGGACAGTTTGCCTTTTTGGACCATGCCGTAATCGCTTATATATTCGGATACCTGATCTTGGTCCTGCGCTCTCTATACTGCTGGGGCATTTTTATTGTGCTTATTTTAAAAATTTACTCGCGCCGCTGGCATCGCGCCATAGAGCTGTGAAGGGCTCAGTTTATTGCGCTGCTTTTTCCTACTGTCCTAGGGTCGGATTCTCAGGCCGGGGAACTAGCTTAGGCTCACCTGCATCTTAATAGGAGTTTCACCCGCTCTTGGCGGGATACAGATAGTTTAGCGGGTCCGACCACCATCTTGGGTTGGGGCGAAGGCTAGGAGCACTCCGGGCGCCATCTTGCTGAAGGCAAGGGACGCTGGAGGCGGACTTCCGCTCGGTCTAATACCTCATAAGGATGGAAGACCAAGCGCGCAGCGGTCACGCGCAGCGGGCGCGACGTAGGCGCGCCGGAGGTGCGCCAGAGGCAAGCCCGTTTGTGCCCGTTCGCGCAACGGGCGCGCCTAGGGCCACTACCTCTGGTCTTTTGCATTCTTCCCGCCTAGTCTATTCTCGGGCTGACCTCTTGGAACTAAGACCGACTCAGGCGCCCCTGACGCAGAGGGCCACTGCTTTACCCCCGTCTCAATCTCTGTCTTGTGGGCTGCTTAACGTTCGGTCGCTTTGCAAGCACCATACGGAGATTGCCTTCCTGATCGATTCTTCAGGGCTGGACGTGCTGTTCCTAACCGAAACTTGGACTCGGGAGGACTGTCTAGTTGAACTGGGATTGGCTTGTCCCCCAGGTTTTAAAATCACTCACACCCCTCGGCTGAAGAACCGTGGTGGCGGAATCGGTATCATCTATTGAGAAAGGCTGGGTCTTTTCCAGCTTAAAATTGGCGAGGTATCGGGCTTTGAATTGATGGGGTTCTCTATTAAAGATCTGGAGAGAACACTGATTACGGGTGTGCTGTGCTACCGGCCACCGGGCACGGCTCCCTTTCTATCATTGTTCCTTGACGCAGTATACGATTTATCTAACACCCACTCTAAGCTGTTAGTCCTGGGGGACTTCAACTTATGGCAGGGGGGTCCATTAGATGGGGCGTTTACGTCACTTTGCCAAGCTCTTGCTGACATTCAATTGCAGCAACTGGTCCGCTCGGCGACTCATAGGGGAGGCCATGTTTTGGACCTGATTTTCGCTGACGCTCAATCAGTAGTGATCAACGATATCCTACGCCAATGCTGGACCGATCATGCGCTTGTGGCTTTTTCCCTCTGCTTAGGGGATTACTCCTCTGAAGGCGCCGGGGTAGGACTTTCGAAACTGGGTAGACCTTGGTCCCGACTACTCAGCTCATCTCCATTGCCCTCTCTAATACCTGACAACTTTCGCTTGAGTAATTTGGTGGAGGAAAGCTACTCTACTTTGTGCCGGTCCATTATCGACACGCTTGACAAGGTGGTGCCCCTCCGCAAATCCCGAGGGAGAGTGAACCGGGCTTTTCCCTGGTATATGGAAGAGCTACGACAGTTGAAGCTGAGCTGTAAACGTGCTGAGAGAGCTTGGAGGAAGCAGTACTCCACCTCGGCTAAAGACTCGTTCAGGCTCGCACTGCAGGGCTACAAGGCGCAGATTAGGCTGGCCAAGGCGGCCTTCTTGGAATCCTCCTTGAATCAGGTGCCTAATAAATCCCAAGCCCTGTTCAAAATTGTCAGGGACTTGTCCCACCCTGTTTGTGTGGCTAATACAGTCCGTGCGTCACAGGCTTTGTGCGACTCGCTGGCGGATGCTTTTGAGGAGAAGACTGCTAAGATTTTAGAGGCCCTAACAAACCCCTTGCCTGTTGCTCTCGGCTTGGGAGCTCCGGTTGGCCCGCTCAGTCGACCCCAGCCAACTGCTTCTAGCCTTGGCTTGGGAGCTTCGACCGAGTCACCCAGTCGACCCCAGCCGACTGTCTCTGCTCTTTTTTTGGGAGCTGCTGGTGCGGGAGCTCCGGTTGGCCTGCCCAGTCGACCCCAGATGGGTGCCTTTGGCCCTAGTCTGGGAGCTCCGGGGAGCTCACCCAGTCGACCCCAGCCGACTGATTCCGCTCTCATTTTGGGAGCTTCTGGTGCGGGAGCTCCGGTTGGCCTGCCCAGTCGACCCCAGACGGGTGCCTTTGACCCTAGTCTGGGAGCTCCGGGCAGTTCACCCAGTCGACCCCAGCCGAGCGCCCCTGTCCTCTGCTTGGGAGCTCCGAATACCCCCTCCAGTCGACCCCAACTAAGACTTTCCCCCCCCCCCCCTCTTTCGAGGAATTTTGCAGTTTGGCACATTTGGTGTCCTCGGGCTCCCCGCTCGACCCACTGCCTCCCAAATTTTGGAAGGTTTTTCACGCAGAACTTTTTCAGCCCCTGTTCTCGATCTGTCTCCAGTCCTTGGAGTTGGCATCTGTGCCAGAGTGCTGGAAGTTAGCAGTAGTGTCACCTCTGCTCAAGAAACCAACTTTGGACTCGGCCTGTCTCTCTAATTATAGGCCAATCTCTCTGCTCCCTTTTCCTATTAAGATCCTGGAAAAATGGGTGACTCGCTCACTCTCAGGTTTCCTGGAAAACATCGGCTGGTTCGATGAGGCCCAGTTTGGCTTCCGCCCTGGGCACGGGACGGAGTCCGCGCTGGTAACCGTATTGGACAATCTTCGTTCGCGTGTCGACAGTGGTCGGGCAGCCTTTTTAGTGCTGCTCGACATGTCGGCCGCGTTCGATACGGTCTGCCATCGGACCCTTGTCAGGAGACTGGAGGAGTGCGGGGTCATTGAGGGCGCAAGAGACTGGCTGATATCCTATCTTGGCGGCCGGCAACAGTTGGTTTCACTTCCCCCATTTCGCTCTGAGCCAAGGAGTGTAGGACAGGGGGTTCCACAGGGCTCGGCCATCAGCCCTATACTCTTTAACCTGTACCTCCGCCCCTTAGTCCAGCTAATAAAATCTTTTGGTGTCTCGGCTTTTAACTACGCCGATGACACCCAGCTGGTCTTTTCTCTGGAAGGGAACAATGCGGTTTCGCTGGAGACTTTTCATCGCTGCATGGCAGCCACAGCGGACTGGTTACGAGCTAACTCCTTACAATTTAATAGCTCCAAGACGGAGGTGCTCCATTGTTCCATTGACAGGATTCCGAGGGTACTTCCAGAGAATTTTTGGCCTAGCACCTTCCTCGAGCAGGTGCTGGCGGCGGAATCAGCTCGTAACTTGGGGGTGATCTTCGGCCCAAACTTACAGCTTGACATGCACGTTAATAAAACCACCTCTACGTGCATGATGCTGCTGCGCATGTTGCGTAAAGTTCTGCCCCTTCTCCCCGCTCAAGCCAGGCCGGAAGTAGTTCGTGGTACCATACTAAGTCGTCTCGACTATTGTAATGGGCTGCTTCGGGAGGCCCCAAAAAATCTGATGGGGAAGTTACAACGGGTGCAGAATATGGCCGCCAAGCTGGCTCTCTCCCGCCATAGGTCTAGCTCTTCTACTCTAGCTTTAAGAGACCTACACTGGCTCCCGGTACATCTGCGGGTACAGTATAAAGCTGCGTGTTTGGTGTTTAAGGCTGTACATCAACAGGGCCCTATTCCTCTGCAAAATATGTTTGCGTGGTACTCTGCCTCACGGCCCCTCCGCTCTTCTTCGGCGCATCTACTTGTAGTCCCGAGGTTCCAGAGAGTCAGGATGGGTGGCCGCTCCTTTAGTGTTGCAGCGGCCAAACTCTGGAACTCCCTGCCACTATCTCTGAGAAGCCACAGGGACTATCTTCCGTTCAGGAAAGCGTTAAAAACGCATCTGTTTCCAAAAACTGCTTGAGCGGAAAAAGTGCAACTGTTCCTAGATCAAAGCGCCAGGATGCCCTCTCGGTGACAGTACTGCGCTCTATAAGTACACAAATAAATAAATATATACCTACTGGCTCAATCAGAGATAGACAACAGAGATTACATTAATCTCATGTCTACAATGACACAGATGGAGAAGACTTTGTGATTTGGTTATAGTTACAAGAGAATGATAAAACATGAGGTATCACCGAAAACACTATGGGATGCCCTTAAGGCCAATATTAGAGAGGAATTAGTTGGAGCATCAGATAGAAAAAAATTGAGAAAATGCCATGGATTTGAAAAATTGGTAGTACAATTAAAGGAACTTTGAGGGAGCCAAAGAAGAATAGGTTTAATGAAAATTTGGAAGAGGCTCCCAACCATGAGAGCTCAAGTGAAAACCTTAGACATGAAAAAAGCTGAATATTCCATACTCAGAACTGTAACAAAGGGAACAAAATGAGCTGCCCACTGGCCTGCAAATTCAAAGCATGGGCAGTGAAAGACCCAATTCACACAATAAAAAAGAGAAAAGACTGTATTGAAGGTCAACCAGGGTATTAGGTGAACTTTTAGTACTTTCTATAGTAACCTATACAATGTAAAGGACACTTCTGATTGCAGAGATGACTTATATCTAGAAAATTCCACCAGTAAAAAGAATATCACTTTATCAAACAGCTTCCTTAGATTTATCCATCAAGACAGAATAGATAATTACAGCGATTGCTAAATTAAACAGGGGATGGCTTCAATCCCAGAGGGCTTCTCTGTCATGTTTTATTCACTTTTGTGTCCAACTTGTCCATGTCCTCTAGAGATTATGTAATACCATCTCGAGAACAGACAACATGAGGGAAGTCCAAGTGACAGTGATTCATAACAGGGGAAGGGCCCAATTTATCTCACAACCTATCTAATTTTTCTTAATAAGATCATTCTAGGCACATTGGTGGCAGGCCTTTTCCGATTCTACTGAATCTCATTGCCTAGATCAATCCAGAATTATTTTTTAATTTAATATTTTAAGACACAATTGGAAATGTTTTCAGGGACACTTTTGTAAAGCTGCTCCTTAGATTCTTTACCCAAGAGCATCCTCGGGGTTTGAAGTTTGTACCTATAATGGTTAAAATGAAACTTCAAATACTATATTGCTTAGAGGTTCTGACTAAAGCACCAGGAGTTACTCAGAGATACATATAGGCAAAAAGTACAATGAGACTCGGAAAGCCTCCAACGGCAGGTCGAAGGCTTTCCGATTCTCATCGCGGGTTTCACTTTCAACCACCGCATTACGATGCAGGCAGTCAAAAGTGTAACCGGCTGGTCATTCTAGCTGGATTCTGATGGGATCAAGGAGCCTGTCAGCCAGTTGGAGGCCTGCCCGTAATCCCTATGGACAGCATTTCCACCGTAGGGATTACGATGTCGGTTTTCGACAGGCTTTCCAAGTCAGGCTTTCCGACATGGAAAGCCTGTCCGAGGGCAACATTGGGGGCCCCAGCAGGTCCCCCTTCACCCTGCGGCACCAATGGTGTCCTCATGTTAATCCCTGCATTGTGTGGCAGGCACCCTCAGGTGCCTGCCAAGTCATGCAGGGATGAACAGATTCTCCCACTTCTCTATGGGAGTTTGTGCTACGGCCGGTTCACGGCCGCATCACAAGCTACCATACAGAAATAGGAGTATGCGACCGCACCATGTGCGATCGTATTGTAAGGCTGCGGTCAGTACCGCAGACCAGAGGTCGGTCGGTCCTGATTCTGCAACTGAGTCACGTCCGCCCAACATCGTAATTAGGCCAATAATGTGATAACCTTACAGCACTGTCTCATAAATGCATGTATTTTTCATTTTTTACAGTACAAAGAAAAGAAAAATTCTTGTTTTACTTTTTGCTAGTCAATCAAGGCCTATATACTACTAGCCCCAGTGATACAAATAACATAAACCCAGCATTAGATTATCTATGTCTCATCAAATTAAGCTCTGTGGAAATAGTAGCTAACAGCTCTCTTACTTGAACAAAATTTGGCTGCAGTCTGACATTATCTTTCTGCCCTAAGCTCCAATAAGTGAACTCAAGCAGACACCTCCACCCAGGACAGGATGGCGGTGTCATGTGGTTCAATTAGGGTCAGGAAGAAACACTGCCATTTTAACATGTACACTTTACTAAAAGGTGCCTTCTCTTTCACAAAATGACTTTTGGCACACATTTGCTTGCATGACAGTGCAGGGTTATTTTCTCTGAAACCACATTGCTTACAAAACCACTTCATAAGTACACTATCATGACACCTTGAACATTTCGCACAAGGCCTCGACACTCATTGTGCAAATGTTATTTGTTATTTTGTCCATGAAGCAACGTGGCTATCAAAGAGACAATAAACTAGCTGCAGCATCGACACGGAAGCAGGCATGCCATTGTTATAAACACACATGCACTTCCGTGCTAAATTTAAAGGAGCACGTTGCTGTCATTGCGAGATTGTCGTTGTGTTAGGTTTCAGTTCAGCTGATTCCAGTTTATCCCTCTGCGAGGAGGGATGTCCAACTTGTGACCCAAACAGGCACCTACATACCTTGCCTTCAGGTAATGGGGAGATAGATCATCCAATAGGGGTTTCTTGGCAGAGCCCACACACCCTAGACAACTAGGTTAGAGAACACATAGTAGGAGTACACTATATTCAGTACCTATATGCCAGCATATATAAACAGTTTTAGCAGAATGGTGGAAATCATACATTTCACCATACTCAATATTACTTATCGCTTTTATCTGGTGCTGTCTATTGATCTTTGCAGCGCATATATTTTATAGAAGAATCACGATGGTTCAATAAATATTGAAAATGCACCTTTGTGTATTTCTTGTATATCTTTCCAGGAGTGCACAAGTGACTGAGCGAAAGAGTTCTAGATCCGTTACCTCAATTCCTGGGGGGATCAGGGTTGTTATGTTCTGAGGATGCCCAAATCATTTGTTAAACTTCTAGGTCTAGGGGGCTTATGGTGGCATTGTGAGCTAGCTGTCTATAGGACTACATATCCTGAGGGGGTGCATAGAATTAGTCGGACATCAATCCCAACTTTTATGTTGTCCAATAAAAATGCAGTTCTTACTTGGAATTGGAAACTATACAACAGCGGATTGTGTGATTGGTCAGTTTGTGTCCAGACCAGCATACTGCCAGAAATGAAACTTGGCAGACCAGCTCACTGCAACTTTAAGTTGTGTTTTTTTAAATAGTTTATTGTGTTGCAGCCAGCCAGCAGGGTCTGTACGGGACCCCTCTGAAGTCTAATGTGTAGCCCTCACCCATACAGAAAGGGCTGTGGGGCCTTTCATTACATCCCTGACAAAACCTGCAAAGACACACTTTTGCTTTTGCTAGACACTGAAAATGCCTTTAATTGGGTGGACTGACACTTTTTGCAAAAACCCTCAATCTGTGTGGTTTTTGCCCAAACTTTGAAGCCTGAGTTGTGGCAGGGTACAAGACTCTGAAAGCCCCTACGAGTAAATTGATATTATCTCCCCTCCTCTTTGCCCTCATAATGTTGCCCTGTGTCCCAAAGGTTTGCTAAAATAAATTAATACAAGACATACAGATTGGCAAGGATACATATAGACTTTCAATGTATGCAGATGACATAGAAGTTTAATCGGTCAATGAAGAAATTGGGTTATTGGCTCAGAATGTCTCCTTTTCTTGAAGAGGAGTGCACTCTGATGCCAGCCAAGGGTCCATGACCTGGTTAAGCTCCTCTTTGGGATCAGGAACTCGCTATAGCAAAGGCCAGCAGGGCTCAGGCAAGTCCAATAGCAGCAGGTCAGCTGGGCAGTTGAATGGAGGCCTCTGCAGCTTGATGTGTCTATGTAGCGAGTAGCTCAGAACAGGTGGTCAGCCAAGTGACCCTTGGCGTCACTCAGTTTCACTTTGGATGAAGGGTGCAGGCCCATCCTTCCTTATCAGAGAGCAGGACAGGTCTCAGGCAGCAGGGCAATCCTCTAGAGAAGATGAGGGAAGGCCTCAGGAAGCAGGGCAGCCTTCTGGTAGCAGCAGGGCAGTCCTCTGAGGAGCAAGACAGGCCTCAAGCAGCCGGACAGTCCTCTGGAGAACAAGGCAGTCCTTCTTCAGTAGTCCACAGGTAAAGGAGTGAAGAGTGGTTCATGATGTCCAATATTTATACCCGGTGCCAGCCTTTGAAGTGGGGAGGGTCCCTATACTTCCCCCATATCTAGTTCTGGAAAGTTGTTATCTTCCCTTGCCAAGGTTCCATGAAGTCTAGGGTGAGTCATGGTTTAGAAGGCTACTTTAGAGGGTGGCACAATACGTCTTGTAGGCCAACTAGTAGCATTTAATTTACAGATCCTGGTTCAGGGAGTAACACTTTACTAGGGACTTGCTAGTAAATACATGTGGCAATTAGTTTTATGCCAATTTTACAATATTTAAAGGAGAGAGCAAAAGTCAGTTAGCACTGGTTAAGTGCAGAGAGTCCTAAAGGCCAACAAAAATGGATTGAGCAAAACAAGAGGAGTGAAGGCAAAAAGTATGACCAGCAGTCAGTCTCAGACACTCTGTGCCACTACTGATGAAAAAACAAAGAGAATTCAGCAGAGAATCAAGGTTCAACGTGAAGTGCTAAAAATAAAAGTGTGTAGCATCCCAATCAAATGAGAAGCAGAACAATTTATTAGAACAGCCTTCCTATTTCTATGGGTGAAAAAAAAATGGATTGCATATCTGGGATTAGAAATTACTCTCTTGGTGTGTGCGATGCTTGAAGCTAAATTTGGGCCACTTTGAATGAACTCTGAAAGGGAAGTGAGTATATGGGGTCTTGGGGGACTATTGGATATTGGAATTGGGAATAGCAGCTGTAGAGATGACACTATTGTCTAAGATCCTACATTTATTTCAAATAGTACCAATAACAGCGGTAGAGGACACAAGGGGGCATATTATCATGGCAGGCGAAATGAAATTATCGCCGCTTTAGCGGCAGTTTTCGGCCACTTTTGCGACCGTTTTTGGCCGCAAAGCAGCAATAATTTAATCGCCCTATTAGCAAGCTGTCGCTAACATCAGTCAGCGACAGCTTTTAGGTGATAGCGAGCGGTTTGGGGCCCGCTTTGCATGTCAGTGATATTTATCGCTAATGACATGCAAAGTGGGCGTACCCAACCTGTTAGCGACTGAAAGCAATCACTAACATCGCTATCGCCTATTAGGAAGGCAGGCATAGCGATAAAAAAATGTGCGCAAAGCGCGAATATCGCTAAAAACTAACGTCTGCTCAGACCAGTTCTTAGCCATTATATCCAATGGGAGGTGGATATTCTGGCTAAGACCCTATTGGCAATGATGTGTGAATATTGCTGGTTTCCCAGCGATATTCACACATTTCGCCGTTATCGCCGGTTATTTTATCGCATTGGAGATAAACATTGCTAATAGCACGTTATCTCTGCAATAAAATCCGTCGATGCTTGGCGATAAAAAAAAAGTGTTGCTAAGCTTCTTTAGCGATAAATATCGCTAGTTATTGATAATATGCCCCAAGATTATTCGGTGAATATGTGTTGGCAAGGAAGAAATTACACATAGTTCAACCAGTCCTGTATAAACCACCTGAAAAAGGGGGCCTGGGCTTTGCCAAACTTAAGGGACTGATTTAGAGTTTGGCGGGTGGGTTACTGCATCACAAATGTGACTGATATTCTGTCTGTGGTATTACAAGTGCCATTGAATATAATGCATTTGTAATGCAGCAAACAGGATATTTGTCAGGTTTGTGACATACTAACATTGTCAGGGATTGACTCTCTACAGCGCCTACATCGCGCAGTAAAAACCCCAAACTACGTATCCCAGAAGGCCTTCTGGGAGGAAGTACGAACACATAAATCTTGTACCAACGCGGTGAGCATTGTACGTGATTCTGCATGTTACTGGCTACAGAGCAGCTGCTCTGATTATCCTTGGTGCACTTCTGAGGAGTCCCACAATCCGGTCTCTTGTTAAAGACAATCTCTGTGGGGACATGGAGGCTCGGCTGAGCCTTGGATTATTGAAACTTCTCACGTTCGGTGATGACGCGACCCGGACTCTGCAAAACTCGCCCGCTCGCGGCTGCGGCAGGTGTCCCTGTTTGTTCCGCTCGGCTGAGCGGGAACGCTCCCTGCCTTGCCTGCTCGCGGCTGCGGCGGGCTTCATCATTCACCATCTGTTGTTTTCCGGCGGCGGTGGCATAGGAAATCCCCGTCCTTCCTTTGGTGACTTTGATTTGCGGTGAATGACACATAAGGCAGGAACTGAAGGCTGTTTCCCTTGGAGGAATCCCTGATCCGGTACAGTCCCTTGAAAAGTACTTGTTGTTTATATTCTCACTGGAAGAATCTTATTCTTTGAATATTCCTAACTTTGTTCTTGCCAGGAGGAGCTTGTGGTTGTTTTGGGCACTATTTTTGGTTACTGGCTAACTGGGGAAACCCGGAGTGGGATTCTCTCACCTTCCTGAAGGAGATTGGTTACGAACTTCTGGAACCTATGATTTTTTTGGCTACTTTGCAATTCGCTTTCTTCTGGGATACTAGGGGGTGTGGAGTGAGTATGAATGTGTAAACAAATACTTCTATCCAAATGAATGACATCATGGTTGAAAACTAATGTGTGGATTTTGGTTTCTAGGTGGCATTAGTATCATACCAGTAAGAGAGGTATCTTACAGGAGTACTCTGGAAGACATATCAGGGAGGAACTTCACAAAGTATTGCTTGGGCTCTAGTGAGATCATAATGAGTGTAGATAGGATATTTGTACAGTATTAATGTTATGCTTTTTTGTTACAGGTAATCCCTTTCACTGCTGCTCCTACCCTATCCCTATCCCTCACTTGATCGCCTCTATACTCTGTGTACCGTTACTAGTCAGAGTGTGGGAAAGTCAGGAGGATGACCCCTGTCGAGCATCGCTCTGATCCTGAGGAGCAAGGTGGACGTTACAGAATCACATACCCACGATATAAACCTCCTCCCGATCAGGGTCATTCTCGGGTATGGCGTCCTTAGACGATGTTTTGCAGGCCTTAGTTTTAGTGCAGCAGGAACTGGCTACTTCACATGCAGAAACGGACGCATTAAAAGAGAGGCTCGATAGGCAGGCTAGGAACCCTTTTGATGCAGCTGCCAGCACTCCCCAAATACAGATGACAGTTCCCCCACCAATTCCATTAGCCAGTCCTGAGAGGTATGCTGGTGATCCCCAAAAGATTCAAACTTTTCTAACACAAATAACCCTTCATTTTCCCTGTCGTCCTGCGTCTTTTCCCACCAACTTGTCTAGGGTGGCTCTCACTATTTCATACCAAACAGGGGACGCAGCCAACTGGGCTGTACCTCTGGTTAGGAATGACGATCCGATGCTCTCAGATTGGGCTGCATTCTGGAGGGAATTTGAGAGGGTATTCGACCATCGGGCCACCACGCTCAGTGCTGATCGAGAACTGTTGGAACTACGCCAGGGTAGAAAGTATCTAGTAACGTACATGACGGCCTTCAATCGGCTGGTGGTCGAAACAGCGTAGCCGGAGGAGAAACGAATGTCTCTGCACTACCACGGATTGAAGGACAAAATGAAGGACGTGTTGGCCCAAATAGATCCTCAACCCACCACTTGTACAGACCTGATTAATCTCACTGCTGCTCCTACCCTATCCCTATCCCTCACTTGATCGCCTCTATACTCTGTGTACCGTTACTAGTCAGAGTGTGGGAAAGTCAGGAGGATGACCCCTGTCGAGCATCGCTCTGATCCTGAGGAGCAAGGTGGACGTTACAGAATCACATACCCACGATATAAACCTCCTCCCGATCAGGGTCATTCTCGGGTATGGCGTCCTTAGACGATGTTTTGCAGGCCTTAGTTTTAGTGCAGCAGGAACTGGCTACTTCACATGCAGAAACGGACGCATTAAAAGAGAGGCTCGATAGGCAGGCTAGGAACCCTTTTGATGCAGCTGCCAGCACTCCCCAAATACAGATGACAGTTCCCCCACCAATTCCATTAGCCAGTCCTGAGAGGTATGCTGGTGATCCCCAAAAGATTCAAACTTTTCTAACACAAATAACCCTTCATTTTCCCTGTCGTCCTGCGTCTTTTCCCACCAACTTGTCTAGGGTGGCTCTCACTATTTCATACCAAACAGGGGACGCAGCCAACTGGGCTGTACCTCTGGTTAGGAATGACGATCCGATGCTCTCAGATTGGGCTGCATTCTGGAGGGAATTTGAGAGGGTATTCGACCATCGGGCCACCACGCTCAGTGCTGATCGAGAACTGTTGGAACTACGCCAGGGTAGAAAGTATCTAGTAACGTACATGACGGCCTTCAATCGGCTGGTGGTCGAAACAGCGTAGCCGGAGGAGAAACGAATGTCTCTGCACTACCACGGATTGAAGGACAAAATGAAGGACGTGTTGGCCCAAATAGATCCTCAACCCACCACTTGTACAGACCTGATTAATCTCACACTGCGACTAGATCATAGGCTATCAGAGAGTGGTGGTGACCGGAGAAGGGGAGAAAGAGCAATGGTTGGAATAGAACCAGAAAACCGAGCCTCAAATTCCTTGAAGGAAACGGGCGTTGAACCCATGGATGTGGGTTCAGTCCGACCTCCGCTATCCAAAGCAGAGAGAGAGACGTTTGTATGTTTTGCAGTAAGAAGGGTCACCACGTGAGGGACTGTACGGTAAAACCCAAAAGAAGGGGCACATTTATTTCCGGTAAACAGGTAGCTATCACATCCAGAGAGGTTCCCCATAAGGGAGATGACATCCTGACAGATGGTCCAGGTGTTGAGTCTGTTGATAAGGAATGGAAAATGACGTCCCTCGCTGTCACGGTAACACGAAGCACTGAATCCCATATAGTACTATCCATGATTCTGAAGACGGATCAACAGGTACATCATGTTTGGACCATGATCGATTCGGGGGCCACCGGTAATTTTATTGATTGTGCGTTGGAGCAACGATTGGGGCTGGTCAGGGTACCCCGTGAGAAACCAGAAAAAGTGCTAGCGGTGGATGGCACTCCTTTGAAATCAGGTCCTATTACGGAACACACAGAGGTATTGGAATTGATCCTCAAAGTGATCTGCATGATCATGTGGGGGAGATCACCTTGAATATCATAGAAGCCCATCAATACGAGGTGATTTTAGGTATGCCCTGGCTATGGCAACCCAATCCCACCATGGATTGGAGGTCAAAGACTATTGGTTTCCATTCAGCTGAGTGCAGGGATACTTGCCTGAAAAACAACTTCTCCCAAGTATTGGCTCTGGCCCAGGAGTATCAAATCGCTACCGCAGCAGAGAAAGAAACAAAATTGCCAACAGTATACGAGTGGTACAGTGAGGTATTTAGTGAAGTGAAAGCTGAGACTCTACCACCACATCATGACTAAGATTGTCGTATTGATCTGGTGGAGGGGGCCTCCGTTCCTTCATGCAGAGTATATGCTTTGTCGGATCCCGAAACCAAACATTTGCGGGAATATTTGAATCACTTTTGTTCTATAGGCTTCATTCGTCCTTCACGTTTTCCAGCTGCGTCCCCTCTTTTCTTCACGGCTAAAGCCAATGGCGAGTTGAGAACTTGCATTGACTACCGCATGTTGAATAAGAACACCATACGTAACCGATACCCACTTCCACTAATCCCCGTTTTGCTGGATCAGGTGAGGGAAGCCCAAATATACACCAGTCTAGATTTAAGAGGGGCCTACCACCTGGTACAAATCCGCAAAGGGGAATGAATGGAAGACTGGGAAGACTGCATTTAAAACTCGGTATGGGTTGTTTGAGTATCTGGTAATGCCATTCGGGCTTTGTAACGCCCCGGCGGCATTCTAGTACTTTCTCAACGATGTGCTGAAGGAGGACATAGACCGTTTTGTTATCGTGTACATCGATGACATACTGGTCTACTCTGCTTCAGTGGAACAGCATGTCAGCCATGTGGTTCTGATTCTTAAACATCTGCAGGAAAACAGTTTGTTTTGTAAGCTCAATAAATGTGAGTTCAGTGTTAAGGAAGTGGAATTCCTGGGTGTGATTTTGAGTCCTCATGGGTTTGGTATGGCTGAGAGAAAGATTGAAGCAGTACAGAATTGGCCGGTACCCAAGAATGTCAGGGATGTCCAGTGTTTTTTGGGGTTCTCCAATTATTTTCGGAGATTCATCTCACATTTTTCTCAGTTGGCCTCCCCCATAACCAGGCTATTGAAGAAAGGAACACATTTTCTCTGGACTACCGAGGCCTCGGAGGCCTTTGCCCAAATGAAACAGGCCTTCTGTACCGCACCCATCTTGCGACATCCACAAACAGACGTCCCGTTTGTGGTGGAAGGTGACGCCTCGGATGGAGCAATTGGAGCGGTATTGTCTCAACGGGATCGAGTCACTGGACAATTACATCCGGTGGCTTTTCTTTCAAAAAAGGTAAACCCTGCCGAGATCAATTACACTTTGGCCGAAAAAGAGCTGCTGGCCATAAAACGGGCTTTCCAGGAATGGAGACAATACCTATGAGGAGCCCTTCACACCATTACCGTGTACTCTGATCACAGGAATCTTCAGTTTATGAAAACCGCACGACATCTATCTCAAAGACAAATGTGGTGGATGTTGTTCTTTGCGGAATATGATTTCTTGATCACTTTTCGGCCTGGGTCCGACAACAGAAAAGCAGACTCACTGTCCAGGCAGGGAGTAGCTACATTGCCACGGCAGGAGATCCCAAACACCATTGTGAATCTGGAAAAGGTCCTATGTGTGATTGCAGTGGAGCAGTTCCTTGATCAAGTCGGATCACACAAATCACGGAATCAGTGGCAACAATGGGCAGACCAAAACATACACCGTTCACTGAAACATGGAATACCTATGTATGATAACAAACTATATTTGCCTATTCATTCTCTGCGGTTAAAGGCATTCAATTGGTGTCATGAATCTGTGATGGATGGTCATTTACAGTTGATTCAACGGCAGTTTTGGTGGGAAGGTATGTCAAGAGATGTGGGCCTGTTGGTAGGGCAATGTGAAACTTGTGCCAGAGCGAAAGGAGAACATAACAAAAGCAAAGGACAACTGATGCCGCTTCCCACATCATCCCAGCTTTGGCATACCATCAGTCTTGACTTTGTTCTTGGGCTACCACAGGATCAGGGATGCAATGCCATTCTGGTGGTGATAGACAGCCTGATGAAAATAGGACACTTCATACCTTGCAAAAATCTCCCTACAGCGCGTCAGACAGACCAGTTACTCTTGCAAAATGTGGTACGGTCTCATGGACTGCCCAGAGTGATCATTTCAGATAGGGGTCCACAGTTCATTGCCATGTTTTGGCATACATGGTGTAAGGTGCTGCAGATAGAGGCCGCTCTTTCTACCAGTTTCCATCCACAGACAGTTGGGCAGACGGGGCGTCTTAACCAAACTCTGAAGAAATACTTGAGGTGTTACTCCAAAGAAGCTTCCGAATCCTGGGTATCTTTACTTTGGTTGGCTGAATTGTCGGACAATAACGCATGGCATAGCTCGATTAAGGAAACAACTTTTCGGGCCAACGCTGGGTTTCATGCTCGCACTTTGCCCTTGGTCATTCCTAGGGATGTTCAAAATCAACATAATCTACAGGCGCAGGTTCAGTCGCTCGTGAAAATACACAAGCGCATCCGGATCAATCTGGCTCAGGCAAAAAACTCTTACAAACATTGGGCCGAACGTCATCGGCAAAAAGGGCCTGTGTATCAGGTGGGGGAGAGGGTCTGGCTATCCTCGAAGAACATCCGCTTTCGATACCGTAGCATTTTCCATCCCCGGTTTATTGGGCCCTATACTGTTCTTCGAAGGATCAATCCTGTGGCTTACAAATTGAAGCTTCCTGCGTCACTAAGGATACATCCGGTGTTCCAATGTAGTCTGCTGAAGCCCGCAGAATGCGCTTGTCGCAGAGCACCGCCTCCTGTGATGAGAGATGGCCAGATGGAATATGAGGTCAGGCGTATTGTGGATTCTAAGGTCTGTCTGTGGTACCTGGTGTCGTGGAAGGGATATTCGGCGGAGGACGATTCTTGGGAGCCCTGCTCTACCGTCCATGCTCCTCGGGCGGTACGCCTGTTCCACGCTTGCCATCCTCGGAAGCCTGGTGCTAGGAGGCGCTTGGGAGGAGGGCGTACTGTCAGGGATTGACTCTCTACAGCGCCTACATCGCGCAGTACAAACCCCGAACTATGTATCTCAGAAGGCCTTCTGGGAGGAAGCACGAACACATAAATCACGTACCAACATGGTGAGCGTTGTACCTGATTCTGCATGTTACCGGCTACAGAGCGCTGATTATCCTTGGTGCACTTCTGAGGAGTCCTGTGATCCGATCTCTTGTTAGAGACAATCTCCGTGGGGACTTGGAGGCTCGCTGAGCCTTGGATTATTAACGCGTCTCACGTTCAGTGAGGACGCAACCCGAACTCTGCAAAACTCGCCAGCTCGCGGCGGGCGTCCCTGTTTGTTACGCTCGGCTGAGAGAGAACGCTCCCTGCCTTGCCTGCTCGCGGCTGCGGCGGGCTTCATCATTCACCATCTGTTGTTTTCCGGCGGTGGTGGCATAGGAAACCCCTGTCCTTCCTTTGGTGACTTTGATTTGCGGTGAATGACACATAAGGCAGGAACTGAAGGCTGTTTCCCTAGGAGGAATCCCTGATCCAGTACAGTCTCTTGAAAAGTACTCGTTGTTTATATCCTCACTGGAAGAATCTTATTCTTTGAATATTCCTAACTTTGTTCTTGCCAGGAGGAGCTTGTGGTTGTTTTGGGCACTATTTTTGGTTAGTGGCTAACTGGGAAAACCCGGAGTGGAGTTCTCTCACCTTCCTGATGGAGATTGGTTACGAACTTCTGGAACCTATGATTGTTTTGGCTTCTTTGCAATTTGCTTTCTTCTGGGATACAAGGGGGTGTGGAGAGAGTATGAATGTGTAAACAAATACTTCTATCCAAATGAATGACATCATGGTTGAAAACTAATGTGTGGAAATTGATTTCTAGGTGGCATTAGTATCCTACCAGTAAGAGAGGTATCTTACAGGAGCACCCTGGAAGACATATCAGGGAGGAACTTCACAAGGTATTGCTTGGGCTCTAGTGAGATCATAATGAGTGTAGGTAGGATATTTGTACAGTATTAATGTTATGCTTTTTTGTTACAGGTAATCCCTTTGCCTGCTGCTCCTACCCTATCCCTATCCCTCACTTGATCGCCTCTATACTCTGTGTACTGTTACTAGTCAGAGTGTGGGGAAGTCAGGAGGTGGACCCCTGTCGAGCATCGCCCTGATCCTGAGGAGCAAGGTGGACGTTACAAACCTGTCCGCCAAACTCTAACTCAGGCCCTTAGTTACTACAATGCAGTAGAGTTCCAATATATGTTGTACTGAGGAAATCAAAAATTTAACAACATTGGTCTTTTATTGGCTGGGTAAATAACCCAAATAAAGACTTAAGATATGGGTGTTTTAATCATCCCCATTTACAAAAGCAACCATGGGAGTGTGGACAGGGCGACAACATTACTACTTTGGGTGGGGGGAACTGGCGGAATTTTAAACTCCGTGAGATTCCATGGAGTTCCGTCTACCTTAATTATGCCACTGTGGGAAAATGATTTGGAACTCATTTTCGTATGCACGGTTAGGAAAGCATAACTCAAAAGAATTCCCAACAACTGCTGAGATTACAAGTGGGGAAGAAAGCAGGTTCAAACCCTGTGAATGCTCAACATCCTCCGATTCTGGGTAAACAATCTCCTCATGCTTAAAATATCTGTGAGATGTGGGAGACACAGAGACTCCCCATCAAATTCTGCACCCCTCCCCCCTTTTTGCACTATTTTTTTTTAAACATAAATTTTTATTGAAAACAGTGCAGAGTCAAAATCAGTGTACAAGTAGCATGTTCAAGCAAGGTCATAGTACATTAGCCATGAAGGAGATGCACCATTCAGCTCAATAGTCTAGTCCGGCTCATGGCCAGCTCCGCCGTGGGGGATTCACAGAGTTCGCCCCGGTAAATGTTCCAATGGCCCCATTTCTTGTCCCACTTCGCGGGGCAGCCACGGAGCTTGTAAACAGTTTTTTCAGCCAACATGCATCTGTCCAGTTCAGCCATCCAACCCACCACTAGAGGTCGATCGGCAGCACCCCACTTCATTGCAATTGAACGTTTAGCGATTAGAAAACCCAAGGCAGCCCATTGTAGCTCCAGGTCACTCAGGTCCGTGGCACCCCAGATATTGAGGACAGCTTCCTTTGGTGACAGTAAGATGGGTTTTCCCAACGAGTCTCTCATTCTTCGGACAATCCCCTCCCAAAAGCGCTGTATTACTTGACAGTCCCATAAGATATGGTAAAAGGTGCCAGTTTGTCCGCAACCTCTGAGGCATCTATCGTCTTCCCTTCTCCCGATCGTGGCTAACAGAGTTGTGGGCATGTAGGTCCTATGTAGGACTTTCAGTTGAATCAATCTGAGTCGGTGGTTAATCGCCACTTCCCGGGGGGACATCAAGGCCGCCTGCCACTCGTCTTCCTCCAGATCACCTAGGTCTGCCTGCCATTTATCTCGTAGGGGTTGGAATGTATTAGGGAGATTATTGCAGAGCTTGCGGTATGTGTAGGAAATGGCTTTTGTCGGGAGGGGTTCTGAGAGTAATCTGTCTTCCAGAGGGGAGGACTCGGGCAGGGAGGAGAGATCGGGAATGGCAGAGAGGAGGGCGTGTTTGATTTGGAGGTAACGGAAGGCCTCAGTGTGTGCAAGTGCGTACCTGGTTTGTAAGTCTGCAAAGGTGAGGAGTTTACCCTTATGTATCAGGTCACCTATTGTTGAGATGCCTATTGCGTCCCATTTGTCGAAACCCAACTGGAAGCAGAGGGAACCAAGCTGTTGTGATGCCCACAGTGGGGTGGCTTTAATAAGTATGTTCGACCAACCTAGGCGAGCCGTGGCCCGATGCCATATTGCGACTGTGTGCGCCATAGGGCCAATGTATCTATCCTTTTTGGGCTTACTGTATAGGGCCCCGAAATATCCCTCCCGACCAGTCTGGTATCTGTCAAGGTGGAAGGCTGGGTCAACGGGTGAGCCGTGCATCCAGTGGTTAGTAGCAACCAGTTGTGATGCCCAGTAATAGAGGCGCAAGTCGGGGAGTGCAATGCCACCGTCATACCAGCCCATTGTCAGCTTTTGTAGGGCAATACGGGCAGCCCCTCCATCCCACAGGAGAAGGCGGAGATCGCTCTCCACCGACCTGAAGTAGGAGTCAGGAATCGGAAAGGGGCAATTTTGGAGGGCATATAGGAAGCGTGGGAGTGCCAACATTTTGAACAGGGCCGCCCTGCCGGCGAGGGACAGTGGTAGGGATCGCCAGTGTGCTACATCGCTGTGTAGTCTGCGCGATGGGGCTAGCAGATTCCGGTCGTGGAAAAGGGTGGGATTCGGGGTGACGAAAATGCCTAAATATCTGAAGCCCTCTTGTGCCACCGGTATAGAGAATCCACGGGGTAGCGAGGGGGGGGGCCCGCGTAGCATGTATAGAGCCGATTTAGTCCAATTGATTGAGTATCCCGAGTACTTCCCAAAGTTGGTTAAGACGTGGAAAAGACTATTGAGAGAAGATTTTGGGGAAGCCACGTATACCAGGATATCATCTGCATATAGGGAAATCTTATCGGTCACTTCATTGTTCCAGCGGAGGCCTATGATGGAGGCATCTGTGCGGACCCACTGGGCCAGTGGTTCCAGGGTCAAGGCGAATAAAAGCGGCGACAGGGGGCAGCCCTGACGAGTCCCTCTGTGGAGTGTGAATCTTCTGGACGTATGATTATTGACTCGGACCTGGCCCAGGAGGTCCGTGTATAAAAGACGCACCCATTGGACAAATTTTGGCCCAAAGCCAAATCGAAGAAGGACTTCAAAAAGATAAGACCATTCTATTGAGTCAAATGCCATGGTGGCGTCGAGGGAGACGATAGCAGCGTCTTCCTGGATATGTGGTTGTCTACTCAAGACATTGTTGACTCGACGCAGGTTTAGGGCCGTGTTTCGCCCGGGAAGAAATCCTGATTGGTCGGAGTGTATTAATGAGGGAAGTATATCCAGGAGACGGTTGGCCAGTAATTTCGCTAGAACCTTGGCTTCTGTACTGATCAGGGAGATCGGTCTATAGGAGCTACATTCGTTGGGAGGTTTATTTGGTTTGAGAATGACGACCACCGATGCCAGCCGCTGATCAAGTGGGAGGGAGCCAACATCTCGCCCTTCCTCGAACATCTTTTGTAAGTGGGGGACGATACCTGGGGACATAGCCTTTAAGAATTCAATCGGGACCCCATTGGGACCCATGGCTTTACCCGACTTGATGGAGAAGATCGCCGACGTGAGCTCGTCCGCTGTAATGTCAGCATCGAGCACATCTCGGTCTGTCTCTGAGAGTGTCGGTAGTTGCATCTCCGCCAGGAGTTGTCTAGATTCTTCCGAGGTATAAATCGCCCCGGCAGTATAGATGCGTGCCAAGTGGTCTGCGAAGGTCTCCGCAACCTCTTGCGGGTCGGAGGTCACCGATCCATCTGGCCGCGTGATAGAAGAAACCCATCTCGCCCCCTGGTCGCGACGTTCCAGCCAGGCCAGCAAGTTCCCGGCTCGGTCGCCATGTTCATAAATTCGATGACGGGTATTGAGTAGTCGAGCCTGTGTCTTTTCCTGCGCTAGAGCCCGATAGTTGAGTTGTTTCGCACGGAGTTGGCGGGCCGACTCCGTCGAGGGGGATGCATTGTGTTCCAACTCTTTTTGGAGGAGGTCAGATTTGGCTCGTAGGATCTGCTCATTGTGTTGCCGGAGGTAGCCTAATTTAAGCGATAATGACCTGCCCTTAATGACCGCCAGATAAGCCTCCCATACAATTATTGCCGATTGAACCGAACCTACGTTCTCAGTGAAGTAGAAGTCAGTATGTTCAATCAAGTCCTCCTTGATATCTGGAATTTGCAAAATCCAGGGATTAATGATTATGGGGCCGCGGGTGGTTTTACGATAGTGTGTCAGTACTACGGTGATGGGAGAGTGGTTGGAGATGCCACGGGGAAGACCCTTGGGGTGTATAAAGAATCCGATATTTGCTGTTGGGCAAAAGAAGTAGTCGATGCGAGACATACTGTTGTGCGCATTAGAGTAGTGTGTGAAGTAGGGGGTAGCGGGGTAGTGGGCTCTCCATATATCTTCTAAACCCATGGCATGAGCGAAATCGGAGAGGTCAGTGCAGGATTTGTGTGAGCGGCGTGTAGGATGTCTGTCGAGGTGGTCATCCATAGTCATATTGAAGTCGCCCCCTATGAGAAGTGTACCTGTCGGAAAGGTCGCCAGGCGGATCCCTAAGTCTCGGAGGGAGTCCCTACATAGAGTCGGTGGGAGATATACGGAGATTAAATTCAAGGGACGTCCCTCCCAGGAGGTCTCAACTGACGCAAATCTGCCTAGAGGGTCAGCCCAAGTCTTTATATCTGTGAGTGCTAGTGTTTTTCGAGCTAGGATCCCAACGCCACGAGACCCAGATGTGAAACCCGCATGTACCAACAGTCTATATCCCCCTCTTTGAAGTGCCTGGCAGGTGTTGCCCACCAGATGAGTCTCCTGCAATAACACTAAGTCGGGAGAGTGGCTTCGTAGGAACTGAAGGACTATGCCTCGTTTTATTTTGTGACCAAGTCCATGTACATTCCACGACATGATGGTAAGGGACCTGGACAGGGTCTGTGGATTAACGGTGGACATCATGGTGGAGGTGCATACGTGATAATAGAGGCCGGATAGTTCGTTTCAGGTGGACCTGAGCAAGAGGGGCAAGAGGCGTCTGCAGCTTCAGGGGCCGCGAAATCGCTAAGTACGGAGGGAAAGTGTGCCATGCCGCCGCCAAATCTGGCCCAGAACCTGGATTGTTGTAAGAAAGGACTCTGCTAAGGGCGAAAGTTACAACAAACGAAAACAAGAACAAACCCTCTCCTCCCCCCAACCCCATCCCAACCCTCCCTGCCCCCCTGCCCGCGGATTTAAAACTATCCACTCCCCAACTAGGCAGAGTGCCTGTCGCCCTCCCAAACATGAAGGGGGGTTTTGGTGAGCCATGGGGGCCCTCGCCATAAGCATCATAGCATAACAAACGACCTATAACATTTCGTAACCGACCTGTACATTGCGACATATGATAAAGGAACATAACATACGGTTTAGATGAGCGTCTCGTCCCGTGGAAACAACAGGACCACTTGCGGAATCTAGGATCAGTAGACCTAGGGCATTGTCTATCATGTTACTGCCCCAAGTGTGGCAGTCCGAGGCAGTGAATGTCACGGAGGTCGTTGTCAATCTTATTCTGTGCGGACATCTTCACTGAGCAGCTGGTTCATCCTCCGGTGGGTCCTCTCTGCTGTCCGGGGGCGGTTGCGATGGTCACTCGTTCTGGCGTCAGCACGGTCGTTTTTCGGTTTCCCAACTTGGCGCCAACCTTCCAGCCACTCCCAGGCCATCTCCGGAGACTCAAAAAACCAAGTTTTGCCCTCTGCTTCCACGCGGAGTTTTGCAGGGAAGAGCATGGAGTATTTAATGTCTTTATCTCGCATGGCTTTTTTTACCTCAAGGAAGCTGCGTCGTCGGGCCTGTACCTTTACTGTGAAGTCCGGGAAGAACATAATATGCGCATCTTCCAAGCGCAGAGGTCCCCCCGCGCGGGCCGTCTGGAGGATGGAGTCCCTGTCACGAAAGTTAAAGACTCTGGCTATAATGGGGCGCGGGGGAGCCCCCGACTTCGGGCGGCCTCCAGGGACACGGTGAGCCCGCTCAATGGAGAAGTACGTGGAGAGTCGTTTAGGTTTAAGATGTTTTTGGACAAGGTCCTCCACGAAGAGGTCCGCCGCCTGCCCTTCCATTCGTTCCGGAACTCCTAGGATGCGAATGTTGTTGCGTCTTGATCTACCTTCGTAGTCATCCAGGAGTTCTCCCATGATGAGCTGCTGCTTTTTCATCTGGTCCATCTGTTGTTGGAGCGTCGATACGTCATCAATGAGGGCGGTGGTTTTCACCTCCACATCCTTGACCTTAGAATCCATTTTGCGGAGGTCTGCGCGCAGGAGGGTGACTTCAATGTTGACGGAGTCAATGCGCGTTTCTAAGGATGTCCGCACGCCCGCGATGGCCTCCATTACGTCTTCAAGTGTTAGGGATTTCGTCGTGGGGGAGGGAGGTGCACCTGATTGGTCCCCCTCAGAAGGACGGCCCTTGCTTTCTCCCCTGGACGCCCAGGTGAACTTAGTGATTTGTTTCTGGGTGGTGGGTCGGTTACTCCTATTGCCTGCCATCATGGGGTGTCAGGGCGGGTGCGTGGCCCACGAACGCGTGTCCAGGTCTCGCCAATCAGAACCAGCCAGGGGAGCAGTGGGGTGCAGCAGTACAGATGGTGTCCGTAGCCTTTGGGATGGCACACACGACTTGGTGCGCGCGTCTTGCAAAAGGAGGCACAATCAGCGTCTACGTCGCCGGCACTTAGGAGCCACGAGGAGTCTCTGCAGGCAACAATCCACGTCTCCCCGTCCACAACTGTGCAAGGTGTGCTTAGAATGCTGCGGTTCAGGTCCAACATCCAGAGATGGGGCAAGCACGCAACCACCACGTAGTCCAAGGGGGCCGCAGTTGCGCACCAGTGACCACTCAGTGCACCATAGGTAGTCCGAGAGAGTCTGGTCAGGGTCTGATGGTTTGTCTCATTGGCTCTGGGCTAGGAGAGTGGAGCGGATCCCGATGCGTCGTCAGCCCGTGGTCACCAGGAAGGGCCCAGCTGTATGTCCTGCAATGCGATAGCCACACAGGTCTGTATGGCAATATGGGAAGCACTGGAGGGGAGGGGGCCTCTTACTCAGAAGGGAGGGCAGCGGGTACTCCTCGCCGTGGGCAGCCAGCCGGGGGGCTGGAGAAGAAAGGTCTGCAGCAAGGCTTCTGGAGCGAGTCCCGGCGGTAGGCCAAGAAGCCGGGGACTCGCGTGTTCACTGTGACCGGCGGTGGGGGCGAGCCAGGTCCCCAGCTCCGAGCCGTCACCACTCGGCGTAGGGCAGGTGGAAGTTGGCCCAGTTGCGCCCAGGAGCCCCCGGGAGCTCCGACGGCACCGAGGACCCGCGACTTACGTCGGCGGGCCGGGCAGTGCGGAACGTTCTAGGCCCCCTGATGAATTGCGAGTCGAGTCGCCATCTTCCTCCGTGTCCGTGTATGCGTCAGTGTATGCTCCGAGGCGGGAGCGATCGCAAGGAAGGCACGGCGGAGGAGCCTGGAAATGCGGTCGCAGGCAGGTCGGTTCTCTCGTCGACCCCTCAGGTGGTCACAGGGGTCGAAAATGCAGCATCCGGATTGGTTTTAGGGCGGATTTACAGGCGAGGGCCGAGGAGCCGGTCTAAAACGCGGCCATTCCTCACGGCTGCAAGCCACGCCCCCCCCCCCTTTTTGCACTATTGACTGCTACAATGAGCATGTTGTGTTAGTCACTGCCACGGATGCATCAACTGTCCCCCCTCACTCGACATGCCATCTGCAGCCCTTGTGGGCTTGTCCTTACCAACATGTTACCGTGTCCTCACACCCAGCGCCGTGTGAACAGCAGTACATCAGCGGGCTGGGCACAGCAGATGAGCTTAGCATGTCCTCACAGCCCCCAAAGACGGCTGAGACATTTTATTTTTTTTATATATTTTAGCGATTTATAGAGCGCATGGTGACTTGGAGGCATCCCCGCGCTGTAGCCTTTGTGGAGACCAGAGGGGAGAGGGGACTTTATTTTGGGAACAGCAGCGTTTTCAATTTTTTCCGGAAAAGGAGATGGGTGGGTTCCAGCCTCAGGGGGCGAGGAAGTGAGTTCCATCCTGAGGATGCTTTTACAGAAAAGCGTCGACCGCCGGTGCGTGCCTTCCTGTATCTGGGGACGTTGGCCAGACGCTCATTGTCCGAGCGTAGGGACCTGGGGGCCTTGTAGGGGGTGACCAGGTCTCTCAGGATAGCAGGGCCGAGACCGTTGAGAAGTTTGTGTGCAGTGCACAGGGCCTTGAATTCTACCCTTTGTCGTATTGGAAGCCAGTGGAGGGCCTTGATCGCTGGTCTGGCTGAGACTCTGGAAGGGAGATTCATAAGGAGCCAGGCAGCTGCGTTTTGCGTACGCTGAAGTTTAGCCATAGTGGCTTCAGGAGCTCCCAGATAGACCGTGTTACTGTAGTCCAGCCGCGCAAGGATCAGGCCTTGGACCAAGAGTTTCCTCGAAAGGGGCGGAAGTAGTGGGAGGATCCTGCGGATGGAGCGTATGAGACCAAAACAGGTGCCTGCTGTTTTGGCTGCTTGGGTTTTCAAAGACAGCTCGGGTTCCAGCCAGACTCTTAAGGTCTTAATTACTTGTTTCGGGGTAGGTACTTCCCCGAAGACGTCTGGCCAGACCGATGAGGGGATGGTGGTCCATTGCTTACCCAGAAGCATGACTTCTGTCTTTGATCCGTTTAGTTTGAGCGATGACTCGCACATCCAGTGATGAATTTGCTGGAGGCAGTTCGGCAGATTGTCTGGGTGATTGTCCAGATGTGAGAGTGAGACGACCAATTGCGTGTCGTCCGCATAGCTCACTATCTTGATCCCGAAGGGGGCGACGACATCCTCGAGGGGGGCCATGTAAGCATTAAATAAAGTGGGGCTTAGTGATGACCCCTGGGGGACTCCGCTCGCAAGGGGGAGGGAGGCAGAGTGGGAGTTGCCATCCCATACCTGGAACGAGCGCCCTTAAAGGAAGGATTCTATCCATGTGAGCGCCGAACCTGCGAGCCCTGCCACGGCCAGCCGATGGAGTAGGACACGGTGGTTAACCGTGTCAAAGGCTGCGCTGAGGTCCAGGAGGATCACTGCCACTGACCCTCCTGAATCCAGGATACACCTTGCCTCCTCGATAACAGCGAGAAGGGCGGTATCTGTGCCGTGGCCCGGGCGGAACCCAGTTTGTGACTGCCGCAGAAGGTTGTTTGATTCAAGGAACTGTGACAGTTGCCCATTGACCAATTTCTCGGCCATTTTGCTGATGCATGGGAGGAGTGAGATTGGCCGGTAGTTCGCCATGTCGGCGGGGTCCAAATGAGGTTTTTTTAGGAGTGCCTTGACTACTGCACTCTTCCAGCTTGGAGGGACAGAGCCTTGAGAGAGCGAGATGTTTATCAGCTCCGTGATTGTAGGCACGATGACAGGGGCTACTGTTTTCAGGAATCTAATGGGGGCAGGATCCAGAGGGGAGCCGCTTTTCATTTTGGCCATGGTCGTGCCTACTTCGTCCAGTGTTACTGCTCTGAAAGCAGTCAACTGAGGATGCATGATGTTTCCTGAGAGGTTGGTACATGCATCATTGTCCATGTGGTTCGGCAGGCACGGATGGGGGAGGGATACTAGAATACGGGCGATTTTGGAGTTGAAGTAGGTGGCCAATTCGTCACTTCTGTCCGCCGGGGGAGTGATGGATGATGGGGGAGCTGGTATTTTCAATAGCTCTTTGACGATGAGAAAGGATTCTCTTGCCGAGTTGGTGGAGTTTTTTATTCTGGTGTCGTAGTGTGAGGCTTTAGTGAGCTTCAGGGTTGATTTGTAGATTGTCACCGACCTCTGATAGGCTTCCTTGCTGGCATGCAGCCAGTCTTTCCTCCATAGTCGCTCTGCTTTTTTGCAGTCTTTGCGGAGAGTCCGGAGTTCCGGGGTGTACCATGGGGCAGATCCTAATTTCCCGTTTTTGTCCTCACGGGTTTTTATGGGGAGGATAGAGTCGAGTGACATGGAGATCCACTCCCTAAATTTGCTATCTGCGGTGACCGGATCTTCCGAAGGGGTAGGGGTGGTAGAGTTCAGGGTACTGGCCCATTCCTGTGCGGAGAGTCTGGACCATGCCCTGTCCCTGGTATAGGTGGTGGGTTTGTGGAGTTTCTTGAAAGCTCCTGGTAGGCGGAGAGGGACCAAGAAGTGGTCCGTCCACGGGAGGGGTAGGGACTCTTTGGCTTGAAGGGTGGGGATGTTAGTAAACACTGGATCGAGCAAATGACCTTTAATGTGTGTGGCTCCGGAGTTGGTAAGGTGGAGACCGTAGGCAGCCAGTTCTACAATCAGGTCGACTGCCCCTGTATCTAGGGGGTCATCAAAGTGGATGTTGAGGTCTCCTAGTATCGTGAAGTTAGATGTGGAGTGGGTCTGAGACGCTATGGCTTCTAAGAGAGCGCTGGCAAAAGGGCCAGAGTGGCCAGGGGGACGGTAAACTAGGAGGCCTGACAGTGAGCTAGTCGGTGCTAACTGGATGGTAAAATAGAGGCTTTCGGAGTCCAGGATATGAGCGTCGTTGGCTCTGCAGGAGAGGTAGTCCCGGTAGATGATGGCCAGTCCTCCTCCTCTGCCTGAAGGGCGAGGTTGGGACTGGATAAGGAAGCCCGGGGGGAGGGCTAGAACAACGTCTGAGTCCGAGTGGTCAGTAAGCCAAGTTTCAGATAGGAACAGAATGTCGATCTCGTGGTCTTCTATTAGGTGATTAATGAACAGCGCGTGCACAGGGAGTGAGCGACAGTTCAGAGTGGCCAGTTTAAGAGCCGCAGGAATGGCGGGTCGACTGTGGAGTTGTAGCTGAACTGGGCAGCAGAGTGTGCAGCTGGTAAATGGTCCGTCAAGATCATGGACAAAGTTGCATGAGCTGTCATTGGTGGGTCTGAGACTGAGGAGGTCCCGACGCGAGTAGCTTACCCTAAGGGAAGCTGGGTCCGGCATGGGTTCTGGCCCTGAGCCCGGCCGTGCGCGGACGGGCGCAGACGGGCTTGCCTTAGGAGCGCCTTCGGCGCGCAAACGGCGCGCCCGCTGCGCGCAAACGGCGCGCCCGCTGCGCTCGTCCGCTGCGCTTCTGGGGGAAACACATTTTTAAGGGGGGATGAGTCGGTGGCCGTGGCCTCCAAGGGGGCGTGGCCTGAGGGTCGAGCGTGGCGCTGAGACAGCGTCCCACGCCTGCAGGAAGCGAGTGATTAGCCCGTGAGTAGAGCCAAGTGACTGGGGGTGAGTGAAGTTTAAAATCAGAAGCAACTGCACGGTAATTGCTCACACAATGGCAGCGTGTATGCATGCACAGCAGTGCTGCATGCAGCACTTTAGAATCAGGCAGGGCACCTTCAATAAAACTCAATTAGCAAAATGGCAGTTGAATGTAAGCAGAAAGAGAGGGTTTAATACCATTGCTTGCAGAGAACATGTAGCGAGGCTGGCAAGTACTGCTAAGAACTTAACAGTACCCGAGGGCCAGTAATCCGTCTTTAGCTGAAGAGCTCTCCACTCACTCGTTGTGGAGAGGGGGGTGTCTCTCCTACATGTCATGTCTACACAATAATGACAGACAAATATCTTATGTATCTAAGAGAGCTTTATTCTACACATCCTTCATCATCCCTGTCCCTACTCTAACTGCCCTAGTTCCTGTCCCCGGCTCCTCCTGTTCCTGCTCCTCCCTTTAACTCCACCCCCCAACCACTAGACTACATCACACAATCCTACATCTCCCCCTTTCTTAACAAAATGAGCTTAATTTCCACAGTGTTCGCAATTCTTCAATCCACCACACGGGTCGGCGGACAGCCTGTTCTTCAAGCCTCAGTAGTGTCGAATCAGTGGTGGGCTTGGCTTTGGTCAATCTTTCCGTTGTCTTAATCAGGGCATCCTTTACTACGTTGCGTGTGAACTGTTTATTCTCACATTCTGCAGTCATCATGTTTCCTTCTTGTGGTGTAACTGCTGTTGGCTCAGATGCTCGATCTCTTTCATGAGTGGATAATGTTCTGGTTCTCTTCCGAGTACCCGCATCTGCTTTTACTTCCTTTTGTCTTGTCCGGTCGAGGGCAACACTGCCCTCCAGTTCAGGGTCATGTATACCAGACAGTATGGTACTATCTGACGAGATTGTCTTGGTTTGGTTCGGTAACTCATTCGCGGCCTCGGGTTGTCTGGTGAACTCTTGGACTATCTGTGCAGAGGCATGTTTCTCTCTCATCCGATGATGATCTCTCTCTACTGACACGTCCGGCTTTCCTTGCGGAGTGAATGGCTGGTCCCTTCTCATCCGGTGACTAAGGTCCACTATCTCTGTTTTCCTTTTGTAGGACCTTTGAGTCAGCCTCGCGGACCCCTTCAGGGGTGACGGTGTATGATCTATATCTGGATATACTTGTGACTGACATGACAGGTTGTCTTGTGGAGTGACTGAGTATTCAGAGACCTTAGTGTTGGACATGTTGCTCTTGACGGGAAGGATGTCCTTTGGTTCCATGGTGCGTTCGGGTGGTTGACACCATGGCTGTTGTCGGGACCATGACTCGGTCGACTCAAGGGATTGGACAGACATGCTTTCTGAGTCAGAGAAGTCTTTTGTCGACTTCCAGGATCGGACAGACGCGCTCTCTGAATCAGAGGAGTTCCTAGCCATATTCTTTTTAAAACGTTCCTTCGAGAGTGTATCGAGTAATGGATTTCTGAAATGAGTAGGCCGTGACACGTTGTTCTTTGACTCAGGGTTGTCTTTAAGACGCTTCTCCGCGAGCCTTCGTCGACTCGTCTTTGACGTTGTTTCATTTGAGAAGTTGTTCAACAACCACGTGCTTGTTCTTTGTGTTTGATCTCGAGGTTTTTCATCTTTGCCCTTCTCACATGATGTCAACGACTTCTTCTCAGTTTCTTCGTTGTCACGGGTGCCATTGATGCGTTGGTCTTTTCCTGTTCGTTGTTGGGGAGGATCAGTTTGTCTTATGCGACCTATTTCTTCTTCCCACTTATTTGGTGCTCGGACACCTATGATACGGGTGTGATGTGTTCCCCTGCTGGATGTTCCCTCGGACTCATCTTCACAACTTGGCGAAGAGTGTTCCTGCGCCGATTTCCAGTATTGACCATGTTGATCTCTTCTTCTATAGTTTGTCTTCCTTACCCTCTTGTTGTGCAGGTTGCCATCTTGTCCAGGGGTGCGATCTGTCCCACTTGACGCTCCCTCCTCGTCAGACTTTGAATGATACCTTGAGGGCGAAGAACTCCTTGGGGTTGTCCTTTGACTGGTTGACTCGGAGTACTCCTTGTCACTTCCTTTGTCACTTTGTCTCTCCCGTTGTCTTTTCACTGGTCTGCCTTCCCTCTCTCTCCTTTTTGTATTGTTTGTTTTCCGAGTTGTATCTGTCCATGCATCTTGACATTTTGCCTTCAGAGCCAGGTCCTTTGATCTGTCTCTTGCTTTGACGTGCATTCCAATTTCAGCCTTCCTAATGATTTCTTCTAACGACCAATGCCCTCGCAGGATCTTGCGCTTTGTGTCGGGGTTTGCGCAGCCTTCAATTATCCGGAGCCGAACTGCGTCCTCATTCGTAAAGGTGTTGAAATGGCAGCCTTGTACCAGGTTTTGCAACCGAGTGATGAACGTTGGCAATGGTTCGCCTGGTTCCTGTCGAGCTGTGTTGAAAACGATGCGATCATGATCCACATCTGCTTGTGCGGAGAGATGGGCACATAGCTTCTCCTGGAGTCTTTCATAGACTTCGGTGTCTTCCTTGGAAAATTTTCTGATTGGGCATCGGCCCTCAGGACCCACCAGATGGAGGAGTAGCATTAGACATTTTCTCTCTCTTTGTTCACCATTGGCGTCCAGGAAGTCACCCAATGTTGCCAGCCATTGGTTCCGTTTGAGACACAGACTCCAAGTATCAGTCTGCACCCCTGGGGGTGGTACTTTCATGCAGGGGTTGAACCGTTGTGCTACTCCTTTCCCCGCCATGAGAGGAGGATTCTGATGGATTATATTCGCAGGGCACGGGCTGTTCACTCGGCTTCTCGTCTTCTTAGCTGATCCTCATTAGTCGAGGCCTTCGGTCTGGTCACTTGCTGGGACGCTGATAATCTTTGCAACCATCACAGTATGCGCCAGTGAATAAAACTTGGATTTCTATCAGGTCCGAAATGTCCACCACTCAGCTGCACTGTGCTAGACACAGGGCTCCTTCTCTTTCGAGTCGCATGTTAGTGGCAGGTGGTTACCGACTCTTCCGCGGTGATGCTGGGCACGTTTGACATCTTTGTTCGTTCGGGCGTTCCCTTTACACTAGTGCAAATCCTCCAGTCACTTCAGTGTATGTTGTGCTTGTTTCTGGGGCTGTCCTTCGCAGTCTTGCCCTCTTCAGAATCTCATGCGATTCTGTCCAGCAGCTCTTCTCCCTTTTACGCTCTTCGGTATGTGTTCACCATCACCTTTACCTGTTGCTTGCGTTTGCTTATGCTTGTTTTCTTATTACACCCCTTGCATTTGCTCGTGATTATTTGTGACCACTTATCGCTTCTACCTAGCTCTTGCAGGTGTCTGTGCTCGTTTCTTTTCCTCACTTGCATTGGCCAATGTTTGTTGCATCGCTTTTGTAGGTGCTCGTGCTTGTTCGCTGTTTCTTCCTTGCACAGACTCGTGCTTGTTCGTTTGTCGATGTTCGCGCATTTGCTTTTGCCGGTGCTTGGTCCTATACCTTTGCCGCTGATTGTTCCTCTAGACTTGCCAAAGCCTGTCCTTGTATTTCACTTACATTTGTCACTGCTTGTTGTACTATTTCTCTCCTGTAGTTGTCTTTGCTTGTGCTTGTTTCTTAGACTGCTTCTAGTATTTGCATGTGTTTGTTGCGTCACTGCAACTTTCTCTTGCCAATGTTTGTTTTCATCAAACTGGAGATTGCCTGACTCTAAGATGGCCACCTTAATTCTGCAAAGGGGGTGTCCCGAGAGCTGCCTGACTCTAAGATGGCCGCCGCCACCGAGCTCTCACTTCACACGAGGCTTAAATTTCGGTCATTCAGCCTTCTGGACTCACCGGCAGCTGGTCTCCAGGCAGCGTTCTCCAGACCTTCTCCAGACCTCAGATTCACAATCAGGTGAGGCTTGGGGTGGGCTCCCACAGCGTCTCACAAGACTCCGCGCTCGATCGGCGACTGCGTGCCAACACTCACGCATCGGGGGTGAGGTTTTCCGACGTCGGAGCCCTTCGAGCTCTATCTCGAGCTCCACTTTCGTCGCGCTCGTTAGCGCCTGTCAGCAGGTCCTCTGGGGCACTGTGTTTCCTTGGGGCACTCTTCACTACGTTGGGGTGCAAGGCAGAGTCGGGGTGAGCACCCGACTTCTGTTCCGGTGGTGCACGCCAATTTACACGCATCAAGCGTGAGTTGCGTTTTTGGCGCGATCGAGCGTTTCTCTTCCTCCGACGCTCGGGCGCTCGTTTCTTCGGCTCTTCGGGTCCCTTTCAATCCCCTGGCTTTGGGGAGAGGGTCCTTCGCTGCTGGCCTCTCTTCTTTAGGCTATAACAGTTATCCACCAAGCACGTGCTTGGTGGATAACTGTTAATGTTTAGTCAATTTGACGCTGAATTAAGTAGTGGTAACCTACTTTTTCCACTTTGAGCACCAATTATACTTTATTTGCATTTACGTTTACTTATACACGCTGTGCGCTCCAATATAACTGTTACCAATTTAGTAGAATTGCTCTCTTCTTTAGGCGGCAGCACGGCTCCACACAGCAGCATTCTTCTTCTTTGAACACTGCTCAGGACAGGGTGCCCTCAACAGGGTTCTGTGGGCACTGGGCATGCCCATCCCACCCTCGTCGCCAGTTGTCATGTCTACACAATAATGACAGACAAATATCTTATGTATCTAAGAGAGCTTTATTCTACACATCCTTCATTATCCCTGTCCCTACTCTAACTGCCCTAGTTCCTGTCCCCGGCTCCTCCCGTTCCTGCTCCTCCCTTTAACTCCACCCCCCAACCACTAGACTACATCACACAATCCTACACTACACCACACAGCCGAGGTGGGCCCTATCTAGGGAATACTTACTACAGACAGCCAACGGGGAATCATGAGGCTGCGGGACTGGGAAAGGTAGGATGCTTAGGTAGGATGCTTAGGGATGTGCAGGGGATGCTTTGTAAAGGAGCCAGGATGCAGTGTGCGGCTTTCCCTAGAAAGAGGATGTGCAATCCTGCATGTGATCTATTACCGAGAGCTCATCATTAAAAAGGCGAGGCTCCAAAGGGCAGGAAGGCTTAAGGAGTAGGTGCCGGTAAACTACACCTTCATGGAGGTTAGCAGAGTCTCAGCGCGGAGTGGCAAATCTCAGCAAACTCCACCAGTGGAGCGGAGTTTACTGCCCACTCCCAATTACTACTGACCACTATTTTAAACCACCCATACTCTGTCATAGGTGGGCAGGCATTTTCACAGTAGCAATAGAATGTGCAAGCAAATAAGGGAGATATTTGATAAAGCAGTGATCAAATCATTTTAATCTTTTGAGAGACTTTACAGTCTCAGAAGGGATTTATATAACTCCTACCAGATCTGACACTGGATATTCAGTCCAGAGTTTAAACCAATTGGGTTGAGGAATCTAACCAAATTTGAAGGGGGTCTCCTGATATAGAACAATAACTTTAAGGTAATCTCAGAACTTTAAAAATACATAGAACATAACAAAATGGAGACTCTGTGTAAATGTGAAATATTATTAATGGTACTACCCTTTACCCTGCTGTTTTTACACCATATAATATTTACCACACAGTTAAGTACCATGCAGGTAAATAGTGCTAAGGGGTTTTACCTTTACCCCGCATCCTTAACCACACAGTACTTTACTCTCTAGGTAAGTATATGTTTTTAAAATACATTATTTAAGTGTTACTTTAAAGAAAAAAGGTGGTTAAATTGCAAGTCGAATTAAAAGGGGAATAAGGGTGATATTAGGTTATATAGTGAGTAGAGATAAAGGAGGTAGGGGTGTTTTTAGGGTAATGTGGTGGGAGCAGGTAATGGGGTAGGGGTGATTTTAGGGTTAAGTGGTAATTATAGGTAATCGTCAAAGGGGGGTTTTAGGGTTAAAGGATATGAAGGGAGAGTTCGAGTTAAGCAATGGTATGTATAATTATGGGTTAAAGGTGTGGGTATAAGTAAAAGGGCTAAAGGGTTACACCTGCAACCTCCCTCAGCTCCTTCTTTACCCTAAAGTTTCTCCACTCTCTCCAGCATGGCAAGGCCCTGCCTGACCACTACTGGCGACAACTCCTACACCGTTGTCTATCCTCCTAATCGCTTCAAAACTGGCGCTAAATCCTTTCAAACACTCCATCCTGAATAGTCACCCCAAGAGCCTGATCTCTGACCTACGATTCAGCACAGACAAGGGCACAGTCATTAATGGTGACCTCACCTTCTACTCCAGAAAAACATCTCTATAGCGCAAAGCCGTCTCAAACCTCCTTAATGTACGCGAAACAAGGAACATTCCATATGGCAATAAGCTCACGATCACACCATCCTCAAACCTGAGAGCTGACCTTACCATCACTTTATACAAAAACTGCATCGTCCTGATCCAAGCTCCACCCAAAGACCTCAATAAATTCACGGGCCTCTTCACCCTCCTCAAAAAATATGTGCATGACCCCCATCGGTCCACGCTCCCCCTGCACTATCCCTCGACCAATCCGCCAAGGGTGCCTAGCCACTCACAAACCACCCCTCCAAGAGCTCACGACACAGGTCAACCTAGCACCACTACCATGCTACCAGCGCATGCCAACAGAATATTGCCCAATCTACTGACCTCCTGCCCGCAAGCTCTTCCCTCTTATATGGTTATTGAAACTCCTCCAAGGGCTCATGACACTGGGTGACCTAGCCCCTCTAACACGCTACCAGCACATGCCAACAGAATCGTCCCCATACCTTGGACCTCCTGCCTGCAAACTCTTCCCTCCTATATGGATATTGAAACTCCTCCAAGGGTTCATGACACTGGTTGACCCAGCCCCACTACCTTGCTACCAGCGCATGCCATCAGAACTGCTCTCAAACCATCGGCCTCCTGCCCGCAAGAGCATCTTATAGGGATATTGAAACTCTCCACCACAGAGCAACCAAGCTAACTCAGAGTATCTATGACTCCATTCTGGGACTAAAGAACCTCCTTCACCTCACCGAACTCTCCTTTTCGAATCTCAAGCTCCTGCAGAACTCTACTCCCGCCTTCCACCTAGACCCTCCTTCACCCGTTACCGCTATCCCTGAGACACCTGCGCGCTCCCAAGCAGCTTTGCCATCTCTCAGAGGAGGAAATTCTGGCCCTCCTCCTTACCTACAAATCTGCCCCTGTAACCCCTAGGCCTCCTAATTAACTGCCGCTCAGCAGTAAAGCATGTCGCTGATATCACCGATCTCATCCTGACCCAAAAATCTGACATAGCGATCTTGACCGAATCTTGGCTCAATGAATCCTCATTGCCCTGCTTAGACCTCTTAGTCCCTCACAATTATAACATTGTACGGCTGGACAGGCAGTCTAAAAAAAAAGGTGGAGGCATTGCCTGCATCTACCGCTCTAACCTCCTTGTTACTGATCTTTTGGCAGATCCCACAGACTCCTGTGAATACCTTGTACTTTCCATATGCAGCAACACCACCCAACTGTGCAGACTGCACATCTTTTATCACCCCCAGGCATGAATGACACCTTCACTGACCACCTCATGGAAATCACCACACCCAAGGTTTCCCCCAACACTGAAGACATTTTCCTTGGCGACTTCAACCTGCACTGGAACGACCCAAAAGACCCTCAGGTCAACGCCATTCGAGACTTCCTGGACGTCCAAGCCCTTACCCAAGCCTGCACCCTCCCAACTCACCCGAAAGGCGCCACTCTAGACTAGATCATCGCTAAGAAGTCAGCGGTCAAGCTTATCTCTATAGACCCATGCGATTGGTCTGACCACCACGTTATCACCTTCCTTCTGCCTGGCACCCACAAGACAAGGGTACCACAACCTGCGATTCCCAAACATTGGGTTAGAGACACCAAGAACCTTGATCACGGTGTAGTGTAGTTCCTATATTCCCAGTAGGCTCTGCACTTTAGAATAATATACACTATAGATTTGACATAGGACTACGGTCAATATGTCTCTATCGAGTATACTAAACTTTTTTTTTTTTTTACTTTATTTATTGAAGCATCACTCAAAAAGCACATGGTATATTCTCAATACATCAGTATCAAGCAATGACATCGCTGTAAATAGATAACGTAACTAGTTTGTACAATGTCACAAACTTTAGCCGCATACAAAACACAAATTTTCAGTGATTGAGTAAAAACGCCACATTACATTAATCCATTCTTCTAAGGTTATAGCAGAATAATCAAAATACGAGTTTTATACAATAAGGTAAAATCATTGACACAGCATGCAATCACTCCGAGGCTTGCTCCGTTTGAGACCGTAGATATTCCCTGAAGGGGGCCCAGATGTCTTTGGGCCTAGAGGAGGACGGCAGTTCTTCAGAATACAATTCTAATTGTTCCTGGCAATAGGCCATATCTTTAAGCCACAAATTTACATTTGGTTTCAGTTTACTATCCCACGTGAATAATACACGCCTTTTGGCTAACAACAAGGCCACTCGCACAAACCGACCTACTAACGATTTACATTGAGGGGTGTGATTCAGTAAGCATTCTAAGGGCGTACATGGCAGTGTCTGGCCCATCATCTTGTGTAACAGTGCAGTGACTTGCTCCCAGTATCTGAATACTGCCCCATATTGCCATGCCAAGTGCACAAAGTCAGCCTCATCCCATTCACATATTTTACAGCAGGCCGAGTCGCACAGTATCAGCCAATGCAACTTCAGTGGGGAGTAATAGACCTGATGTATGTATTTAACGTGAATGATGCAGAGAGTGTTATTAGACGTTAATCTCCCTGTCAATGTGCATATGTGTTCCCATACTGCCTCTGTAATTGGAGATGACAGTATCGAATTCCAGCGGGCCAAGCTCTTATCGTGTCCTGCTGCCGTGTCTCTCTGTATAACTTTATATCATTTCTTTATCAGTTTCTTCCGATTAGGAGCAACTATCAGCGTCTGTAACGCCTAGGACACTTGTGGTTCATTAGGGAATGTATTGTAATGAGCCTTCATCGCCTGACGCAAGCAGAAGCTAGTGAAATGAAAGAGTGGTGTGGGATGCTGTACGTAAGCAAAGTCGTTATCAGTTACATATTTCCCGTCTATGTAGAGGCCCCCCACTAGTGTTACACCCACTTCCTGTAGTGTCAGCATTGGGCCACGTTCCTGCGCTACCGAAATAGCGGCGTGCCCATGCAACGGCAGAGCAGGTGCATACAGTGGAAGTCTATTGATTTTCCTCAAGATTTCCAGCCATGCCCTCACCGTGACATCGATAGTGCTAATCTCGTGTTTGGGCGTATGACATTGGACATGAGTGAGAATCCCTTTTAGTGGCACGGGGTAGGCATCTCCCTCCTCTACTGCTACATGAGGCAAAAAATCATGCGGTTTGAACCAAAAGTAAGCATATTGTGCCTGGTTACACAAATAATACATGTAAAATTCCGGAGCTTGGAACCCCCCCCCGGAGCTTGGAGACCCCCCCTGTCGAATGTCTGTGTGAGAGTATGCCAGATGAGTCTGGGCTGTTTGTTCCCCCATACCAGTCTCAACAGCTGAGACCGAAGTTGTTTGAACAAGTGTTTTGTTAATCGAACAGGAACGTTGCAGAATAAATATAAAAACTTCGGAAGGACGATCATCTTAATGATAGCTATACGATCTGATAGAGAAAAAGGCATTCTCACCCATTGTCAATCTGTTCTGTGAGAGTGGTGTAAGCTCGGCTATAGTTTTCTCTAACTACCACATCTGGGTCCCGATGAACCCACACCCCAAGATATTTCACTGGGTCAGCCGACCATAAGAGCGGATATTCTAGCTGTGGTGAAGTGGTGATTTGAGTCAGGGGGATGATGACGGACTTTTCCCAATTAATTTGAAGTCCCGAGAAGAGGCCGAATTTTATACATTCATGGATCACCGGGGGAAAGGTACAAGTGGGGCTCATGGACATATACCACCATGTCATCTGCGTAGAGAGAAATAACCACAGGCCGATTATTGAAGGACAGTGCGGCTGCCTTATGTCCCGGTCTGATCCTACATGCCAGTGGTTCTAGGATAAGGGCGAAAAAGAGAGGGGACAGTGGACGGCCCTGTCGGGTACCCCTCTCCACAGGAAATAATTCTGAAGTCACCCCACCAACTCGCACCATTGCAGTGATATCAGTGTAAAGAACCTGCACCCATCTGATGTATACCGGGGGGAAGCCCATACGGCGGAGCATGAAGAAGAGGCACCGCCATTCTACAGAATCGAATGCTTTTGCCGCATCAAGTAACACGGCAACTGCAGGTAGGTTAGGATTTAACACATGAAGCATAGCAAATATAGTGCACAGGTGGAGGGAGGTGGAGCGCTCAGGAAGAAAACCAAACTGGTCGGGAAGTACTAAGAGGGGCATGAGGGGTTGCAATCGAGTGGCTAACACTTTTGCAAGGATTTTTGCATCCAGATTTATTAGCGAAAGGGGGCAAGTATACTAAACTTAATTGTGTGTGCCAGCTAACTTAGAGGTCACTAGAAACTTTCTCGAATAAACAAGAAGGGATTAGTCTCTGACAACCGCATAAACATGACAACTTTGTTTCCCCTAGAATCGAAACTATATCTTCAGAGTCGTGGAAACAATAGATAACTATTTCACACAGTCAATCGTCATGCTTCGTTTCTACAGAGTTGTACAGAAATAGAGAGATGGGCCTTTCAATAAAAAAGGGTTTATTGAACAGTCTTATTTCTCACGTAAGAGATATGAACTTCTACAATCGTTAGAACGTGAGGTATAATGGTACAGAGTAAACAGTAATATAAAATAATACTGTAATAGCATTGTCTGTTGCTATGACATATATAAAAATACATACATAAATAACACAGGCTAAAATACTCAACTGGTGCTTCTAAAATACGCATACCCCAGTGTACCTAACCTAGGTCTAGTATGAGGGAAGTAGTAGGTGCTGTTTAGCTTAAGTTTAGTTTTGTCAGGAATCTGCCAAAGGTTTCTCTAGGTTCTAATCAGCTCCATATCTTAAAATGAGAGAGGTTGGTATCTCTTTCTCTGGACTCGATTTCCCAACACCCCGCAAGAGGAGTCAGAAACACTGGAGCTGGATTTCTCAGCAGGAGGATGACAGCTTATGGTCAGTGTGTCAGCTGGAGAGTTGACTTCCTTCGTGACATGATTAGACGAGCTGCGTCGTGCAGGTAGGTAGTCGAACTGCACCGAACCACACCGTGCTATGCCATAGCAAGTGAAGGTATATTTATACCTTAAAGGTGTTTAGGAATGCCAGCATTGACGTAAAGTCGGGCATATGAACGTCATGAATGAACCCCTAAGGAATAGATGTTCATGCATAATAAATGAGTTCTTGGAGAAATCAATATCCAAGCAATGGGAAGTCCCTAATGGCTTAAGAGTCTGGTTTTCCAAGAAATCGTTGTGACGTAGATGAACGGAAGGAAGTAGCCATGCCTGTATTTGGGTAGCATGGACTATGCCTAAATAAGGCCTGGATTTCTATGCCTATATAAGGGCAATGTGAAATGTACCTGTATAAGGGCATGAGTCGGGAAAATTCATACGGAATCTAAATCGACATACAACAACGGGAAATTGGATTCTCAGTGCCAGACTGATCCCCCCCCCCCCCCCCCTCATATCACTATGGTCAACAACCTCACTGAACATTATTCCACAACTATATCTAACATTCTTGATAATATTGCTCGGCTAAAACTAAAAAGAACCCAAATCAAAGACAGGAACCCCGGGTTCAACAGATCCCTCAACAATGAGAGGAGATCCCTCCGGCAGACAGAACAAAACTGGAAACAGCACCCTCAGCAGCCCATCTAAAACGTCCCCGCCAGTCGAGAAATGCCTATAATAGGAAAGTCCTCAACTAAAAAAAAAGAATTCTCCAGAACAGGACTGGGGAACGCCAACAACAGACCTCACAAGCTATTCGAAATGGTCAAACACCAATCTAACAAACTAGCAAAAACCTCCAAAGAAACCCCTAAATCTCTAATATTGTGCGAAAAATGTTCCTCCTTCGTCTTCGGAAAAATCACTGCCCTAGGAAATGAATGTAAATCTGCCACTTACTCCCAAACTACTCCGGCTCTGCCTCATCTCGCTGAGCTGCCCCCCCCAGACATCACTCAAAAACCAAGCTTCCTGGTCCAACTTCAAAGTTTATGATGAACATTCCGCCTCAAAAATTCTATCTTAAACCCGAACAACCACTTTAATGAACCTCTCCCCTCTAACTGCTCAGCCGCCGCCTCTCAGCCTATCATCCCTACTTGGGATTGATACCTGACTCTCTTAAAGCCAGCCAAGCCATCCCCCATCTTGAAAAAACCTACACCAGATCCTGTCATGAAAGTGAGTGTATGTATATTATAGGCTGTCCAATTGTTAAGAATTAAAATAAAATAAATGACATTTTGTACTTTTGATAAATAATTGTAGTTACCTTGGTTCTTTCCGTTCTATTTTGTTTACACATCATTGTTTATTATCATATCATGAATGGTTGTCTTAATTCTTTACATTGATTTATCCCAAGTGTATCCACCCCTCCTAAGTCTTGTATACCACTTGTCAATCCTGTAAAGTGCTCCGATACCCTCACGGGTCTAGTTTCCACTCTATAAAACACAAAAATAAATAAATAAATAAAAGGGGTGGGTCGAGTTAAATGACGGTAAGGCTGATTTTAGGGTTAGAGGTGTGTAGAGGTAAAGGAGCTGAAGGGTTAGTTTGTGCTCAGGGGTGGGTAGAGGTGGGTAGAGGAAAAGGGAGGTAAGGGTCTTAAAACAAGGGAGGATGAGAAAGGGTAAAGAGCTGTGTTGGTGTAATGACTGATATTCATTGGTGATGGACAGACTCTGTGGCACTTGAGGGCATATGGAAACATATGAAAACTATTGGGCCTCTTTCATTACATATTTGTTTTCAGAATTTAGAAAACTACACTGCCCATAGTTTCTTAAAGTATTGAGAATCACTCCAACACATCAGACTAAACTACCACTTAGTGATATTAAAACCTAAACAAAACTTTCAGAGGCACAAATACATTTGCGAGAAAGAAAGGAGCTTATCGAGTATGTATAATGGACCACACACTGGTGAGCGGGAACTGGGGAAGTTATTGGTTGGCACTGTTTTTTTCCTTTGGAAATGATTTCTGTGTCTTCTCACCAGACGAGTTCTGGGCGATGAATCTGTATATGCTTCTTAATCAATTTAAATATTGAATTCTTAAAATGGTTGTTAGTAACCGCGGACATTCCTAAATCTTAGTTACCCCAGACAGTTTTGAATATCAGTGACCCCAAGTAGTCTCAAATCATAGCCATAGCATATGCTCTTGAATATTACTTACTTTCAATAGTCTTGAGCCTTAATCTCCCTTGGTAGTCTTCAATCTTAGTGACATGAGATCACCTTGAATTTTAGTGGCCTCAGTTAATCTTGCATGTTGGTGAATATTGATAGACTTTAATTTTATTGACAACAGACAATCTAGGATTTTACTGACCTCATATATTCTGGCATCTCATGAACCTAAAATGGTCTAGAATCTTAGGGCCCTCGCATAGTGTTGAATCTTATTGTATCTTGATAGTCTTGACTCTTAGTGACCTTACAGAGACTAAATCTAAGTGACCTCTGACAGACATCAATTACCTCAGATGTACTTAAATCTTAGTGACTTCAGTTTGTCTTGAATCTTATGGACCTCAGATAGTCTTGCATTTTCCTGACCTCAAATAGGCTAAATGTTAGTGACTCCAGATAAACCTGAATTTCAGTGGCCTAAGAGCGCCCTAGGTTTTAGCAACCTCAAACTGTCTTGAAAATCATGAACTAATACTTCACCAAGGACAGTGCAGCAAGGCAAGCTGCTGCACTGCGTTGCATGAAGGGGAGAGTGCTGACTGTGCCATATTTCAAAAGCTATAGTGCTGTTCAGCTCTAACTCTCGGTGGTGCACTTGTGGCTGCCTAGTGTCAACGCAGGCACTTTTGTGCCATGGTGCAAGGGTGCCTGTATTGTGGGCACAAAAACAATCCTTAGAGGCTTATTCATCTTTCAATATGTGCTATAGAATGCTGCACACATGCAAAGAGGAAGAAACAGGGATAAATAAAAATATTTATACTTGTTATGCCAAGGTTGGCTAAGCACCCCATTTTGGCACAGACTCTGAGTTTAATAAATCTGGGTTTGTGTCAAACTGCATGGGTAGATGCTCAGAAACACCCCTGCTCCACTCAAGTAATGCCTCTCCGACACAGGGTTAAGTAAGGCTGTGCAAGGCACTACCTTGCATTACTTTGCAAGTGAAGAATGATGCAAGGTCACATAATATTGATTTTCTTGACTTTGTAAATGTCACTTGAGCACTTGCATTGTCTTGCATCGACTTGCGTGGTGCAAAGATAACTCAAGTGCTTAGTAAATCTGGACCACAATGATCTAGGATAGTCTGAAATCTTAGTGACCTCAGAAGGTCTTCAATCTTAAACTACTGAAGGAAGCTTCTGTCCAGAAATATGTAGCCAATCATTGGCTTCCAAAGGTTGTGTCATTGATTCACTTTCCTCTTGCCCCGCCCTGAAATGTGGCATGCAGCATCTTCAAAAGGAGCACCACCAATCATCACAGGATATTGTGATAGTTATGCCCATAAAAAATATTAACTTGTGACTGCAGAAGATTCTATACATGAAAGTAATATAACATCTTAAGTACATGTATAGGAAAGTTGAGAGCTTCCTAACCGTTTGAAAAAACTGTGCAATATCACTAATTGGGCAAATTGCGAGACAAAAAACTGCAAAAGTTGCACAAAAAGTCTTGGTAGAGAAATCTTTGCATATCCTATTTTTTTGTTTGTTTTTGTTGGAAAAATATATCCCCAAAAAGCATTTTTGTGAGAATTTCCAATATTTACCACAGGAATGTACAGTGGATAGCATTAACCCTATGTTAATAATTATTAAACAAGTTGGGGGTTGTTAGACCTGGCATCATTGGCGTGGGTTTCCCCTGTAAGTTTTGCCTTTGCCTCTTGTGTTTTTGCTGTGTGTTGGACTTCGTTTTTGCTGGTCTAGATGCTTTGGGCACTTTGCCACTGCTGTTCAGTGCCAAAGTGCAAGTGCTCCCTGTAAAATTGTGTCTATGAATTGGTGAGTTTGTGATTGGCATATTTGATGTACTAGTCAGTCCCTAGTACAGTGCACTGTGTGTGCCCAGGGCCTATAAATCAAATGCTGCTAGTGGGCCTGCAGCACTGATTGTGCCACCCACATGAGCAGCCTATAAATGTAACGCAGACCTGCCACTGCAGTGTCTGTGTGCAGTTTGGTACTGCCATGTCGACCTGGCAAGTGCACCCACTTGGCAGGCCCCAACCATCCCTTTTCTTACATATGAGACACCCCTAAGGTAGGCCCTAGATACTCCTGTGGGTAGGGTGCAGTGAATGTGAAAGGTAACATGATGTGTGTGGCATGTCCTGATAGTGAAATACTACCAATTTCGTTTTTCACTATTTCAAGGCCATCTGTCCCATAGGATAAAATGGGGAATTTACTTATAATATTTTATAAGTATAACTGCCCATGGTAACAAGATAGGAAAATAGAGTTTAGTATGCTTGAACTCAGAATATAAAGATACATCTTTTAGTAAGGATTATTTGTATATTATGGGATGAAAATACCACTTTTAGACAGTAGGTATTTTCTTGCTCAGCGATCCAGTGTGCCTCTGCTTGGTTTGTGCATTGACTGTCTGGTTTTGGAGTGGCAGGTTTTGGGATGTGCATTCTGTTCAGAAAGCCACTTGGGGGGTGAGGTGTGTCCTGCCATTCCAGGGTGAGTTAGGACTGGGCTGAATTGACCTGGGCTGCATTCAGAGTAGGAGAGGAGATTTTTTCATACCTGAATGGGCCTGGTCTGCCTTGGACAATGATGTCTCAACCTCCGGCCGGGTAGCTGCACCAGAGAGGACAGAACTGGTTCTGGCTGGGCAAAGACACTCTCTGCCTCCAGAGAACAAAGGATGTTGTGCTTTAAATAGTGGGGCCCAGACTCTTAGATCATTTCTGGAATTCAAGAGAAACCTTTGCCAAAGAGAAGAGCTGGAGAAACTGAGGAGAAGTGCTGCCCCTTTACTGTGTGCTGTCTGGGGTTGGCCTACAGTGGCTGTTTCTGCCAAGGATAGGACAAGGGACTTTGCTGTGTGCTGTGTACCCTGCTTGAGGAAGATCTCCAAGGGCTTTAAATACAGCTTGCCTCCTGTTTTGAAGCCTTAGGGATAAAAAAGACTTCACCTCAGCTCCCCTGAACTTCCTTGCTGAGAGTTCTGAACTGCCAAGAGGTTCCTGCTGCTGTTCTCGGCCTCTGGAGGGTGTTTCCGCTGTTGAGAGCTGGAAAAGTAACGCAACGAGGAGAAGCACGACGCATACGTACCTGTTTCCGATGCATCACCGAAGAAACAGACACAGCGCCTTCTCGGGGCTTAAAAAACTCAACATACGCCGTATAAAGTGCACTGATCTACAAAGGCCGAGATCACCGCACCTATTCCGATGCAGGCACTGCTGTGCAGCTGCAAGAACAAACACAACATAGGACTGCGGCTGAAGAAATCAACGCAGCACCGTTGCCGCCGCTGCATCGAGAACCAATGCATCCCGATCCTCATGCATCGCACTGGGCGCCAAGTCAACATCAATGCTGGTGCCGCAGTAAGAAACCAGTGCATCACCTCCCCGCAGAGTAAGGAACTGAAGCCTGCATGGCAGTAAAGAACCAACGCATCACCTCCACTGGAGTAAGGAACCGACACATCATCTTCCCTGCGCGTAAGAAACTGACGCATCACCTTCCCTGTGGCTGTTTTTGTTTAGGATTTCGACGCATCCAAGGTACTTTGTGTTAAAAGTGTTGCATCTATAGTTTGCTATGGACAGAACTGTTTCTACCTTTTGAAAGTCATATCTTGATTATTGTAATGTGGATTTTTGTTGTTTTGGTCTTGTTTGGTTTAGTTAAAGATTACTTATTTTTCTAAACTTGTATAGTGTCCATTTGTAGTGTTTTCACTATATTACTGTATGTGTGCACAGATGCTTTACACACTGCCTCTGAGATAAGCCTGTCGGCTGGTGCCCAAACCACCAAGGGGGTGAGCAAGGGTTATTTTAGAAGCGTATCCCCCTTACCCTGACTAGGAAGAAGGGTCCCTACTTGGACAACGGTGCAAAGCATTTCCAACTATAGACCCCCATTTCTAACAGGGGGTAGACACAGGTGTACGGAGTCCCCTCACTATATTCAAAAACAGGACTCAGTTCCCTTAGCACTAAGCTGAAAAGTGTCATCTTGTAACCCAGCACTGCAGCTACTTACATTTGAAAACACCAGATGCCTGTAACACCCGTCCCATTTATAAACTTTTGTGCTGGGTTTGATTCACAAAATTGACACAAACCTGAGCAAACATTTTTTTGTTGGATTTACTTGTGTTGGAAAGTTGCCTGAAAGTAATTAAAGTGGTGCAAAGAGCTGCTTTTCTTTAATGCGCATCAAGGGGATGTTCCATGGAACCACACATGGTTTATGGTGCAAAACCCTATCCAGTAACAATAGTAGACATAGCTTTGCCCCAAACAACAACGCCACTTTGAAGAAAACGTTAAAAAGGAGATATTCTTTTATTTTTCCTAACGTTTCCCACTTTGCCTGTGTGCTGCACTGTACAGCAAACATCGGTAATGGCAAAGTCTAAGCATAGTATTTTGTAGCGGAAAGTACCCTTCAAGTACTCGTCAGCATGATTGTGTGCCAGCGCTAGGAAGAGAGCAAGATAGAGTCAGATGTCTGTAGGTATGGTGCTTCGCTTTCCTTTCCTGTCACAGCATCTTTGGTTGTGCTGAGTTGTGACAGTTTGGTAAATCTAGGCCTTCATCTCTTTTCTGTGGAACAAAGAGCTTGACAACAGTAACCCTCCTGTTGCTTAAGGAACTCCGAACATGAAGTGCTTTGTGCTTTTAGAGCTGGATAAAGAATACCAACCGGAAACAAAAACACATTAGCAGCAAGTTTAGTCTTTAAGAAATACACAAGGCACATTTTGTTTATTCAATAAAGAAGTTTAACATGTGCTTATCAAGTTCCCATGTCTATTTAAAAATATTGTCACTTTCAGTCATTTCTGAGCTTAGGTACAAATTGATATGTAGAAAGTATACTCCTGATGTGTAAAAGGTAAAACCAAAAATGTTATTTTCGCACTCCTTTGTGATTATGACCATTTCTTTTTTTTTAATATGCCCATGGTTATTTAAGTGAGAGTTATTGTGAGAGCATAGCATAATTTCTTGCAACATCACTTTCTGCCACATCATTGTAATTTACATATGATCATTCTTTCCCCTACTATTTTTCTTGGCTGTCATGGCTAAATCTGTTTTACAAGGGAACACAACCAGCTCGGGATACAAGAAACTCCAATGTCATACTGTTATAGCCTTATTTTGTCTTAGGAAGCTTGAACTCCTAGTCATTGCCATCTGGGTAATCATTTTGGATTTATTAGCTTTACTGGGATTCCCTGGCGGGTCCGTGTTCCTGGTAACAGGCAGATATTGGGTTGCCTGGCTTTTAATTGGTCTTTATTGTGTGATGCAGCTTAAATTCATGGGAATGAGTCTTTCGTGTTTTGCTCTTCCATATGCCCACCCAGAGGTAAGGTCAGCATAATGAGCTGTCTCCTCCTGTGTAGTCCCTCAAAAATGGTTCAGAGAGTAGCTTTCCTCCCACTGGGTTAGCCTGACTATAGGGACAAATGTTGCACCTTTCCAAGTGTCACCTAACATGTGCTTGTGATTGCGCGTTCAGTAGTGTGTGAACTCGAGTTTCCCTACTTTATTTTTCCTTGCAATATTATATAGCGCAAACTCGACAACAAGGCATGAGCACAATTTACATTACAGAAGAACACATTCATTTGTGGTAGGCACAGGGAGACAAAGCGATTTGCCTGGAATCACAGGATGTTGAGCTGATGCCGAGATTCGAACGTAGCTCCCCAGCTCTGAAGTTCGCAATTCTAGAACTTGTGGCGGGAGGTGTGTCTAAAAGTGTATGTCGGTGGTGGCCATCAATGAGAGAGACCTGTGCATTTTTCAAATCGGTGGTGAAAAAATATGAGTATGTTGCTGGAGATGTGGGCCGCCGTGCCACCAATGTACTTACCGGGGGAGGGTAAACACCCCTTATTCCGCAATACCATCACTCCGCATACTTTCATTACGAAAGTAGCATGACTCCGCAATGGCATTATAACGCATGGCATTACATTGTATATGCTTTTACCACGCATACATTTACAACGAAATTCGTTGTAAAAGCATGAATGGTGAAAGCATGTTTTTTTAAAATGTTTGGATAAGGTAAGTATGGGTATAGGGGTATATGTTTTGGGGTACTGAGGTATATGTTTTGGGGTTTTTGGGTATTTTAAGGGTTCAGATATAGTTTTGGGTTATGGGGTACAGGGGTAGTTTTAGGGTTTAGGGATAGGTATGGGTTTTGGGGTACAGGGGTATTTTTAGGGTTCAGGGCTAGGTTTAGGTTTTGGGGTATAGGGATATTTTTAGGGTTCAGGGGTAGGTTTGGGTTTTGGGGTACAGGGGTATTTTAGGGTTCAGGGGTAGGTTTGGGTTTTGGGGTACAGGGTTATTTTATGGTTCAGGGCTAGGTTTGGGTTTTGGGGACAGGGGTATTTTTAGGGTTCAAGGGTAGGTTTTGGTTTTGGGGTAAAGGGGTATTTTAAGGGTTCAGGGCTAGGTTTGGGTTTTGGGGTACAGGGGTATTTTAGGGTTTAGGGGTAGGTTTGGGTTTTGGGGTACAGGGGTATTTTTAGGGTTCTGGGCTGGGTTTGGGGTACAGGGGTATTTTTAGGGTTGAGGGGTAGGTTTGGGTTTTGAGGTACAGGGGTATTTATAGGGTTCAGGGCTAGGTTTGGGTTTTGGGGTACGGGGTATATTTATAGGGTTAAGATGGGTTAGTGTTTAAGGGTGTTGGGGTATTTTAAGGAGTAAGGGTGGGTTATGATTATGGGGTGCAGGGGTATTTAAAGGGAACAGGGTGGACACCCGGAGCTGGAATGTACAGAACCTGGGAAGAAAAAACAATGCAATATTGGGCACAACACTCGTTTTTTTTCCCGTAATCCCGCGCCCCGCACACGCCCACGCCCCCAGCACACGCCCACAGTACACGATATGAGACATGGCATGAAGGGCGGAACGTACCACACGCCCCCAGCGTTTGTCACGCCCCCAGCACACGCCCACAGCACACCGCAGACATGCCCACAAGGGATTACTTTGCTGGCACAGTTCTTTTACCTTTTAAATGTATATGGTGGGCGTCTGCATAGCCTATGTCCTTCTGCTGCAACTGCCCTTTCCAACGCTGTATTGGGTGTTGTGATTGGTGCTGTGGTTCCTGAGATTACCCGCCTCAAAGGTTTGGGCTTTCTCTTTATTATATTAGTATAGAAGATATATTTCCCACAACTGACCAAAAGGTGCCTCCTTCAACAATTAGAACAACGTGCTCTCAGGATGAAATCAGCAGCAATAGTTCATAGATCCGTAAGAATTCTTCTTGTAGAATTTCAAGGTAGTGTCTTTTCTCCTCAATATTGTTTACAATAATTCAAATGCAGACTTGCAATAATTCAGATACAGCCAACATGTGTTTCGCCCCTTGGGTGGCTAACAAGCCTGGGGATTTCTGAAGGTTGAAATATTAAAAGGTGGTATGGTATATTGTCTATTCTATTGTTACTTATTTCTTATCATCAGTCCCTTGTGTTAGGTGCCACACTATATGAGACTATAGCACTCTGGTGGAAAACACTGCACACAAGCTTCTTAACTGTCTAAATGCTTTACACATTGGCTCTGATTTAAGCCTGACTGTTTCTTGTCACATTACCAGGGATTGAGCACAGGTTTATTTTATTTAGCTTGTGTGACATCGAGTAGTTGAAGGCCTTTTTCCTTTGAGGTGGATACTTCTCCACCCCAAAAGAATAATCACTTTCCTATAGTGTATACGGACATAATTGCTCTACCTCTTATTTATTTGATTCTATTATCTTTTGCTAGATGACTTTTGAGGGGTATGTAGGTATATGCTCTCTTTTCTTAATTAATTATATTACATCTCACCCCATGTACTGCAAGATTAGAGCTATCAATAAATCTTTTCTCTTGAAGAAAGGTTGACTTGTTTCAGCACTCTTTTTATTCAGTGGCGGCTCCTCCACTAAGGTGGAGGAGCGTTGCCTCACTGCTGCAAAGCAGTAAAAGAAAGAACAAATACAATGATAATAACTCGAGGTTATTATCATTGTATTTGTTCCTTCTGCGCAGCTTTGCGTGGTGGGTGGGCTGCTCTGCTCTCAAAGCAGGGGAGGAGTGGTTTGCCCACTCCAAGTGCGCAATGACTGTTTGGCAGCCCTCTGGGACCGTCCAAAACAGTCATGCGCACTTTGCATGTTCTCCATGCAGGCTGCAGTACAGTCAGTGGGGAGAACATGCCAGGCCCCCATTCCCTGTCTGAGCGGCGATCCATGGCACTCACACCAATCGCAATGCAGTGTAGTGATCGGCTTAGGGGAGGGAGCATGGCTGCTTCCTGTTCCAGAGCTGGAAGGAGATACTGAGACGACGTGCGGGAGAGCGACGAGAACGTACTATTTTTACATCATCCCCTTCACCCCCACCCCGTCGCCCAGCCACTCCCAATCCGTGCCAGCCGCTACTGTTTTTGTTTGGCCTTCATCGAATCAATACCATTAGGCACAGGTTACGTTTGTTAGTTAGAGGCTAATGTAACAACTATTGCATTCAAGAAAATGTACAACTCTAATCTATTTCATCAACATAATTAATCTCCTGAACATTACAGTGTTGAAACACCTTTCGATTTTTGACAGAATAAAAATGTTGATTTGGTTAATTGGTTAATTTGACATCTTTTCGGGTCCCCAGAATTTTGGTTATGAAGGTATGTGCCTGTCTTTGTTTAAACTTAAACTATTTATGTCACCTACAGTGAGATAAAAGGGAGCATTTATACAAGTCAGTGCGGTATGCAGAGTTCCAATTGTGAGTTTAGGCTTAACACGTTCATGCATCATCATTTGGATGTTATTATTCAGTTTGCATTCTTTCAGCTGCAGTAAATAGTTGGTGCCCAAGTTAAAATCGTGAGAGTTTGGGTGATTATGGGCATGTCTGTAATCTTATGCAGGAAGGAAGGATAGTTTCCATGGATCAGGGTGGATATGAAATTGAAATTGATTACATTAAGGGTACTGTTTCCCCGTAGGGAGGCCTGGCGCTGGGATGATACTTGAGTACCTCATATATAGTTATAGTTTAAGATTAAATAGACAAGTCTTCATCTTTTATCTAAAAAGCTGATAAGATAGAATCTGACTAAAGATCAGGTGTAAGAGATTTCCATTCTTTTGTAGCCAGGTAGAAAACCAGTAGCCTTCAAGGCGTGCGTTAGTAATGCAAGGCATGCATGCTACATTAGTGTTAGCTGATCTGAAGTGATGAGATGGCTGATAGTTAGATTATTTTACATGGAGTACCTTAATTTGCTTTTGTGGCTAAGGCATACAGATTTTAAAATGAATCTTTATGTATATAGTAAATGCGCATAATTGTGAAAGTAGAATTGTATACAGTTGCGTTTATGAATTGTCACTATTTCCTGACCTTGTGCCAGAGGTCTGACTCTAGGTAGAAGGTCTTGGTTGATAGTAGGAACTCTTTGAAGAAATTGGAAGAGCTGGCAATAAACCAACTTTGTGAGGTCTAGAGTGATTGGCACCTTTCATCTTCAAGTAGATCCTGAATCAAAATGTAATGTTTGGAAGCGAAGAGGGTATTGGTTAGGCTAATCTTAATGGGTCCTGTTGGTGGCACCAGCGGTGATGGAAATAACGGTGGTCATATCATTACGAGTTTGTATAAATAGCGTAGGGTATTTACCTCATCTGTTAACCACCATTTCCCCAGGGTGAGGTATTTACCACGTGTGGAAAATACCTCCTTTTAAGGCAGGGATTTTAAAAGGAAAATTGTACATAACCTGGAATCAGTTTTTAACGCACTGAAATTGCATGTTTTGCCTTTTTCCCAGACTTTTTTCTTCAATCAACTTAGACAGGTTTGATCTGCCAGAATTTATCAGAGGAAAGCTGCGACTGTGTGATAATTGATAACTTGCTCTACATGTTAACATTAAGTGGAAGACAAGACTGATAAGATCACATCACCAGCAGCAGGCAATGGGACAGACAATAGGCTGCCGGGCAATGAATAAGGTTGCCATGAGTGCACACTCAGGGTATGGCTTAACCTCCTACAGGTGAACATGGGTCGACGATAAGGGACGACAGGACTAAAGCTCATTTGGTGTCAGATCAGTATGCCTTCCTGTATCTGAGTTTAGCACCCTTTTTACCCCCACATTGCCAGCTTTTGTTTTTGATCTGTACACCTTCCTAGAACGTTTATGTTTTAATTAGAAATGCTAATAACATATTTTAAGCGAAATAAACAAATAATATTCTGCTTGACTACCAAATGTAAAAATGACAGGCAGTGATATGTGCTAGGAGAGGACAAGGGCCACTTCAATTTTGGAAAAGATGACTGCTAGATTCAAATTGAGGCCTAGTTGACAAAGGTCTGGAAAACACATTTCTACACATTAAAGGAACGTGTTTTCAAAGGCAATAGTACTATATCAGTGTGTATGCACGTTTTTAATGATGCACCAAAATATAAAGTTCAAGTTCAAGTTCAAGAATTTATATAGCGCACTACTCACCCAGAGGGTCTCAAGGCGCTTGGGGATGGGGTTCATTATTTATCGAATAGCCAGGTTTTAAGTTCTTTTCTGAAGGAGGTGTGGTTCTGTGTAAGGCGGAGGTGGGTGGGGAGTGAGTTCCAGGTCTTGGCCGCCAAGTAGGAGAAGGATCTACCTCCCATGGTGGATCTTTGGATGCGCGGAACTGCGGCGAGGCCTTGATTGGAGGATCTTAGTTGGCGGGTGGGTGTGTAGAAGGATAGTCGAGAGTTGAGGCATTCGGGCCCTAGTTTGTAGAGGGCCTTGTGTGCGTGGGAGAGGAGATGGAATGTTATTCTCTTGTTGACGGGGAGCCAGTGGAGGTCTTTCAGGTGGCCGGTAATGTGATTTTGGCGAGGGATGTCTAAAATGAGTCTCGCTGATGCGTTTTGGATGCGTTGGAGTTTTTTCTGTAATTTGGCTGTAATTCTGGCGTAGAGGGTGTTTCCGTAGTCCAGTCTACTCGTGACTAGTGCGTGGGTGACAGTCTTTCTTGTCTCGGAGGGGATCCAACGGAAGATTTTTTTGAGCATACGAAGTACGTTGAAGCAGGAGGATGAGACGGCGTTGACTTGTCTGGACATCGAGAGTGAGGAATCTAGGATGAAGCCCAGGTTGCGTGCGTGATCTGTGGGTATGGGTGCTGTGCCCAGAGCCGAAGGCCACCATGAGTCGTCCCAGGCAGAGGGGGAAGATCCTAGGATGAGCACCTCCGTTTTGTCTGAGTTAAGTTTTAGGCGGCTGTTTTTCATCCATTCGGCTACTTCTTTCATGCCTTCGTGAAGATTGTTTTTGGCGGAGTTAGGGTCTTTGGTGAGGGAAAGGATTAGCTGGGTGTCGTCAGCGTAGGAGATGATGTTAAGGTTGTGTTGACGCGCGATGGATGCGAGTGGACTCATGTAAACGTTGAAGAGGGTGGGACTGAGTGATGATCCTTGTGGTACACCGCAAATGACTGCGGTAGCCTCTGATTTGAATAGGGGAAGTCGTACTTTCTGGGTTCTTCCGGCGAGGAACGAGATGATCCAGTCCAATGCTTTTCCTTGTATTCCGATGTTATTGAGGCGTTGTATGAGGGTGCTATGACAGACTGTGTCGAAGGCGGCGGAGAGGTCGAGTAGAATGAGGGCCACTGTTTCTCCGTTGTCCAGTAGTGTTCGGATGTCGTCTGTGGCTGCGATGAGGGCGGTTTCGGTGCTGTGTTTGGCTCGAAAGCCGTTCTGTGAGGGATCGAGGGAGTTGTTGGATTCGAGGAAGGCGGCGAGTTGGCTTTTGATGTCTTTCTCGATGACTTTAGCCGGGAACGGGAGGAGGGATATTGGGCGGTAGTTTTTGAGTTCAGAGGGGTCTGCTGTGGGTTTCTTCAGGAGGGCGCTGACTTCGGCATGTTTCCAGCTTTCTGGGAAGGTAGCAGAGCTGAAGGAGCAGTTGATAACATCACGGAGATGGGGTGCGATGATGGAGTCTGCTTTGTTGAAGATGTGGTGGGGACATGGGTCGGTTGGCGAGCCAGAGTAGATGGAATTCATTAGGCGGATGGTGTCTTCGGTGGTGATTGGGTTCCAGGCGTTGAGAATGTTAGAGGACGGTATATGTTCTGAGGGGGGTGGGGAGGGTTGTTCGTTGGGACTGTTTTCGAAGCTGTTATGTATGTCGGCAATTTTGTTGTAGAAGAAGGAGGATAACGAATCGCAGAGGTCTTGGGAGGGAGTGATGTCGTTTGAGGCTGCGGTGGGGTTGGTAAATTCTTTGACAATGTTGAATAGTTCCTTGCTGTTATGGGCATTGTTGTCGAGTCGATTCTTGAATGCTGATTTCTTGGTGGATCGAATCAGCTGGTGGTGTTTGCGGGTGGCTGCCTTGAAGGTGGTCATGTTGTCGGTGTATGGGTTTTTTCTCCATGTTTTCTCGAGAGTACGGCATAGTTTCTTGGATTTCTTACGGTCATCGTTGAACCAGGGGGCCTTTTTGCTGTCTTGTTTGGTGTGATGGTTTTTCAAGGGTGCTAATTCATTAGCGCTGTGAGTGATCCATTGTTTGAATTTGATGGCCGCTTGGTTTGGGTCCGGTGAGAGGGTGGGTGGGTTTTGGTTGAGCGATGTGAGGAGTTGGTCGGTGGTGATTTTGTTCCATTTTCTTCGGGGAATAGGTTGTGGGGGGTTGTGGGTCGAGGTGGTTTTGTAGCTGAAGTGGACACAACTGTGGTCCGTCCAAAGGAGAGCTGTGGTGCGATGTGTTTGCTGGAAGTGAAGATTGGGTCTAGCGTATGTCCGGCTGCATGGGTGGGGGTGTCAACAAGTTGTTTGAGTCCGAGATTGGCCAGGTTGTCCAGAAGGGTGGTGGTGTTGCTTTCGTTTTTCTTTTCCAGGTGGAAGTTGAGGTCTCCTAGTAGGATGTAGTTCTCGGAGGCGAGGGCATGTGGACTGATGAAGTCAGTGATGTCCTCGCTGAATTGTTTACGTGTTCCTGGAGGCCTGTAGATAAGGGTGCCTCTGAGTGTGGTTCTGGGGTCAGTGTGGACCTGGAAGTGGAGGTGTTCGGCGGTGTTAAGGTTAACGTCGGAGCTGGTCGTGATTTTGATGGTGTTTTTATGGACGATGGCGATGCCTCCTCCTGTTTGGACGGTTCGGTCTTTTCGGATGATCTTGTAATTGTCCGGGATGGCTATGGCGATATCGGGTGTTGATGATGCATTCATCCATGTTTCGGTGAGGAATGCGACGTCTGGTGATATAGCGTCGAGTAGATCCCAGAGTTCGGTGGCGTGTCTGTGGACCGAACGGGTGTTTAGCAGGATGCACTTCAGGTGGTTAGGGGCGGAGCTGTGTTTGGGGTTAGTGGTTGTGGTAAGGGTCTTGACGCTGGTAAATTTGCAGGAGTGGCAGGCGAAGGGCCCGTGGGTACGTCCCGGGGCAGCTTCGTAGCATTGGGGTGTGCGTCCGGGGTTGAGGGCTAGGAGGGTGGCTCCGTTATACTTAATGCGGCAAGAGTGCGGATAGCGGGGGCCAGGGGGTCTGGCGCTGGGCGCGGTCCAGGTGCGGACGGGCGTAGACGGGCTTACCTTTGGCGCACCTTCGGCGCGGCCGCAGTGCGTGGACGCTGCGCGTTGGGACATTGGTCATAAATGGATAGTGGAGGGGGGCGGAGCGTGAGAGGGTCAGCTGGGAGGCGGGAGCTGGGAGGAGACACGGGGCAGAAGTAAACAGCACAACAAAATGTCCGCGTAATCGAGGCACAGCCGACAGTAACACACAGAACAGCCAAAATACCGTAATGCGGAGCAGCAATAAATAAATAAGCCAACGATACCAGGCGCTATGTAATCGTCGAAGCGCTCTTAGTTGCAGGCGATGTGGCGGTGGTTAGGAGCTCAATCAGGGCAGGCGATGTGGAAGTCGGGCGGCAGAGCGTCTCTGGGGTGGGCAGTGAGCGAGGGGAGCGACCGTAAAGAAGCAAGTCCAGACGGTCACAGAGGGAAAGGAGGACGGGGCTCGATAGAAATGCTAGTGTGTGGGAGGGTCAGCTGGGAGGCGGGAGCTGGGAGGAGACACGGGGCAGAAGTAAACAGCATAACAAAATGTCCGCGTAATCGAGGCACAGCCGACAGTAACACACAGATCAGCCAAAATACCGTAATGCAGGGCAGCAATAAATAAATAAGCCAACGATACCAGGCGCTATGTAATCGTCGAAGCGCTCTTAGTTGCAGGCGATGTGGGGGTGGTTAGGAGCTCAATCAGGGCAGGCGATGTGGAAGTCGGGCGGCAGAGCGTCTCTGGGGTGGGCAGTGAGCGAGGGGAGCGACCGTAAAGAAGCAAGTCCAGACGGTCACAGAGGGAAAGGAGGACGGGGCTCGATAGTAATGCTAGTGTGTGGGAGGGTCAGCTGGGAGGGGGAGCTGGGAGGAGACACGGGGCAGAAGTAAACAGCACAACAAAATGTCCGCGTAATCGAGGCACAGTCGACAGTAACACACAGATCAGCCAAAATACCGTAATGCAGGGCAGCAATAAATAAATAATCAACGATACCAGGCGCTATGTAATCGTCGAAGCGCTCTTAGTTGCAGGCGATGTGGGGGTGGTTAGGAGCTCAATCAGGGCAGGCGATGTGGAAGTCGGGCAGCAGAGCGTCTCTGGGGTGGGCAGTGAGCGAGGGGAGCGACCGTAAAGAAGCAAGTCCAGACGGTCACAGAGGGAAAGGAGGACGGGGCTCGATAGTAATGCTAGTGTGTGGGAGGGTCAGCTGGGAGGCGGGAGCTGGGAGGAGACACGGGGCAGAAGTAAACAGCACAACAAAATGTCCGCGTAATCGAGGCACAGCCGACAGTAACACACAGATCAGCCAAAATACCGTAATGCAGGGCAGCAATAAATAAATAAGCCAACGATACCAGGCGCTATGTAATCGTCGAAGCGCTCTTAGTTGCAGGCGATGTGGGGGTGGTTAGGAGCTCAATCAGGGCAGGCGATGTGGAAGTCGGGCAGCAGAGCGTCTCTGGGGTGGGCAGTGAGCGAGGGGAGCGACCGTAAAGAAGCAAGTCCAGACGGTCTAAGTAAATGCACAGACATCCTTCACATATTTACTGCTTAAATACTTTACACATTTCCTTGATTTAAGTCTGACTGTCTCGTGTCACGTTACCGGGGATTGAGCACAGGTTTATTTTATTTAATTTATGTAACATCTAGCAGATGGTGGCCTTATCATTTGAGATGGACACTTGTCCAACCCAAAGAATAATCTACTTTCGTACACTATCAATGAAACTGAATTGTCCTACCTGTAATTTGTTTCAACCTACTTTCCTTTGGAAGGTGACTTTTGAGGGGTATGTATTTTGGTTGATTAACTCCCTCTACTTATTCATTATATTACGTCTAACCACATTTTATGGAAGATTAAAATCCCTCCATATACCTTTCACGTTGAAGAGGTGTTAAGTGTTTCAGAGCTCTTTTTATTACTATTTGAGCCTTCATTAGGTCAATAACATTTGGTCACAGGTTACATATTTATTAGTTTAAAGCAAATTCAGCTACTATTACCATTGAAGTAATTATTGCAATCCCATCTGTTTAATTAATATCTTGACTTTTGTGACCATTACAGTGCCTAGACACATTTGGATTTTTGGTACAATACCATTTTTTATTTGATTGATTGATTTGATATCTTTTCAGGTCTCCAGATTGTGTGTTTGAGGATATGTGCTTGTCTTCTTTCAACTTAAACCTATTTAGAACAGCTACAAAGAGATAACAGGGAGTGTTATTGTTGTAAATGGAAAGTCCACGAGCCAGGTATATAAAACAGGCTGGATTTATTGAAGCTCAGTTACAAGGTAATTTCATTAGGAGAAGATAGGTAGATGGAAATGCAGCCCCACCAGGAGCAGCCTCCCTGCTGCTCAGCCTGCATCCACCAACTGACACTCCACACACAAGCCAGCACGCAAGTATTCCGTGAGGTCATCAGACATTCTAACACTCATCCTGGCTGAGCAGCAGGAAAGACACAACTAGAGAAAGGAATAGCACAAGTCAATTATAACATATCCCCCTTCATTAGGGAAACAACAATGCAGAAGTGAAGGAGGGAAACAGAAACATCAATATATACAATGCATTCTAAAACTAAACATTTACATTGCATTCTCAAAAATAAACACATTGAGATTAACACCATCCCCTTTCCTTAGGCAAAATTAGAACACGCATTAATGCCACTCATTGCATACCACTCAAAACGCGACAATCTGGTAAACATCCAGAAATGGGGCACTCAGCTCCTGCAACCTCCATGATATGGGGACACATATCCCTATGATCCAGCACTGGGGCACTTAGCTCCCACAATCTCCACGTAATAGGGAAACACACCTCCCTGTGATCCCGAACTGGGGCACTCAGCTCCCAAAACCTCTTAATAACGGAACTGGGGCACACAGCTCCCACAACCTCTATGTAATATGGGAACACACCTCCCTATGATCCAGAACTGGGGCACCTAGCTCCCAAAACCTCTTTGAAAAAAACCTGCCACAACCTCCATGTAATAGAGGACAATCATCTAAAAACTGAACCAGAGCACCGAGCTACCACAACATCCACGCAATAGGGAAGAGATCTCCCCATGAACCAGAACTGGGGCACTTACCGCCCCACGACCTTACCACAAAAGGGTGCTCACAACCCAATAAGAGCATACAGTGACACCAACCCCCCACAACATCAAAATAGGGTACTAACACTGAACACTCATAACACCCTAACACCCTTCACATAACAGAGTACAGTAATAGGGTATACAACACCCTATAAGGTTGAACTGGGGCCCAAAACCTCACCGTAAAAGACTGTATAAGCACTTAGAGTCAAATCCACACCCCATTATACAACATATCAAGCAAAACAATAAAAGGAGAAAGTCATATAGTCGGTCTGTGATCTCTCACCCGACGCCTTGACCCAAAGAGAAACCCTTTTCCAAGAGCTGTTGCGCAGAAACTTCATCCTAGTTAGTTTCTTTAAATAGTGTGAGAAAAATGAACTCCTATGTAGTATGTCCTGCAATCTGGTGCAAAATGGTTGACATTCCACTTTAACGGGAACACGAGTCTCTATGAAGAACCGGATGGCTGCCCCACGATTGTGCCCAAAGTTGAATTCTAAAGAAGGTCTATAAGCACCAGTACCTGTAGCTGTTCTCAAGAGGACACGAACTGCAACAGAATCTGACGAGAGTAACTTCAAAACCTTGCTGCTCCATAAAGACGATGTTCCCCATAACTTTATTGTACTTGACAACCAAAATTCTAAAAAATGTGGTTGGCAAAGCATGTACACCACAAGGTCATGAAGATTATGAACATCAGGGATTCTGCAATCCTAAAATGGAGGCAAGCACCAGTGACGCCGCGCCGGATGGCTCCTGACATCACCATGCTCTAAAACGTGCACCACAGCCATGAGCCACACGTCACCGAGGCTCCCACGAAAGGACTGCAGGACTGCATCTTCAGGTAAGAGTGCACGCGTCATGGGCAACACGCGCCTGAATTTCAAATTTCAAAGTTGCGGGCAAACTGACAAATGTCTACGGTTGCAGCGAAGGATAGAATTTGTATACTTACAGTTTATCAAACAATGCACCGCAAGCAGTCTCTTAGTGAAATGTAAATGTGATGCCGATTTTCCCACAACACATCGCTCCCATTCCTCAGAGGTGCAAAGAAGAAAACCATTCAGTATCCTGTGTTTCATAATCACGTGTGCCCATCCGGACATCTTTGGGAATACGATCAAAAAATACAAAGAATAGTCTGGAGCAACATTTCTTTATTAAGAACCCAATGCATTTCAGTCTTTTTTCCAGCCCTTCGTCAGGGGTAACTGTGAATCAACAATTTAAAACAATACATAGTTACTAGATTGTCCTCTATGTTACATTATCGCCAATAATCACGTAAATCCATATTTTACAAATGTATCTTTTTAGGCTCAAACATTCAATGCAAATTTCTATTTAAACCAAAACCATACTTCCCTTGTTATCCTCCCGCCCCCACACCGAACAAAATAAATAATCCTTATAGAGGAAATTCAATCAGAGTTTGAATGTACACGTGATTGGATTCGAGTAGGAGCGGGTTTACAGAAGGCGCGTGAAGAATTAGCAGACGGGCGGGAGAGGGTGTTAGAGGGAGTGCTTCACAAAGTTTGACACTAGAGGGAATGTGGGACTGTATATGGATTATTTATTTTGTTCGGCGTGAGGGCAGGAGAATAACAAGGGGAGTATTGTTTTGGTTTAAATTGAAATTTGCATTGATTGTTTGAGCCTAAAAAGAGACATTTGTAAAATACAGATTTATGTGATTATTGGTGATAATGTAACATAGAGGACAATCTAGTAACTATGTATTTTTTTTTAATTGTTGATTCACAGATACCCCTGACGAAGGGCTGGAAATAAGCCCAAAATGCATTGGGTTCTTATTAAAGAAATGCTGCTCCGAACTATTCTTTGCATTTTTTTATTGTATTCCCGAAGAGGTCCGGATGGGCACACGTGATTATGAGAAGCATTAAAAATGCATTATGCGATATATGTGGATTAGAAAAAAGGATAAAACAATAAGAAGAAACTTTGGAAAACATTGTGGATTAAAATTTGACTAATTTTGAGTGAGGTTGAATGTTGAAATGGTAATAGGATCCAGTATCCAATGATGCAGTGCGACTGTGAGTGGAGCGTCGATAAAGCACTCCCCACTGCATTATATTATTTATGGTGCATTTAGGGCAAAGCACAGCCCAGTTCCGCACCCAATATGCAAAGTTTGAAAATAACCGGATTACATTGTGAGTAACAACGATGTGCATACCACCTCTTGTGATGAGCAGCAGGAAAGACACAACTAGAGAAAGGAATAGCACAAGTCAATTAGAACAGTTATATAATGTATGGTATGAAGAACTTCATTTGTTTTTCAGGCTTAACACTTCCAGGCAATCTCATTCACATGTTATCATACAGTTTGCATTCTTTCAGCTGCATTACATAGTTGGTGCAGAGGTTAAAATCTTGAGGGTTTGGGTGAATATGGCCAGGTTTGTAATCTCATCAAGAAAGGAAAGTTTCCAATGCATCAAGCAGATATGAAATTCAAATTGATTTTGATTAAGTGCACTGCTACCCCACTTGGCACCCTAGTGGTGGAATGATACATTAGTTCCTGCTAGGTAGTTATAGTTGAAGATTAAATTGCCATGTTTTAAGCTTTTATCAAAAGAGCTGATGCAATGGATTCGACCTAAGATCAGGTGGGAGAGAGATCCATTGTTTTGTAGCCAGCTTAGTAAAACGAGCAGCCTCTAAGAATTACATAATTAAAGTGAGGCAACCATGTCAAGTTAGCATTAGAGATGGCAAGGTGCCTGGAATAGATGGATTTTTTTCTCAAAAGCAAAGAGGCCCTTGATTTTCAAGGTTTTTGTTGATGAGATATACAGGTTTAAAAATTAATAATCTATATTAATGAGCATGATTTTGAAAGTATAATACAACAGGCACTATTAGTAGTAGAAGTTGCCTTTATGGATTGTCATTACTTCCTGACCTTGTTCCAGAGGTCTGTCTCTAAGCAGAAGGCTATGGATGAAGGAAGGAACTCCTTCAAGAAAGTGGGGGAGCTGCAAAGTGCATGCACCTTTCATCTTCAAGCATATTCTGAATCCAAATGTCATGTTTGGAAGCCAAGAGCGAATTGATTAGCTCAATCTTAATGGGGTCTGTTGGTGTCAGTTGTTGGAAACTATGGTGGTCATATCATCACGAGTTTGTCTGAATAGAGTGGGGTATTTACCACATGGAGCAATTACTATTGCCCCCAGGATGAGGTATTTTCCACCATTGGTAAATACCTCCTATTCTGAGTTTTTAAAAGGAAAATAGAGCATAATATTCAGAATCGTTTTTTAAGTTCATACAATATTTTATTGAAACAATTGAGGTGTCATCTTACAATACAAAATATGAAATTCTGTCATTACATTACAATTTCATCTTAAAAAGGATATTGAAGTCGGCCGGTTAATACATAAAGAAAAAGTGAAACACTGTAAGTGAAATATAAGCAACATTAAAATAAAAACAGGTTTAGGAACGCTTGGGAGTATCAAGGTGGCTTAGGGACCTCTTGCTGGAGTGGTAGTGGTAAGGTGCGACGTTGCACACTTGCATCAATATACATTGTAACAGGTGACCATAAATTTAAGCGTTTTGTTGCCAAATTTATAGGATAAACAAAAGAGGTTTCTAATCTATGGTTATGAAACACAGCATACCACCAAGCCTTATAAGAGATCTTTGTACAATCTTTCCAGTTTGTGGTAATTTGGTGAAAAGCAACCACAATTAACAAATCAATGATTTTGATATTAAACTTAGAGTTTTCCCAAATATGTGACTAGCTTCCAAAAAAAACATGGATAAAAGAAAAAGTAAACTTAGTACCATAAATTCGATTAATTTGGGACCAAACTTGATGCCAGAAAATATATACACATGGACAATAAAATAACATGTGGAATAAATCAGCATTTGAAGACGAGCAAGTCCAACAGATGTCTGGTACAGTTGAAAAGGGTTTGCTTAAAGTTGCAGGTGTAAATAAAAGCCTATTATATTCGAAAAAGAGTGTTTGTGTTGTGTTAGCTGCTCTGGAAGATTTACTTATTTTGATCCATATTTTGGCCCAGAGTGTTAACGGCCAGGAGGTCATAAGGTCCTGTTCCCATAATTTTTCAACTTTGGACTTCGGTCTATCGGGACCCGTGTTTTGAAAATAATTATATATAGTGGAAGCTTTGGGTTGGGTTTGTAACAGAGTGTGGAGACGCAAGGAGGTATCTGGTAAGCTAGGGGTATTAGCTAAAGTGGATAGTTGGGTAAATGTATCCATCACTGCTTTCTTGAGTAGGTTATATTTATGGGTAGATGAGGCAGGGAGATTGAATGATTTGCTAAGTGAGGAGAAAGTTAAGAAATCGGGACCTGAGAATAATTGATACACCCATGATAGTCCCTTTTGTCTCCAAGACCTCCAGTAGAAGGGCTTGTTACGAATGAGTAGTTTTTTTATGCCAAATTGGTGTATTCAGAAAGGAGACTGAGGTGATACAAGTGGAATTAATAATTGAATCCAGGAGCTTGGAGGTAGACTTGATTTTGGGGGTGTAGAGGGACTGAGGTTTTCGTGAAAAGGAAAGATATTCGCAGAATGAGAAGGGAGATAAAAATAGACTTTCAAGTGGAGTCCAAAGAGTGCATTCATCTATGGAGTCAAGTAGCCAAAAAAAGGCTTAATGCAAAAGGAAAGCTCTCTGATAGGCCAGAAAGTCTGGGAAACTAACTCCACCTTCTGATTTGGGTCTAGTTAATTTTAGTAAAGACATTCAGGACTTTTTATTACTCCACAAAAAGGAGGAGAGGATGAAATTGATTTTCTTAAAAAATTTAGCAGGTATGATAACTGGGATGTTAGAGATAGTATATAAGACTATAGGAGCCAACATCATCTTTATAGTATCTAAGTGTCTCCACCAGGATAGGTAAAGAGGATGCCATTTAGTAGTTAATTCTGAGAGTTTCTGAATACACTTATTCATACATAGTGTAACTGTGTCCGGTAATGAAGATGTAAAATATAGTCCTAAATACCTAATGTGCTTGGGATTCCACATTAAATTATATGCACTAAAATCTGATTTAAAAGTGTACTTGGTTAGGGGCAGAATCTCACATTTGTCGTTATTCAATTTGTAGTCGGAAATTAGGGAAAAAGACTTCATTTCCGCTAAAAAAAATTAGGAATTGACTCTTCCGGTTTTGTAAAAAGCAAATATCATCAGCATAAGCCGCAAGTTTAATGTGGGAGTTAGGTGTTTGGAAACCATATAAATTTGGATTTTGGCGTAATTTACACAGAAAGGGTTCTAGATCCAAATTGAAAAGTAAAGGAGAAAGGGGGCATCCCTGACATACTACTCTACCCAAATCAAAAAAAGGAGATATTAAGCCATTAGCGCAAACTGCAGCTCGAGGATTGGAATATAGAAGGGATATCAAAGATATAAATTTAGGACCAAAGCCAAACCATTTGAGAGTATAGAATAAGTAATCCCATTCAACTCTATCAAACGCCTTTTCCACATCTAGTGCTATGGCTTCCAAGGGATATTTTAAGTGGGATGATTTGGATAGAACATTAAAGAAAAATCGTGAGTTATCTGTTATAACACGTCCTTTAACAAAACCAGACTGCTCTTTACCCAATCAATTTGGTAGATAGGAGTCTAAGCGAATGGCTAAAGCTTTGGAATTTTTTTATAGTCGATGTTAACTAAGGAGATATGTCTATAGTTTTTACAATGTTGGGGTCTTTTCCCTCTTTAGGTATGAGACATATGTGTGCTTCGGAAAAGGAGCCAGAGGATCTGTCTAGTGAACAAAAAGAGCTTACTAGGGCATATAATTTGGGCATTAGGATTTTAGAGAAGTGCAGATAGAACTCAACAGTGAAACCATCTGGGTCAGGTGCTTTGTCTTTTTTAAGATGTAGGAGAGGTTTGAAAAGTTCTTGTTGTGTTAGATCAGCTTCCAGGGAGTGTAGGTAATCAGGATTGCCTTGGGGTTTTTGAATAGTAGTGAAAAAATTAGATAATGATTGGCTCGTAGGATGTGTTTCAGACTTATATAGGGATTTATAGAAAAGAGAAACCTCGTTCAATATCTCAGCGTCTTTAAATTTTAGAACAGAATGCTCATCGTAAATAGATTCAATATTCAATTTATTATGACGGATTTTTAAATAATTAGTCAATATTTTCCCTGCATTATTTTTGCCTCCTTATAATTTTGCATTAGACTTTAAAAGATGTAATGAGGCGTTGTCTGTGGATTTTTTATTGAATTGCCTTTTGGCATTTATAAGAGATGTTAGGCATTATTTCAAGTGTGATGGTAATACATATGCTCCAGTCTCTTAATGTCAAGAAGAAGATCCCTTGTAATCTTGTGCTCTTTTTTCGTTCCTTGGCCACATACCCAGTAATGAAATCCCTTGCTGAAGCTTTAAAAGCATCCAAAACAGTTGAGAATGACAAGGAGTCACTGTGATTTACAGCAAAGTACTAATTGAAAAAGGTGGTAAAAGAGGTAAAAACTGGGTCTAAAAGGAGAGAATTATTGAAGCGCCATCTTCTAGGTGCATTAATTTTAGGTAGTATGTTGAGTCCAATTGAGACAGGGGTGTGGTCTGACAAGAGAATGGGGCCAATTTCTGCATGTGTGAGGGTTTGCGAGATATTATGTGAAACAATAATGTAATCTATTCATGACTGACTTTGATGGGCTGGCGAATAAAAGGTATATTCTCTAGTCATCGAATTACACAGCCGCCAAGCATCTAGGAGTTTATGCTGAGTTATTGTGTGAACAAAAGATTTATGAGGCTTATTTGGGACAAAGGGAGCTTTGGAACATCTGTCCACAAACGGGTCAAAATCAGATTACAATCTCCGGCCAATATAAAATTATCTTCAATGCAATGAGTAATTTGCTTAGCTAGAGAATGCCAAAAAAATTGCATCTCCACCAGTGGGTGCATAAACATTAAAAAGAGAAACAGGAACACCTTTAAGAGACAGTTTGACGTTTAACCATCTACCATCAGCATCCAAGGCTTGTGAAGTGAGTTCAACTGGGAGTGATTTCCGACATATATCATGACTCCATTACGTTCACCATCCCCTTGTAAAAAGAATACTTCTCCAACCCAACCTCTCCTTAATTCTAAAGATGCGACTTCGATGAGATGGGTTTCTTATAGAAAAACTATATCCGCATTTACTTTAGTTAGATGTGTTAAAACGTGTTGCCGTTTAATAGGAGAGTTTAATCCCCTAACTTTCCATGAAATTATTTTAAAGACATAAAAGTTAAAAAAAGAAGAGAGGTGTACGAAATATGACAGATAAATCTGATATAATGAAACCATCAATGTATACAGATAAAGAGAAAGGATTAAGAAGAAGAATTAGCTCAGATACAAAAGAAAGATCGAAACAGAAACTTGATGGGTTAGGCCGAGAACAAAGAATGGCAATAGTAAAACCAAGGAAAACGAGTATAATAGTTGAGAAATGCAGAGCTAAAGATACAAGAAGATGGACAATAACAAACCTAAAAGTAATCATGAAAGAAAGAACAACACAAATAGTGACACCCAAACAAGAATAGTCAAGGAAAAACCAACCAAAACAAGAAACAAAAGACAAAACAAGTAACATACCTACATAAAGGGAACACAGATGTGGGGGTGGCTAGAATCACAAGGAGCAGACGAGACGTCTAGTGAGAACTGGCCTGAACCGGGGGAGAGTCACGCCATGACTATAACACAGCTGTAAGAAACAAAGAAAAGCATATTTAGCACTATCCCTGGTGATGAACAATAAACAGAGATGATAAGAACGTCTAACTTGAGCTAAAAACAGTACAATCGGTATTCAATTTTAGAACTTTTTTAAGATTAAATTAGAAGCAAACTTGTAAAATATTAGCACTTTCCTGTACTTAAAGAAACATTAGGTAGACAAATATGAAGACCAAATGAATCATGTAATATGTGAGGAAGAAGGTCCTGAAGCATCCATGAGGTCTGTCTTGTGTGAGTTAATGAAACTTTGAAGACGTAATGGATCCTCATAGGAAGTTGTTTTATTGTTATAGGTGACTTTAAATAGGCATGGATGGTAAAGGCCATATCGAGCTCCTATGGAGCGCAAATCAGGTCTTAAATTAAGGAATGCTTTGCGCCTGGCTGCTGTAGCCTTAGAGTATTCCTGTGCGAAATACAGTGTTGATCCAGACCAGGTGATCCGTTGGATGGCTTTGGTGGCTGACAAAACTTTCAATAGATCCGTGTATTCAAGGAAGTGAAGGATAACCCCTCTTGGCCGCTGTGAAGAGGCACTACTAGTGGAAACTCTGCCTCCTCTGTGGGTCCATTGAATGTTTAACACAGTGTCATCTAATAGGTGTAGGATCTTAGGGAGAAAGGATTTGAAGAAACCGATGGGATCCGTACCTTCTGCCCCTTCCACCAGGCCGTATATACGTATGTTGTTCCTTCTATTGCGATTTTTGAGATCTTTGATCTGCTTTTGAAGGGATGACACTTGTGATTGCATGAACGTGACGATCTTGGTTGTGTCAGTGAAAGAGGACATAGTATGTTCCCCTGTTGTAAGTCTGGTATCAAGTTGAGACTATTTATCCAACAGGACTTGTAATTTGGAATTTGTTTCCTCATCAAAGGGTCTGAGGGTTCTTATCTCTTGTAGCAATAACTCCATCGAAACTGGAGAAGGTGGTTTGGGTGGTGAAGGGGGGGGGGGGTATTTTTTTCAGACGCTTTGCATTAGACTTTCCTGAGGCTGCTGACGCGGAATCCATTGTTGCACTGTAATCTTCTGAGATCAGGATACCAGAATATTCCAGTTTAGAGAGTTCCGAAAAAAGCTTCGTGTTTTTAATGAAAGAGTCCTTCCTCCTACCTATCAAGTTATGAGATGAATGCAATGAGAAGTTCAGCGATCAGACCATAAAGAACAAATATTCCGTCAATGAAAGTCAACAGTACAAGGTAAGTAATGCAGCCAAAGGGATTGGTGTATTATATCATGTTCCATGCACTAATGAAGGATGTTTTAGAGACAGGTTCATTGTATTGTCCTCAACAACATAAACAGACCTATTGCACGCTATTCTTTTCCCTTAAAAACATGTAGAACGCAGGAGAGAATTTTAGCTTAGCAATATACGTGAAGAAAAAATATCTTGAAGGTATTTGAGTTCCGTGTTGTGACCTTTTGTTCATCAGATTGTGTGGAACTTGAAGCGCTCCTCAAAATGGCGGTTACCTGCAGCTGTCATACAGCGCAAGAATCAGTGAGGTAAAGCTGGCTATTTTACCTCTTCAAAATTCAATCAGAAACAATGGGACAACATGTGTGGGCATTTCAGGTTGAAATGCTTGGCAATTTATGACAATTGGTGCTGTTTCTGAGATGAAGGAGAGCAAACGTGGCAAAAACGTGAGGAAAAAAACCCAAAATGGCGGCCGCTGTAAAACAGCACCATGCACGGCCGTTTACCTCTGGAAATAGCCGCTTTGCTGTTCTAGGAAATGGCTAGCAGAGCCATGTGGGGATGAGCGCCTATTTAGGGAAGCATTCCCCCGGTCGGCTTCGCGCGCGGTAGCTTGTGGGCACGAATTCCCCGCCTCGTTTCCAGGAGCCTCACCCGAGCGCAGCCATGCTCATAGGGCGCTTAGCCACGCCCCAGAATCGTTTTTAACACACTAAATTCCACATCTCTGCTTTTTTCCCATGACTCTTTCTCCAATAAACTTTGGCAGGTTTGATTTCCAAGAATTAATCAGGGGAAAACTGTGATTGCTTGATACTTATCACACAACTCGTAATTTAAACCCCTGTGCAGGCACAAATTTGCACTGGGATCGGAATGTAGCCCTTAACTTGTAAAGCATTGAGAATGATTTAGCTGTCTTTTCCTATTCTGCTGAGCAGCCACTCAAAGGCCCTTCAGCACACTGCATATAATGATTCTTCCTGATGTGGGGATATATTTTAGGGTCACTGCTATAATGTCCTTTAAAGGATAATTGTGTATCGTTTTCAGTAATGGAGTCGTTTTTGCTACTTTGCACTTTATCGACGTTTGATTGGAAACCTTTACAACATCTGCAGTGTGAGGTCACATGAGCTTAACTCGCTTATCTTACGTGCAATTACCACTTCCAATGTGTAAGCAAAGCACAGGTTTATCTCGTGCATCCGGGCTCTGAGCTAGATACTGTGATGATAAAGCAACCACAAGCTGCATGCAACAGATCAGAAACCATATTTACTACATCTCTGCTTATGAGAATGTAAAATGTCCTACCTATTGTGCAGGAAATTTACAATTCTATAAAGACACAGAGGCGAGTATTATTCTTTTCTTACTCTTTCTTGATTCTTTACACAGCAGCTCATCTAAACAACAACATGAGCCTGAGCATGAGCCTTAAGAAAAAAAATAACAAAGTTATGGCTCTGTTCCAGCAATTTAGCAAAATGTAGCTATATTAAGTCCTTCGTCGACTCCTTTATCTGGTCCACTTTCTTTGCAAATGGCGCACCATCCAGCATCACAGAATGGCTACAACAGCTGGTATTTAGCATCCATTCACAATTGTGTTAGTTTTCCTAGGGAAGGAGTCAGTAAAAACAGGGCATGAACAAACTTCTTAATTACAATGTATACTTCATCAGCTGATCAGGTCAAGTTATGCCATCCATCAGCTGCTCTCACAACATCGTCCAGTCTGCTTCCCTGAATAAACGACTCAAAGGCATTATCTTCTCTTTCTGAATGAGTACCACAGTAAGAGATGCTTCCTGCATTACCAATCTAACTCAGCGTGCCAGAAGACACAGGGGCATAGGGTTTGCTAAATGAACTCTTGACCTGAATGCACTCATCATGTTTGTTAGCCTTTAGGCATCTTATCACACACGGTTTGTCTTGGTCTGAGAGCATGACAAACCGTAAAATGAAATCGTAAATATAATCCAATCTAGAGAGAATACCCCTTCGTCCAAGTCAATTGCCCACTGAAACCAACAGTATACAGGGTACATTAAAATAAAAGCATTGCCATTTTGGCCGACAGCTCCTCTCTACTGCGATGTGTGTTTGGAAGCCACAATTACAACAGTTGTAACACATTTTTAATATCCAGCAAGTTTCCCTTGCTACATTCTAGGGGTGTGCTTATAGTGATTTCCCTCTATAATTTATAAACCACAGATGTTCACCTTCTAAAAATCCCAGCAACCTGAAGATGGCCTGCTAAGATGGCAGACTTGAAGGAATTCACTGTCTGATGTGATTCACTTTCTGCTGCCAATAATGAAAAAACTGAATATGAATTACAAATCCTCCTACAAATTCGAACAACACCATCTTTTCCAAGCAGATCAATTTTGCTTATTTGTGTCTGAACTGCACATTTGAACACAACAATGCAGAGTTGTGTGGAAATCTGGTTACTTGCTAGATTTCCCTGATAAACTTCCTACCAAGTAGGAAAATAGGCCCTATATTACCAGAGGGTGAATCTGAAACGAAAACCACTGAAAACACCCTCAATTGAGGATAAGGGACTGGAGGATCCCAAGTAAGTTCAATAAGAAATTAAAATAAAACATTCTAGTTTCATTTTGGCACCACTAGAATTCCGGTACAAAAGGGGGTGGTGATGGACCGTCCATCACCACCCCCTTTTGTACTGCTTTTGGCCGCCATAAGTGTGGCAGGGTATGCTCAGACGTGAGTCCCTTGCTCACTTTGCCACTGGATTCAAGCAAGCCGGGCTGAAGACGGCTGGAATGCAAGAAACCGGTCCTCGGAAGCTTGTTTCCGGTCCAGGGAAGGCATGGCTTGGCAGTTCGGGCTGGACTGTTCCCATGAGGCACAGGGTCAGACTGATTTGCATATAGCCATGTCTGAACTGGGGTGGCAGAGTGGGCTAAAGAACGGTGATGGATTAAACCCAGATCTTTTGACTGGGTGTGAGTGTTTGATTGATTCAGATGCTCCGTCCATCACCACCCCCTTTTGTACCACTAGAATTCCGCCTGCTTTATGTCTCCTGACTTGCAAAGCGACTCCTTGCTCCAGTTCTGGAGAAACACGTCCACTACTGTTTCTCTTTTTCTGGTCCTCAGCTGAAGTAGATCAGAATCTAGACATTCAGTCTCACCACAAACTGATCTTTGAAATAGTGTCCCCATCTGCTGTCAACCTAGACACCCCTAGATCCAGTCTCTCATTGTTCCCTTAGAAAACTCCAGTCAGCGACTGCATTTAATTGTCTATGATGGAAATCCTGCATGCCATGCACAAATGGTAAACGTTCTTGGCCAGATCTTCCAGGATCTTGGTTATCAGGCAATGCAGATGATTGATGCATCTCACTGCTGAAAAATTGTCCATCCTACACAGAGTACAGCATCTAACACTGTTCAACGCAATGCACACCACTGCAAAAAATGAGTTTTGCATTTTCAACCTTGCTTTGCACCATTTCCAGCTAATAATCAATGCAGTTAGCTCACCAACTGGGACTGTTGGCATATGACTCTGTAACCATTTTTGGTGAAAACACAAAATGGCCTTGATGTTCTTTGCACCTGTCTGATCCAGGCAAATACTGGATCTTGACTGCGGACTCCTCTAACAACTCAATTTCCTCTGTCTATGAAGTACTTTTCCTTAGAGATTGGATCTTTAGATGTTAAAGAACCTGATCGTGCAAGGGACCCAGTAAAATCTGCTATATCGAGGACACACCAGTTCTACTATCCTCAATAGTTCCCATAGTTACAAGCTGAGATGCTACTCGTCAGTGGCTCTGCATTTGGGGACACTACCCTTGATAATGAGATCAGACCTCTATCTAACATATTGAACTGATGTGGGTCCCTCAATACTAAGGACTTGCAGGCCACACAAACTTCCCAAAATGTAATTACCTGCAGGCCAAGTGAGTGCTGGCCCACTGCAGGGACGAATGCAGAAAAACAAAAACAACAAAAGATCATGTAGAAAGGATGTATACTTCCCAGCTAGAGAAACTGCTCAGCTCCCTTGCACTTGTAGCAGTGAATTCCTTTAGCATCCCCCCTCTGGTCTTTTGTGAGGGGTGAACAGCTGAAGACTTTCAGGTAGGCAAAAAGGACAAATGGAGGGCTAGTCTGCTGATCTTCAGCTGGGTTTTCAGACTTATTCCTAGCCAAGATGAAATGTGCAACACTGTGCTCCATGTACTGAAGGCGCCATCAGTGGCAGAATCGATGCAGATTGAGTTCCAAAGGGTTTCAGCAACCTGGTGGAAAGCTCCAACATATACGCACAGGCATTTTGGCCTCCATCCTACTGCAAGTCAAATTCTATGCATCGTTCAATCAATCAATCAATCAATCAGTAAAATTGAAAAAGCGCACTACTCACCCGTGAGGGTCTCAAGGCGCTGAGGGGAGGGGTGCTGCTTCCGTAGGAGGATGGGGAGGGTGTTCCAGGTTTTGGCGGCGAGGTGGGAGAACGATCTGCCGCCGGTGGTCGTTCTTCAGATGCGGGGTACGGTGGCGAGGGTGAGGGTGGTGGAGCGGAGCTGTCTGTTCGGGGTGTAGAAGGTAAGTAGTCTGTTGAGGTATGCCGGTCCGGTGTTGTGGAGTGCCTTGTGCACATGGGTGAGGAGCTTGAAGGTGATCCTCTTGTTGACGGGCAGCCAGTGCAGATCTCTCAGGTGTGGTGTGATGTGGCTGTGACGCAGGATGTTGAGGATCAGGCTAGCAGAGGCATTCTGTATGCCTTGTAGTCGTTTCAGGAGTTTGGCCGAGGCTCCTGCGTAGAGGGCGTTTCCATAGTCTAGCCTTCTTCTGACGAGGGCCTGGGTGACCGTTCTTCTTATTTCGGTGGGGATCCACCTGTAGATTGCGGAGCATGCGGAGGGTGTTGAAGTAGGAGGACGAGACGGCGTTCACTTGCTTGGTCATGGAGAGTGTTGAGTCGAGGGTGAACCCCAGGTTACATGCGTGGCCAGTGGGTGTTGGTGCTGCTCGCAGTGCGGATGGCCACCAGGAGTCGTCCCAGGCTAAAGGGGAGAGCCGAGGATGAGGACCTCTGTCTTGTCTGAGTGCAGCTTCAGATGGCTGTTCTTTATCCACTCGGAAACGGCTTTCATTCCTTCCTGGAGGTTGGTTTTGGCGGTGAGGGGGTCCTTGGTGAGGGAGAGAATAAGCTGGGTGTTGTCGGCGTATGAGATGATGTTGAATTAGTGCAGTAGGGCGACGTGAGTGAGCGGTGCCATGTAGATGTTGAACAGTGTCAGGCTGAGGGATGATCCTTAGGGTACGCCGCAGATGATCTTGGAGGCTTCGGAACAGAAAGGGGGGAGGCGGACGCTCTGGGTTCTGCTGGAGAAGAAGGAGTTGGTCTATTCCAGAGCCTTGTCTCGGATCCCTGCTTTTTGGAGGCGTGTGCGTAGGGTGCGGTGGCAGACAGTGTCGAAGGTGGCTGAAAGGTCCAGGAGGATGAGGGCCGCGGTTTCGCCATTGTCCAGCAGGGCCCTGATGTCGTCGGTGGCAGCGATGAGGGCAGTCTCGGTACTGTGGTTGCTTCGAAACCCGGACTGGGACAGGTTCAGGATGTTGTTCTCCACGAGGTAGCGGGTCAGCTGTCTGTTAACGGTCTTCTCGATTAACTTTGCCGGGAACGGGAGCTGGGCCTGAAGTTCTTGAGGTCCCTCGGATCTGCCTTGGGTTTCTTCAGTAAGGCGTTGATCTCGGCGTGCTTCCAGCTCTCTGGGAAGGTCGCGTTCTCGATGGAGATGTTGATGGCCTTGGGGAGATGGGGTGCGATGGTGGCGCTAGCTTTGTTGTAGATATGGTGTGGGCATGGGTCTGATGGAGAGCCGGAGTGGGGGGTGTTCATATGATTTTGATGGTGTTGTCGTCGTCATTGTTTATGTTGGTCCAGGTGAGTAGGGGATCGATGTGGGTGGTGGCCGCCGGGGCTGATGTGTCAGTGGTTGTTGGGGTGGTCTGGTTGTTGAAGCTGTCATGATGTCTGCGATCTTGCAATGGAAGAAGGTGGCTAGGGAGTCGGAACAGGTCTTGCGATGGTGGGATGTCGTTGGTGTTGGAGCTGGGGTTGGAGAGTTCCTTCACGATGTTGAAGAGCTCTTTGCTGTTGTTGTCGAGTCGGACCTTGAAGGAAGCCCTTTTGGAAGATCTGATGAGGTGATGGTGTCTGCGGATGGTGTTATTGTGGCCTGTATAGCTGTCTGGTGTTTGTTTGCTGTGCCATTTCTTCTCTAGTGTAGAGCAGGTTTGCTTGTAGGCCTCCTGTGATATTTGCTTGCCTTGTAGTTGCAATAAATAAAACTGCAGTACCGCCAGCGGTCTGTCTTCAAAATTAAGCGGAGCCCGGGACACACGCCTCCGGTCTGAATAGCAGGCTTGCTATTCAGACCGGAGGCGTGTGTTGAATATGAAACTACGAGGCAAGCAAATATCACGGGAGTGATCAATGCCACACATTTGTGGCCTCTTTTTATAATCTTGTGTTACCTGATAACAAGGATAATATTTTTTAGATCTCATGATTGTTAATATTGCACAATAGTGGATGCACACTTTATGACAAAGGAATTGCAGTTTCCACTGACTCTAAAGTGATCTTGACAGACTTCAGATTAGCATCGCTAAGATTAACATAGGAGGTCTTTTCGGCCCCATGATCAAAGATTAAATTGTGTAAAATGGGAATGAAACAATTCTCCTGAGGAATGTGTTGGCCACTAATCAATTGCCCACCGAAACGCGTCGATGCCCATATGAGTGGATACTACATCAAGTTCATGGAGACAATGATTTCAAATGGAATTTAAAGATAGAATTGAATATTTGATCTCGTTTTTGTCTAGTGTATTTTCTCACTCTCTAAATAGGAACCAATTTTCCATTGCACTGTTTCCCATTTGCTATGAAATGTTTTTTTTTTATATGTTGACTTCATTATGCTTTTTGTGATTGTGTCATTTTTTATATAATTGATTAGGAATGTATTTTTGATAGGGTCAAATATATTGCTATTGATGTTTGATATGTTTTAACTTTTGCCCTGAATAAATTGCATATTATATTTTTATATTTTGCTATTTTGCATTTCCTCCTTGTTCACTTTTGTACATATAGAATGAGTGTGTTTTGGTTAATATCCATGCTGGATGTGTAATATTATCCAAAGGGGAACATTTTTCTGACAATAGTCTCTGTTGGTGCCCAACCCCTTTGCTTGCTGGGTGTCTCTCTCCTTTATTGGAGATTTTCCGCCACCATAGCCACATCCATATTTGCTTTTATGTTTTTTTATTTTATTCATGTATTTCTCTTTTCCCTGATATGAGTTTAAAGTCCTTGATGATGATTGTACTTCAGTGTTTTTAATGCATTTTTCTCATTTTCCCCTTTGCCTCCTTGCCTCCCATAGGATTTCTCATAGTCCTTAGGGAGACACCAGCAATTATTTTTTTCAACTATTTCATTTTCCCTGCACACCCTACCTCCCGTAGGTGCCTAATAGGCTATAGGCCCACAACAGCAATAATTTTTTTAAGGATTATTCCATTTTCCCCTGAACCTCGTGCCTGACATAGGTGTCTCATAGACCACTGGTGCACACAAGCAATACTTTTTTAAAGAATTATTACATTTTTCCCACACCCCTTGCCTGCCATAGGAGTCACATAGGAGAACACAGGAATTCATTTTTTAAGGATTATCTCATTTTTCCCTGCACCCTCTGCCTGCCATACGTGCACACCAGCAATAATTTTGTTTAGAAATATTTTATTTTTCCCTGTATCTGCCGCACAGGTTCACACAACAGTACTGGAGGCCAAACTCTCTCATCTGAAAAACATCACCCAATCGGGTGGGAGGAGTAACTTACAAAGATAGCTGGTGGTATTGGTGATGAGAGAGGGGAAGAGTCTCAGTTCACAGTGATAGAAGAAGAAGATGGTCATGATCAAGAAGAGGATGATGGAATTATACAAACCTGGCTTGGCAGTTCGCACAGGGCCAAGACTAATTTGCATATAGCTGGGTCTAAACTGGGGTGGCAAAGTGAGCTAAAGAACGATTATGGATTCAACCCAGATCTATGACTGGGGGTGAGTGCCTGAAAAGTTTCAGCACTCCGTCCATCATCTCCTTGTGTTTACTTTGTTCGCCCTAAGTTGACAGGGTATGCCCAGACGTGGATCCGTGGCTCAATTTGCCACTGGATTCAGGCTAGACTGGATTATGACTGGTGTTACCCTAAAACCGGTCCCTGGATGCTTGTTTCCGGTCCAGCGAAGCCCTGGTTTGGCAGTTCAGGCTGGACTGTTCCCATGAGGCACAGGGCCTAGACTGATTTGCATATAAAGATGGGTCTGAACTGGGGTGGCGAAGTGAGCTAAAGAACGATGAAGGATTCAACCCAGAACTGTGACTGGGGGTGAGACTCTGAAAAGTTTCAGCGCTTTGTCCATCATCCCCTTGTGTTTGCTTTGTTTGTCCTAATTTGGCAGGGTATGCCCAGACGTGGGTCCCTTTCTCACTTTGCCACTGGATTCAAGTTAGCCTGGCTGATATGGGGTGTTGCCCTGAAACCGGTCCCAGGATGCTTGTTTCTGGTCAAGGGAAGACCTGGCTTGCCAGTTTGGGCTGGATTGTTCCCATGAGGCGCAGGATCAAGACTGATTTGCATACAGCTGGGTCTGAACTGCGGTGGTGAAGCGAGCTACAGAACAATGATGGATTCAACCCAGATCTGTGACTGGGGGTGAGTGTCTGAAAAGTTTCAGCGCTCCGTCCATCACTTCCTTGTGTTTGCTTTATACAAACCAGCCCTGCTACAGTGAGTGTCCCTTGTAGTGAGCCAGCATCACCCGCATCAGCAACCTCCAAATGGCACAAGACTCAGCTGTAGACACCGCTGCATAAAGCGATTATCGCAAGATGCACATTAAGTCTACCACCTCCAGGTTTCCTCTCGAAGTTGATTGTGTCAGTGGTACCACAAAAGACAAAAATCCAACTACTAATACAAGCATGCTTAGGCAGGAGGGGCCCCACGAATATAACAACAACACAACAGCACATTTGTACAATGGGAAACTGGCTAAAATGTTAGCATTGGACCCCTTCCATTTTTCTTTTTGGAAGAAGTGGGGTTTTTAGAATTTGTGGCAGACGTTTTCCCGAAATGGAAGGCTCTTGGCCATACCTAGGGACATATTTACAAGGAGATAGTTCCACCAGAACGCCAATTTTAGGTATGTTCTGATAGTGCTATGCCCTTCTCCATTATTACAAAGCAGCGTTTAGCCACTTTTTGTGGCTTAACACCGCCTCATAAATATGGCCCCTTCTCCCGCTTCACTTAGGGTGAAAGGGGCGTGCAATGGGTGTTGCTGTGGGCATTCCACCACAGCACCCATTGCTTTTTTACGCTGCCCAGTATTTACAAGAAAGTGTAAATCTGAGGCAGCACCAGAAACGTCATGCAATAGAAGGCGTTTGATTGGAGAAATGAGGAGAAATTCTTTTATTTCTCCTCGATTTTGCTTTTTCTATGTGTTCTACATTCACTTGGCAGTGGAAAAAGTTAGCTTATGGGAAGGGAAGTTATAGAGATTGGGCTAGGTAGATATTTAGCTATGGAATGGTTGGAAGTACTGATCATGCACTTTGCTTTTGCTTTGTCACATTACTTGATGGAAGCAAATAATTTGAACCATAAATCGATAAAGGAAGCCCTGAAATATGTCAGCTAGGCAGAAAAATGTGGCACATGCTGAGATGGAATTTACATTTCTGGGGAGGGTGTGACAGAGTGATGAAGTGAAGTAGTAGGTGACTGAGTGGGCCCTAGGAAAAACACCTTGTCTTTGATGTATATGCAAAAGAGACCTTGTCCCGCGCTATTAACCGAAGCAGATGGATATTTCACCACCTACACAGCAGCGCCAAATTAAACTGTGCTGCAGTTTTAGATGGTGAAATGCCATTGGCAGGAAAGTGAAGGTATAGCTTAACAAATACAGTATAGTTAAAAGGAAAGCAAGGTGACTTACCAGTTGTGACCCAGGGCTTCTCGAGTTCTAGAACATCCTGTGCCCTGTGTGCGTTGGGCTTAGAAGACCGTGCGCATGTTAGTATGCCTTCATGTTTATTCATGGCGACACACTTCCCTGCGGATCCTGATATCATCTCTGATATATTTAATGATATTCCCCAAGGCCCTTTGGCCATTCAATCATGGATTGTGGTATTATTGTGCAGAGTTATACTCCCCTGAGCCAGCTTCAAATGTATTGAGGCAGAAAAAGCATGGTGCATCATTTACATGTTTTTCCCCAGGGCCCCGGCAAGTGCATCACGTTGCAGCAGCATGCCGCTCGAAATCTTGTGAGATTTCGGAGCTCACGTGTTTGGTAGCCATCTTATATTTCTGAACTGTATTTATACCGCGCCTAAACTACAAGGCAGTGCTTGACCCTATTACTGGTCGAAGAGAACAGTCTCTCATCTCTTTCCTGCTCACTTGAACTTCCCAGCCAGCTTCCAGGATTCGGCTGAGTATCTCCAGGACTGTGACTCTCCTGCAACTCACATGAGACCCTGGAATTCCTACTCCAGTGTTCCAACATCGGCCCATTTCTGCCCAGCAATATTCCGATCTTGAAGCGCCAATCACCGAACCTCCTAAACAAAGAAAGGATATGGTTAAGTACAATACCTGTGGTTAGTGCACTAACAAAGCTCAAACTAACAAAAAGACTCTGGGGCAGATTTACAAGCCCATTGCGTCACTTTTGCGCCATCATTGTGTCACTTTTGTGACACAGAGGTGGGGAAAAAGTGGCGGCCCATTTACAACGTGATGTATCTAGGGAGATGCGTCACGTTGTAAAGCCCTGCATGATATTATACCTGCGTCAGGTATAATGCATGCAGGGTAGACGTTCCCACAAAGGAAAGCCTCGTAAAAGTGATGCAGTGAAATGTACAAGATTTCACTCCGTGACTTTTAGGACACCACTGCATCAAAACCTGACGCCTGCTTGAAGCAGGCATAAGGGGTGAGGCAGTGTATTGGTAATAGGCCACAACACGCATTGCTGGAGTTGCGTCGTGCTTGCGACACGACTCCAGCAATGCATGACTTTTCCGTTAACATATGCGTCAGAATTTCTGGTGCATCTGTCAATCCTTGCGCCATGCTATATACGGCATATCCATGGTGACACAAGGGTTTCACTTTCTTGTAAATCTGCCCCTCAGTATCTACTAAGACTGCGCATTTCCTAGACTTTGTGCAATTGCAGGGCTAGATACCATTCTGCTATATATATATATATATATATATATATATATATATATATATAGACATTAAGACATTGTTTTAATTGTTTTGGCTCATACTGAGACATTGTTGCTAATGCCTCTGTGATATTTTGGTGTCATTCTATATACTGCTAACTGCTACAAGACTTGTTTTCTTTTAAGGATGTCGAAAGTGCACTGGAAAGCACATTGAGAGACATTGAATTCCTGCTCTTCTTATGTGCTCATACAGCGCGGAAAACTACATATGATCAGCGCTACTTTCTTTTCTGTATTTGACAACAGCGTTATTTGTGAATGGTTTATTATGACATATTTGTAGTTGTATATAGAAACAAAGGTATTGTTTTCTGTCAAGAGGTGCTGCCTGCGTATTCCTTGGAGTGCAGTAACTCCAAGACACACTGTTGATTACTGAGAGGTCTTTGCAGCAATAGATCATTTGAATTCAAGTGTTCACTCACAAATGTTTCATATTTGGGTGGTAATGTTACACGACCATAACCTTTGCGCATAACATTTCTATTTGTTATTTGCAGCACAACGCACCACACAGTACCATTACGCACACATCACAAAAACTTTCAGGCACATGCATCATTGTTGGCTTTTGCGATTTCTTAATTGCGATTTTTAAGGAATCGCAATTATGAAATCGCAAAAGCCTATGCATGAAGAAATCGCTGAAAAATTTGCGATTTCTAAACATTCCTTAATTGCGACTCGCAAATTGCGAGTCGCAATTAAGGAATACCTCCCCATTCATTCCTATGGGCCATGGGAAGACGTTCTCAATTTGCGATTAGCAATTAGCGAATCGCAAATTGAGAATGCGATCTCAAGGGTGCAGGGGTGTCCAAAGGACACCCTGTTGCACCCCTGAAATTAATCTGTGCACATATGTTGTGCACACACATGCCCTAAGGGCATGTGTGTGCACAACATGAAACTTTGAAAAATGCACAAAAGTGCATTTTTCAAAGTTTTCACAAATTATCATGAAGTTTAACCTCATGGTAATTTGCTCCCTCTAATTGCGAAATCGCTATTTTTAAAACTTTCATGCATTGCATTTAAGGAATCGCAAAATGTGATTCCTTAAATGCAATCGCAATATGAGAACTCGCAAATATTTTCGAATTCTCAAATTGCGAGGGCCTTCACCCTTTGATGCATCCCAAAAGCTGATTTTGAGATCGCAAATGGACGATTTTTTCGATTCGCACCGTTTGTGATCGCATAAAGCTTTGATGCATGTGCCCGTTTGTTCAGGATTGAAGAGACGTTCGCAAAAAAGTAACTGACCTCGAAATCCCCTTCCCTTCTGGCAAGGTGTTTGATTTAAGGTTTCAGTTCCTTGATCAGGCACCACCCTGGGTGAGATAGGTGGTCCAGCATCATATTCGCAGACATGAATCAGGTGAGCGGCATGACACCACTTGGACTTCTCCCTTGACCTGGGCCTCCCCCACCGTCTCTGGCTGGCTGGCGCTGGCAGCGGCACTGGTGGACTGCGCACCTAGACAAAAGTATAATTCACTCATTTTAGATACCAGATCAACAACCTATCCACTTTTTTTGCACATGGTACAACAGCAATACTTCCCTAAAGTCTGGTCAATTATCTTCTATCGAAAATATCACTTTCGGAGATTTGATTCAAAACAATTTAAAAAACAGGTAGTCAACTAAAAACGTTTTTCTCCTAATGGAGAGATAAGGCTGCAAATGGGTCAGAATGAAACACAATGAAGGGGTAGAAGGGAATACAAAATAACACATGGTATTGGTTGGTATCTCATTTCTGCCATGCTACACTGTTATGGAAACTACTAGTATAAGACAACATTGGCGGGCCATGACCACTCTATCTCTGTCCCTGTACTTTTTGGCTATTTGCTCAAGAAATCCTTCTCAGCCAACATGTTTTGTGAACACTTGGGCCTGCTATCCTTTTGACATTACCAGAAATCTCTTCTCTTAACACCAACAGTACTACACAAGACAAGTAAAGATGATATCTATATGTATATAAGGTGAGCACTCTTGCAAACACTCAGTGGATTTAAGGAGCCTTGCATCGTGAATTCAAATGAAAGTGCCAGATTTGAAATGTGAACGGTCTCACAATACTTATCGAAAAAATTAACATGCATTTGTGATAGACTGCCAGCTCGTTTGGAAAAAGGAAATGTGAATTAACCGACCACCGACCCCCACCCTCATCCTCAGCACCTGGACCCCCATCAGCACTGGAGACACCACCCACGTCATGAACACCATCCACTCGGGCTCCCCCTCTGACCCCTGCCCCCACCACATCTTCAACAAAGCCGACATCATCATCGCACCCCACCTCCGGAACCTCATAAACAACTCATTCACGTCAGCCACCTTCCCTGAGAGCTGGAAGCATGCAGAAATCAACGCCCTTCTAAAGAAACCCACAGCAGACCCCGAAGACCTCAAGAACTTCCGCCCCATCTCTCTTCTTCACTTCCCGGCTAAAGTCATCGAGAAGAACGTCAATAAACAGCTGACTGCTTTCCTCGAGGCAAACAACTCGCTCGACCCATCCCAGTCTGGATTTCAAGCCAACCACAGCACCGAGACCGCCCTCATCGCAATCACCGACGACATCAGAACCCTGATGGACTACGGAGAAACAACCGCTCTCATCCTCCTATACCTCTCGGCCTCCTTCGACACCGTATGCCATCGCACCCTGATATCCCGCCTCTTCAACACAGGGATCCAAGGAAAGGCCCTGGACTGGATCACCTCGTTCCTCTCCGACAGAACCCAGAGAGTCCGCCTACCTCCTTTCCGCTCAGCGGCCCCCGAGATCATGTGCGGCATACCCCAAGGCTCCTCGCTCAGCCCGACCCTCTTCAATATCTACATGAGCCCCCTCGCCGCCATCGCACGCAAACACAACATCAACATCATCTCCTACGCCGACGACACTCAACTGATACTCTCCCTCACCAAAGACCCAGCCACCGCCAAAACCAACCTCCAAGAAGAAATGAAAGACGTAGCAGAATGGATGAAACTCAGTCGCCTGAAGTTGAACTCAGACAAAATGGAGGTCCTCATCCTCGGACAATCCCCTTCCGCCTGGGACGACTCCTGGTGGCCCACTGCGCTGGGCTCTGCACCAAAACCCACGGACCACGCACGCAACCTGGGATTCATCCTGGACTCCTCCCTCACAATGACCAAGCAAGTCAACGCCATCTCGTCATCTTGCTTCAACACCCTGCGCATGCTCCATAAGATCTTTCGGTGGATCCCCACCGAAACCAGAAAAACCGTCACCCAGGCCCTCGTCATCAGCCGACTGGACTACGGAAACCACACCTATACGCAGGATCCACAGCCAAACTTCATAAACGACTCCAGCGCATACAGAATGCCTCCGCACGACTCATCCTCAACATCCCCCGCCACAGCCACATATCCGCTCACCTGAGAAACCTGCACTGGCTCCTCGTCAACAAGAAGATCGCGTTCAGGCTCCTCACCCACGCACACAAAGCACTCCACGACAATGGCCCCGAATACCTCAACAACCGCCTCTCGTTCTACACCCCCACCCGCCAGCTATGCTGCCAGCCTCGCCCTCGCCACCGTCCCACGGATCCGCAGAACCACCACCCGAGGAAGATCATTCTCCTACCTGGCAGCCAAAACATGGAACTCCCTCCCCGCACACCTTCGACTGACCAAGGACCATCTCACCTTCAGGAAACACCTCAAGACCTGGCTCTTCGAGCAGTAGCGACGCCCACCCCCTCCCCCCAGCGCCTTGAGACCCTCACAGGTGAGTAGCGCGCTCTATAAATATACTGATTGATTGATTGAATGTCATGACGATTTTACTAATGCAATGGAGAACTTGCAGTTAGTACAATGCTTTTCAAATGTCAAAACAGTGACTTTATTCTGCTGCTGGAATCAAAAGACACACGTTCTAAGCAATTAAGCTTGCGTTTGTTTAAATACAACATTATTGAGAAATTGTGAAAACACAAAGGAAATGGGAGCACAAAAGTAACTCCTTCATGTTCATGTAATGGGCAACACCTGTGGGAAGGATTTAAATGGAGTGAACCTTTTGAGGCATTTTATGGTTGACAAACGCTGACATAGCAGCCGAAACGCGTTCCAAACCTTTACGAGTACTGCCTTTCAAATACATTGGATTCTATAGAAGATTTGAGGGCAGGTACTTTCTTCAATTGAGAAATGGTATCTTTTGTTCAAAGAGGCGTGGTGTGGCATCGCCTCTAACTGGCACCACTGGCGATTTGGCTGCACTCCAAAATTCCACAAAACCCAGTTTGCTCATCTATATAGCTATAGATATATCTTAGATATATCTATCTATATGTCTATAGATGGATAGAAAGATAGATATATAGATAGATAAATAGATAGATAGATAGATAGATAGATAGATAGATAGATAGATAGATAGATAGATAGATAGATAGATAGATAGATAGATAGATAGATAGATAGATAGATAGATAGATAGATAGATAGATAGATAGATAGATAGATAGATAGATATTTGAAACACATTTCTCCACTTCAAGAGAAGGCCAGAACTCATATCCTTGGGACAGTTCCATTTATTCACAGACAGCGCTTGTAAAAAAGGAACACATTTTGGATGATCGCATAGCCTTTGTCAACCTAAAGTGCACCAATTTATTTCACAATTGAATACTCTCCACAGGTGTTGCCACTTACATAGACATGAAAATATTACTCTCATTCTTGTAATTCTTCCAAAAGTTAAATGTCACAACACTATCATTTGGCAATCACTTGTAGGAAAGCAAACCCATCTACTTTTTCACAGCATTTCTTGCAGTTTAAAAAACTACCGAAACGTAATAGCCATTATCACCAATTTTTATATGGTTTTGTGAGCGCTCCGTTTTACTTGTGAAATTATTAATAACATCACAGCTCCTTTCATATGGCAATGTCAAATTGCTAACAGCCTTTTATGATGTCTTTTTCCCCAATTTTGCTAACATGCAGATAAGTACCCATTTGCTCTCTTTCAAACTGTATTCTTATTAAGGCATTGATGGAAACATTATCCCATAATTCTCACTGTCCCATAGCAGCGCTCACCTTATTGCCTCTATTTAGAGCTGCAAGAATTTCAATTTCATAAAACAAGCACTGGCGAACAGTATCATGGTCCCTTGAATTCACTATAGAGGAAAGTGGAGGATTGTGCCCTCACAGTCTGTCAAAGGTAGTCCAAAAAGAAAATTCAAGCATTCCTTAATGGTATTGCATATGTGTTTTTTATTGATTGTTGCATATGCGAAAAAAGAAGCACAGCCAACACGTGTTTCGCCCTATTGGCCCTGGGCTTTTTCAAGGCAAGGTTCTGGTTTGTAGTCAGGGGAAAATCGTGATTCTCGGAATGTCCGATTTTCTGTTTCTGCGGTCCTGGACCCAGAGACCTCCACCCACACAGTTAGCTATTCCCTTGAATTCACTGCTTGGCGTGGGCCTTCAGATCACCTCAATAAATCAAATATACATTTTTATTATTTATTTTGCGTGATTAATTAAAATCTTACAATTCGAAAATCTCCAATACTCAATCATTAAAACGTATCTACACAAGAAAGTTCATAAAATACATTAAATACGTAAACTAATTTCCAGGGGAAACAACAAAATCCTGAATCATGGTAACATCTTGAGATTGTTTAAAGCAATATCGGCGCTAGAAAGAATTATAAGTGCTGATATTGTATCAATTGAATTTTGAATCAAATATAAGGGCTTTCTGCAGAGCTCAAGTCCCCGCCAAGGGTAGCCCTTTGACTCCCAGCGCCGAACTCATGCTGCTACTTTCGCCACTTCCATTCACAGTTACTCCGATGTCCTCTCGGGGGCTCACCAGAACTAGCCACTTCAACCTGGATCTGTGGATTAGCTGGTGTGCATCTTGTCTGGGGCGGCCCTAGGCTCAGGGCGTCCCTGGGCGTAGGTAGGGGGCGCCCCGGAGCGTAGGTAGGGGCCCCCTGGATAAACGCCGGCGCGGAGGCCAGTGAAGAGGGGGGTCAGGGTGTTTGGAAGTGGAACAGAGCCAGAGGCTGCCAAATCCCTGCCGGGGGCCGCCACGCAAATATTTATCCATCCTCAGAGGATTATTATATTAAGGATATATATTGGCGTGGAGGCCCCTGGGGTTTGGAGGCCCTGTGCAGGTGCACAGCTTGCACATGCCTAAGGCCGCCCCTGATCTTGATCGCTGGGTGTGCCAAAGAGAGGCAAAGTCAACACCACACAAATCTCATTAACTACTAGCACATTTCTCCACTTCACGAGACGTCCCATACCGAATCCCTGGAACATCTCCATTTATTCACAAACAGCACTTGTAAACAGGAACGCGTTTCGGCTCATCGCACAGCCTTTGTCAACCTAACGTGCACCAAGGTCTTTCACATTTAAATACTGTCCACGGGTGTTGGCACTTAAACATGAAACGTTTACACTCATTCTCGTAATTCTTCCAGAAGTTAAATTTCACACTACTGTCATTTGGCAATCACTTGTAGGAAATCAAAATTGAAACCGTTTGCTCTTTCTCAACATTACTTGCACTATAAAAGGCTTCTGAAACGTTACAGCCATTATCACCAATTTGTTTTGGTATCGTGAGCGCTGCGTTTTACTCGTGAAATCATTATTAACATCACAATTCCTTTTATAAGGCAACGTCTAATTGCTAACATCCTTTCATGATGTATGTTTCCCAGTTTTGTGAACGTGCAGGTAAGTATCCATTTACTGTCTTTCAAACTGGCTGCCGTCAGACACACGTGTACTCCTGATCAGGCATCGATTGAAACATTCTCCCCATAATTCTCACTGTCCCACAGCAGCGCTCACCTTATATGCTCTATTTAATGCTGCTAGAACTTTCAGTTTCATAAACCAAGCACTGGCGATACAGATACAAATGAGATTCCCTACATCTTTTGAGGCTAAGGCAGAGGTCAAATGACTGTCATTTGATTTAATCACCTTGGGGCTTTGGCATATCATGTGACGGTGAAGTGGTATTTTTGTGTCAAACATTCTTCCTATAGCTTGTTGTTTTAGATAAAACTGAGTTGATTAAATGTGAAGCAGGCAGGTAGTCAGCTTTTATTGAATACTGTTTTAAATGTCATTTGAAATTGGATATTACAGAGTTATTTCTGACTTTTTAAGCACTGTAAGTAATTTTAAAAGTGAACAAAAGCAATCCCTCAAACAGTTGTATGGCTATGCTGACTTTTGCACCATTCAATTTAAATCCTCAAGCTCCATGTATTATTCAATCGAAGATGATACTGCTGCTATATCTGTTTATGACGGCACTGACGATTGCAGTGAACTGAGAGCTCAAATGCCGATCATATTTGGGCATGGCTTAACCCTGGGTGTAAACTAACATTTTGTAGAAATTGCAATTGCTGCTTTTGTTTCATGGCCACTGAGAATTTCACATGCTGTGAATGTTTTCTCTCTCTTCACAGTAATCAGCTCAAAAATCACGTAAGATCACTTCCTCGGGCTAATTATGTTAGTGCACTTCCTACTTATTTGTACTTTTATTGCAAAATTTGAAACTCTTTATTAGACCTTTTTTATTTTAATCAGTTTAAATACATTTTTCATGAGGAAAAGGAAGACAGAAATTGAGGTCGGAGTACACCCTGCATAGAGGCATAGCTTCTGGGTCAGTTTGAATCCCAAATAATGAACTCCTGCCATGGATCATCTAAATGGGGTGCATGCTGCAAGGCATTGTAGCAGCCCACATGCCTCTGCTTTGATGAGGTCTTCTGAATTGAATTGTGCTACTCCATAAACTGGCCCACTCCATCAGCTGTTCCCTCACAGATCGTTCTAGGTCAACTAAAATAATTAAGTCATCCTTGTCAAAGGATGTTATTGTAAAGTAATCACGTGTCAAGGCTATTCCCTTATGTCCTGAGCTTTCCCTCCCTGTCAGGAGCAAGGGTTCTATCACTAGAGCGAAGAGAAGTGGGGAGAGTCCAAATATTGATGCTGTCAGACTGGTTGCGATTCAGGAAAATCCTGGTTCAGGGTTTCTGGTAAATGGCCAAATATGATCCAAAATCAATGGTCTAATGGAAGTTTCAATGGGTGGTAATGAGAAAGCTAAGTTTTGTGATTAGTTCATTGAGCCTGTTCATGCTCTGTAGTTGGGACACACAGCAAATATTTTAATGATGGAGAAGACCTCAACAACAGTAAAGATAGGTAGAGGACCATGTCATGGCTGTCCCCATTCAACTCTATTATTTGCTTTAGACCTTGAGCCATTCTTAAGAAGATTATTAATGTCATCTTACATTACACCTGTTATCAGTAAGGGCTAAATATTTAAGGTAATGGCTTGTATAGCAGGTAAAAATTAGTTTAGAAATTTTGAATTGTTTGCAAGTTGGACTAATTGCTCAATGTTATCAAAATGTCTGTGCTTACGACTTTTTATAACTTTTTTGCGCTATCGCTCTTGCTACGGCAGCTGTAATAATAAACTGAATTGATTCAGCTTTTAATATCTTTGCTTGGGGGTACTGGAGATCGTAGTATGCTCCAAAATATCATAAGTTCCTATCGGCCGGTGGTGGACGTTCCCACTCTTCAGATACTTTTATTGGGCGGTCATGATGAATTCAATGGAAACTTACCGAGGGGGCATTGTTTGCGCTGCACGTTCTGGACCCACTGCTGGGGGTGTTGCTGTTCGCTGTTGCTGGTTCCCTTGGTCCCCCTCCCGCCGCCTTAGCTCCACACCAACGATGCACGGCTAGAGAGGAGAGGGGGGACTACAAGACCCGGGAGCCTTTGCGGCGGAAGCCGCCACCGCCCTTACCGCGCCGGGAGGCGCATAAATTACAGGAGAGCCCCGGTGGAGCGGGTGCTCTGTGGAAACTTACAGAGGGGGCATGGTTTGGGCTGCACATTCCAGACCCACTGCTGGGGGTGTTGCTGTTCACGTTGCTGGTTCCCTTGGTCCCCCTCCGGCTGCCGCAGCTCCACACCAACGCTGCACGGCTAGAGAGGAGAGGGGGCACTACAAGACCTAAGAGCCTTTGCGGCGGAAGCCGCCACCGTCCTTACTGCGCCGGGAGGCGCATAAATTACAGGAGAGCCCCCGCGTCGCGGGATCGAGCGCGGGTCGTGCCGGGTTAAGCCCGGGACAAGGGCGGGACCGTCTGCGGCCGTCAGAGGCCAGAAGAGGCTGGGCTGGGCCACCCCACTAACCCATAAACTCGGACATAAAGTAAGCTGACCATTTCCCATATGACATTGAACTAAAGACCTTGCTGACCGCATCATCATTAAGTGGCAAGGGGGATACCCCGGGATGCTTAGAGGACATATTATAAAAGCATTGTTGACGAGAGTGTTCGTGTCAGTTATAGCCTTATTATCTGCAAGCTTAATCATTGAAAGCGCCTAGTGGCTTATAAAGAGGCCAATATTAAATCAGGGCTCTGAAGTCTAACCAGAGCAGAGTAGGCCAGAAGGCAGGGATGGGAGGAAGTGTGTTAGGCACCTTGGACGCCTTTTTAGTTAGAGCTGGTTCGGTGCTCCAGCATGAAAGAATGCTAACAGAAAAAAGGTTGTCGCTAGGACTCTACGCTGCTCATAAAAGATCTTCAATGGGTAGTATTCAATCAGCTAAATCACCAGTGACAGTGGCTCAACCCATAAGCCTCTTAAGTACCGATCCGTTGATCAGTCACAGGGGGACATGGGGGAAGCAGTGCTAAGTCCAATTATGGACTCAAGATTTGGGCATAATTCTCGGTCGCCGGAGTCAACCACTCCCCAGGAAGGTTTTGTAACCGGAAAATTAGAAGACAGGCGTTTAGTACCCTGTCTTCTAACCTACCCTACAAAATCTGGTTAGCCCTTCAGATCAAACCTCAGCTGTTGCTAAAACCCTTCCCCTCATAGATAAAGGGGAAGTTTGTAATATCAGGTCAACCAAGGTGAAAAGGCCGGCCCGGGAATGTATTGGTGCAAGTGGAGGACTGGGTGAGCCCCTAGCGAAGCGGACAAGGGGTGGCCTAGCAACTCGGTCTCAGAAAAAGACCAAAGGGAAAAGTAAAATTCAGAATGCGAAAACATCAGGTACTGCTGATGTCGAGGAGGACCAGGACCAGGCTGCAAATGTTGATGCTAATGATTCATGTAACCCAGGGGGTAACCAGGCCTTCTGGGAGCGCATGGAGTCATTGATATCATCCATTATCGCCCCATTCTGGGTCAAGATTGAGGCCATTGAGGACAAAGTCACGAGTTTGGTAAGGGAAATTGAAGTAAGAAATGGCATTGACCAACAGGTTGTGGGGGAGGTAACGTACTCATTACCCAGCCAGGGAGTATAGCGGCAGGTGAGATCCAGGGCAAGGAAAAAACCATCTTAGCTACTAGCCACCTGATTGCAAGAAAACCTGCTCCCAATCATTTAGAGGCAGATGGGAGCTCATATTATGGTGGCCAGACACTGCTACCTGGCAACTCACAGCAAGACCAAGTACAGCAAACTCACCAACATCCTCTGGGTGTCCAACCTCTACTACCCCCAAGCAGCCTGTCTGGGACGGCGAATGTCCCCACACCAGGGCAAGGTACTAGGCAGGTCAGACAACCCCATAAGATTAGTTTGAAACCAGCCCAAGACATTATTGATTTACCACCAGCCGCAGGCCCCCTGGTTGTAATCTTGGCAGGTGTTCCTTCATTGAGATCAGACCAAGTTGAAACTTGGTCCCAGCTAAAAGATAAATCCATGGATTGACTCACTAAACATAAAGGCTTTAGTCCATTTCTATCGAATAACATCCTGATGGTGCGTAGAGTGGCATGGCTCGGCAAATCACAGAAAACGATAAGGGGGGACTGTGTTATTGTTAATTTTAGAAGACCAGAATTTGCCCAAACAACCCTTGAAGCACGAGATTATTCCCCAAATAGTACCTGTATTGCAGCTTTACCATTGGGCTACTTTTATAGGCCCAATGCAAGACTACAAGGGGGGATTATACCGTCTATTCTAGTCTTTAACAGTTTTGAGGCTCTGTCCAATTTAGATGAACAGGGTTGACTGCAGGATAGGGACGTCCTTGTGGCACGGCGGCCAGCAGCGGTGCTGTTGGCAGAGGGGAAGTCCCTGGCCATGGCGCTTGAAAATGAAGAGGAGGTTGCACGACAGTTGGTACTACCAAACCCAGTTAACATAGTAGCCTCGGAAATAAAACATACAGGGCATACTGTATTTGAGAATAAGATAGAGATTCTATCATGGAATATTGCCGGGCTGCGGTCGAAAAGAGGGGATATAAACTGGGAGGCCTTTCTGTCAACGCACCATATTATCGCTTTGCAGGAAACCTGGGACGCTAGAGATCCTTACCATTTGGATGGGTATCATTCCTTTAGCAAAAATGCTGAACCATCTGTAATGGGGAGATCGAGGGGGGGTCTCTCGTTATTATTCAGCCTCAAATTATTGTACAGACTAGAGCTGGTAGCGACAAGTTCCCCAAATATTGTAGCTGTTAAACTTGTTGGTGAAAACCTACCTGCAATGTTGGAGGTACATTTTTATAATTCTTTTACTAGGAGAGATGAATTGGACCATTTAAGAGCATTATCTGTTTTTTTGGATGATTATGATATAAATAATGATAGGTTCTACCATCTTTTAATTCTTGGCGATTTTAATATTCATGTCTGTCATCTTAATTGTTTACAAGGTATTGAGCACGAATATGCCCCGCAGGGGGTTACCCATTTTGAGCATACGAAGAGCGGGACATGTCTGGAGAGTCTTTTATCTGCTCATTATTTGTTTTGCCCATCACAAGTAGAAACCCTGTCCCCTGTACCAACCTATATAGGCCGAGGTCACCAAAGCATCATTGATTATATCTTAGTATCATGCCCTTTGATGGATTTAATAGGCTCTTTTTGTGTTACACAAAATGGTCTGAGCGACCATAATCCCCCTAAAATGGACATTAAAATTAAGGCCCTTAAAAATGAGACACCATTGGCGCTTATTTAATTCTAATATAGCCACCATATGTCAGGGTCGTAGGTTGAGATGGGAGGCAATTACCCCAGTTGACTTCTTAGACAACCTGCATAATAGTAATTCTGAGGATTTGAGCTTATGTTTAAATGCGGACTCTGAGCCAATGGTAATCCTTGGTGCCTTTGACTGTATTACAAAACAGGTAGCGGTAAATTTGACTCGGCGAGGCAAACCAAGGCCCAAGAAACTTAAAAACTGGTTTGACCAAGCTTGCATTACTGCACATAAGGCACTTTTGGAGGCGTTGAAAGAGTCTGGTAGGGGAACAAGTAAGATTGTAGAGCCCAGAAGGGATTATAAAAAAGCAATAATAGTAAGAAAAACCCAGCTAAAAGAAAAGGCATGGGACGAACTGAGCCAAGCGAGTGTTCTGACAAGCAGCACCCATTACTGGAAAGTGATTAATAGCCCATTATTTAATGAGACAGATAACACAATTAAAGACTGTCTCATCCTCCCAGAAAGGTGGGTGGAACACTTTAGTGGCCTGTACTCTGAGAACAGTCAGTCACCGTTCATTCCTCGCGGGGAATCTATACAGGCCCCAAAAATTATTTTTACCAAGGAAGAAGTAATGGAGGCGATTGTATGTACGTCAAAGGGGAAAGCACCGGGCCCAGACGGGGTACCGGCTGATTAATACAGGGCCGACCCTAGTGTATGGGCAAAGATTTTAACTTCCGTTTTTAATGCAGCCTCTAAAGCCGGCCTACCAACGTCATGGGGTAAAGCAGTTATAGTCCCAATATTTAAAAAGGGCGCAAGAGAAGATCCGGCCAGTTATAGGCCCATCTCACTCTTGGATTCAGCTGCAAAGATTATGGGAAAAGCCATACTAGCCCACTTGACAGATTGGCTGTATAAAAACTCAGTCGTTTCGGACCTACAGTATGGGTTCAGACAGGGAAGGGGCACAATGGGCCAATGCCTTAATTTACATCTGGTCATAGGGAAGTACACGGTCGCAAAGCAGGGGGACATACATCTAGCTTTTATGGATTTGTCCACTGCTTTCGACCATGTGAACAGGGATAAGCTCTGGGCTTCCCCATATGACATGGGACTGGACCGTGTATTGATATCTTTTCTGGCTGATATCCATGAGAATACTACGGCAGCGGTCCGATATAATGAGAATGGGAGTCTGACAGATGCTTGGCCAGTTAAGCGAGGGGTAAGGCAACGATCTATACTTGCACCCTTGCTGTTTACGCTTTACATTAACAACTTGGGAGATAAATTAATTTCATCTTGTAAGGACATCCCAAGAGCTGGCCCAAAAATGATCCCCGCATTGTTATATGCAGACAATGCAGTTTTAGTGGCAAGAACGGCAAGAGGGTTACAATTGCTTTTAGATTGTTTTATTAATTTTATGGATTCTCTAGACTTGATAACCATTTTTAAAAAGTCACACTCTATGTCAATAAGTGGGGGACGGGCAAAAAAGGCTACATTTTTCTGCAAAGGGCAGGGGCTCATTAAAGTCCCAGCCTTCCCATACTTAGGGATCCTTTTTGATGATAGAAGGTCATGGGTTACGCAGCGTGCCCACAAAAAGAATACTCTTGCCAGGGCATCGGGGGCTTTGTTAGGGTTCGCAAAGCGATTAGGTTGTAAACCACTCCCGGCACTCATGAAAATTTATAAAGCAAAGTGTGTCCCGATGGTGCTATGTGGGAGCGAGGTATGGGGTTACACAGATGCCAGCGAAATCCAAACAGCAGAAAATGTTTTTTTAAGAAAAATGTGTAGTCGCTCCCTTCATCTGCTGCTACTTTTAATATTCACGAGGACCTCAGGACTGGCTATATCTCAGACCAGATCGCTGTTGCCGCTTTAATAGGTTGGTTGAGAATTTGGGCACAGCAGCCACCAAATCTAAACCAATTGATTATTCAAGACTGTATGTCTTTAGACAGAGCCCTTGCTATCCCGTGGATCAGTTACATTAAAACTCAAATGGACTCACTAGGCAACCCTGATCTGTTCACGAACCCCAGTTCATTAGGCAAGACGGCTATTAGGGCCATAAAGTCTCAGTTCCTGAACAGGGCAATGTTAATGAGGGAGGAAGGGGAATTGGTAAAACCCTCAGTCAGGAGTTTTGTATTGCTGAGTATAGGGAGAGAAATCCAGCCATACTTGACCTATATAAACAAGCCATACCATCTGTTTGTTTTATTAAGGTTCAAGTATAATATGCTCTCATGGTTATTATCATTCCCGAAAGGTTTTTCTAAAGAAGGGGCTTTGGGGCCTTGTCCCTGTGATAACTTTTCCGAGCAGAATACCTCACATATGATTTTTTTTCTGCGACTTTTATGTTTTATTACGTAAGAAATTTATTTTGCCATTATTAAGGGGCTGTAACTTTGAGCAAGTTAGACCAGCGTTGGCCTACTTGCAAATGCTGGGGTCCTCAGTGGTGTGCTTTGGGGTAGCTAGTTACATTACAGGGGCCATTAGGCGAAGAAACAAAGTACAGCTACAATTGTAACCGTCCTCTACCTTTTTTATCTATTGTGGTGTGAGGATTTAGATGATGATTTATTGGATTTTAAATGGAGTACTCAAAAGGTGACAAACTTTTTAACTTGCATATTTGTACGCCAAGTGTTTCTTTTTGATGGTGCTATGTAATTTATTTGGTTTACACCTTATTGACAGTATTTGTTTATTTGTAATATGTTATTATTATTATTCGTTGTTTGTAATGTGATTGTTTACATCATGAAATATTGTCCTGTGCTTTGATGGTTTTAAATTTTAACTGAATAAAGCAAACCTTTGACTTGAAAAGAATTCAATGGTTCTTCTGCTATGTACTACGTACTACGTAAGACTGGCTACAACTGTAGAACCACTTTTTATTTATATTTTCAGGTTGGGGAAAATGCTACTGCATTCTTTTCTGTTTTATGGAACCCAGTTCATTTTAAGAAGGTCACCTTTACAATTGTATGATTGGCAGCACCATTTAAAATTTTTTAAAGCTCAATTTGTATATTTATTTACGGCTCCCCACTCTAACCTTTGAGATTCGTTCTGTATAGTATGGGAGAAAGCCCGGATCACACAACTTGGTCAGCTTTACCAGCACAGTGTGATCTTACCTTTTTCCCAAACAGAAGAGAGGTTCCAACTCCCCAAATCTGCCATTATCTGCAGTTAAGGTATGACCCAGGAAAAGTGTAGTGCATAATCTGTGTTCAGGACATTTAGTTATGGAAACCCTTACTGGGAATAGCATTAATGTTAAAACTCAAACATTTTATGATTTCTTTAAAGAGGCTCATTCCGATGGCCTAGGGTTACAAATGAGTTACTCGAGTACTACATTATACAACGAGGCCATGCCAAACATCTCATTGCAATGTATTGGCTGGAGGCACCAGCTGCTGATAAATGCAAACCTTAAAATACACCATTATAAGACACTTTTTCTTGTGCACGCCCCTCCAGAAAGGTTATTTCTTTAGAGCTTTTGTAAAGTATCATATCACTGCAGATATAGGTGAGATCACCATCACTGCAGATATAGGTGTGAGATCACTATCACTGCAGATATAGATGTGAGATCACTATTACTGCAGATATAGGTGTGAGATCACCATCACTGCAGATATAGGTGTCAGATCACTATCACTGCAGATATTCGTGTGAGATCACTATCACTGCAGATATAGGTGTGAGATCACTATCACTGCAGATTAGGTGTGAGATCTCTATCACTATAGATATTGGTTTGAGATCACTATCACTGTAGATATAGGTGTGAGATTACTATCACTGCAGATATTACTTCAGATATAGGTGTGAGATCACCATCACTGCAGATATAGGTGTGAGATCACTATCACTGCAGTTATAGGTGTGAGATCTTCTACCAACAACAGAGTAGCATTAGGTCAAAGTCTCCAAGAAAAAGGGTAACGGGTGTGAGAGAAGCGTTTACAGGAGTCGTTCACTGGGCACTTTCAGACCTACTGATAGTGTTCCCATCAGGCAACCGACCTGTACCGCCCTTCATCATTTGGGACAAACATCTTGAGGCTCACTGGAAGCCACTCAGTGTGCGAGCCCGCACAATTAGTGCTCTAGTCGTGTTTCTTTGTACCCCAATGAATGGTTTAAACAAGGAGTAGGTACTAGGGGTTGCTCACAAGCAGTGCAAAAAACGTGAAATTAAACAAATTAAATACAAATGGTGGTGGTGCCATTAAAATAGGGTAAGGGACGGAAAACAATTTAATCAAGACCCTCCCTTCCCAATATTAAAAACAGTGGAGAAAAGGTAGCTTCAGCAAATAACTACCTGGACAGATCTTATGGTCGACATGTTTCTGCAGTGTTTACCTTGGGCCCAGAGGTCACCTACTGCTTCTTCAGGACCTATACATTCTACTGCTTGTCGTGGAATATTTAAAGTAAAAATAGTGTAAACAATATCACCTTTTCGTTTGCTCTCCTGGACTGTGAAATTTCAAAAGTGACAAACACACCAATATGCAAAAGAAATGGAGAAAGAAAACACAATAAGATATTTTTCTTATACTGTTTTTCATATATAAAACACCACAGCTTTATCAATTAACTGAGGCTCACACCCTTCTAGTGATGTCCATGACTGTGTGTCACAACTACACAACTGTAATTTATGTCAGAGCTGCGTGACCTCTCGTCACATACACTCACCTATTCTCAAGGAGAGTTGCGCCTCACCTCACCCGGCATCAGCGCAGGTATCAGGGAGCCCCGCTCTGTGGGAAATAATACATGGGTAAAAGCACGGGCAAAAAAGGGTTAGGGGAAGCATCTGCACAGCGGAGTTAACCCACGTGTAATTTACTATGATCGGCCCTTCAAAGGAAGAACCCTCGTCACGTTTGGGGAGGCTTAAAAGAATATTGTTCGTTTGCATGGTTTATGCTGATTTCTTAGAGACGAAAAACGCCCCTCCTTCGATTTGGTGAGAGTCACCATCCTGAGTGCCAATCCGCTTAACACGCGTGCGCTATCAAGAAGTAACCCACACGCGCGTCAGGACAAGTGCTGCTGCACCCGCTTAGCGGTCGTCATTCTGCGCTGGCTTACCTGCCCGTCGGTACTCCAGACGTCCTACTGGGCTGTCTGTGGGAGGTGCCGAACGGGCAGGAAGTCCCGCTATTTACAAGTATGGTCCCCCAAGAATCTTCAGTGTAGCGACAACGCGTCATCACGCGGCGTCCGGGAATCATGGGAAATGTAGTTCGCAACTCCTGTAGTAGTTCCGGCGCCCGCGATCTAGGGGGCGCTTTATATGTAACCATTACTGGACAATGTGTAGACAATGCTGGCCATTAGGCGGATCACGCTTTCATTAATCGATATGTCAATTAAGACCCAGCATTAGTATTTACAGCTGAACAGAGTTCAAAGAATTAAGTGTGACACGGTTTAAATAAAACATATTGCTTAAATAAAACATATTGCTTAAATAAGACATATTGCCTCGTGTTATTGGGCGCAAGTATGTCAGTCAATCAGTTGCATCATCCAATTCAGGAAAGTAACTCTCACAGAAGAAACAATGGATGGTCTCTCCCTGAGTACATGCCCTGATCCCAGTTTCTTGCAGTGTTATAGATCTCAAACCATTATTATCAATGGGTGACGTTAATGATGTATGCCCATCGAACATGCCATCAGGGACTATAGAGACTTCATAAAGACATCCACGGAATGTCTTCATTCAATCCATCCTTGTCCGTCCCAAGCTTATGCACCCATTTTTGTTCACGTCTGAACAAAAACTTTTTGATATCGGTAATTTGTGTAGAAATCAGTGGTTGTTCTAACACTGTCCAGTGTAGATCCTGCGGAGTATGCTTTACTTGCAGAAAGTGATTTGTGAGTTTCGTCGACTGCCTGGAACACCGAATCGAGCTTTTATGCTCGGTAATTCGTGTCCTCACTTTGCGAGTCGTCATACCGACATACCTTTTCTGGCAAGGGCATGTGACAAGGTAAATGAGATTGGAGCTGTTACACGTGGTAAACCTACGATGTTCCCAAGGGCGATCTGTACCAATGTCTATAGTTAGTGATCTTGTAGTGTTGGGACATACGGAACAGTTGCCACAGGGATGGTGCCCAGTGGCGGCAGGCATATCCCACAGTGTGCCCACAGCTCTAGGTAACTCGTCTTTTGGCCGTGTGTGCACGAGTCTGTCTTTGAGATTTTGTCCCCTCTTAAACGCAAACAGTGGTATCTTAATGCCATCTGTCCCCGTATTGAGAATACTCCAATGCTTCTTCACTATTTGTTGAATACTATTGGATTGTGTTGTGAAAGTACTCACAAAAGTCATACGCTCTGGTTCAGATTTAGATGGTAAAGTCTCCGGTAACCCCTCACGGTTATTGTTCGAGGCTCGTTTCATGCATCTCCGAACCAAATCCCTGGGGTATTCTTTGTGAAGAAGATCTTGTTCAAGACTTCTCGCATGATGTTGGAAGCGCTCTCGTGAGGAACAGTTCTTCTGAATCCGCAAAAATTGCCCGAACGGCAAATTGTCCCTTAAAGATTTGGGGTGACAACTATTGTAATTCAAGAGAGAATTACGAGCCATCGGCTTGCGGTAAAGTTCGGACGCCAGACCAGTGGACGTTGCAGTGATAAGTAGATCTAGAAAAGGCAGATGTGTCCTATCGTGTTCGATCGTGAATTTTAGGAACTGATTCCTGCCATTTAGCCAATCATGGAAAGCAGTTAGTTCAGCCTCACTCCCTCTCCACACCACCAGCACATCATCTATATACCGTTTCCACAGACGTAATTTGTCTGTGAACGGATTGGTTTCAGAGAAGATGTGGTCAGATTCAAATTTGTGGACATAAAGATTAGCTAGGGAAGGGGCAAAAATACTGCCCATGCTGGTCCCACTGATTTGTAAATACAGTGAGTCTTCATAGCGAAAGAAATTCTCGGTCATCGCCAATTTCGCTAATGTCATTATTAGACTCACTGGAGTAATAGAGTCCAATTCCCTCTCTGTAAGAAGTGCTTTTACTACTTCCAATGTTTCTAACTGGGGAATCGAGGTGTAAAGACTCTCTACATCAAATGACACCAAGATGTCTGTGTTGGTATTAAAATCGATATTGGGAAGGAGCCTCAGTACATCGTTGGTGTCCTTAAGGTAAGTCGGCATTTCGCTCACCATGGGTTTCAAGAACACGTCCACAAATGTCGATAGTTTATACCAACACAGACATCTTTATGTCATTTGATGTAGAGAGTCTTTACACCTCGATTCCCCAGTTAGAAACATTGGAAGTAGACGACTCGCAAAGTGAGGACACGAATTACCGAGCATAAAAGCTCGATTCGGTGTTCCAGGCAGTCGACGAAACTCACAAATCACTTTCTGCAAGTAAAGCATACTCCGCAGGATCTACACTGGACAGTGTTAGAACAACCACTGATTTCTACACAAATTACCGATATCAAAAAGTTTTTGTTCAGACGTGAACAAAAATGGGTGCATAAGCTTGGGACGGACAAGGATGGATTGAATGAAGACATTCCGTGGATGTCTTTATGAAGTCTCTATAGTCCCTGATGGCATGTTCGATGGGCATACATCATTAACGTCACCCATTGATAATAATGGTTTGAGATCTATAACACTGCAAGAAACTGGGATCAGGGCATGTACTCAGGGAGAGACCATCCATTGTTTCTTCTGTGAGAGTTACTTTCCTGAATTGGATGATGCAACTGATTGACTGACATACTTGCGCCCAATAACACGAGGCAATATGTCTTATTTAAGCAATATGTTTTATTTAAACCGTGTCACACTTAATTCTTTGAACTCTGTTCAGCTGTAAATACTAATGCTGGGTCTTAATTGACATATCGATTAATGAAAGCGTGATCCGCCTAATGGCCAGCATTGTCTACACATTGTCCAGTAATGGTTACATATAAAGCGCCCCCTAGATCACGGGCGCCGGAACTACTACAGGAGTTGCGAACTACATTTCCCATGATTCCCGGACGCCGCGTGATGACGCGTTGTCGCTACACTGAAGATTCTTGGGGGAACATACTTGTAAATAGCGGGACTTCCTGCCCGTTCGGCACCTCCCACAGACAGCCCAGTAGGACGTCTGGAGTACCGACGGGCAGGTAAGCCAGCGCAGAATGACGACCGCTAAGCGGGTGCAGCAGCACTTGTCCTGACGCGCGTGTGGGTTACTTCTTGATAGCGCACGCGTGTTAAGCGGATTGGCACTCAGGATGGTGACTCTCACCAAATCGAAGGAGGGGCGTTTTTCGTCTCTAAGAAATCAGCATAAACCATGCAAACGAACAATATTCTTTTAAGCCTCCCCAAACGTGACGAGGGTTCTTCCTTTGAAGGGCCGATCATAGTAAATTACACGTGGGTTAACTCCGCTGTGCAGATGCTTCCCCTAACCCTTTTTTGCCCGTGCTTTTACCCATGTATTATTTCCCACAGAGCGGGGCTCCCTGATACCTGCGCTGATGCCGGGTGAGGTGAGGCGCAACTCTCCTTGAGAATAGGTGAGTGTATGTGACGAGAGGTCACGCAGCTCTGACATAAATTACAGTTGTGTAGTTGTGACACACAGTCATGGACATCACTAGAAGGGTGTGAGCCTCAGTTAATTGATAAAGCTGTGGTGTTTTATATATGAAAAACAGTATAAGAAAAATATCTTATTGTGTTTTCTTTCTCCATTTCTTTTGCATATTGGTGTGTTTGTCACTTTTGAAATTTCACAGTCCAGGAGAGCAAACGAAAAGGTGATATTGTTTACACTATTTTACTTTAAATATTCCACGACAAGCAGTAGAATGTATAGGTCCTGAAGAAGCAGTAGGTGACCTCTGGGCCCAAGGTAAACACTGCAGAAACATGTCGACCATAAGATCTGTCCAGGTAGTTATTTGCTGAAGCTACCTTTTCTCCACTGTTTTTAATATTGGGAAGGGAGGGTCTTGATTAAATTGTTTTCCGTCCCTTACCCTATTTTAATGGCACCACCACCATTTGTATTTAATTTGTTTAATTTCACGTTTTTTGCACTGCTTGTGAGCAACCCCTAGTACCTACTCCTTGTTTAAACCATTCATTGGGGTACAAAGAAACACGACTAGAGCACTAATTGTGCGGGCTCGCACACTGAGTGGCTTCCAGTGAGCCTCAAGATGTTTGTCCCAAATGATGAAGGGCGGTACAGGTCGGTTGCCTGATGGGAACACTATCAGTAGGTCTGAAAGTGCCCAGTGAACGACTCCTGTAAACACTTCTCTCACACCCGTTACGCTTTTTCTTGGAGACTTTGACCTAATGCTACTCTGTTGTTGGTAGAAGTTTAATTGGAGGGCTGTAGCATTGTAGGTCGGTAAAATTCCCTCAGACCCCCGTGTTGTATGTATTGTTATAGGTGTGAGATCACCATTACTTCAGATATAGGTGTGAGATCACTATTACTGCAGATACAGGTGTGAGATCACCATCACTGCAGATATAGGTGTGAGATCACCATTACTTCAGATATAGGTGTGAGATCACTGTCACTGCAGATATATTCGTGAGGTCATTATTACTGCAGATATAGGTGTGAGATCACTATCACTGCAGATATAGATGTGAGATCACCATCACTGCAGATATTGGTGTGAGATCACTATCACTGCACATATAGGTGTGAGATCACTATCACTATAGATATTGGTGTGAGATCACCATCACTGCAGATATTGGTGTGAGATCACTATCACTGCACATATAGGTGTGAGATCACTATCATTGCAGATATAGGTGTGAGATCACCATTACTTCACAAATAGGTGTGAGATCACTATCACTGCAGATATAGGTGTGAGATCACTATTACTGCAGATATAGGTGTGAGATCACTATAACTGCAGATATAGGTGTGAGATCACCATCACTGCAGATATAGGTGTGGGATCACTGTAGATATAGGTGTGAGATCACTATCACTGCAGATATATGTGTGAGATCACTATTACTGCAGATATAGGTATCATATGACTATCACTGTAGATATTGGTGTGAGATCACCATCACTGCAGATATTGGTGTGGGATCACTATAACTGCAGATATAGGTGTGGGATCACTATAACTGCAGATATAGGTGTGAGATCACCATTACTTCAGATATAGGTGTGAGATCCCTATCACTGCAGATAAAGTTGAGATCACCATCACTGCAGATAAAGGTGTGAGATCACTATCACTGCAGATATAGGTGTGAGATCACCATTACTGCAGATATAGGTGTGAAATCACTATCACTGCAGATATAGGTGTGAGATCACATCACCAGATACTGGTGTGAGATCACTATCACTGCAGATATAGGTGAGATCACCATCACTGCAGATGTTGGTGAGATCACCATCACTGCAGATATAGGTGTGAGATCACTATCACTGCAGATATAGATGTGAGATCACTATTACTGCAGATATAGGTGCGAGATCACATCACTGCAGATATAGGTGTCATATCACCATTACTTCAGATATAGGTGTGAGATCACTGTCACTGCAGATATATTTGTGAGGTCACTATTACTGCAGATATAGATGTGAGATCACTATAACTGCAGATATTACTTCAGATATAGGCGTGAGATCACTATTACTGCAGATATAGGTGAGATCACCATCACTGCAGATATAGGTGTGAGATCACCATCACTGCAGATATAGGTGTGAGATCACTATCACTGCAGCTATAGGTGTGAGATCACCATTACTTCAGATATAGGTGTGAGATCACTATTACTGCAGATATAGGTGTGAGATCACCATCACTGCAGATATAGGTGTGAGATCACCATTACTTCAGATATAGGTGTGAGATCACTGTCACTGCAGATATATTTGTGAGGTCACTATTACTGCAGATATAGATGTGAGATCACTATCACGGCAGATATAGGTGTGAGATCACCATCACTGCAGATATTGGTGTGAGATCACTATCACTGCACATATAGGTATGAGGTCACTATCATTGTAGATATTGGTGTGAGATCACCATCACTGCAGATATTGGTGTGAGATCACTATCACTGCACATATAGGTGTGAGATCACCATCAGTGCAGATATAGGTGTGAGATCCCCATCACTGCAGATATAGGTGTGAAATCACTATCACTGCAGCTATAGGTGTGAGATCACCATTACTTCAGATATAGGTGTGAGATCACTATTACTGAAGATATAGGTGTGAGATCACCATCACTGCAGATATAGGTGTGAGATCGCCATTACTTCAGATATAGGTGTGAGATCACTATTACTGCAGATTTAGGTGTGAGATCAGTATCACTGCAGATATAGGTGTGAGATCACTATCATTGCAGACATAGGTTTTAAATCAGCATTACTTCACAAATAGTTGTGAGATCACTATCACTTCAGATATAGGTGTGAGATCACCATCACTGCAGATATAGGTGTGAGATCACTATTACTGCAGATATAGGTGTGAGATCAGTATCACTGCAGATATAGGTGTGAGATCACCATCACTGCAGATATTGGTGTGAGATTACCATCACTGCAGATATGGGTGTGAGATCACTATCACTGCAGATATAATTGTGAGATCACTATCACTGCAGATATATAGAATACCTATGTGTTCGGTATACAAGAGTTTATGCTATTGGCATTGTAAATTACAATGCCTTTTATTTATGTTTTAAAAACAAAAACAAAAATAAAAGGCATTGTCATTTACAATGTCAATAGCTCAAACTGGTGTAAATGCTAGACCTATTGCATTGCAAATTCCTGTTATATGTTTTGTGTTGACTATAGCTCCTGCCAAATGGTCTGTAGGGCAGGTGGCTGTCCATCCCTCCTGCCACTGCATTATGCCAGAAAATGGATAAATGACTCATAAATAGAGAAGCAAAAATACTGTTCCCTCCACTATGTCAGACCCCTATCCAATCATTGCATCACCAGATGCATAAGTGCCCACCTTGAAATGATTTAAACAAAAGTATTGGCCAGACACCCACTGTCTTTAACAAATGATGATACAGCACCCCAAATAAATTAACAAATTAACTGGGCCCATCCCCAACCCAGCACTATGTGACAGGTGTGTGATTAAGGATATGTGTACTTATTCAGTGATGGAAGTGAAATGTGAACTATTATGCTTCAACTTCTTTAAAGAATATGTGCTGTTTTCTTAAGTAATGAAAAGTAATGAGCACTGAAAACAGACCGTTTCCTCCACTAATGGAAAGGAATGTGTGCTGTTGTTTTCGTTAACAGTAAGAAATGTGAACCATTTCAAATATTACATATAAGGGATGGTGCAATTATTTGCTTCAGAATCGAAAAGATGAGCCATGTTTATTCTGTAATGGAAACGAATAAGCTTCACAAAGCCAATAAAAGAAGTATCGTTTAAAAAAAAAATGGTTTATATAGCGCGAACTTGACCCGAATCGGGTATCAGGGGGCTTTACATAGTACCAGTTGCATTACATGAGGACACATTCATTTTTGTTAGGCTCTGGGAGATTAAGTGATTTGCCTAGAATCACAGGATGTTCAGCATCATTGCCGAGACTCGAACCCGGTTCCCCATATTCGAGGACGACCGCCTTCGCCATTATGCCAACTCCTCTCATTGAAACATCTGTTACAAAGTGCTGAGAAACCCTGCCTGGCAAAGACTTTACAAAAAATGCATGCATTTATGATTCTCTGTGGATCAAACTTCCTCTGTTGGTCTTGTGCTCTATGGGGCAGATTTACAAAACACTGATGCCAGCCTGCGATACCTTTGCACCACCGTGGATAAGATGTATTTAAAATACGGCGCCATGGCGCAAGGATTGACAGATGCATCAGAAATTCTGAAGCATCCGTTGGCCTGAAAGTCCTGCATTGCAGGAGTCGTGTCACAAGCATGACACAACTCCAGCAATGCATGTTGAAGCCTATACTTATTGTAATGCGTCACTGTTTCAAGCAGGCGTAAGGTTTTGACTCATTGGTGTCCTAGAAGTGGCGCAGTGAAATCATTTGCGTCACTTTCACGAGGCTTTCCTGCGTGGGCAAACAATATACCTGACTCAGGTATAATGTGACACAGGGCTTTACAATGTGACGCATCTCCCAAGATGCGGCACGTTGTAAATTGGTCGTATTGTTTGCGCCACTGTTGCATCAAAAAAAGTGACGCAATGTCGGCGCAAGGGGCTGGTGTATCTGCCACTTTCTGATTTCTGTATATTGGAAGTTTTCACTGCTCCTGCGCTTGTTGTAGGTGTTTCAGTGTGTGAAGGAGAATTGCATGTCTGCTATCTACACCAGCAAGGAAGATGAAGGAAGCCTGTCCCCTTCTTCTCATTCTGTTGGAGAAGCAACTAGACCCTTTCGACAGGAACCCTGACAAATGACAAATGTTACTGGCACAATGTTACTGGCAGAATGTGCCTCAAATACACCTTTTGTTAATGCATTTTTGTAAAATAAATTGTGGGACAACACCCAAACCCACTCCATAGTTGCATTTACAACATGTCCTAGCTTTTAATAGCAGTAAGGACTAGTGTGCATAAAAACGCACAATTTCCATTCACTTTCCCTATGGTTTCCTGTGAGAGAACAAGGGCGGGAACCCACTTGGAATTTTTGACCAGGGCCTCAAAAATGCTTTTGGTAAGCCTAGCAACACAAATATTAATTCACTGTCTGAAACCCCTCTGAAAATGCTTTTGTATTACTCCGCTCCCGGATTCTTCTTTTTTCAGTTTCGAGGCAGATGCTTTGAACAGTGGCCTGAAAGGATGCAAAACTGAGCATACAAAGTTTCGGCTCTCCTTGTGAGCCTTCTGGCTCTTCCATTAATTTAAACTAATGCAAAAAAAAAATTAAAATGTAATGTCGATTTGTTTTTAAAGGAAGATTGTTTGTAGAATGTTTATGAGAAAGTAGAAATCAAGCAATTTTCTGCAATAAAGGAGCAGAGCGGGATTTTTTTTTCGGGCACTTTTTGAATCAGTGCAAAAACCCTAGACTGTTGCAAAAAGCCAGACCTACTAAGCTAGCATGCTCTGGTTTTAAATCAAATGATAACGCCCGATGAAACCAGACACAAGCAAAGAACAAGTAGACTACCTTCTAATATTCCATGCACACATTTGTCATTTCTGCGAAAATATACATTTTAAGTGGGCGTCCCTTTGCAGATGTCATTCCATTGATATTTGTACTGAACGTTATAGGTTGAGAGACATGTCCCTCCAGACACACCTAGCTTGCCTAAAACAAAGCGCTGCGCTAAAATCTTTTTTCTCCATAAATGAGACCAGTGACATCATTGGAATGCAACTCTTGCTCAATATGCCCTGTGGATTGTGTCCCATTCATGCAACGCAAAACACAAAAGGTGATGAACGGAATGTTGCACATTGGCAAAACATTCACCCCCCCCAGTCACAGATCTGGGTTTAATCCATCGTTATTTTGCTCACCACGCCACCCCAGTTCAGACATGGCCATATGCAAATCAGTCTTGACCCTGTGTCTCATGGGAACAGTCCAGTCTGAACTGAAAGCCCGAAACCGGTCCTAGGATGCTTGTTTCCAGTCAAGAGAGGACCTGGCTTGGCAGTTCGGGCTGGACTGTTCCCATGGGGCACAGGGCCAAGACTGATTTGCATATGGCTGGGTTCAAACTCGGACGACATACTATTATGACAAAAATCATCTTCTTGCTCTTAACTCGAACCAACGATGTGACAAGTTGGAGGGATGCATTGAACAGACTGCTCTCCAATGTAACTCCTGTAGCCTATTCATACCTGCGCCGAGACTACTCTGTCACAGAACCGCCAGAAAGAACCTTTCATCGCTTTTAATCGCTCAGCTTAACGTCAGGTCCCTGGTTAAACACCATGCGGAGATACATACTTTACTAACAGACGAGAACCCGGACATATTATTCTTATGTGAAACCTGGCTCACGGACGATCTAACCAGCATCCCCAACCTAACTCTACCAGATGGGTTCTCTATGACCTCCATCAATAGATGATCGAGGGGTGGCGGCATCGCCGTCATTTATAGAACACCTTACACCTGTACTTTCGTAAAGGAAGACATTACGGGCTGTGAAGGCGCACGGTTTAAAATCACCACGAGCCCTCATTTCTCCCTCTCAGGCCTCTTTATCTATAGACCTCCGGGCCCCTCCTCGAAATTCATTGAGGAACTCCTAGAAATAGCCCATGCCCTGGTCACAAGCTCCGCTAACTTCACGATCTTGGGGGATTTAAACCTCCACTTTGACGCCTTTTCGGATCTGACCATTAGCAGTCTTTTAGCGGACCTAACAGCCTTGCAGCTGACCCCTATCATACAATCCTCTACACACTCGGCTGGTCACTTACTCGACCCGGTCTTCACGAATATTCTGGAAGCCAAAGCCGATCCTCCTACTCCTATGGGATGGACGGACCACTTCCTTGTTTCTTTCGTGATTCCGGCAGCTACTCAACCCAACAGGACATCGTCCACCGCCTGCCTTAAACGGCCCTGGCACAAGCTCCAAAACATAAACCTGCCTGCCAGTTTAGGAGAACCTAATTTTGAAATCACGAATGACATTAACACGTTATATGCCGCCTTTCAGGAATGGATCACCAAAGGTCTCGATACCATCATTCCAGCGAAATGGACGAGAGGACGGAACACCCCCTCGAACCCATGGTATGACGACAACCTAAAATTTTTTAGAAAAGAATGTAAAAGAATGGAGCGCAACTGGAGGAAGGAGTATAGGGACAATGACAAAGCGTCCTACTTGACCACACTCAAGCGATACCATAAAGCTATACGCACTGCCCGTGCGTCCTTCTACGCCAAAGAAATTGATTCCAGCCCCAACCCCACAAAAACTATTTTCAAATTGGTCCAAAAATTACAAAACGGCGGCAATCCTGCCACAGGCATTTCCTCCACTCAGCAGTGTGAGGACCTCGCCACTTTCTTTACAGAAAAGGTGAGAAAGATCTATAACACCTTCTCACAGAACTCCTCTGTTCTTGCCAACCCTCTCCAGGTCCCTGGCAAAGGCCCCGGGCTCACTTATCTGCCGCCCATCTCCCACGAGGATCTAGCTAAACTCTGCAGAAAGGTGAAATCCGGCGCCCCCTCAGATCCCATGAGACCAGCCCAGTTTCTGGACTACCTGGACTTTTTTCTTCCCTCTCTGGCCATGCTCCTTAATCTTTCCTTCTCATCTGCCATAGTACCCACTTGTTGGAAACAGGCCTGGATTACCCCCATTATTACAAAACCCACTCTGGACCCCACAAAGCCGGAGAATTACAGGCCTGTCTCACTGCTCCCCTGGGTGTCCAAACTGGCAGAAGCCCATGCGACCACCGTACTCACTGCCCATATGGCCGAAAATAACATCTTGGCCCCTTCCCAACACGGGTTTAGGCCTGGACACAGTACGGAGTCCGCCCTCCACTCCACTACCGAACATCTTAGGATGATCATGGACGCCGGTCAGAGTGCTGCGCTGATACTACTGGATCTCAGCGCGGCCTTTGACACGGTCCCATGATATCCTGTTGAGCCGTTTGGAGGGCATCGTGATCAGGGACAGGGCACTAGAATGGTTCCGATCATTCCTCACGAGCAGATCCTTTCGTGTGTCTGCCTCCCCATTCATCTCCCACTCTCATGAGATTAACCAAGGAGTACCACAGGGCTCTGCCCTCAGTCCGTCCCTTTTTAATTTATACATGCAGCCCCTGGCGGCAGTGGCCAAAGAAGGGGACCTTACGCTGGTGTCGTATGCCGACGACACACAGCTAGTTATCACCCTCACTAAAATGCCCTCTACCGCGGCCACAAAATTTAGGGATGGGCTGGCCGCTGTTGCCACCTGGATGACTGAAAATTGCCTACAGCTGAATGCAGGAAAAACCGAGGTACTACTCCTGGGTAAGAACCCCAGCCACTGGAGTGACCACTGGTGGCCCCCTCTGTTAGGACCTACCCCACCTCCCAAAGCCCTAGTCAAAAACTTAGGAGTATGGCTGGATTCCGCACTTAACTACCAAACCCACACCAAAAAGGTAGCAGCTACATGCATTGGGTTACTGAGAAGCCTGCATCCCATTCTAGGCTTCTTTGATCCCAAAACACGGCAGCTCGTTGTCCAAGCCACCATCCTGTCCCGACTGGACTATGCGAGCGTACTACTATTAGGCGCTAACAAAGCCTAAACAACTAGGCTCCAGCAAATACAGAACTCTGCGGCCAGGGCAATTGTAGGCCTCCCCAGAAGGTGCTCCGCTAGAGGCACCATCCAGAGACTACACTGGCTTCCGGTGGAAGCTCGCATTCAATTTAAGGCCCTCACCACTGCTTTTAAAATCTTGAATGCGGAGGGCCCTGAACTCCTCCAATCGCTGCTTACTCCTTACACCCCCCAGCGCAATTTGCGCTCCATAGGTCAACATTTAGCAGTGGTCCCCCGCACAAAGTTCAGCCGCATCGGAGGTCGCTCCTTCAGACTCCGGGCGGCAAAACTATGGAACTCCCTACCCCTCCACATCCGCTGTATCGACAACCTACTCACTTTCCGCAAAGTTATTAAAACCCACCTTTTTTCATGTTGGTAGGTCCCTTCTCCCCTCCCTCACCCCAGTAGGTTGTGCTATGGTTCTTAGCGCCGGGACGCCCCGTTGCTGGGGCAGCTGTCGCGCTCAACAAACCCTTAACATAACATAACATAACAATGGCATGGTGAGCAAAACAACGATGGATTTAGGCCCAGATCTCTGTACTGGGGTGAATGTATGACATTGTTCTGCATTCTGTCCATCAACTGTTGTTTTTCCATTCATACAACCCAGCACCCCAGACTTTCATGCCGCATTGGGTGAATGTAGGGATATATGAACCCCTGCGCTCTCTAACGGTGTGTGCAGGAACTATTTCTTGAGTCTACGGGTAAGGACAAGAGAGACCTTCATGCAGCTCCTTGGATAGGAACACATTTCTCACAGCCCCACCAAGCTCTGCATTGTAAGTTCTGGGCCTGATACTCTCTCTGGAGGCGAGCAGATGAATACATCAGTGCACACAGCTACCTACTAGGCCACACAGCTGTACTTCCCTAAGGGTGCAAGTGGTGCTTATCAATGACGTCATCATGTCAAACCATGGTTATGGTAATGCTCTTTAGCATGGCTCTGTTTGCTGGCTGTACTCCAACTGCTTCTAAGCACAACTCGCAAAGTGAGATCCCACCTCTGCTGCAATGTACGCTATTTACGCATTCCTAACAGTTCGCTAGTGTCTGTAGCAGATACGGCCTTGCTTCTTGCCTTGATTTTTTTTCTTAAAATATATATTTATTAGGTTTGTCTATGTGAACAGCAGTTACAATTGGCAGAGTACATCAGGAATACAAAATACAGCAGCACAGAGCACTAAATTGCGTATGAACACACAGAACAGGTAAACAGTAAACAAGTGCACTTGAAACAGCAATGTACATGTAATAAGCTCAGCTAAAGAGTCGCTTTAAATGTGGGGAGTGTACTGCCACACTCAGGCAATCTGGGGGGAAACCCATTGAACTGGGGCGGAGATAGGTTTGAGGAACAAGGAGGCATATGGGGGGGTCAGTGCTTAATTTGTAAAAAAATAAGTACCAGGGCTCTCGTCAGGAGGTCACTGCAGCTTGCACCACACATTGCCTCTGCCATGCTACCAATGACAGTAACAACACACCTACTAACTATCACCCTCCTATAAGCGTTACACTATAATGTATATTGAATTATTAATTAACTGTTGTTGTGGTCATCTCTAAATTAGCCAGAAAGCGCCACCTTGTGACAGACTGTCACAAGTGCCGGTATTGACAATTAAGTGCTGGTGTAGTGCACTGGAAACCACAGGTTCAAATTAAGCACTGGTATCCTGTACTTTAAACTTAAACTACAAATATAAGAATACATCATTTTACAAAGAGTCTAGAGCTATCCCTAAGTTGTAAGTTAAGCACAAAAAGACAGAAGTTACATGCTGATAAAATCAAAATACATAGAACTGTACACAAAAACCTATAGGCTTATGGGCCTTAGAGAAACTCACAATACACACGAATGTCTTATGGGCCTTTGAGAAGCTCAAAATACACACAAATGGTCGATATTTTTTCTATGAGAAAGTTGGCAAACCTTTGGGGAAGAGAAGATTTCAGGCGGGTACCTTGCAACTGTCTAGTTCTTCAGCCCCGTCTCACATCTGAGCCGTACAGGTAAATGTAGTGATCAGGGTGAGATGGGATAGGGAGGTTTTGTCTCCATATGCTGCTGGGTGAGCAGAGTGAAGTAACTCTCTAACCTCAGTCAGTCAGTCCCTCAATCACTTTCACAATTGCCCTAGATTTCTTTCTTAAAGCCTAGTCATTATTCCTTTCACTGTCACCTAATTTGTCTTGATATATAAATATAACATATTTTTAGGGGTTTATTCCTGAGAAAGCAACCAAGTTAGATACTTGAGGGCCAGATTTACGACGATGCCAGGCAACGCAGCGCAGCACATAAGCTGATGGCCTGCATTGTGTGACAAGGAGCGAGCAGGAGAGCTCCATATTTACAGACGGCACTCTCCTCCCCTCTGCCTAGCTTGTCACACAATCAGGCAGCCATGTACCACTCACATTGCGTTGCACCCTGGTGTCTGTGTGAGCTTAGCATAGGTTTTGTACTGGAAGGGTGCGCTTCCAGTACAAAATTCTATGCCTAGATGAAATTGATAATGTTTCATACTTTGTATGTGTGCTGTACAGTGCAGCACACATGCAAAGTCAGAAAAGAAAGAAGAAATAAAAGTATTTAATGCCTGCCTTCAAGCTGCATTATTGTTCAGCTCTTAACTCTGTATACTTTTATTAGTAGATAGGGTTTTGTGTCAAAAACTATATGTATTTGCACGGAAATGCCCATGTACATTTATCACCTCTTTAATTTCATGAAGAGTGAATGGCTGTACAAGGAACTGCTGCTAGGCAGCGCTTATCCAGTCAATGGCTGAGTCTTTGTTTGTTTTTAAATAATTTTTATTAGAACAGGAGAAAAATGGTAAAGCAAATATTTTACATATCGATTTACATAACATATAGCATGACCATGAAATTTTTTTTTTTTTTAAGAAAGCATGTTTAACAATTCATACAGAGCATTTCATATTACATTTGCAAAAAGAAACTGATAAAAAATCAGATTCCCACAATCCTAGATTAAAAAGATCCTACTTAAACTACTTAATGTAATAAATTACATTAAATGGCTAGTCAATGGCTGAGTCTTTGAAAGATTCATATATATAGTTGTTGTGGACTGACCCTGCAGAAGAGTATATGTTCAATCATAGCCACTACAGACCTCTCAGGGCACTCTGCCACCCCAAATGCCCGAGCATGAACTTATTTCCCTCAGATCGTGACTTCCCTCTCGCCCACCCCGAGTATTAAGTTGGCCTGTGTTTGATTTGCGCTTCCACCTGTGTATGATTAGTAGAATTCAGAAAACGTTCTAGTATTTTGGACTCTAGCTCTAAGCAGTTCAGATGTGCACAAAGCAATTTTGAAATCCTGCAATGCTTGGCAATTCATGTGTTCCAGATAGTGGCCTTGAAGGCCTCCCATATTGTGTCTATGCTGTTTACTGAGACTAGATTGGTCCAGAAACACTCAACCATAGCTGAGCATAGCTCTTCTGGAAAGGTGCTGTCCAGGAGTGCCTCATAGTTTAGCCTCATTCCCCCACCTCATCATCTCAAGAGACTGCAGGCACAGCAACACCGAGGACTGATCAGAGAAAGTGCGAGCCAGGTACCGTAAATCGTCCACCCATAATCTCACGACCTGTGTAGTCAGCCAGTAATCAAGCCTGCACCAGATGTTTTGGACCACAAAATAAAAGGTGCCCTCTTTTTGGAGAGGGCACCTATGTCTCCAAACATCCAGGAGCCTGTGGTGTTCCACTATAGCATGTGGTTGTCTGGAGGCCGAAGAGTTCCCAGCTGATGTGATCCAAGCTCTATCTACATAATCAAGAAGTTTACAATTTAAATCAATCCCCTATATCAGTCAACAGGGGTCTGTAGAGAGCACCCTGCCCCAGAGAGTATAGTAAAAGCTTGGATCATCTATGTTAGGGCCATAGCAATTAACCAGCGTGATCTGTGCCGATCCCATCCTCCCCAGATCCCTGCCTAGTGGGCCTGTTAGTCTAAACACAAACCTATGGGAGTAAAGGGTGTGCCCTTCTTCACTAGGATAGCAACTTTACAGGTGTTAGAAGGAGTCTGATGCCATAATGCTGTGTGAGGCCCATTTTTGGGCGAAAGTGGATTCCGTGTGAGGGTCCAAGTTGGTCTCCTGTAGAAGGGTAATATTAACATGGTCTGTCTAGTAAGGATCTGCCTCTTTTATCATGGATTGCTGAGCCCCTTATCTATCCCGATCAGGAATATTATTGCCCTACCTACAGCATCACTAGGTGAAAAATAAGCACTGGTATTTGTAGGTGGAAAGGCTATGGACCGTCGAGCATCCACAAACAGGCAAGAGCTCTGAGCAAAAGATGAGTGACCCTCCAGCGTGCACTATGTACAGCCAGCCATTGTCAATGATCTCAATATTGCAGAGGGAAGAAGTAACCCACAGGTCCGCAAAGGAAAGTCGCAGCCATAATAAATACTCTGTAACCACTATCAGGGAAGAGAGGAGGAACCCACAGGAGTGCACTGGTTACAGGTAACCAGAGTAGATGTTCTGTAGTATCAGAAGGGAGAAGTGAGCGAGCCGTGCGAATGTACTGGTTTCAGATAGCGACATAAACACCGTTTATTGTCTAGCATGGAGTGACAGAGGGTCAGCCCCATGGCATGCACTTAATACAGGTAGTCATCTTAAATGATCTAAAAGTCACAAGTTGAGGCTGTGCCCTCACGCATTGATCACAATTGTCACTCATTCCTTTGATATCTAGAGTTACCTGTGCCAGAGGAATTTGAAATTTTCATGATAGACCCATCGGGGCGTGGCTACGGCGCCAAGGAAGATGGCCGCAATCCCGGACAGCTCCGTCGCGACGTGAGGTGACGGGAGCTTCACCGGGTGACTTCTCTCCTCTTTGCCTGCCGGACCAGCGCTAAAGTGCGTCGGAAGGTACGCGGCGCATTTCCATGTGTCTGCCGGCTCGCGAGCAGCCCTAATTGCCGGCATTTCTCTGTCTACAGTTCCTGCCGGCTCGCTCGCCCTGCGGCCGCCATTTTACGAGATGTGCCGCATTTCCGAGGTGACTTCCTCCTATTCTTTGAGATGCTGAATTTTTTTTTTCTGTTCTGCACTGCGTTTTGGACATTTCCTGCTGTTTTTTGAATACTTCTCAGCTTTTGCCCTCTCATGCTGATTTAATAGCATGTTTATTTCTATCCTCAAGTTCCGGCCGCCATTTTGTTTGTAATGTTTTCCTCACTGTGCTCTCGAGGGATTATTCTGCTTCTCATGGCCTCTTCCTATTTCCTGTAGCCCTTGGTTTCGCTCCCTGCTGCTGTCATTTGGATCCAGGCGTCCTTGCTGAGTTGCTGCTGAGTTCTCAGGACCTTTTCTTGATATTTCTCCTCATTTTAGCGGCTGCTTGTGCTGGGCTCTCCTTTTTCACGTAGTGCATTTTTTCAATCCAATCTTCACTACAATGGCTACGTCCCGTTCAAACCGCAATGCTCCTCCTCAGCAGCGCTCTCTCTCTCAGGCGCCTTTGGCGGATAATAACCCTTTCAATGTGTTGCAGGACTCATTTGATGATTCACAATCTGATTCTGCTAGCACCAAAAGCTCTACTACTCCTAATTCGCGCTCCATGAAGCCACTTTCCAAAGCTGTCTCTCCATCTTCGAATCCCAACTCAGGAAAGCGGACTAAAGTGAATCCTCCTTCTCCTACAAATATGTCCAACGCAATTTCTATGGAGCTTCTTTTGGAAGAGATTCGAGCCCTCCGGCCATACATGTCAGAGACCAACTCCCGCCTCCAGAGCCTTGAGGATAATTGGTCGCACACACAGCAGAGAGTGGTGGATATTGAAGATTCCCTGGCTTCAGCTCAAACGGTCATTGTCCAGGTTCCTACTATGCAGAAGGAGATTGCTTCTCTCAAGCAGCAGGTTGAGAATTTGGAAAATAGAAATAGGCGCAATAACCTCCGTATTTATGGCCTTGCCGAAAATCTTGAGGGGTCCGCTCCAATTTCATTTTTTCAATCTTTTCTTCCCACTCTTCTCAATATTCCACCTTCGCCTCCTTTGAATATTCAACGTGCTCACCGTCTAGGTCCAGTATCTCCTTCAGCAAATGTATCCACTTCGGTAAAACCTAGAGGTGTTATACTGTACTTTCTAGAATATACTGACCTCCTTCGCGTTCTTCATGCTGCCAGACAAAAAGGAAAATTTCACACAATGGATCTAACTTGTTCTTTGCTCAGGACTATGCTAAAGCTACTGCAGACCGGCGTAAAAGATTTTTGGACATGAGACCTGCTTTACGGGCCCTCAATGCCCGCTACGGACTCTTTCATCCTTGCATCTTTAGGGTCACTTATAATAACAAGACGACATCTTATGAAGATCCTATTCGCCTGCAGCAGTTCCTGGATTCCTGTCACGCCGAAACGATGGACACCCTGCACCCATGATGATTTTTGTTGCATTTCTTGTTTTTTCCTGTGATGTTCCCTCTATTTCCTAATGTTGGTTGTTCTGTGCAATTGTTCTGTAGCTAATGTGTTTTATCTCCTATTTTGTTCTCATATTTGTTATTTTTTCTCTCCCCTATTCCTTTAGTTGCTGGTCCTGTGGTCCTTACCATTTGTTCTCCGTTTATTCTCCTCACTTGCCCGGTGGTTCCTCCCCTTGCCGCGTCTCCGTGGAGTCTCCGGTCCATTGTGCTCCCTTCCTTTATGGCTCCTCCACCCCCAGTTCTCTTGTATTTGTACGGTATGTGTTTTATTATCACATTGGTTTTTGTTTTTCTCTTCTTTTTGTATTCACTTTTTCCTCTTTTTTCTCTTTTTCCTCTCCTTCTCCTCCCTTCTCCTCTTTTCTTCTCTTCCTTTTCTTCTTTCTTATGTCTTCATGTATTGCATCTTCCCTTTTATCTTTTCTCAGCTTTCAGCAGTTCCTTGCATTGCCTCTCCCTTTTCTTCTTTTGCTACACTGTTACTTTTATGCATGATTCTATATATGTTTCGGATGTTTTTTAAACTTTTCAATGGCAATTAATATTGTCTCTTGGAATGTTAAAGGTTTGGGGTCTCCTATCAAGAGACAACGTGTTCTTGCTCATTTAGCTCATCTGAAAGCAGATATAGTGTTGTTACAAGAAATACATGTTAAAGATGTTGAAGTTTCTAAACTAAGACGTAATTGGGTGGGTCATGTCTTTGCTTCTCCGGGGACGGGAAAACGTAATGGGGTTGCTATTTTGACTCATAAACGTTTGAATGTTCAACTTGTTCAACAAGATAATGATGCGGAGGGCAGATGGGTTGTTGCTTCATTAATGGTCAACAAAATTCCTCTCACCATTTTTAATGTATATGCCCCTACCATTCCTGATAAGTTGTTCTGGCCACAAATTCTCTCCTCCACGATGCAATATACTGATGATTATTTTATTTTTGGTGGGGATTGTAACACGATTATGGATCCTTTCCTGGATCGTAGATCTCACTCCCGATTTTCCCCGTCTCCAATCCATGCTCAATTCACCTCTTTTGTTGCCCAACGATCCCTAGTTGATTCATGGCGACTTTGTAACCCCACCCTACAAGAATACACGTATTTTTCTCCAGCCCATTCTTCCCAATCCCGTATAGATTATCTTTTTGTTTCCAAAGCTCTTTCTCAACTCATTACCCACTCAGATATAGGTTCCATTTTAATCTCCGATCATGCCCCAGTCTCCCTTCAGCTTGATTTACTTCCTCCTAATAAGGGGACTAAGCGATGGAGATTCAATAATTCCCTACTCCTCGACACTACATTCTCTACATCCTACCTTCACTTCGCCTCTCTTTTCTTTAAAGAGAATGAATCCCCTCAAACCTCCCCCCAACTAGTATGGGACACATTTAAAGCTGCATCTAGAGATTTCATCATTTCTTATGTTGCCAAGAAGAGGCGTCTACGCGCACAGTCTATCTCTACGATTACCGCTCGTATTAAACATTTGGAACACGTATATTACTCTTCCAAATCTCAATTTGATCTTAATAATCTTATTTCCGCTAAATTATCCTTCAATAAAGTATCCACCGAATCTGCGAATTTAATTTTACTTAAATCCAGTGCTAAGTACTATTCCTCTCAGAATAAAGCTGGTAACATGTTGGCGAATTATCTTAAAGTTAAGAAAGAACGCACCAAAATTGAATCGATTGTTTCTTCCACTAACACTATTCTTCATAAGGATGAAGATATACTGGGTGAATTTTCTTCTTTTTATCAGAATCTTTACACTCCTGAGTCTCCTCCTACCCCCTCCGTCATTGATCATTACTTATCTTCTATTCCTTCCCCTTCTGTTTCTGATGTAGATTTCTCCTCTCTAGACAAAGACATTACGTCTGTAGATATTTTAGAAGCCATTCGTGTCCTTAAACGGGGGAAAGCTCCAGGTCCAGATGGTTTCTCTATTGAATTTTATTCTCATTTCTCTGCTTTTCTTGTTCCTAAGTTATTTCAATTATTTTCCTTCTTTATTTCTTCCCAACAGTCTGCAGGTTCTTTTCAGGAAGCATTGATTTGCCTTCTCCCCAAGGATAATAAAGATCATACTTTATGTAAAAATTATAGGCCTATTTCTTTGATTAATCTTGATTATAAAATTTTTGCAAAAATTTTAGCTTTACGTTTAGACAAAATTTTACCTCAACTTATTGGTAAGGAGCAGTGTGGCTTTATCAAAGGTCGACATCTTTCAGATAACACTCGTTTATTTTTTGATGTCCTTACTAAATCGCATGCTTCCCCTCATTCTTTGGCTGCTATAGCTTTAGATGCTGAAAAGGCTTTTGACAGAGTTAACTGGCCCTTCCTTTTATCCTCTCTTAAATGGTTTGGTTTTGGGTCGCAGTTTCTTTCTTACGTCTCTTTATTATATTCTTTTCCTCGATCTTTTATTTTTGCTAATGGCCTTGTTTCCTCTTCCTTTCCTTTATTTCGTGGAGTTCGTCAAGGATGTCCTCTTTCACCCCTTCTTTTTATTCTTGCTTTAGAACCTTTTTTAACAAAAATCCGACTCAATGCAAATATTTCGGGTTTCCCGTATGGAGATAAACAAATAAAGTTATCCGCCTATGCTGATGACATTCTTCTTTTTATTTCTAATCCTCAAGTTTCTGTTCCGGCATTCCTCTCTGAAGTCTCCGATTTTGCAACCGTTTCAGGATATAAACTTAATGTCGATAAATGCGAGATTCTTCCCCTTAACAAATTCTGTTTTCATGCGGATTTTTTGATATCTTCTTTTCATTGGAATCCCTCTAAGATTAAATATTTAGGCCTTTGGTTCGCTCCATCCATTAAAGAAACAGTGGCTCTTAATATTAAACATTTACAGACTACTCTCACAGATTCTACATCACGATGGCATCCGCTATTTTTATCTTGGTGGGGAAGGTTAGACTCAATTAAAATGATGCTAGTTCCTATTATTTTATTTTTTCTTTCTAATCTTCCTGTTCTTCTTCCCAAATCTTGTTTTAAAACTATTTATTCTATTTTGTCCTGTTTTTTATGGCAAAATAAAAGAGCTAGAATGTCGTTTTCTAAACTTCGTCGCCCCAAACATTTGGGAGGTGTTAATTTTCCCGATTTTTCCTCTTACCATACTTCCTTTTTTCTTTCTCACTCAGTTTCCTTGCTGTCTCCTACTTTATTTGATGATACTTCTCTTCCCTTGTGGGTTGATGTTGAATCCACCTTTTTTCATCCCTTTTCGTTTAAAGAGTTTATTTCTTTGCCCCGTATCCCAAAGCAGCTGTCTCTACCTACTCTTAAGATTTCCAGGAAACTTTTCCTTCCAGTGTATCAGACTACCCTTGATAGCCATACGAATTTTTTACAATCTCCTCTTTGGTATAATCCTCTTATTAAGCTCAAAAATAGGACTCTTTTCTGGAAGGCATGGTATGATCACGGGCTTTTTTGGGTGCATCAAGTTTTTCAGCATGGTGCTTGTATTCCTTTCCCTATTCTTCAACATCGTTTCTCTCTTCCTCCTTCCTTCCTCTCTAAATTTACTCTTTTGACTGCTGCGGTTCAACTAGGTTATGACGCCCTTCCCTCCTCTACCTCTTGTTCTTCCTCTTCTTCTCCTCTTACGCTCTCTTTTCTCTTATCCTCATCTTCCGCTTCGCAGATCTATAAAAAATTACATGAAACGTCCCCTACCCGAGATAAATCGACCGTTGAACTAGCATGGGAATCGGACTTAGGGGAAACGTTCTCTACCTCCTTGTGGCAAGACATATGGAATAAAATACGGAAATCCTCTAGAGCAGCCAACACTACCCAAACTTTATTTTTTCTCTATAATCGTCTTATGCTCACCCCTGCACGATTACATACAGTGAATTCCACTATTCCCTCTACATGCTGGTCTTGTATGGAACCAAGATCAGATCTCAAACACATGCTTTTCCTCTGCCCCCTTGTTCGTGCATTTTGGTCCAAGGTTTGGAAGCAAATTAATAATATTTTTTCTGCTAATTTTCCTTTCTCCTATACAAATGTTTTCCTGGGTAGCCTTTCCGACATATGGTCCTTCTCTCCTTTCAACACCGCCATTATTGATCTCCTTCTAGCGATAGCCTTCCAGCAAATCACCAAAGCGTGGAAAGACACCTCATCCATATCATATCAGGCTTGGTGGTATGGTGTTTGTTTTAACCATAGATTGGATAGAGCTTATGTTTATCCCATCACGATTGCTATCAAACGTGATCTATTGTGGTTGCCTATCACCTCTTTCTTAGACTCCTCAGCTACACCTTCTACACTTCATTCCCCTCGTACTGAGGAAGTGCCCAAACCTCCTTGAAATGTTTTTTGCTTGCTTTTTTCATATGTTCTCGACTCGTTTCATTATTTCCTATAGTTAAAATGGTTACGCTTATTTTATAGTGATATGCCTTGAATAATGTAACTGTATTCTCTTCTGCTGACTTTTTGCCCTTTCTTTTCCTTTTTTCTTTCCCTTTCTCCCTGCCTTTCTTTCTTTCCCTCTCCCCCCTTTTTTCTCTCTTTCTTTCTTCTTTCTCTCATAAAATTATCTAGCTTGCTTGAGTTGTTTCATATCACAGTTGTTATTTCTTGTACGAGTTGCATTCTTATACCCATTAAAATTGTCTTTAAACTTAAAAAAATGATAGACCCATCGCCTTCACCTATAAATGTGAGAGCTTATCCAACCTGGGATGTGTGGAGATCATTCTTGTAAATATTCTGTGGTGAGCCATTTGTTTTTGGCTTTCCGTTTAAGAAGTTCCTCTGCTCTGCAGCTTCTTGTGATGCCCTACAACAACGGTGTCGATGGAGTAAAGCGAGTGATCACTGTATGCGAGTGGCAGAGGAGTATGTAGTGCTTATATAGCGACTGGTGGCCGGGTACTCAGGTAGTATTGTGATCTGAAGGCAAACACCATAGATCTTGAGTGTGTGATCTGCATGATTGGGCTGTGTGGCATCCATTTACTTTAGCATCAACTCCTAGGGGACAAATGGAAGAGGAAGACGCAAGCCAATACAAGTCTCCTCAAAATATAACTATAGTTCTATGCAAGATAGCAAATTGTGCAAGTATCCCACCTAGCTGTACTCTCCAGCACATGTTAAGGTGGCATATCTTCTCGTGAGTTGTACATTAGTGTGATATGCTAAACTCTGAGGTGCTGGATATGAGATTTGCAACTGCACATTTTGAGTGTGGACTCAAAGTCAAAAGTCAAAAAGCTTTATTTCGATAAAACAATTATCATAAAAGCAGCTCAATAGATCAAAAATTACAAGTAAAAAACAGTAGTGGATTAAAAAAGAATTTTTGTCTATGTACAATATTTAAAAGAGGCAATAATTTTAAACAAGTGCTTATACAATCTTAAACTGGCCAATTAGTTGATTGAATTTTTACAGATCAGGCAAAAAATGGCAGTTCATTCAATTGAAAGATTTTATAAAAATGGAATTAAACAATTAATTTTAGCTTTTTGGCTCGAATAGCCCAAGCCCATGATAGAAATTTGGCTAGGGCACAAGCGTAGGGTACACTACTATCAGATATGAGTATCCTAATTGCCACATCATGCCTCCTAGTCCCCAACTGGCGGCATAGGTTTTTGAGCCAGACCCTCCTTGGAATTGCGTACCCGCTGCACTCAAACAAAAAGTGTGCCAATGATTCCGGTTTGGCAAGGCAAACTGGGCATAGATCAGGCAATTCCATACGGGATTTCCATCTTGTGGTAAAGGAATTAAGTGGAAGGGTTCCCACTCTGAACCTGAAGTACAGTGCCCTATCAAAGGGTTTTCCAATTGCATCAAGGTACGGTTCCCGTCTAGGGCAGTCTTTAAACCTCAGAAAATCCTCTGTGAGCATGCCCAAGGTGGTACTAGAATTTCTTTGTGTACAAATCCAGTCCCAGTAAAGTTTTTTGAGGACTTGCTTCGGGGGTGAAGTTCTATTCAGCCATAATTCAATTTGTCCCAACTTAGTTAGTAAGTTCTTCATGTCTTTAAGCCATTTGATTTTATGCCAACTTGGCGATGACATGACTTCTTCAAGGCCTCTAGCATATCCACTTAATTCTTCCACCCGCCAGATGCGTGCCCATAATAATAATGGGCGGAATTTTGCAATATCGCCAATCTGGGGGCAGCCTAGATCCAATGTTAGAGGTAGTGTAGGGGTGCCTTGAGGGAGAGACATGATTGCTCTACAGAATTTATTTTCAGATCTCTGCAGAGCATCAGTAGTAGAAGAGCCCCAAAGTTCGGCCCCGTAAAGGGCAGAGCTAACACCTTTAGCCGAGTAAATCTCAAGGACTGTGGCAATAGGCTTTGAAGAACTGGATCGTTGCTCTTTCAAAAGGGCTCCTGTAATCCTTTTGTGACTCAACAACATTTTGTCTAAGTGAGGCGTCCAGTCCATTTTGTCCGATAGGCGTATCCCAAGGTAGTCAAAGACCTTTACCCTTTCCAAGAGCTCCGCATTTAGGGTGGGAGGACGCACATATTGCTTCGGTGGATTTAGCACAAGGTACTTCGTTTTGTTAGCGTTTATTACCAGACCTCGTTTGGTGCAAAAGGATTGGAAGTTGTCTAAAAGTCTCTGGAGTCCCATTGGGGATTTGGATATTAAAAGCGTATCATCCGCGAAGAGGAGGGTCGTATGCGTTCACCAGCCAGGGATTGCTCATCAGAAGGATATTTGAGGAGATGCATACCACCCCATTGATGTAGAGAGAAAAAAGGGTGGGAGCCAGAACACATCCCTGGCAGACACCTCTCTCAACCGGAATACTACCCGTTTTCTCCCCTCCAGGGCCCCACCTGACTTGGGCAAAGCTATCTTGATGCAACCTCACTAGTATGGACAGCAAATAATGGGGCAGCCCCATGTCAGCGAGCACTTGCCATAATGATTCCCTAGGAACAAGGTCAAAGGCAGTCTTTAAGTCGATAAACGCGAGATAAAGACTGCCCTTGCCTATAGTCACCACCTTCCAGTATACCATCATGAGCCTAAAGGCCTGCTCAATCGTTCCAGTACCTACTCTAAAGCCTGCCTGGAAGTCAGAGAGAATTTTGTTCTCTTCTACCCAATTTAGAATTCTAACTAACAGGACTTTGCCGACAACTTTTTGACTAATGTCTAACAAGCTGATCGGCCTGTAATTGGATGGATCATCCCTCGAGCCTTTCTTGTAGATAGGGACCACCTCGGCCCCTTTCCACGATGAGGGAATAGGGGCACCTTTACAAATGGCAACAAGGAGGGAATGAATTAATTTACCCCATTTAGCACTATCAGACTTTAAGAGGTCACCGGGGATGCCATCGGGACCAGCCGCTTTTTGTGGACTCTCAACACAAGAACTTTGCAAACTGTAGCATTACTTATGAAACAAGCTGTGTTTTTTAAGTCTGTGCAGGTCTGTTATGGAGGACTGTTGACAACGTGCATTCAGTGCTCCCTTCCAGTATATCTCAGTCCTCTGGGACCTTTTAATGAGGGTACACTTCAATGTAAGTCTTAAGTGGCATCTCCAAAGGTGTTCCTTCAGCTTTGTTCAGGATGATTGGTGGTGCAAAATTCATGCCACAGATGCATGTGATGAGGCGAGAACCAAGGGTTTGTGTGCAATCTAGTCTAAGCCATGCTGGGCTCGGGGGGAAACAATTGTGCCACCGTTGTCAGCCAAACATTTGTGGTAAACACAGGCTTCAAGCAAGTGCCTGGCACTTCATGGCACCACTAAGTCACCACTTGCAGCACGAGCCCATGACTAGACCTGATCTTGTCAGCTGACGCTTAGCCACCAATGAAATGTTGATGTTTTGATCCCTAGTCACCAATGAGCTGTTGATGTTTTGATCCCTACTACATGCCTTCAAATTGTATCACGAGTGCTCTGTAATATAGTCCACCCCACTATAGCACGAAGTTGGCTTTTTCATTAGAGCATAAAACAAATACTACTAGTGGAACTGGACAGTGCAACATGTCCTCTTCTTGTACCCCAGGACACTGCATTGAATTACAACCACCGTTTGTTAGTATTAAAATGGGCAAAGTGTGTATTTGACAATAAAACGCCTCTTGGAGCTGAGATAAATGTCAGTTCAGTTTCTTAAGTGCCTACATCTGGTGCAATAATGCGCCTAGCCAGGCCATAATTCTTCTCCAGAAACAGAAGTGAAGTCTAGTCTCCTAATATCATAGTAAATGTAAATGTGCAGTATTTGTAAAGCGCAAACAATTACCCGAGGGCGTCAGGGCGCTGGGCTGTTCCACGGGTTAGATGACAGCGCCACAACTATCCAAATCAAACTAGCTGTGGGTGATTTAGAGCATTTTCCAGGCCGTTTTTATTTCAGTGTCATGCAAATCAGGTAACTTACAAAGTATGGATTGATTTTTCATGCCCCACAATTATGAAAACAATTAAGGATAAGCTGTGTATAATTGTTGCAGTTTACACCTTGAAGAGTTATCTAGGCTGTGATGTAAAAGTCTGTCAGGCTTTTGAGGGTCCTTTGATTTAAAGTAATATGTTTACAGGCTCTGTCAGTTTCATCCAAACCCGTATATGCTTGGTGTGTGGGGAGAGTGGGCGCTGGAGGGATGACAGTCCTAGAATCTAAATAATCTCAGGCACCTGTCAGTAGTGAAGCTTTAATGGGCAGTGAGAAAGGCCACATATGTTTATTATTCGGGGGTTAAGTATAAGATGTGAGTGAGAGGCCCGATTGTATGGGTTTGGAATTAGGTGTGTGGAATGTGCATTGTTTAAGTTTTAAGTATGTGGAGGTATGTTGAAAGGTCAAAGACCCACGTGGATGTTAATGCTGAATTAATTTCCACCCCCCCCCTTGTTATTTCTTCCATATTACTTCTGGTTCACTTTTTTTTTTTTTTAGAGAGTTTTATATAGCGCGAACTTGAACCGAACCGAATCAGTTATCAGAGCGCTTTACATAGCACCAGTTACGTTACATGAGGACACACTTTCATTTTTTAGGCACGGGGAGATTAAGTGATTTGCCCAGAATCACAGGGGGTTTATAGCGTCGTTACCGAGACTCGAACCAAGTTCCCCAGATCCGAGGTCGAGCGCCTTAGCCGTTAGGGCAACCCCTCTCCCAAGTCTTTGCAAGTCTTGTTTGCTGCCCTGCAGCACGGTGTGACTTCAGTAGTTAAGGATGGTGTTTCTATCTACTCATGCAGCACACGTGACATACATATTCAGGAACTGTACTATGCATGAGCGCATGACAGTCATCTGTAAGGACAAATATTGGTAGTAGTTATGTTGCAATACATGGTCGGCAAAACCCATGATTAGTGACCGATCCGTATACGTATCAGATGATATATATATATTTCTCTCCTGTATGTGCCCAGGGCTACTCACTGAGACCCTGTGTGAATCGACAGACCCCCAGCCAAGACACCTGCAGCATCCCCAGCCAGGGGCACACACGACTCAGCATCACTGAACGGTGTTTTTAGTTCCTCAAATCCTACTTCAGATGCCTGAGCCCGTCTGGAGGTAGGCTCCCACTTTGGCAGAAGTTGTAAGTTACGTGGTTGCGGTGTGTTGCACGTTACACATCCTGGCAATGCAGGGTGGAATGCCTCTTGAGAATGATCCTGACAACAGTGTGCAATCCCCTGAAGACAGCACCAGTAATCGCCCCTCCATTGCCACAGACTCACAGGATGGGCGGATGAGGAAACAGGAAACCATGCAAAGTGTCTTTATCTGTAAGTAGTTCATAAACCGTGGGACATTATAGGCCTGCATCACAGTGCACCAATGTTCTTGACTCATGCAGCCGCAAATACTCTTGTTCGTAGGCCTGAATAGTACAAAAACACAAACTGAATTGAACAATCAGCCCCAGTTTGTGATATATGACCTCAGTGTTTTTTTTTTCAAAGGAAGTTTCTCCAACCTTTTCTGTAATAGGAACTACTTATGACCCATGAAAATAATACCAAGTTACTATTATTAGTGGTGACATTTTAAACACATCAGACAAGGTTACATTAGTGCCGACCTTATGCAAGATCACCAGCAGTGATCACCTCCATGCGTCAGGCAAGGTTTCCAGCAATAAAGTAAAAAAAAGCTTTTACATTTGGAATGCTTTTACATGGGAAATATATAACAGCCTTAGGTGCAAAGCCAATGGCACCAAGGTAGTAATATTAGTAATACGTCTCCCCAACACCACAAGATTTAGCACTCATATCAGCTTTAAATATACTTTGGAAATGCAACCATTTTTTTCCAAACGTCAGCTTATGAGTTCTGAACGTACACACATTTTAATCTCAAATACACATACTTTAATTTTGGAATACATATATAAATTCAGCCAGGCAAAAGTTTCTAATTTAGTAGGCTGGGCTGTACACAGGAGAGTGACTTACAGGAATCCCCAGAGCTACCCGTAGCTTACGAGCTACTCTTTAGAGAAGCCTGTTTCAAGAGTTTAGACTTCGCTTTTGCCAACCACAGAGATGTGGAGCAGTTTGGCCCTCCATTGGTGCTTGCACCTTACCAAGAAGATGCGATGTGGAAGCTTGATACAGTAGCGTTTGATAGACTCTTAGGTCCTAAACGCCAAGGAGGGGAGGCGCATCACCTCCAGCACATCACCAATTGTATGCAAACATTTTTGATATATCCCCTTGGATCAATGCCATCTGCCTGGAAATGCAAATGGGGGTGGGGTCGCACACTACTCACACACCGGCGGTGTCGCCCCTAAGGACTCTGGTCAATGTAGTAAAGTGTTCGCGATGCATCATCTTTCGATCTTCTGCTATCTTCGCTGTCTTCGCCATTCCTGGACACGTGTTTCGGGGTATTACCCCTCATAAGCAGGGATAGGCCGTGTACTGGGGTTGCCGATGGCTGCCAATATCTGCCAGGTATAGTACCACTCAGGCGCGTAGGTGCGGGATCCCAGGCTCGTCAGCCCGCTTCTCAAGGGAGCTTTAAAGTTAGAAATGGGGGTGGGGTCGCACACTACTCACACACCGGCGGTGTCGCCCCTGAGGACTCTGGTCAATGTAGTAAAGTGTTTGCGATGCATCATCTTTCGATCTTCTGCTATCTTCGCTGTCTTCGCCATCCCTGGACACGTGTTTTGGGGTATTACCCCTCATCAGCAGGGATAGGCCGTGTACTGGGGTTGCAGATGGCTGCCAATATCTGCCAGGTATAGTACCACTCAGGCGCGTAGGTGCGGGATCCCAGGCTCGTCAGCCCGCTGCTCAAGGGAGCTTTAAAGTTACAAATGGGGGTGGGGTCGCACACTACTCACACACCGGCGGTGTCGCCCCTAAGGACTCTGGTCAATGTAGTAAAGTGTTCGCGATGCATCATCTTTCGATCTTCTGCTATCTTCGCTGTCTTCGCCATCCCTGGACACGTGTTTCGGGGTATTACCCCTCATCACAGCAGGGATAGGCCGTGTACTGGGGTTGCCGATGGCTGCCAATATCTGCCAGGTATAGTACCACTCAGGCGCGTAGGTGCGGGGTCCCAGGCTCGTCAGCCCGCTGCTCAAGGGAGCTTTAAAGTTACAAATGGGGGTGGGGTCGCACACTACTCACACACCGGCGGTGTAGCCCCTAAGGACTCTGGTCAATGTAGTAAAGTGTTCGCGATGCATCATCTTTCGATCTTCTGCTATCTTCGCTGTCTTCGCCATCCCTGGACACGTGTTTCGGGGTATTACCCCTCATTAGCAGGGATAGGCCGTGTACTGGGGTTGCCGATGGCTGCCAATATCTGCCAGGTATAGTACCACTCAGGCGCGTAGGTGCGGGATCCCAGGCTCGTCAGCCCGCTGCTCAAGGGAGCTTTAAAGTTACAAATGGGGGTGGGGTCGCACACTACTCACACACCGGCGGTGTCGCCCCTAAGGACTCTGGTCAATGTAGTAAAGTGTTCGCGATGCATCATCTTTCGATCTTCTGCTATCTTCGCTGTCTTCGCCATCCCTGGACACGTGTTTCAGGGTATTACCCCTCATCAGCAGGGATAGGCCGTGTACTGGGGTTGCCGATGGCTGCCAATATCTGCCAGGTATAGTACCACTCAGGCGCGTAGGTGCGGGATTCCAGGCTCGTCAGCCCGCTGCTCAAGGGAGCTTTAAAGTTACAAATGGGGGTGGGGTCGCACACTACTCACACACCGGCGGTGTCGCCCCTAAGGACTCTGGTCAATGTAGTAAAGTGTTCGCGATGCATCATCTTTCGATCTTCTGCTATCTTCGCTGTTTTCTCCATCCCTGGATTCGTGTTTCGGGGTATTACCCCTCATCAGCAGGGATAGGCCGTGTACTGGGGTTGCCGATGGCTGCCAATATCTGCCAGGTATAGTACCACTCAGGCGCGTAGGTGCAGGATCCCAGGCTCGTCAGCCCGCTGCTCAAGGGAGCTTTAAAGTTACAAATGGGGGTTGGGTCGCACACTACTCACACACCGGCGGTGTCGCCCCTAAGGACTCTGGTCAATGTAGTAAAGTGTTCGCGATGCATCATCTTTCGATCTTCTGCTATCTTCGCTGTCTTCGCCATCCCTGGACACGTGTTTCGGGGTATTACCCCTCATCAGCAGGGATAGGCCGTGTACTGGGGTTGCCGATGGCTGCCAATATCTGCCAGGTATAGTACCACTCAGGCGCGTAGGTGCGGGATCCCAGGCTCGTCAGCCCGCTGCTCAAGGGAGCTTTAAAGTTACAAATGGGGGTGGGGTCGCACACTACTCACACACCGGCGGTGTCGCCCCTAAGGACTCTGGTCAATGTAGTAAAGTGTTCGCGATGCATCATCTTTCGATCTTCTGCTATCTTCGCTGTCTTCGCACCTATGCGCCTGAGTGGTACTATACCTGGCAGATATTGGCAGCCATCGGCAACCCCAGTACACGGCCTATCCCTGCTGATGAGGGGTAATATCCCGAAACACGTGTCCAGGGATGGCGAAGACAGCGAAGATAGCAGAAGATCGAAAGATGATGCATCGCGAACACTTTACTACATTGAGCAGAGTCCTTAGGGGCGACACCGCCGGTATGTGAGTAGTGTGCGACCCCACCCCCATTTGTAACTTTAAAGCTCCCTTGAGCAGCGGGCTGACGAGCCTGGGATCCCGCACCTACGCGCCTAAGTGGTACTATACCTGGCAGATATTGGCAGCCATCGGCAACCCCAGTACACGGCCTATCCCTGCTGATGAGGGGTAATACCCCGAAACACGTGTCCAGGGATGGCGAAGACAGCGAAGATAGCAGAAGATCGAAAGATGATGCATCGCGAACACTTTACTACATTGACCAGAGTCCTTAGGGGCGACACCGCCGGTGTGTGAGTAGTGTGCGACCCCAACCCCATTTGTAACTTTAAAGCTCCCTTGAGCAGCGGGTTGACGAGCCTGGGATCCCGCATCTACGCGCCTGAGTGGTACTATACCTGGCAGATATTGGCAGCCATTGGCAACCCCAGTACACGGCCTATCCCTGCTGATGAGGGGTAATACCCCGAAACACGTGTCCAGGGATGGCGAAGACAGCGAAGATAGCAGAAGATCGAAAGATGATGCATCGCGAACACTTTACTACATTGACCAGAGTCCTTAGGGGCGACACCGCCGGTGTGTGAGTAGTGTGCGACCCCACCCCCATTTGCCTGGAAATGCATTTGCTCTGTAGGGCTATTACATGAAAAACCCAAGAGAGCGCACTAATCTTTGCACCCTGTGGCCCTAGGAACTTCTTCATGTCATTCAACAAGGTCTTGATTGAATATTTTATGGTCTTGACTAAAGTACGACTTTGGCATACCTGTACAAGGTATGCTTTCCCACTCACCGGTGACATGGGTGAACGTGGTTCAATGCACCACAGAGGAATGTGAAAAACAGGCAATTGTAGCCTCGCAGAACCCCACCAAATACATTGTTATAGTGGAATCATTGCTTTTTGAGTTACTAAAAATTTCAAAGACGGTGTCTGGGGCACCATGGTACCGGAAACAAACCTTTTTTGTTCTTCACAATATCACACACACAAATGGTACTAAAATAATAGACACTTTTAACTAAAAATATTTATTGCAAAAGAGCAAACTTGTTTCTCAGTACATCTAAAACAACCGCACAGAATATCATAAGAACAGCAGATTCCACATAGTGAACAAGAATAAAATAAACATTTCTAACATACTTAAAATGTCATTTAAAACCTAACCCCCAAAAACCTACTTCTATGCCCTACACTCAGAGTACATGGAAAGTAGAACTAAAATCTGGGCTTTCTTAGACAGAAGCAAAAACTGTGGTTATCAGAAGCGTGAAGGCAGTGTTTCCTGCAAAAGGAAAACACATGCAGCAACAGCGCTCTTTTTACTGGACTCAGCTAGTTATCTGAATCAGGTGCGATGTAGCAACTTCTTGGTGGGGTGGCAGCAGTCAAGACCGTCTATGACAGTGTCTTGTGCAATAAACTGGGCGACGGACCTCTCCTGACAATTCATTAAGGGGCAGTCCTTTTATACTATCTCTTATCATGGATTGGAATTTCTGACATAGATTATTTGCATCAAGATATATGTCCCAGATATATCCTGATGATCATATAAGGTAAATGGACATCAATTCAGACTACAGTGTTTTGACTATATTTCTGTGTTTGCTCTAATTTGACCTTGACATTGTGATAGCTAGACACTTGTCCCAGACTGAGTTTGCATCAGGTGTTATATCTATGTCAATGTCTGAATGACCTAACACTTTCACAGTTCTAGGAACAATAAAGTTAGATGAGATCTACGTCAATGGCAGACATGACAAGAAGACGTTAGCTAGTTTCACCTGAAAGACCGTCAGTGAGGTATTGTGCTGAAGGGGGTCCCTTATACTCATAAGGCTGTTATCCATCTCTATTAGATATGGTTTACATTGGATTTCCCTGAGGTCCATATCAATCAATCAGTACATTTGTAGAGTGCACAACTCACCTGTGAGGGTCTCAACGCGCTGAGGGAGGCGGGGTGCTGCTTCTGCTCAAACAGCCAGGTCTTGAGAAGTCTCCTGAAGGTCAGCAGGTCCTGGGTCTGTCGCATGTGGATGGGAAGGGTGCTCCAGGTCTTAGCGGCGAGGTGGGAGAATGATCTGCCGCCTGCGGTCGCTCCTCCGATGCGGAGGATGGTGCGAGGGCGAGGACTGCAGAGCGAAGCTGTCGGTTCGGGGTGTAGAAGGTGAGTCGTTCGTTGAGGTACGTTGGTCCGGTGTTGTGGAGTGCTTTGTGAGCGTGGGTGAGGAACTTGAAGGTGATCCTCTTGTTGACTGGAGCCAGTGCAGGTCTTTCAGGTGGGCTGTGATGTGGCTGTGGCGGGGGATGTCGAGGATGAGGTGGGCAGAGGCATTCTGTATGCGTTGTAGGCATTTCTGGAGTTTGGCTGAGGTTCCCGCATAGAAAGCGTTGTCGTAGTCCAGCCTGCTGCTGACGAGGGCCTGGGTGACCGTCCTTCTGGTTCCGGTAGGGGTCCATCTGTAGAACTAGCGGAGCATGCGGAGGGTGTTGAAGCAGGAGGAGGAGATGGTGTTTACTTGCTGGGTCATTGACAATGCTGAGTCCAGGATGACCCCCAGGGTGGCGTGTATGGAAAGTGGGCGTCGGTGCAGCTCCCAGTGCGGCAGGCCACCATTAGTCATCCCAGGCGGAGGGGGTGGAACCGATGATGAGGACCTCTGTCTTGTCTGAGTTCTGTTTCAAGCGGCTGTTCATCATCCAATCGGCAATGGCCTTCATTCCTTCGTGGAGGTTGGATTTGGCGGTGCTGGGGGCCTGGTGAGGGGGAGAATCAGCTGGATGTCATAGGCGTATGAGATGATTTTGAGGTCATGTGATCGGGCGATGTTGGCGAGTGGTGCCATGTAGACGTTGAAGAGTGTCGGGCTGAGGGACGATCCTTGGGGTACGCCACAGATGATCTTGGTGTCTTTAGAACAGAATGGGAGAGACGGACACTCTGAGATCTGTCAGTGAGGAAGGAGGTGGTCCAGTCCAGGGCTTTGTCGCGGATCTCTGGGTTTTGGAGGCGTGTGCGAAGGGTGTGGTGGCAGACATCAGTGTCTTGTGGCATTTGCTGGGTATTGTCCTCCAGCAATGGCATGATGGCTCCAGCATCTGGACTTGGAATGGGTCTCTCTTTCACTGTTGCCAGCATGTAGTTGTTGGGTGGCATCAATACCTGACATGGCTGCAGCTATACACAAGGGGAACATATGGCATGTGGCACCTTTGTAAATCTGGGCCACAGTTGCTGCAGTGATCGATAGTATAGTTTTCTTCCTTACAAAAATCCTGATATTAGCCTGTTCAATTAGGCACACTGTAATTCTAATGCATTACACAGTATTCATAATCTAGGCAGAAAATGCATTTGTGGATGTTATTAAAATATAGCACGAAAAGACAGATTTGCATTTAGCTTATTTACACACAATTGTATGGAATTTATTATTATGCGAAAGCATTCTATGTGAATTGTGCACACCCATCGGTGTTAATACAATAGAAAGAAGTTATGGTGAAGGCAGACGTTTACTCCTCTAAAAAATGTCTCTAACTATGAACCAAGGTTTCTCTAAAAATGCCCATCTGCTTCTGAGCTGGAATACAGATCTGTTTCTTAATGTTATTAACAGACTAGCAAAGGCACTGACTTCTCAAACCATTCGCATATACTGATTTCACCTAACTGTAAAATCTTCAGCATAAAACAAACAAACATCAAGAACACTTCCTCATCATGACAGAGACCAGTCCTCAATGATGTGTCACAGTGATCAATGACTAGGGCAACAATAAGGGAGCAAAAGGGCTACACTGACTACTTCCCCTTTCCAAAACAACAGCACTTATTGATTTCAAGTTTAACTGTGGGAATATCACACAAAGCAGTCAACATTTTAATTACTTTCTCTATATAGTCAAATGAAGCCAAAGTAGACAGTGTGGATTTACAAGCTGAATAATCAAAGGCCCTCGTCACACCTTTTAGCCCAGCACATTTTACTGTGTAGTATTTTAACTGTTTGAGCACTATTATTAGTCGCACCGAGGAAGAAAACGAATTGCAGTGCTCTAGACCTTCACTGAGTTTTAAGAAACCCCAAAACAACGGCTTCACTAAAGACACCAACAAGCACTGGCAATGCTAATAGGTCTGGCTTACAAGTGAAAGATCCCCTTCAACCATTGGTGAGTTTAAGCACTCAATAAATCACAATAAATGCGTTCTATACCACATACTTGTACTCATGCACTCATTCAAGCACTCACCTACCCACCGCAGTTAAAATACACACAGAAAATCAACAAGCACATCACAATTAATTAAAAGAATATAAGTAGAAAAAAGAAAACATGTTGCTGCTTAAAATATGACAGGCGTATGCTTGCAATGAAAATTTAAATTGTACATAGTAATTACACGTTCATCTTGCAATAACATTGTGTATACAGTGTGTCATTGTTAAAAAGGTGCAATATGGCTGCCATGTAAAGAGGCAGTGCATTTCCCATGATACACTATGCACAATACCATTCCAAGATACATGCTCAGTAAACAATGAGGGCAGCAATTATGGAATGTCATTGTGCACAGTGTATAATTGCTGTACTGGTTTTAGATGGAGTGGTTTAACAATGATTCACTATAAACAGTGCCAATTCAAGGTGGCTGCTTAATTTAGAAGCAGTGTATGTTCATGTGAGGCACTACAGATGAAAGGCATCGCAAGCTGCCTAGTAGCACCCCTGAGGGATCTGCATTATACTATAAAAATATACTATGAGGAAGAAATAATTGAAAGGAGACTTAGAAAAGGAGAAAAATGATAACTAAAGGACTGGCCCACTAACCCTAGCTCGGAAGGGCCTTAATTTACGATGGATGTGTACATGTGATCAGGCAAAATGGGGAACATCCTTTTCAACGCGGATGTTACCCCGCAGTGCTTTTACGATGCGTCCTTTACAACGCAAGTCGTAACCACGACTTGCGCTGGAGGGCGCTAAAGGATAAAGAATAGTATATTTACTATTCCAACACCTTCCCTACTATCCACGGGGACTGGTGTTAGAATAGTAAATTATACTATTCACTATCCGCGCCCCCCAACGCAAGTCGTGGTAACGACTTGCGTTGTTAAAGACGCGTTGTAAAAGCACGCGTTGAAACGGTACGCGTTGTACCGTCATACATCCGGCAAAATACCATCATTGTTAGCCTTAGGGTGGTCTTCCCCTAAATGTTTTGCCTTTAATAATACCTCACTTATGAAATTGCTCAGAATTAGGAAACTACACACTTTATAAAGCAGATGAAATTTCATTTCCTAGATTCATGTGAAGTAAGGTTTATCTTTTTGGGTCTTCCAAGTGTGATAATAACCTGATGGATAAAGTCCCAGGAAGGACATCCTCCAGCAAAACATTATTGAGTGTGGAAGCTGAACATCCATTATTTGATGTAAGAGGTGTGGAAAGGAGGGCTCTGAGATGAAGCCAGTTTATTTTTTTTTTAAAACAAGAACTTGATAAGCTTTGCATTGCACAAGGCTTCAGTGGCTTCAATAGTTTAGAAATATACACATATTTGCAAGTGAGCCTACTTTACAACTTTAACACACTTCTGCTTTAAATCCCATCTAACTGATAGGATTTAAAGTTAGATCATGAAAATTTGATTGAGTGTGCTTTAGTAAGTAATTTAAAATACATATAAAATCCATATATTCCTATACACAGGCTCTTACTGTGTTTATCTGGATGTTGAAACCAGAATATTGAAGGCACAGAATATCGAGGATAGAATATGGAATTCAAAATATCGACAGGTAAGTAAAGTGTCCTATACCATAATCCACATAAATGTGCCTACCCACCCAATATATATATATATTTGGATTCAGGACGGGTGACGCCGTTGGAAGGTGATGAACAAGCGTGACTTGGGGTTGAATTGTGCCCTGCGCCCCACTTGGGAGTTAATAGAGCATTACTACCAGCAAAGGTCGGGGAACTCACTTTGAGGAATACTAATGCACTACAATCACCATCAGGCCATGGGAATGGCCACGCCTACTAAGGCAGGTAGAAAAGACAGTGCCAAATCAAAAAAACTCTGACTCCTGCTGAAAGCGTCCATACAAGCCTAAGAAGAAGTGCTAGTTGCACGAAACGCGTCGGCTGGTGGAAAATATGTAAAGCGAGGCGCTTTGAACTGCAAGGACATTGCTTACCTTCGAATAAAAAGAGGCATAATCTTCATTCTCCCGTGTGGGCTCCTCCTTAACAGGCAACTCTTTCGTGAAAATATATATATATATATATATATATATATATATATATTACCTACTGGCGGTCGCCAGTAGGTATATATAGTTAGGATTTTTTTCCTATGGGATTTTTGAAAATTCTATGTTGAATAACTTTGGCGTTTGAGGACGGAATTGGCTGAAATTTTCTGGAAAATGGAACATATTGTTTCTGAGCAGCCCCTGAAAATTTGGGGGGTTTCATCAAGCGGGGGCCGAGAAAAAAGGGGGGTCCCAAAACGTGTTTTTAACATTGAGTTTTCCATAGGGCGGTTGAACTCACTTTTAGCTCGAACGGCTGAATGGATTTCCACAAAACTTGGCAAAATTGTAGGGACTGGTAGCCCGATGTGCCTTTGCTATGTCTCAAGATATATGCTCCAGTGGTTTTTACGAAAATTAACTTTGAAAAATATATATTGGGCTACATTGGGCTATATATATGTTGGAGCCCAAATGTAGCCCAATGTAGCCCAATGAAGCCCAATGTAGCCCAAAGATGGCCGCCAGAGACAAAAAAAACAAATGTAGCCCAAATATCAGCCAGATGTAGCCCAACTATAGCCCAGTGACAGAATGTCCCAGAGTGTTTTAAAGAACAACTAGAACGCTAACAGTCTTACTTATGACAAAAGTATGGCACACCTGAAGTCATCTTGATTGGAATAAAGTGGTAACACTTAATACATTTAATTTGAAAAGGAACAAAGTAAGGGGTTTCATTTTGCCATAGAAATGTTATATATATATATATATATATATATAATATATTCACTGAAAAAAGCATAGGTTATAGACCATATATAGTTAGGAATTAGCATTTACAAAACCTTGAAAATTCACTGAAAAAACCATAGGTTATAGACCATATATAGTTAGGAATTAGCATTTAAAAAACCTTATTTTACTCATACAAAACCATTGAAATTCCATATATAGTTAGTTGCAGTAACTATATTCGCGCACCCGCAATCCACTGCTGATGATGTCACATATTACATCATTCATGACATGGTCAGTGACATCACTGATGACATCACTGATGACATCTCAAATGACATCACTGATGACATCACTGATGACATCATCCAGTGACTGTGTGTTTCTGTAAAGTTTAAATATGTTTTACATATTGAAGAATGAGTAGATGTATAAGTGTCTGGACGAAGGATTTAGTAGGTGCATGACTGAATGTATGAGTGAGTGATTAAATGTGTCTCACTGAGTGCATGGGTTAGTGACTAAACTGTCTTAATTTGTGCATCATTATGTCTGTTGTTCTGTAAACTGCTGCATGTGTTGATCAGTAGCTATATGATTAACTATATGGGTTATTGATTGATTGTCCAAGTATTTGTATGGGAGACTGAGTGTGTGTGTGGCTGGCTGGGAGGTGTGTGACTCTGTGCAGATCAATGTGTACTTGTATCAATGATTGTATAAGAAAGTAAGTATGTGTTAGTATATGTTTGAAAATGTAAGGTGCTCTATGTTTAACTGTATAGACAAGAAAATGGAAGTGTGATTGATTCTTTACAGGACTGACTAGGTGTGTGAGTAACTCCATGGATGAGTGGCAGAGTGTGAGTGTCTGTATAGGTGTATGAGTGCATATGATAGTGTTGTAAAGATGAGTGATTGTATGTATGAATGATTGTATGGGTGAATGAGTGAATGTGTGTGTAGACATAGGAATCAGTGAGTGCGTATGTAGTAACTAGTATTGGTGTGTCAATGGTTTCAAAAATTATACTCTGTATTTAACACTGGGTGAAACAGAGGTTATATTAAAATGTGAGGAGATGCATTGTATTGTCACATGAATGATATCATCAGTGATGTGGTCATTGATGTCAAATGAGATGTCATCAGTGATGTCATCAGTGATGTCATTTGAGATGTCATCAGTGATGTCATCAGTGATGTCACTGACCATGTCATGAATGATGTAATATGTGACATCATCAGCAGTGGATTGCGGGTGCGCGATATATAGTTAGTGCAACTAACTATATATGGAATTTCAATGGTTTTGTATGAGTAAAATAAGGTTTTTTAAATGCTAATTCCTAACTATATATGGTCTATAACCTATGGTTTTTTCAGTGAATATATATATATATATATATATATGCTCATCTAACACGAACCACAGCTCCGACAGTCCCGCAGTCCCCAGGACTCTGCCGGAGTGAAGACACGAGAGCCGACCCAGTTTGCAGTGAGAAAAATTATTTAAATATTTTAACCGCTTCAGCATAACGTTTCGGCCTGCCCAGAGGCCTTGTCACACAACGCTACTTAGGGAACAGGTGAGATTTAAAGTGCTAGTGCTCATAGAACCAGTTGCACGATTGGCTGTCGCCCAATAGACATAAAAGATTGACCTGTATTTACTTAAAGGTGCATTACCATTATACACAGAGGACGGGGGAAAAAACCTCCAAATGACTAACACAATGTTAAACACATGTATATATCTACAATATTCGCATAAGAACATGCCTGTATAAAATACAAAGCAGAATATTTTCCAGCAAAATATAACATTGGAAAGAGGAGGAATATAACTCTGTCTTAAGACAAGAAAATAAACACATAATTTTTTCATTGTGTTAACATTCTAAAAACATCCTCATTCGATATAACCCAATTGGGTAAGTAAGGTAGATCTGCTACATTCAAGAATAGAAAGTGTAATACGGGGCATCTCAATTTTTAAACCAACCGCAACATAGTGCAAAAATACATATATGTCTATGCGTGTGTGTATGTGTGTGTGTGTGTATATATATATACATATATATATATATATATATATATATATATATATATATATATATATATATATATATATATATATACGAACACAGAATCCAGGTAAAAAGAATTCAGGCGAGCCCGTAGTTCGTTCCAAAGATCTTTAATTTGGCAGTCGCAAAGTCGAGGGATAACACGTTTCAAACAACAAGTTGTTCTTGGTCACAACATGGTAATAAATATATAATAAATAATATATAATTAATCAATAAATATTATCAATTAAAATGCCAATTCTAAGAAATGTTTCTAATTGTATAAAACATCCTTAAAACCTTCCTCATACATGATTATTAAACATAAACAGTGAGGCACTACTGGTCTATACATGTATACGCCACAGATTGCCGGCCCTTCCCTCAAAACATTCCATTCATTTTTCTTCAAATATATAGTTATAGTTAGGATCTTGTTCCATTCAAAAAGCCTTTTTTTTTTGGCCAATATCTTTGGCACCGTTTGACGAATTGTCAAGAAATGTTCAAAACGAATGGGGCGGTCAGGTCAGCTCCCATGTTAAAAGTTTCAGGGTGATTTGTCAAGTGGGGGCCTGGAAAAGGGGGGGGTCCCAAAACTAAGTTTCTCCATGTTAATTTCCATAGGAATATTAAGACACGGTTACAGCCCAAATTGCTGAACGGAATTATACCAAATTTGGCAAAAAGGTAGCTCTTGGTCCAGCAAGTAATCTTCTTGTTAAATGGTGTAAATCTGTTCAGTAGTTGCTGAGCAATATAAACTTATCTCAGATATCCATATATCTCAAGTCTGTGCTCTGATTGGCTGCCAACAGTACCAACCATGAAGTGTTGGCAGCCCTCCTGTGACTTGGTTGAAGAAAAAAGGTTAAAAAAGGATTAAAAGCAAGAAAAGGGGGCAGGGTAGACACACCCTGACCCCCTAGACCTGCTCAGGACCCCTAGGGCCATAAAAGCATTTATAAAAATAGAATTCTGTGGGAGTAGCGTTGGGTCCGCAAATCCCGCCAAAAAATTTTTAAATACCGAATCGCGAGCCAAAGGAAGAGGGGCACTCTGCAAACGTGTCTCTTGGCGTGCTCTTGGTTGGGCGTGCAGAGTGGTGTAAAAAGGGGGTGTTTCCTCCGACCACCTCTCAGCAATCCAGCTGTGTGGGGATTAATGGAGGTAACAGGAGGGCTAATTGGCTCCAGGGACCCTCAAGAGGCATGGGGACTTCATCCCCCAACCAAGAGCGCACCAGTTGGCCCCTAAGGACCCCCATCATCTCAGAGGACTTAATTCCCCAACCAAGAGCGCACCGGTGTAGTTGGCCCCCAAGGACATCCTTGGGGGCCAACTACCCCTCCTGTTACCTCCAGTAAGTCCCACACAGTGGGATTGCTAAGAGGTTTTTGGAGGCTACGCACCCCTTTCTCCACTACTCTGCAAACAAACCTGGTGCACTACTGGCTGAGGGATGAAGTCCACTTTACTCCTGAAGGACCTTGGGGGCCAAGAAGCCATCCTAGTACCTCCTGTAAGTCCTGCACAGCGGAATTCTTTTCTCCACCACTCTGTAAATGTGAGGGCAAGTTAAAAAACCTAATAAATTTACATTAAAAACCACAGGTTTCAGGAACATTATAGTTAGAAATTAGCATTTTAAAAACCTTAGAAATTCACTGAAAAAAACGCAGGTTGCTGGGACATTACAGTTAGAAATTAGCATTTTAAATACCTTGGAAATTCACTGAAAACAACACAGGTTGCTGGGCTGTTATAGTTAGGAACAAAGGTTAGAGGGACGTTATAGTTAGTTTGACATTTCACTTGTACAAAACCAGAGAAATTCAACTGTTATAGTTAGCTGAGGTAACTATAACTCGCGTCCCGGCAATGCACTGCTTATGACCTCACATATTACATCACTCATAATGTCCCAAATGCCATCCTCATGCCTCATGGGAATAGTCCAGGACGAACTGAGAAGGAGATGATGGATGGATTCAACCCAGATCTGTGACTGGGGGGTGAGTGTCTGAAAAGTTTCAGTGCTCCATCCATCATCTCTTTGTGTTTGCTTTGTTCACCCATAGTAGGCAGGATATGCCCAGACGTGGGTCCCTTACTCACTTTGCCACTGGATTCAAGCTAGCCTGGCTGCTGAGGGATGTTACCCCAAAACCGGTTCCAGGATGCTTGTTTCCGGTCCAGAGAAGAGCTGGCTTGTGAGTTAGGGCTGGACTGTTCCCATGAGGCACATGATCAAGAATGATTTGCATATAGCTGGGTCTGAACTGGGGTGGCGAAGTGAGCTAAAGAACGATGATGGATTCAAACCAGATCTGTGACTGGGGGTGCGTGCCTCAAAAGTTTCAATTCTCTGTGCATCATCTTCATGTGTTTGCTTTGTTCGCCACTAAGTTGGCAGGGTATGCCCAGATGTGGGTCCCTTGCTCACTTTGCCACTGGATTCAAGCTAACCTGGCTGATGAGGGGTATTACCCCGAAACCAGTCCCTGGATGCTTGTTTCCAGTCCAGGGAAGACCTGGCTTGGCAGTTTGGATTGGACTGTTCCCATGAGTCACAGGGTCAAGACTGATTTGCTTATAGCTGGGTCAGAACTGGGATGGCAAAGTGTGCTAAAGAATGACTGGGGGTGAGTGTCTGAAATGTTTCAGCGCATGTCCATCATCTCCTTGTGTTTGTGTCATATCTAAAATCCCTGTGGAAAATTTCATGGGTTAAACGTATTTTGGACCGGCCTTTTACTCCGCCCCCACTAGACAAATCACCCCAAAACGTTACAGACAGCAGCTGAAGTGGCTGGCAAACTAGTATTGCATTTTTCGTGAGTATTTGTCAAATAGAGCCAAAATTATTAGTAAAACAAACTAGATCCTAACTATAACTGCCTACTGACAGTCACTATTTATATAAATAAACATATAATATATATATATATATATATGTATATATATATATCAAAACAAAACCCTTTCAGGCATAGAGTGACGCATAAATTATGCAAAAAAGAAGGAGAGAACTCTGGGTAGGTCTCAGTTTAGGTGGAAAGCAACTCCTGTTAGAGCACTCTCAACACCAGCGACACTCTAGATCTGCTCACCTCAAATGTCTGTTTTTCTATCAAAGTTTTTAAGCATAGGATTAGCACAGTGCTATCCACGCCGAGATACATATATATATATATTTATATCTCGCTCACAATCCTCACCCGCTAGGGAAAGGAAGACAGCACTCCGGCAGATAGCAGATTACAGTGTTTTATTTCAGCAAACAAACGTTTCGGCAATGGCCTTCCTCGGTGTTTCTTACCGGTCCCATGCAGTTCCGGTTTAAATGCGAGTGTGCTAGCGATGGTAAACAACACCAACAAGGGACTATCCCTACTGACACCATAATAGGCGCCATCTTGGAATGTATTAGATACCTCCGTGAATCGGAGTATTCACAAGAAAAGAGGGGTCTGGAAACAATAAAGCCGTGGATCGGCTAATGTCCCTAACGAAGGAGTTTGTCACCAGCCAGCAAACACAAAAAATGGTAAATATAGCATTATGAACTGCATATGGGTGTTCAGCACATATCATAATATCATTTGTACAAAATCGTTCATCAGATTTGATAAATTATACATGACTACAAATAATGAGATGTCCATCATAAAGCGGTATATATATTTATATATATATTAGTTAGGACCTAGTTTCCATAGGAAATCCACAACATTCTATTTGGAATAACTTTGGTGCCGGTAGACGAATCTTCGTGAATTTCTCCAAGAAAATGGCCTGCTCGGTTCCGCTCCTTCCCTGAAAGGTTGGGGATGATTCATCAAGTGGGGGCCGAGAAAAAAGGGGGGTCCCAAAACGTGTTTTCCCCATTCAATTTTCCATAGGGGCCTTTAGCCAGGGCTACAGCCCGAACGGCTGAACGGAATTACACGAACTTCGGCAGAGAGGTAGAGTTATGTTCGCAGATTGTGTTTTTTGTTAAATGGTGTAAATCCATTCAGTAGTTTCTGAGAAAATTGCAAGTAAAATCATAGCGATATCTAGAGACAGAGTTCAGCACGCGTACTGAAATCTGTTCAATTACGAGCGCGAGCTACATGCTGATTGGCTGTGAACTGTCTGTCAGCACTCGAAACCAAGAAGTGTTGGCGGCCATCTTGTGCCTCGCTAGAACCGAGTCACAAGAAAACAGTAAAACAAAGTTCAGAAATAATGTAATTTTTTTTATTTTTTAAGAAAAATCGCGGCATACGCGTATGGAAATACGTAGAATTACGAGCAGGAGCTGCATGCTGATTGGCTGTCAATACTCCAAACCAGGAAGTGTTGGCAGCCATGTTGTTTGTCGGGAGAGAAGAGTCAGAAGAAAACAGTAAAACAAAGTTGAGAAATAAGGAAACGGGGCAGGGTAGAAACATTCTGAGCCTATAGTCTTGGTCAGGGGGTGGTATATGGATCTTTAGGCTCAATTTTTTTTTTTTTAATATAAAATGGCGGGGTACTTGTGCAGTACTTGTGCAGTACTTGTACGCGGTGGAAAAGGTAAAAACAAAGTAGAAGTCCGTTTTATTCATTAGGTCCCGTGGGGGCAAATTACGTGGGCAATTTTTCTGCATAATGGGGGCTTGTAAGGTGCCCCGAGCACTGGGGAACGGCACTCATCTGGTTTTAATTTTGAAGTATGCGGAGGGGGTTACGGCCTTACTCCCCGCAGTCTTGCTGAGCGGCACCCCTCGGTTCTTTTTAAAAAAAATATATGTTTTGATCTCTCTCTCCCTCTCTCCCCGTACACGTCGCGGGCAACCCCACCTTTCTGGGGAAGTGATATGTAAAATGACCTTCCAGCTCCGGGTACCTGCATTGTCTGAAGATTTTTTTATTAATGTTGGGAAGATGGGCTTGATAATACGTCCTTGTTAATTGCCATAGAAGCCTATGTTCTGGTGTTAACATGGGCTTCTATGGGAAATAACAGGGCCGTATTATCAAGCTCATTATTGCCGTTTTATCGGCAGTTTCCTGCCAAGAAAACAGCGATAATTTTAACACAGGTCCTTGATAATATGCACGTAAGTTTACTGGTCAAAAAAAGAGCAATGAGCCATATTATCAACAAAAGGCGATACATTATCGTCGCTTTTATCGGCAGGAAACTGCAGATAAAGCGGCGATAATGGGCTTGATAATATGCCCTTGTGAATAACCATAGGAGCCCAGGTTAACAGCAGAACCTGGGCTGCTATGGGAAGTTACAAGGGCCTATTATCATGCACATTATCGACACTTTAACGGCAGTTTCCTGTCGATAAAAGCGGCGATAATATATCGCCTTTTGTTGATAATATGCTCCTTCATTTCTATGATAGTATGTAAAGCTTTCCTTTTTTTTTGGTGTAGCAGTTGTACTCTCTTCGTATGCTCAGCATTGTTTCGAAGCCCACGTTTTCTTTTTCTTCAAGTTCAACAAGCAAACCTTTCTTTATATCAGTTAATAAATCTGTCGCTTTCTTTTCCTGGTTCGTGTGTGTCATCCGCTGCTGTACTTTTGTACAGTATTAATAGTCATATTTTTCTATATTTATTTGAAAGGTAATGCCGAGGCGCCAAACGTTGATTGGTCCTCTCTACTATCATAAATAAAAGTTAGGGATTTGAGATGTCATCAGTGATGTCATGAGTGATGTCACTGACCATGTAATGAGTGATGTAATATGTGACGTCATCAGCAGTGCATTGCGGGCGCGCAAGGTATAGTCAGCTGAGCTAACTATAACGGAGGAATTTCAAAGGTTTTGTATGAGAGAAATGTTCAGCTAACTATAACGTGTGAAACCTATGTTTTTTTCAATGAATTTGCATAGTTTTTTAAATGCTAATTCCTAACTATAACGTGTGTGAAACCTATGTTTTTTTCAATGAACTTTCAAGGTTTTTTAAATGCTAATTCCTAATTATAATGTGTGTGAAACCTATGGTTTTTTCAGTGAATATATATATATATATATATATATATATATATATATATATATATATACATATATATATATATATATATATATATATATATATATATATCACCTACTGGCGATCGCCAGCAGGTAGTTATAGTTAGGACCTATTTTCCATAGGAAATTTGCAACATTCTATTCCCAATAACTTTGGCGCCGGTTGACGAATCTTCGCAAAATTTTCAGGGTGATTCGTCAAGCGGGGGCCGAGAAAAAAGGGGGTCCCAAAACGTGTTTTCCCCATGCAATTTACATAGACTTTAGACACGGCTACAGCCCAAACTGCTGAACGGAATTACACCAAATTTGGCAAAGAGGTAGTTCTTGGTTCAGAAAGAGGCCTTATTGTTAAATGGTGTAAATCCGTTCAGTAGTTTCTGAGAAAATCAAAAACACATATATTTCTATTACAGCGCAGGATCCACGCACCCTCCCGATCACGACCTGTATGCTAATTGGCTGTCAACACTCCAAAACAGGAAGTGTTGGCAGCCATCTTGTGCCTCGGTAGAACCGAAGCACAAGCAAACAGAAAGAAAAAACCGCACAAAACACGCAAAGGGGGCATGGTAGAAAATCCCTGACCCACTAGGCCTGCTCAGGGGGTCCCACAAGGACCCCCAAGCCCCCCCCAATGTATTTTTTTTTTTTAAATCGCGGGATGCACGTAGGATCCGCGCATCCAGCCGCGAAAAAAAAACAAGCCCGTGCTTTGTTACTAATTAGCCCCCTGGGGGGCAAAGACCCGGGGGCAATATTTTTAATGCAATGGATAGGATAGTATAGGATAGGATATACATTTATAAAGCACACAAATGCAACAGCGTCTTGGCGCTAATGTAAGTAAGAGGGTACCACACAGATGTCAGACTACACTTGTGAGAACAGCAGAGTTTTTAAGATCTTCCTAAAAATTCGATGATTGGGCTGCAGTCGTGCGGTAGATGGCAACTTATTTCATAACTTCGCTGCACGATGGGAGAATGCTTTTCCACCCCATCTGGATGTCTTGAATTTATCTACTTGCATCAGGCAGGCATTGCTAGATCTTAATGTCCTAACTGGGATATAGGCCCTGAATAGTCTCTGCATATCCTTGGCCCCTCCCCCATAGAGCACTTTCTGAACCGTGCATAAGGCCTTAAACTCCACCCTTTGCTGTATGGGGAGCCAATGGAGGGCTCTAATTCCCTTAGACGTAGAGCAGCCTCTGGGAATATTTAACAGCAACCTAGCAGCTGCATTTTGCAAGGACTGCAATTTGTTATTCTGGGCTTTATCCATTCCCAGAAGCAGCACATTACAATAATCTAATTTAGACAGCAGTAGACCTACTACCACTGTCTTTTGCAGAGCCTGGCCAATAAAAGGGAAGATTTTTCTCAATTTTTTTATAAGGAAGTAGCAATAAGATGTAATGCTATTTACCTGCGCAGAAAAATTGAGCTGATTATCAAAAATCATCCCTAGATTTCTAACTTTAGGCAGCGGCTTAGGGCATTCCCCTGCCCTTGTTGGCCACCAGAGGGGCCCCCAGCCCCGGGGCCCGCCACCCCCCGGGGCTTAGAAAACAAAAGGGTGGGGGCTCAAAGGCCCCCCCAAGCCCCAGGGACCACCACCCCCTGGGGCTTATAAATATATGGGTGGGGGGCGCAAAGGCCCCCCAAGCCCCTGGGGCCACCACCCCCGGGGCTTTAAGAAAAGATTTGCGGGGGCTCATGGTCCCCCACATGCCCCAGGGACCACCACCTCTACGGGGCACTAAGTCTTTCAATTTGGGGGTCTGTTATGGACCCCCAAGCCCCAGAGACCACCACCCCCCGGGGCTTTGAAAATGTCGGGAGGGGGCCCCGCAGCCCCCCTCCTAGAGCCCTTGATGGCCCCAGGGACTGCCACCCCCCCAGGGCTGGCTCCTGCAGTGTCCCGCGATGCCCCCCCCCGGGACACTGTAGTTTGCTATAGCAGGGCGGGAGCCTCGTGGCTCCCGCCCTGCCATAGCAAACTTGGTTTGGATTTTGAAAGAGAGAGCAGGGAAACCTGCACTCTCGTTCAAAATGCAAACCAAATTGCTTTTCCACACAGGGAGATGCATCTTAGCAGCTCCCCAAGTGGAAAAGCAATGCCGGCTCCCGAAGGACGCGGGGAGCCGGCGGGACCGTGGGGGAATAGGGACCCCCAATGGAGAGGGCCAGTCCCTGGGGATGGAGTCCCCGGGTCTAGGGGTGGCCCGGGAGGGGGGTCACGCAGCTCCCCTCCCCAAAATGTTTTTTTTCAAAAATATTTTTAAAAAGGCCGGCCTCGGGGGATGGGGTCCCCGGTGCTATAAGTGGCTTGAGGAGGGAGGCAACGCAGCCCCTCTCCTAAAGAATTAGAGTTAAAAAAAGGCCATTCCCTAGGGGATGGGGTCCCGGGGCCGATTAATGCCTCGGGAGGGGGGCCATGCAGCCCCATTCCAAATTATTATTATTTTTTTTTATTCGGGGGCAGGCCCTGGGGGATGAGGTCCCCAGGGCCAATAGTTAGAAAAAGAAGAGAGGCCACACAGCGGCCCCTTCTTAAAAATAATTGAAATAAAAGCCCGTCATTGCGCCGGAGGCCACACCCCCTACTTGCAGCACTCTGCAAACGCGCCCCCTGGCGCATTTCCAGATGGGGACTGAATTCCCCTTGAATACTGGGGGTCCCTGGGAGCCAACTAGCCCACCAGTAACCTCCAGTATGTGCCAGGGGGCTGCGTTGCAGAGAGGTGTTCCGAGGCCACGTCCCTTTTTACACCTCTCTGCAGCGCACCTCTGTAGCGCTTAATGGAGGTAGTTGGTGGGCTAATTACGCCCCAGGGACCCTCAGGATTCAAGGGGAGTTTATCCACCAATTTAAAACACGCCACGGGGCGTGTTTGCACAGTGGTGAAGGGAGGGGGCGGGGCCTGAGGTAACGTGTGCAAACACGCCCTGTGGCACGTTTTAAGTTGAGGAATTAATACCTCATCAATACTAAGGGTCCCTGGGGGCCAACTAGCCCACCAGGTACCTTCAGTAAGCGCCACGGAGCTGTGTTACAGAGTGTTGTAAAAAGGGGCGTGGCCTCTGAAAACCTCTCTGCAACGCAGCTCTCTGGTGTATACGGAAGGTACTTGGAGGGCTAGTTGCCCCCCAGGGACCCTCAGGATTGAGAAGGAATTCGTTCTCCAACTTAAAACGCGCCACAGGGCGTGTTTGCAGGCATGTCACCTCAGGCCACGCCCCCTTCCTTCACCTTTGTGCAAACGCGCCCTGTGGCGAGTTGAGGAATTGATTCTCTTTCAATACTGAGGGTCCCTGAGGGCCAACTAGCCCAACAGGTATCTCCAGTATGCGCCAGGGAGCTGCGTTGCAGACAGGTGTTCAGAGGCCACCCCCCTTTTTACACCTCTCTGCAACGCAGCTCTGTGGCGCTTACTGGAGGTACCTAGTGGGCTAGTTTGAGCTCATGGACACTTAGGATTCAAGGGGATTTAATTTCTCAACTTAGAACGGTCACAGGGTGTGTTTACACAGTGGTGAAGGGAGGGGACAGGGCCTGAGGTGACGTGTACAAACACTCCCTGTTGCGCGTTTTAAGTTGGGGAAGTAATTCCCCTTCAATCCTGAGGGACCCTGCGGGCCAACAAGCCCACCAGGTGCTTCGAGTAAGCGCCACTGCCCTGCTTTGCAGAGAGGTGGTGCAAGCCTTGCCCCTTAATACACCTCTCTGCAAGGCAGCTCTTTGGCACTTACTGTGTGGAAAAGTCAGCCCATAACGCTCCTGATGCCCAGGCTGCTGGCGCAAGACGCCTCTTAGTTCCCATCTTGAATAATTACCAAATAAAGAGACGGGCGCTGGAGGCAGGAAAACAAGAACAGAGTTTTATTTCTCATGAGGAGAGCCTGTCATTTCGGACACTCGCATAGTGTCTTCAGGAGGTGCTCTAACAAGTTTCTCTGAGGCTTCGTCTTTTATACACATGTTTATGGTACACAAACATCCTTCATTACAATCAAGACATTGTGAAGTATGAAGATGACATCCCTGGTACCCCCCCCACCCCCCCAGTTCCGGCCCATTCCAACACGTGGCTACAGTAGAGACCCTTACCCTCCATACAATAGGAGGGGGCTGTCACGCAGCTGAGTGTTCTGTCGATTCCTTTGGAATGTGTGCGCCTGATCGAATCTCAGGGGGTGGGGAGGTCATGATCAATAGTGGCTGTTGTATATATGTGCGCATGGGTCTATGCTGGCGGGATAACACAGTCAGTGTTTCGCAATATCCGTTCTGCTTACGACAAGAAGTACAGTGAACACAAATGAACGCCGCTTATGTGTATATACATTGCCAATTTCAACAGTCGCCGCTTTTTAACATACGCTAGTTCATTTGTGTTTACCCCAACTGATGGAGTGTACATATAGTCATGTGTGGCCAAATGAAATAGCGTTTGTCAATACTAGCAGATCGCATATAACCATATACAGTCAATACGATTGGCGGAATACAGTACATATGAATTTACATTTGTTGGATTATTCATACAAGGCTAGAGATCGGCATAGTACTTAGTCAGGGTCAATCAAGAAAAACATTCTGACGCATTATAGAATCAAGTTCTGACTTTCTCTCCGGTGACATCAACACACAGAAAAAGTGCTCTGATACCTTTGGGTTTTGTCAGCGCTATAAGAGACTTTTGGAAAACTAAATACATGAGTGATCGATGAAACATTTTTGAAAGCAATAAAAAAAATGGCTGAGGGAGGAATTCAGTTCGATACAAGCAATAAGTCAAGGGGTGGGTAGAAAGTTCAAAAAGGGGGGGGGTCTTTGTCACAATGTCTTTTTAACAGAGTCCGTCTTCTTTTGTTGGCGCTGTTGAGCACCGGCGGTGGAGCTATAGGTCCAGCTCGTATTCATCCTTACGCGTTGCAGGGTGCAATCATTCCTCTGCTATTAGATCACAGTCCTGTTTCCTAACTGATCTTCGTAGGGGTGCCTCATGCTGGGCACCAGCGTGTCTTTCTTTTTCCGTGGCAAAACCTTATTCTATCTAGATGCTGCTCCTCTTTTCTGAGTCAAAAGTTATGCGAAAAGGGCGATGTTGAATAATCGAGGGAGGAGAGGGCGGAGTGGGATCAGATCTTTGAACACACCAAGGGACCAAAAGGAGCAAAGGACGTCGAGCAGGCAGGCCCATCAGTCGGGCTCGAAAAGGACGGGGACTTCAGGCATGAGTGGGTCAGCGAATCGAGGGCTTCAAGGCAGCCCTTCATTCCTTCATCTGCCGAGTTTGAGAGTGGTGCCTCGTCCCGCGTCTCGTTGCTCTGCGACTCCATCTTTGGTCGAGGTCACACGTGCTTCATGATCTGTGGCCAGGCTGTGCGTCACGTCCATCTCCTCTCTTCCGGTGATTATATCTTTAAATGAGTACAAAACAAGTTTTTAGAAAAACTGGTAGGAGAAGACTTTTATACATCTCAATTCCATCCTCAATCCTACGTAGGTGGGGGATATGTTCATCGATCACAGTCAGAAGTCATCACTTATGGAGTATGTAGGAGGGCATTTCTACTGAATTCGTAAACCTATTCGGCGTTCATTCATGACGTACGTGGGGGGGAAAATCGGACTAGGTACTGACAATCTTACATTTCCCTTCGGGGTCGGCTAACTCTTGCAAGCAGGGGGTTATCATCATGGGGGGGGGGGGCAGAGGTGAAACATGCTTTACATGGGGAGCGATAGTTAACCAAGGTCATCAATTACACTTCGGGGATAGCTGATATGGAGCTGGGGTCAATCGGGAGAAGCGGGGACGCTTTGGACATTCGAACTTAAGTGCAGAGGGGTGGGGCAATCTGGGCATTGGGGATTGCATTTCTAACGAACTGAAAAACAGAAGACCATTAACGTTATAGTCCCCCTATAAAAGGCCAGATTAGGGGACATCAGTCATCTTACCTGTCCTTTCTTTCATTACCAACTCGGGTTCTATCGTTTTGCGGAAAGGAGAGGTAATAATATGGCAAGTTACAATCGTTTTAGTTCCTGTCAATTTTGCCGAACACCTTTGTGTTCGAAGAGACCCAATTAGGTTCGTGCCGGTGGGGCACAACGTTCTTGCACAAGGGAGGGGGGGACAGGGGGACCCTCAGAGAGAGAGAGAGTCGCCCGCACTCTAAACGAACCCTTTGGTACACGTATGACGTGGAGAGAGAGAGAGAGAGAGAGAGAGAGGGAGAGAGAGAGAGAGAGAAACGTGTACAATAATGGTCCATTCAGTGCGCACACAACACAGAACAGCGGGGGTTAAGCAATACGGAAACACAGGCAGAGGGATGACGTAGATCCACACATTACGTACACACAAACTCAGACGGGGGAGACAGTACATGTATCATATACAAAAATCCAAGACAAAACATAGAACAGTTATTGGCCAAAATTATCTTTTCCTGTATGCTGTGCATCCTAAGCTCTTTTTACCTTTTTCTTCTCTTTTATTCGTCGGCTGCCTTCACTGGTGGCTTTGATTGTACACACTTATGCCTTTGGTAATTGGTCAAGAACTAACCTGATCGGGCTAAGGTGTTTCCAGCCTGAGGCAACAGTGGGTGTCAGTTGGGAGAACAATGGGGTAGCTTTGAGTTTCATGTCTATGAGGGTGCGAAGAAGGATGTAGTAGATTTTAAATGTAAACCTCACCTCAAAATATTCCTTAAACTTTCCCTATTTAGTTAATTGTAGGATGCTTATTCATTAGTGCACGTCATTTTAGTTGTACTATTCGGGGTGCCAAGCGAAGTTATATTTTGTAGTTTCCCCTTCAGGCTGCCCTCCCAGGCGCTAAATTCAGGGAGAGAAATAGTCATTGTTTGCATGTCCGGTGTAGGCACCATAATCAAATCCCTTTTTCCCATCTCTTCGTCCACTAGACCACTATTTTTTTCGTACTTTTTACTCGACGTTCCGATGTGACCTGCAGAAAGAGGGAAAAAGAAGGGGAGGCAGGGGCAGCATTTAAACAACATATTAGCGTGCATAAACCCGAAAAGGCTTTTACTTACTACATACTCGGCCTATCTCCACAGGATGCAGTACCTGCCAACTTGGCGTTTAAGCCCAGGTGGACCCTTTAGCGTGGGAGAGATTTTTATCGGAAGCTTGTGGATAGCATAGGTCGCCCAAGTGTGGTATTACGGATCGTGTGCAGGGGGGGGGTCAAGTGGCACTCCTTCGGGGTGACTTAGGGGTATTTTAAAACAATTTTTCTGATACAGGTAGCATATAAAGTATAGGCTAAATACCAGGATCTTTTAGCGGTTGTTTTAGGCTGTACAAAAATGCAAACCACATATAATCAAAAACCTGGACCGTTCAAATTTGCAACATTTCTGCATACTATATTTATCAACCCTTAACTAATTGAGCTGCGCCATTCCACCTGTAATTTAGTTACATCGGAAATAGTAGTCTTTTATTTGAAACTTACCAATTTACGCGTGACAACTGCGTTTGTTTTTTCCAAAAAAATCTTTAATAAAAATGTCGGTGCACACATATGGGCCTACAACCTCGTGGGCCGGCCACTGAGCAGGCTGGAACTGTACATGTGGGAATACTTAGTAGTGGAAAACTTAATGGAGTCGGTGGTCGTTAATTTCATAAAAAGTGCGACAAGTGCAATAAAAATCATATCGAAACTTTAGTGTGAGCGAGTATCATAAGCATTGAAATTCGAACTTTCAATAATCATGATGCGCCAAAACTTAACAACAATTCATTGTCCGAATGTTCAATCGGTACCCATCTCATGTCAATTCACTGTCCTTCATTGTCCGAACACATAATCAGTACCCATCCCATATCAATTCATTGTCCGAACTGACAGTATACATCCTATATCAATCCATTGTCCGAACATATAATCAGTACACATCCTATATCAATCCATATGTTTAAAAACTACATACATATCCCATGACACCAAGGCTGAGCAATCGGGGTACAACAAGGAGTTGAAAGTTTCATTTGTACCAGCGCCATTTTGGGTGCAACCAGGCAGATCCAGGCATAGTCTAAATCTCCACTAACTCGTGGTTGGCCCAGAGCCTCTTTCGGCAGTCCAAAAGTTCCGTTAAAGGGCAAAAGAAAGGATCGGTGGTCTGAACCATCAGTCAAAGGGGGAGGGAGGCAACAATTTTCCTACCGGGTCATACAGGGTTTTCACCAGAAATGATCCGAACTGTAGTCTGCAGGATTCTAGTCATTCAAACTGAGGCTGGCGCCAGCATGGGAGCGCCGACGTCTCGCGGCTACATTTTCATCGTTCCGTGGGCAATCATGGCAGTCATTCCCCATCGGGGGTGTCTGCGGGGGTCGGGGACTCCCGCGGCTCCTATAGAATCTTCAAGGACGAGGAGAACTTTTATGATGGTGGGACTCGTTTCTTAATCAACAAGCAGCCGGGCCATCTCTTCACCCCGGGCTCGCTCCAGCAGGATCGTCCGCCATTTTACGAGTGGGCGAACCCATGTCGGGTGAGTGGAGCGTTGGGGGTGCCGCTGGGGGTCTCCACCTGGGGAGGTGGGAGAGGCTCGTTCGCGCCGCCTCTCCCTCCCAGTGCACCCCACGCCGTGTTCCTTGGCGCTAATATACATGATGGCCGGACCAGGCGATGAGAGAGGGGGGGGTCGGAGGCATAGGCAAGACATTCCCCCCCAGGTTGTCGCAGCCATTATTGAAGAAGGGGCGCCCAGTACGTTTCGGGCCGGGCCTCCGGTTGATGGCGGCCGGACGCTCTTCGCCACGGCCCCAGGAACGGGTCCCTTGGTTCATCCTGGGGACAGACCTTGGCGCGTGGTGCCGCCTCCGGGCTATTCGCGTAGTGGTCTCTCCACCCCCAGGCCTCTTATGGAAGCCGGACCAGGCGATTAAGAGGGGGGGGGGGTCGGAGGCATGCGCAAGACATCCCCCCCGTGTTGTCGTAGCCATTATTATTGAAGAAAGAAAGAGGGGGGGGGGTCGGAGGCATGAGCAAGACATCCCCCCCCAGTGTTGTCGCAGCCATTATTAAAGAAGTGGGGACGGCCGGACCCCGTCGGCCTCGGCTCTTCTTCGGGACCACCTTACTCGATGACCTCCGGCCGACGGCTGGCAGCAGGACCCGCCCTACACGTGTTGAAGATCTCGTCTTCCGGATGGGCGTAGCCGCGAGCCTGTTGCACTTCGGGGGTTTTCAGAATGGGGGTAGGTATCTGTTGACTTGTTTCTATCTCATGTTACCGTTATTGGGGCGTGGCGGGCGGTGGGGCAGGCATGTTTGGAGCAGTGAGGGGTGGCGAAGCCTAATTGCCTCGTGGCCGTCGTGATGTCAAGCTTGGCTTCTCTCAACATTTTCATGTTTCTTATTACGGGCTTATTCCTAACGTTTCTCATTTCTAGCGAAATCATGTATTTTATCGTGAGCTATTTCTAACGTTTTCTTATTTGTAGCGAAAATCAAAAACTCATCAGTGGCCTACTGACTTTACTTGATTCCTTTTGTTTTCCCTAACGATTTTTATATATTTTTTTTATCTGCTAGCACGATACAGCGGCTAATCCGCATTTTTCTTTATATTTGTCCTTTTTATTAGGGGTGTCCTCCGGGCTGAGCCGGATGACCTACCTCTAATAAATGGTCCGGGTGGAACTAGTTTACCAATCAGTGGGGAGTAGATAGGCATGAAAGATTACAACGGGGGACAAAAGGTCCACATTACCTACCCTTCACTATTTGCAAAGACTAGACGGAATATTTCTATTCCACGTTATTTGCAAAACAGAGAATACCTCCAAAGAGAACCAATTCCAAACAGTCAATGTTCGGACAAACAATCAATCAATGAGGAATGAAATAGGCACGACGGGTTACAACGGGGGTAAAAGCCTGCGTTACCCACCCTTCACTATCTGCAAAGGGAGAGAGAATATTCCTATTCTTCCCCGTTTGTAGGCAGAGAAGATCCTTAAGAGAACCAACTTCGAACAATTCAATGCTCGATCAAACAATCAATCAGTGGGGAGAAAAACAGGCATGACGGATTACAATAGGGGACAAATGTCTGCATTACCTATCCTTTACTATCTGCAAAGAGAGAAAAACGTTCCTATTCATCGCTGTTTGCAAATAGAAAATATCTCAAAGAGAACCAATACTTCAATTACAATCAATCAATCAATCAGATGGGCGAAGCCATCCTACCAATCGGACGTAAAAAGACGTCCTACTTAACCTTACTCGGACCGGACCATGTGGGCAGTTCTTTGCCTTCCCTTTTTCCAGCGCCCAATCGTTCTCTTTTCTCCCTGTTTTTACCGCAGCATTCCTGTGGGATTCCAGTCAGGACAGTAGGTCACTTGAGAGAGGCCCGTTCGGAATCGGTGAAGTTCATTCAATCGGCAGCTGGACGAGGGCCCTCTCAAGGCAGGTATACTCCAATCGTTTAGATGTTCACCCCATCGTCTGGACCTCTCTTACCGGACCTTATGTCGCTGATGGACCCCGCGTTGGGACGCCAATTGTGGAAAAGTCAGCCCATAACGCTCCTGATGCCCAGGCTGCTGGCGCAAGACGCCTCTTAGTTCCCATCTTGAATAATTACCAAATAAAGAGACGGGCGCTGGAAGCAGGAAAACAAGAACAGATTTTTATTTCTCATGAGGAGAGCCTGTCATTTCGGACACTCGCATAGTGTCTTCAGGAGGTGCTCTAACAAGTTTCTCTGAGGCTTCGTCTTTTATACACATGTTTATGGTACACAAACATCCTTCATTACAATCAAGACATTGTGAAGTATGAAGATGACATCCCTGGTACCCCCCCACCCCCCCAGTTCCGGCCCATTCCAACACGTGGCTACAGTAGAGACCCTTACCCTCCATACAATAGGAGGGGGCTGTCACGCAGCTGAGTGTTCTGTCGATTCCTTTGGAATGTGTGCGCCTGATCGAATCTCAGGGGGTGGGGAGGTCATGATCAATAGTAGCTCCTTTGAAGAGGGGCGAGTGCATACAGTAGTGGGCAATAAACTGTATCCTCAGGCTGAGGGATGACCAACGGTCCGTGCAAACAATCAGGCTCAGAGGAAAGGGTCATCAAAGGAGGGGTATTCATGAAAGGAAAGGAGGTGTTGGTCAGGCGCGGGGTGTGATTCCCAGAGACAGAGTCATGCGGGAGGGGAGGGTTCATGACTTGTGCATGTGAGAGCGGGGGCGGTCAGGGTGCATGGGGGATGCTTGCAGGGTCAGGGAAGGGCGCTGATGATCGATCGCGAACAGGGAGACCATGGTACCTAAAATGGCTGTTGTATATATGTGCGCATGGGTCTATGCTGGCGGGATAACACAGTCAGTGTTTCGCAATATCCGTTCTGCTTACGACAAGAAGTACAGTGAACACAAATGAACGCCGCTTATGTGTATATACATTGCCAATTTCAACAACTGGAGGTACCTAGTGGACTAGTTGGACCCTCAGGGTTCAAATGAACTTAATCTCCCAACTTAAAAATGCCATAGAGCGTGTTTACACAGTGGGGAAGCGAGGGAACGGGGCCTGAGGTGACGTGTGGAAACACATCCAATGGCGCGTTTTAAGTTGGGGAAATAATTCCTCTTCAATCCTGAGGGCCACTGGGGGCTAACTAGCCCACCTGGTGCGCACAGTAGGCGCCACTACACTGTGTCGCAGAGAGGTGGTCCAGGCAGTGCAACTTTTTACACCTCTCAGCAAAGCAGCTCTGTGGTGCTTACTGGAGGTACCTAGTAGACTAGTTGGACCCTAGGGACCCTCAGGATTCAAATGAACTTAATTTCCCAACTTAAAACAGCCACAGGCTTTGTTTACACAGTGGTGAAGGGAGGACACAGGGCCTGAAGTGACGTGTGCAAACACGCCCTGTGTCGCGTTTTAAGTTGGGGAAATAATTCCTCTTCAATCCTGAGGGACCCTGGGGGCCAACTAGCCCACCAGGTGCTTCCAGTAAGCGCTACTGTGCTGCGTTGCAGAGAGGTGGTCTAGGATGTGCCTCTTTTTACATCCCTCTGCAACTCAGCTCTGTGGCGCTTACTGGAGGTACCTAGTGGACTAGTTTGAGCCTAGGGACCCTTAGGATTCTAGAGGACTTAATCTCTCAATTTAGAATGGCCACAGGGCGCGTTTACACAGTGGTGAAGAGAGAGGACGTGTCCTGAGGTGACGTGTGCAAACACGTCCTGTGTCGCGTTTTAAGTTGGGGAAATACTTCCCGTTCAATCCTAAGGGACCCTGGGGGCCAACTAGTCCACCAGGTGCTTCCAGTAAACGCCACTGAGCTGCGTTGCAGAGAGTGGTCTATGGCGTGTGTGGAAAAGTAAATTTTGCCATGTTCTGTGTCCCTACGCGTCCTCCATCATATGTTATGTGTGCATGATTAATATGCATATGTATTCCCCGTGTTCGATTAAAGACGCAATTACAGTTGTGTCCATTACTAGTATGCCAGTTTCCAGTTCTCGTGAAAGCTACGAGTATTAGGCCTATGTAAAGTCACGTTGCCACGTTTCTCAGTGTGCACGTTATTTCATTGTAAAGTCCCCGTTTCTAGGCCTCAAAAGGGCCCGGACACCAGATTCAGCTCCTGTCTCCTGAGCCTCGCTGAGGAGCGATACAGCCCCCACCTGTATCCTCGACCCTTCACTTACTTCCTGCCTCACAGTGCCCGGCTCAGCCTGGCTCTGCCTACGAGTCTGCCAAGAGTATGTTATGATTCTAGTTATCAGTTCAGCCCTCCTTCTCTGCATTCCTAAGCTACTGAATCGTATCAATAGTTTCCGTCATTGTCTAGCCTTTACGTCTCCATGTAAGAGAAATACTGCATTTAATGGTCATTTAATATTCTTCATCACGCACTACATGTAGAATAATGCATGCTCCAGTCTTGGAGTCCGTTAGCCTCTCCCCTCCTGACTCTTAGTTTATATCAACATGTTCTCTAAACATCAGATACTAGATAGGGTTTAGGTACATGTCGCCCTGACTCTCCAGACTTCAGTCTCTGCTCCTAGCACAGAGTTCATAGCCCCCAGCTTCACCTAGTAACGCGTCATTGCCAGTTTGCGCGCACCATTAGGTTAGAGGTCCCGGCTCCTTAGGTAGCCCCCTCCATGTCTCCACCCCATTCATGACATATTCTGTTACGTTTACATCACATGTCTATGTATACGCCCCTGTTACACCCATTTTCACCCTTATCTTTCGCGACTGCTATTGACCACACCCACTGCTCCGCCTATCATATGTACTGTAATGCAACTGTTTTACTATATATGCTTGTGTATTGTTATTAAATGTTACGCCAGTCCTTTCCCCAGAGCGCGCTCATCCCAGATCCTGCCCGGCAGCTGTCGGGGCCCCCCTGTCAAGCGCTGCCATCCTATTCCTGTGCAGGTTGTCCTGTTCCTGTCCTTATGCTGTATTAAACCTGCAAAACTCCTACTACCTCGAATCTTGACTCTTATTTATTGAGCTATCTGTTATTGCTATGCCTAGTCAAACCTAGATCCGATATTATTTATTTATATACCACATAATGGCGCCCGAATAGGGACTTGCCCTTTCCCCACGCGCCGGTGAAGCCACGCCGACCCCCTGACCCTCTGCAGCCGTGACGGAACCATACCGTGCACGTGCAGATATTTCTGCTTCAAGTATCCCTCAGGCCCACGGAGGAGACGGAGGTGGCGGTCCAGCATCCAGACGAGGCGGTGGAGGAACGCGGCGAGTCCCGACCAGAGCCCAAGCCGAGAGTCCAAGGTCCGAGGTATCCGGAGGCCCACCCGTAACTGAAGTCCGAAGTTCGTCCGTCCGGCGTCGAAGCAGTCCAGTCCAGTCCGAGGCCTTCCGTTCTTGCTGCCCGGTGAGTACCATTGCTGGGGTAGTATCTAGACAGGGTCAATCTAATTGACTCTGGTCCGTGGGTTGGTGGTACACAGACCCCCAAACGAAGTGTCCACTTCGGTGGATGCGGGTCCTGACGTGTCTCTTTATGAGACCGGTAAGTTTCGTACTGTTTCAGCAGTGCATCTAGTTCCTGTTCTAGTCAGTTCTGTTCTCGAGAAAAATTCATGTATTCTGTTTTCCGTATTCCAGGTGGTATTCTGTTCGAACTATTATTCACAATGTTCTTCATGTATTTTAATGTCATGGTATGAATGTGAAGTAATTATCGTGTTCATTGTGTATTGTATTGTGTCTAGATTACAGTTCAGTCATGCCCTTATTCTCGAAATTACGTCAGTTAAAAACTAGAAAAGGTCTGCTAGAAGCAGCAGTTCCTGTCCCGCCTAGGGACAGTCCAGGTCATTTTATGTATCAGAAGCATGGCATAAGTGCCATATTATATCTAGATTTATGGGTAGAGTATACCAAACAGTTAGAAGAAAAGTATAGATGGCCCGTATCGGGTACATGGGATGCCGAGTGCATCATGAGAGTAGAAGAAGCATTATGGAAAAAGAAAGCCAGACAGTCACAGAAGGATGCCATCGAGTTATGGCGCAAAGAATCTCATAAAAGAACCGAAAAAGAAATCAGAAAGTCAGAACTAAGTAGAGAATCCTTAGAACGAGCCCAAGAAAGGGAACTAATCGAGATAGGTGAACAAGTCAAAACTGAACAGTCAGACAGACAGAGGCATGCCCTTATTAAGGGTATGTATCCTCTTCTTGCCGAGGGCTTGCCAAAAGCGACCCCGGAGGCATCCAGTAATTTTCCGCCACCACTAGTTCCGACTAAGCTACGTCACAAACCGACCGCAGCTGATATTTTCATCTCGTCCTATTTGGACGACACAGTCCCGGAATATGCAAATCCTGTTCCGCCGGTCCCTGTAAATCAGGCAATTCCTGCTCCTCCAGACACCGGAGTACCTGTTACGGTACCCCCGGTCCAGCCCGCCATACAAGTCCAGCCTGCATTTCCATTTCCCACTCTGCCAGGACGAAGAGCATCAGTTGACGATTCTAGTTTAGGGGCCGCAGGGGGGGGTCCTCCAGGAACCCCTCCGCCACACAAGCGTTTAACGTTAGTCGAATTACATGCACAAGCGTCACAGCGTACGCCCAGACATCAGTCTGTTGCAGAAATAAGAAAAGCCCTTACCGAATGTGGCTATGACCCAGTCCCAGGCGAGGATAATATGGTTTTATATTCATTACGCGTAAGAAAGGTGACCGAGTATCTAGTCACCCTACCAGATATGAAAGAGGATCTAGACAGAATATATCGTTTCATCCGTACAGGGGATGATCCAGAAAGTATTAGTGACGTCATGTCTCAAAGGAAAGTTGAGATCCAGCTCATGTTATTAAAGTTCTTGATTAATTGTCTAATAAGAGAACAAGATTCCCCGACTAAAGATCAGGCCGAAATGAAAATCCTGACAAGGTGGAGTGATAATATAGCCGAGGGTAAGCATAAGAACATCAGTAGTATAGAGAGTATGTACAAGAAAATCCGTAAGGAAATAATAAGGTTACACGATCAACGTAAGGCAGCACAAGTAAGCGAAAAAGAAAATGACTCTGCGGAAGAAGTAGAGGACGAGAATTCCGCCAGAATAGCGTATGTAGGAAAATCTAGATTTCCAGATCGCCATTTACGCCTAGAACACAAGCCAACTTTCCACCATCCAGCACCAGAACAAGGTTCTCTAGAACAAGTATTTCAAGCTACCGATCACATTCTGAAATCACAAATCGGTTACAGTGAGTTAAGTACTATGCATGAACAAGAACTAGCCCGATCAGCAGTCCGATGGATTACTGATTCTACCACTTTTCCAGACGAAATAGTGGCACAAATGTTTCTGAAATTGCCCCCAGCCGAGCAGCGACTGCTGGGTATGTATATGATCCAGCACCTCATTACATTGTATGAGGGTCAACATTCTGATCCAGGTCCGTTACATGATGTCCTGAACGAGTTACTCCAGTATAGATGGAAAGGTTTAGGTACCGATTTAATTAGTGTCATTCTAGAACAGCGCCACAAATATAGAACGTTTTTGAACCCGCATTTTGTTCATGTCTCACCCCCAGAAAGTAAACCATTTTACATAGACAGACAGAATCCGTTACGAGAAGTACACCCAGTTAGGACAACAGATGGTGAAATGCAACGAGTGTTTGTTTACACTCCGATTACAAAGATGGAACTCTTAGAGATGAAAAAGTTAATTCCCTGTCATGACAAAGATCCAACAGGGTTCCACCGAGAATTAAAAGACATGCTCCGTATGGGAGAATACACGTATCTAGATATTATTAAAATGTTAAAGGTCCTGTTGCCCGCAGGGGTATACGAGAAACTCAAGGAAAAAGATTGGGAGGTGGGAGAGAAAAAGATCGATTGGGCAGTTCTCGAAGCTGAAGATAAGATACGAGTACCAGGTACCGGTCTAGGAGAAAAATGTAAAGAATTACCAGAACTGTTAATACAAGTTTTGCCAAGATTATTAGTAACTAAAAAGGAAGACTGGGATGCAATCTCAGCCTGTAAACAGAAACAAGACGAAGACACTAGTGATTTTTATTCTAGATTTGAGAAATGTTTTAGTATAAACAGTGGCCTCAAGACAAGTAGCGAGTCATACCCTCATCTTTTTGTTACTAAATTAGTCGAGAATTCAAGTCCACAAGTTAAGAATCGAGTTTTGAAAGTCGAAAGTACCTGGCAAGCTAATACCCCGTCCCAGATGTTGCAGATGCTCCAGTATCACCAGAATAGAATCAGAGAAGAGCAAGAACACGAGAGAAAACGTATGAAAGACACGAAAATGAAAGTACTAGTTGCACAATCTGTTCCTCAAGACAGTCAGAAGAGGGGTCCGAATCAAGCCAGTCACCCTGCAGCTCCCGTTAAAGGGACCTGCAATTATTGTAAACAGCCAGGTCATTTTATAAACGAGTGGGCAGTTCTGAAACACAACATAGCTACTGGTAAGACTAAAGAAAGACCACGTCCGCCTAGACAAGAACAAGTTACACAGACTCCTCAACCACAGAATGCACAACAGACAGTTACAGCACCGCAGCCTATTGCTGCAACACAGCATGTTACACAGCAGATGTACCAGTATGCACAGTCCGAGTATCCAGAGTATCAACCGTATTCATGAAACAGCCTAGAGAGGGAGGTAGGCTTGCCTCTCATCGAGATACCTGTAGATCAAGAGGGTCCCTATGTTCATAGTCAAGTATTAGGGAAAGACAGAAAGTTTTTGATTGATACAGGGGCAAGTAGGACCACCATCAGCCACGCCGAAGTTCCAGGGGCTCCACTCTCAGGCTCTAGAAATGTTTCCCTTGGATTTTCAGGAAAACCTATTGTAAACGAGATATCTAAGCCAGTTACTCTAGAAGTAGGTCCATTGTCCCGCACTACTGATCTGTTACTTACTAAGTCCTGTCCAGAAAATTTATTAGGCATTAAGACACTGAAAGAGTTAGGTGCAGTCATTTGCTGTTCCCCAGAGGGAATACGATTGTTCCTACGTGACTTCAAGGGTCACTATGTATTACGAGATTTTGATCCGAGATTGTCTAATGTTCCGCAGCATCTATGGGCGCAAGGTCCAACTGATGTTGGTTATATGCAAATCACACCCCATCGTGTGACTCTCAAGCCAGGTGTAGTGTTACCACGAATCAGACAGTACAGACTGCCACCTGAGGCTGTAGCAGCCTTATCCAAAATTATTGACGAGCTCATCGCTCAAGGAGTAGTTGTAGAAACTGACTCCAATGTATGCAATTCTCCGATCATTCCTGTCATGAAACGTACTGATCCGAATGCACCCCCAGTATATCGATTAGTGATTGATCTCCGAGAGCTTAATAAATGTATTATTCCCCAGTACCCAGTTGTCCCAGATATCTCTTCCCTATTGACAGCCATTGATTCTGAAGCCTCATTTTTTTCAGTCATAGACCTCAAGAACGCATTTTTCAGTGTCCCCATTCATCCAGACAGCCAGTTCCTTTTCGGTTTTTGTTTAAATGGAAGGAGCTATATGTTCACACGCGCTCCTCAAGGTTTCACAGAAAGTCCAAGTATTTACAGTCAAGCACTTAAGAGACAACTAGACAACATTCACATGCCAACTGACACTGCCCTGCTCCAGTATGTCGATGATCTACTGATCACAGCCCGTTCTGAACGTGCTTGCGAGCGAGCATCCCTTACAGTCTTGTATTTCCTAGTCGAGATGGGGCACAAGGTGTCCCCTTCGAAGCTTCAATTCTGTGTCCAGCAAGTGATCTATTTAGGCCACTTACTGTCCAAGAGGGGTAGGCAGTTGACACCAGACCGTATCCAGTTAATAGCGAGTCTTCCTCAGCCCAAGACCCAGAAGGAGGTACGTGCTTTTATCGGCCTTACTTCTTATTGCAGACAATGGATTCCTCAGTATGCATTTCTAGCTAAACCACTGATACAGTTAACGACACAGGAGGCAGCCGTATCGACTGTCCTCCCTTGGACATCTGAACATACACTTAGTTTCAATGAGTTAAAGAAAGCTTTATGCCAAGCTCCAGTTCTAGCTACACCGAACTACAGTAAGCCTTTTACACTTTTTGTCACTGAACGCGAAGGTACAGCATTATCTGTTCTTACACAAGATCAAGCAGGACAATACAAGCCCTGTGCTTATTTTTCGAGCACATTAGATCCTGTAGCCCAGGCTCTGCCTGCGTGCCTCAAGTCAGTTGCAGCCACAGCACTAGCTATCAGACAAAGTGATTCCATAGTGTTAGGACACTCCCTGACAGTACAAGTTCCACACTCCGTGGAAGTTCTTTTGAACCGAACACAAACTCAGCACTTGACAATTGCACGTTTAACAGGTTATGAATTGACACTGTTCCAGCCACACATAGAAATCAGACGCTGCAACGTTCTAAATCCTGCTACACTGTTACCGTCAGTTAATTCGAATCCTACCACGCACGACTGTGTGGAAGTAGTTAACATTATGACAAAGCCAAGACAAGATCTGACAGATATTCCATTACCAGATCCAGACCTGACACTTTATGTGGATGGTTCATGTATGAGAACAAGTACAGGAGAACTAGTAGCCGCGTATGCAGTGACTACTGACACTGAAGTTATTGAAACACACCGTATTGACACCCTGTCTGCTCAAGCAGCAGAGCTAGTTGCTCTGACACAAGCCTGCATCCACGCCAAGAACCTGAAAGTTAATGTTTACACAGATTCACGTTACGCATTTGGAGTTGTACACGACTTCGGAGTGCTCTGGCAGGAGAGAGGTTTCATGACTTCTCATGGAACCAAGATTCAGCATGGTCTCCTTATTCAGGCTCTGTTAGATGCCATACACTTACCGACATCCATTGCTATCATGAAATGCAAAGCACATACGAAAGTTACCGACATTATTTCTCAAGGTAATGATCTAGCAGATCGCACAGCCAAGCTTACAGCACAGACACCAGACATTCCAGTTAATAAGACACCGACATACACTCCAGATCTGACTACATGCATGACAGTTAAGGACCCTACTCAAGATGTCATAGATATCCAGTTACATGCTACTCCCGATGAAATCAAGAAATGGTCCGAACAAGGAGGGGTCCAGACAGATCAGGGATGGGTAACGAAGGGTAAAGCCACATGGTTTCTCCCCGACTCCATGGTTCAAGTCATTATCAATACCGCACATAGTCCAGCACATTTAGGAGAAAAAGCTATGTTAGACAGTATCCAGAACATTTGGTTCAACAAGCATTTACGAGCTGCAGCCAAGCAGAAAGTCCGTACCTGTATGATATGTTGCCAGTTCAATCCAGGTAAAAGTGTCCCGGTGGAACAAGGTGGATTCCAGCCCCCTGACCACCCTTTTGAAGTCCTCCAGATGGATTATATTCAGATGGAGCGATGTCGAGGTTTCAAGTATGTCCTTGTAGTTGTATGCGCTTTGTCCAGGTGGACAGAAGCATATCCAGTCCCAGATTACACAGCCGCGACCACTGCCAAGCAGTTGGTTCGTGAATTCTTCCCCCGCTACGGACTCCCAAGGGTCGTATATTCTGACAACGGCCAGCCATTCTCATCCGAGTTGATGAAACATGTTTCCCTTTTGTTAGGGTACCAGTGGAAGTTCCATTGTGTACGCCATCCTGAAGCAGCTGGTCTCGTAGAGAGACATAATCAGACCCTGAAAATCCGAATTGCAAAAGTTTGTCAAGAGAAAGGTGTGGACTGGCTAGTAGCTCTGCCAGTTGCTCTGTTCTACATGCGCATGGTCGCACATTCCAGATCAGGTTTGTCCCCGTACGAGGTCGTATTCGGCCGCCCCCCTAACATGTGGGGTACACCTAGACCCCGAAGTATTACCGATGTTTCAAGTAATATGCTGACAGATTACCTAGCTTCCTTGATGTCTGCCCTCAACTCTTGTCGTTCACAGGTTGCCGCCGCATTTCCAGACAATACCGAGGTGGCACCGCATGAAATCGTTCCCGGATCCATGGTCCTAACTTTGCTCGTTCAAGTCCGCTGGAGCCTCGCTGGAAGGAGCCCCGACAGGTCCTCTTGGCCACCCGTACAGCCGTGAAGTTGGAGGGACGAAAAGGCTGGGTGCATTTTTCGCACATCAAAAAATTTTATGGATTGAAGCCAGTTTCAAAGAACATTTCCGAGCATTTAAAAGACTGCCAAAGTACTATTCTTAAGGACTGTCCCGCAAAAGACAATGATACTGCACCCTCCCTGTTAGAGACAACCCCGCAACAGGAGTATAAGAAAAAGTTAAGGTCTAGTAAAATAAGTCAGCCAGTTTGATTGTCTAAGTCCTCCCCTAGGTGAAACGGTTAGACCGGTTTCTGACATGTATAAAATAGACCCCCATAGTGAGAGAGTTAGTCAAAACTCAATCCGATGTATCGTTTTTCTAAGTTTCATATTATTTCTCAGTATTATGATTTCCTGCACCAGTTATGCGTTTTATCTGTATTTTCCAGTTTCTCATGTAAATAAGTCTTCTAATGTTACAGTAGAGCACACGTTTAGTGATCTGCCTCCTCACGAACTCTCATATCGTCTTGCTATGCGTAATAACTCTTTTATCCGCATGTTACATTATTCACACCAGACCAGCAATGCCACAAATTGTTGGGTGTGTGGTCGACTCCCCCCTTTCCAGACACCGAAGGGAGTTCTGCCACTCTTTCCTTATCCATTTTCACATAATGGTTCGTGTGGAGCATGGTCCACGTTAACGTCATCCTCAACAGATATGTCTTTTCTGAACAGTACATGTTTCCCAGACAAGCAAGGTCTTCCCCACAGAACAGGGTTAGATCTAGAAAATGAAGTTTATAATTTGGGTAATTATTCTTCAAATTTCATGGTCCTGAATGTTCAGTCTGATTCTACTCCAGACTTACCTGCTATTTCAGTACTACCAGTCAAAGGTGAATTATGTGTCCGAAATAATGGTTCCATACATGTAGGCCATAGTGATTGTACTACTATTGTCAAGTATAGTGACAGTGGGAAATCTATTTTCAAAGCTTCACGTCATTCTTATTTTGTTTGTGGTCAGACCGCATATGTTCGTCTGCCCCTCGATTGGGAGGGAACATGTTACATTGCCTTCCTACTGCCACCAGTTTTCCTAGCCCCATCTGATTATCATAGAAACACACATCTAGTACACGTTAGACATAGAAGGGAGTCCCCGATTGTCGATTATACTGAAACTGCTCTAGAACAATATACAGATTTCAATAGAGGTTTCTTCTTCTTTATAGGACCTATCCAGAACAGCAAGCTAATCCGTAGATTAACCAGAACCCTTGAAGCAGTAGTGAATGAGACTGCCTCTGCCCTAGGTAACTTAACCGAAGAGCAATCTGCTATGAGATTTGTCGTGCTCCAGAATCGTCTCGTCCTTGACGTCATACTGGCCGATAGGGGCGGGGCCTGTAGAGTCATCGGATCTAGTTGCTGCATTTTCATTCCAAATAACGCGCCGTCTGTTTATTCAGCTATAACCAGACTCCATAAAATTGCCCATCTGTTACACCAAGATCCAGGCACCTGGACATGGTCCGGTTGGTTCTGGAATATAATTTCCGCCTGGGGATGGAAAGTAATGTCCTTTCTAGGTATTGCAGTAGCGATCATATTCAGCTGCTGCCTCTGTATACAATGTGGCCCTGCGATTTGCGGCATTTGTGCTACCTCTTGTATTCCTAGTCCCAAGTCCCGTCCTAAATCCAGTTCCAAGAAAATTCGAGACGAGCAAATGATACTGTATGAAATGATAGATGGTATCATGAATATTGATGTTTCCTGATGGAAACGTAGTGACAAGGAGGGAATGTGGAAAAGTAAATTTTGCCATGTTCTGTGTCCCTACGCGTCCTCCATCATATGTTATGTGTGCATGATTAATATGCATATGTATTCCCCGTGTTCGATTAAAGACGCAATTACAGTTGTGTCCATTACTAGTATGCCAGTTTCCAGTTCTCGTGAAAGCTACGAGTATTAGGCCTATGTAAAGTCACGTTGCCACGTTTCTCAGTGTGCACGTTATTTCATTGTAAAGTCCCCGTTTCTAGGCCTCAAAAGGGCCCGGACACCAGATTCAGCTCCTGTCTCCTGAGCCTCGCTGAGGAGCGATACAGCCCCCACCTGTATCCTCGACCCTTCACTTACTTCCTGCCTCACAGTGCCCGGCTCAGCCTGGCTCTGCCTACGAGTCTGCCAAGAGTATGTTATGATTCTAGTTATCAGTTCAGCCCTCCTTCTCTGCATTCCTAAGCTACTGAATCGTATCAATAGTTTCCGTCATTGTCTAGCCTTTACGTCTCCATGTAAGAGAAATACTGCATTTAATGGTCATTTAATATTCTTCATCACGCACTACATGTAGAATAATGCATGCTCCAGTCTTGGAGTCCGTTAGCCTCTCCCCTCCTGACTCTTAGTTTATATCAACATGTTCTCTAAACATCAGATACTAGATAGGGTTTAGGTACATGTCGCCCTGACTCTCCAGACTTCAGTCTCTGCTCCTAGCACAGAGTTCATAGCCCCCAGCTTCACCTAGTAACGCGTCATTGCCAGTTTGCGCGCACCATTAGGTTAGAGGTCCCGGCTCCTTAGGTAGCCCCCTCCATGTCTCCACCCCATTCATGACATATTCTGTTACGTTTACATCACATGTCTATGTATACGCCCCTGTTACACCCATTTTCACCCTTATCTTTCGCGACTGCTATTGACCACACCCACTGCTCCGCCTATCATATGTACTGTAATGCAACTGTTTTACTATATATGCTTGTGTATTGTTATTAAATGTTACGCCAGTCCTTTCCCCAGAGCGCGCTCATCCCAGATCCTGCCCGGCAGCTGTCGGGGCCCCCCTGTCAAGCGCTGCCATCCTATTCCTGTGCAGGTTGTCCTGTTCCTGTCCTTATGCTGTATTAAACCTGCAAAACTCCTACTACCTCGAATCTTGACTCTTATTTATTGAGCTATCTGTTATTGCTATGCCTAGTCAAACCTAGATCCGGTATTATTTATTTATATACCACACGTGCCTCTTTTTACACCTGCAAGGCAGCTCTGTGGCGCTTACTGGAGGTACCTAGTGGGCTACTTCGACCCCAGCGAACCTCAGGATTCAAGGGGACTTTATTCCACAACTTAAAACACCCACAGGGCTTGTTTGCACACAGGTCACCTCAGGCTCTCCCCCTTCCTTCAGCAGTGTGCAAACGCACCCCGTGGTGCATTTTAAGAGGTACAGTTGGCCAGAAAGAAGGGTTGGTCCAAAGACAATTTAAGTAAGAATGAACGCCTTGCCATCAAATCTTTAGGGAGTGATACCTCCATTGTTATCCGTCAATCGGATAAAGGAGGTAATGTTGTTGTGATGGATGTAAATAAGTATATTGAGGAGGGGATGCGACAATTGAACTGCACAGATTGCTATGAGGTCTCTTCAAGCCAGGTGGTTGAAAAAACAAACACTACTTATTTTATGATGTTGAAGGATTGGCAAGAAAAAGGCTTGATAGAATGGTGCGAATATTCCTTCTTACTCAATCGAAATCCTAAAGTGGCAGTACTCTACCTACTACCTAAGCTCCACAAGAACGCCGAAAGACCACCAGGGAGACCAATAGTCTCCTCTATGGGTTCTCTGTTGGAGAACACGTCAAAATATATTGATTTTTTTCTTCGTCCTTTTGTGGAAGCTATACCATCATATCTTAAGGACAGTAGGGACTTTATCAATAAAATCAAGAATGTTGTATGGCAGGACAGTTTTTTACTAATCTCACTTGATGTTTGTAGTCTGTACACCTCAATTCGCCATAAAGATGGTATAGATGCTTGTTGTCAATTTCTGAAAAAACGTTCCATCTCCTTTAAAGATCATACTACAATGATTTTGGACATGATGCTGTTCTGTCTCCAGAACAATTTCTTCATCTTTAATGAGGTCTATTATAGACAACGCCAAGGGACAGCGATGGGAACTTGTTTTGCTCCCAGTTTTGCCAATTTGTTTATGGCAAGCTGGGAGCAGCAAGTGGCCGAAACCCATGCATTGTATCGCAGCCATGTGAAAACCTGGCTGCGATACATAGATGACCTGTTCATTATCTGGGATGGTCCTCTAACACTGGCAGAGAGTTTTATCCAAGATCTAAACCAGAATGATTTGAATTTGGGTCTGGAAGGCAAAATCAACAGCCAACACATGGAGTTTCTAGATCTCGAAGTGGAAGTGGCTGGTAATAAACTGGTGACAAAGCTATTCCGCAAGAGCACGGTGGGCAATACACTGCTTCATGCAGAAAGCAGCCACCCCAGATCTTTGATACGCAGTATCCCGTTTGGCGAATTCCTCCGGGCTCGGAGGAATTGCAGCAAGGATGAGGACTTTTTCTTGGAGGGTGAATGTATGAAGGAACGCTTCAAAGAACGTGGATATCATCCGCAAGTAATTGAAGAAGCCCTTCGGAAGGCAACTGCCTTAAGTCATGACATACTGTTACACCCCAAAGAGCAAAGTAAGAACGAGGCACAGGAAGTGGTTAGATATATCTCCACCTACCATGCCAAATCTTGGCAGGTACAGAGCAGCCTAAAAAAACACTGGAATGTCTTAAAAACTGAACCTACGTTAACGAGTGTGGTTGGCTGCAATCCGAGCATCACATATCGGAAAGCAGATTCGTTGAAAGATAAATTGAGTTAGAATGAAATAACTACCAAACATGGTAAAACATCTGACATACAAGGGTTCTTCACGTGCATGACATGCAAGGCGTGTAAGTTTAGCCAGAATGTTAAGACAGTATATTATCCAATTGAAGGTAGAGAAAAACCCATTAAACAACATCTTACTTGTCTATCCGAATATGTGCTGTATATTCTTGTGTGCCCATGCTCCAAAAAATACGTGGGAAGTACAATGTTTCCTGCGAAGAAACGTATTTTGGAGCATATGCGGGCAATTGAAAATAAAGATCAGAATTCACCTGTAGCCAGGCACTTCGAAGAATTACATCGTAGCAATCGCAATTTGCTCAAATTTTTTGTGATTGACAAAATACCCTCCATGAAAAGAGGGGGTGACAAAATACGTAGGCTACGACAGTTAGAGAGCAAATACATTCTGGACCTAGATACTCGTATACCTGGGGGGCTGAACTCTGAGGAGGAATTGAAATGGCACTTGGGCGAGTAAACTAGTATAACTGGGATTAGAACTTGAACTGTATATATTTGTGATGCAGTCTCCTGTCCATGCTTCTCATGGTTTTAATTCACATTTTATGTTTATCACTTTTTTTACATTTAATGTTTGTGTTGCACTGTTTGGATTCGAGTCATCAGGGATTTACAGTGAACTGAAAATTGAAGAATTTGTTTCTTTCCATACAGGTTTTTTCCCACTGAGGAAGATTGAATGAACAAGATGGAATGTATTAATGGGCCACATACATGGATATGATTTATATTTACCCCACTTGGGGTTTATTTTGACTTTTACCTGCTTGGGACGCTCCGACCTAAACGTGTCTACTTTTGTTTGAGAAGGACAGTTGATTGACAATTTGAGTAACCTATATGGGTACATGTTTATTATTTCCTTTCGACATTGGAGATATAAGTCTAAGAACCTGTATCAACAGGACACTACCCCAGCAGGGCTGTTCCAATTGAGATGTATTATAGCCCTTCGTTTATGTTCATAATAATATTGTTGGAAACTCCCACTGGGGAACAAACCAATCTAAATCATGATTGAGATGTAAGAGTATTTGAGAATATAAGCAACCTGTATAGGCATGAAATGTTTATTACTTTCTCTGTAAGAGAGATATGAGTGTAAGAATTGCTGGGCATTTTGCTAGCAAGACACTGTTCCAATATGGCTGCTTCCTTGATGAGACTAACCCTAGTCCTTTGTTTATGTTATCACCAGGAAGTGGTATGTGTAACTTTATTTAAAATATGTTTTTGAGGAACACAATTCACCCGTGATCAAGCCGAGTGGTCGGTGAAACGCGTTGGGTTGGTTCCATGCACTGTTGTTATGCTGGAATAAATATGAAGAATTTGAAATACGATCTTTTGGTCTGAAGTAATGGTATTTAAAACTGGAAAAAGAGTGCATTATTCGCTTTTTCAAGCGTTTTTGTGAAACGAAATATATATATATATATATATATATATATAAACGAGCAAACGCACTTGTGCTTTTGAAGGGGCTCCCCACAGGCACTCCAACCCTCCGGTTTTTTCTTTGCCCCTATGCAGCTTCACAACCTCCCATCAGGATTGTTGACAAGTCCGACGCGTTTCGGGGATAAAGCGCCCCCTCCTCATGGCTGACAAAGAAGCAGGTAAAGCTTGCTTTCGTAATTCAACTTCATTTTATTTTGAATTAGTCCGCCCTAAGTGGGTGTGGCTTTGTTAGGTTGCATCTGCCAGGATTGCTGGTAGATGTAGTCCGTGAAAGCAAGTATATTTTTTTGCCCTTAAGTAGGTAACATGCCTCTTGTCCCATTAGTCACTTTTGCATTAATACCTTGAGTAGGCGATGAGAACAGGTTTTGAAGCCGCTAGTTTACACGGAGTGTCGTGCTGTCAGGCGAGAGAAGGTAATCTGGCCACAGTCTTCTTCCACGTAGAGCGTGTTCACCAGCCAGTTATCCACGTGTAGAAGCGGAGCTTCCTCCCACGGTCAGAGCTAGCCGTGTGATAAATAAACGAGCAAACGCACTTGGTGCTTTTGGAGGGGCTCACCACAGGCACTCCAACCCTCCGGTTTTTTCTTTGCCCCTATGCAGCTTCACAACCTCCCATCAGGATTGTTGACAAGTCCGACGCGTTTCGGGGCTAAAGCGCCCCCTCCTCATGGACTGACAAAGAAGCAGGTAAAGCTTGCTTTCGTAATTCAACTTCATTTTATTTTGAATTAGTCCGCCCTAAGTGGGTGTTTGTTAGGTTGCATCTGCCAGGATTGCTGGTAGATGTAGTCCGTGAAAGCAAGTATATTTTTTTGCCCTTAAGTAGGTAACATGCCTCTTGTCCCATTAGTCACTTTTGCATTAATACCTTGAGTAGGCGATGAGAACAGGTTTTGAAGCCACCTGACAGCACGACACTCCGTGTAAACTAGCGGCTTCAAAACCTGTTCTCGTCGCCAGTAGGTAGTTATAGTTAGGATTGGCTACCATAGGAAATCCGCAACATTCTATTGGGAATAACTCTGGCACCGGTTGAGGAATCTGCTTGTAACATTCCAAAATTTTGGCCAGCTCCGTTCCGCTCCTTCCCTGAAAGTTTCGGGGGGATTCGTGGAGTGGGGGCAGAGAAATAAGGGGGGTCCCAAAACGTGTTTTCCCCATGTTAATTTCCATAGGACGGTCTGACAAGTCTACAGCCCGAACCGCTGAACGGAATTACGCCAAACTTGGCAAAATTGTAGGGACTGGTACGCAGATGTGCCTTTGCTATATTTGGTGAAAATTGCTCCAGTGTTTTTTAAAAAAATTAACTTCAAAAACACATATATATCTATAGGCGATCTCCGAGCGTTCACAGGTGCGCGTACCGGGGAGCGCACCCGGCGCGCTACGGGAGTGCGCGAGCGGAAAGCTGATTGGCTGTCGGGTGTCTGTCAACATTCTAAACAGTCCGGAGAGTCCGCCATCTTGTGTCTCGGTAGAATCGAGACACAAGAGGTGAAAAAGAAAGGGGGAAATAATTAAAAGGGGGCAGAGTAGACACCCCCTGACCCCCTAGGTTTTCTGAGGGGGGTCTAGAAGGACCCTGAAGAGCAAAACATTTTTTTTATTTTTTTTATTTCACGGGGTAAGCGCTGGGTGCGTTCCTAGGGGCGCGCTCCGGTACGCGCACCCTGAGCGCACCACAGGAAAAAACAGTGTAAACAATTATAGTAAAAATGTCACTCCTCTTCTATCACACTCACTCCCTATAACACAGCCGCACTCCCTCACTTATGTTTCTTTCCTCTCTCAGTCAGGGCCTCATTTACGAGAAATGACGCATCGCTGCGTGAAAGCAGCGATGCATCACTTCTCAGTGCGCTCTCCTTGCGACATTCCTGATGCGTCATATTTAATGTATGACGCATTATGTCGCAAGGAGTTACAGATACGTCAGTATTTCTGACGTATCTGTAAGCGCAAAAGTGATGCATTGCTGGAGTGTGTCACAAAAGTGACGCAACTCCAGCAATGCATCCATTCACATGGGGCCAGCCCCAAGTGAAAGGGCCTGTGTCAGTCTTACGCCTGCTGTGAGGCAGGCGCAAGATTTTGACGCAACGGCGTCCTAAAAGTGACGCAGTGAAATCTCATAGATTTCACTGCGTCACTTCTACGACCCTTCCTTGCGTCAATACGCCCCCTTTGCATACATAACACCTGGCGCAGGTATAATGTGGCGCAGGGGTTTACAAAGTGACGTATCTACCTAGATGCGTCACTTTGTAAATATGACTCAACAAGGTGCATTTTTTACAGCACTGGTGCGTCACAAAAAGTGATGCACCGGCGGCGTAAAAGTGACGCACGGCCTCATAAATGAGGCCTTCAGTCTTCTACTCTCACTTTTTCTTTCACTTTCTCTGTCTCTTCACTCCCTTACTCACCTTGTCTCACACTCACTTGTCTTTATCCAGTCTGTATCTCCACTCTTTCCTAAACATCACTGCTCTTTTCTTACCCTTCCACACCCCCGTTCCTTTACTACATTTTCTTCACTTATCCTAATTCCCCATGTTTACTCTCCTTCTCCTCACTCTCCTTCCCCACACTCACCTTCTTTCAGTCCCCCTACTTCACTTCCCTTCCCCTCTCGTCCCTTTCTTTGCTTTCTCACTCATTTTCCTCTCCTCTCTCACTGCACTCCACTTCAGTTACTCATTTTTTTAAGAATACAGATCTTTTTTGAGAATTGGAGGTAGTTCTAAAAATAACTTTTTTTTTCTTCTTTTTTCTTTTTTTTTTAACAAAAACAAAAACAGGGAATGGCAAACTGCTCAACAGGAGCAAAAACAATTATCAAAATTAGGGCTGGGGACGGCAGCGGTGGTTCTCTATTGCTCGAACCATGTTCTTAACACTTTGTTCCCCATAACAAAGTAGTTGATCACAATGTTTGCATTTGACTGTGGCTTCATTAAAAACAGGCTGAATATTTGGGATCATCTGTTCTGGTCGCCCCCCTCACCGATACAGTTGCTCCTCCAGTTGAAGTAGAAGCACCATCCCTTGGTGCTTCTCGTGCCAGAGCCCTGACACTCTCCCGGGCATAGTTCTGGGGGTGCCTCCACTCGACGTGACGAATCATAGTTGAATTACCAAAACTGTACTTCTTTGTGGGGTCTCCTCGAGAAAGTACAGTTTGGCAGATTTTGCATTCAACTTTTGGTGCATTTACTTTTTTATGTCCATCAGGTATAGAATTTGTTTTCCAGATAAAATGTTCTTTCACCTTCGGCTGAGGAGGCTCTTCATCAAGGAAACCATCTGACTCCTCACTGCTGCTGGATGCTCTGGCTGCCATTCTATCAACAAATTCTTAGCACAGAAAAAAAGAGGTCTTGCTCTCACCAAAGTGAAAGAAGAAGTGAAAGAAAAGGGTGGGGTTTTCATTACTTGTAAAAAAAACTGTTAACAACCAATTAAAAGAGTTATTTTAAGGTCACATGACTTGACACGCTTACGCTGCGCGCACCGGAGCGCTTCCGGGGGCGCTTACGTGGCGCGAACGTAGGGGTTTCCAGGGGCGCTTACGCGGCGCGCCTGAGTGACGTTTTGGTAGCTTTACGGAAATGCAAAATCATTTTCATTCGGAAAATCAAAAATACTGCTTTTATAAGTATGGTACTGAATGTCTTGCATTATTATTTAGTTCTCATACATATTTTTTTTTACGAACGCAGAAATAGCGCTCTCGCTGCGCTCTCGGGAGAGCTTACCGGTGTGTGCACCCTGAGCGCTCCAAGTCAAAATGATACGGGTAAGCTTACCGGTGCGCGCACCCTGAGCGCACCAGGAAAAATTGATTAAAAAAAAAAAGAAAAATACAGTGAACACATAATTAAAAAAAAAATTATTATAATTAATAGTTATAAAAACAGCTAATAAACAAAAAAAAATACGTAGGTAACAAAGTTGATATACAAAGGAATTAACTTTTTAAAAAACTATGAAATTCACTGAAAAAACCATAGGTTTCACAAACGTTATAGTTAGGAATTAGCATTTAAAAAACCTTTGAAATTCACTGAAAAAACCATAGGTTTCACAATCGTTATAGTTAGGAATTAGCATTTAAAAAACCTTTGAAATTCACTAAAAAAACCATAGGTTTCACAATCGTTATAGTTAGGAATTAGCATTTAAAAAACCTTTGAAATTCACTGAAAAAAACCATAGGTTTCACACCAGTTATAGTTAGCTGAACATTTTACTCATACTAAACCATTGAAATTCCCACGTTATAGTTAGTTGGACTCACTATAACTCGCGCGCCCGCTATCCACTGCTGATGATGTCACATATTACATCATTCCTGACATGGTCAGTGACATCACTGATGACATCACTGATGACATCTCAAATGACATCACTGATGACATCACTGATGACATCCATGTGATAATACGATTCACCTCCTCACACTCTAATGTAACCTTTGATACATCCAGTGTTCAATACAGACTACCATTCCTGAAAGCATTGACACAGCAATACCACTTACTACATACACACTCACTGATTCATAAGTCTACACACACATTCACTCATTCACCCATACAATCACTCATACATACAGTCACTCATCAATACAACGCTATCATATGCACTCATACACCTAAACAGACATTCACACAGTGCCACTCATCCATTGAGTTACTCTCTAATCTACTCAGTAATTAAAAGAATCAATCACACTCCCATTTCCTCATCTATACAGTTATACACACTTAACCTTACTTATTCAAACATATACTAACACATACTTACTCTCTTTTACAATCACTGATACAAGTACACATTGATCCATACAGTCACTTACGCAATCACAGGCTCTCATGTATAGTCATTGATATATGCCAACTGTCACATGCACTGTTTTTTACATATGTACTCTGAGGGCTCACCGGTGCGCGTACCGGGGAGCACACCCGGCGCGCTACGGGAGTGCGCGAGCGGAAAGCTGATTGGCTGTCGGATGTCTGTCAACATTCTAAACAGTCCGTAGAGTCCGCCATTTTGTGTCTCGGTAGAATCGAGACACAAGAGGTGAAAAAAAAAGGGTGAAATAATTAAAAGGGGGCAGGGTAGACATCCCTTGACCCCCTAGGTTTTCTAAGGGGGGCCTAGAAGGACCCTGAAGGGCAAAAAAACTGGGGTTTTTTTAATTTTCGCGGGGTAAGCGCTGGGTGCGTTCCCAGGTGCGCTCTCCGGTATGCGCACCCTGAGCGCACCACGGGGAAAAATAGTGCAAGAAAATAGAGTAAAAAAATAATTTTGAGTGCTTAGAAGTAGGGTAGCTCTGAAAAGAGCTGTTGTGTTATGTGGGTGTTTTTAGTACCTACAAGTAGGTACCAATGCAGAGTCTCATATTCAAGAGGAAAACTCTGTTCCCCTCATCTGTAAATTGTACACCATCTCTCCTATAGAAGCCTTGCATGTTGTAACGCAAGTTGTTGTGGTAAATGGAGCCCATACCATAGTCTCTGAGGAAAGCAGAAACAGATTTATTTACATGTTTCCTTGCTTTCTCAATCTGTGGACAAAATTGGTTGGACCAGTTCCATTTTTGCCTTTGGCATATATTAGAAAATACCAAGGCAGTTTTTGGAAAATGTGACATCAATTGCCCAAAGATGTCCTTTAAAAGCATTTCCAGACCTACCCCAGTCAAAGTGCCTAGGTCATTTCCACCACAGTGCACAATTATAAGGTCAGGGTGTCGAAGATGCATAAAGGATTTTATCAATGGTATCAATTGGTGGCATCTTAATCCTCTCTGTCCAATCCACACAATGTCCACATTTGGTAAATCAAGGTTGTAAATTCCTCTGTTGCTTGCAAATTTTTCACTCCAGAAGACCAAGCTATGACCCACAAACCAGACTTTTGGCATCTTGAAGGTAGATGTGCTTGTATTCAGATGAGTTGTGGAACTGAAATGGCAGTTTGATTATGATAAAAAGTGGTTGAGATTCAGTGCACTTCAAAAACCAGAAATGATTGGTGCTTTCTTAAAAATCTCCACTGAAAATTAGGGTGCATGCTTTTTTTTTTAAAGAAGTAATTTCAATGGTTGAGAAGAAGTCATTTAAAGAAACATTGCATTTGATTAGCTAGTACATTGAGAGGTCAAACACCCTTGATGGATTCTTTTGCAACATAGTATGATGAACTTCTGAACTGTGTGCTGGGTTAGGAGGGAGTTACCATGGTTACAGGGGAATGAGCACTGGGGGGATGGGTGAATGTTATGTGAGTTTCAAAGTGTTCAAATGTACAACCAATTAAAATGTGCAGTTTGGTTTTGAATTTGTGTGGGAAGAATTTTCATTGGTTGTGTACAAGAATATGGGTCCTAAATGAGAAAGAATCTGTGCCATTATTCTGAGGCTCCAGTAAAAAGCATTATTCAGAGTTTCGGCTTAAGAAAATCTGTTGAGTGTGACTGACACTGTTCTATATCTTTCAAATCATTTTTAAAGGTGAGTAATTATTCTTTTAAAAAAGATAGAGTGCTGTATGCACTATGGGGAAGATTAAGAAGCATATTGTGCTTCTTTATTCTTGCATTTTGTGTCTTTTTTTTGTAATGTTGTTTAAAAATAGAATGGTGCATATTGTAAATGTATTTTGGAAATGAGTTAGGTTTCTGCTTTGTTTCTGTAGTGGTCATTTAAATGAGCTGTGCTTTGTGTCAAAAACGATTTAGTATGGAAAATATTTTCTGGAAAAAAAGTCTGCTTTTTACATTTTGGTGAAGTATCACACTGCCTTTCTGTTTGAAATAAGCGAAAACATTTTCACATTTTTCAATAATGTCACCTGTGCCTTGTAACAGTTTTCCTCAATCAGCTTAAAGAGTATTCTTTGCTTGTGTCTCAAATTACTCTGTGCCTGTGTGTTATCTGATATATGATTCATTTAAAGAAGATACACTGCTGTATGCAGTATAAGGAAGATTAAGAAGCATATTGTGCTTCTTTATTCTTGCATTGTGTGTTATGTTTTTTTGTAATGCTGTTTAAAAATTGTATACTGCATATTGGAAATGTACTGTGGAAATGAGTTAGGTTTCTGCTTTGCTTTGTAGTGGTCATTGAAATGGGCTGTGCTTTGTGTGAAAAACGATTTACTATAGAAAATGTTTTCTGGTAAAAAGGTATGCTTAGTTGATGTCTTTATAAATATGGAAGTACATGTTTTTTAAAGACATGGTATATTACATATAACATCCTGGTGATGTGCCTAAGATTACACTGATGGATGAATCAAGCTTCACTCACAGTGTGATCTTAGGCACATGATCAGAATGTTAGATATAATGTACCATGTCTGTCTCTGCCAACAGTATGTGTGTCTCTGCCTAAGATCACACTGATGGGTGAATCAAGCTTCACTCACAGTGTGATCTTAGGCACATGATCAGAATGTTACATATAATGTACCATATCTGTCTCTGCCAACAGTATGTGTGTCTCTGCCTAAGATCACACTGATGGGTGAATCAAGCTTCACTCACAGTGTGATCTTAGACACATGATCAGAATGTTACATATAATGTACCATGTCTGTCTCTGCCAACAGTATGTGTGTCTCTGCCTAAGATCACACTGATGGGTGAATCAAGCTTCACTCACAGTGTGATCTTAGGCACATGATCAGAATGTTAGATATAATGTACCATGTCTGTCTCTGCCAACAGTATGTGTGTCTCTGCCTAAGATCACACTGATGGGTGAATCAAGCTTCACTCACAGTGTGATCTTAGGCACATGATCAGAATGTTAGATATAATGTACCATGTCTGTCTCTGTCAACAGTATGTGTGTCTCTGCCTAAGATCACACTGAAGGTTGAATCAAGCTTCACTCACAGTGTGATCTTAGGCACATGATCAGAATGTTACATATAATGTACCATGTCTGTCTCTGCCAACAGTATGTGTGTCTGTGCCTAAGATCACACTGATGGGTGAATCAAGCTTCACTCACAGTGTGATCTTAGGCACATGATCAGAATGTTAGATATAATGTACCATGTCTGTCTCTGCCAACAGTATGTGTGTCTCTGCCTAAGATCACACTGATGGGTGAATCAAGCTTCACTCACAGTGTGATCTTAGGCACATGATCAGAATGTTAGATATAATGTACCATGTCTGTCTCTGCCAACAGTATTTGTGTCTCTGCCTAAGATCACACTGATGGGTGAATCAAGCTTCACTCACAGTGTGATCTTAGGCACATGATCAGAATGTTAGATATAATGTAGCATGTCTGTCCCTGCCAACAGTATGTGTGTCTCTGCCTACGATCACACTGATGGAAGAATCAAGCTTCACTCACAGTGTGATCTTAGGCACATGATCAGAATGTTAGATATAATGTACCATGTCTGTCTCTGCCAACAGTATGTGTGTCTCTGCCTAAGATCACACTGATGGGTTAATCAAGCTTCACTCACAGTGTGATCTTAGGCACATGATCAGAATGTTAGATATAATGTACCATGTCTGTCTCTGCCAACAGTATGTGTGTCTCTGCCTAAGTTCACACTGATGGGTGAATCAAGCTTCACTCACAGTGTGATTCTAGGCACATGATCACATTGTTAGATATAATGTACCATGTCTGTCTCTGCCAACAGTATGTGTGTCTCTGCCTAAGACCACACTGATGGATGAATCAAGCTTCACTCACAGTGTGATCTTAGGCACATGATCAGAATGTTAGATATAATGTACCATGTCTGTCTCTGCCAACAGTATGTGTGTCTCTGCCTAAGATCACACTGATGGGTGAATCAAGCTTCACTCACAGTGTGATCTTAGGCACATGATCAGAATGTTAGATATAATGTACCATGTCTGTCTCTGTCAACAGTATGTGTGTCTCTGCCTAAGATCACACTGAAGGTTGAATCAAGCTTCACTCACAGTGTGATCTTAGGCACATGATCAGAATGTTACATGTAATGTACCATGTCTGTCTCTGCCAACAGTATGTGTGTCTGTGCCTAAGATCACACTGATGGGTGAATCAAGCTTCACTCACAGTGTGATCTTAGGCACATGATCAGAATGTTAGATATAATGTACCATGTCTGTCTCTGCCAACAGTATGTGTGTCTCTGCCTAAGATCACACTGATGGGTGAATCAAGCTTCACTCACAGTGTGATCTTAGGCACATGATCAGAATGTTAGATATAATGTACCATGTCTGTCTCTGCCAACAGTATTTGTGTCTCTGCCTAAGATCACACTGATGGGTGAATCAAGCTTCACTCACAGTGTGATCTTAGGCACATGATCAGAATGTTAGATATAATGTACCATGTCTGTCTCTGCCAACAGTATGTGTTTCTCTGCCTAAGATCACAGTGATGGGTGAATCAAGCTTCACTCACAGTGTGATCTTAGGCACATGATCAGAATGTTACATATAATGTACCATGTCTGTCTCTGTCAACAGTATGTGTGTCTCTGCCTAAGAGCACACTGATGGTTGAATCAAGCTTCACTCACAGTGCGATCTTAGGCACATGATCAGAATGTTACATATAATGTACCATGTCTGTCTCTGCCAACAGTATGTGTGTCTCTGCCTAAGATCACACTGATGGGTAAATCAAGCTTCACTCACAGTGTGATCTTAGGCACATGATCAGAATGTTAGATATAATGTACCATGTCTGTCTCTGCCCACAGTATGTGTGTCTCTGCCTAAGTTCACACTGATGGGTGAATCAAGCTCCACTCACAGTGTGATCTTAGACACATGATCAGAATGTTAGATATAATGTAACATGTCTGTCCCTGCCAACAGTATGTGTGTCTCTGCCTAAGATCACACTGATGGAAGAATCAAGCTTCACTCACAGTGTGATCTTAGGCACATGATCAGAATGTTAGATATAATGTACCATGTCTGTCTCTGCCAACAGTATGTGTGTCTCTGCCTAAGATCACACTGATGGGTTAATCAAGCTTCACTCACAGTGTGATCTTAGGCACATGATCAGAATGTTAGATATAATGTACCATGTCTGTCTCTGCCAACAGTATGTGTGTCTCTGCCTAAGTTCACACTGATGGGTGAATCAAGCTTCACTCACAGTGTGATTCTAGGCACATGATCACATTGTTAGATATAATGTACCATGTCTGTCTCTGCCAACAGTATGTGTGTCTCTGCCTAAGATCACACTGATGGATGAATCAAGCTTCACTCACAGTGTGATCTTAGGCACATGATCAGAATGTTAGATATAATGTACCATGTCTGTCTCTGCCAACAGTATGTCTGTCTCTGCCTAAGATCACACTGATGGGTGAATCAAGCTTCACTCTCAGTGTGATCTTAGGCACATGATCAGAATGTTAGATATAACGTACCATGTCTGTCTCTGCCAACAGTATGTGTGTCTCTGCCTAAGATCACACTGATGGGTGAATCAAGCTTCACTCACAGTGTGATCTAAGGCACATGATCAGAATGTTAGATTTAATGTACCATGTCTGTCTCTGCCAACAGTATGTGTGTCTCTGCCTAAGATCACACTGATGGGTGAATCAAGCTTCACTCACAGTATGATCGTAGGCACATGATCAGTATGTTAGATATAATGTACCATGTCTGTCTCTGCCAACAGTATGTGTGTCTCTGCCTAAGATCACACTGATGGGTGAATCAAGCTTCACTCACAGTGTGATCTTAGGCACATGATCAGAATGTTAGATATAATGTACCATGGCTGTCTCTGCCAACAGTATGTGTGTCTCGGCCTAAGATCACACTGATGGGTGAATCAAGCTTCACTCGCAGTGTGATCTTAAGCACATGACCAGGATGTTAGATGTAATGAGTATTTCCATCTTTTTAAAGACATCAACTAATCTCTTTATTCACCCAGATCTATTTAAAAAGAAGCTTGACTCACAGTGTGATCTTAGGCACATGACCAGCATGTTACATGTTATGTTATGTTATGTTTAAGTCTCTTTTAACAGCACACGGCTACCCCAAGGGGTGTCCCGGCGCTTTGGCAAATAGAACTGCGGGGAAGAACACAACACAGCTGCTCGCGGAGGCCGAAAGAAAATCATACCGAGAAGAGCCAGGTTTTCAGCTACTTTCTAAAGGAAAGGAGACTGTTTGCCTTCCTTAAGGAGACAGGTAGCTCATTCCAGCAACGCGGTGCCAAATATCGGAAGGAACGCCCTCCGATCCGGGCGAGTTTAACAGGGGGAACAACGGCTTTGGCCAACACGGCTGACCGTAGTGTCCTCCTCGGTACGTAAAAGGCCAGGCGCTTCCCAATATATTTAGAGCCAATCGAGTGGAGGGCCTTAAAAGCCAGAGTCAAAACCTTAAAGGTGATTCTTTTAGCAATAGGCAACCAATGCAGTCTCTTTAGCGATTCCGAGACTTTTGCCCTGCGTGGGAGGCCAAAAATGGCTCTTGCAGCCGAATTCTGCACAATCTGCAGGCGGGCCAACAGATATTTAGGCAGCCCGAGATACAGGGCATTCGCGTAATCCAATCGCGAGCCAATTAGAGACTGCACAATGATTTTTTTGTGTTGCTGAGACAGCAGCGGAAGAAACTTCCGTAGCATTTTCAAAATGCCAAAGCATTTCCCAGACAATCCGATGATTTGGGGTCTGAAAGAAAGGCCGTCATCACACTGCACACCCAGGTTTTTGGCTTTCACAGAGGCCACATCCGGCGGAAACATGTCCTGGGGCCACCAGGTCTTCCAGCTGGGATCTGGCGGACATCCGAAAAAAAGCAGCTCCGACTTATCGGAGTTGCATTTCAGACTGTACCGCCGAAACCAGTCAAAGACCGCACCCAGGCATTCCCTGATCAGACCACCATCAAAAGCCTCTCCCTTCTTAAACGTAAAAAGGAGCTGGGTGTCATCAGCGTAGGATATGATCCGGGCACCGAAGGACTCTGCTACCGCCGCCAGAGGGGCCATATAGATCTTGAAAAGGGTTGGGCTCAGGATAGACCCCTGAGGGACCCCCACCTTTAGCGGCGGCATTTCAGCGGAGAACGGAGGTGCCCAGACCACTTGTCGACGGCCGGTCAAGAAAGATTTGAACCAGTTCCACACCGTCCCACGAAAGCCGATCTCCCAGAGTCAGGAGAGGAGACCGACGTGGGGGACGGTGTCAAACGCCGCCGACAGATCCAGCATAACCAGAATAGCCTTCCCCCCTAGATCAAGTGTCTCTCTGATGGCATCGGTGATCTCGAGCAAAGCTGTCTCCGTGCTATAATTAGCACGGAAGCCCGATTGAGAATCATGTAAGATGTTGTTGCGCTCTATAAAGTTGGAAATAGAGAGCTGTACATGTTTCTCAATCACCTTTGCCAGAGCAGGGAGAAGGGAGATCGGCCTGTAGTTAGCATGGACAAGCGGATCCAAAGTGGGCTTTTTGAGTAGTGGCAGGATCAGAGCATGTTTCCAGGCCGAAGGAACTTCGCCCGTAGTCAGGGAGAGATTGAGCAGCGGATTAAGCAAGCTGTTAATTGCAGGTGCTATTTTTCTCAGACATTTCGCTGGGCAGGGATCCAGTGGCGAGCCAGATTGAAGCCGGGCTAGAAGATCAAGGGAGGTAGTGGCGCATAGAGAAGGGAAGTCCGAAAGGACTGGACTCTTCTCATCTGATGGCGCAAGAAGGGTGGTCAGTTGACCATCAGTTAGACAAAGGCCGGCATCAGGGAAAGAGTCCTGAATGGACTTAATTTTGTTTATAAAGAAATCCCCAAGCTGGCTAATCCAAACCTTGGAATGAGAATGGGAGGGCGAGCTCGAGGAGGGGGAAATGAACTCCTTTACTATCCTAAAGAGTTCTTTACTCCTATTTTCCGCCTCATCAATTCTGCGCTCCAAAAAAACTTTTTTTCCAACAGAGATGTATTTGTGATAGAGCCTAATCGCATCCCGATATTTAGATTTGTCATCCGGATCATATTTGCGCCGCCACATTCTTTCTGCTTTCTTGCAATGTTGACGCATTTTACCAAGAGAAGGAGTGAACCAAGGGGCCGAGACATGTCTGGCCACAGATTTAACTGGCTTCTCTGGGGCTAGCTCATGGAATCTGGCTGCCAGCCACTTCAGGACTGAGTCTAAATTTTCCTCCAGATTACCCGAAGGCCGACAGGGATGACGACAGAGAGCATCGGACATCATTTCCACAGTGACTTGATGAAATGGCCGCCCCAGCCAATTCGCAACTTTCCTCAATCTAGAACCAGTCATAGCAGAAGAAAAAATGCAAAAGTCGATTAAAAAATGGTCTGACCATAACACAGGACGCGGCAGGGACACCTCAATCATCCTTGTCGAGAGAATCTGATCAATAGTATGGCCTTTAATATGAGTGGGGCTGGTAATATAAGAGATCAGCCCTAAAGGAACGACAATATCCTGCAATTTAATAGTGTCAGGATCCGTTGCATTGTCCATATGGAGATTCAGATCTCCCAACAGGATGCAGTGCTCTGATCTAAGGCAAATTGCAAAAAACACAGTTGATGGACAGAATGTAGAACAATGTCATACATTCACCCCAGTACAAGGATCTGGGCCTAAATCCATCGTTTTTTTGCACTCCACACCACACTGGCTATATGCAAATCAGCTCTGACCCTGTGCCTCATGGGAACAGTCCAGTCCGAACTACCAAGCCATGTCTTTTCCAGACCGGAATCAAGCATCCAAGGACCGGTTTCTGGCTATCAGCCTTCATCAGCCTGGATAGCTTGACTCCAGTGGTGTGGAGAGCCTGGGACTCACGTCTAAGCATACCCAGCCTACTCGGGGTGAAAATTGCAAAAAACACAGTTGATGGACAGAATGTAGAACAATGTCATACATTCACCCCAGTACAAGGATCTGGGCCTAAATCCATCGTTTTTTTGCACTCCACACCACCCTGGGTTAGACACTGGCTATATGCAAATCAGATAACAACAATGGAGGAGTACCCCCTATATAGGAAAGGGAAACTAGCAATTAGCCACTTCCTTGTGTTTATGTCAAGGTTAGCACAGAGTGCCCCAACCCGTTACCGGACAGAACTTGTTCTTTTTAGAAGACCCCTCACTCACCAACCTAGTTGGTGACATGCTTCATCATCGGGGTCCCACCCTATAGGCCGAATGCCCATAGGGTGTGCTGCGACACCTGACTACAGTGGAGCGGGTAATTGTTTGTTTATTATATGTGTTTAAACGTTACAGTGAAAGGTGTATTAAAAAGGGGCCAGTACTACTCACTTCAAGACTTTATTCTTGAGCGTCTGAACCCCAATAAAACCAGTGTGGCACCTGTGCCTAATTAGGAAGGCTTCGGTGTCTCAAGAAGTGTAATGTTTAAAAAAGCAAAGTGTGCTATGTGCAAAATTACAAGATAAGATAATAAAAAGGTCTACATGTTTCAACCATTGCAAAAATTCTTTGGTTTTCGTCAGGACCGTGAGGATTACACGGGGTGGTACGCACACGCTAAGGAGTGCAAAAAAACGATGGATTTAGGCCCAGATCCTTGTACTGGGGTGAATGTAAGACATTGTTCTACATTCTGAGGACGTAAGTCCCAGGCTCTCCACACCACTGGAGTCAAGCTATCCAGGCTGATGAAGGCTGATAGCCAGAAACCGGTCCTTGGATGCTTGATTCCGGTCTGGGAAAGACATGGCTTGGTAGTTCGGACTGGACTGTTCCCATGAGGCACAGGGTCAGAGCTGATTTGCATATAGCCAGTGTCTAACCCAGGGTGGTGTGGAGTGCAAAAAAAACGATGGATTTAGGCCCAGATCCTTGTACTGGGGTGAATGTATGACATTGTTCTACATTCTGTCCATCAACTGTGTTTTTTGCAATTTTCACCCCGAGTGGGCTGGGTATGCTCAGACGTGAGTCCCAGGCTCTCCACACCACTGGAGTCAAGCTATCCAGGCTGTTGAAGGCTGATAGCCAGAAACCGGTCCTTGGATTCTTGATTCCGGTCTGGGAAAGACATGGCTTGGTAGTTCGGACTGGACTGTTCCCATGTGGCACAGGGTCAGAGCTGATTTGCATATAGCCAGTGTCTAACCCAGGGTGGTGTGGAGTGCAAAAAAACGATGGATTTAGGCCCAGATCCTTGTACTGGGGTGAATGTATGACATTGTTCTACATTCTGTCCATCAACTGTGTTTTTTGCAATTTTCATCCCGAGTGGGCTGGGTATGCTCAGACGTGGGTCCCAGGCTCTCCACACCACTGGAGTCAAGCTATCCAGGCTGATGAAGGCTGATAGCCAGAAACCGGTCCTTGAATGCTTGATTCCGGTCTGGGAAAGACATGGCTTGGTAGTTCGGACTGGACTGTTCCCATGAGGCACAGGGTCAGAGCTGATTTGCATATAGCCAGTGTCTAACCCAGGGTGGTGTGGAGTGCAAAAAAACGATGGATTTAGGCCCAGATCCTTGTACTGGGGTGAATGTAAGACATTGTTCTACATTCTGTCCATCAACTGTGTTTTTTGCAATTTTCACCCCGAGTGGGCTGGGTATGCTCAGACGTGAGTCCCAGGCTCTCCACACCACTGGAGTCAAGCTATCCAGGCTGATGAAGGCTGATAGCCAGAAACCGGTCCTTGGATGCTTGATTCCGGTCTGGGAAAGACATGGCTTGGTAGTTCGGACTGGACTGTTCCCATGAGGCACAGGGTCAGAGCTGATTTGCATATAGCCAGTGTCTAACCCAGGGTGGTGTGGAGTGCAAAAAAACGATGGATTTAGGCCCAGATCCTTGTACTGGGGTAAATGTATGACATTGTTCTACATTCTGTCCATCAACTGTGTTTTTTGCAATTTTCACCCCGAGTGGGCTGGGTATGCTCAGACGTGAGTCCCAGGCTCTCCACACCACTGGAGTCAAGCTATCCAGGCTGATGAAGGCTGATAGCCAGAAACCGGTCCTTGGATGCTTGAGTCCGGTCTGGGAAAGACATGGCTTGGTAGTTCGGACTGGACTGTTCCCATGAGGCACAGGGTCAGAGCTGATTTGCATATAGCCAGTGTCTAACCCAGGGTGGTGTGGAGCGCAAAAAAATGATGGATTTAGGCCAAGATCCTTGTACTGGGGTGAATGTATGACATTGTTCTACATTCTGTCCATCAACTGTGTTTTTTGCACTGATCTAAGGCAAGGCACCGAGAGTGCCGCCTGTAGATCGTCAAAGAAAGAGCCAAGGGGCCCAGGGGCTCTGTAGATAAGGATCCCAGTGCATGTTTGACAGGGAGAGAGCCCGAGGATAAAACCTAAGGCTTCACAACCCGTGATATTATCAACGGCAAAGGTAGAACATGGGAGACTCTTATCCACAATCAATGCCACACCCCCACCTCTGCCTCACACTCTATCCTTCCTAAAGATATTATAATTTGAAGGAATAGCAGTCGCCAGATCAGGGCCGGAGCACTCTCCAAGCCAAGTCTCCGTAAGGAACAGGCAAGATGTTTTTGAGCCGGACAGCAGGTTCCAGATGTCAAAGGAAGGTCTGCTAAGTGATCTAGTGTTGAGGAGAGAGCATTGGTGACGCGTGAGAAGGGGCTCAGTGGCAAAATCCCCCTGATCAGAGACCCGCTAGCCACATGTCGAACAGCCCTTCCTGAGGGAGCGACCACACGGGAGGACATGGTGGCAGGTAGAGGACTGTCTGCGCAGAGCAATAAGCTCCGAAAATGTATACGAAAACATGCAGGCAGAACAAACACACTGCCACAAGGTTGCTACAAAAGGCAAATAGTGCCCACGGTCCTACCCCGTCCGCCTCCGAGACGCTGACGAGCGCAGACGGGCAGGACTCTGGCACGACTCAGGCACAGGGAAGGCGCTCCCGCTGCGCGTCACCGCTGCGCGCCATGAGGAGTCCTTTAAATAGGCAGTTCACACTGTCCACGAGCGCCGGAACGCTCCAAGATGGCGGCCACAGTTCCCTTCCTGCTCTAAGATGGCGCTCCCCGCCCACAACCTCCCCGGAACCGGACCCGCTAAGCAGCGGTGGGGATTCCCAAAGTTATAGTGCAGGTAAGAGGCAAACAACCATGTGGGTAAAAACAGGGAACAGTCGAAAGTAAATTAAAATAAATTAAAAAAACGGGCGATTAAAATGCAGCTAATAGCGATAAACAGCGCGCGCGACCAGCAGCGAGGCGCAGCAGCACACTCAACCTCCAGTCCACTTCATGTAATCTACCATGTTCTTTAAAACATGTACTTCCATATTTTTCAAGACATCAACTAAGCACATTATTCACACACATCCATTTAAAATGAAGCTTGACTCACAGTGTGATCTTAGGCACATGACCAGGATGTTACATGTAATCCAACATGTTTGTCTCTGCAAGCAGTATGTGTGTCTCTGCTCATATTATTTCCCTGCCTCTATAGGCCAAACACAGGCCACCTATATATAAGCAAGACATAACATTAATTACTCATTACATGTAACATCCTGGGCATGTGCCTAAGATCCCACTGTGAGTGAAGCTTGATTCACCCATCAGTGTGATCTTAGGCACATGACCAGGATGTAACATGTAACATGTAATCTACCATGTTTTTTAAAAACATGTACTTTCATATTTTTAACGATATCAACTAAGCATATTATTCACCCAGATCTATTTAAAATCAAGCTTGACTCATAGTGTGATCTTAGGCACATGACCAGGATGTTACATATAATCTACCATCTCCGTCTCTGCAAGCAGTATATGTGTCTCTGCTCATATTATTTCACTGTCTCTATAGGCCAAAAACAGGCCACCTATATATAAGCAATACATAACATTAATTAGTAAGTCGTTTTTGACACAAAGCAAAGCACATGTAATGTAAATTAGCCTTTTGTTGTATACTAGTGTTTATATCGTTTACTTATTGTAATTGCTATGTAATATGTTTGTAGTGGTCTATAATATGTTATTTTTTGTTTACCACAGATTATAATCATCTATACAAAGAAAGAAAAAGATGCCTTCCAAACAAAGACGTGAACATTTTTTCTCAGGAACTTATTGGAATGTCAAAAAAAAACATGTGTTTTTAAACAAGAATAGGACACCTGTAATTAGAAAGAAGACAGTGTGTCCCTTTAAAAATGTTAGACCTGTACAAGGAGATGATATTGTCTACAACAAAAAAAGGAGAAATCAATTTATTGAAATTCGTAGACGAATGTTTTATAACAGAATTATATCTAATTTATTAAAAAATGTAAAAAGTTATCAAAAAAAGACCGCTTTTTACAAGAAAAAAAACATAGTTAAGATTGTGGATGAAGCATTTAAAGTGAAAAATAAATGGTTTAGTTTAGTAATGAATAGAATTCGTACACTCGATAAGGTAATCAATGTGTTTAAATCAAAATGTAAGTGGAGGAGAGTAATTAATCGGACTAATTTTTGTGATGTTTTTTCTGGAGAATGGAAGCATATTTCAAGTTGTGAGCCATTTTTTAATGAATAAAGTTACTTTCAGGATAATGATTTGGTGCATGCAGTTGACACCAGTGTCGAGCATATGAGGTGAAGGACGGTTGTCCGGTTGAAAAAGAAGAGATTGTCCCTAGAAATACAGAAGAGGTGTTAGCTGATGAAGTTTTAGGGAGATGTCCTAAGGCTCCAGTGTATACTTGGAATTGTAGTAGTATTTGTAGTGTGCGACAGGATTCAATTGATTGGTTTCGCACTTTCTTACGGACATCTACTAAGAAAAGTGTGAAACAAAAAATGAAAATTTTACAAGAGTTAGATCCTTGTAGAGTAAGAGAAAAAACAGGTTTGCAAGGGCATTCACTGGCTTGTCTTTCAAGAAAAATATGTTAGAGTGTTTTTCACCATTTTAGGATGTTAGCAGTGCATCATCATAATAAAGTGAGGAAATTAGTGAGAAGGTAGTATTATGCAAAAAGTCCAGCACTTAAACTAAAACGGTTAAACAGTGCTCTTTTGCATGGAACTGAATTAGATGTCAAAAACATTTGTGATGAAATTGAGGTTTGTTACTTTGGTGAAAAAGAGGTCAGTGCAGAAATTGATAAAGTAATAGAAGGTAATGTAGAAAAGAATGTAGAGATTTTAAGTACAGAAAAATTTGAAAATGAAATTACAAAGTTTAAGGTCAATTCAAGTGAACGGCCTAATTTTACTTGTGTGTGTTGTCGACGAACTCATTATAAGCATCAGACTAGATTAGTTGATTTATAAGTAAAAAGCGAAAAGATAAATAATAATGAGTGGAAGGATTTTGCAACTTATTTGTTGGTTGAAAATTGTTTTGATTGGGGTTCTGATCAGCGTATTTGTAAATATTATTATAATAAATTAAATGAAAACAGAATGCCTGCTAGAGCTGTTCATAATAATCTGGAGTTGGTAGACATTCCTTCTGAATTGATGGATTTAAATACCTATGAGTCTATTCTGATTCAATGTGTGCATCCTTTTCAGGCTATGGTTCGCATGGAGCCTAAGACAGGAAAATTGCCTCCTTCAGATTTACAGAGAGGATTAAAGGGAAGAGTTGTTTATTTGCCTCTAGATTTTAAGAAAAATATTGATACAATTGGTGTCGAAAAAGTAGAAGTCGAACCTCTGGTAATTCTAGTTAATGGTGTTCCGACAAAAAGTAAGAAAATCTGGCAAGAATTAGTGGATGTTAGGAAAGTCAAAAAGGCAACGTTGTATCTGGTAAAAAATAATCAGTACTATAAAAATGTGTATGTGGGAGAAGAGGAAACAACTGTGCAAGATGACACTGATGTCTCTGCTGGGCAAATAGAAAAAGTTGATGTCTCTAGAAGTGAAGAAATGTATGAACATTATAGTGTTCATCCATTGCATTCCAAAGTAGTAATGGGGAATGCTATTGACTTGTTTCAGATGAAAAAAGCCAAAGGAAGTCCCATTAGTGTATGGGAAGAAATTTTGGAAGCTCGTTGTTTTCCACAGTTATTTCCAACAGGTGAAGGTGGACGATATGACGACCGACCTGTTCAAATTCCTGCATCTGAATACCGGACTTCAAGATTATATGCAGAAGATCCAAGGTTTCGTCAATGCATTCCATATTTGTTCCATCTACTGCTTGAGAGTGATTTGTCTGGACTTTCCTATGCAGTAAACCATATACTGAAAAGTGGAACACATCTTCAAAATGTTTCGGCAAGGGATTTTATGGATAAAGTGAAACTGCAAGACAGTGTTTTGGAATCTCAGCTAATTAATCTCATGGCATGTCAGCGTGGTACTAACGAGTATTGGTACCGTCGTCATGGGGAATTGAAATGTATGCTAAGAAACTTAGGAACTCCTACATGGTTCCTCACTCTTAGCTGTTCTGAGAATGCTTGGGAAGACTTACTTGAATTTCTACGAGAGGCAAATAAAAACATTGAAAATATTGAATACAAGACACCTGGAGAACTGTGCTCTTTGGATCCAGTTAATGTATGCAGATATTTCAATCATAGGTTTGAAGCTATGATCTCTTTTATTACAAACAAAAAAAATCCTCCGCTTGGAGAGGTTTTGGATTTCTTTTGGAGAAAGGAGTATCAAGCAAGAGGTGCTCCTCATATACATATGCTGCTATGGATTAACGATGCACCAAAATTTGGAACAGATTCAGATGAGAAAGTGATGAGTTTCATTGAGCAGTGTTCTACATATGCTGTTCCGAAAAGTACAGCAGAAAACAATTTAAGACATCAAGTTTTACGCTTTCAAACCCATCGTTGTGGGAAATACTGTTGTCGAAAATACAAATCCAAGGACAGGTTCTACACGAAATGTCGTTTTGCATTTCCACGTCCAGTAACATCGAAAGGAAGAGTCAACAATTTTATGTCTTCTCTGCGACATACTGTGACAAGAAAATCACCCAAAAATACATACAACCTAAGAAGAAATGAGGAATCCAAATTCATAAATGACTACATCCCAGTCATTTTGTCCATTTGGAATGCTAACATGGATATTCAATATGTGGCTGACAACTCTATTGCTGTGGCTCGATATGTGACGTCTTACATCACAAAATCAGAAAAGACGGAACTGAAGGAAATGTGGGAGGAAATTTCACATGAAAAGAGTCTAAGCAAGAAATTATACAGTTACAGTCTGAAGATGTTGTCGCATCGAGAAATTGGAGCATATGAATGTTCTGATCGGTTATCATCAGCAAGTCTATATGCAAAATCTAGAACCATCATTTGGGTGAGTCTAGGTCTTGCTGCAACACGAAATTGAGTTTTGAGATCTGTACAAGAAATAGAGTATTTGGGGGAGAAAGAACCAGACAGTACAGATATTTTGAAGACAAACATGTTGGATACATACTATCCAAATAGAAGTACTCACCTTGAGAACGTTTGTCTCTATGAAGTTCTGCAAACCTATACTTTTAAATACAACGTCACAGACAACATCAATAAAGGTGTATATGCAGTAATTGGTTGTGAAGGCTGTCTAGTGAAACAAAGAAAAGGCCATTTGATTAATCATCGAAAATTGAGTTGTGAATCTCCAGACAAAAGGGAATTTTATTACTTAGCTCTTTTGCAACTCTTTAAGCCTTGGCGTACAGAAGAGGAACTACTTGGAGATTTTCTTACTTATGAAGATTCGTTCAATGCAACCAAGGATACCATAGAATGTCCTGTTTTTTCAAATTATCTGCAAATGTTGAATGGGGAAATACAGCAAGAAGCTACAATTGCAGCAGAGATTGCTAGAGACAGTTCTCAAGATAGTCAGAGTTCTGCTTCATTGAGTCAGGATCCACTAGGAGGACCAATTATACAAAATGAAGCTGCCACTGCCATGGATGAAGTTGAAAGAGCCATGGAACAAGCTCAGGAGGATGGAGTTCACTTAGAAGATTTGGAAAAAGAACTAAACGTTGAGCAGAGACAAATATATGACGAAGTCCCAGGACACATTGAGCATGGTTTATCTCATGACAAAAAAGAGTGCTCATGCACATCATTTATACCTGTCCGACTGTATGTGAGTGGAGAAGCAGGAACTGGAAAAAGTTTCCTGATTAAAGCGATTGCAACATATTTGCAGAAAACAACGGAGTCATCGCTCTCTTGCGTTGTTACTGCTCCAGCTGGGTTGGCAGCACACAACATTAAAGGGATTACTTTACATCGCTTATTGATGCTGCCAGTGGAGCATGATAACAAATTACAATACCACAAGCTATCTGGAGAAGCTTGTTGTGAAGTTTCAAGAGTCCTAAAGAAAATGAAACTTCTTATCATTGATGAAGTAAGCATGGTATCAAATGTAATGCTTGCTTTTGTGCATTTAAGAATGCAAGAAATTCTTAAAACAGAGTATGATGTGTTATTTGGAGGCAAACACATCATCGTTTTTGGAGATCTTCTGCAACTAACTCCAGTGAAAGGACAGCCAGTGTTTAAAATGCTTACGCATGAAGATACCAGGAAGTGCCTAGGAAGCATTGGAAATGTTAACATATGGTTACATTTCAAATATGCAGAACTGCTTCAAAATATGCGACAGGCAAAGGATGAAGATTATAAAAATATTCTACAAGATGTAAGAATTGGAAAACTAACTGAGCATGGAAAAGAAGCATTACATGGACGATTAATTTCAAATTTGTTTCCAAAAGAAAACATTCTCCCAGAGAATATTTTTATGAAAATTCCTGAAAACAAATCTGTTATATGCTTGATGCCAACTCTAAAAGAATGTTCAATCTTCAACAACAAAATGTTAAAGTTGGAAAATCAAGAGATTGTGAAACTGGAAGCTATTGATAAAATAGAACATGAAGGAGCAACTATTGTTTTGTCTGAAAAGTTGAAATCAAAATTGGATTCTTTAGAGAAGACAATATCTAAAACTGCTGGATTAGAAAAGACTCTGTATGCATCTTTAAATTGTCGTATAATTTTACGACGTAATTTACATGTGGAAAGAGGTTTAGTAAATGGAGCAATGGTCATGTTGTTGATTTTGTGAATTACCGAAATAGAGATGGAATTGAATTTATAAAAATTAAATTTGATGGTATTGAAAAAGTACAACAAATCAGTTGTTGTTCTGCTCGATTTTTGCTTGTGAAAGATATATATGTCCGCCGAAAACCCTTTCCTGTTTCTTTGGCATATGCAGTAACTATTCATAAATCTCAAGGTTTAAGTGTGGATACTGCTTTGGTGAATATTGGAAGTTCTGTGTTCAAGGAGGGGATGGCATATGTTGCTTTATCTCGAGTCAGAACTTTATCTGGATTGTTCTTGATTGACTTTGATGAGACAAAGATAAATGCAGATCTAAATTGTGTAAAAGAATATAATAGGTTAAGAAGAGAGTATGCTCCAAATTTACCTCAATATCCTCTATTTGAAAAGTGTGTGGTAGGCCGAAAAAGAAGAAATGATAAAAATTGTAGTGAAGTTGTACCAAAAAGAAAAAAAAGTAGATGAACCTGTAATTGTAAGCAGAAAGGAAAATGATTCAGGTAAAGATGTTGTTGGATTTCAGTTTGAAAACAGTTCTGGTGTCAACTGCTATGCTAATGTAGTGGTTAACGTTGTTTTTTTTCTCCAAACTGTACAAGAACAGATTGCTGAAAATCGTGATCAAACATTTTGTTGTTTATTAAATTCTATGTTTGTATTTTTGTTCTATCACTGCTACATTTGTCAAAGTGTTTCTGAAATCTGTTTTCTGAAATCCGAAATGTTTTAGACATATGTTCTGGTCAAAAACAATTTTCACAGAATATTCAGCAAGATTGTCAGGAATTTCTAATGTATATGCTGGTTGTTTTACAAGATGAAGGTGTAGATGTAGAAAATCGTTTTGGCCTTTCTTATAAATAGCAGCATGACTGCGACAATTGCTCCTTTTCAAGTAGTACTACAATAGACACTGAAAGATTTATATATTTGACTTTACCAGACTGCAAATCAGTGTCATTTAATAATCTAGTTAGACAAGCAAATCAAAGCATGGTCTGTACTCAATGTAAATCTGCAATGCTATCAACATTATTCATACAAAGATATGGACAGTATGTAATTTTAATGTTCCAACGATGTAGACCTGATGGAACTACATTGACAACTTTACTAAAAAAAATTGTGGCTTCTCAATTATCAATTTCAGGAATAACCTTTACAACTGCAGCAATTATTTACCATGATGGTCCTTCAACAACATCAGGACATTACACAGCTTATTTAAAGTGTCATAAAGGATGGAATCACTGTAATGATACTCAATTGACTTTCAAACAACGTTTGCCTTCTGACTTACAAAATTCTTACCTAGTGTTTTTACAACCGAAATTTTAGGGAAGGGTAATTGGCCTATGAAGATTGCAGCAGTTAATATAACTTAGTTTGCTGTTCAAAATTACTTTCTGAATGAGAGTGATGAAGATAATAAAAAACATGTAGTTCTCATAGAGATAGTATATGTATATCATATAGTGTGTGCTGTGAGTATTATACAAAATATTTATAAAAAGTAAGCTAGAGGTGGAAAAAAACTCTTGTTTCGTAATGTAAAAGATGTTGGAGCTTTTCTTTCAGAAAGTCGGGTAAATGAGAAATTAAGAATACTCTGGACTAATTTCCAAACAAAAGGACTTTCCATATACTATTTGGCCTCGTGGAAAAGTGGATGGATCAAAAGTAGGTTTAGATATGTTTTTTCAAAATTTTACATTATTTAAGAAAATATTGTATGGGTTTTTTAAACACAATCATCTTGATTGTGGGTTTTTTTGCCCGCTGTTATATGATGAGTACTATTGAAGTCACTGTTTTAAGTGAAATTCAATATATTCTGAGAACAGCAAAAATAAACCATGTAACATGTTGTTGAAATTATTTTGTATTTTCTAATATTAAATATATATTATTTTCCCATTCTCTTATGCTCACTTACCTATTTCCACCTTCTATCACTCCTCTTAACTCACCCTCACTGGCCTTTTTTCAATCTCCCTCCCTTCCCTTATTCCACTTTCCTCACTTATTCTCATTAACCACTCCTTCACGGCCCTTTCCCTCTCTCCCATCCACTACTTTCCAGCTGTCAGTCACTCTACTTCACTCCCCTCTGTCCTCTCACATCCTCACTCCCTCTCCCTCACTCCCTGTCTCTTATCTTCAGTCTCTCGATCCTCTCACTCTCTCACTCCTCTTCCATCATGCTTACTCCCTAAAACTCACCCACACTCCCTTACTTACCTTTGTTTACTCTCTTACTCAGTTCCTTTCTGCCACTCTTTCCTGCACTACCTCTATGTTCTCACTCCTTCACTTCCTTTGTCTCAAGCTCACTTGCTTTTATCCTCTTTTTATTTTCCCTTTTTCATCAACCTCACTCTCCTTCACTCACCCTCCCTCACCCTTGTTCTCTTACTTCAGTTCCTACAGTTATCCTCATTCATCATCTTTAACTACCCTTCTTCTTTCTCTCGTCACACACTCACCTTTTCCCAGTGCCTTTTTTTCAGTTTTCTTCCCTTTCTTCCCTTCCTTTGCTCCCTCAGTCATTCTCCTTCCTTTACTCACCTTACTGCCGTTCAGTCACTCTTTCTCTGACTCACCTCTGTTCTCTCATATTCTCACTTGTCTTCCCTCACTCCCTCTCTGTTACCTTCACTCCCATTGTCTCCTCACTGTCTTACAACCCTACATTCACCCTCACTCACCTTCCATGCCTCATTGTCATTAATCCACCGTTATTCACTCCTGATTCTCTGTCACTCACTCCCCTTTCTTTACTCCCCTTTCTGCCTTTAGTTTTCCCAATGCATATTCCTTTAGGATCTTACTCACCTTCAGTTTATTTCTCTCTCCTGCTCTTGTTCACTGTCACTGAATGTATCCATGTCATTATCCTTTTAGTAATTTGCTCTCTCTTTATTTCTTTTTACCTCTCTCTGACCTTCACCATTCCTTTGTTCTAGGCAGCTTGGCACGAGCAGTCTAGGCTAACCAGAGGCAATGCATAAAGTATTTGTACCAACACTCACAGTAACACAGTGAAAACACCACAAACTGACTCCACAACAGTTTAGAAAAATAAAGGTATTTAATCTAAAACTACACAAGACCAAAACGACAAAAATCCAACATACACGGTTCAAGAATATGGTTTCAGAAAGAGTTCTTAAGGTTGCGTTAAAATTCTTTAGGTTGCGACAGAATTCTCTACGTTGCGATAGAATTCTCTACAGATGCGTGAAAAGTTCACCCAGCGACGACAGGCTCTGCGACGACACTCGCAGCGATGTTCGACTTTCCCGCACCGGTCTGGTGTGTCCCGCAAACGAAGGATGCGACGGCTCTGGCAGCGGCGTCAGGCGCTGCGACGATCTCGACCTTCGTAGCGGCGGGAAACTTCTCGCACTGTCGGGGATGCGCTCCGCAACGAGCGATGCAACACTTTTCAATAGCAAAAGTCTCTCAAGCTTAGTGTCAAGCTTCCCAGCACAGGTACAACTTCCAGAGGCCCCACAACTGGATCAAGCACTCTAGGAAGGACAGAACTCTCTCAGCAGAGTTCAGGGAAGCTGGGGGTGAAGTCCTTTTGTTCCTGGGACTTCAGAACAGGGAGCCAGCTCTTCTCAGGCCCTTGGAGATTCCTTCAAGACAGGGGACACAGCACACTAGCAAAGTCCTTCCCCTCTCCTTGGCAGCAAAGCAACAGCAGGTCAGTCCAGCAGAGCAACAGCAGGACAGTCTTCCTTCTTCAGTTTCAGCTTTCTCCCTGGCAGAGGTTCCTTCTTGATTCCAGGATGATATAATTTTCTGTTGTCAGGGGTCCTGTACTTATACCCCTAAAGTCTTTGTTCTCTCTGTGCATGTGGGCCCTGAGCCCGGTCTGAACCAGTTCTGGGTGTTTCTGGAGTACTTTGTTTTGCTGGCTGCTTCTTTCCTTTCAGAGTGAGGGGCAGGGTCCTCAGCCGCCCAGCAGGGGGGTGGAGCCAGCATTGTGGAAGGCAGGCACAGCCCTATTCATGCCCAGGTGCTAACTCCTCCTACCACTCCAGTTGCAAATGCAGTCATTCAGCCTAGGGTTGACTCAGCCAGCCTCCTGGGGAATTCCCCAGCCCCTGTCACTCTCAAACCAGACAGTCAATACACAAACAGGCCAAGGCACACAGAAGGGTCAGACAAGAGAACAGCAACTTTCTAAAAGTGCTGTTCTCAAACACAGGATTTAAAAACAACCTTTCCTAGAAGATGTGTTATTAAATTCTGAGTTCAGGGATACTAGATACCTATGTCCTATCTTGTTCCTATGGGAAGAAATGCTGTTAACCACTGTAGCCAGCATCCCCCATGTTAATCTATGGAGCAAGATAGCCTTACAGTAGTGAAAAACGAAAATGGCTGTAATTCACTACCAGAACATGTTACCTGCACCAATACATGCTCTACCTTTCACATACACTGCACCCTGCCCAGGGGGGTACCTTGGGCCTTCCATAGGGGTGGCTGATGTGCACAAAAAGGGAAGGGTTAGGCCTGGTCAGTGGGGACACTGACCAGGAGGACATGGCAGTTCTAAACTGCCCATAGGCACTGCAGTGGCAGGCCTGAGACACCATTTTAGAGCTACTCCTGTGGGTGGCACAATCAGTGCTGCAGGCCCACTAGTAGCATTTGTCATCACCAGCCCTGGCACACTCAGTGCACTTTACTAGGGACTTCATGGTGATACAAATATGCCAAACATGTATATCCAATCAGAATAACACTTTACATAGGGAGCATATGCACTTTAGCACCGATCAGCAGTGGTAAAGTGCGCAGAGTCCTATTGCCAACAGCCACGAGTCAGGAAAAATAAGGGAGGAAGAAGCAAAAAGTTTGAGGATGACCCTGCAAGAAGGGCCAGTTCCAACAATATTCCTTTAGGATCTTACTCACCTTCAGTTTATTTCTCTCTCCTGCTCTTGTTCACTGTCACTGAATGTATCCATGTCATTATCCTTTTAGTAATTTGCTCTCTCTCTATTTCTTTTTAACTCTCTCTGATCTTCACCATTCCTTTGTTTTTCTTTCTGAGTTCTTCACTTCTACTTTATCTCTTACTAACCTTTTATGACTTTTATTCTCCTGCTTTGCCTCTTGTATTGTAAAATATATATTATAAATATTCTAACTTATTTTTTTTGTCTTTCACAGATATACATTTTAATGAAAATATGTAATTAAGTTACATTACTTATAAGGTAAGTTTGATGTACAAAATTGACTTTCCCTATACTCTTTTCCTTGACCACACTACTCTTCTCTGATGCTCCCACACCTCTGTTCCCTTATTGCGCTTGTCTCACTTATTCTTAATCCCCACGTTTACTCCCCTTTTCCTCACTCCTCTCTCACACTCACCTTCTTTCAGACCTTCTCCTTTACTTTCTTTCCTCTCTCTTCTCTTACTTCACTCCTTTACTCTTTTCCCTTACTCTCCTTACTCCACTTCATTAAGTCCTTCTCTTACTCCCTCTGTCCTGTTAGTTCTACACTTTCCTTCCCTCATTCTCTCTCTGTTAGCCTCATTCTCTCTGTCCCTTTAGTCACTCACTCCTCTTCTATCAGGCTCACTCCCTATAACACAGCCATACTCCCACACTCATCTTCTTTCAAACCTTCTCCTTTATTTTCCTTCCTGTCTCTTCCCTTCTTTTGCTCCTTCACTCTTTTCCCTTCCCTTACTCTGCTTACTCCACTTCATTAACTCCTTCTCTTACTCTCTCTGTCCTCTTATTTCTACACTCCCCTTCCCTCATTCTCTCTCTGTTAGCCTCATTCTCTCCGTCCCCTTAGTCTCTCACTCCTCTTCTGTCACGCTCACTCCGTATAACTCAGCCATACTCCCACACTCACCTTCTTTCAGACCTTCTACTTTACTTTCCTTCCTCTCTCTTCTCTTACTTCATTCCTTTACTCTTTCCCCTTACCCTACTCTCCTTAGTCCACTTCACTAACTCCTTCTTTAACTACCTCTGTCCTCTTACTTCTACACTCCTCTTCCCTCATTCTCTCTCTGTTAGCCTCATTCTCTCCATTCCCTTAGTCTCTCACTCCTCTTCTATCACGCTCACTCCTTATAACTCAGCCATACTCCCACACACACACCTTCTTTCAAACCTTCTCCTTTACTTTTCTACCACTCTCTTCCTTTCTTTCGCTCCTTAACTCTTTTCCCTTCCCATACTCTGCTTACTCCACTTCACTAACTCCTTCTCTTACTCTGTCTGTCCTCTTAGTTCTACACTCTCCTTCCTTCATTCTCTCTCTGTTAACCTTATTGTCTCCGTCCCCTTAGTCTGTCACTCCTCTTCTGTCACGCTCACTCCCTACAACTCAGTCACACTCCCACACTCCCCTTCTTTCAGACTTTCTCCTTTAGTTTCCTTCCTCTCTCTTTACTTACTTCATTCCTTTACTCTTTTCCCTTCACTTACTCTCCTTACTCCACTTCACTAACTCCTTCCCTCTGTCCTCTTACTTCTACACTCACCTTCACTCATTCTCTCTCTGTTAGCCTCATTCTCTCCGTCCCCTTAGTCTCTCACACCTCTTCTGTCACACTCACTCCCTATAACTCAGCTACACTCCCACACTCACCTTCTTTCAAACTTTCTCCTTTACTTCCTTTTCTGTCTCTTCCCTTCTTTCGCTCCTTCACTCTTTTCCCTTCCCTTACTCTTCTTACTCCACTTCATTAAATCCTTCTCTTACTCCCTCTTTCCTCTTACTTCTACACTCCCCTTCCCTCATTCTCTCTCTGTTAGCCTCATTCTCTCTGTCCTCTTAGTCTCTCACACCTCTTCTGTCACACTCACTCCCTATAACTCAGCCATACTCCCACACTCACCTTCTTTCAGACCTTAACCTTTACTTTCCTTCCTGTCTCTTTCCTTCTTTTGCTCCTTCACTCTTTTCACTTCCCTTACTCTCCTTACTCCACTTCACTAACTCCTTCTCTTACTCCCTATGGCCTCTTACTTCTACACTCCCCTTCCCTCATTCTCTCTCTATTAGCCTCATTCTCTCCGACCCCTTAGTCTGTCACTCCTCTTCTATCACGCTCACTCCCTATAACATAGCCACACTCCCTCACTTATGTTTCTTTCCTCCCTCACTCAGTCCTCTACTCTCACTTTTTCTTTCACTTTCTCTGTCTCTTCACTCCCTTACCCCCCTTGCCTCACACTCACTTGCCTTTATCCTGTCTGTATCTCCACTCTTTCCTCAACATCACTGCTCTTTTCTTACCCTTCCACCCCCGTTCCTTTACTACATGTTCTTCACTTATCCTCATTCCCCTTGTTCACTCCCCTTCTCCTCACTCACCTCCCACACTCACCTTCTTTCAGTCCCCCTACTTCACTTCCCTTCCCCTCTCGTCCCTTTCTTTGCTTTCTCACTCATTTTCCTTTCTCTTTCACTGCACTCCACTTCAGTTACTCCTTTTGAATTTGTTAAGAATACAGCTCTTTTTTGAGAATTGGAGGTAGTTCTAAAAAGAACTGTTTTTTTTCTTTTTTTAGGTTTTTTTCTGAACAAAAACAAAAACAGGGAATGCAAAACTGCTCAACAGGAGCAAAAAAAAGGGGAAAAATTCGGGCTGGGGAGGGCAGCGGTGTTCTTGCCTCCTGTGTGCAATGAGCTTGATGCTCTGCTCACCATAGCAAAGCATTTCATCGCATTGCTTGCACTTTATAGTAATGTCACTAAAAACAGGTTGAATGTTCGGAATCATCTCCAATTCCGCTGCACGTCCTCTCCCTGATGTTGTGGCTCCTCCTGTAGATGTAGAGGCACCATCCCTTGGGGAATTACGTGCCAGTTCTCGGACACTCTCCCGGGCATAGTTCTGGGGGTGCCTCCGTTGGACGTGGCGAATCATTGTGGAGTTCCCAAAACTGTACTTCCTTCTTGGGTCTCCTCTGGAAAGCACAGTTTTGCAGATTTTGCATTCCACTTTGGGAGCATTCACCTTTTTTAATCCTTCAGGTATTGAAAAAAACTTACAAATAAAATGCTCCTTGACCTTGGGCTGAGGAGGCTCTTCCTGAATGAAGTCATCTGACTCCTCACTGCTGCTGGGTGCTCTGGCAGCCATTCTTTACACAAAATGGTAGGACAGAAAAGAACAGGTCTTGCTGTCTCCAAAGTGAAAGAAGAAGTGAAGGAAATGGGTGGGGTTTTCATTAGTTGTAAAAGAAACTGTTTACAACCAATGAAAAGAGTTATTTTAAGGTCACATGACTTGACGCGGTTACGCTGCGCGCACCGGAGCGCTTCCGGGGGCGCTTACGCGGCGCGAACATAGGCGCTTCAGGGGGCGCTTACGCGGCGCGCCTGAATGACGTTTTGCTAGCTTTTTTTTACGCACGCAGAAATAGCGCTCTCGCTTCGCTCTCGGATGAGCTTACCGGTGCGCGCACCCTGAGCGCTCCAAGACAAAATGATTAAAAAAAACATGAAAAATTCATTGTAAAAAAAAAATAGAAAAAAAATAATAGTTATAAAAAACAGCTAATAAAAAAAAAGTTTAAAAATCGTAGGTTACAAACTCGATATATAAAGGAATTAGCTTTTAAAAAAAACTATGAAATTCACTGAAAAAACCATAGGTTTCACAATCGTTATGGTTAGGAATTAGCATTTAAAAAACTTTTGAAATACACTTAAAAAACCATAGGTTTCACAATTGTTATAGTTAGGAATTAGCATTTAAAAAACCTTTGAAATTCACAAAAAAAACATAGGTTTCACAATCGTTATAGTTAGGAATTAGCATTTAAAAAACCTTTGAGGGGCGTGGCCAAGATGGCAGCCGGAGCAGACGCCTAAACGAGTGGCTCCTCGTCCCGGACCCCCTTAATGCCCCTTACAACTAGCTGAACACCCCACTTGCCCTGGTGAGCGGCATTTCCCGGGGCGGCGAGCGCAGGGCTCCGCCTGTAGTGTGCAGATTGCGGCAAACAAAGCGCCTGGGACCCCCGCCGGCGACGTGAGCCGGAGCGGGCCGGGGCTCACCCGGGAGCGGCTGGACCCACTGGGAGCCCGGGATCGGGCCGCTCACTGGCGGGGAGCTGGCCGGAGCCCGGACGGTATCGCTCTGCGGGTGGTCGATGGGACAGTGCCCTGAGCTGGAGACCGCCACCATAGCCTCATCTGCGGTGAAGTGAGGAGCGGCCCCGGAGCACTGACCGAGGCCCCGGCGCGGGCCTGAACCCACGAGCCCTCCAGCAAGCAGCGCTGCCGCCGGACGACACAGTGAGCCGTTCGCCCAGGGGGGGGCATCCCAGAGGTGAGGAGCGGGGAGTGGGGCAGTCTCGGGGGGCCGGGAGTTCGTGCCCCCGGCGGGAGGAGTAGAGAGCCCTACCGGCGCCAGCCCTACAGAACCTCTGCGAGGCGGTACCGGGCAGCAGGCAGCATCGGAGGCCCGCATGACCAAGGGGGAGTGCCCGGGAACATCGAGCGACAAGGTCGCACTGGGCCTCCGCGAAGCCCCGAGGCGGAATTAGAGACCCTGCCAGAGAGAGCGGCTTGACCTCGGGGGGCATAAATCGAGCCCCCGGCGCGTGGCCTGGCGGGACCTACCCGGCTCCGACTGGCGCGGGCCCTGGGCGGTGCACTGAGATGGTACCGAGAGGCCGCAGCAGCCCAGACTAAGGGGGGGGCCCAGAGACATTTGACCGCTTGTGCGCCCTCCGGGGCTGTTTTGGCGCCGAGCGACCGATCTGCGGCGGCTCCCAAGATGCCGGCCGCCCCGCAGTGGTAGCCGGCTCCCTTCTGGCCCCCATCCGCCCCCGATCCTTGCTGGGTCCGGGCGACCGCCCTTGAGTTTTGCAGCCGCTCCCCGGCATTGGCGGCCCCCTGGACAGGGGGGTGACGGAGGGCAAGCCGCCGCTACTGAGACCTGGCCGGCAGGGTGTGGAGGTGCCGGCCGGGCATCAAAGAAATCGAGGCCCCGGGCCTAGTAGAGGCGCGCGGCCATTGCCCATCCCGCGGACCTGGCTGACGGTCCCTGAAGCGCGGGGGCGACCCCGGCGACACGCCCTCTGTGTAGCGCTACCCCCGGTGACGCGGACTGAGCCGACCGGGGGGCAAAGCTGTGAACATCTGGACGCGCCATGGCTAACCTCAAGGGGAGGAAAACAACTCAAACCCTCCCGGAATTGCTGGCGAAACCCCAACGCAAACCCGGTAAAGACCACCCTCTCCAGAGACCGCAAAAATGTCGCTGGAATCAACTGAGGACCAGGTGCCTATCACTAGGTCCTTCCTGGAGACTCTGTTCAACTCTCTCCGGGAAGACTTCAAATCCCTGAAACAAGAGGTGGCCGGAGAGGTGAGGGAACTCTGGAGAGATGTGGAGGGTCTCGGAGAACGTCCAGTCGCCATCGAGGAGTCTGACCAGGCCAGAAGCGGCGAAATTGAACAGCTGCAGCAGGAAATTCTGCGACTTACAGATCAACAACTGGACCTTCAGGCTCATGCGGAGGACCTTGAAAACCGCTCCCGTCGCAATAACATACGGGTCCGGGGGGTACCTCAAAAAGCGGAAGGGGCGGACATCGCTAGCTACCTGCAGGACCTCTTTCGACACATCTTGGGAGAACCTGATGACTTTATCGTTAGAATCAACAGGACACATAGGGTGGGCCTACCCAGGCGCGCTGCCGCCCCACCGCCGGACATCCTGGCCTTCCTTCCAAACTTTCTGCTCAAAGAGAGGATCCTCTGAGAGGCCAGATCAGCACAGCCGCTCCAATTTAAGGGGCACTCTGTCGCCCTATACCAAGATCTCCCAGCTATCATGTTACAAAAGAGGAAGGCATTTAAAGTGGCCACGGACTTCTTGCGGTAAAAAGGGGATACGTACTCCTGGGGTCATCCGTTCCGGCTGATATTTAAATGGAACGGGTCCCTACATCAAATGCGCTCCCTCAAAGACACATGCACTCTACTGGAACTTGACTGGCTGGTGAGACTCTCTCAGGGGCCCTCTAGAAATGGATGGCAAACTGTGAGCCGCAGAAGGACCCCCTCGCACCGTTTGAGACCCGAGGCCCACATCATCACACAGGAGAGGGCGACCGCGGTGGCGGAGGTGGCCAGGGAGACTTCGCCCTCCAAATAATCCCCGGACCTGTTGGGGGGTTAATTATAACACATACCATGCTCACGGGCCGGGGGGGTTCCGGGCGGGGAGCCACGATGGGCGCCGCTGGACATGACCCCACTACGTAACTTTTCCATGGCCCTGTGTGGACTGACAGGACTGGGACTATATGTTCTTGGAGTTTGGGTGTTGGGTACTGGGTGGTGGGCGGGGGGTGCCGGGTGGTTGGATCTGGGTATTGGGGTTCACGTTTTGGAGTTGGAACGGGAAAGGGGGGGTGGGACATGGGCTCAGTTGGAGTTGATTGGGGACTACGGGAGGGACGGCGGGCGGGAACCAGTGTGCCAAAAGGGATTTGTCGATGATGGGTGTGCTATGTTCTTCATTTGCCTTCCTCAGTTAGGGCTGACTGTGTCTAACGGGGGGTATCGGGGGGGATCCGGTGCGCCACGTGGGATGTTTCGGGGATGGAATTGTCATACTGCACACTTGCCACGCACTGCTTAGCTTGCTTTTTCCCGCTAGCGCCTCTCCCTCGCTCACTTATGGGGGTGTCCTTTCTGTGCGCGACGCGTCATCCATGTTCCTTTCTGGGGCCGTGATTCCCCGGGGAGTCCTTGGGCTGGCTGGATCCTTACATTCCTATATGCCACGAACACTTGATTCTGAGTCTGCGCTACCCCGCGTGCCATCCTTACCATGGCTGATTCCACTTTAAAGGTCTTGACCCTTAATGTGAAGGGGCTGAATAATCCTATCAAAAGGAGAGCTGTCATTTCCTACCTAGAAAACTCAGGGGCTGATATTTGTTTATTGCAGGAAACTCACCTTCTGCCCAAACACTGGCATAGAATGCGCTCCAGCGCCTTCCCACAGCAGTTCTTCTCTTCTCTCCCTACGATATCTAGACACTTCCGGGGAAGGGTAGGAGACAAGGCGGGTGAGGTTAAGGGTCGCCTTTTGGCCTATACACTTTTGATTGGCGGCACACACCTTACAGTTGGTTCCATCTACGCCCCGAATACAGGATAGGAGGCGTTTCTGAGAGGCGCAACTTCAGAGTCACTTCAATCCTCTAATTCCCTTCTGCTCCTGGGTGGGGACCTCAACATAGTCATGGATACGCACAAGGACAGGTCGGAGCATCGCTACGGGGAGACAGGCGCTATTTCGGCGACCGGACTAGAGTGGCTGCAGGAGAGGGGTCTTGTGAACCTCTGGAAGGCCAAACATCCGACCGCGACGCAATTCACCTTTTACTCACACGTGCACCGCACATATGCCAGGCTAGACCATTTCTTAGGCTCCTCTGAGCTGCTTACAACCCTAGATGAGGTTAGCATACTGCCTGCGGCCATCTCGGATCATGAAGCTGTGGAATTGTCGCTCAAAATCTCATCGTCCCCTCGCCCCCGAGGGTCGTGGCGTCTACGCGAAACCCTATTACAGTGACCGGAAGTTACTAAAAGACTTCACGACTGCATCATCGACTACTTAGCCATTAACGATACGCCGGAGATATTATGTCGGCTCTTTGGGGGGCCCTGACATCGGTCACCCGCGGTGAACTCATTGCTATAGCCGCCGCAGAAGCCAAAGACCGTAAAGCGAAAAGGGACGATCTCACCGCTCGGGTTTCTGAACTGGAAAGGGTCCACAGTCGCACCTGCGCTCCACGTGTCTGGAGACAACTGAAGGCGGCCAGGGCCCAATTAGCCAGTCTAGACACTGATAGGGCGGAATCGCTGCGATCCACCTTCGCCATACATATTATGTCAGGGGTAACAAAACTGGCCGCTTAGTATAAGCAATCGCAATGGAGCGCACACCGCTAGCCCCTCCTCCGGATCGCCCCTCGGGAATCTGGTACATGGAGTTCTTGAGTGGTTCAACCCAGTGGGTGCAAAGTAGGTACTTGAAGAACTGATGATCTCTAGACCCGATACATGTCCCAGGTTTTAGGATATCGCCCGAGACATGGCTCGGGCCTCGGGACAACTTCCCTCATCAGCAGAGAAAACAGTTAGGGGTGGAAGAGAAGGCCGCCAAACAACCGTCTAAGGCCTCGATGCCAGAACCGGCACGCAGGTGCGTCGTCCAGGAGCCCGTCAGCTCAAAGCTCAATGGAGCCAATTTGTATAAGCAATGGCAATGGAGCGCACACCGCTAGCCCCTCCTCCGGATCGCCCCTCGGGAATCTGGTACATGGAGTTCTTGAGTGGTTCACCCCAGTGGGTGCAAGTAGGTACTTGAAGAACTGATGATCTCTAGACCCGATACATGTCCCAGGTTTTAGGATATCGCCCGAGACATGGCTCGGGCCTCGGGACAACTTCCCTCATCAGCAGAGAAAACAGTTAGGGGTGGAAGAGAAGGCTGCCAAACAATCGTCAAAGGCCTCGATGCCAGAACCGGCACGCAGGTGTGTCGTCCAGGAGCCCGTCGGCTCAAAGCTCAAGGGAGCCAATTTGTATAAGCAATCGCAATGGAGCGCACACCGCTAGCCCCTCCTCCGGATCGCCCCTCGGGAATCTGGTACATGGAGTTCTTGAGTGGTTCACCCCAGTGGGTGCAAGTAGGTATTTGACGAACTGATGATCTCGAGACCCGATACATGTCCCAGGTTTTAGGATATCGCCCGAGACATGGCTCGGGCCTCGGGACAACTTCCCTCATCAGCAGAGAAAACAGTTAGGGGTGGAAGAGAAGGCCGCCAAACAACCGTCAAAGGCCTCGATGCCAGAACCGGCACACAGGTGCGTCGTCCAGGAGCCCGTCGGCTCAAAGCTCAAGGGAGCCAATTTGTATAAGCAATCGCAATCGAGCGCACACCGCTAGCCCCTCCTCCGGATCGCCCCTCGGGAATCTGGTACATGGAGTTCTTGACGGTTGCTTGGCGGCCTTCTCTTCCACCCCTAACTATTTTCTCTACTGATGAGGGAAGTTATCCCGAAACCCGAGCCATGTCTCGGGCGACATCCAAAAACCCGGGACATGTATCGGGTCTAGAGATCATCAGTTCAACAAGTACCTACTTGCACCCACTGGGGTGAACCACTCAAGAACTCCATGTACCAGAGTCCCTAGAGGCGATCCGGAGGAGGGGCTAGCGGTGTGCGGTCCATTGCGATGGTTTCTACAAATTGGCTCCCTTGAGCTTTGAGTCGACGGGCTCCTGGACGACGCACCTGCGTGCCGGTTCGGGCATCGAGGATATTGACGGTTGCTTGGTGGCCTTCTCTTCCACCCCTAACTATTTTCTCGACTGATGAGGGAAGTTATCCTGAAACTCGAACCATGTCTCGGGCGACATCCAAAAACCCGGGACATGTATCGGGTCTAGAGATCATCAGTTTAACAAGTACCTACTTGCACCCACTGGGGTGAACCACTGAAGAACTCCATGTACCAGAGTCCCTAGGGGCGATCCGGAGGAGGGGCTAGCGGTGTGCGGTCCATTGCAATGGTTTCTACAAATTGGCTCCCTTGAGCTTTGAGTCAACGGGCTCCTGGACGACGCACCTGCGTGCCGGTTCGGGCATCGAGGCAATTGACGGTTGCTTGGCGGCCTTCTCTTCCACCCCTAACTATTTTCTCTACTGATGAGGGAAGTTATCCCGAAACCCGAGCCATGTCTCGGGCGACATCCAAAAACCCGGGACATGTATCGGGCCTAGAGATCATCAGTTCAACAAGTACCTACTTGCACCCACTGGGGTGAACCACTCAAGAACTCCATGTACCAGAGTCCCTAGGGGCGATCCGGAGGAGGGGCTAGCGGTGTGCGGTCCATTGCCATTATATTATTATAGAGGCTTTTATAGCGCGCTCTGTTACTAAATAGTATAGTATCCTGGCGCGGGAGAGAAGGGGACAGATCACAATAAATGCAAAAGAGAAACAGCCATTAGGCAGTGATGTTAAAAAGGTGGGTTTTTAAGCCTTTCCTGAATGCCATGATGGAGGGGGCTGTTCTCAGCTGCAGAGGCAGGGTATTCCAAGCCATGGTTTCTACAAATTGGCTCCCTTGAGCTTTGAGTCGACGGGCTCCTGGACGACACACCTGCGTGCCGGTTCGGGCATCGAGGCCATTGACGGTTGCTTGGCGGCCTTCTCTTCCACCCCTAAGTATTTTCTCTACTGATGAGGAAAGTTATCCCGAAACCCGAGCCATGTCTCGGGCGACATCCAAAAACCCGGGACATGTATCGGGTCTAGAGATCATCAGTTCAACAAGTACCTACTTGCACCCACTGGGGTGAACCACTGAAGAACTCCATGTACCAGAGTCCCTAAGGGCGATCCGGAGGAGGGGCTAGCGGTGTGCGGTCCATTGCGATGGTTTCTACAAATTGGCTCCCTTGAGCTTTGAGTCGACGGGCTCCTGGATGACGCACCTGCGTGCCGGTTCGGGCATCGAGGTCATTGACGGTTGCTTGGCGGCCTTCTCTTCCACCCCTAACTATTTTCTCTACTGATGAGGGAAGTTATCCCGAAACCCGAGCCATGTCTCGGGCGACATCCAAAAACCCGGGACATGTATCAGGTCTAGAGATCATCAGTTCAACAAGTACCTACTTGCACCCACTGGGGTGAACCACTCAAGAACTCCATGTACCAGAGTCCCTAGGGGCGAACCGGAGGAGGGGCTAGCGGTGTGCGGTCCATTGCGATGGTTTCTACAAATTGGCTCCCTTGAGCTTTGAGTCGACGGGCTCCTGGACGACGCACCTGCGTGCCGAATCGGGCATCAAGGCTATTGACGGTTGCTTGGCGGCCTTCTCTTCCACCCCTAACTATTTTCTCTACTGATGAGGGAAGTTATCCCGAAACCCAAGCCATGTCTCGGGCGACAATCAAAAACCCGGGACATGTATCGGGTCTAGAGATCATCAGTTCAACAAGTATCTACTTGCACCCACTGGGGTGAACCACTCAAGAACTCCATGTACCAAAGTCCCTAGGGGCGATCCGGAGGAGGGGCTAGCGGTGTGCGGTCCATTGCCATGGTTTCTACAAATTGGCTCCCTTGAGCTTTGAGTCGACGGGCTCCTGGACGACGCACCTGCGTGCCGGTTCGGGCATCGAGGCCATTGACGGTTGCTTGGCGGCCTTCTCTTCCACCCCTAACTATTTTCTCTACTGATGAGGGAAGTTATCCCGAAACCCGAGCCATGTCTCGGGCGACATCCAAAAACCCGGGACATGTATCGAGTCTAGAGATCATCAGTTCAACAAGTACCTACTTGCACCCACTGGGGTGAACCACTCAAGAACTCCATGTACCAGAGTCCCTAGGGGCGATCCGGAGGAGGGGCTAGCGGTGTGCGGTCCATTGCGATGGTTTCTACAAATTGGCTCCCTTGAGCTTTGAGTCGACGGGCTCCTGGACGACGCACCTGTGTGCCGGTTCGGGCATCAAGGCCATTGACGGTTGCTTGGCGGCCTTCTCTTCCACCCCTAACTATTTTCTCTACTGATGAGGGAAGTTATCCCGAAACCCGAGCCATGTCTCGGGCGACATCCAAAAACCCGGGACATGTATCGGGTCTAGAGATCATCAGTTCAACAAGTACCTACTTGCACCCACTGGGGTGTACCACTCAAGAACTCCATGTACCAGAGTCCCTAGGGGCGATCCGGAGGAGGGGCTAGCGGTGTGCGGTCCATTGCGATGGTTTCTACAAATTGGGTCCCTTGAGCTTTGAGTCAACGGGCTCCAGGACGACGCACCTGCGTGCCGGTTCGGGCATCGAGGCCATTGACGGTTGCTTGGCGGCCTTCTCTTCCACCCCTAACTATTTTCTCTACTGATGAGGGAAGTTATCCCGAAACCCGAGCCATGTCTCGGACGACATCCAAAAACCCGGGACATGTATTGGGTCTAGAGATCATCAGTTCAACAAGTACCTACTTGTACTCACTGGGGTGAACCACTCAAGAACTCCATGTACCAGAGTCCCTAGGGGCGATCCGGAGGAGGGGCTAGCGGTGTGCGGTCCATTGCCATGGTTTCTACAAATTGGCTCCCTTGAGCTTTGAGTCGACGGGCTCCTGGACGACGCACCTGCGTGCCGGTTCGGGCATCAAGGCCATTGACGGTTGCTTGGCGGCCTTCTCTTCCACCCCTAACTATTTTCTCTACTGATGAGGGAAGTTATCCCAAAACCCGAGCCATGTCTCGGGTGACATCCAAAAACCCGGGACATGTATCGGGTCTAGAGATCATCAGTTCAACAAGTACCTACTTGCACCCACTGGGGTGAACCACTCAAGAAGTCCATGTACCAGAGTCCCTAGGGGCGATCCGGAGGAGGGGCTAGCGGTGTGCGGTCTATTGCGATGGTTTCTACAAATTGGCTCCCTTGAGCTTTCAGTCGACGGGCTCCTGGACGACGCACCTGCGTGCCGGTTCGGGCATCGAGGCCATTGACGGTTGCTTGGCGGCCTTCTCTTCCACCCCTAACTATTTTCTCTACTGATGAGGGAAGTTATCCCGAAACCCGAGCCATGTCTCGGGCGACATCCAAAAACCCGGGACATGTATCGGGCCTAGAGATCATCAGTTCAACAAGTACCTACTTGCACCCACTGGGGTGAACCACTCAAGAACTCCATGTACCAGAGTCCCTAGGGGCGATCCGGAGGAGGGGCTAGCGGTGTGCGGTCCATTGCCATGGTTTCTACAAATTGGCTCCCTTGAGCTTTGAGTCGACGGGCTCCTGGACGACACACCTGCGTGCCGGTTCGGGCATCGAGGCCATTGACGGTTGCTTGGCGGCCTTCTCTTCCACCCCTAAGTATTTTCTCTACTGATGAGGAAAGTTATCCCGAAACCCGAGCCATGTCTCGGGCGACCTCCAAAAACCCGGGACATGTATCGGGTCTAGAGATCATCAGTTCAACAAGTACCTACTTGCACCCACTGGGGTGAACCACTGAAGAACTCCATGTACCAGAGTCCCTAAGGGCGATCCGGAGGAGGGGCTAGCGGTGTGCGGTCCATTGCGATGGTTTCTACAAATTGGCTCCCTTGAGCTTTGAGTCGACGGGCTCCTGGATGACGCACCTGCGTGCCGGTTCGGGCATCGAGGCTATTGACGGTTGCTTGGCGGCCTTCTCTTCCAGCCCTAACTATTTTCTCTACTGATGAGGGAAGTTATCCCGAAACCCGAGCCATGTCTCGGGCGACATCCAAAAACCCGGGACATGTATCGGGTCTAGAGATCATCAGTTCAACAAGTACCTACTTGCACCCACTGGGGTGAACCACTCAAGAACTCCATGTCCCAGAGTCCCTAGGGGCGTTCCGGAGGAGGGGCTAGCGGTGTGCGGTCCATTGCGATGGTTTCTACAAATTGGCTCCCTTGAACTTTGAGTCGACGGGCTCCTGGACGAAGCACCTGCGTGCCGGTTCTGGCATCGAGGTCATTGACGGTTGCTTGGCGGCCTTCTCTTCCACCCCTAACTATTTTCTCTACTGATGAGGGAAGTTATCCCAAAACCCGAGCCATGTCTCGGGCGACATCCAAAAACCCGGGACATGTATCAGGTCTAGAGATCATCAGTTCAACAAGTACCTACTTGCACCCACTGGGGTGAACCACTCAAGAACTCCATGTACCAGAGTCCCTAGGGGCGAACCGGAGGAGGGGCTAGCGGTGTGCGGTCCATTGCGATGGTTTCTACAAATTGGCTCCCTTGAGCTTTGAGTCGACGGGCTCCTGGACGACGCACCTGCGTGCCGAATCGGGCATCAAGGCCATTGACGGTTGCTTGGCGGTCTTCTCTTCCACCCCTAACTATTTTCTCTACTGATGAGGGAAGTTATCCCGAAACCCAAGCCATGTCTCGGGCGACAATCAAAAACCCGGGACATGTATCGGGTCTAGAGATCATCAGTTCAACAAGTACCTACTTGCACCCACTGGGGTGAACCACTCAAGAACTCCATGTACCAAAGTCCCTAGGGGCGATCCGGAGGAGGGGCTAGCGGTGTGCGGTCCATTGCCATGGTTTCTACAAATTGGCTCCCTTGAGCTTTGAGTCAACGGGCTCCTGGACGACGCACCTGCGTGCCGGTTCGGGCATCGAGGCCATTGACGGTTGCTTGGCGGCCTTCTCTTACACCCCTAACTATTTTCTCTACTGATGAGGGAAGTTATCCCGAAACCCGAGCCATGTCTCGGGCGACATCCAAAAACCCGGGACTTGTATCGAGTCTCGAGATCATCAGTTCAACAAGTACCTACTTGCACCCACTGGGGTGAACCACTCAAGAACTCCATGTACCAGAGTCCCTAGGGGCGATCCGGAGGAGGGGCTAGCGGTGTGCGGTCCATTGCGATGGTTTCTACAAATTGGCTCCCTTGAGCTTTGAGTCGACGGGCTCCTGGACGACGCACCTGCGTGCCGGTTCGGGCATCGAGGCCATTGACGGTTGCTTGGCGGCCTTCTCTTCCACCCCTAACTATTTTCTCTACTGATGAGGGAAGTTATCCCGAAACCCGAGCCATGTCTCGGGCGACATCCAAAAACCCGGGACATGTATCGGGCCTAGAGATCATCAGTTCAACAAGTACCTACTTGCACCCACTGGGGTGAACCACTCAAGAACTCCATGTACCAGAGTCCCTAGGGGCGATCCGGAGGAGGGGCTAGCGGTGTGCGGTCCATTGCCATGGTTTCTACAAATTGGCTCCCTTGAGCTTTGAGTCGACGGGCTCCTGGACGACACACCTGCGTGCCGGTTCGGGCATCGAGGCCATTGACGGTTGCTTGGCGGCCTTCTCTTCCACCCCTAAGTATTTTCTCTACTGATGAGGAAAGTTATCCCGAAACCCGAGCCATGTCTCGGGCGACCTCCAAAAACCCGGGACATGTATCGGGTCTAGAGATCATCAGTTCAACAAGTACCTACTTGCACCCACTGGGGTGAACCACTGAAGAACTCCATGTACCAGAGTCCCTAAGGGCGATCCGGAGGAGGGGCTAGCGGTGTGCGGTCCATTGCGATGGTTTCTACAAATTGGCTCCCTTGAGCTTTGAGTCGACGGGCTCCTGGATGACGCACCTGCGTGCCGGTTCGGGCATCGAGGCTATTGACGGTTGCTTGGCGGCCTTCTCTTCCAGCCCTAACTATTTTCTCTACTGATGAGGGAAGTTATCCCGAAACCCGAGCCATGTCTCGGGCGACATCCAAAAACCCGGGACATGTATCGGGTCTAGAGATCATCAGTTCAACAAGTACCTACTTGCACCCACTGGGGTGAACCACTCAAGAACTCCATGTCCCAGAGTCCCTAGGGGCGTTCCGGAGGAGGGGCTAGCGGTGTGCGGTCCATTGCGATGGTTTCTACAAATTGGCTCCCTTGAACTTTGAGTCGACGGGCTCCTGGACGAAGCACCTGCGTGCCGGTTCGGGCATCGAGGTCATTGACGGTTGCTTGGCGGCCTTCTCTTCCACCCCTAACTATTTTCTCTACTGATGAGGGAAGTTATCCCAAAACCCGAGCCATGTCTCGGGCGACATCCAAAAACCCGGGACATGTATCAGGTCTAGAGATCATCAGTTCAACAAGTACCTACTTGCACCCACTGGGGTGAACCACTCAAGAACTCCATGTACCAGAGTCCCTAGGGGCGAACCGGAGGAGGGGCTAGCGGTGTGCGGTCCATTGCGATGGTTTCTACAAATTGGCTCCCTTGAGCTTTGAGTCGACGGGCTCCTGGACGACGCACCTGCGTGCCGAATCGGGCATCAAGGCCATTGACGGTTGCTTGGCGGTCTTCTCTTCCACCCCTAACTATTTTCTCTACTGATGAGGGAAGTTATCCCGAAACCCAAGCCATGTCTCGGGCGACAATCAAAAACCCGGGACATGTATCGGGTCTAGAGATCATCAGTTCAACAAGTACCTACTTGCACCCACTGGGGTGAACCACTCAAGAACTCCATGTACCAAAGTCCCTAGGGGCGATCCGGAGGAGGGGCTAGCGGTGTGCGGTCCATTGCCATGGTTTCTACAAATTGGCTCCCTTGAGCTTTGAGTCAACGGGCTCCTGGACGACGCACCTGCGTGCCGGTTCGGGCATCGAGGCCATTGACGGTTGCTTGGCGGCCTTCTCTTACACCCCTAACTATTTTCTCTACTGATGAGGGAAGTTATCCCGAAACCCGAGCCATGTCTCGGGCGACATCCAAAAACCCGGGACTTGTATCGAGTCTCGAGATCATCAGTTCAACAAGTACCTACTTGCACCCACTGGGGTGAACCACTCAAGAACTCCATGTACCAGAGTCCCTAGGGGCGATCCGGAGGAGGGGCTAGCGGTGTGCGGTCCATTGCGATGGTTTCTACAAATTGGCTCCCTTGAGCTTTGAGTCGACGGGCTCCTGGACGACGCACCTGCGTGCCGGTTCGGGCATCGAGGCCATTGACGGTTGCTTGGCGGCCTTCTCTTCCACCCCTAACTATTTTCTCTACTGATGAGGGAAGTTATCCCGAAACCCGAGCCATGTCTCGGGCGACATCCAAAAACCCGGGACATGTATCGGGTCTAGAGATCATCAGTTCAACAAGTACCTACTTGCACCCACTGGGGTGAACCACTCAAGAACTCCATGTACCAGAGTCCCTAGGGGCGATCCGGCGGAGGGGCTAGCGGTGTGTGGTCCATTGCGATGGTTTCTACAAATTGGCTCCCTTGAGCTTTGAGTCGACGGGCTCCTGGACGACGCACCTGCGTGCCGGTTCGGCATCAAGGCCATTGACGGTTGCTTGGCGGCCTTCTCTTCCATCCCTAACTATTTTCTCTACTGATGAGGGAAGTTATCCCGAAACCCGAGCCATGTCTCGGGCGACATCCAAAAACCCGGGACATGTATCGGATCTAGAGATCCTCAGTTCAACTAGTACCTACTTGCACCCACTGGGGTGAACCACTCAAGAACTCCATGTACCAGAATCCCTAGGGGCGATCCGGAGGAGGGGCTAGCGGTGTGCGGTCCATTGCGATGGTTTCTACAAATTGGCTCTCTTGAGCTTTGAGTCAGCGGGCTCCTGGACGATGCACCTGCGTGCCGGTTCGGGAATCGAGGCCATTGACGGTTGCTTGGCGGCCTTATCTTCCACCGCTAACTATTTTCTCTACTGATGAGGGAAGTTACCCCGAAACCCGAGCCATGTCTCGGGCGACATCCAAAAACCCGGGACATGTATCGGGTCTAGAGATCATCAGTTCAACAAGTAGCTACTTGCACCCACTGGGGTGAACCACTCAAGAAGTCCATGTACCAGAGTCCCTAGGGGCGATCCGGAGGAGGGGCTAGCGGTGTGCGGTCTATTGCGATGGTTTCTACAAATTGGCTCCCTTGAGCTTTGAGTCGACGGGCTCCTGGACGACGCACCTGCGTGCCGGTTCGGGCATCGAGGCCATTGACGGTTGCTTGGCGGCCTTCTCTTCCACCCCTAACTATTTTCTCTACTGATGAGGGAAGTTGTCCCGAAACCCGAGCCATGTCTCGGACGACATCCAAAAACCCGGGACATTTATTGGGTCTAGAGATCATCAGTTCAACAAGTACCTACTTGTACTCACTGGGGTGAACCACTCAAGAACTCCATGTACCAGAGTCCCTAGGGGCGATCCGGAGGAGGGGCTAGCGGTGTGCGGTCCATTGCCATGGTTTCTACAAATTGGCTCCCTTGAGCTTTGAGTCGACGGGCTCCTGGACGACGCACCTGCGTGCCGGTTCGGGCATCGAGGCCATTGACGGTTGCTTGGCGGCCTTCTCTTCCACCCCTAACTATTTTCTCTACTGATGAGGGAAGTTATCCCAAAACCCGAGCCATGTCTCGGGTGACATCCAAAAACCCGGGACATGTATCGGGTCTAGAGATCATCAGTTCAACAAGTACCTACTTGCACCCACTGGGGTGAACCACTCAAGAACTCCATGTACCAGAGTCCTTAGGGGCGATCCGGAGGAGGGGCTAGCGGTGTGCGGTCCATTGCGATGGTTTCTACAAATTGGCTCCCTTGAGCTTTGAGTCGACGGGCTCCTGGACGACGCACCTGCGTGCCGGTTCGGGCATCGAGGCCATTGACGGTTGCTTGGCGGCCTTCTCTTCCACCCCTAACTATTTTCTCTACTGATGAGGGAAGTTATCCCGAAACCCGAGCCATGTCTCGGGCGACATCCAAAAACCCGGGACATGTATCGGGTCTAGAGATCATCAGTTCAACAAGTACCTACTTGCACCCACTGGGGTGAACCACTCAAGAACTCCATGTACCAGAGTCCCTAGGGGCGATCCGGAGGAGGGGCTAGTGGTGTTCGGTCCGTTGCGATGGTTTCTACAAATTGGCTCCCTTGAGCTTTGAGTCGACGGGCTCCTGGACGACGCACCTGCGTGCCAGTTCGGGCATCGAGGCCATTGACGGTTGCTTGGCGGCCTTCTCTTCCACCCCGAACTATTTTCTCTACTGATGAGGGAAGTTATCCCGAATCCCGAGCCATGTCTCGGGCGACATCCAAAAACCCGGGACATGTATCGGGTCTAGAGATCATCAGTTCAACAAGTACCTACTTGCACCCACTGGGGTGAACCACTCAAGAACTCCATGTACCAGAGTCCCTAGGGGCGATCCGGAGGAGGGGCTAGCGGTGTGCGGTCCATTGTGATGGTTTCTAAAAACTGGCCGCTTACTTGCCAGTGCCCTGAAAGCTAGAACCCAACGCTTCAAGATCGCTGGCCTTACAGATAGCTCTGGCGTTGTCCTCACGGTGGAAACTCAAGTTGCGGAAGCATTTCGGTCCCATTATGCCTCGCTGTACGGAGCCGAAGCGACGTCCCCTGAGGAGATCGACGCATATTTGAATACAGCTGCGATCACCGAATTTTTCCAGGCAAATGCCGTCGCCTTGGATGCCCCCATCCGACTGGAGGAGGTGTCGGCAGCTATATCCCGCCTTCGCCCGCTTAAATCCCCAGGGCCAGACAGCTTCTCAGCAGGTTTCTACAAAACCTTTAGCCAGTTGCTAGATCCCGTTCTTACCCGACTCTTCAACTCCTTTGAAGGCCCTAGTTCCATCCCCCCAGATATGTTAGCAGCCGAGGTGGTGGTACTGCCTAAACTGGGTAAAAAACCCACGCATTGCTCCGCGTTCCGTCCTATTTCGTTACTGAACCTCGACCAGAAACTCTTCACTGGCATTCTAGCCGCGCGTCTTGGTCCCTGCCTGCCCGGGATCTTGGAGCCTGACCAATCGGGCTTCGTGCTCAACCGTCAATGCAGTGATAACACTAAGCGAGTACTCCATTTGATACACAAAGCCCATTTTCAAGACTCTGATTCCGCACTGCTAGCCATTGACGCTGAAAAGGCGTTTGACCGGGTAGACTGGACCTATTTACAGCGAGTCCTGACGCGTTTTCGGCTGGGTGACCGCTTTCGGTCTTGGATTGCCTGCTGCTACCACCGTCCCCAAGCCCGGGTCCGGTTGGGTTGCCTTCGCTCGGACCCGTTTGGAATTCAACGTGGCACGAGACAAGGTTGTCACCTTTCCCCCCTCCTGTTCGCCCTGTACATAGAGCCCCTGGCGCAGAAGATCCGGGACAACCCTGACATCCGGGGCATCACTTTTGGTCGTGAACCCCACACAATAAGCCTCTATGCCGATGATGTAATAGCCGCTCTCGACCATCCGGGCCGCTCTATACCCGCCTTTATGGAGGAGCTGATGTCATTTGAGATGTCATCAGTGATGTCATTTGAGATGTCATCAGTGATGTCACTGACCATGTCATGAATGATGTAATATGTGACATCATCATCAGTGGATTGTGGGCGCGCGAGTTATAGTGAGTCCAACTAACTATAACGTGGGAATTTCAATGGTTTTGTATGAGTAAAATGTTCAGCTAACTATAACTGGTGTGAAACCTATGTTTTTTTCAGTGAATTTCAAAGGTTTTTTAAATGCTAATTCCTAACTATAACGATTGTGAAACCTATGGTCATTATTTAGTGAATGGGTACTCACAAACATTTCCCCGGGGGCCACAAAGTACTGTCTGCGGCTTCTCGAGGGCCGCACCGACGCCACAGGTGAGGGTCGGTGTGTTGTAAGGTGGGCGTAGGGGGACGCAAAGCAAATGCATACGAAGGATACGTTTTTTGCTTCTTTACCTTTAGTTTAGTTAACTTGCAAATAAAGTATGTCTATTTCATTGCTTACTGAATGTTCCTGCTCTGTCAAGTGAACAACAGCCCAGTGCTGCTGTTCACAAAGGGGCCGCAATTAAAGGTCAGGAGGGCTGCATGCACCCTCTGGGCCGTACTTTAAGTATCCCTGATTTAGTAGTACAAACATTACTTGGGAAGGAACGCACCTACAGAACACAGCTGAGGGCCCCAGAATCATACCATTTTCTCAGAGGAAGGCCATATATGCTGTCAAAGTGACTGCAGAAAAGTATAAATATCAGACAAAGTAAAAGAGGAGACATCAAATGTGAACATCCTGAGCACTCTCCTAGAATACCATGAGGCAAAGGCTTAAGCATCAGGGCAAGGAAGGCTCTATGGTGGATAGACAATGCTCAAATTACTTGTGCTTACTGTGCTCTCTGGCATAACCTGCACAGTAAGCATGAGAAACTAGCTAGATTATTTCGCGGGCTCAGCTTCCTTTTTTGTGATATTCACCATATCTGAACTTTTCCTGCTGAGATAAGAAACAGACTGAAAAGGCAAGTAGTTAGCAACTACAAACAAAAAACACTGCTGTTGACTGCTGTTGGACCTGACCCTCTCTGCAGGGTCACCGCAAACATTTGCTTTCCCTCCCTTTGCTGAACCCGTTAGTTAGCCTTAGGACTCTGTGCACTTTACCTCTGCTAAAGTGCTAGTGCCCACTCTCTAAAACATCTTAGAATTGGCTTACCCCTGACCTGCATATTTAATTCCCTTATAACATTCTAGTAAAGTGGTATATCATATCCCCAGGGATGGTAAATTAAATTCTACTAGAAGGCCAATCACACTTATTGTGCTATGAGCCAAAATTCGTTTTGTATGCTTTCACATAATTATGGGAAATTACAGCAAAGATTATGTGTAATTAAGCAAAATGCAAATGTGTCAGAATTACAGTGTGTCCAATTGAACAGGATAATATCAGGATTTTTGTAGGGAAGGAAACTACACCTTCTATCAACCATCGGCTCAGACTTACAAAGGTGCCATATGTTCCCCTTATGTCTAGCTGCAGCGACATCAGTTATTGGTGCCACCCAAGTAGCCCCTTAAAACATGTGAGGAGCATGTGTGCAGTTTTAAACTGACAATTTGAACCCACAAAATAAACCCTTTCCAGGCCTAAAACTCCCTTTTTCATACATATAAGTCACCCTAGTAGTGATAAAAGTGCGAGTGATCTCCGAGTCTTCCCATTTTGCCATATAAATTTCGATATCAATGAGTTAATAAGCATTAGCGTTCCTTGATCAATGGCTAACGGGATCGCTCGGAATAAATAGAAGCACCTGGGCAACGTGTTCATTTTGACGTAGTTAGCTCTTCCTATGATAGAGAGTTGAAGGCTTTTAATCCTTTCAAAATCATTCTTGATCTTAGCTACTAATGGATCAAAATTAATTTTTGGTAATAACTTTATATTTGTGCAAAGAACAACTCCAAAATATATGGCCTTTTCAGTCCTTCGCTGATCCGGACAGATGGTATTATTAGTACATAAAATAATCGTCTTTCCTTTATTAAGGGAATATCCAGAACAGCGTCCATATTCAGTTGTCGCTTTCTCTATTTCACGAATAGCCTCCATCGGGTTAGGTGTAATGACCGCGATATCATCGGCATAGGCCAACACTTTTGTTTCGAAGTGATGATTAATAATAGGTTTTAGTGTGTCCAATTGAACAGGATAATATCAGGATTTTTGTAGGGAAGGAAACTACACCTTCTATCAACCATCGGCTCAGACTTACAAAGGTGCCATATGTTCCCCTTATGTCTAGCTGCAGCCACATCAGTTATTGGTGCCACCCAAGTAGCCCCTTAAAACATGTGAGGAGCATGTGTGCAGTTTTAAACTGACAATTTGAACCGACAAAATAAACCCTTTCCAGGCCTAAAACTCCCTTTTTCATACATATAAGTCACCCTAAGGTAAGCTCTAAACAAACCATATGGCAAGTGCCGTGTATTTTTAGACGTGTAACTTTAAGTTTTACATGTCCTGGTAGTAAAAAAACTCCTAAATTTGCTTTTCACTACAGTGAAGCCTGCCTCTCTATCAAAACTTTGCGTTACCTTGTTACATTTAATAAATGGTAACGTTTGTTTGGGAATAGGTAGAAATATCAATTTTGGTGTCTAAAGAATTGTAGTTTATGATCTTCTTTAATGGTAAAGTCAGACTTTAAGTCCCAATTCTGAAAAGGCTACTTTTAGGAAGTTTGCATTTTCTTTTCCTAGCCATTTGGTGCCTAAAGCCTGTTTCCAGGGTCACATGACATGGGGTAGTTGGCAGTTAGCCTTTGTGTATTCCTCCCAGACAACCACACAATAGGGTGACAGAGTGTTGGCAGGATGGGCCATCCTAACAGGATGGGCCAGTCTAACAAGATAGGTGATCGGTGCTGTGCACAGCCTCACTTGCACTTCAAAGAAACTGCCTCATCACACACACAAAGAACTTTCACACTAGCCTTTTGTGACTCCAGAAATCCTGAGATCAGGGTAGGGAGGCAGGAAATTCCAGACACTTCCTTGTTTTATTCCGTAAATTTTTTCAACTCCAAAGCTGCCACCAGGTATAACATTAGTTCTCTCAGACCCACTCTTCAGCTAACTTCTGGACTTGCAGAGGACTCTCAGAGGACTGCTCCTTTGCCTGTGGCATGCTGCGTACTTCAGAGGACTGCCCTGCTGCTTGAGGCCTGTTTTCTGCTTGAGACCTCCTTTGCTACTTGAACTCAGGCCTCCCAGAGTGACCTCATGGATTAGTTTGCTGGCCTCCTGATCAGAGACTCATGGGTTAAAAAGGTACCAACCATCTTGAACCCGCACCTGGACCCAGCCAGAGTCCTGACCCCTCAAGTGGTGCCCATCTCACCCAGGAGTCTTGGAAGGCTGCCAGGCACGCAGAACTTTTCTCTCTCTAAAATTTCTACTAAGTCCGAAGGTAAGCAGAGACCGTGCAATCCACTTTGTGCATTCGAACCATGCTCCATCAAGGTCAGCCATAACTTTTGACTTTACCCTAGTCTTGTGCGTCTAGACGTTCGCGGTTGGCGCTTTGATATTTTGGGTGCTATTTTCACTTTAAACGTATAAAATTCATAACTCTGGTTTTATTGATTGGATTTTTTTTCATTTTGGAGTAAAAAAAATATATGAACTTTTATTCTATTTTTCTACACTGATGTGGAATTTTTCTTGTGCTGTGTTTTCACTTTATTACTGTTTATGTGCCGCATAAATATTATCCATTCAGACTGCTTGTCCAGACCTGGAAGGACGTTCTCCCATTAGTGTATCACCGCATCAATCGAAGTGCTTCTTACATGGCGACTATACCCTCCGTATAATGATGCCTGGATTATATGAAATCTGACAAATGAAGCCCATAATTAGGTTTTTGACTTTTAACTACTTGCTGTTTGGATGGATTATGGTGGAATTGTCCTGTCTTTTTATAAACAGTCAATTTGCTCACATTCTTAAAAATAAAATTAGAAGAATTGTGTGTTTACTTTACAAAATAAGTGCCTTGCAGAAGTCTAATTTCTTTGGACAAAACACATTGGCTGGCTTTTACAATGTCAAAAAGAAGCATGAATAAAGGTGAAATACTCTTTGGATTTGCAAAACTCGTCATGGATAATTGCTTTTTTATTTTTAATTATCGTGCATATGTTGAATGTGGTGCACCCTTGGTTGTGATGGTTTAAATTATTTTTCCTCATTAAGGGTAGCATCCTTTGGGCAGAGGGTGCATCAGGGTAGTGCACACCATGTGATATATATTGTCCAAAGTACTTTTCTTTGGGGATGTAAGGGTGTGAGTGGGCACTCTGTTGATATCCACTGTCCATTTGTTGTTTGTGTTTCTCATTATGCACATTGCCTCTAAGTTAAGCCTGACTGCTTTGTGCAAAGCTACCGCAGGGTTAAGCATATGTTAATTTATTGACTTTTTCTGTTTCACTCTGACAAGGATTGTGATTATTGCTTTAATATGATTTTACCCTACTCAACCAATAATCCAATTTCTCACAATCCCTCATAGGGAAATAGAGCTAATGGTTTAAGTGTGCTGACTATTGCTGATGCTGTTTGCCGTCTTGCTGTCACAGGCAGAGACAGAATGTGAATGACATTCTAACTGACTAAAGACAGAATATGGCCGTTCTAAAGGTCCTCTATGTATGTATCCATTTTTAAGGAACTTATCTGTTTTAAGAGCCTGACATACAACTACACCTGTCTATTCCTCCTAATAGATTCAAGCAAGCATTATTACAGTGCAGATTGTCTACCCCGTGTTTGGAAAAGGGGGAAACCAACACCAAAACCCTTAACTATTAAGGTAATCTGTGGGATTCCATGTAACAAACTACCTGTCTACAAACTTTAACATGGTGCAATAACAATCCACCATTTAAGGCCTGTAGGCTCTAAAGTAATAATACATAACGGAGACCTACTGCCTTGGTTGTAAGTTTTCTTACTAAACAGGTCAGACCTCGGCTTCTGACATAGCTTTTCTCAACTAACCAATCAATCCTATATCCTTTATAATTGTCTTTACATTATAACCAACTCATACTTGCTATACTGGACATAAGCTTTCCTTTAAGGCACTCATAAGGCTTACAGTCATTACATTTTAAATATACACAACATTACAGTTGGCGAAGCACAGATTCTAACAGTGCAAATCTTCTATATTTAGGGTTTATCAAAAGAGAAACCTTGCCTACTACAGCAAATTGAGAGATTACACGTAACAAAATGCCTCAGGAGGGCATAAGCACAGTGTAAAAAGAAACCTCCCTTAAAGTCCTATTGGGTTTGGTATCTGTTTCCACAATATGTCAAGCCTACTGCCTTTGTCATAACATTTCATAATAAACAGATCAGACCTAAGGTATCTGAAAAGCTTGTCCCAATAAACCAATCTACCTCTTACCAATATCATTGGTTTATTATAATAACCACTTCAGGCCTACTTTACTGAGCATAAATGTTCACAAAATAAACTATCAAATATATAGTCTTAAAATTACACAAAGGCACAAAGGTATATTTGCTAAAAATGACAGTTGCTCATAAGAGGGCCAATACAAAATGATCACAGTACAAATCTTCCACCACAGGTTTTTCAGAAACATACCGAACACGAGACCTCTTGTGTCCTATAGAAATCTATGATAATTTATGGAAAAACAAAAATACCCATCTTTGGGCTTTAATACTTTGAAATAACAAACCACCCTTCAAGGCATTTTAGCTGTAATATACATTTTTTATAATAAGTAAGTCAGGGCTCCTGTCTTTGTTGTAATGTTTCAGAACAACTAAATCAGACCCATGGTCTCCCAAATAGCTTTTCCCAATAAACAAATCAGGACTACAGCCTTTATTCCTGTCTTGTCGCCATAACTAACTCAGGCCTACTGTATTGCGTTTCAGCTTTCCCACAAGGCAATTATCGGGTGTCCAGTCATACAATTACATATATTGAAAAACTGCAGCTGGCTAAACAATAATCAACCCCCACTAGGAGGGCTAATAAGGATTTTCAAAGTTAAAATATTCTACCTCCAAAGTTTATCAGAGGGACTAACCATCACCAAAACCCTTGCCTAATTCATGTTAAATAATACCTGTCTTCATTGCTTAATGTGAGCAACTGTTTTCCGGTGCTCGGCACCAGCACTTACTTACCAACACCAGGGCTTGCGACAGTCTGCCACAAAGGTGGCGCTGACTGGCTAAATTAGAGATGACCTCAACAACAGTTAATTATTAATTCAATATACATTAAAAATGGCTATAACCTACCGCCCAAGCCATTCTTATACCTTGGAGGGTCTCAAATAGTCCAAATTGTCACACTTGTGGGAGTATGATGGTTAGTAGATGTGTTGTTGCTATCATTGGCAGCATGGCATGGACAATGTGTGGTGCAAGCTGCAGTGGCCTCCCAATGAGAGATCTGGCACCAATTATTTTTACAAATTAAGAATTGCCTGTCTTCAGACTTTAACAGAGTGTAATACCATTTCACCCTTAAAGACCTCTAGAGTCTTCATAATGAATAAGGCAGGCACCCACTGCCTTTGTCATAATTCTTCATAACAAACATATCATATTATACCTCTAACATTTGATACAACTTTTACCAATGAGCCATTCAAGCCTATAGACTTTATTATTCGCTGATCACCATAACCAACTCGGGCCTATTATATAGTGTATTAGATTTCCCATAAGACAACCATCATGCAGACAGTCATAAAATGACATGTTTGGGAAAACTGAAGTTGTCAAAATGATATACAAACTGAAAATCTTCTACGCCCCAGGATTTGTCTGAGGGGTTGGCCAACATCAAACCCCTAGCTTAGTACATTAGTCTGTGAGATCCCATATACTACAATGCATGTCTACTTACTTTAAGATAGTATAACAAAATCCACCTTAAAGGCCTATTGTGTTGAGAATAAGTGTTCTCAAAATGCAATCATCAGGTATACAGTCACACAATTACAAATATATTGAAATTTACAGGTAGCAAAACAATGTGCTACCCCTGCAAAAAAGACCTAACAAGGATTCTCACAGGGCAAATCATCTATCCCCCAGGGTCTGTCACAGGGGGAACCAACACCAAATTCTATGGTACTCTGTGTGATTCCATACCAAAATGCTTGTCTACAGGCATTTACACAATGTACTATCAATCCACCATCAAATGTTCAGCGTTAACGTGTGTTTTTCGCAATAAATGGTAGCCATGCTGCCTTTGTAGTAACTGCTCATAATAAAAAGATCAGACCGATGACATCGGACATAACTTGGACAATGAACCAATCAAGCCTACAGCGTTTATCTTTGTCTTGCTACCATTGCCAGTTTAGGTCAACTGTGTCGAGTTTAAGCTTTTCTACAAGGCATACAGTGATAGCGTTGCAAATTTGTCAAAAATTAGAATTGGCAATACAAAATGCATACTGATCCTAAGACAATCTTCTACCCCCAGGGTTTGTAAGAGGGATTAACCAATACCAAACCTCATATGCTTTGCACAAAAACATACATCAGGCCTATTGTCTTTATCACAAGTATTGAGAATAAACAGATCAGGCCTACAGCGTTGATAATTTTGTATTACTACCATGACTAACTCAGGCCTCGTATTGAGCGTACAGTTTCCAAAATAGTAAATCAAATGCTGTACTCAAGGTAATCAATGATCTCTGAGTAGTGCTTCTTAAAACTCCTTCTTTATTGATTATGTAAGGGCTGTCAAGCCAGGCTTAAAAAGGACTGGAGACTGCTGATCCTCACCACAGTGGTAAGTTTAAACTGACAGACTAGTGGATCTTTATGCTTTGCCTTTATTAGGCCACTAGCCCTCCCAGGTGCCACAAATTGCGGGTTAGGCTAAAGCATTTTATTGCCTATACCTGCATCACCGCACTGGCATTAAATGTCACGCATTAGTGCCCTTAGGGGCTGCAGCTCTTTTGCCCATGCAGCTTTAGCGCCCAACACTGAATAGCTCTGCTGTATGTGCCACAGGCAGCGAGAGTGTGAGCTGGGCCCATGGATGAAGAGGTGACTGTGGTTGTCATGGATACACAGTCATTTCTGCCTGGTACCGGGCCTCACATCACGTGCAGGCCCTCTTTACTGGAGTTAGACTGCACGGTGAGATGTTGCTTAAAGCTTAGTATTTCCTTCCTTTGGTGCCCAGATAAGGCTGACTGCAATCTGTTCCAGTCAAACTGGCACCCGACCTGCTGGATGACACAAAACAGACCGGTGGGAAAGTCCAGAGGCTCGCGGATCACCCCTCTGCCTGGTTAAATGAGGTCTCTACATGTGGGCGAGACGCTATCAAATAAACCTCTAATATATTTTGTAATAGTTATGAAGCTCAAATTTGTACCTAGACAAGGTTTGTGCTATTTAAACTGGTGAGAAATAAACTTGTAAAGATTACAAGTTTATTTTTTAGCAGATAACATACAGAGCTGATCTCCCGGCATTCTGTAGCCCAATGCTGACATAAGAGGCATCATTTGACTGCCACTTGTCAAGTAGCCCAATACAGAACTGATCTCCCAGCATTCTGCGTACTAAAGAAGCTGATGTCAGAGGCATCGTCAGGCTACCAGCGGGGTTGGATCTGACATCTGACTGATGCTCTGAGCGAATTTTACACCTGGCTCAGGTCTGCTTTTGTGACATTTGGAGAAATTATTGTAGATTACGTGTATCAACCGCAACGTGATTTCATTAGAGTCAAAAGGCTGTGAGGTCACTTCAAGTGTGGGTTGAATTGTCATGCTATGTCACATCTGATGTCTGAGAGGGTCAAAACTGTTCTTGTGATGAAAAGTTTCTGCAACACTAAGTGCAATTTTCTGCATTAGAAAGTGTTCTTCAAGTTTTTGTGATCTTTTGAAACCATTTTAAATCTAAAATAGTTCGTAGAAAAACAACAACATTTATGAAGAAGCACCTATAAGGCATGAGCAAAGAGCCTCTTTCTTGCATGTTATTTATAATATTTTAGACTGAGGTAAAACACAGGTCAGAAGGAAGTAGGTCAGAGAAAACACATCTTGAAACCTGTTGAGATAGCCACTCTTAGAACCATATGTTTCCCCTGTAGCCCCTTAGAAATATTTTCATGCATACAGTACCCCAGAAGCGGCTCTAGTAAGATGAGCTACTAGAACAAACGGTTATGGTATACAATTGCCGCACACTGTTTTTTCAGAATATTCTATAGTGCTCACTAATCGGGTCAACCGTTTTAAAAACCCAGAGTAAACGAAATGCAACGAACAAGAGTAGAGAGCACAGTACTCCAATCTTTATGTAAGCCTCCCCTACCAATGTCCAATGAGGCAGCCAATTCTATGTGCTCAAAAGACAAGCCATCATTCTATATCATGAAGCAAATTCTCCATATTGCAACAGCAGCATGCCTTCTTGTTGCATCATAAAAGAGGTCCCGAGGCTTCACTAAGAAACAAGCAACCTAATTTGCTATTTTCAGAAGGATCCTCCGATGGCAAACCATGGCAGGCCTTTTCATTGCACTAGCAAGATTGGGTTATTGGAGTATTTGTCAAGTTGTTCGACTGCAGACTGAGTCAAGCCATCTGGCAGCACCTCTATTGACGGAGTATAATGCTGCTGCATAGGCAAGCACGTCTCGATTGCAACTAGAGAGAACGATTGCAGCTTCGAAGAGGTCCTCTGTTTGAACCAACGTCGACTATTCTTCTGCACCATGGGATAGGCCACTCATCTGTACCAGTTATCATTTTCACATGCTATATACCAAGACTGGTCCTATCACTGCATGACCAAAAAACCTTGCTATTGAACTCTAAAACAGATGGCATAGTGCACCATAAGGCAGAAACGTACATTACACCATGAGACATTCAACCACAAGCTCCTTTAGGTCATCATGTGTAGGACCTCTTACAGTACCACTGAAAAAGCCCCATCCAATTACCATATAAGACAAAGCCCCACAATAAATCAGGCACCATTTTGCACTTGTAGTCAAACTCATCTTATTGCACCGTGACAAACTTAACCAACATGCACTACACAAAGAAATGCTATGTTTCTCCATGAACTATGTCCTTCTGCTGAACAGGAGCAATGCCCTCTAATGCTCTATGAAGCAAATCACAACTATAAAACAGGCCATTGTTTTGCATCGAGAAAAGCAACCACCATGCACCATGAAGACAGAAAGCATATTTCAACGGAACTACTATCCTGGGAAGGAGGCTGTTGCACAAAAGAGCCTGGCTGTGCTGCATAGGAAAAATGAACAATGAAAATAAATCAAATTAAACACATTCCTACACTCAGCCAGTGGATTCACATCCTCTGTGTAAAAATACCATATGAAAGTGGGTGCCATACTTCCCCATTTTGTTCTAGTTTGAGCTGCTTCACCATCCAAGGGGAGGAACTACTGTTTTCCAGGAACAGAATCACCGATAGCCCGGTCTTCTAAACGTGAGGAGATGCCGTCTGGTTCCCGAACGCCTTCCTGGCAGAAGCTATAGGTCTGCCATTTATCCAGGCAGCTATAAGATCTGGGAAGTATCCAGGGTCCCCCAGTTCCCTTGCCTGACTGCCAAGTCAAATCTGACGGAGAACAGGATGTGTCCAACTTGTCAAAGACTTCCCAATTTGGATACCAGCTTTGATAATAAAACAGACGTTCAACACTGTCTCTAGCTTTGCTGCACTTCTGCGACTACTCCAGTGCACAAGAGCGAAGGAGGCAGGTCCTTCCACCATGACCACTAAAAGAGATTGCTTGAGATGTCTTCATAGAGCCCTTGATGTAACTGCTTGCTGAACCGAACAAGAGGAGGCATGGTTGCCTGAACAAGTCAGGTGTTGGAGCGTAACCACTAACCTGAGTAATCCAATCGGCACGGGGGATGGAGAGATGACAGTCCAACCACTCCCCTTCGTCATCTCCCTAGGGGACAAATAAGAACTGCCCACCCAAGGGGAACACACAGAGGAAAGGGGAGTGGGTAAAATAATAAATAACAGCCTAGGATACAGGATGATCTTTCTTGATGAATCTTCACCAGAGGAAATGGCTAATCAGCATATCCTAAAAGGCTAACCATGGTGTGCGCAACTTACAGGGAGAACACAAGAGGCAATTATAATATACTCCTCCTACCTCCAGCTTCCCTTATGCCATAATTCCCCCCCCTCCTATACTCACCCATGCAACCGCACATAAGCAGAGGGGCTGACAAGGCTGAAAACAGGAATTAGATACTTCACTCCTGCACCAACATCAGAAAACTGACAAAAAAGGGTTCTCTGTGATCAGGGTTTTGCAGGGCTAAAACATCAAAGGAACTGGTCAAGGCCACAACGTGTCTAACTCCAATTTCCAAAAGCATAGACCAATCACCCAGAGAAACCTCTCTCTGGACTTGAAGTAGTTTATGAGGCTCTCAGGGTGCCTCCATGGCTATTGACAGGCGAGCACATAAAATGCAGAACGCAGAAATATGAGGCACTGCTCCATCCGTGAGCGTGCTCTCAAAAGCTCTAATAGTTCCATCAGGGCACACAATGTCACAAACCTGAAAAGAAATTTAAATGAGCCCAAAAGTAAAGTGAGCCCTTTCAAGCATGCGTGGCACTTGCCAAATGTCATAGTAGTCTGCAACAGGGCTCGGATGACCTTCGCATAAGCTGGCCAAAAAAAAGCTTATCCAGCGATCCTACCCAGCAGTACAGAAGGAGAATGCTACTTACCCAGTATGCTTCTGTTCTTGGCACGTAGAGCTTTAGAGTCACATGCTGTGCATAGCCTGCCTTGTAGTGTTGGGTCCGGATGTTTGCACTTTGTTTTTGTTCGAAGAAGTCTTTTACAACCACAAGGTAGGTGACTCTTCCTTTTGGTGATAGTGTGCCTGGACATCAACTCCATTGTTAGATTGTTTGCAGCAGAGGGTGCTAAGGGAGTTAGTAAGAGTACTAAGAGATGTCTATCTATATATATATCTAAGTAAGATGTAACTGCAACAGGTATAGGTACCCGGGGAGGCGGGTGGGCGCATGTAACTCTACAGCTCTACATGCCAAGAACAGATGCATACTGGGTAAGTAGCATTCTCCGTGCGAGGCATGTGAGCTGCAGACTACATGCTGTGCATAGACTATAAAGCGGTTATCTCCCAAAGCAGGGGCTAACCTGTAGCTGTTGCAGTTGTCTTGCTAACACATCTACACAATAGTGTTTTGTGAATGTGTGCGGTGTAGACCATGTTCAGCTTTGCAAATATCATATATGGGTATTTTCTAAGAAAGCCATAGAAGCCCCTAGTTTGCAGGTGGAGTGTGCGCTAAGGAGAATTGTTACTGTTCTTTTCGCTTTTGCATAACGTATTTGAATGCACTTGACGATCCACCTTGCAATGCCTGATTTTGATCTGGAATCCCTTTATGTGGTGGAGCAAAAGCGACAAATAGTTGTTTTGTGTTGCAAAAAAGTTTCGTCCTTTCTATATAGCAAAGAATTGCTCTTTTCACATCTAAAGTGTGTAAATCACGTTCTGCCACAGCATCTGGTTGAAGGAAGAACACAGGTAACTCAACAGATTGATTGATATGAAAGGCAGAAATTACCTTTGGTGGACATTTAGGCTTGGTACGAAGAACCACTTTGTTTTGGTGTATTTGTAAGAATGGTTCTTCTATCGTTAGTGCCTAAAGCTCCCTTATTCTCCTCAAAGATGTGATAGCTATGAGGAAAGCTACCTTCCAAGTGAGAAATTGTATTTCACATCTATGCAATGGTTCAAAGGGTGGACCCATTAGCCTGGTGAGGACAATGCTGGGATTCCACACTGGAGCAGGTGGAAGTCTTGGAGAAATGATTCTTTTAAGTCCCTCCATAAATGCTTTAATGACAGGCACTCTAAAATGAGACAGAAGTTGTCTGTAGATATGCAGCTATTGCAGCAAGATGTGATTTTATGGCAGAATACACTAAATTAGAATGCTGCAGATGTAATATGATGTAAAATGATGTTTTGAACTGAAGTGTCCAGTGGATCTATTTGATTGTTATAGCTGTATATCACAAATCGCTTCCACTTTGCTGCATAGCATATACCCTTGTGGTAGGATGTCTAGCCTCTTTGATAATATTCATGCAGTCTGGCGGAAGATTAAGGTAGCCAAACTCTAAGGTTGCAAGTGCCAGATCGCAAGGTTGAGGTGGCTCGGATCTGGATGTCTTATCTATCCATGGCTCTGAGTGATAAGATTGGGAGTGAGGTGTTGTTTTTGGTGAGGAACGACTGAGAGCTCCAACAAGGTTGTGAAACCAGGGTTGTCGGAGCTATGTGGGAGCAACTAGGATTAATGTCAGGTATGCCTGTCTGAGCATCTGAACCACTAATGGAATGAGTAAGAGAGGCGGAAAAGCGTAGGTAAATATCCCTTACCAATTAATCCATAGTGCATTGCCTTTGGACAATGGGTGTGGATGTCTGGATGCGAACCTTGAGCATTTTGCGTTTAGGTTTGTGGCGAACAGATCTATGTCTGGAAAACCCCACATTTGGAAGAATGGGACGAGAACTTGAGGGTGGAGTTCCCATTCGTGGATCTGTTGTCTTTGACGACTGAGCAGATCTCCAATATGATTGTTTACTCCTAGAAGGTGTTCTGCAAGGAGAAGCATTTTGTGACGTATGGCCCATCTCAAGATGTTCTGTGCTAGTTGTGACAGCAGGAGAGAGTGTGTCCCCCCTGCTTTTGTATGTAGTTCATTGCTGTCATGTTGTCTGTACGTATCAGGACAGCTTTGCCTACTAGATGAACTTGAAATGCTTTGAGCGCAAGAAAAAAGCTAGCAGCTCTAAATGATTTATGTGAAGCCACTTTTGCTGCAGGCACCACATGCCCTGAATTGTATGCATCTGGAGATGAGCGCCCAAACCAGTGAGTGATGTGTCTGCTGTTAACACTATCTGTGGAACCGGGTCTATGAAGGGGCGCCCTTTTGAAAGGTTTTGTGCATTCCACCACGGCAGAGAGTGAAGGGTGCGGACGTCCACCAACACTAGTTCTGATAACAGACCCTGAGCCTGGTTCCACTGACGTGCTAGCACTCCTGAAGGGGACGCATGTGAAGTCTTGTGTTAGGAACTGTTATGCAAGACGCCATCATCCCTAGTAACTGCATGTAAACTCACGCTGGTAATGAGTGTTGAGGCTGAAACTGGCAGAGTAGTGTCTGCATGTTGTGGATTCTGGTCAGATTTGGGTAGCCAAAGCTTTTTGTGTATCTATTGAGATTCCCAGATATGCCTGTGTGTTGGATGACTGTAGATGGGACTTGGACAGGTTTACTGTGAATCCAAGATCGTGGAGCAACTGTACTGTTTCGTGAGTGTGACAGAGACAGTTTTCTTGCGAGTTGGCTTTTATGAGCCAGTCGTCCAGATATGGGAATATGTAAATGTGTTGTCTTTGAAGATGAGCTGCGACTATTGCCAAGTACTTGGTGAAAACTCTGGGTGCGGTAGTTACTCCAAATGGGAGCACCTTGAACTGATAGTGCTGGCCTGCTACTACAAACCCAAGGTATTTGCGGTGAGCAGGATGTATTGGGATAGGGAAATAGGCATCCTTTAAGTCCAGAGTGGACAGAAAGTCGCCTTGTTGAAGGAGCAGGATCACTTGCTGGAGAGTGACCATGTGAAAGTGCAACTGAATATATAGATTTAGTTCTCTGAGGCCTGAGAGAGCTCTCCTTTTTGGGAATTAAGAAGTACAGGGAGCATACCCTGGTACCTTGATGTTTTAAAGGGGCTGGTTCTATTGATCCTTTCACCAACAGAGAGATAACATATTTTTTAGAAGGGTAAGATGATCCTGTGACATTGTGTGTGATCTTGAAAGAATGTTTGGGGGAGTGTCAGTAAGTTCCAGGCAGTAACCATATTGGATCATTTGTAAAAACCTATTTGTCTGAGGTGATGGTGTTCCAGACAGGGATAAATCGAGAGAGATATCCCTCTACCGGAGTGGAATGAACAGGGGGTAGCGGACGGAAGTCACTGTTTGTTATTTGCGGGGGGAAACATAGGGACTCTAACCCTCACTATATGGGAAATGCAAAGAATAACACTCCCCTTAAAACTAAAAATCTGCTATGCAATATAAGATCCCTACCAAAACATTTCACTGAAGTATGGGACCTGATCAATTCACATCAACCGGAACTATGCTTCTTGACTGAAACATGGCTTAAACCTCACTCCGTCCCTGCCATAACACTGGGAATCCCTATAGGGTACAAAATTGTCAGGATGGACCGTCCTATTAAAGTTGGCGGAGGGGTAGCAATTGTCCATAAACAGGAAACTAACATAACGGTGTTGGATGAAATCTGTACCCCCAACCTAGAAGTATTAGTTTTTAAAATCCATACTTCGAATAAAACCAGCAGAAAGGGAGCATTAGTATACCGCCCCCTGGGCCATGTGCAAATGTATCTATCACTCTGATGGAAACATTAGCACCCCACATACATGAAGACTCCGACTTCCTTCTTTTGGGAGATTTTAACATCCACAGTGAGCTGGATCTAAACAGTGAAGCTCAGACACTGCTGTCAGACCTCGCCACTTTGGGTCTAAAGACTATCAATGATGAACCCACTCATCAGGCAGGACACACGCTAGACCTAATTCTAACTAACTCCCTGCAGGTCGAATGTAGATCCCCCTATCAAGTGGAATGGACTGACCACTTCATAATAGAATTCTATACTCCCACTCTCATCTCATGTGGAAACGGAAACCTCACCCTAGCAAATAAAAGAAGACTTTGGCATAAGCTGACCCAACAAGATTTTAACAAAAAATTTGTGGCACCAATTTTAAATGAGAAAGAGAACATTGACAATGCCCTACAGACATACGAGGAAACTCTCCTCAAAACTATAGATAGCATTGTTCCATTAAAAACCTTCAAGCCCAGACCTGCACATAAACAGGAAATCTGGTTTTCAGAGAACCTTAGAGTGCTCAAACAAACCACTAGAAAACTGGAGAAGAAATGGAGGGCATCACGCCAAGAGCAGGACAAACAATCATACAAAAGTTCTCAGAAATTATACCACAAAGCCATCCGAGCAGCAAGGAAAAATCACATTGCGTCGCAACTATTAGCAGCTGGTAACAATCCTAAAACTCTTTACCAGATTTTAGAGACTTTTTTTAAACCCATCGCATGTGAAAGTGCAGAAGTAGCGTCACAAAAACTCTGTGACAACATCTCTCAGTTCCTTAACCAGAAAATAGATGCCATTTATAATAAAATTGCACTCCTTAATTATCAGAACACCGCTGATAATGATCTCATTGTAAACCTGGAACCAGAAAAGCCGAGTAGGCACTCCCTCTCTGCCTTCCCCCCCATATCCATGGAGGAAGTAATAGGAAACATCTCTATGATAAAGAGTGGATCCCCTACTGACACCATCCCTGCACGGATCATGCCCATCCTGGCTGCGGCTCTGGGACCCATTATCCAGCAAATAATCAATCTTTCTTTAAGTACGGGACAGGTTCCCAAAGGATGGAAAAAGGCTCTGGTGAAACCGCTGAGGAAAAACACAGCTACCCCTTGGGAAGAATTAGCTAACCTCAGACCCATCTCCCTGCTCCCGTTTTTAGGCAAAATTGTTGAAAAACACGTCAACAACAAATTGTCTAAATATATTGAATCCACTGAAGTACTGGACCAGTCCCAATCTGGGTTTAGACCCAAGCATAGCACGGAGACCGCCCTGATGGCAGTCGCAGACGATCTACACATGTACCAGGACAGGGGTTATTCTGCTGTCCTGGTGCTGTTGGATCTGTCTGCGGCATTTGATACCGTATCCCACTCTATCTTGATCACCAGACTGGCTAACATCGGCCTAGAGCAGGAAGCCTTGGCATGGTTAAAGAGTTTCTTGAAGGACCGCACCCAGCAAGTAGCTATGGGTGCATACAGGTCAGAGGAAGTTGAGATCACCAATGGGGTGCCACAGGGCTCCTGTTTGAGCCCCACCTTATTCAACATATATGTGGCACCCCTGGCTAACATCATGAGAAGATATGGTTTTATCCCAATATCTTACGCGGATGATACTCAACTCCTCTTTCCTTTTAAGATCTTTTCACCTGAGGTCAGAAACTCTTTCTCCAAGGGCATAAAAGCGGTGGCACGATGGATGTCCTCCAACTACCTGCAGTGCAACGTGGGGAAGACGGAAGTCATGATGTTTGGTGAGGCAAAAATGCTCTGGACCCCAGATTGGTGGCCACAAGATCTTGGCCCAGTGCCCAAACCTAAACAAACTGTCAAGAATCTGGGGGTCCGTTTAGATCAGGAGCTTACCCTCAAACAACATGGCAACCAGGTGGTGGGAGCATGCTTTCATGTTATTGGCATGCTACGGAAAATCCTAGTGCCGTTGGAGTTACTCTGATTCACTCTACGAGCCTCCGTCTGTATTCCAGATTCATTTCTTTGAACTATAGCATCGAGGGATTTTCCGCCCGATTTCAATTAATTCGAGCGGATCCATGTTACAAGGATTAAGACTTTGGAACAAGTTGCGGTTTCACCGGTTTTCCGTGGACACCCGAACATGGGGTCCTGGAGGAAGTCTGCCCATCTCAACCACCTGTCCTGATGAAGACCCGCTTTGTAAGGGTCAATTTCCCTACACAACCTAGGGTCGAAACGTAGACTACCTGTCCCTAAGTGTGCCAGCTCCTAACCTCAAGCAAGATTAATACGGCTGCAATAGGATACTGGCTTTGGATAATTGTCTGGACTCGTAAGAGCTGTTACGTGTGGCCTCGCTTTGGGGAACCACCAGAAAAATTGTGGAACTAACGTTCAAATTTGAATTTAAATGTTTGTCACAAAACAAAAATTATCTCTTACTTTGCACCTAAATTTCCTCACAGCACTCCCTCCCACCCCCTTTCCTTTCACGTTGTATATATGGGCACAAAACATATTGAAAAGAATAAATAGTGACATTTGTAGTGCTTGTACCATTTATAGGTTTGTTAGTACCCTGTGAATAAAAACATCGTACTAGAATTTTGGTGCTTTTGACTTTTGTATATCGACTAATGTCCTAAATATATTTCCTTTCTCCCAGTCTGGGACCACTCTGTTTATAACGAATAGACAAAGATGGGGCGTGGACTAGGACATGCTTGGATTTCGCCGCCAAGGGTTTCGGCTCTGGACCAGCATGGGGCCGACTCAAGCCCCAACCGAAAGGCTTTTAATGTGTTTCAGCGCTGGACCCTCGGGCGAGGTGCTCGAAACCTTTTTTTGTTGCCGACCTTGGCCCGGAAGAACTGGAGCCTTTTTTGTCTTAAGTTGGGGGGCAAGTGGGTTTCTGTACTCACGGTATGCTGACCTGGTGTAACTTGCTCCTGTTCTTCCATGTCAGAGTCAGCCTCAGACACAGAGATCTGTTCCTCTTCCTCGGCTCCTTGGACATGTGTTTCTTCTCGGTCTGAATGTTCGCCACAGATGTCCGGTACAGAGCCGCCTTGGTGTTGCATTTCCTGACGTTGAGCCTGACTGTCATGAAGAGTCTTCTTTGATTGAAACAATTGGTGCACGTCGCAGTCTTTCTTGTCATGTTCCAGGGACAAACAGAGATTGCACACTTTGTGAAAGTCGGTGCACGTAAACTTGGCGCGACACCCTGGACAGACCTTGAATGGAGTCTGTTCCATCGACTGCTAGCTAGCCCGGTGCGGGTAGGCCCAATGGCCCTCCATGAGTTTTCCGATCGAAGATGTTTGATTGGAAATGATACACGGAGAATGGGAAATGTGATCGAGAAACAATACCGTCGAGGGTTGTGGATTGCACGTCGTAGGGGAGCAGGGAAACAGTGCCGAACCGGACACAGCAATTCACATCCTAACCCCATGGCGGAAAAAAACAATCTAATAATGGAGTCAATACCCATGCACACAATCACCGAAAGGAGGAGTCACCTACCTCGTGACTCGAAAAGACTTCTTCGAACAAAAACATCCAGACCCAAAACTATATAGCAGGCTATGCACAGCATGTGATCTACAGCTCACATGTAGTTCTTATGCCAGGTTTGTATGAAGACACACTTGCACTCCCCATTCGTACACCCATAACTCGGTTATACCATACTGGTCATGTTTCTAAGCCTCTGCTGATGGATAGGGTCATGACACACGCCATGCCATATCCAATGGCTTAGTAATCCTGAGTGCAAACCACATGAGGTAATTCAAAACGTCTGAGAAACATTTACTGTAAACTTTAGGATAACAGTTTGAAGAGATGCTTTATTGAGCATTACTATCCCTGCACAAGCAATCAAAAGCCATTTGCTAAGGACAAACTTATGTGTCACAGGATGCTAGGAACCTACTCCACTGAAACATAGTGAGCCAGCTTTAATCGTAAATACCTCTGCTGTGACTAGGAATACTTATCTATTTTCTTATTTTCGAAAAAACAAGCATTCAGCTGGACATTAAATATGTTGTGGGATTGTTTGGGTGGTCAGTCTGTAACCCAACTTTCCTTGGATACCTTGGTCTACTCGCCCTCATTACCCTTAGATTCAAGTGTGAAGTACTTGGCCCAGTTTGAAGAGCCATAGTAGGACAGGCCTCAGCCACCAGTGGCAATTGACCTCAACCACCGCAGTTGCGTCCCAGTAGCACCTGTCTACCCTGCGGCCCCACGGGCCGAATAGGGCGTGACTGATTTTCTGAAAAGCAATATTACCCAGATTAACTGACAGCAACTCATATTACACCATGAGCCAGACCATCCTAGTGCACCACGTATCAGACAACCATTTTGTGCCATGAGTTGAAATTTTTCATCATGATATAAGCCTCAGAATTGCATATCAACAATAAGCACTCTAATTCTAGCTTGAGACCATGCCTGTTATTACAATATGCAACAGGCCGTCCTGCTGCAACCCCAAGACAACACATTATGTTGAACTATAATACAGGTAGACCTGACCAACACACAACTGGGACTACTCTGATGTAGATTTTGTGGCATATTTACAAATGCGTTTTACACTACTTAAACGAGTATTGCTGAAGTACTATTTTACATTTTTTTACATGCCTTTTGGAATTGACCTCAAAATATCTAAAAAGGGAACAAAGTGGTAATAGTCAGTGAATATTCATTTACAACTAGTACAAATAGAAAGGGCTGTGTCAATTTAGCCCTTTTACTAATAGGGAGTTGGATGCTTCTGAGTCCATTTACAACGGCATGTAAGAGTACGTAAAAGATTACTCCTGTAGGACTACCTCCTAGACTCATAAACACTTTTAGGAACCAGGCCTAATTCAGGTCTTCCCATTGCAGCCTGCAATAACATTTGACAAGTTGGGCGAAGCTTTTCGACACAGTTTCCTCAATTCCACCAGTAGATAGTCCACTATATTACAACATAATGGAGGTTTGGGAAGCCATTTATGATCACCTAGGGCCCCCAGCTGAGACCCTGTCTTGTCCCTAGCAACCCTTGGCACTGTCTTTGCAACCCTGGCCTTAGAGATGACAACCTCAGTGTCAAAACCCCTGGGGTAGTCCACCCTTATAGCCATCAGGGCTCCACTCTCATTGTTCCCTGCCCATTTTTACTACACTAGTCAATAATGAATAAGTATTAATTATTAGTATATTACAAAATGGTGCACCAGGAGTTGGAAGGTGACCTTCTCTGGCAACTCAAGTAAAATAAATTAAAATGCTTTTAAATGTTTGTTGTGTGTGTGCTTGCAGTTGAAAGTGCAGTTGGAGAGAGAGTGTGTGATATGTAAGTGTGTATACCTGTTCGTATATGTCAGCAAGTGAGTGAGATGAGTGATGGTCGTGAGTGAGACTGAATGTCAGTAAGTGAGTACAAGCGAGTGAGAGAAACTGATTGCAAGTGAGTGAATGAGTGAGAATGTAAGAAGTAAGAATCAGTGTGAGGGAATATTAGAGACTGTGAGTGAGCGTAAGTGAGAATGAGTGTGTGAGAATGAGCTACAGTGAATGAGATTAACTGCAATTGAGAATGCGTGAGTCAGAGTGAATGAGAATAAGTGAGAATGATTGAGTGACAGTAAGAATAAGTGAAAGTGAGTGGAGTGTGAGTGATCGAGAAAGTATGAGTACGTGAAAGTATGAGTGAAAGTCAGTAAGAGTGAGTTTGTGTAAATGAATGAGACAGAGTGAGTCAGAGTGAGACAGTCAGAGTAAGAGTGAGTTCAATAGAGTGAGAATGAATGAATGAGTGCAAATGACTGAAAATGAATGCGAGTGACTGTTAACGGGAATGAGGGAAAGAGATTGAATGTAAGTATGCATGAATGAGAATGTGTTGTTATGCCTCAAAGTCTGCAGTTGGTCCTTGTATACTGATGGTAATTCTTGGCATATACAAGCACAGATGGAAAAATGCTGGTAGTGGCATACTGTAAGCAATTAGCATTACAGACATCTGTGACAAAATATTGGCACTGGAATACGAGAGGTAATACTTGGCATATGAGACACCCTGGCCAAGATGCTGGTGCTGGCATTATGAAGGTAATTCTGGATAGAGAGGCAAATTGCTTCCCCTAGTATGTTGATGGTAATTCTTCGTATATGGGAGGACAGCTGTTGCATGTGGGAGGACAACAGTGACAAAAAGTAACCCTAGCATAAAGAGTTCGTTTTTGACATATAGGTTGCCTATGAAATGTGGGTGGCACTAATGGCAAAATTCTGGCACTGGCATATTGTATTTAATTTTTTGCCACAGCGGTCGCCCATGGCACATTCTATAAAAAACAAAAGGGGTCAACACCTGGGGAGCATTGAGTTTAATGGCATGCCACACCATAAAAGGGCCTGAGTATGTAATGACTGCCATTTTTGAGCCTATGGACTTTTAGCAGCTTTATGTGAAGATTGTGCTTTAAAATTCACTGGATGACCCCAGTATTTTCAAATTGCCTTGGGGGCAGAAGTCCCACCACCCCAAACCCTCCTTAGAAAGGGTGAGGCTCACTCACTTTGCCCGCTAGCTACAATCCAGGGCATGTAGTACACCACAGCACGTTCAAAGATCAATAGATGCCACTGCAAGAACAGAAGGTAAACGGTGACTTCGTAAGCATTATTTACTTTCTGAAGGGACCAGGGCATTATGCGTTGGGTTTTGTAAAATAAATACATTTAGCAATGCAATGCACACTCTTCAGATTAAATATCATTTTTAAACAAGTTATTGCCATGTTTCATTATTGTGAATACATGAAAGAATATCTGTTTGAATCAAACCTTTACTTCTTTGCTTCATATGAGCGATAGTGCTTTGCAAATGCTCAAAAATCACAAAGCAATCACAAAAGGCATAACTTAAGCCAATTTCGAAATCTTTAAAATACATTACTCATTGTTTTATACACCAGAACTATTAAAGTCTGGCAGTTTGTAATCAAATTGTTGTAGGTTTCCAGTGCTCTTCTGTGTTATGTAGCACTATATCCTCTTAAGATAAAATGTAATACAAAGAGAAATTAGTAAATTTTCTCTTGGCACACCATATCAGCACTTAATTATAGCTGGTATCTACAATAGATATGTGTCTGTGTTGAGTTTATATATTGATTATGAAGTTATTATGGCATTTCATTTATGTCAATTATTTTGATATCATCAGGGTTAACTTATGTGACATCCAGTAGCAGCTGCCAGCTAAATGTACCGGGTGTGGCTGGGGCGGGAGGGGGGGGGGGAAGAAAATCAATAAAATGGGCAGGGAGGATAGGAAATCAATGAATTGGCTTACTTAGCTGCTGGCCACCGCCTTGCTTCGTCATCTTCTATTCCTGCCAGATACAGGAAGCATATACAGGCTCCCCCAAGTCAATCGCGATGTTGCTGTCATCATAACAGTAGTGTCGTAATTGGTCTGCACGCTGTGGTTTGGCGCTCAGATGGGGCCATGAGCCTGTGCGTGCTCTCTACCCAGGCTGTGCAATATAGCCAGGGGAGAACATGCAAAGTGTGTATGCCTGCTATGCCAGCCTAATAGGGCCGGACAAACCGTCATGCGCAATTAAGTGCCGCAACCGCTCCTCTCCTGCTCGCTGTGCAGACAACCCAGCTCACCCCTCCACATGAACCTCCCTCAGTGGAAAAATATATTGATAATAATGTTGCATTTTTATCATTTTCTTTTTTTCCCCTTTATGCTTCTTCCACAGTGGGGTGGCTTTCCTACACCTTAGTGGAGGAGCCGCCGCTGGTGACATCACTTCGTGGGAAAATTGATGGTCAAAGGTCATATTCATTGTGGTGAAAGCGGGTGCAATGGCACTTCGGCTACCCTAGGCATTTTGGGGAATCAACCTCCATGACCAGTTATAAGCTTTCCAAGGGCATCAGGTTGTCAGAACCCCGATTTCTGGACGATATGGGTCCTCCTACTACATATTTTTGGAAGACTACACAATTGCACTGTCATCTATGGCTTGGGAAGCAAAATGTGGGAATGAAGAACGAGGTACATCAATATCTGAAAATAAAATCGTGCATCTATTATATTAGGCGGATTTAGTAAAGATGTTTATTCTGGTTGTAAACCGTGAATGTTGGCGTACCATCAACCTGTTTCGAGGAGCACTAGCTTCCAGGAAGATTAAAAGAACATTAAGGGCCTCATTTACAAGGCCCCTGCACTGTCAGAACGTCACTTTTAGTGACAGTCAGGTGGCGCACACTGCAGGGCCATATCTACATGACCACGTTACGTCGCCTTGTAGCTATAGACTGAGGCAATGCAGCGCAAGTTGTGGTATTGCCTCACCCTGCGATAGGGAGAAATATCATGGGCTTTACGGTGGGTGTTCCCATGTAAAACCCATGGCATTTGACACATTCTCAGATTTGCGAGATTTCGTAAACCCGGGAATGCTTCAAAAGCCTACGATTTCCCTGGGGAAGTGTATAGGTGGGGCAACACGGATAAGTACCTTTATTTCTCCTCATTTTTCATGCAGCACACATAGAAAGGGGAAAACACCACTTGTGATTGTTTTTGTGCAGGAAGGTATGCCTTCCTGCACAAACACAATCATTCCTGCATTGCAGGCACTCTTGCACCATGACAACCCACTGTGCACCAGAGAAAGGGAAAAGGGTAGGAATTAGCAATATCTGATAGATACAGTGCATTCCTGCGTTTTATTTGCCATAAGGCAGCGCAGAAATAAGGCGCGTGGCACTGCCTTAAGGCAAAATCTTGTAAATGAAGCCCTAAGTCTGTTTTGGGTATAGTGAGTTCTTGCAGTATTCCTGGTAGATGAATGATCTTTGATGCTATCCCTGATTGTGGTGATTTTGGCAGGAGCTGTGCAGTAAGTCGTAAAGTTTTTCAAAGCGATTGTTGTTGGGATCCTACTTATGGTTTGGGTAGAGGAAGTGGAGGATATTGAAGAGTTCAGTAAAATTATGTCGGTGTGTGATTCTTTTCCACCATATTTATTTTTGGGGATACTGAGGCCATTCTTCTTGTAAGTTCCAGAGTGAAACTTTCTGTACTTTCCTTCCAAGTGCGCTAGAAATCATGTAGTTCATGGTTGAGTCAAAGGTTAGCCAGTTTTTTGAGTGATTTGCGTGATTTAAATTAAGGTCAAGATAAGGGCCCAGATTTATCAAGCCTTTAACTTTGGCCTGGCATTGTGCACACAATGCAAAGGTTTCAGTAATATTTACAAAGCCACGCCAAAGGGCTATTTGCGCTGCATTGAGTGGATTTGTAAAGAAGTAAAAGTTACTTACCTTTGGTAACTCTGTATCTGGTAGAGACACTGTCTAGCGGCAAATTCCTTAACTTTGAATTCTCCCCATGCGCCAGTCTGGAGCAGGAAATGTTTCAACAGTACCTCTGTGCACCAGGGGATGGCATTGTACGGCTCCGCAGTGACGTCAATTTCTTCTGTGAAACCTTCCACACCAGTACACGGAGCAAATACAGCAACTGGTTGCGTAAATAATGTGCCATGAAAGATAAAAAATCTTTGAAACATTAAAAAAGAAGAAACATCAAATGGTATATTAATACCAGAAATGGATTTTAATTTAAAAAAACTAAAAATTCAACAAACACAGGGCTACATGAAAATCTACACCCTCTATAAACCATGGTAATAAATGTGTGGTAACAGCTGAACAGAACCTACAACAACACCACCAGGTTGTGTGTTGAATCACACCTTTATGTGATATATTAACATTACCAATGTAAAGTCAAAACCAGTACAGCCTCTGAATAAACCTAGCAAAGAACCCAGTATCTCATCCAGCTCCACCTCAATCTCCTCAATAGAAAGCATAGGGAGTGAGGAACCGAGTACAAGCCTAGGAGCAAGTGAGAAACAATCGGTTTTTTTACAAGAAGTACAAAGGTTCAGGCTGGGGAACAAAAAGAAAACTCAAGGAAACGAGTCAGGCGGGGTGGCAAAAAACACAAGGGCAGGTGTAAAAGCAAGGAATTCCAATGCCCAGAATCAATGACTACTGAGAATGTGAACCACGATGTGGGCAGTACTGTTGACATGAATAATGATAATGAGCTGAATGTGATTAACCTGTCTACCAGAATATTGACTCAAGAAGAAAATGTCTTACTATGTAAAGGTCTTAATTATTGTATTACTGAAATACCTGCTATGGAAAATGTACATATTGACCTATACAAATTTGCACGCAAGTTAAAATTAAAAACTCACTTTGCAGAACGTCCTGGTGGTTGTAATTCATCTGGCGGGTTTGTTTCAAATTCTGAATTTACCATTGCTGATATTCAACTGTCACACACTATTGCCACCTTGGATAATGACACAGAAATAGAGAGTTTAGTGGACTTTGCGCGTGACCTAGATATAGTGGAGAATACTACTTTGGATAGTGGACTTAGACCCGCTTCCAAATTTGTACCGTCCACAAATAGTTCATCTGTAATAGATGACTTTACAGCTAAAGTTAGTCAAGATCTGTACAAACTGGAAGAAACTCATGGCCTCCAGTCCAGATGTAAACATGGATACAATCTCACTAGACATGAGAAATCCCTCTTAAAACAACTGAAAGAGGATCCCAATTTGGTGATCCGTGAGGCGGATAAAGGGGGGAACATAGTTCTGATGAACTATGATGACTATGTTGGGGAAATAGATAGACAGTTAGGACAACAAGAATGCTACAGACGCTTGACATCAAATCCTACGGACCAGATTGAAAATAACATCAATGCCCATCTGATAGAGTGGAAGGAATCGGGGTTGATATCCGCAACTGAATATAGATACTTACAGCCTTACAAATCACGACATCCATGTATCTATATACTCCCTAAAGTGCATAAGGGTGGAGTATTTCCACCAGGGCGCCCAATAATATCTGGGAATGGGGGACCCACGGAACATCTGGCTGAATATGTCGACGTCTATCTACAACCGATTGTCAAGAACTTGCCCTCCTTTATCCAAGATAGCAGAGAATTGTTGTGTAAACTGGAGGACTTTCAATGGGAGCCAGAGACTCTCACATTCATAACCATGGATGTTGAGAGTTTATACACTTGTATAGAAATGGAGCAGGGGACTCGGGCACTAACTCACTATCTGTACAAAAGGAATGCAAGTCATCTACAGCATTCTGATATGCTTATACAAATGGCCAAACTGGTATTGACACAGAATGCGTTCCTACACAAAAACAAATGGTTCCTTCAGCTACAAGGTACAGCCATGGGTTCACGGATGGCACCATCGTATGCGAACCTCTTTATGGGGTTATACGAACGGGAACATGCCTGGGGACCAGATGCAGGACCATGGGTTGATAACATCCTCTTTTACGTCAGATACATCGACGATATTCTGTTGATATGGAAGGGTAGCGAAACAACATTCACAGAGTATTTCAATTATCTAAACGATAATACGTTTAATGTGAAATTAACTACCAGTAGTTCTAGGTCTGAAATTGTGTACTTAGACCTGAAATTATATGTGGTTGGAAACAGAATCCATAGTGACATGCATAAAAAGCAAACAGCGTGCAACAGTGTACTGCACGCTGATAGCTGCCACTCCAGCGCCACCATCTCGGCCATTCCATATGGGGAAATGGTGCGTGCGCGACGAAATTGCAGTCAGGAGGATACATTTAAGAAATCTCTAGAAACCATCCAAAGCAATTTCAAAACAAGAGGGTATTCAGAAACATGTCTAAAAGTTGCAGAAAGGAGAGCGAAAAAACTGAAGCGATCAGAAACATTGGTTTCTAAACAAAACAAAAAGCGAGATGAACTAGCGCAGGTTGCATTCATAACAGAATATGGTATGTACAGCGGCCATATCTACAACATTTTGAGACGACATTGGGGTATATTACAGGATAGCTCAGTCCTATGTAGTACCATCTCTGCACGACCAAAAGTTGTCTATCGCAAAGGCAAAACCATCAGAAATATGCTATGTCCTAGCTACATAGAAGAAAGGAAATCCAAACCAAATGCATGGTTGCCGAGTGGTGGGAAAGGCTTCCACACATGTGGAAACTGTAATATCTGCCAATTTGGCATGAACAGATGTACAGAGTTCCAATATAATCAGTCTAAAAATTACCGCATATTTTCCTTTATGAATTGCAATACCACCTTCTGCATATATGTGCTAAAATGCTTCTGCGGGAAGATATATGTGGGAAGTAGCAGCAGACAACTTAAAATAAGAATCCAAGAACATGTCAGGGATATTAAAAAAAGAGATGAACGCTCCCCAGTTGCACAACATATAGCGGAGACCCATCCAATGCAGACCACTATCCAATTCCATGCAATAGATCATATTCAGGCTGGAAATAGAGGAGGAGATAGAACAGTGAGATTACGACAGATGGAAGCAAAATGGATATGCCGTCTGAGGGCGGTATCCGAGGGACTTAATTTCACAAATGAATTCCATCATTTTCTGTAAAACCTCCTAAAACAATGCCAAATTATGGTGGGGCTGCTAATTCACATTCCTAGTTAATATACCCATAATTCGGATTCGGTGATTTTAATGGCAACAATGAACCTAATAACAACGAACTGCCTATAAATAAATCTGCATTATGAAGATTCAAGAGAAAAGAAATAAATATTTATCCATGTAGATTTAGGACTGATCTTTGAGTAAGGACTGCTTTCCCATATATTTTATAATGAAGTTCGTGGTTTGCGAGCCAGAAGAGAAAAATATATGAACATGGAAATTTCATTCCCATGTTTACTCTGCAGGCGCTAGTGTATACTGCGGGTTGGGGGACACGGTGAAGCACTAAAGCTAAGAAACTACATTTCCCTTCAGCATTGTATGCTGGGAATTAAAAACATCGTTGCGAATGCATTTCAAATACAGGAAATAATTGTGGATGGACACACTCCTTATGGAGCTTTATAGTGAGGATAGACCTAAAGATATATTTCGAGTAAGGGCGCGGTTTCATTTGGGAATTGTGAGTCAAATCTAAGTACTTTTAGTACGGAAAGTACGCACCAATGTCCACTTCGCAATGGCGCCCCCGCTTACTGCAAGTTCAGGGACACGGCGAAGTACCTAAGTAAAGAAACTACATTACCCTTCGGCATTGTATGCCGGTAATACAAACATCGTGAAGAGTGAATAATAAACAAATACAACAAATGGGGATTGCCGCGCTCCACATGACGCTTTATAATGAGGCTAGATCCAAAAAATAGATGAGTACAATGATAAGAATTAATAAGTAGACGAGATCCCCAACCAACAAGAAACTGGGGGCGTGTCACCAATGTGCAGTCCGACCACTACAACTCCCAGGCTCCTGTGAGTTCTGTGATGTATGAGCTTACACCGCAAACGCGGCAAGATGCAACTATGCTCAGCTGTTGAAACTTTAGACTTAACGAGGCTAGGTCACGAGTATATAAGGGCATTTTCACTTGCCCGATTCCGATTCACTTGGAAGGGACGATACACTCGGATCCGGGAAACCTGCGAAAGTAAGTACTGAGCGAATTCTGCATGACGCTCTTGAGCGCCAGCTCTTGTTACAGCCGGGTAGCGTTCATGTCACTAGCCCGAAGGTTTGTTTTTTAGGGACATTTCCGCGCTAGATTGTGGGATTGACATATGAGTAATGCAGAGGGGCGTGGGCTTTGATAAATAAAATTAAGCAGTGGTTGGTACTATGTGTGGGATTTGGAAGAGGCAACGCATGATTGTATGAGACTGAGTCTTAGTCTGACAACTCAGTACTTGGGCTGCGTTGGGTAAATTTGATATAAACATAGAGGGGAAACTGATCATCACACTGCAAAGCGCCCAGGGTCGGTCAGATAAAATTAGGAAATAGGCTAGACGGCCCTCTATATGTTTTCACAAGTGTAGTAAAATTCGTTCAAATATAGAGGGAAATTGAGTACCACTCTGTAAAGTGCCCAGGGTCTGTTAAATAAAATCAAGAAATAGGCCAGCCGGCTTATAACATGCTCTTACCGGTTGGGTGAAATTCTTGAAAATATAAAGGGGAAATTGATCACCGCAGTTTGCTTTGCGAAATGATATTCGTGGCCGTACCAGTCTACACATCACAAGAACCAATTGTGATAACCAGATAGTGGTAGCTGGTTAGTATAACCATATACCAAAAAAACTTATATAGAAATAAGGTATTGGAGACTATGTATAGCTAGTACCTTAACATACCCTTTTCAGGTGCATTGTTAGATCACCATGCCAAGGTAGAGACATGGAATTAAATGAAATATACAAGAAACGCTATAATATGTAATCATTACCATGAGTGTCTAAAATTCCATTTTCTTGCATGTTACTTTAGATGCCCAATACTTAATGAAGAAATTACTGATGGTTCCGTAAATTACATTCATTGAACTCGGAGGATAGAAAACGAGAGACGCCACATTTAATATATTATACTACCTCTGATATTGTAAGTAACAACTTCTTGGGTGCTTAATGTTTCCCTTTATATGTGCTGACCTGGCACTAAAGTGAATTGTATACTTTTAGATCCTGGTGATTCAGATGGGAATACTATTAAAAGCTGCACGTTAGAGGAAAGACTGATAAGTCAGATCAACAATACAAGGAATTGAAGGAAGGAATACATTCCCTTATCTTGTAAGTGCTAGATAACTCTATAAACTCTGAATATATCACCTGTATACTTTCATGGGAAACTAATGCACATATTTGCTACCTTATAGGTGCTCAGATGGATAAATTTTGGTGCAAAAAGACGCAAGGTGTATGTTTTACAGCTCAATCAACCGTAGAGGTATGCGAAAATGCTCTATTCTAAGAAGAAAATAGTTCAGGAATGGGATATGAGATGTATGAGTCTATGACCTCAAGAGTATACAATTATGAGACATGAAGGAGCTCTGTGTCTTTATTCCCCCACTGCATAATATTGAATCCCTATTGGGTGCCGCAGGACATCTCTGGCTAAAAAGGAGTCACAACTGTTAGCACTCTCCCTATAAGCATCTTGAGTTGAGTTTTTGAAGTTAATTTCCTCCCTGTCTTAGCTTCATACTCGATTACTGTGAAAAGCTAATGTTCACAAATAATGTATTGGTGACATCGTTTAGTGCTTTCCAAATGTGTGAAGTGAAATGTAACAAAACTGAATTATATCTAATATAACCATGTATAGGGGTCTCCGGATATAGTGATGACTCCAGATATAGAATAACCAATGTTTATTTGTATTAGGCTTAATGCAAATTACCATTTTTTAAGATCAAAGGAAACCTTTTTATGATGTATATAAGGTTTGTGTGTCTTTTTATGTTGTATGTAAAAACATTTTCTATTTTGTAATTTTGTGTTTTATGTATAATTGCTTCTAGCCCTGAAGAAGTCACAGTGGTGACGAAACGCGTTGGCTGCTAGCAATACCTTGAACACCATGCTTATCTTTGAATAAAAAGCCTTACTACATACCTGTCAAGATCTGGACTTCACTTCTTTTTGGAAAGCGCTAAAGTTTTATTTATGTTAACATTATTGCATTACTGAGCAAAAAAGTACAGTGTATATATAATTTCCCTTGTGCGGGTCCTTTTGCTATTATCATTGGATGTGATGTTTTTCATCATACTTTAGGGGGTGTTTACGGGTCACGCCCTCGACCTATACGCACAGGCTACAGAATACCAGATACTAGACCAAAAATAGTGGAATAGTGTGCAGGCAGTCAATAGCTCTGACCCAATTGTGTTGTGTTTTCCAATGTAAAGTCATGATTATACCAAGAAGACTTTCATAGAAAGAACAAGAAAATTAACACTATTTGCTGGTGTGTTATCCAGAGGCAAAGAGAACCCCCCCCAACTCTACCAATCACACACATTTGGAAATGGATGTTATTGCAACATCTAAATAAAAGCTAAGTGGCCAGGGCAAACAATTTGTTTAGTCCCAAAATAGATTAAGATAGTGACCACTGGTAATTAAACCCAGCACTGAAAGGGTATAATCCTTAACCCAAAGGCACAGAGCAGGGCGGATGGGCAGGGCGTTATGGAATCTGCGGCTAGACAGCGACTCCACCAGATACAGCACTACCAAAGCTAAGTAACTATTACATCTAATAGAGACATCTAGCTGCAGATTCTTTAACTTTGGATTAAATACCAAAGCTATACCCCACTGGAGGAGGGTCTGCAAACTAACCCAACAAATGTTCTCTTTAAAAAAAAAAAACTTTTTATTTATTTATTTCACAGTAACTCAAATAATTTAAACATATATTTCTCATACCTTCATATATTCACATGATCAGAAAACAACCCCCAAATGCCTAGACCAATTTTACGTTTCTTCGCCCTTTCACTGAATACAAACTTAATTCTAAATTAAATAAATTATACATCTTTGCCCTCCAACGTTCAAAAGAAGGAGGGTCAGCTTGTAGCCATTCAGCCGCAATGCAAAGCCGGGCAGCCGTCATAGCTATAAAGATCAAGTATCGATGTTTAAACAGGGGGGTACCCTTCTCAAGTTCAGACCCCATTCCAAAAAGCATAATTGCAGGTGTTATACCTATCGGGCCCCAAAAATCCTAGACAGAAATGTCTCTATACTAACTATATAATTTGTCAAACGGCCACAACTGAAAACAATATGCAAAATTTCCGCATTGACCCCCTCACACCGAAAACATTTACCATCTTGTCCTGTCCCCCATTTAAGCATACCTGCCGGTGTATAATACAAATTAAAAAACGTTTTAAATCATTACACTTTCAAATTGGCAGAGAGCAGAGCTTCCCTAGATCTTGTAATACCATCTTTTAGAGATATGTTGTCTACCCCCAATATCATAGACCATTTAGCATTATGTTTATCTAGGTCATCACCTCTATGCGACAACAATAGCTTATAAACCACCCCAATTTTGTCCTGTCGCTTAATAGCCTCAACTACTGTATTGGGTGCCGGTTTTTTTCCGACTAATAAAATCTCGAACTTGAAGAAATTTAAAAATTGAGATTTAGAGAGGTTATACTATCTGGACAACTCTTCATAACTCATAAGGGCACCGCTGTGTAAAAAAATTCCCCACTTGTAGAATACCTTTTGCCCTCCACCCCAGTGCAACTCTGTCCCAAAAAATAGAAGGAAGAAGCCTTACAGCATTCGTAGGGGTATACTGGGACTATTTCTCCAATGAACACAGTTTACAAATTCTTTTCCATACGTTAAAAGCGGATACCAACACCGCTTGTCCGCTTAAGGTAGCTGCCATCTATTTCTTTGAATAAACATTGTCCTGCCTCTGGTCCTAACCGAATCTGAAAAATGGAAGGCGCCTCTGCAGCATTGCCTATATCTTCCCCAGTCAAAGGAATCTGCATCTATAACAGAAAACATGTATCAAAATACAAAGCAAAACCCGGGATAGCTAATCCCCCACGTTCAATTGGCAGCGTCAGGAATCTCATAGCCCGCCTGGGTTTACCGGGTGCCCAAAGAAACTTGGAACAGATAGACTGCAAATGTTGAAGTTGAGCCCCTGTCACTTCTAAAGGTATGGCTCTAAACACATATAAAACTTTAGGCAAAACATTCATTTTGATCATATTACTTCTACCAATTAATGTGAAGTGTAATCGTGTCCACTTGTCTAGTGATTCCTGAATGTCACATAGTAGCCCAGTCCAGTTAGCGTCGACTAATTCCAGCATAGATGATCCGATTTTAATGCCCAAGTAAGTTACTTCTTTTACAACATGAATATCATCCAGTGCCACCTTTTCAGTGATTAACACCTGAGTTTTGGTAACATTTAATTTATAACCAGATACCTGGCCAAAAAGTGTAGCTAACCGCTCAATCTCTTGAAGCACTAAATAAGGATCCGTTGTGGTTACTGCTATATCGTCTGCAAATGCAAACACAGAATAAGGAATATTATGGAACACAAAGGGCTTAATCAGGGAGTTGTTACCTAACTGCTCGATAAACGGATTTATGTACAACGCGAAAAGCAATGGTGAGCAGGGGCACCCTTTCCTTGTGCCCCTGGTAATATTCACTGTCTCTGATAATAAGCCCATTGAGGCAATCTTAGCGACTGGTGAAGTGTAAGGAACCTGTAGGGCAGCAACCCATAGTTTGCCGAAACCCAGATGAAACATCAGTTCCCACAGGTACTCCCACTCCACGCGGTCGAACGCTTTTTCTGCGTCCAATAAAATTAAGCCTAATTCACGTTTTTAAGTCTGAGCGACATCAAAAAGCGGCACCACCTATTTACATGCGTAACTGTACTTCGCTCAGGAATAAAGCCGTGTTTACTCTGCGAAACTAAGGAACTAATGATCTTGGACAGGCGGGTAGCCAAAATCTTTGAAAATATTTTACCATCACAGTTTAATAGTGAAATCAGCCAATACGAACCCACCAATTCCGAGTCTTTACCCTTTTTGCTGAAAACCACAATAGAGGCTTCTGCCCAAGTTTAGGGGCATGTCCCTCCTGTGCAGCCCTAAATGTGCTCAACATGTCTTCTTTTATTTAACTAAAGAAAATCTTATGGATCTCAGCCAGAAGTTTATTGGGTCCAGCGGACTTCCCTAGAGCTAGGCCGTTAACCGCTGCTTCTAACTCTTCCATCATAATTGCACCCTCCAACATTGCTGTCTCACTAGGATCTAAATGTGCTGTAACCCTGTCCCAAAAATTATAGATATTCATACCATGTGTAACCTGTTGAGTGTATAGCTCCGAGTAAAACTGATGAAAAATTGATAATATGCCTTTGGGATCCTGACAAACTATCCCCGCCTTATCTTTCAATGCGCTGATACGGATGGTAGTTTCTTTCATACGCAACCTAAGTGCCAAGCACTGGCCGACTGCTTCCCCAAACTCATGAATTTGCTTTTTGTTAGCCAGATATTTTTTGGCATTCTCCATATTCCAAACTCCATGTATTTTAGCCCGTGCTTGATCAGTGGCCTCTTCTAACTCTGGAATGATACCCGCCTGTGATATAGTCCCCTGAGTTAGTTTGCTCTCAGCATCTTTAAGCGCAGAACACAGCTCCTGCATCTCCAATTTCCTCTTTCTATTCTGCTGAAAGACAAAACTTAATACCTCACCTCTAAGGCATGCTTTAAACGAGTCCTATACCGTTGCATAATGGGCAGAGTGTCTATTGATTAAAAAAAACTTATTAATCCACCTGGACATATGACCTTTAAAATCTTCATTTAAACAGAGTTTCGGATCAAATGAGAACGTTTTTAAAGGCAAATAGTGAGCAGTAGCAGTGACTTCTAGCACAATTGGGGAATGATCGGATGATATCCTTGGTGAAGTTTGAATCGAAGCCCCTCCCAGAGACGCAGGAGATGAGAAAAAACAGTCCAAATGTGCCAACCTTTTTTGAGGAAAAGAATAATAATTATACCCTGGGTCTGTTGGATTTAATTGACCCCAAACATCAATCAGACCATGATCATTTAAAAGATTATACAAGGCTTTGAACACTTGTTGCTTCCATCCACTGTAGCTTTGGGGTCCTTTCTGCAAGTCTAAAGTAGATAAATTGATATTTATATCCCCGCATATTATCAACGGTGTCCCCCTAGTCGCTAATTCTAAGTTTAATTCTTCCAAAATAGATGCATCATCAAAATTAGAGCCATATATAGTACAGATTGTGTATTTCGTATCCCCAATCCTACACTCTTCGTTGACCCATCTGCCAACTTTATCTGCCAGGCAGCGTCCCACTGAAACCGTGTTAGATTTAGCTAATATCGCCACTCCCCTAATCATAGAGGATTGCTGCGAGGACACCACAAGTGAGAACCCAAGTGTTTCTAATATTGACCTTTGTGTCCAGGTTATGTGTGTCTCTTGGAGACCTACCAGGTCTGGCTGAATACTTAGTAATTCTGCCGTTACTCTATTTCTTTTATTCCAGTTGTTAAGGCCAGAGACATTTAATGAACACATCGTTACCCCCTTAACTGTCATAATGGTAGCCTACAAACAACCCCATCAGCGACAACATAACCAACATGATGAAAACCAAGCATTCCCCAATAATCATGATAAAGAACACTTTTTTATTTTCTCTTTGAGTTACTGTGACTTTTTTACCCTTTTTACTCCACCTTAGTGATCCACCCCTACCCCCCCAACCCCCAACCCATTCCCCCCACCCAACCCCCCCTGACCAAGGCTTTAGGACCCATGGTCCTGTAGATGCAGGCAACCGTAAAACCCCTTGCCATTACTCACAGCTCTGCCCAGACTCTAATAAATCAGGACACAGCCCTGTATCCTACACAACTAAAAAAACAACAAAAAAGAAAGTAAGAGAGGAAACAACAGGTGAAATGTCACCTAAAAGTGATCCACTACAACAATATTGATTTATATAAACCCAGCACTCACTAAATCGACCCTTCACTAGAAAAAAAATGAGTGCGATCTTTAAGAATCACTTTTAACTTTGCTGGGTTCAACAAGTATGCTTGGGCCCCTTTGCCCTGAAATCGAACAATCAGTTCCCGCAACTACCAACGGAGCTCAACCGTATATCGGCAGAAGTCCGGCTGTACAAAAAACTCAAAATCCCCCCCTACTCTTTTTTTGTCAGGATGTGCTAGGCAAAATACATCTTCTCGTGCCAGAAAGCTTTTTAATGATATTAAAAAAGCTCTGGGTTAATGAGTAAACTGCTCGGTGCCAGTACGAACGCGCATGTTGAAAGGATATCGGTGAGCTCTTTGAATCTCTCTATCCCAGTCCCATTTAGTCTGTTCCAGAAATGCCTTTTTGAATAGTTCTACAATAAAATGACGTGGATCCTGTTCTTCCTTCCCCTCCAGAATCTGAAGCACTCTCAGGTTTTTCCTGCGCGCACGGTTTTCGATATCTGCCATCTTCCACTGGGTATCATCCCTAGTCAATTGAATAGAAGCAGTCACCGTCTTTTGTTGAGTCGATTTGTCCTCTAAATTAGAGATCCGTGCTTCAACTTCATTAAAATCTGGAGACAAAGTCCGCATGAGATTTAGACATCCATCGAACTGAATTTTGCAATTCTCTACACATATTTTGAACTCTCTGGCTCTCTTCCCATGTTTCAGCTCGGTGAGACATGATTGACTGATAGATTAGTAAAAGGGAGATATCTTCATCCTCAAGATGATGTATTTGCTGGGATACGGAAGGCTCTTTTGCCATACCGCCATTACAAAGGGTCAGTTCTAACTTCTTACGAACAGTATGAGACCTCCCTTCTGTAAGATCCCCTGATTCCTCCAGAAACAGACTGCTGTGCTCACTGACATCATTGACGCTCATCTGGATGGCATACTGAATTGCTAGATCCTCACAAGATGATGATGACAGATCAGACAATGAGTAAAAGTCACGAGACTCCGCATCAGGTATATGTGCTTGATCCTCGCCCGATGTGTGGCTGGACCCATACATGTATTCATTGCCCACAGTTGCCCCCATATCCTTGCTGCCCCAAGTGGTTATATCACCATTATTCTCCCCCAAAAGTATATCCCTGGCAGATACCGGGGCTGCCGAGGTGTTAGAGTGAGGATCCAAGTTAATGTTTCCATCATTCTCCCCGGTTTCTACAGGAGGTTGGAACATCACTCTGCACAATCACCTCCTTTCCTCCATTAGGGAGTACAGGGTCATTCAAGTCTGTTGGGTGTGTACAATCAGAGCCCTCATCTGTGGAGGGGACAGGTTGTTTCCCCTTGCGCTTTACTTTAGTAGCAGAGAAAATCGCCGGGTTCTTTTTTTCTCCAAGCCCCCCTTGCCTCTAACAATCGCAGTATCAGCCGCAATATCAGTACCGGCTCATTTTGCCAACTTTTCCGACTCTAGCAGAGTAGCATCTCTCAACTCTGCGCCGGCGGCAGTAGTGTCCGGGTTCTCGGTATCTTGACGGCGTTCCTTTCGGGAGCATTGTAAACGCGATTCAGCCTTCCTTTCACCAAATGTTATCATAGAGAACTAGCCGATCAAAATTAACAACCGAACAAATGTATGTAGGATTAGCATAGCTAGACTCTTAACAGAATCCATGATCACTATCATAGAACATATCAATAAGGAAAAACCTTACAGGACGAAAAAAATCAGCCATAGAAGAAAAAAGGGTTGAAAACCCCTGAAGAACCACTTGTTGGATGACAACCATTAACCCCTGTCCCCAAAAGGGGAAAGAAAACTTGATAACCAAAAAAGAGTCAATGCATGATAAAAGTCATATAGTCTGCATTGTTCATGACAATAAGGAATCAGAAAAAATACTGTCCTTAGGCATGCTGGGTCAGACTAAGGGGTTTGATAAATTGGACCTGATAGGGATCTCCCGCATAAAAGACCTTTGGAGACCTGATGGCATGGTATCATTTGCCTCACTGCAACTGACCTACGAACTAGCACACACAGAGTTCTTCAGGTATGCGCAGGCTAGGCACTCACTTCAGGCACACATCCCAACAGGTACGTCCCTTCCGGAGTACTCCCCACTAGAGGGCAGGCTGCTGGACGGTTATCTGCCAGAAAATGCCATATCTCTCACATACAAGTAACTTATACATCACACCCCTGATCCCCTGGCAGATCTGAAGGAAAAATGGGAGCGGGACGGTCTGGAGATAGATGACGAGGAATGTAGGGAGGCGCTCTCCTCCCCCAAGGAAGTGGCAATATCAGCAAAACTGAGGCTGATTCAACTGAAAATACTGCACAGAGTATACCTCTCTGGTAACCGATTGGTCTTGATGAGCAGGAGTGAAGAGGGATCCTGTAGGAGACAATGTGGTTCTGAAGTGACATAAATGCATATACTCTGGGAGTACCCATTGATACAAGTTTACTGGAAGCAGGCGCATGAATGCATGAGTGTAGTCTGGGGAGTAGAAATGCGACTTGAAGCCAAAAGGTGTCTCTTAAACATCTGGGAACCAACAGACCTGACGGCAAAGGGTAGAATCTGGGTGACGTTTGGTCAGACCCTAGCAAAACTTAATATTGCACGCCTATGGGGGCAGTAACACCACCAATGCTTAGTGCATGGAAAAAAGATATGGACTGGAGCATGCTGCAGGGGAAAACAGTATGTGTGGCCCGGGGTTGCCCTGGGAAATGGATAGTAATATGGACAAAATGAAATGTATACCGCGAAAATATCTGTGAGCCCCCCCTTGATCCCTTCCATTGATGAATCACTAGCACCCTAACTCGATATGTAACATGCCGCTCCCACAATCTATAACATCTAACTGTTGTGATATTTGTGTATGATCCCGGAAATGTAACACTGAAACAAGCAATGATCACCTGTATGTAATGACCATAATGTTTGTTTTTACCAATAAACAGAGTTCTAAAAAAATACTGTCCTGATAAAATCCCAAAACAGGACTTTCAGAACTCGCTTGCCCCAAGGGAAAAATTGAACTACAACACCTCCTTAGTATAAATCATTTTGTTTGGACAAGATGAAAAATCATATTTATTCTATGCACCAATTGCATAACATCTTCCCACAAAGATTCATATATAGACAAATATATATGTATATAATACACATAAATGTGTCATCCGATTAACTCGCAATTCTCAGGAGTTCACTGATCAATAAATAATGCCAGTACAAAAGAACGTATAAAGCTTGCCAATGTGCAGCATTCAGTGCCATAGTCCGACAGACTGAACACAATGTCGAGCTCTGAATAAGCTCAAACATCAAGAAAGCTAGAAAAGAGAAGCAACCGCATCTTTGATCGTTTTCTTTTCTCCTTTGTATTTTTTAGGTTTTTGTTTAGAAGTATGTGAAACACATAAAATACACTCATGTATACTCTGTGTACATAAGAACTAACTAGAACTGAGAAACCAGTTCCAAATGCTCTCTTTCAATAGTATTGAAAAAGGGTAACACACCTAAAAGTGCAGATCCCCACATCTCATAAAATAAATCCTTGTACAACAACAGGCACCTACAACACATGCAATGCAAGACAATATATGAAACACAGCAGCAGATTCTATCATGTATACACCGTATACCAAAAATCTACTCCGAAATGAGAGGTCTGGCAAAAATACTCAACCCAGAGAGAAACAAGCATTAGAAATGCAATCGGGCTCGGATTTATTTGAGTTTGAGCTAATGGCATTGTAAATGCCAATGTATTGTTGCTATGTGTTATGGAGTGTGTTCATGTGGTGTGTACTGCCAGTGATCTCCTTGTGAGTGTGAGAATATTGCACCGTTACTGCCTGTGATGTCCTTCTTGCGAGTGTGAGAAGCTTGCACCTCTGCTGCCTGTGGTCTCCTTGTGAGTGTAAGAAGCTTGCACTGCTGCTGCCTGTGATGTCGTTCTTGTGAGTGTGAGAAGCTTGCACCGCTGCTGCTTGTGATGTCCTTCTTGTGAGTGGGAGAAGCTTGCACCTCAGCTGCCTGTGGTCTCCTTGTGAGTGTAAGAAGCTTGCACAGCTGCTGCCTGTGATGTCCTTCGTGTGAGTGTGAGAAGCTTGCACCGCTGCTGCCTGTGAGTATGAGAAGATTGCATTGTGCATCTCTGTGCTGTGCCTGTTCTTTGTAAGGGACTCTTGCTCTGTTGCTGCTGCTGCCTTGGCACAGTACCTGCTGTGAGTGTGTAAGGGAAGCTTGCACCACTGCTGCTTGTGATGTCGTTCTTGCGAGTGTGAGAAGCTTGCACCTCTGCTGCCTGTGGTCTCCTTGTGAGTGTAAGAAGCTTGCACTGCTGCTGCCTGTGATGTCGTTCTTGTGAGTGTGAGAAGCTTGCACCGCTGCTGCTTGTGATGTCCTTCTTGTGAGTGGGAGAAGCTTGCACCTCAGCTGCCTGTGGTCTCCTTGTGAGTGTAAGAAGCTTGCACAGCTGCTGCCTGTGATGTCCTTCTTGTGAGTGTGAGAAGCTTGCACCGCTGCTGCCTGTGAGTATGAGAAGATTGCATTGTGCATCTCTGTGCTGTTCCTGTTCTTTGTAAGGGACTCTTGCTCTGTTGCTGCTGCTGCCTTGGCACAGTACCTGCTGTGAGTGTGTAAGGGAAGCTTGCACCACTGCTGCTTGTGATGTCCTTCTTGCGAGTGTGAGAAGCTTGCACCTCTGCTGCCTGTGGTCTCCTTGTGAGTGTAAGAAGCTTGCACCGCTGCTGCTTGTGATGTCCTTCTTGTGAGTGGGAGAAGCTTGCACCTCGGCTGCCTGTGGTCTCCTTGTGAGTGTAAGAAGCTTGCACAGCTGCTGCCTGTGATGTCCTACTCACTACTCTACTCTACTCACTACTCTACTCACTACTCTACTCACTACTCTGCACTCACTACTCACTACTCTACTCACTACTCTACTCACTACTCACTACTCTACTCACTACTCTGCACTCACTACTCTACTCACTACTCTACTCACTACTCTACTCACTACTCACTACTCTACTCACTACTCTACTCACTACACTACTAACTACTCTACTGACTACTCTACTGACTACTCTACTCACTACTCACTACTCTACTTACTACTCACTACTCTGCACTCACTACTCACTACTCTGCTCACTACTCACTACTCTACTCACTACTCACTACTCTACTCACTACTCTACTCACTACTTTCTACTCACTACTCTACTCACTACTCACTACTCTCTACTCACTACTCACTACTCTACTCACTACTCTACTCTACTCACCTCACTACTCTACTCACTACTCACTACTCTACTCACTACTCTGCACTCACTACTCACTACTCACCTCACTACTCCACTCACTACTCACTACTCTACTCACTACTCACTACTTTGCACTAACTACTCACTACTCTACTCACTACTCTACTCACTACTCACTACTCTACTCACTACTCTGCACTCACTACTCACTACTCTGCACTCACTACTCACTACTCTACTCACTACTCTACTCACTACTCACTACTCTACTCTACTCACTACTCACTACTCTACTCACTACTCTACTCACTACTCTGCACTCACTACTCACTACTCTGCACTCACTACAAACTACTCTACTCACTACTCTACTCACTATGCACTGCCCTGCACTCACTACTCACTACTCTACTCACTACTCTACTCACTACTCACTACCCTACGCTCTACTCACTACTCTACTCACTACTCACTACTCTGCACTCACATCTCTGCACTCACTACTCACTACTCTACTCACTACTCTACTCACTACTCTACTCACTACTCTACTCACTACTCTACTCACTACTCACTACTCTGCACTCACATCTCTGCACTCACTAATTTGCACTCACTACTCTGCACTCACTACTCACTACTCTGCACTCACTACTCACTACTCTGCACTCACTACTAACTACTCTACTCACTACTCACTACTCTACTCACTACTCTGCACTCACTACTCACTACTCTACTCACTACTCTACTCACTACTCTACTCACTACTCTACTCACTACTCACTACTCTGCACTCACATCTCTGCACTCACTAATTTGCACTCACTACTCTGCACTCACTACTCTGCACTCACTACTCTGCACTCACTACACTGCACTCACTACTCACTACTCTGCACTCACTACTCACTACTCTGCACTCAGTACTCTGCACTCACTACTCACTACTCTGCACTCACTACTCTGCACTCACTACTCACTACTCTGCACACTCACTCTGCACTCACTACTCACTACTCTGCACACTCACTCTGCACTCACTACTCACCACTCTGCACTCACTACTCACTACTCTACTCACTACTCTGCACTCACTACTCACTACTCTACTCACTACACCACTCTACTCACTACTCACTATTCACTTCTCACTACTCTACTCACTACTCACTACTCACTACTCTGCACTCACATCTCTGCACTCACTAATTTGCACTCACTACTCTGCACTCACTACTCTGCACTCACTACTCTGCACTCACTACTCTGCACTCACTACTCTGCACTTACTACTCACTACTCTGCACTCACTACTCACTACTCTGCACTCACTACTCTGCACTCACTGCTCACTACTCTGCACTCACTACTCTGCACTCACTACTCACTACTCTGCACTCACTACTCACTACTCTACTCACTACTCTACTCACTACTCTGCACTCACTACTCACTACTCTACTCACTACTCTGCACTCACTACTCTACTCACTACTAACTACTCTACTCACTACTCTACTCACTACTCACTACTCTGCACTCACTACTCACTACTCACTACTCTACTCACTACTCTACTCACTACTCAACTCACTACTCACTACTCTGCACTCACTACTCACTGCTCTACTCACTACTCTACCCACTACTCTACTCACTACTCACTACTCTACTCACTACTATACTCACTACTCTACTCACTACTCACTACTCTACTCACTACTCTACTCACTACTCTGCACTCACTACTCTACTCACTACTCACTACTCTGCACTCACTACTCTACTCACTACTCACTACTCTGCACTCACTACTCTACTCACTACTCTACTCACTACTCTACTCACTACTCTACTCACTACTCTACACTCACTACTCACTACTCTACTCACTACTCACTACTCTACTCACTACTCTACTCACTACTCACCTCACTACTCTACTCACTACTCTACTCACTACTCACTACTCTACTCACTATTCACTACACTACTCACTACACTACTCACTACTCTGCACTAACTACTCACTACTCACTACTCTGCACTCACTACTCACTACGCTACTCACTACTCACTACTCTGCACTCACTGCTCAACTCACTACTCACTACTCACTACTCTACTCTACTCACTACTCACTACTCTACTCACTACTCTACTCACTACTCTACTCACTACTCTACTCACTACTCTACTCACTACTCACTACTCTACTCACTACTCTGCACTCACTACTCTGCACTCACTACTCTACTCACTACTCACTACTCTGCACTCACTACTCAACTCACTACTCACTACTCTGCACTCACTACTCACTACTCTACTCACCACTCTACTCACTACTCTACTCACTACTCTACTCACTACTCTACTCACTACTCTACTCACTACTCTACTCTACTCACTACTCTGCACTCACTACTCTGCACTCACTACTCTACTCACTACTCACTACTCTGCACTCACTACTCTACTCACTACTCACTAGGAACGTGTTATCTGATTAGGTCATAACGCTTGCGATCTAATTAGACAAGCGATATTCCTCCAGCCCCTGATAAGGCATACGGAGTTCTCATAACAAATCAAACCTATGACAGACCTGGGAAAAACCCTGCGGCCATTGTTTTGATTTCACCGAGAACTTCAGCAAAAGAATGTGCTAACGACCTGGTCGTATGACATCCTTATTGACGTATCTATGTCCATCCTTACGTCAATCTCGGCACCTTAAAGGTATAAATATTACCGATATTGCCCTATGCAAACACACGCGGTGGTGACGAGACGGAGCAGCCATACTTGCCGAAGCCCAGAGCAGAGCAGACCCCGCTGGCACAGCCCCGCCTTCCTGACGCGCTGAGAACGAGACGCGCTGCTTTCTCCTGCCAAGAAATCCAGCACCGGCGTTTCCGGGTAGCCCTCGCAGGCAGCCTTGAATATCGAGAGCAGAGAGAGAGATACCATCCCTCATTCATCCTAACTTCCAGGTACAGAACTGAATAACCCCTCACAGAGAATTCTTTAGTCAGTCAATTGGCAAAAACAAACTTAACTTAAACTGTAACTTTCTATTCCCGCCCACGTATTAGGCTTAGGTCAGGTACACGGGGTAGGCGTATCTAGAAACACCAGTTGAGTACGTTTAGTCAAATGTATATGTGTATGTAATATATTTTATTCATTTTAAAACTTCATATGGCTTAGAAACCATATCAATGTTTTTACAGTATTATTTTATACTTCTGCTTCTAATGTATGCACTTTACTTAGCTATAAGTATTGCAATAATATCGATCCATTTCTCTTGTACGAGAAAAGAGACTGATCAATAAATAACATCTTTTATTGAACACGCCCGTCTCTTCCTTTTCTCTACATTCTGATGAGACTAAGAATGCACGTACTGACTGAGTAAAATAAACTGCCTTTTGTTCACACGACTCTCGAGATACACTCTTGATTAGGGGAGAGCAAAGTTGTCATGTTCTATGGTTGTCAGAAACTAAATCCCTTCTTGTCTAATCAGGGAAGTTAATTCCTTCCTGAACATTCGAGAAAGTTTCTAGTGAACTCTGAGCTAGCTGGCAAACCCAAAACTTTAAGTCTAATATCGACAGTAGTAGACCTAGTTAACGTCTGGTCTAGGCCTATACTATTGAAGGTATTATTCCAATGCGCAGAGCCTATTGGGATAATAGGAACTACACTACATGGCGCCCAACGCGTTTGGAAAGGGCGATAAAACTAACGTAAGACGTTTAAAGTAACTCAGTCGTGCTTTCTCACTCAGACCCCTTTTTCCCATAATACTCCAAAGACGTCTGGAGTGGGTGAAAAGGTAATATCCGCCAAACCTCGCAGGAGGAAACTCCTATGTATGGTACTTGGTTTAGTCAACGTTGAAGGATAAACCGTTCCAAAATATTGTGCATCTAATCTTTGTTTCCATAAGAAACCTGATCTGCAAACAAACAAAGTAACCATCCTGTCGGTAAAATGGTAGACAGTGATGAAGAAAGAGAGGCAGTTAGATTAGCAGCTGACATAGCAGAAGCTGATACTGCACTACAAAATGCAGACCCGGAGATAATACTCATCCCGGTCATCAAAAGGAAATCTATAACCTTAAAACTTATAGAAAATGGACTGACACCTAGAGGTGGTACAGTCATATTCGTAATTGAGGCACACGAATATCGGCAGACAGAGGTATACTATTCATGGATACATTTTCCAGCAGCAAATGCTGTAACAAAGTACTTCCACTATTACAAAATAGAGGAACCTCCTGAAACGTACACTCCTTTCGAGGAGGTGGAAGTACCACTCAAATTTCAAGAGCACCTGCTCTTATTTGATGGCGCCCTAAAACATAATAATCATATCACCAGGCTCGGTCCTTTAGGTAGACCAGGAGCAACGTGGCCGGTTCTAGCCGGATACACACCACATCCAGACATCAATGGGATGTCTGCAGCAGAGCTGTTAACACAGCTAAAACAATTAGTAAAGATACATAGACAATTAGTCCAGTATGTGATGCGGACTTCTACAATTCAGCCAGCAATTAAAATTCCACAGCTGACCCCTCACCAGGGGAACACAAATAAAATTACACCACAGAACATACAGTCCTGCCTAGGTAAAGTACCAGTTAAACGGGAACAAATACCATTCTGGTTGGCACAGAAAATAATCCAAATAGAGGCAGTGTTTCCTGACACCACCCCGTTAGAAAAACACAGGATTCTGACTATCTGTCTTCCAATGGGAATCGCACCACACATTGAGGACTGTGACACTTGGGGTACAGTCTTTGCTTCCATCTACACAAAAACGCACGGTGTTCCATCCATTTCGGTAATACCAGATGTGCTAAAACAAATTCAAGACGAATATGGTCCAGAACCCGCTTTAACTCTTGGTATGAAATTACTAAAAGACTTCAAGCAGGTCTCGGCTATATTATTAGCCAACATAAAGGGAGAAGCAGCAAACGTGGCGATCCGCCAGAGGTTAAAGGAGACAGATATAGCAGACCAACCAGCTGAAATTGCCAGAATCATAGAAAAATCCTATGAGGAACTAGGTAGAGATAGTTTAGGTGGAATACCAGTAAAACCACAACTGATTGAAAGTCCTGAAAAAATATTTTTAATAATAATTCAACATCACAGAAAAAGAGCTGGGATGGAAACAAACAATCCAATCCTAAAGAAAAGAAATTCCAGTCCAGAGGCAGGTCTCCAAGGCGAAGAGAAAAATCTCCGAACCAAAGACAAAGGTCACCCCAGAGTGACCCCTCTGGGAAAAGATATAACCTTAGAAATAGGGATAATATAAAAAAGCCTGATAGACATCAAGACATTGATACACATCCCTCTCAATCTTTTCAGACTTCCTCGCAGAAATCGGAAAGAAGAGGACGATCAGAACAAAGAGAAGAGCACGCCAAGTCCAAAGACAAGGAACCTGCTCAGCTAAAAAAGAAATTACAATTTCCAAAAAAGAAGGTAGCCAGTATCAAGGTAGTTAACAATGCCGAGAATACTGAGGACACAACTGAAAAACGGAGAATGGGCTCAGACAATGCTAGACAGCGCAGCAGAAGTGAGCATAGCTCGCAAAGTCCTTATGAATCATCTGGAGACAGTGGACACGAATGAATATCTTCAAGTGGAAACTGCAGACACCAGAGTTAGCAAACCTCACAAAATATACGAAATAACATTACGTATAGAGGGGGATAAGACTAGAAAAATAAGGGGGACTATTTTGGGATAATCTCTCCAAGGGCTATGATATCCTTCTAGCTGAGAAAGACTGGCCACCAGAGTTTGTCAGGGAGTGCCCTCATGGCGAAGAAATAATTATGCCTGCCTTCTCAAATCACATCCCAATTCATAAAAAATACACACTTGCTAGAAAGTGGGCAGTAGCTCTAGCTCCTGCTTTATATAAAAATCACGTAGGATGGGATGAGGACTCTCCTCCTCACAAAATCCAGTTAAAATCACAACCTACTGCACAAAGGCAGTACCCAATTAAGCAAGAAGCTAAAAAACAGGTAAAAGAAATCCTAGATCAGCTAGAATACCAGGGGGTGATTGAAACTTGCACCTCACAAATGAACAACCCTTTGTTTCCGGTCTCCAAACCAGACAATTCATATCGTCTAGTTTTGGATTACCGACACCTTAACTCATGTTGCCAAGCTTTTGCAGTGCAAAACTTGCATAGTGCTGCACTAATGAATAGCATAGTGCGCAAAAAATACAAAACAACATTAGACATCTCTAATGGATTCTTTTGTCAAAACATAGCACCAGAGAGCAGATATTTGTCTGCGTTCTCAATAAATGGCACTCAAAAAAATTCTGTCGGTTAGCCCAGGGGTACAAGAACAGCCCGGGAGTATTCTCAGCGAGAGTAACAGAATTACTACAAATATATGACGACGAAGCATTATCATATGTCGACGACATATACTTAACAGATGATGACTTGGAGACTCACTTGAAGAGAGTGAACACCATAATACTTGGGTTCGCAGCAGAGGGTTACAAATTCAACTTTAAAAAATCCAGAATTGCCCATCTGACAGTCCTGTTCTTAGGATATGAATTATCAAGTGAAGGCAAAAGCCTGGCTGACAATTTTCTAGAAAAATGTGCCGTACTCCAAGCACCTAGAACACTAAAAAACCTACAGTCAATTCTAGGCTTCCTAAATTTCGGAAGAACATATATTGCAAATTACGCAGAAAGGGTCAAACCCCTTTATGATCTAATAAAACCAGATTTTAAAAGATCTAATTGGACTCAAATACACACAGAAATATTGAGATCCTTACAAACAGACATGCTAATTAAAACAAAATTAGAAACACGTGATAACACACGCAATCTTGTGATCCGAGTCGTCCCAGGGAGATGCGGATTCACATACCTGACCTCTAATGAGGGAGAAAAGGTACCAATTGCATTCAAATCACACTTGTACACAGAAGCTGAACAGAAATTCAGCATTAAAGAAAAAATTGTTCATGCAGTTCAAACCGCAATAGCTAGAGAAAAAGATCAAGCGGACGGTAGACACATCACAGTCAGAACAGCTGAATCAGCCGTTGAGGCATTAACAACACCATGTAATTTACCAACAACAACATTGAATCCGGAATGGATACAATGGGTGAATTCAATCACAACGGACAAAGTATACTACTACTTTGATCCAGAACTAGAGGAATTAAAAAATCTAGAATATGAAAGAACATTCCCTCTGCCAATCGATATTCTGCCTTTACGACATTACGCCTGTGTAATTTATACAGACAGACATGCTCAACCCCCCGTTTGGGGAGAACAAGCATACAACCCCACATGTGGGATTACAAAAGAAGTGTGGCGCGGAGGTAATTCAGAACAACAAACTGAAATATTAGCATTGAAAATGGCGTTAGATAATGCGGATCGCGAATTCCCGACACTTATAGTGTCAGATTCATATTACTGCGTCAAATCATATAACAACGATTTGCAGACATGGATTCAAAACGGTTACAAAGATGACACAGATGCAACAATAAAGCAGAAACTGCTCTGGGAACAAATAGCTCTTTTACAAAAAGAACTACCAAAGACTCACGTGACACACTCACTGAGTCATCAGCGTGATGGCGTTCACGTTGCAGGGAATTCATTGGCTGACACAGCCACAGCGGTAGCAACTAAATCGGCTCCCGTAGTTCGAAAAAAGCGTACATTAAAATACATTGACGGTGAAACAGTGCTGGCGGTGAAAATGTCATTAAAAGGCGACTGCTCAGCACTACCGATCAACTATCCACTCAATTATACATACATAATCGATGCAAACTCCGTCCCTTTTGCTCGAATCCCTGGAGTGGGGGATAGAGTGATTCCAAACATGGACAGGAGAAACTTGTTAATCGCAGACGCACATATGGGTGAGGGTCTCAGACACCTCAAACTAAAAGATTCTCTGGAAGAATTACAATCACGGTACTGGTGGCCAGGCATGAGCCTGCATCACACCATGTTTGTAAAAAACTGCCCAAACTGCAACAGAGATCGCAGTGGGGAGAGAAACAGCTTAATACCTCGTAGTTTTACTCCAGAAAAAATCAAGAGTGAAAAGCAAGGCTTGCGATTAACAAATACAGGCTAGTTTCCACTTATAATGTAGACCACCAGCACTCGGCTGACGTCTGGACTGTTATACAAAGATTTGCGAGTCTAAATGGCATATACGCTAAGAGCATGCTACGTTTGACCATTGTTTTCACTCTAGCCCTCCAGCCTGAGGGGACACATGGCCAAATGAGCATAGCACAGCGGGAATCTTCTCACTTCCTTCCTGAGGGATACGGGATGGTGTAAAGAAAAAACCAAGGCATAAAGCAATCTATAACGGAAAGGATATTAGGTTCGGGAGCTGGGTGGGTCAAACATCTAATAAGTGTCCAACGTAGTCTAAATAACTTGCCAAGAAATTCTCTGAAGGGATTCAGTCCGTACGAATTATTATTTGGAACTAGGATGTTGATCTCTGACCTTGATAGTCAGACTTCAGTGGTAAAAGAAAAAAGCTTTGATATCAAAGACCGTTTGGCTATTTTGCAGGACTTAAACAAAACAAGAAAAGACCTGAGCAACATAAAGTTGAAACAACAGCCAACAACCACTGAAGAACCACCACCTGTCCCAGCAAGACCTGTCTGGATTCCGAAAGTCGGGGATCTAGTCAGAGAAAAGATCGCGGTAAAGAAGGAATTTGGGCCTTCTTACAGAAAAGCAGTTCCTGTCTTGTCTGTCAACGGGACAAGATCAGTTGTACTACCGCCACTTGCTGGTAAAAAGGAGAACCGAGTTGTATCGATCGACCTGGTAAAACCACAATCATGTGGCCGATAACAAATAGTAGGCCAAGTGGACTCCCAATAAGTAGCAGAACACCAAGGTTTGCTACCAGTACAGAGGTTCTAACAAAGAGGTTAATCACTTTCGAAACACCTACAAAAGAACAACAAGGACTATGCAACAATGCAATGGAACTTAGACCTCTGAAAACCCAAATAAAAACATTTAGCAGAGACACACCAATCTATAATGAAGTACCAAATGATAATGCAAGAAACATTAATCCTGAAGCAATTGGAACTATTGACAGAACTGCATCCGGCTACTTCATAAACTTCGATGATTCCTCTGAAGGCTTCAGTGAATCAAAGACACAGCCATCATCAAAAACCTTTAAAGATAAAGCTAAAGAACTTTTGAAACAACTGAAAGAAACATATCTAATTTCTCCATGGATTGAATTTTGGGTGGGTTTTGATGCATTTATCCTCATACTTTGGCTCATCATGATACTAACTTTGGGACGCTTCATTGAGGGAAAATATGCTAAAATGGACACAGCAAGTCAGAAAATCAACTTGATCCTCAAACCACACACATCTTCACACGTCGAGAAAAGAGAACTTTCTTCAGCCAACTTCACAGCCAATCCTATACCGGGTGGGGTAGCATGGGACAACACAGACTACGAAATATATGGTCCGGTCGAAATCCTGAAATATCCACACCAAATTAAGATCTCTTTGAGTGACTTTGTAAAACCAAGCTCATTTGCTGATGATTGGGACTTCGAAAGCATTAATAATATGATGTCTGACTTAGTAATGTCTGCTAAATTTACCAAACATGATTATTTGCAGGGTTCTACAAATTATGATAGTATGTACTGTTATAACCACTATGGTAACCATTTTCTACATAGATCTGCACAACCTAGAAATGTTTTAAATTATAATCAATGGGAACATTGTGCAACCCCTCCAAATGGAAGCTCGAGAACCGTTTACGACAAATATTCATATTTTTCAGGTTTTAACATAAGTAATGCTGGAACATTTTATTTCAAATTGTCAAATAAGACAGGGATGAAGACCATGATAACAAACACTAAATTGATATATTCGGACTCATTCTTTGAACAAATGAATACTTTTGGTTTTGATTATTGGGACAAAAATGTTGAATTGAAAAGTGTTTGGGGCACAAAAGAATGGCAAGTACAGGGTATAGAATCTTTGTTTAGAGCCTGCATGATCCCAGAACAAATTATATTTTTAAATGACACTGTTCAACAAACTACCTGTCTTGGCTTAGCCAAAATCAAAGACTTAAATAAACCGTCTATTCCAAAACCAACAATGAACAGCAATAGTTCTACAGAAGAAGAGATAGACGTAAATTATGTATTAAACCAAAACAGAACACATCCAGATTGGAAACAGTGGTTGATCTGGCCCACAGATACTAATAACTGTCAAGACAGATTCCTGAACAAAACACAGGGGTTCAAAATGACCAGGCCAGACCCTAGATATCCTCAAAGACATCACCCAGGGATAATAACCACCTACAGTGTGGGCAAATTATGCCTTCAATGGCTACAAACTTCCACACTGGCAGAAATTAAGCAACACCTAACTTTACTTACTGATGGTGCTGACTTGCGTGATTTCACTATGGGACCACGCAAACAGCGTCAAAAGCGTTTCATAGCAGCCTCTGTATATGCAGCATACAATGAGGCCTGGAAGGTTACTCAAATTGAAACAGCAGAGAGAATACGGGAAATTGACCGTATTAATTTGGAAAAATCACTTTCTGTAGTGGACAATGGGTTAATGACTCTGTCCTCCAGAATTTTTTCTTTGGACAGCATTGTGTCTTCAGCAATCGACATATTATCGCAAGACTTACTGTTATTACAACACGGTCAGTCTCAATTGCGTTCTATTGTACAGCTTGGCTGGACGTTACAAAATCTGCATTCAGGCTATGTGCCTTGGCGTTTAATCAACACAACGTCACTATTCTATATCTTTAACCTTACTGATAGACAAATCAGTATGGCCCAAAAGGGAGCTGATTATACAATCCTGAGCATTGAGAAACTTGAGAGATTACCAGTGACAATGTCAGAACGACCTGTCAGTGAATGGATAATACATGGGATAATTAATATTCCAATATCAACCTTCAGGTTTCAATACTGCCAAAAATATATACAGGCTGGCATGTACGAGAAATTGGGAAAGGGGTACATTAAAACAACATGGGACCTGCCCTATTCACATGCATGTGTCAGTAATAAAGGACAGAAAGTGTTTCGTAGTGGCAATAATTGTGCAATGTCACTAAGCGGTACACTTCTGTGTAACGGAATTAGTTTGCATGGAGCCTGTGAAGGGAACTCAAATAACCTTTCTTGTCACAAGCAAGGCGCACCTGCAACAGAGATAGAACCATTCTTTCAAAGACTCTATAATGGGAGTTACATTCTAATTGTAGATCGCAGATGTTGTAGTCTTATGCCCGGGACTCCTTATCTCGTAACTACGACTGCGAAGGTCAAGTGCTGTGGACACTCATTGTTCCCCAGCTCCTTTCCAGACAGGGAGGCAAGGGCATGGCCCAACTTGAAAATTACTTCTATTCGAATAGATACTTTAAGCAGAATGAAAACAGTGCTTCTTCAGACGCCGACCAGGCTCACGTCATCAAAAGAAACATATGATCTACAAGTCGCAAGGACGACTGCAGAGATACATTCATTGTTATCAACTAATTCCCCCATACATTTCGCAGAAATCCTGAATGAAATCTTAAATATTTCTGATACCAGTGGGGTCTCACAAGTATTTAAGACAGTATTTTCGATGGCATTAACACCATTCAAAGCCATACTGGGTATTTTTCCAGACTTCGTCCATTCGATTTTTGTCGGACTTTCCCTCATTTTAGGACTGATTGCAGGAATCCTATTCCTAGTCCTTATATTTCGTTATGGCAAACCATGTCACAGACAAAACACCTGCGACAAGGGAAGAAACGATCCTAGCCATTGGATACCGGGACCGGATATCAAGAATCCTGGGACTATCCCGGCTTAGAGACCTGAACATGACTTGGTTTCTATCCTTTCGACCTATGTGGCAACGATGTGTTTTACCTGTATTAAGGTGCCTGCTATGCGGAGAAGAATGCGTGTTAGACACCTGTCTGACGCTACAATCGGATGCGCCAATGGATGCAGAAACATTGTTGAGTCCGATCAAGGCTCATGCTTTGTGCTGCCCTCAAAGGCTACCAATCCTGATGACGGCATTCGTGGAAGCTTCACCACTACGATTAAGGGGTAGTGAAGTACAGGATGAAAGCAGCATCGATCAGGTACGACCTTCTGTCAGCAATCCAAATCAGAATGTCAATGGAGACAATCATGCGCATGAATGCATGGTTACACCTATTTCCGAGTTAGTGGAACTCTCCCAGGAAGCTGTTGACAACTTTTTCGAAAGCCTAAATGATATGATGTTCTCCCCAGAGCAGAAATAGAGACTTTTGAACAAGCCCGTACACGGCGTTCCCTGAATTTGGCCTTCAACTTTAATAATAGAGTCACATGAACAATTTTCCCTCCAGTTCACGGACAGCAATTTTTTCAGCAGCCCCAAATTATTTTTTACGATTTTTTCGGGACACTGATCTTCTGCTTAAAGTAAGAGACTATTCCTAGAGAACTAAGATTTCTATTTTTAGACAGCTTATAGACATTAGCTGCCCGCTGGTATGTTCATTGTATTATATTCTGTGATGAAGTGGTCTCGAACCTTTTTTCTGTATTAAGAGCCATTTCATGTGTAAATCTCATATACCAAATAGCATTAATGTATACAAATGCGTTATTACTTTAGCATTATTCTACAGCTTGAGTGCATACTATACATATGACTGCATTTCTTCCGTATATTTGAAAATTTCAAAATGCATTTATGTATTTTGGGGTGGTAAGGTATACACAATACTCTATAAATATATTGTACTATGTTTTACTATGCATAGATTAGTAAATATGACCATAGTTAGCGTGGAGTGGGTGTGATGTATTCCTATAGGTTCTGAATTGATCCCCCTATTCCTGACCCTATTCTGGTTAACAAATCAACAAGTTAACTAGCAGTCAGCCCATGAGGCAGCAAACCCCCATGATGCAGATACCGTTATCTGACGAAGCCACACTACGGCACAGGAACGTGTTATCTGATTAGGTCATAACGCTTGCGATCTAATTAGACAAGCGATATTCCTCCAGCCCCTGATAAGGCATACGGAGTTCTCATAACAAATCAAACCTATGACAGACCTGGGAAAAACCCTGCGGCCATTGTTTTGATTTCACCGAGAACTTTAGCAAAAGAATGTGCTAACGACCTGGTCGTATGACATCCTTATTGACGTATCTATGTCCATCCTTACGTCAATCTCGGCACCTTAAAGGTATAAATATTACCGATATTGCCCTATGCAAACACACGCGGTGGTGACGAGACGGAGCAGCCATACTTGCCGAAGCCCAGAGCAGAGCAGACCCCGCTGGCACAGCCCCGCCTTCCTGACGCGCTGAGAACGAGACGCGCTGCTTTCTCCTGCCAAGAAATCCAGCACCGGCGTTTCCGGGTAGCCCTCGCAGGCAGCCTGGAATATCGAGAGCAGAGAGAGAGATACCATCCCTCATTCATCCTAACTTCCAGGTACAGAACTGAATAACCCCTCTCAGAGAATTCTTTAGTCAGTCAATTGGCAAAAACAAACTTAACTTAAACTGTAACTTTCTATTCCCGCCCACGTATTAGGCTTAGGTCAGGTACACGGGGTAGGCGTATCTAGAAACACCAGTTGAGTACGTTTAGTCAAATGTATATGTGTATGTAATATATTTTATTCATTTTAAAACTTCATATGGCTTAGAAACCATATCAATGTTTTTACAGTATTATTTTATACTTCTGCTTCTAATGTATGCACTTTACTTAGCTATAAGTATTGCAATAATATCGATCCATTTCTCTTGTACGAGAAAAGAGACTGATCAATAAATAACATCTTTTATTGAACACGCCCGTCTCTTCCTTTTCTCTACATTCTGATGAGACTAAGAATGCACGTACTGACTGAGTAAAATAAACTGCCTTTTGTTCACACGACTCTCGAGATACACTCTTGATTAGGGGAGAGCAAAGTTGTCATGTTCTATGGTTGTCAGAAACTAAATCCCTTCTTGTCTAATCAGGGAAGTTAATTCCTTCCTGAACATTCGAGAAAGTTTCTAGTGAACTCTGAGCTAGCTGGCAAACCCAAAACTTTAAGTCTAATATCGACAGTAGTAGACCTAGTTAACGTCTGGTCTAGGCCTATACTATTGAAGGTATTATTCCAATGCGCAGAGCCTATTGGGATAATAGGAACTACACTACAGTACTGGTAGTGGTAGTAGTGGTAGTACTGGAGGTGGTGGTACTGGTAGTGGTAGTACTGGTGGTGGTAGTAGTGGTGGTGGTAGTACTGGTAGTGGTGGTACTGGTGGTGGTACTGGTAGTGGTAGTACTGGTGGTGGTGGTACTGGTAGTGGTAGTACTGGTGGTGGTATCCAAAGTATGTGTTGCTATTCAAGAGAAATACATATCAGACAGCGCTTCAAAGGAAATAAGCGAACACCATGTCCTTGTAATCGGGAACACTTCCTTGCAAACACACATTTTTCAGAGCAATAATAAATCACATAAAAGTTCAATACAATAGACGTCCACATTTCTCAGCCCCAAAAACGCTGCAGACGAACGCGCGCCCTATACATGCAATGCAGAATGGTGAACGCGCTCCCACCATCTGGATTGCATTACAAGGGCACTCTGACAGCTCCTAATTAAGATTAATAGTCTGCCGTGCGCGTAACCGCACACAATATGCCAACATGGCCGACTAACATTACATATGCCATATGGCATCAAGACTACTACAAAAACAGCACCGCGACGACCAATCACCATTCAGATAAGAAAAAAAAGCTTGCGCACTAAGGAATGTTTCTTTCCCGAGCCCTAAAGAAACTTTTTTTTTTTCTTTAACAATAGGAGCTCGGAGCTCCGCCCCACTTCGTGGTGACGTAGGCCGAGCCCTAAAAAGGGTGTACTCTGCTACCAACACAACACTGTAGGTGACCCGCCGTAAGAAAAAACAGCCTGTCAAATGGTATCCTAAATAACTGACACCACAAGAAACACAAACAACAGTCATGATTCCTAACTAATTGAGGAAATAAAAAAATAATAAGAATATCCCATCCAGAAGACAGGTAATGCTGATCAAGAATATGATAGGAAGAATAATATATTCATTAGAAAGTCAAAAAATCATTCTGTTATAAAAGTGTCTCCTGTACCTTTATAGATGATTGGCGGTCTGGTTGGAGACCAAAACGTTCCGACACCCTAGGACATATTGTCTGAGGTAAAGGACAACAAGCCATCAAATATACATCGGTCTTGGAACAAGATGGCCCAGACCCGTGCATCATAGACCTTTGGCTGCCAAATTACAGCACCACAATATTGAGCAGGGATAGGGATTGCCTGCAGTTGAAGTAATATTTATGCCCTCACTAGAAACTGTTCCTTTTTCATAAAGGAAGGATTAGCAAACAAATAGCATTCAAATAATGGAAGCATGTACTCTCAGCCAGAGCAACGCTTCAACTAGCTGAACCACCAATTACTCTGATAGTAGAACAAAAGAGTCACTTTACACCAGCCTACAACTGGCATAACCATATGTCTGTAAATAAACACTGAAGCCATATCACTTGCATACTGAACAGCTTCTAAGAAGCATGCACACAGATTTGCATCCATACAGGAAGTGACTTCTCTTAAAGATAGCCTCTTGAGCGGAAACCTCATCCTCAGAGGCCAGGAAACAAAGGGAACCTCCCTCAGACATTGAAATCATTACCAATCAAAAAGAAATTACGCTGAGGCCATAACCACCACTCCTCACCGGAGTACACGTGGTAGTATTGATAACCAAAACTAGACATATAGAACGTCCTAATAAGGCTACACCTTGCTCAACACAAACATATATCTCAAGGCCAAGGGCAAGCAACGAACACAGTGACAGTAATGCAGGAGTACAACTCTGTAGTTCTTCGTCTTCCTCTGAAGCGTCTTCACGCCGCATCTGCCTGATCTCCAAAAAGATGGGCACTGTCGGCCAAAGCCAACTGGACAGCAAAACCCGAAGATGCCAACCAAGCCCGACGGCTTAGCGCCACTGCAGATACCATAGCCCAACCCACAGAGTCAGTTGTGTCCATGCCACACCTTATGGCAAGCCTGGCAGCTTGCTGACAATCTCTAACCAAGTTGCCCACCTTAGCACTGCGGTTATCTGGAAGCGATGGGAGAAGTTCTGTAAAGAATCCCATAAAGCATAGGAAAAGCGCCCTAGCACACAAGACATGTTGCTGCCTCTCAATGCTGAGCTAGCTGAGGCAAAAATATGCTTACCACAAGCATCACGACCCCTAGCATCCTTACCCACCGGAGTCTTAGAAGTAGAATCCATGTCATGAGAAGACGTTGCAGCCTGGGTGACTAGGCCACTAGTGGAAAGATGCCTATGCAAGCAAACTGGGTCCCTAGGTGCAGGCAAATGTCTCCGCACAGCATCACAGTCCACTGAGACTCCCGACTCTGGCTTGGCCCAGGCACCTAACAAAATATCAAATAGGGCCTCACTATATGGAATAACAGGCTCTTCTCCCATATGACCCTGGCAAAGGATCTCAAACAAAGGTTATGTAGACCTCTGCACTGTGGGCACTGATAAACGTAAAACAGGGGACACTTTCCTCAGCAAGTCTGCAAAGGAGGACTTTGCTTACGTGGCACGACTAGGTGGAGACAGCAGCCCCGAGGCTGATGAAGAATCCAATCCACTAGCCTCACCAAGAGCTGCAAGTCAGCTCTCCTCCACTTGAAACACAATGGTGTCTGAAATGGGTTATAAAAGTCATGCACCAATCAACATAGGTCGACCTCCTTATGTCTCTTCCCGAAAATGGGCCAAAAACGGCCTAATTCCCTAAGGCAGCAAGGCCAACTCCACCATCCCACAACACCAAATCGGCGCCATCACGAAGTCGACTGCGGAAGGAGAGGCATCTTCGACCGTCACCACCGATGTCAACGGCGGAGTTGGTTGGTCACAGAACGGCATTGACGGTAAAGACCGAAGGACTGTGAGCCTGTGCCAAAGCGACGTCAGCTGAAGTCGACGTACGCCAGTCACTCAACTACGATGGCCCAACCATCACCAAGGACAATTCCTCAGATGGCATCCCACTCACCTCTTTGGGCCTAGAGGCGCTCCAGAGGGAGATAAGGTCCCAAAGATGAGGTGTAAGGAATCGTAATATTACCTCATCTTAGCAATCGACACCCCGGGTCGCGGAAATATGGGAGACACTGTGCAGTGTCGCGTATGGCTTCCTCAACCATCAAGAGGGAGGCACCATAGGAGACGGAGTCTCCAGGTAAAGAAGTCCAAGACTAACACGACTTCACCAGCCCCTTACCTTTCGACTTCCCTGGAGATCAACGTCCTTTAGACCGGCTTTGGCTCCTAAATTGACCCTTCACATGCTCTTCCCAGGATGACAAAGACTGAGGCTGTGAAGCCTCCAAGGATCACGATAAACACACCACCATCAATTTTTAACACCGCTCGTTCAATTACTTTGGTTTTAACTTCTGGCAGGAACCACAATCCTTGGCAACGTGGTGTTCTCCTAAACACCACATACAAATTGTATGCAGGTCCGTCACCGACATATGTTGGTTACAAGACCCACAAGGTTTGAAACCTGTCGGCATCAGAGAAGGGCACACTGTTCCACTGACACCATGTGTCAAAGTAGGTCAGGAAAAAACAACTAGAGGAACTGCTTTTCCGGATTCACATTACAGCACAGAATAGAAGAAACTAACATCCGCACGCCGAAGAGGACTTATATGAATGAATGAATGAATGAAGGAACATTTGTAGAGCGCGTGGTTACCCAGGGGAATCCCAGCGCTAAGACACCAGGAAAGGTACGAGGGAATTACTGGAAGATGAAAGTTTTCACAAGTTTTCTGAACTTAAGATGGTCAGGTTCAGAACGTATGTACAATGGAATACTGTTCCAGGGTCTAGGACCATTGTATGAAAACAATCGGCCTCCGCTTCGTGCATATTTAATTTTAGGCACACAGATTATGCCTTTTTTCCCTGACCTGAGGGTCCTATTAGGTACGTACAGTTGACTCCAAGTACGTATCAATGGTGGGCCCTTTTCTGACAGTGATTTATGAATGATGCACAGAGCTTTGAAATGTACTCTTTGCTGGACAGGGAGCCAATGAAGAGAGGCCAGAGCTGGCCTAGCAGAAGTACGCTTGGGAACATTCATTAGCATGCGTGCCACACAGTTTTGTACGATTTATAATCTTTTGATAGTGGCCAGGGGGCTCCCAGATGTAGCGCATTGGCATAATCGAGTAGAGACAATACAATGGCCTGTACCAATAATCGTCTTGCTGCGAACGGAAGCATAGGAAGTATCTTTCTAAACCTTCGGAGCAGTCCGTAGCAGTTTGCTGCCACGGTACCAGTTTGATCTTCAAAATCTAGATTGGAGTCAATCCATACTCCTAGGCTCTTGACTCGATTTTTCGGGACTGGAGGGGGGCCCAAACAATTAGGCCACAGATGATCAATATTTAAGGGAGCGGATTTCCCAAAGAGCATAAGCTCGGTCTTGGCTCCATTAAGCTTCAAGAAGGAGCTGCTCATCCATCCCGAGACTTTCTGGAGGCAGGTGGCCAAATCCGGGTCTAATCGGTTCGATTGTTTTAAGGAGACAACCAATTGAGTATCATCGGCATAAGAGACGACCTGTACCCCAAATTGGAGTACTATTTCTGCCACGAACTAATGTAAACATTGAACATCATGGGGCTCAGGGAGGATCCCTGAGGCACCCCACAAGTCAATGAAATAGGTTTTGAGGAACATTCTCCTTCAAAAACCGAGTATACCCTATCCTGGAGAAAGGACTATAGCCACTTAGTGCCAGCCCTGTCACTTCCGCATCCCTCAGTCTTTGTATCATGAGGTGATGGTTGACGGTATCGATCCAACATGATAAGGACAGCGCAGCCTCCACCGTCAAGGGTTTTCCTGATTTCTTCTACTGCAGCCAACATGGCTGTTTGTGTTCCTTGTTGGGGTCTAAAGCCAGTCTGTGTAACATGTAGCCGGTTATTATTTTTCAGAAAGGCAGATAGAATTGAGTTAGTGTATATTTCCGCTAATTTACTAACCCCTGGTAACAAGGAGATTGGGGGGGTAATTTCCCCAGTTATCAGGATCAAGGTTTGGTTTTTTAGGGGGGGCGTGGCCAACCGGGCAGCGAGATGGCCGCTCTGTGAGTGAGCTCCGCCGGCTACACATAGTAATCCTTCATAATCCTTCTCCGTGACCTAGTAGTGCCTGGTTCTGACCGGGAATTGGTAGCGGAAGCAGAGCTACTCCTCCGACCTAAGTTTGGAGCGCACTGATCACCGACAAGCGTAGCTGCAGCCTTTCACGAACTGGCCGGGCTGTGCGACGCAGGAGACTCGCTGCTGCGGAGCCCGCTCCGGGCGCCGCTTCCCACTGCAGACCGATGATCGGCGGGCCGTCAGGGGCCCTGGGAGAGGCGGAGTGCGGACCCCGGTGACTTTGCGCTGTTCACTTCGGAAGCCACCGGTGAGTCGCTGCTGAGCTGCTGCGAGGATCTGCACCTGTAATATCCCCGTCGGTGCGCGAGACTTGCCGCTGGGCTCTCGGGTGCAGACGGAGGGGTCGCCCCCGAGGTGAACCCGCCATTTTGCTCGCGAGATTGGTGACCAGAGAGACACACGGCGGCTGGGGCCTGAGCCTGCTCCCGTTGCCTGGCGGTGCGTCGGTGGGGAGCGAGCCTGCGGGAGAGAGCGTCTTACAGATACAGCCCCCTAAACTGGCACACAACGCTCCCGCCTGCTGGTTTGCACCCGCGCAGCTGAACGGAGTTCCCCCTCAATCTGCGGCAGTGCCCGAATACCTGTGGCTGCTCGTTGCCTGGTGAGGTGACCCTGCGCGGCGCTCTATTACTTGCGGCCGTTGGGCTGCTCTGGCGTGTACAAGATTGGTTGTATCCGACATTTTGAAAACTAGAGTAAACTCGCCTGGACCCTGACTCCAGCTTGGCTCCCCCCTGCCTGCCCGTGCAGTGCTGTGGACAAGCACGCGACGACGTGAAGGCTTGGCTGGGCTGTATGCACAACGCCATTGTGTACATCTGGAACTGGTGAGCTGCCCTGCTTGTCGCTGTGCGTGGGATCACGAGGCCTTCTGTACTGTGTGACATCACACGCGCCACACGGTTAGCTCCAAGATGGGTGGGAAAAATGACGCGAGGCAGCCAAAGATCAATTTTGAACAAAAGCGCCATAACAGGCAAAATGTGGCTGAGCAGGACGCGGACGAGTCCGCGTCACAGGGTGCTACTGCGAACGTAGACTTTGGGGCACTGATGATGGAAGTCAGGTCGAGCCTAAAAAGCATTGACACTAAATTGGATGCAATGTCCTCGCAATTGGAATCGGTTAAAACCAAAGTGGATGCACATGAAACGAGACTGGACTGCTTGGAAAACAGGCAAACTGAGTGCTGCGAATTCCAACAACAAACCAAACAGCACATCACTAATATTGAGAAGGAATTGGAGTCCCTGCGAGCCAAGACAGTCGATTTGGAGGCGCGCTCCAAGAGATCGAATATTCGCATCACGGGAATTCCTGAGACGGCGAACACTGGCAAGATGGAGGTGTTTGTGGCGGACCTCCTGCATGAACTCTTCGACCCGCACCTCTCACAGGTATTTACGGTTGAAAGAGCGCACAGATCTCTTGGGAAGGTACCACCGCTGGGCACACAGCCCCGTCCCATTCTTGCTAAACTACTGAATTTTCAGGACAGGGACCTCATCCTACGCCTCGCTAGGGAGAAGGGTAAAATCACGCACAAAGGGAACAACATCTCCTTCTACCCTGACTTTACCCCCCTGGTCCAAGCGGCTCGGAGGGAATTCCTGCCGGCTAAGAAAATACTGATGCAAGCTGGTATCCAATACTCTCTCTTGTATCCAGCCAAACTTAAGGTAGTCCATGAGCACACCACGCACTTCTTTACGGATGCGAAATCTGCGCTAAAGTTTGCAAAACACATTGGCGGACCAGGGGCGAGACGTAAGTCGCCGAGGCTGGACAATGACTCTGACCGGCTTAGTGATAATGATTAATATGTTGGCGATGAATGAACTGTGGCGATATCTATTTCCTTACTTCATGCTTTGCTTGACTGATCAAGTCCCCCCCGCACTTTCTATTGCTATGCGTGCCTTACCTGAGGATGGGGGTGGGATCCGGGATGTTGCCCTGTTCCATGGGTGAAACTGCTGGTGCGCACAAAGTTTCTTATGTTCTGCTGATGGGTCGTGTGACGGCCCTGTGTTGGGATGACCGTTTGGGTCATGGAGAATCTAATTTGAATGTAGCCACCCTGTGTAAGCAGGGGTGTAAGCCAGGAGCACCACGCCCTCATGGGGTGTCTCCCACTGTTCGTGTTTCTAGTTTGTCGACACGATATGGGTGTCTGTCAGAGGGCTTTGTCACAACCTAATTGGGGGGTTGGTGAGGGAGGGGGGTGGCGGGGGGGGTTGGATTGTTTGCTGATTGTTCGAAGTTGGTGCGATAGAGGATACTGTCCGGCAGATGAGCCACATACAATATTGCTATACTCAAATTGGGCCGAGGCGTTTGGAGGGGCTGGAGCGGGTATCGGGCTTGCACTTGTTGATCTAAACGAAATGCGAAATGGGGAGTGTTAAGCTGTGGACTTGGAACATTAGAGGTCTGGGGGACCATAAGAAAGCCACATTGATGCATGGTATGCTTGCTAGACATAATGTAGACATATGTTTTTTGCAGGAGACTCACGTTAACTCCACTCCTTCGCCTAGATTGAAGCACTCGAGGTGGTCACAGATGTACTCTGCAATTTATTCCAACTACGCTAGGGGTGTAGCAATACTCATCCGCAGAGGCCTGGACTGGAAAGAACACGACATTATATTGGATGGGGAGGGCAGATATGTGATTGCGCATGGATCACTACAAGGCAGACCACTAATACTTGCGGCCATTTATGGCCCGAATGTGGATGATCCGGAGTTTTTTAGGACTGTCTGGGCCCTGGTCATGCTGTTAGATTGTTCGCACATTGTCCTAGGGGGAGATTTTAATGTGACACTTAATGATGATTTAGATCGCAGGGGCGTGGGCAGGCCTACACACACTGGAGCTCGCCAGACGATTCTGGATGTGATGGAGGAGGGACTGTTGTCGGACGTGTGGAGGGCTAGGCATCCAGTGGACGCGGTGGGGACATGCATAACAAGCCATCATGCGGCCTGGTCCCGCCTAGATTATTGGCTGGTGTCGCCTGTCGTGGCATCGTGGACGCTGGAAGTGACCATACAGGCCAGATCTCTCTCTGACCATGCCCCCTGCATGTTGGAATTGAGGATACCCGGGGTCCCCAGAAGAGCGTTTTCCTGGCGCCTGCCCCCCCATGCACTCACTGACACTGTTTTCACTGAAGAAATTAGAACAGATATTGTGAAATATTTTGAAGAAAATGAGGGTTCGGCATCAACTGCAGCTATAGTATGGGACGCCTTCAAGGCGGTCATTCGTGGCCAATGTATTGCTAGACAAGCCGGGGTGTTACGGGCTATACGTCTAACTCTGACTCAACTTGAATTGGAGCTGAGGGAGCTGGACCTGGCATTCTGCCGGGATCCTTCTCCGGAGATGGCAGGTCAAATGAAAACCAAACTGCTTGCCTTTAACGAGGAGGCGCAGCGGGAGGTTGCCTTCCTGGGAAAGCAGGCAGAGGCCCGTAGGTACGGAGAAGGGGACAGACCGAGCAGGACCCTGGCGCGGCTGATTGCTCCTCGCACACACTCGCACTACATACACTCTGTCAAGAATGGCGAGGGAACGCTGGTTGTAGGCCAGGAAGCTGTACTAGACACATTTGCTGAGTTTTACAAGTCCCTATACACCACTAGACAACCCACGGTCCCTGATTCCCTGGAGAGTTTCCTAGATTCCATTGCTATCGTTTGGTTTAATGATTTTCACCGCCGATATATGGACGTCCCTATCACTGTTCAGGATATAGCTCAGGTGATTAAAAGCATGCCTGCGAGCAAAGCCCCAGGCCCGGATGGCCTGACTACGGCCTTTTACAAGACATACGCCGAGGAATTGACCCCCAAACTCCACTCAGTTTTTGTTGAGGCTCTGGAGATAGGTTCTCTGCCTGAGTCGATGCGCGAAGCTTTAATTATAACCCTGCTCAAACCAGATAAAGACTGCCAGGCCCTCGACTCATACAGACCCCTCTCCTTAATCAATGTTGATGCGAAGATATATGCTAAAATCATTGCGGACAGGCTACAGCCTTTGCTGCCGATGGTGGCACTCCCAGATCAATCAGGCTTTATACCTGGCCGAGCGACGTCTCATAACCTCAGGACGATATTTTCCGTTCTGCACTACTTGCATCCTTCTATACAGGCCGCAGTCATTTTTTTGGACGCTACTAAAGCGTTTGATTCGCTTGAATGGCCCTACCTCTTTAGGATTTTGGGAAGGATGGGTTTCAGTCCACTCTTCATAAATCTGATCAGGTTACTGTACGTTGCACCCAGAGCGCGAGTAAGCGTTAATGGGCTTATATCCCAGCCATTTGCCATATCCCGTGGGACCAGACAGGGCTGTCCTTTATCCCAGTTACTATTTGCGATAGCAATGGAGCCCCTTGCTGCTCGAATTCGACAACATCATACAGCGAGAGGGATAGGATTCAGTTCGCGGAGCCTGCTGATATCCCTGTATGCGGATGATGTCACGATGTACGTCCTCAATCCTGCTGTAAACCTAAACCCCCTGTTGCGTGAATTTGTTCGCTTTGAGGGCTTAGCTGGGGTATCGATTAACTGGTCCAAGTCTGTAGCTTTTCCTCTAACTAATGCCACTCAAGAGTCGTCCTCTGACTACCCACTGCGCTGGGAATTGGACGCAGTTAAATACCTGGGGGTTTGGATAAGCCGTGATTTACAGGAGCTGTGGTCTCTGAATTTTGGCAGGGCTGTAGACTGGCTGGAGGGAAAGGTGGAAATATGGAACAAACTCCCCCTTTCGCTGGTCGCGAGGATAGCTCTGGCGAAAATGGTGGTCCTCCCTAAATTTCTCTATTTATTTGTCAATATTCCCATACCATTGACGGCACACTTTCATGCACGGGTGCGGTCGCTATTGCTGGCACTTGTGTGGGCTGGTGGCCAAGCGAGGACGTCTTGGGCGTTACTCACGCTGCCACTGCGGCAGGGTGGCTTGGGAGCTCTGACGTGAAACTATACTCATTATGTGCGCAGGCGCAGTTCTTACACTTTTGGGCTTTTCCCACTCCCTACCAGCCGCATGTTGCGGTGGAGCTGGCTGCGGCTGCCCCATCCCCTCTGAACGTGGCGATTTATGGCAAGGTGTCTCGCCCATCCAAAGACGTAGACACGGTGGAAATGCTTCGCTGGACGTGGCGCGAATTGCGGAACAGGGCGAGACTCCCCCTACTTTATGCGCCAGCCATTCAGCTGCGAGGCAATCCTATGATACCCTGCTTGCGCGATGGTGGTGGCATCATTACGCTTCGGGGGCAAACCTTACACACTTTTGCCGACCTCTACCCTAATGGCACTTTTCGGGACCTAGGTTTGCTCAAGGAGGGACATCCTGAGTCGTTTTCTGACCTATTTCTGTATCATTCACTTAAGGCGTCCTGTAGGGCACTGTGGCCCCAGTTCCCCGAAGAGCCGCCGCAGCTCCTAGCTCTTCAGGACTTTCTTTCGAAACCCTCCCCGAGGATGCTTGTGTCCCGATTGTACACCTGTATGCAGGATCAATCCCCCATCACTGTGCCTACTTCAATGCAGGCCTGGAATGCGGACCTGGAGGAGCCCCTGTCAGAGGAGCAGTGGGAGTTCTGCTGCAGGCAACTTACGACGTTATCACCCAATTACAGGCTAAGATTAGTACACTTCAAGTTTCTGCACAGATACTATCGCACGCCGCTATCACTCCACCGAATGGGTCTTAGAGAGGATTCTGCGTGTTGGAAATGCGGCTGCGAGAATGCCTCTTTTATACATGTGGCATGGAGCTGCCCTAAATTGGAGGAGTACTGGCTGGACACTTTCACTGCTATTAATCAGATACTTCACAGGACAGATACACCGTCCCCGCTCCTGGGGCTGCTGGGTTGGGTTCATGACACATTGCCCAAACACAGGAAGTTACATGCACTACTGCTTCTTTATGCCAAGAGACAGGTGGCGGTGCACTGGGGTCGACGTGCATTGCCTACATTTAATGCATGGGTTAGAGATGTGACGTACGGCAACACACAGCTTGAACGCTACTGGGAAACGATGCCTACCGCTTCCCGACCTAGAGACATTTGGGAACCCTTCACACGGTGGGCGCGGGAGCGCGCAACCTCCCCTGACTCTGTACAATCGATACCAGGAGCGATATCTGATGATATGGGTTGACCCCACTTTGTCCTGTACTTGTATTCTACTGTGTTGATGTGCCCTGGGGCGTGGCTGCATTCCATGTGGGCGCTCTGGATGTGATGGGGTTCTGCGTGTGGCTTTGCGCCTGTGCATATGCAAGTTCTGTTATATCTCTCCCGGAGTCTGTGCCCCCCCCGACATGGGTAGACTCCTCCCATTCTTTCACGCTGACATGGTCCCCTTTGCTGGCATGATTCCTGCTGATGCCTGTGTGTTCGCTCTGTAACGCCTTGCCCGGAGACATTGATCCTTACTTACAATTGACCTTCTGCCCGTTTGTGGCTTTTTTCCTCTGCACCAGAGTTGGGTTCTGTTGTTGTTTTTTGGGGGAGGGGGGGGGGGAATAAAAAAAGGCAGGTAGACATTCCTTGCTTTGAAATGTTTGCTTTCTGCTTCTAGAGCATATACATTTGTACTGTCGATCCGTTTTCCTTTCTTCACCAATGGTGCGCTGCATGTCTATCGACCAGAAAATTGTAAGCAATATCGATTTGTTACTGTTGCATATGCTCACTGTCGGTGTTCCCGGGATGCTACTGCTGATACTTCAATATATACTGTCTGTTACGGCACATCACTTATGATGCCATATGATTTGATAGCGGCCAGCCTCAGGGATGTCGGCGTGACGCTGTGTAACTACACTAAGTTTTCAATAAATACTTTACACCAAAAAAAAAAAACGTTTTGGTTTTTTAAGAAGAGCTTTAACTCTGGCATGTCTCCATTGTGGGGCACAATCCCAGTTTTGAATGATGCATTTATACAATCAAATATAATAGGTGACACTACTTCAGAAACTTTTTGAAGAACACTGGGAGGAGCGGCATCTGAAGGAGACCCCGATTTAAGTTCTTTAAGCAGCCTTTTCAAGGTCTAGAGATCCAAAAAGGGAAAGTCTTCCAGCCGTGGACGGGGGGTGGAGAGTTAACTCCGACACTTGATACCAACATTTGTGAGACAGTGACAGGAGGGAAAGAATTATAGATGTTTTGTATTTTCTCAGCGAAAAAGGCAGCAATTTGATCACATTGCAATTGGACATTCTCCGTGCCAGCAAGGGAAGTAGCAGGGATGAGAAGATTATTAGCAATTTTGAATATCTCACGCGAAGAGGTCGCCGCGAGGATCTTTCCCTGATAGTAAAGAGTTTGAGCATTTTTAATTTCCTCCAATATTTCTCACATTTTTTACATGTCTGTTTAAGCTGACGAAAATGGTGGGAATATCATGGGGTTTTTTTACCCCACTTTTTCTGAAATTTCTGTTTTAGGAAGAACAGAGTTAAGAGCCTTATCAATCCAATTATTAAGATTATCATTAGCCTCAATCGTGTTAGGGTGGGCTATGGGAACAGTGTTGGTCAGGTTGCTAATAAAAATGTCTGATGGGAGTCTAGACCACCGACGAGCACTTTATGTGGCTCTGACCGTACGTATATTCGCCTCCGGTAGAATCAAAGTAAAGGGAAGTATGAAGTGGTCTGACCATATGATGGGGATAGCATCTCCTACTGAAAGATGGTTAATGTTGGAAAATATAGGATCCAACAGGTGACCTATAGAATGAGCAGCACTATTCACTTTCAATAAGAATTGGAACATAGCCAATTCGTCCACCAGTCCTTGTGTGGAGACTGATGACTCATCCTCAAAATGCAAGTTGAAATCGCCCAAGATTGTGAAGTTAGGGGAGGAGCTAGCTAAATTAGCTGCCACCGCCGGAAGGTCTTTCTTGAAAAGACAAAGGGGGCCTGGAGGACGATATATCAAGATACCCGAGAAGGTAAATGTGGAAGTTAAATCAAGCACAAAGGAAAGGCTTTCGCAATCAGGAACTGGGTTCTCATTTATTCTGCAAACAAGATTGGCCTTATAAATTATGGCCAGGCCTCCTCCCCGACCTGATCTGCGATCAAGCCTATGAATAGCATAGTTAGATGGAAGCGATTGAACAACATCAAACTCAGTGCCACTACTTAGCCACGTTTCCGTTAAAAACAAAACATCCAGATTCTTCTCTTCGAGAAGTAAATGGATTTCAATTGAATGTTTAGGGAGCGAACAGCAATTAAGTAGGCTCATAGTGATCTTTCCGTCATTAAAAGTGGCAGATGAGGTAGGGAGGGAGCTTTGAAAATGTAATCTACAGTTAGTACAATGCAAATTAATGTCTGGCACCATAGTATGTGCACATTTATTCAGTACCTTGTTCCTCATGGCATGAAGCTGTGCCGCATCAAAGGTGATCTTTCCTATCTTAAAACCGACATAAGTTCCTGCCCTGGCCCTGTCCGGGGGCAGACGGGCTTGACTTGGGCGCCCGTTTCGCGCGTCTGTTGCGATGTCGTGTCCTAGGCCAATTTATAGTGGCCGGAATGACATGAGTCAGCGTGAACAACTAGACTGCTGACTTGTGCACTCCAAATTAATTCCCCAGAGCTGTAACACAGTTCAATTGCTGCGGGATGAACAAGTATTTTAAAAGCACTATTTATCACGCTAAAAATACATTTGTTTTAAAAAAGAACAACAATCATGCAGCGTGGGAAAGGTAAAGCCTCGTAGATATCAGGCAAGCGTCCTTATATGGCTTCACTGACATTATATCTGGAGATGACGTCACTGCAGAGTGGTATGATGCCATCCTCTGGCATGCAGAGTTACTACTGAAAAATGTCCAGATTTAGACTGGCGCCTGGGAAGAATTCAAAGTTAAGGTATATATGGCTAGATGTCTCTATCAGATATGTAACGCAACACACCTGCTTGCGCTGCATTACATTATATGTAAAGCTGGGAAGCATTCTGCAGCACATATAGAAAGAAGTAAATGCCTCTCAGGATTGTCTTTGTGCTGGAAGATGTTCCTTCCTGCACAAAAACAATACTGCCCGTAACGCAGGCACCCTTGCACTAGCTTCATCCTAAATGCCTGTTACTATAACCCATATCCTTACCCTTGTACTTACTTTATTTGACGTAGTGATATTGTCAGTAGTCATAATTTCAATATAGTGTTATCAATGTAATGATACATTGATGAAGTAGATTCTCATTAGTTGGGTGTATCTCAATGTCTATGTCAATGTTGTTGGAAGACTGGACACAGCAAGCATGGCGGGGGAAAAAAGTGGTGTCTGTGCAACAGAAGCAGGACTACTTAGTAGACAACACAAGAGAATATACAAGAGTTTCTGGGTTTAAGCATAATATTGATGCAAGGGCCATTCAGCATATAGGCTCAAGATGGAGTATTTCAGCAGTTATTATTCTCCAAGGTGAATTTCTACATTCACTACTGTCAGTCATTTTTCTATGGCTGCCCACCCAGCAGGCTCACCAGGAGAAGGACAGAAACCAAATCATGTAAAGGAGACAGGATAGTGTAATATCCATCATATGAGAATGTTATAAGTTCATGTCTGCAAGGGCTGCTCACAATGGAAATCATTTACTCCACTCCAGCATGTTGTGCGTACAAAAGGCCACTTTTATTGGGAGCAAGCTGGGATAATGCTTACATACTTTGGCTGAGCCTCAAATATTAATATGTCCTAAACTACACTCTAACATTTATTACTAACCCTTTCCCCACCCCAAAACAGTTCCCACCCCTACAATGTACTGCTCTTTTCCCCCAGAGCGATGATGTTAACCCAACTTTAAGATTTTAAATCTTCACGTGTTGGCCTTTCTGTAGATCCTCCACTTACTTGATTATCTGGCATGCCCGCCACTTGGTGAAAGTCCACATTTTTGTTTCCCTGTTTCTCCTCTCTGTTTCCCTACTCCCCTGCTCCCCCTTTCTACAGCATATCCATCTCTCTTTTTGACGCTTCACACCACCACCAAAAAACCCTACCATGAGGTGTTCTTTCTGTCCCCCAGCTCTTTTCCATAGTCTTATCTGCAAAAATGTTCAAGGATAACCTTTTAACTGGTAAATGAAAGTTATACCTCACCATGCCTAAAGCGAACCGGACACTCATACACTATCTAATTGCTTGATCAGTATGATCCCAGTGACTCTGAAAACCTCAGAAATCTCCCTGTTGACTCCTTTCTACCCATGTTCATCACTGCTGGTGTCCTCGCTACTTTCCACACCCTACTGGCCAACAGTTCTGCCCAACAAAATTACATCCCTTCCCATCTGCTCCTTTATCTTTTACAACCCCATGACCTAAACCAAGACATGTTTGCTCATATGCAACACCACCACATCTCGCCAATCTGCTGAAAATGCCAGCTTTCAGACTGGCATTGAAAGGAGGAAAATTGCTCACAGTGATAGACTCAAAGGCATGGAATAAACTTCCTCAACAGCTCCGCTAGATCACATCCGAGTCCCTTTTTAGGAAGGCCCTAAAACCCTGGATCTTCAGTGCATCTGACACTCTTTGCAAAACTCTTATCTGACTCCCTGTTTCTTACTGTCAGCAGTTAACCAGGCCTTTTGCTTCCATCTCTGGGTTCCATTTAGCGCCTTGATGCTCCTTGGAGTGACTGTTGCGCCCTATAAATGTGCTATTACATTACATCGGGCCCTGACCATTTACCTCTCAACTCCTATAGTGCCAGCTCCACCTGTCCTCAACTCCACCTCCCTAAGACAAACCAGCACACCACCACTCTTTCAAATTCCAGTCCCAGTTGTTCAAAGGAACTGTTTTCCGGGCTGACCTCTAGCCCATTTTACAGTTGAATGCCCACATAATCAAATATTGTTTTTCTACCAATCCTTTCTTCCACACCTGCAGAATGAAAGCACAGCCAATAGGGCTCCATCTAGTCCACACTACCCTCCAACCGCAAGTATCCACACCTAGTCTTCCATCTTCCTAATTCCATTAGCCTGGCCCGACTCATTCCCTAACAAAACCTTACGGTTGTCACTGCTATTGAGAACAAATTAATCCCTCTTTCTAGCTCAAACCTTCCCACTATAAAGCTGCATGCCCAGTGCTTTCAATCCAACCTTGTGTTTGAACACTGACCCTTTCTCTATTCTTCTTAGTCTCAAAACCCATCACAACTTCATTACAGTGCAAACTCCTTTTTCCCCTGACCTTTTTAGCTACACCATGCTCCCATTTCCCCTCTAATCTGTCTTGCTATTCCCTATGTGAGGGACTGCCCAATTACCATTCCATGGTATGTCTCCCACAATAAACCTGTGTAGCCTCTTGCTTAAACTAGATCCAACAGTCTAACTGCTCTAAGGAACATTGGTGTAAACTTAGTCCCAAAAAGTTCCCACTTTCAAGTAGAGGCACATGTACATCTCACCTGAGCACCAACAGCGTCAATACCTTTGTTGTGACTGATTTTCCCAACTCCCCACTCCACCCCCTTCTCTTGGGTCCATCCTTCCAGTATCCTTTGACGCAGTTAACCCCCACAAGGGTAATATTCCCGGTGGAATTTACCACAAAATGCAACCCCTACCATATTTCCAACGATGGTGACTATTGCCAACCCTTTTTCAATCTGTATTGTCCCAAGGTTTATCATGGCATCCTTTCTCTCTGCTACCCTCACCATGTCTGTTGCCTTCTCTCTGCTCCTGGTTGTATCAATTATGCCAATCCAGTCTGTAGGTTCTTCTTGTTGAATATGCCAGCTACATAACTCTCACATAGGAAGTCCTTTGCTACTCATGAACCTCCCTCATCTGCTTCGGAAACAAATCATGGAACCTGGCGCACGGTAAATGAGATAATGCATCAGCTGCTCCGTTGTCTAATCCTGCTATGTGTCTCGCTTTCAATACTATATTCCACTTCAGACTCATCAAAATCAATTCTCTCGAAAGGCACAGTCCATTCTTTGTCGGCATAATGTTGATCACATGAAATTCTGAGGAAGCCATGCTGTGCTTCTTATTCCTCCAAGTCTGTGGCCACCTCTCAGCACACCACCGACCTTTGCAATTCACGGCAAGGTCCCCTGTGCCGGGTGCATCTGAAAAAATCTTGAGCTTCCATTTCTTTGAGTTATGCTGGGACCATAATGGGTCGACCTGGTCCTTTATATTGTTTCAGAAATCTCAACTACAATAGTAAGTCCTTTTTCATTTTCTTTGCCACCCTCACTCAATGGTGTGTTTTCTTTGCCCCCTCCATGGCAAGCATTAGCTGCCTACATAAAGCTTTCCCCAGGTAAACCACTTGGCAGGCTACATTTAAGAGCCCAACACCTATTATAGTTTCCTCAATTCACATTCCTTCTCCCTAGTCTCTTCCTCTAACAGCTTTGTCAAGATAATCAATTTTTCTTCTGGAAGTTGTGACACCATTTCTACTGAATTAAAGAACATCAAACTTAGTCTCCACAGTGGTATGCCAAATCTATTTGTGACCAATTCTAGTGGTTTCATCAGTCTGCTAAACTCATCTGCCACGCTTGCTCTGCTTACCCTCAAAAAGTTGTTGGTGTAATGCATCACCTGCTCAGCCCTGGCTGCCTACCTCCCTGCCCGTTCCATCAATGTGTTATATTTTTCAAATAGAGAGCATGCCACTGCATTACATCAACATAGCCTTTTCAACATGGTATGGTCAATGGTACTGCATCACACACATGAAAAGGGGGGAGGAGTAAATTCCCTACTTCGCGCTTCTCTGGATATACCTCGTCACACACTAATAAGTAGGGAAGTCGAATCTTTGGGAAATGTTTAAATAAGATGGCCCGCTACTGTCAGCTCCTGCCTTGTAAGTTTTGGGGTGATTCGTCAAGCGGGGGCTGAGAAAAAAGGGAGGGCCCAAAACGCATTTTTCCCATGTTCATTTCCATAGGAACATTAGACAAAGCTACAGCCCACACTGCTGAACAGAATTACACCAAATTTGGAAAAAAGGTAGGTCTTGGTTCAGAAAGATCCTTTTTTTTTAAATGATGTAAATCCGTTTAGTAGTTGCTGAGCAATTTAAAAAATAAACATATCGATATTTGAGCACCGTGGAGGAACTCAGGACACAAGAGGACCTCATCGCCCCACCAGCAGTGCGCCAAGAGGCGCATTTGCAGAGTGGTGTAAAAAGGGTGTGTGGACTTGTACCACCTCTCTGAAATCCAGCTGTGTGGCGCTTACTGGGGGTACCTGGTGGGCTGGTTGGCCCCCAGGGACTCTCAGTATTCAATCACCCAACTTAGAACATGCCAGGGGGTGCGATTGCAGAGTGGTGGAGAAAGGGGGCGTGGCCTGTGTCCACCTCTCAGCATTCCCACTGTGTGGGGCTTATTAGAGCTAAGAGGAAGGCTAGTTGGTCCCTAAAGGACCCCCAGGAGCGAAGGGGACTTCAATCCCCATCCAAGAGCACGCCAGGGAGCACCTTTGCAGAGTGGTGGGCAAAGGGTGACGTGGCCTGTTATGAGAAGTTAGCAATCCTGCTGTGTGGGACTTACTGGAGGTAATAGGTGGGTAGTTGGCCCCCAAGTTTGTCGTTGTATGCCAACTACCCCTCCTGTTACCTGTAGTAAGTCTCACACCGTAGGATTGCTAAGACGTCTACGGAGGACATGTCCCCCTTTCTCCACCACTTTGCAAATGCACCTCCTGGCAGACTATGGGATGGGGATGAAGTCCAATTTACTCCTGAGGGACTTTGGGGGCCGAGAAGGTACCTACGCTAAGTCATATGCCACGGAATTACTGAGCGCTCGTCGGAGGCCCAGCACACTTTCTCCACCACTCTGCAAACGTGACTACTACTTAAAGAAGCATCTTTCTGCATTTCTGACTTAGAGGTAGTTTTAATCGCCCTGCCCTATTATTTACTAGAAAAACCGAAGGAAATGATGGACGGAGCGTTGACAATACAAGCACTCACCCCCAGTCAACTGATCTGGGTATAATCCATCAACGTTCTGGCTGGACTGTTCCCATGAGGCACAGGGTCAGACTGATTTGCATATGGCCATGTCTGAACTGGGGTGGCAGAGTGGGCTAAAGAACAGTGATGGATTAACCCCAGATCTGTTGACTGGGTGTGAGTGTTTGATTGGTTCAGATGCTCCGTCCATCACCACCCCCTTTTGTACCACTTTGTTTGCCATAAATTGGCAGGGTATGCTCAGACGTGATTCCCTTGCTCACTTTGCCACTGGATTCAAGCAAGCCGGGCTGAAGACAGCTGAAATGCCAGAAACCGGTCCTCGGTAGCTTGTTTGCGGTCCAGGGAAGGCATGGCTTGGCAGTTCGGGCTGGACTGTGCCCATGAGGCACAGGGTCAGACTGATTTGCATATGGCCATGTCTGAACTGGGGTGGCAGAGTGGGCTAAAGAACAGTGATGGATTAACCCCAGATATGTTGACTGGATGTGAGTGTTTGATTGGTTCAGATGCTCCATCCATCACCACCCCCTTTTGTACCACTTTGTTCGCCATAAGTTGGCAGGGTATGCTCAGACGTGAGTCCCTTGCTCACTGTTCCACTGGCTTCAAGCAAGCCGGGCTGCAGACGGCTGAAATGCCAGAAACCGGTCCTCGGAAGCTTGTTTCCGGTCCCAGGAAGGCATGGCTTGGCAGTTCGGGCTGGACTGTTCCCATGAGGCACAGGGTCAGACTGATTTGCATATGGCCATGTCTGAACTGGGGTGGCAGAGTGGGCTAAAGAACAGTGATGGATTAACCCCAGATCTGTTGACTGGGTGGGAGTGTTTGATTGGTTCAGATGCTCCGTCCATCACCACCCCCTTTTACCACTTTGTTCGCCATAAGTTGGCAGGGTATGCTCAGACGTGAGTCCCTTGCTCACTTTGCCACTGGATTCAAGCAAGCCGGGCTGAAGACGGCTGAAATGCCAGAAACGGGTCCTCGGAAGCTTGTTTCCGGTCCAGGGAAGGCATGGCTTGGCAGTTCGGGCTGGACTGTTCCCATGAGGCACAGGGTCAGACTGATTTGCATATGGCCATGTCTGAACTGGGGTGGCAGAGTGGGTTAAAGAACAGTGATGGATTAACCCCAGATCTGTTGACTGGGTGTGAGTGTTTGATTGGTTCAGATGCTCCGTCCATCACCACCCCCTTTTGTACCACTATTATTTACTAGGGCAGAGGTCATCAAACTGGGGGTCGGGACCTAAAAGTGGGCCTCAAGTGATCCTAGGGGGGGCGCCAGGCTCTGACCAAAAGAAACATTAACCTGAAAGTAGTGCTTTATTTTTAAGCAATCATGTATTTGGTTTCATTTTTAAAATGATAACAGAATACCGTTTACAAATTACCTGCAATATTTGAATATGTTTTGTGTTTTTCTAGTCAAGACATATTTAAACTTTGCCATCTTAATAGAGTAATTCTGAAAGGGGGGCCCGATGAATTACATTTTTTACTGGGGAGTGCGGCATTAAAAAGTTTGACGACCATTGTACTAGGTCCTTACAGAGGAGGTCATTACAATCACAGGGGTACCCCAACGCACAGTGTTACCTAGTGTATGTAGGTGTTTTCACTGTATTCTAAGTGTCTTTCAGGATAGCACTGGCTCTAGGCCTGGTTAGGCAGAGTCAGTTACCACCAGTACCCGTCAGCAAATAGTTTGGGGCACAGGATGACTTTGCAACAAGGCCTCCTTCCACTCCTCTGTTGGGTCTTTGTGCACATCTCTTGCTTCTTTCTGCAACTTTCTTCGTCTTTCTGGACTCCTGTTGCCTCTTTCTGCATTTCTCTTGCTTTTTTCTGCGTCTTTCTTCCTGTTTCTGCACATGCTCTACCACTGTAGGCATAGTTAGAAATTAGAATTTAAAAAACCTTTGAAATTCACTGAAATAAACATAGGTTTCAGGGACGTTATAGTTAGAAATTAGCATTTAAAAAACCTTAGAAATTCACTGAAAAAAAACACAGGTTTCAGGGACGTTATAGTTAGTTGGACATTTCATGTGTACAAAACCAGAGAAATTTGGCTCTTATAGTTATTTCAGCTAACTATAACTCGCGCCCCTGCAATGCACTGCTGATGACGTCACATATTGCATCATTTATGACATGGTTAGTGACATCACTGATGCCATCACTGATGGCATCTCAAATGACATCATTGATTACATCACTGATGACATCATCCAGTGACTGTGTGCTTCTGTAAAGTTTAAATATATTTAATATATAAATATGCCAAGGTGTATTAAAGAATGAGTGGGTGTATGAGTGTCTGGATGGATGATTTAGTAGGTGCATGACTGACTGTATAAGTGAGTGATGAAATGTGTCTTACTGAATGAATGGGTTAGTGACTCATACAGACATTCACACACTTTAGTTTGTCAGTTGGTGTGTAAGCGGTTGCATGGGTTGGTGAGTAGCTAAATGAGTGTCTATATGGGTTATTGATTGGTTGTCTGAGGGGCCTGAGTGTCTGTGTGGGGGGTGGCTTTGTGCATAGATGTGTGTGGGGTGATTCACTGGGTGTATGGGTTCAAGAGTACATCTATGAAGGGCTGTATGGGTGGGTGAGTGTATGTATGGGTGTGTTGGTGAGTGTTTAAATGTCTCAGTGGTACATGTGTGAGTAACTACGTATGTGAAAGGCAGTATATGAGAGTGTTGGAGTATATAAATGACTATATGTGAGAGTGAGCGATTGTGAGAGTAGCTATATGGATGAGTGTATGCTTGTATTAGTTAGTTTAAAAGAATGTAAGTATGTGTTAGTATATGTTTGAATAAGTGAGGTGGTATGTGTGCAATTGTATAGGTGAGTAAATGGGAGTGTGATTGATTCTTTGCATGACTGACTAGGCATGGCAGTAACTCTATGGATGAGTGGTGGTGTGTGAGTGTCTGTATAGGTATGTGAGTGCATATGATAGTGCTGTATTGATGGTTGACGGCATGTATGAGTGACTGTATGGGTGAATGAGTGAATGTGTGTGTCGACCTAGGAATCAGTGAGTAGGTATGTAGTAACTGGTATTGGTGTGTCTATGGTTTTGAAAATGGTAGTCTGTATTTTAGAGTGGGTATATCAAAGGTTATATTAGGGTATAAGGAGGTACATCAGATTATCACGTGGATGATGTTATCAGTGATATCATCAGTGATGTCATTTGAGATGTCATCAGTGATGTATTCAGTGATGTCATGACCATGTCATGAATTATGTAATATGTGACTTCCTCAGCAGTGCATTGCGGGGGCGCGAGTTATAGTTAGCTGAACTAACTATAATGGCTGAGTTTCTCTGGTTTTGTACGAGTAAAATATCCAACCAACTATAACGTCCCAGAAACTTGTGTTTTTTTCAGTGAATTTCTAAGGTTTTTTAAATACTAATTTCTAACTATAACGTTCCTAAAACCTATGCTTTTTCAGTGAAAAAAAAATCCATACTAATATTATAAAGAGAGAGCCCAAACCTTTGAGGCGGGTAATCTCAGTAACCACAACACCAATCACAACATCCAATACAGCGTTGGAAAGGGCAGTTGCAGCAGAAGGACATAGGCTATGCAGACGGATAAAAAAAATTATTTAAAAAATTGCAAAAAACTACATCATCCAGAAGGCCGAGGGCCAAAATAACATCAAACAGGAAATGATGTAATAATGTGACTCACTATATTGAGACTGAGAGCCTGGAGCCAAATTGATCTTGAACAAGGGATATGCTATCCCGAAACGCATAGATTTGTGCCTGCCTGCTTGAGAAACTCCATGCAGTGAGAATTAAATAAAAAAGCACATAAGTGAAGACAAACGCGAGTCCTTCCCGTTTTTCTCCCAGCTTGGGGAATTGGTTGTGGAATTAAATGCGACGTGGTACTGCAGCGGGGATTTACGAACCGGCGAGAGAGCGCTGCAAATTCTGGCGAAAAGGAACCGAGGGGTATCAATCCATATCCATACTAATATTATAAAGAGAGAGCCCAAACCTTTGAGGTGGGTAATCTCAGTAACCACAGCACCAATCACAACACCCAATACAGCGTTGGAAAGGGCAGTTGCAGCAGAGGGACATAGGCTATGCAAACCGATAAAAAAATGCATAAAAAATTGCAAAAAACGACATCATCCAGAAGGCCGAGGGCCAAAATAAGGCCGAGGGTTGTGGAATTAAATGCGGCATGGTTCTGCCGCGGTGATTTACGAACCGGCGAGAGAGCACTGCAAATTCTGGCAAAAAGGAACCGAGGGGTATCAATATATATATATATATATCCATACTAATATTATGAAGAGAGAGCCCAAACCTTTGAGGCGGGTAATCTCAGTAACCACAGCACCAATCACAACACCCAATACAGCGTTGGAAAGGGCAGTTGCAGCAGAAGGACATAGGCTATGCAGACGGCCACCATATACATTTAAACGGTCAAAGAACAGTGCCAGCAAAGTAGTCCCTTGTGGGTGTGTCTGCGTTCTGCTGTGGGCGTGTGCTGGGGGAGTGACAAACGCTGGGGGCGTATGGTACGTTCCGCCCTTCATGCCATGTGAGTCGTAATTGCGCCGCATCAAGGGGCATGATGGGGGCGTGACACGCTGGGGCTGTGACAAACGCTGTGGGCGTGTGTCCGCGCTGTGGGCGTGTCTCTGCCCTTCCTGCCATGTGAAGCGCTAATTACGCAATTGCGCCGCATCAAGGGGCACGCTGGGGGCGTGACAAACACTGGGGGCGTGTGCTACTTGGTCATACATTAATCAGATCGTCTGCTGTGGCCATGTGCTGGGGGTGTCTCAAAGGCGTTCACCTCGAAGCGTGGTAAGTAACCATTCGCAAGACTCCCTTGGGGGACTGCGCATTGTCTCGCACATACTGGGGGTGCCGAATGCAGTGTGTGCCTTGGCCTGGGTGCGTCTGAAAGGGCTGAACGCAGTGTGCGGCTTGGCCTGGGTGTGTCGGTGTGGGTCATAAAAAAATAAGAACAGCGGGAAACAATCATTCAAGACTCACACAATTCTAATTGTTAGACGGTCGCCGCTGGCCCTCAAGCGGGAGCACACGCGACTGAGCGTGTCTGCGGGGACAATTACTGCAGCCTCTCAAGCGCACGGTTACTGAACTATCACATTAAACCAAATTACACGCGCCTGCTAACATCAGCCAGGGCTGTAGCCGGGCTCAGGCGGCGGATCACTACACTAATTACATTTCTATTTCTATTTAGGGGGTTTTGTAAAGCGCTTGGTGACGCACAGCGGCGTGTCCCCGCGCTGAGGAGCAGATACTTACTGGAACCTACAGAAGCGGAATACCTTACTGTGCGAATAGTGCAGTTTTAAGCTTGGCTCTAAAGATTAGTTCTGATGGTTCTAATCGCAATGCTATGGGTAGTTTGTTCCATCTAGAAGCTGCAAGGTACCTAAAGGATCTTCCGCCCATCCGTGCTCTAGACACCTTGGGGATAGCCAGGAGTCCTGAGCCGGAAGATCTCAGGGAGCGGGACGGCTCGTAAGACGTCAGCAGTCCTTTCAAAGGGAGAGGAGACCTCCCATTGATGATCCGATGGCACGTGCATAGTGCTTTGAATTCTACCCTGCTTCTGATCGGGAGCCAATGCAAAGACCGGAGGGCCGCTGAGGATGCGGCTCTTCTGGGTAGTCTAAGCACTAGTCGAGCAGCGGCATTCTGCAAGATCTGTAGGCGGCTCAAATTCTTCTCCAAGGTCCCTAAATAGAGAAGATTGCCATAGTCCATCTTTGATGTGACTAGTGCATGCACCAGGGTTTGACGGGCTCTCACAGGTAAAAACTTCAATGCCTTCCTGAGACTTTTGAGGGTCCCGAAACATGAACCGACCACCCGATTGATCTGGGGGCCAAAGGTCAGGTCAGTATCGAACCAGATGCCCAAGTTCTTTGCTTTCTGGCACGGAATGGGTGTTGGACCTAGGCATGGCGGCCACCATGCCGACGTCCATGCCGATTGGCCTCCCCCCACGACCAGCACCTCGGTCTTGCCTCCGTTGAGCTTGAGACAATTGAGACAATCTACCACTGTAGGCATAGTTAGAAATTAGAATTTAAAAAACCTTTGAAATTCACTGAAATAAACATAGGTTTCAGGGACGTTATAGTTAGAAATTAGCATTTAAAAAACCTTAGAAATTCACTGAAAAAAAACACAGGTTTCAGGGACGTTATAGTTAGTTGGACATTTCATGTGTACAAAACCAGAGAAATTTGGCTCTTATAGTTATTTCAGCTAACTATAACTCGCGCCCCTGCAATGCACTGCTGATGACGTCACATATTGCATCATTTATGACATGGTTAGTGACATCACTGATGCCATCACTGATGGCATCTCAAATGACATCATTGATTACATCACTGATGACATCATCCAGTGACTGTGTGCTTCTGTAAAGTTTAAATATATTTAATATATAAATATGCCAAGGTGTATTAAAGAATGAGTGGGTGTATGAGTGTCTGGATGGATGATTTAGTAGGTGCATGACTGACTGTATAAGTGAGTGATGAAATGTGTCTTACTGAATGAATGGGTTAGTGACTCATACAGACATTCACACACTTTAGTTTGTCAGTTGGTGTGTAAGCGGTTGCATGGGTTGGTGAGTAGCTAAATGAGTGTCTATATGGGTTATTGATTGGTTGTCTGAGGGGCCTGAGTGTCTGTGTGGGGGGTGGCTTTGTGCATAGATGTGTGTGGGGTGATTCACTGGGTGTATGGGTTCAAGAGTACATCTATGAAGGGCTGTATGGGTGGGTGAGTGTATGTATGGGTGTGTTGGTGAGTGTTTAAATGTCTCAGTGGTACATGTGTGAGTAACTACGTATGTGAAAGGCAGTATATGAGAGTGTTGGAGTATATAAATGACTATATGTGAGAGTGAGCGATTGTGAGAGTAGCTATATGGATGAGTGTATGCTTGTATTAGTTAGTTTAAAAGAATGTAAGTATGTGTTAGTATATGTTTGAATAAGTGAGGTGGTATGTGTGCAATTGTATAGGTGAGTAAATGGGAGTGTGATTGATTCTTTGCATGACTGACTAGGCATGGCAGTAACTCTATGGATGAGTGGTGGTGTGTGAGTGTCTGTATAGGTATGTGAGTGCATATGATAGTGCTGTATTGATGGTTGACGGCATGTATGAGTGACTGTATGGGTGAATGAGTGAATGTGTGTGTCGACCTAGGAATCAGTGAGTAGGTATGTAGTAACTGGTATTGGTGTGTCTATGGTTTTGAAAATGGTAGTCTGTATTTTAGAGTGGGTATATCAAAGGTTATATTAGGGTATAAGGAGGTACATCAGATTATCACGTGGATGATGTTATCAGTGATATCATCAGTGATGTCATTTGAGATGTCATCAGTGATGTATTCAGTGATGTCATGACCATGTCATGAATTATGTAATATGTGACTTCCTCAGCAGTGCATTGCGGGGGCGCGAGTTATAGTTAGCTGAACTAACTATAATGGCTGAGTTTCTCTGGTTTTGTACGAGTAAAATATCCAACCAACTATAACGTCCCAGAAACTTGTGTTTTTTTCAGTGAATTTCTAAGGTTTTTTAAATACTAATTTCTAACTATAACGTTCCTAAAACCTATGCTTTTTCAGTGAAAAAAAAATCCATACTAATATTATAAAGAGAGAGCCCAAACCTTTGAGGCGGGTAATCTCAGTAACCACAACACCAATCACAACATCCAATACAGCGTTGGAAAGGGCAGTTGCAGCAGAAGGACATAGGCTATGCAGACGGATAAAAAAAATTATTTAAAAAATTGCAAAAAACTACATCATCCAGAAGGCCGAGGGCCAAAATAACATCAAACAGGAAATGATGTAATAATGTGACTCACTATATTGAGACTGAGAGCCTGGAGCCAAATTGATCTTGAACAAGGGATATGCTATCCCGAAACGCATAGATTTGTGCCTGCCTGCTTGAGAAACTCCATGCAGTGAGAATTAAATAAAAAAGCACATAAGTGAAGACAAACGCGAGTCCTTCCCGTTTTTCTCCCAGCTTGGGGAATTGGTTGTGGAATTAAATGCGACGTGGTACTGCAGCGGGGATTTACGAACCGGCGAGAGAGCGCTGCAAATTCTGGCGAAAAGGAACCGAGGGGTATCAATCCATATCCATACTAATATTATAAAGAGAGAGCCCAAACCTTTGAGGTGGGTAATCTCAGTAACCACAGCACCAATCACAACACCCAATACAGCGTTGGAAAGGGCAGTTGCAGCAGAGGGACATAGGCTATGCAAACCGATAAAAAAATGCATAAAAAATTGCAAAAAACGACATCATCCAGAAGGCCGAGGGCCAAAATAAGGCCGAGGGTTGTGGAATTAAATGCGGCATGGTTCTGCCGCGGTGATTTACGAACCGGCGAGAGAGCACTGCAAATTCTGGCAAAAAGGAACCGAGGGGTATCAATATATATATATATATATCCATACTAATATTATGAAGAGAGAGCCCAAACCTTTGAGGCGGGTAATCTCAGTAACCACAGCACCAATCACAACACCCAATACAGCGTTGGAAAGGGCAGTTGCAGCAGAAGGACATAGGCTATGCAGACGGCCACCATATACATTTAAACGGTCAAAGAACAGTGCCAGCAAAGTAGTCCCTTGTGGGTGTGTCTGCGTTCTGCTGTGGGCGTGTGCTGGGGGAGTGACAAACGCTGGGGGCGTATGGTACGTTCCGCCCTTCATGCCATGTGAGTCGTAATTGCGCCGCATCAAGGGGCATGATGGGGGCGTGACACGCTGGGGCTGTGACAAACGCTGTGGGCGTGTGTCCGCGCTGTGGGCGTGTCTCTGCCCTTCCTGCCATGTGAAGCGCTAATTACGCAATTGCGCCGCATCAAGGGGCACGCTGGGGGCGTGACAAACACTGGGGGCGTGTGCTACTTGGTCATACATTAATCAGATCGTCTGCTGTGGCCATGTGCTGGGGGTGTCTCAAAGGCGTTCACCTCGAAGCGTGGTAAGTAACCATTCGCAAGACTCCCTTGGGGGACTGCGCATTGTCTCGCACATACTGGGGGTGCCGAATGCAGTGTGTGCCTTGGCCTGGGTGCGTCTGAAAGGGCTGAACGCAGTGTGCGGCTTGGCCTGGGTGTGTCGGTGTGGGTCATAAAAAAATAAGAACAGCGGGAAACAATCATTCAAGACTCACACAATTCTAATTGTTAGACGGTCGCCGCTGGCCCTCAAGCGGGAGCACACGCGACTGAGCGTGTCTGCGGGGACAATTACTGCAGCCTCTCAAGCGCACGGTTACTGAACTATCACATTAAACCAAATTACACGCGCCTGCTAACATCAGCCAGGGCTGTAGCCGGGCTCAGGCGGCGGATCACTACACTAATTACATTTCTATTTCTATTTAGGGGGTTTTGTAAAGCGCTTGGTGACGCACAGCGGCGTGTCCCCGCGCTGAGGAGCAGATACTTACTGGAACCTACAGAAGCGGAATACCTTACTGTGCGAATAGTGCAGTTTTAAGCTTGGCTCTAAAGATTAGTTCTGATGGTTCTAATCGCAATGCTATGGGTAGTTTGTTCCATCTAGAAGCTGCAAGGTACCTAAAGGATCTTCCGCCCATCCGTGCTCTAGACACCTTGGGGATAGCCAGGAGTCCTGAGCCGGAAGATCTCAGGGAGCGGGACGGCTCGTAAGACGTCAGCAGTCCTTTCAAAGGGAGAGGAGACCTCCCATTGATGATCCGATGGCACGTGCATAGTGCTTTGAATTCTACCCTGCTTCTGATCGGGAGCCAATGCAAAGACCGGAGGGCCGCTGAGGATGCGGCTCTTCTGGGTAGTCTAAGCACTAGTCGAGCAGCGGCATTCTGCAAGATCTGTAGGCGGCTCAAATTCTTCTCCAAGGTCCCTAAATAGAGAAGATTGCCATAGTCCATCTTTGATGTGACTAGTGCATGCACCAGGGTTTGACGGGCTCTCACAGGTAAAAACTTCAATGCCTTCCTGAGACTTTTGAGGGTCCCGAAACATGAACCGACCACCCGATTGATCTGGGGGCCAAAGGTCAGGTCAGTATCGAACCAGATGCCCAAGTTCTTTGCTTTCTGGCACGGAATGGGTGTTGGACCTAGGCATGGCGGCCACCATGCCGACGTCCATGCCGATTGGCCTCCCCCCACGACCAGCACCTCGGTCTTGCCTCCGTTGAGCTTGAGACAATTGGCGGACATCCAGGCAGCTAGATCTTGCATGCAAGCTCTGAAGATGTCTGCCGAAAGACCGGGTGCACGCGACAGGGAGATAACCAACTGCGTGTCATCGGCATAAGACACCAATCGGAGGCCGTGACTCTCTACTAAGGTGGCAATCGGGGCAACATAAAGATTAAAAAGTGTTGGACTCAGGGACGAGCCCTGCTGCACCCCCTGGTCCAAAGAGATGCGCTCAGAGTAATGGTCACCTTGCCTCACTTGGAAGCCCCGGCCTGCAAGAAATGAATAAATCCATTTCAGCGCTGCCCCTCTCACCCCACCTTTGTTCAGACACTGTAGCAAGATGGAATGTGCTACAGTGTCGAACGCCGCGCTGAGGTCTAAGAGGATTAGAGCCATGGTTTGTCCCTCGTCAGCACCTTGCCTGAGGGTTTCGGTAGCCCTGAGAAGGGCGGACTCCGTAGAATGACGGGGCCGAAACCCAAATTGGGTGGGGTGAAGAAGGTTGCTTTCCTCCACATATTTCATTAGCTGTTTGTTTACCACCTTCTCCGCTACCTTAGAAAAATAAGGCAGCAGAGAAATGGGGCGTAGATTGTCCAGCTTCTCAAAGCTAATGTTGGGCTTCTTGCGTAGGGGAAGCACCACAGCCTGTTTCCAATCCTCAGGTATAGAACTGGATCGGAAGGAGACATCTAGCAGGTACCTGATGTAAGGTTCGAGTGTCTCCAGACTGTCACTCAGCCTTTTTGGGGATGCGGGATCTCGAGGGGAGCCAGATTTGACAGATCTGCAAATTTTAACTAAATCCTCCGATAAGGGGATAGTAAAATTAAATAGCAGATTTTGATCGGCTTCATCTCCTGCTGAGTCTACAGGCTCTTCCGCTGCAGGTGGTATGTCGGGAAAAGCAGAATAGATCTTAGACACTTTGTCTCCGAAATAGTTGGCAATGCGATTGCATGCTGCTACTGAGTGGTCTTCATCTTGAGTAAAGGTTTTTGGGGTGGATAGGGACTTATATATGCTGAACAGTTCCCTGGCAGAATTCTCTGCCCCGTGGATTCTGTCTGCATAGTATGTGGCTTTCTCTATCCGGATTTTGTTATGATAGGTACGTCTCTTAATGAGATAGGCCTCTTTCATCCGGTCATCATATGCCACTCTCCATTGTCTTTCTGCTCGTTTACAGTCCCTTTTGGCGCAGCGCAGCACCTCGCTGAACCAGGGGGCAGTTCTTTGTCTATGGACACCTTTGGTTGACCGGCCCAATGGGGCTGTGCAGTCCAGAGCAGCCGTGATGCGGTCATTGAGCAATTTATTTGCCGTTGCCACGTCATTGCCTCCTGGGGGCCCTTCCGCGGTAAGAGCCTTATTAAACTCTAGCAGGGAGAATCTTGCCCACCTACGTCGAGGGTAGTTAGGAGGGGTGGGAGCGATAGCTTTATGCTTGGGCAAGTGAATAACAAAAGGAACAAAGAAGTGATCTGTCCAGGGCAGGGGCACTGGGGGAGCAACTAAGACATCCTCCCAATTGGCAAATATAGGGTCTAACAGATGCCCACGATTATGTGTTGGAAGTTGCCCCTTTAGCTCTAGCTGAAGGGTGTGAAGTTCTTCCCGGAACTCCACCGCTCCTTTGTCTAGTGAGTCTTCCAGGTGTGTGCTTAAGTCTCCCAACAACAGAAACTTGTCCCTCCTTATCGCTGTTTCTGTGACACACTCTAAAAGACTGCCTTTAAATCTGGACATAGGTCCCGGTGAGCGATAAACTAGCAGACCCTTTACAGTCATGCTCCCGTCGATTGTTATGGTAAAAACACCCGCCTCACATCCTGCCAGATTAACTGGTTCTAGTTTGCAGGCCCATTGCTGTTTGAAGGCGATCGCAATTCCGCCCCCTCTGCCTACCGGCCTGTCCAGGCGCACCATCTGATAATCATCTGGTAAGGCCTGAATGATATCGGGATCAGAGTTGGCATCAAGCCAAGTTTCTGTGATAAACAGCAGATCAGGATGTTTATCAATGAGAAGGTCATATACATCGTGTTTATGACAGCTAAGCGACCTCACATTAATGAGGCCGCAGGACAGCGAGGAGTTGCTAGCACTGGTGTCTGCTAGCGCTGTGCTGAAGCGGAATTGGCAGTGACTACACCCTTCATTCTCCCCCACCCTTACGCTGTGGTGGCCAGGAGTGCACACATTAGAGGCAAAACTTACTAATTCACTCCTGCTCCAGGTGAATCTACAATCCGGGCCAGGGGTTGGGGCCCTGGGCCGTGTCCGGTCGCGGACGAGCGCAGACGGGCTTGGCTTAGGCGCGGCTTTGGCGCGCATCCGGCGCGCCCGCTGCGCCAGCCTGCTGCGCCGTCTGGCCGGAATACACATTATATAGGGTGTGAGGAGGGTGGCGCGACTAGAGCGCACCCCCAGCCCTACCTAAAATGGCGCCCACCGCCGCCAACAGCAAATCACACAAGACGGATGGGCGAGGCAGAGAAAAGGAAAATCAGCGTGTTAGAGAGATGTTAGTGTGCCTAGATAAATTCCCCAGTTAAAATTCTATTTAGAAACCCCCAAGTAAAATTCAGAAAAACTATCTCTTTGCAGCTTAAAACACAGTTTCACTAGTAAATATGCCAGCAAGTAGGTTCCAGGTAAAAACGCTCGCAGCCCTAGTGTCTCTCGCTAGGGAGAGCTCTAAAATAGGCAGCGAGGGCTTCAATGAGCAGCTCTAAATAGCCTGGGAGGGCGGGAGGGCGGCGCGACTAGAGCGCACCCCCAGCCCTACCTAAAATGGCGCCCACCGCCGCCAACAGCAAATCACACAAGACGGCTGGGCGAGGCAGAGAAAAGGAAAATCAGCGTGTTAGAGAGATGTTAGTGTGCCTAGATAAATTCCCCAGTTAAAATTCTATTTAGAAACCCCCAAGTAAAATTCAGAAAAACGATCTCTTTGCAGCTTAAAACACAGTTTCACTAGTAAATATGCCAGCAAGTAGGTACCAGGTAAAAACGCTCGCAGCCCTAGTGTCTCTCGCTAGGGAGAGCTCTAAAATAGGCAGTGAGGGCTTCAATGAGCAGCTCTAAATAGCCTGGGAGGCCGGGAGGGCGGCGCGACTAGAGCGCACCCCCAGCCCTACCTAAAATGGCGCCCACCGCCGCCAACAGCAAATCACACAAGACGGCTGGGCGAGGCAGAGAAAAGGAAAATCAGCGTGTTAGAGAGATGTTAGTGTGCCTAGATAAATTCCCCAGTTAAAATTCTATTTAGAAACCCCCAAGTAAAATTCAGAAAAACGATCTCTTTGCAGCTTAAAACACAGTTTCACTAGTAAATATGCCAGCAAGTAGGTTCCAGGTAAAAACGCTCGCAGCCCTAGTGTCTCTCGCTAGGGAGAGCTCTAAAATAGGCAGCGAGGGCTTCAATGAGCAGCTCTAAATAGCCTGGGAGGGCGGCGCGACTAGAGCGCACCCCCAGCCCTACCTAAAATGGCGCCCACCGCCGCCAACAGCAAATCACACAAGACGGCTGGGCAAGGCAGAGAAAAGGAAAATCAGCGTGTTAGAGAGATGTTAGTGTGCCTAGATAAATTCCCCAGTTAAAATTCTATTTAGAAACCCCCAAGTAAAATTCAGAAAAACGATCTCTTTGCAGCTTAAAACACAGTTTTACTAGTAAATATGCCAGCAAGTAGGTTCCAGGTAAAAACGCTCGCAGCCCTAGTGTCTCTCGCTAGGGAGAGATCTAAAATAGGCAGTGAGGGCTTCAATGAGCAGCTCTAAATAGCCTGGGAGGCCGGGAGGGCGGCGCGACTAGAGCGCACCCCCAGCCCTACCTAAAATGGCGCCCACCGCCGCCAACAGCAAATCACACAAGACGGCTGGGCGAGGCAGAGAAAAGGAAAATCAGCGTGTTAGAGAGATGTTAGTGTGCCTAGATAAATTCCCCAGTTAAAATTCTATTTAGAAACCCCCAAGTAAAATTCAGAAAAACGATCTCTTTGCAGCTTAAAACACAGTTTCACTAGTAAATATGCCAGCAAGTAGGTTCCAGGTAAAAACGCTCGCAGCCCTAGTGTCTCTCGCTAGGGAGAGCTCTAAAATAGGCGCCTGCTAACATGAACCAGGGCTGCAGCTGGGCCTCAAACGGTGGGACACACGCCTGCTAACATCAACCAGGGCTGCAGCTGGGCCTCAAGCGGAGGAACACGCGAATGACCGTATCTGAATATACACATTACACACATTCTATTTCATACCTGGACAACGGCGGGACGGGTTGCTAGTATATATATATATATATATATATATATATATATATATATCCACACGTTTGCAGGACACCCAAATTGAAGCCGCCACACGAGGTTTCAAGTAAGCACTTAGTTTAATGGAGGTTGCTGGCAGCTTTCAACAAAACAGATGGTAGTGTCATACAAAGTTCCAACGCCAGACGCGTTTCAAGAGCCACATGCTCTCTTTCTCAGTGGCGTGTGTTGGGATGAATAACAGCGCCAGCGCGATATGCACAGTCTTTATAGATCACCTGCCTCAAAGGGCGTGGTAGACACCACGGCATTCTGGATGCTGTAGTCAATCAATTAAAGTCCCTGGTGGGCGCGCTCATTATTCAATATTAAACACTTGATAATGTCCCAGTGGGTTTGAAGTCACCAATCTGTCCGAAAGATGCCCTGCTGTGATACCTCCATTAGTGCGAGAGCGAGTGTCTCCCTGCTTAAGCACCGGCTCTCACCTCATCCTTTACTCGAGTCAGCCCCGGTCAGGGGCCCGCTCAGGACCCGCACACAAGCGGTGGGCTAGCTTCGCGACCGGGAACAGCCGCTAAAATCCACACGTTTGCAGGACACCCAAAATGAAGCCGCCACACGAGGTTTCAAGTAAGCACTTAGTTTAATGGAGGTTGCTGGCAGCTTTCAACAAAACAGATGGTAGCGTCATACAAAGTTCCAACGCCAGACGCGTTTCAAGAGCCACATGCTCTCTTCCTCAGTGGCGTGTGTTGGGATGAATAACAGCGCCAGCGCGATATGCACAGTCTTTATAGATCACCTGCCTCAAAGGGCGTGGTAGACACCACGGCATTCTGGATGCTGTAGTCAATCAATTAAAGTCCCTGGTGGGCGCGCTCATTATTCAATATTAAACACTTGATAATGTCCCAGTGGGTTTGAAGTCACCAATCTGTCCGAAAGATGCCCTGCTGTGATACCTCCATTAGTGCGAGAGCGAGTGTCTCCCTGCTTAAGCACCGGCTCTCACCTCATCCTTTACTCGAGTCAGCCCCGGTCAGGGGCCCGCTCAGGACCCGCACACAAGCGGTGGGCTAGCTTCGCGACCGGGAACAGCCGCTAAAATCCACACGTTTGATTGACTACAGCATCCAGAATGCCGTGGTGTCTACCACGCCCTTTGAGGCAGGTGATCTATAAAGACTGTGCATATCGCGCTGGCGCTGTTATTCATCCCAACACACGCCACTGAGGAAGAGAGCATGTGGCTCTTGAAACGCGTCTGGCGTTGGAACTTTGTATGACGCTACCATCTGTTTTGTTGAAAGCTGCCAGCAACCTCCATTAAACTAAGTGCTTACTTGAAACCTCGTGTGGCGGCTTCAATTTGGGTGTCCTGCAAACGTGTGGATTTTAGCGGCTGTTCCCGGTCGCGAAGCTAGCCCACCGCTTGTGTGCGGGTCCTGAGCGGGCCCCTGACCGGGGCTGACTCGAGTAAAGGATGAGGTGAGAGCCGGTGCTTAAGCAGGGAGACACTCGCTCTTGCACTAATGGAGGTATCACAGCAGGGCATCTTTCGGACAGATTGGTGACTTCAAACCCACTGGGACATTATCAAGTGTTTAATATTGAATAATGAGCGCGCCCACCAGGGACTTTAATTGATTGACTACAGCATCCAGAATGCCGTGGTGTCTACCACGCCCTTTGAGGCAGGTGATCTATAAAGACTGTGCATATCGCGCTGGCGCTGTTATTCATCCCAACACACGCCACTGAGGAAGAGAGCATGTGGCTCTTGAAACGCGTCTGGCGTTGGAACTTTGTATGACGCTACCATCTGTTTTGTTGAAAGCTGCCAGCAACCTCCATTAAACTAAGTGCTTACTTGAAACCTCGTGTGGCGGCTTCAATTTGGGTGTCCTGCAAACGTGTGGATTTTAGCGGCTGTTCCCGGTCGCGAAGCTAGCCCACCGCTTGTGTGCGGGTCCTGAGCGGGCCCCTGACCGGGGCTGACTCGAGTAAAGGATGAGGTGAGAGCCGGTGCTTAAGCAGGGAGACACTCGCTCTCGCACTAATGGAGGTATCACAGCAGGGCATCTTTCGGACAGATTGGTGACTTCAAACCCACTGGGACATTATCAAGTGTTTAATATTGAATAATGAGCGCGCCCACCAGGGACTTTAATTGATTGACTACAGCATCCAGAATGCCGTGGTGTCTACCACGCCCTTTGAGGCAGGTGATCTATAAAGACTGTGCATATCGCCCTGGCGCTGTTATTCATCCCAACACACGCCACTGAGGAAGAGAGCATGTGGCTCTTGAAACGCGTCTGGCGTTGGAACTTTGTATGACGCTACCATCTGTTTTGTTGAAAGCTGCCAGCAACCTCCATTAAACTAAGTGCTTACTTGAAACCTCGTGTGGCGGCTTCAATTTGGGTGTCCTGCAAACGTGTGGATATATATATATATATATATATATATATATATATATATATATATATATATATATATATGCAACAGCTGTAGCTTCCCAAAGCTCTGTGGAGAGACGACCAAGGAAAACCACACGAATCCAATATAAATGAAGGCACAAAGTTTATTTAGAAGTTGAGCTTTAACAAATCTGACGCGTTTCGGGCATCCGTCCTTGCTCACAGACAGTCAGTAAGTAAAAACATCCACGTTTAAATACCCAATGCTTCACAGTTTTTTTCTCAATTAAGGTTTTTTTTCTCTCATTTTTTTAACATTGCACCATGTGATACTAGAGGTAAAGGACATACTACATATTTAGTACTATGAAGTCTGTTTTCCAAACAAAATATTATTCAAGGTCTGTTATTCACTAATATATAAACAATGGTTAAAATCCACATTTTTCACAAAATGACTCCATTGTAATTTAGAAATAAATCTAAAAAACCTGCAATGAGTGGACCAAACACTGAATAGTGTGAAACAAACGTTAAAATGCATATAATGCTAAAAAAAATATACAAATTTATAGTGCTATATTAAAAAACAGCAAAATGCATAATGGCAAATAGTACCTTGTCAATGTGCAAACAAGCAATAAAGTGCAATTTTATAGATATTGTTATAAAGTGCGAATGCAAAATGCAACCGATACAATTTAATAAGAGTAGGTATAAAGTGCAAATGCCTAGTGCAAATACCACAACTTTATATTTAGTTGTATAAAGTGACAAATGCAATTAGTGCAAAATACGCAAAAATGTAAACAGTTGGATAAAATCCAAGAAGACAAGGATGTTTTGTTTTTAAACATAATATAGCAACAATAAATGTAAATACTTATGGTGCAGGTAAAGACAATGGTCAAAAATTCCAAACTGAAAGAATGGAATAATAGTGAACCAGGACCAATAATGAATAGTACCCGATGACTATGTCCAAAAACTAAAATAAAGTGTTACCCAAAATAAAGTGCGAGAAATCCAATATGAAGACAACCATGAAATCATATATAAGGGGAAAAACAGGGAAATGATAAATACATGAAATTCTATAAAAAATTAAACCGTGAAGATATATGGCAACTGCTGCTTAAACTAACCCAGAATAGAATATAAAGAATGATATTTACAGGAAAACGTGCAAATCATCAGTAGTATTGAGCCCGTTTGGAAATTTGCTATCTAGTTCCAAAATGAATTGGGTTTCAAGTCTTCTAAGCATCTTATCTCTGTCACCGCCCCTAAGTGGCTTATCCACTGAAGCGATGAAAAAGTATGTCAGGCATTGTAAATCATTTTTGTGATTGGTTTTAAAATGCCTGGCCACCGGATATGATGGATCATTGTTCACGATGGCACGAAGGTGCTGAAGAATCCTGACATGCACAGGTTGTCGTGTACTGACGACATACCTCAATCCACATGTGCATGTCAGGACGTAGATGGCAAATTCGGTTTTACAGTTAAACTGACCCTTGATGTTAACTGGGTCAGGACTGAAAGGTGTATAATATTGAGTAGTTGTTTTGCCAAACTTGCACGCCCTACAGGAGGTACAACGTTTAAAACCAAAACGAGATTTCATCCACTCAACTCTTTTCCTAAGTTCAGGGAAGTCATGACAGATGTGAGTCCTAAGGGAAGGGCCCTTCCGAAAGGTCACATTGGGACCATCAGGCAGTCTGGGTTTCAATACCAAATCAGTTTTTAGAACCGACCATCTTTTGGTAACAATCGATTTTATTTGTCTAGCTTGTATGCTATAGGCAGTTATGAATCTAGGTGCCTCGGTGTTATCCTCAGAGATGTTGTCTGTTTTTTTATTGTTATATGTTAGATCAAGCAGGGAATCACGGGTTCTATTATTGGCCTTCTGTACCGCCAATTTTAGAACCGATTCACGATAACCCCTCTGCCTGAATCTATCAAGAGCTTCTAGGGTGCAGACTTCCAGATCACTTTGTGTGCTACATATACGTTTAATCCTAAGTAGTTCACCTAGTGGAATATTATCCACTACATGTCGTGGATGTGCACTGCTGGCGTGGAGAATATATATATATTTAAAAAAGGATTTTATATTGGAACATTAATTCCTTTTTTATCCTCAAAAAATTCTATTGTCTCCAGCTTCCTAGGGTGCTCTAAAGGAGGGAGTCTATGCCCATATCCTGGATTTCAGGGTCCTACGAGGGTTTGTATTGATCTATTAAGAGTGAAGCTGTACGTGTTGTCTACACCATGTGTTTCGTTCTCCTCTAGCTTTAATGCGTATTCTCCTTCGCTTCATTAATTGTAAACTGTGTACACATAGAAGTATTTCCCAGCTCACTCCTGTGTCCATAACAGATGAAGAGTCATGGAAAATGGTGTCACCCTCTCTATTATTGCAGTTCCATGCTACAAACAGGAGGTCATCTCACTCTATACCTCGCTCTTTATGTACTAGGCTCAATCAGTCAGTGCAGAATTTGATCACAACCTATTCGGGGCATTCCATGGAATGTCATTGTTTAGGCCAATTTCATGGCTTCACAGCCTATACACCCATTTTTGTTCCTTTAGAAATAGGATTCTATTAGGGTCTCTGGTTGTGGTTGAAATGTATGGCTCGTCCAGCATAGATCATCTACTGTGTGCTATTTCTCAGCGTAATTTGTGGTAAAGCATGTCATGGTCCTCTCGCACCTAATGTTGCTTCTATGCTCCATGATCCTTACTTTTACCTTTCGTGATGTCATCCCCACATATATTAGGTTACATGGACATCTAACAGTATAGATATGTTGCAAAGTCATCCTGTCCCCTGGGCACCCCCCAACTTTTTGCTGACTGGTACTGGTGGTAATTGACTTGGACTGACCCTGGGCTCTGCCTCACCAGGGCAAGGGCATGTGCTATGCTGAAAGGGACACTTTGAATGCAGTGAAAACACCTACATACACTAGGGTACACTATGGGTTGGGGTACCCCTGTGATTGGCAATACCTATCCTATCAGACCCTAGTACATAATAGGGGAGGGGGATTGAAACTACCTATCAGACCCTAGTACATAATAGCGCATGGCAGTTTAGAGGCCAGCTACCATTTCTGCACTTGCATGTGTGCCCTGCTGAAGCCTGAGGTCAGTTTAAAAGCAGCCCTGTATGGCAGGACTGCTTTTAAAAAGTTAATTGTGCGCAAACTCGACTTTGGGGTTTGGGGCATTTAAAATGGATAAACTACAATGTTTTGGCATATTAGGAACCCCCAGGGTCTTCCCTAGATGTCCATGGGATGGGGGGTCAGGTATTTATACAGTGGACCCTTATAAAATGAGTTGTGTATGCCCTGTGTTTTGGCACATTGCCGGATTTGCATCAGTCTTATGACTGACTCCAGCAATGCGTCACTTTAGCGCCAAAAGATGCATCCGAATTTCGGACGCATCCATGAATCTTTGTGCCATAGAGCGCTGTATTGTAAATACAGTGCATCCATGGCGTCATAAGGGCATTTACTGTAGGCGCAAGAAATCTAACGCATTGATGCCGATGCATCAGCTCTTGTAAATATGCCCCTATGTCCTACCTACTAGTGACATTAGGTAATCTTGATAGATCTTGATAGATATATCGATATATATAGATTATATATGCATATATATAGTTTTTTCAAGTAACAATAACTCCTTCCCTAAGGTAACTATGACTCACGCTCCTACCATGCACAGTTTCTCATTATTAATTTCATTGCAAATGTTGCAGTGATATTATAAATTATGTCCTAGAACATGTCATCCGTAATGTAATATGTGGGGTAATTACCAGTCCATGGTGAGGGTACAAGTTATAGTTACCTTAGGGCACAAGTTATAATTACTTGAGACCACTATAACTGGTAAATTTATGTGGTTTTTAGAGTTTAAAACATTACGTTGTTACTGAATATTTAACTGTACTATAACGTTACTTTAAGCTTTTGTTTTTCTGTGAATTTCAAGTTTTTTTTTTTAAATGTAAAGTAACATTTTATTACCATACGTAAACCCAACCACCCCTTCGTGCACAGCCTTAGGCCGTGTGCGGTTAAAGGTTGGCTGCAGGGCCTGCGGTCATCCTCTCGCTTTCTGCCAACCTCATGCTGCGAGTGCCCTTCAGCCTTGTGCACTGCAGGATCGGCACAAGGCCTGGCCTGTGGCCAACCGCCCCAAAGGCAGCCAACCCCAAGCTGTGTAGGACCTTCAGACAACTGTAGCAGTGCTTGGACACAGGGCCTGCTGCTAATACCCTACTATAGAAGCCTTCAGCCATGTGCGTGGGGGGGTTGGCCAAAGGCCTGGCCTGTGGCAGGACCAGTGGGCAAGAATATAAGACATTACAACGCATACCATTACAAAGCATAATTTTACAACACAAACTTTACAACGCTCTCACTATTACCACGCATGATTTTACTACGCAATTCATTACAATTTAGGTTCATAGGGACACATTAAAAGTACCATTACAACGCATAACATTACCACGAATACCAACGCATTCCATTACAATGCATTTTACTGAACCTATGTTAAATAACATTTGATGCTCTGGAAAAATAAATAAATAAATAAACATTGATATATCGCAAACGTTAAAAAGGCAAAATTTTGTCAGGTGCACATCACAGCCTGTTGCGCATAGATTATATCCATGTCCCAGCGGCACAGGCTCACGCCATCCGTGAGGTTTGTCATACGAGCGGGGCATCTTGGATCACTCCCCTGTGTGGCTGAGAATAGTATTGGAACACACGAGACTGGACAGAGTAGCCCCCATAAAAACATGGTATTTGAAAGAACCGACCACCCGGAAGAGCATCGCCAAAGCCACTGATAATTATTTCCAGGAAAATGTGGGTACAGTCGATTCCGTCCAGACCCTGTGGGAGACCTACAAAACAGTCATCCAGGGAGAAATGCTCTCCCTGATAGAGGGGAAGAAGAAGGAAAGACATGCAGGACTTGAAAGAGCGGAGGAAGAAGTACTGAAATCAGAAGAAGAGCTAGCCCGAGCGGTGACCCCCGAGAACCTTCATGCCCTGCAGTTGAGGCAGGATGGGTTCAATAGCATAGCCAGAGACAGAGCCAGGGTGCAGAGTAGAGAGGTCCACGGCAGAGTATACAAGCATGGAGATAAGGCAGGAAAACTGATAGCATGGCTGGACAGAAGAGAGTGGGCATCGCGACTGGTGTCCGAGGTGCAGGGAAGCAATTCCAGTCCTATAACAGATCTGCAAGACACAGCAAACACGTTTGAAGACTATGATCGCACAGTGTATACAATGGCTGGTAGGTTCTCGGAAGATGAAAATAGTGCAATTATTAGAGATATAAAGTTACCCACACTCTCAGACGACAACAGGGACTATCTGGAATCCCTGCTGACAGACGATGAGGAGGCACAGGCAATCAGGGGCGTGAACTCAGGAAAAGCAACAGGGCCCAATGGCATCCCCATTGAACTATACAAACTGCGATCTAACAAGCTTGCCCAATACATCCACGCCATGTTAACGGAAAGTAGAGATAAGGGAATGCTCCCATATGACCAGCGTGTGGCCAGCATAGTTGTCATATATAGAGGGCAAACCCAGGACCAGCTGTGCATCCTATCGGCCAATATCGCTTCTCAATGTGGAGTCCAAAGTCCTTGCGAAACTGTTGGCAACGCGGTTGATCAAAGTCATCAATACCCTGGTCCAACCTGACCAATCGGGCTTTATGCCTCATCGTAATACAGCCCTTAACCGGCGCCGATTACATGGAGTGATCAGTAGATCATCCACCATACTGGAACCGGCTGGACTAGTATCATTAGATGCTACCATGGCGTTTGACATGGTTGAGTGGCCCTATTTGTTTGCAGTATTAGACAAAATGGGGTTTGGCCCGGAGTGTACGGGGTGGGTTAGTCTCTTGTACTTTGGCCCGATAGAATGAGTGGTGGTGAATAACCCCAAGTCCCCAGATTTTCAGCTGAGCAGAGGTACTCGTCAGGGCTGCCCCCTGTCTCCGCTGCTCTTTGCGTTGGCACTGGAACCACTCTGGCCTGGATAAGGCAAGACAGACTAAATGTAGAGAGAGATACCCTTTTACTTGGAAAAGGAATGGGTAACAAGCATTCAAAAAAAACTAATTTCCTTTTCAAAATTTTCAACCAGAAATCCTTAGGAATCACTATATTGTATAAGAACAGGCGGACTAATATAGAATGAGTGTTTGCGCAGGTTACCAAATTTACAAAACTTCTTGTGTAAGGTACAATTTTATATAAAGGCTAAGTCACACATAACCCAATGTCAAGAGTCGATATATGTTTTTTTATTGTTATTGTTGATTGTTGAATTACCAGTACATTTCTAGAATCAATTGATGCGGTTAAAAATACATGGTCACATTATTTATAAAAACATATTTACTCAAAGTTCAGAAGTCCCAAAACTTATATGCAAAAAGTAATACTCTTAAAACATAAAATGTATTAACAAACAAATTGTCAATTTGTTTGTTAATAAATTTTATGTTGAAAATTTGGAAAAGGATATATTTTTTTTTAAGGCAGAACAGACCCATTCGCGGAATTTGGTGGTCCCTGGATTGGGAGGACAAGATATCCTTATACATAGACGACATTCTCCTCTACTTGACTACACCGAGAGCGGCATTGATCTGCCTCCTCGATGTTCTCGCGATATTTGGGAGATATTCTGGATTCACCATGAACTGGTCCAAGTCAGTGGTTTACGTCATTCAGGGAGACCCGCCTATAATACCGCGAAACTGCTGGATTCAGATTGCACCTGAGGACGCTGGATCCGAAGCTCCGCTTTGCCCGTAATCTGGATCCACCCATGCAGCAACTCAAACACGATGTCGCACATTGGAGATCCCTTTCTCTTTCTATGCTACGCAGGGCGGTCCTTTTTAAAATGATGGCACTGCCTCATTTTTTGTATGCCCTCCAAAATACGATGGATCCTGTCCCAGCATCCTACTTTAAAGAGGTGGAGGGTCTCCAAAGGACACTTCTCTGGGATGGCAGGCCCGCATAGCGTTCTCCAAGTTAACTGATGCCTAGTGACTTAACTGAGTCGGACATACTGTGGACTGTCAGCAGATACAACCGTATTGGATGGACATCCACCGTACAATGACATAGACATACAGCACATAGACATACAGCATTTTAATTTGTAGAAACCTCTGTAAGTTTACTTTAAACTATTTCTTTTAGAAAAGAAACAAAAATATTTATAACTTTTAAAGGAGGAGGAGCCACGCAAGCAAACAAGATGGCTGCTTAGGCTCCCGGCTCCGCGGACCTTCGTCTCCTGCCAGATGATCCTGTCATTAATCCTGTGTTTACGCCCTTCCTCCTTGTGGATGAACCGGAGAGCTGTATGACGGTGCAATCCTGAAAATCTTTACCGGCTTGGCAGACAGAGTTACGTTGAGTTTAAGTTTGAGGCCTTAACCAGCTTGGGAGCTGGGGCCTCGAGTACTTGCCCAGCCGGGTTCCAATTGAACAACATCGGCCGCGGAGGTTGTTTTTGCCCGATTTTGACGGCGGTCCTCTGAGTTGGTTAACATCGAAGGTGGGGCGACGAGACACGACTGAGGCTGTGGGCGGAGGCCCCTGACCCGGGAACGCCGTTCGTCCTTCTCCGGTGCTCGTTGGGTCGGGGTCTTCGCTTGCGGTAGCGGAGTGCGGATTGTTGCAGTGGTGCACGATAAGTCGCCCTCCACCGACGTCCATTCCGCTCTTGCCTGCTCCACCGGAGAGACCTGGCTCTCTGGGGGAAGTGAACATGGTCGATACCGAGCGAGGAGAGATGGGACGGGCCAAGTGTGAACCGTCGCTGGGAACTGTACTGGCGGCCATCGGGGCACTTCATTCGTACGTGGAAGCCCTTGTGAATAAAATGATTGCTGGTACGTTTGAGACAGGGCGAATGAGACCAGACTCTGCTCCATTGAAAGAACTAATGCGAGCTACGACACCCGCAATGGCCATTTTATCGAAGGATGAGGTTCCCGTGCAGCGAGAGTAGCCGCAGCCACAAGGCAGTGTGGTGGCCGATAACTGCAAGCTTGGTGCTTCGAACGGATCGTTGTGCCTATCATCGCCTCTGACTGTGGGAGGACCAGTCGGTGCTTGTTAGAAGGGGCAATCTCCGAGGGCCAGGTTATGCTCACCCGGTCACCCCAAGACCCACCTCTCCTACAGATCTTGCCGAGTCTTATTGTGAGGTCCTCACCGGGGAGGACTTCGAGCCTAGGATCGTACACACGGAGCTCACAACACACCTACGAACAGACACCACGCCGTTGGATTCTAGTAATAAGTTCTTTATATAAGTGATAAAAGAAGGAAGCACTCTTATGTACACAGTGATCGAAGGACCACAAGGTCTTGGAGGGTTCGGAAAGGGGGAAGCTGGGCCGGTACGAGGCGTATCCAGCGCACAGCTCTCAATCCTCGAGCCGGGGGATACGGAAGATGGTGGTCGTACGGGCTGCTTCACTCACGTCGAGTCGGCTCGGTCGGGATGGTGGTCTCGATGGTCCGGCCGGACCAGAGTACTCCTCGAGCCGCGACGAGGTCAGCAGGGCTTGATCTGGAGAAGTTCGGGGGGAGCCGCGACAGCGTCAGCAGGGCTCGGATGATGGCAGGTTCAAGCTTGAGCCGCGACAGCGTCAGCAGGGCTCCGGTGGTCTTAGAGAGGTCGAGCCGCGACAGCGTCAGCAGGGCTCCGATGGTTATAGTTCAGCTTGAGCCGCGACAGCGTCAGCAGGGCTCCGATGGTTATAGTTCAGCTTGAGCCGCGACAGCGTCAGCAGGGCTCCGATGGTTATAGTTCAGCTTGAGCCGCGACAGCGTCAGCAGGGCTCCGATGGTTCCAGATGAGTTTCTTCTTAGGGTCAGCCGCGATCAGATCAGCAGGCTTCAGGTCCAAGATACAACTGCCCGCTAGTTGTCAGGCGGGCCCAGATATAGTCCAGGGGCTCTTTGATGTCCGGACCCTCGCAGGCGGAGGTCTCAAGCCCTGGGGGCTGGTCGTTGGCGAGGTCCGGCGGTTGGCTCTTTGATCCTTTGAAAGATGGGTCCGGGAATTCCCAGACGCCCAGCGGGTCTGGAGCCAGCACTCGGGGAGGCCAGAGGTGCGATAGAAACTGGCCCACCGGGGAGGGCCAAAGGTGTGACAGATACCAGTCTCTCAGGGGAGGCCAGAGGTGCCATAGAAACTCCCTGGCTTATCTCACTCTGGTAGCCCTTTACCCCCCAGTCGGGACTGGCGTGCCTTTGGAGTCTGGGTTTCGCTGGGGCCGGGGTCACGCTAGGCCCAGGGAGACAGGGATCTCGGGAAGGGAAAATGGCTGCCGGGCCTTGTGGGGCATGCAAGGTTAGGCGCTCGGAGCCGGGAGCGGGACGGGACATGCGGGCCTGGTCGTGGGTTTAGCGGGCGTGAGACGACCAGGCTCGGGGTGCAGGCTACGCTAACGGGGGTGCTGCGCAGGGGACTCAGGGTACAGGCCTGCGCTCACAGGATGTGGAGGGACAGGCGAACCACGCCACGAGCCCGGGTCCAACACGCGTCCCCCCCAGCTGAAGGCGGGGAGAACTAACCATCCTCTTGGGGGTTCTCTTCGCTGAGGCGGAAGAATCGGGACAGGCCGTCTGCGTTGGCGTGATCAGCACCAGGCCGGTGCTCAACCGTGAAGTCCATCCCCTGGAGGGAAATGGACCAGCGCAGCAATTTGGGATTCTTCCCTCTCATCTGCATTAGCCACCGGAGCGGTCGGTGGTCGGTCTGGACCCGGAAGTGAGTACCGAACAGGTAGGGCGTCAGCTTCTTCAGGGCCCAAACCACCGCGAAGGCCTCCCGCTCGATGGTGCTCCACCTTTGTTCTCGAGGGAGTAGCCTCCGGCTAATGAATGCTACTGGCTGGTCCAGGCCGTTCTCATTCACTTAGGACAGGACTGCTCCGATGCCATGCTTGGATGCGTCCGTCTGAACTACAAACTCTCGTGAGTAGTCGGGGGCCTGTAGGACGGGGCAGTGCACATGGCGTCTTTCAACGTTTCGAACGCCTCTTGGCAGGTGGGGGTCCAGCTGACTTTCTTCGGCTGGTTTTTGGAGGTTAACTCCGTGAGGGGGGTCACGATGCTGCCGTACCCTTTGATAAATCTCCGGTAGTACCCCGTGAGTCCTAGGAATGCCCGCACTTCCGTCTGGGTCAAGGGGGCCTCCCAGGCCACGATTGCATCAATCTTGGGCTGGAGGGGGGCTACGAGGCCACTTCCGACCTGGTGTCCGAGGTATATTACGGACCCTTGTCCGATCTGGCACTTGCTTGCCTTAATGGTGAGACCAGCCCGTCTCAGGGCGGTCAGCACCGCCCAGAGGTGCTGGAGGTGCTCGGACCAGTGGGAACTGTAAACTGCGATATCGTCCAAATATGCAGCGCTGAACTCTTCCAACCCAGCCAGTACCTGGTTCACCAGCCTCTGGAAGGTGGCGGGGGCGTTTTTCATCCCGAAGGGCATCACCTGGAAATGGTAGTGACCATCTGGGGTGGAGAAAGCGGATCTTTCCTTAGCTCCCTCGGTGAGGGCGATCTGCCAGTACCCACTGGTCAGGTCGAACGTGCTAAGGAAGCGAGCAGCCCCGAGGCGATCAATAAGCTCGTCTGCTCGGGGGATGGGATGCGCATCTGTTCTGGTGACTGCGTTGAGCCCGCGGTAGTCAACGCAGAACGTCAGCTCGGGAACAGCGCCGGGGGCGGCTGCCTTCGGAACCAGGACCACGGGGCTAGCCCATGGGCTGTCAGAGCCCTCGACCACCCCGAGAGCTAACATCTTTGATACCTCGGCCTTGATACAGGCCCGGACTCGGTCAGGGACGCGGTAGGCTCTGTGCCGTACCGGTGGGCTGTCCCCGGTGTCCACGTCGTGGACGCACCAGTTGGTGATGCCGGGGGTGAGGGAGAAGAGGTCTGAGAACTGTCCCAACAACTGGCGACAGTCCTCGCACTGCTCGGGAGAGAGGGAGGAGGAGAGGCTCACACCCTCTACGGAGCCATATTTTTCTTTCACGCACAGGAGGTCGGGGAGAGGCTCCGTTTCTTCTTCTTCTCCATCGTCCGTGGCGAGGAGCAAACTCAACTCGGACCGGGCGAAGTGGGGCTTGAGGCGGTTCACGTGGAGGACCCTCAAGGGGTTCCTGGGGGACTGCACATCGATGAGATAAGTCACCTGGCTCTTACGTTCTACCACCTTAAAGGGCCCTGTCCACTTGTCTTGTAGGGCACAGGGCTCCACGGGGGCCATCACCCAGACCTGCTGTCCGGGTTGAAACTCGACCAGAGTGGCATTCTGATCATACCACCGTTTCATCTCTTCCTGACTGGCCTCGAGGTTGGCCTCGGCCAGTTCTCGGAACTTACTAGTCTGGTTCCGGAGGGCCAGGATGTATCGAAACACATCCGGAGGGGGCTCTGGGGCCGTCATCTCCCAACCTTCCTTGACCAGGCTAAGGGGTCCCCTGACGGGGTGCCCGTAGAGGAGCTCGAAGGGGCTGAACCCCAGGGACTTCTGGGGGACTTTGCGGTATGCGAAGAGGAGACAGGGAAGGAGGACGTCCCACTTACGCCTCAGGGGCTCTTCGAGACCCATGATCATTCCCTTGAGGGTCCGGTTGAATCTCTCCACCAGACCGTTACCCTGGGGGTAATAGGGGGTGGTGAATTTGTACGTCACCCCACATTGTTGCCAGAGGGACTTCATGTATTTCGAGATGAAGTTGGTCCCTCGGTCGCTGACGACTTCTCGGGGGAATCCCACCCGAGAGAAGATCCCCATGAGGGCCCGCCCCACTACGGGGGCCGTCACCGTTCGGAGGGGAATGGCGTCGGGGTAGCGGGTGGCATGGTCCACCAGGACAAGGATAAAGCGGTGGCCCAAGGAGGTCCGGGGGTCGAGGGGGCCCACGATGTCGATTCCCACCCTCTCAAAGGGGGTACTGACCACGGGGAAGGGTTGGAGGGGGGCCTTGCGCCTCCCGCTGCTCTTTCCACTAGACTGACACGTGGGGCAGGACTTGCAGTGGGCCTCCACATCAGAGCGCATGCCCGGCCAGTAGAAGTGGGTGACTAGGCGGTGATACGTTTTGTCTTGACCCAAGTGTCCTGCCAGGGGCACATCATGGGCCAGGTTCAGGAGGAAGCCGCGGAAGCGTAGGGGTACTACCAGCACTCGGGCCGACCCTAGCTCGGCAGACTTTTGTTCGCTGTACAAGAGGCCGTTTTCCCAATAGACAAAGTGGGAGCCGGACTGGTCACCGGCGGCCTGGGCGGCAGCCTGCTGCCGCGGTCCGACCAAGGACGGACAGGAGGTCTGTTCTAGGCAGAATTCTTCTCGGGACGGTCCTCCTTCCTGGCGCCACTGGGCCAGCTCAGGAAGGTCGTCCAAGCTCGGGGTCGGTTCGACGCCAGGACCGAGGGGACCTGCATCGGGGGGGAAGCTCTCCCCAGGGAACAGCTCAGGGGTCTCAGAGGATTCAGGGACCTCGGGGTCCTCGGGGGTAGCCGGTGCTGCCTCTGGAGTTGCCCTTCGGGCGGTCATCAACCGAGTGTTCACACAGGCCCATTCGGGCAGGCCCACCATCTCCAGGTGGGTCCGTTTCTCAACCCGCTGCCATGGGGAGCTCTCTAGGTCGTTGCCGAGCAGGCAGTCTACGGGCATGTCTGAGCGGACCGCCACTCGTAACTCTCCGGAGACGCCCCCCCATTCGAACGGGACTTGAGCTATCCGGCAGGTGCGGACGGAGTTATCAGCTGCGATCACCCTGCAGGAGATGTGGGGAACAATCTGGGCTTCGGTAACTAGGTGGCGTTTGACTGCGGTGATACTGGCCCCGGTGTCCCGGAGCGCCCCTATGTGGTGGCCATTGACAGTCACCTGCTGTCGGTATTTCTCGGTGTTGTCGGGCAGGGGGGCTCCTGGGACCATCTCCCTATCACCCAGGGAGACTAACATCATAGCTGCGGGGTCAGCTCCCTCGAACTCCTCTTCTCCCTCTTCTTCTAGGGCTACTGAGGTGATGTGGCGCACTGGGGGCCCTGCAGCGGCAGGCTTCTTAAATAAAGGGCAGCGCTGGTCATTGGCATAGTGCCCTGGTTGCTGGCAATGGAAGCAGGCTTGGCTGACTCGGGTCCCTGGCTTGGCTGGGGGGAACCCTGCGCGCGCTGTGGGAGGTGAGGTGCCGGGCTGGTTTCTGGGGGGACTGCGTGGGGACCCTATCTGGGATCCCCTCTGTCTATTCTGACCCCCCCCCTCCCCTCGGGCGGTATGGTCCTTGTTCGTTTCGGCCAGAGTCTCCCCCGGGCCCCCGGGGTACTCTGGTGCTCACCCAGCGATCGGCCTCGACGGCCAGCTTCCGGGGGTCAGCCAACTTGCTGTCCAGGAGGTGCTGTCGGAGTTCCACAAAGCAGTTCAGAGACAAATGTTCGTAGGCAATAAGGTCAATGAGCCCCTCGAAGGTGGACACCTTGCTGCCCTTGATCCACCCTTCCAGGGCCCGACTGTAGAAGTTGACATATTCTACCCATGTGGTGCCGGGGATCTTCTTGCATTCTCTGAAGCGTTGGCGGTACATTTCAGGGGTGAGACCGTACCTTGTGAGGAGGGCTTCTTTCATGTGGCTGTAGGAGGTCTGTTCGGCAGATGGTAGGTCGAGTAGGGTGTCTCTCCCTTCACTCAAGAATCGACCCCACAGCCCGGCTCCCCAATCTTTCTGCGGAACTCGGTGAGAGGTCATGGCGACCTCGTAGGCCTTGAACCATTGCTGGATATCATCGTTCTTATAATATTCTTTGACCACATCCTTGGGAATATGGACCTTGGGTTCCACCGGGGGAACGGACTCTCGGGTTGCCGATGTTCTGTTGTCTTCGGTCCGGGCCTTTAGTTCGATCTCCTTCATGCTGCGCTCGTGCTCCAGCTGGAGTCTTTTCCCTTCGTGTTCTCTCTGGAGTTTCTTCTCCTCCAGTTCTCCTTGCAGCCGCAGCTGCTCGATGGCTAGCTTTTTCTCGGCCAGTTTGAGTTCTCCTTCCATTTTCAGACGGGCTAGTTCCAGCTCGTGGTTTCGGTTGCGTTCTCGGTCGGTCATCTCCTCTCGAGACAGACCTCTCTCCATGCTGTGAGTCCGCGTCGGGGACTCTGCTCTTTCTTGCTCTGGGGCGTGGGTTTCGGTCAGGGGTGCTCCCCCTCCATCGGCTTCTGTCGGTGCTGGAGGTTGTGCTCCGGCCTCCACCCAGGCGGTCAGGGCTTGATGAAAGTCTTCTTTGGTGTTTAATCCCGTTGTCGGGATGTGGAGATCTTTGCAGAATTGCTTCATTTGCCGGTGCGTATAGTCCTTCAGGAGCTCCACCCGGAAGGTAGTCTCGTCTTCCGTGATGCTCATGGTTGTTTTTCTTTGTTCGGGTAGTGTGTCAGTACTGTACGATCCCTAGACGTAGGTTCTTATCGCGACGCTGCCACCAATGTTAGAAGGGGCAATCTCCGAGGGCCAGGTTATGCTCACCCGGTCACCCCAAGACCCACCTCTCCTACAGATCTTGCCGAGTCTTATTGTGAGGTCCTCACCGGGGAGGACTTCGAGCCTAGGATCGTACACACGGAGCTCACATCACACCTACGAACAGACACCACGCCATTGGATTCTAGTAATAAGTTCTTTATATAAGTGATAAAAGAAGGAAGCACTCTTATGTACACAGTGATCGAAGGACCACAAGGTCTTGGAGGGTTCGGAAAGGGGGAAGCGGGACAGTCTTTTAGTCTCTGGGCCGGTACGAGGCGTATCCAGCGCACAGCTCTCAATCCTCGAGCCGGGGGATACGGAAGATTGTGGTCGTACGGGCTGCTTCACTCACGTCGAGTCGGGTCGGTCGGGATGGTGGTCTCGATGGTCCGGCTGAACCAGAGTACTCCTCGAGCCGCGACGAGGTCAGCAGGGCTCGATCTGGAGAAGTTCGGGGGGAGCCGCGACAGCGTCAGCAGGGCTCGGATGATGGCAGGTTCAAGCTTGAGCCGCGACAGCGTCAGCAGGGCTCCGGTGGTCTTAGAGAGGTCGAGCCGCGACAGCGTCAGCAGGGCTCCGATGGTTATAGTTCAGCTTGAGCCGCGACAGCGTCAGCAGGGCTCCGATGGTTATAGTTCAGCTTGAGCCGCGACAGCGTCAGCAGGGCTCTGATGGTTATAGTTCAGCTTGAGCCACGACAGCGTCAGCAGGGCTCCGATGGTTATAGTTCAGCTTGAGCCGCGACAGCGTCAGCAGGGCTCCGATGGTTCCAGATGAGTTTCTTCTTAGGGTCAGCCGCGATCAGATCAGCAGGCTTCAGGTCCAAGATACAACTGCCCGCTAGTTGTCAGGCGGGCCCAGATATAGTCCAGGGGCTCTTTGATGTCCGGACCCTCGCAGGCGGAGGTCTCAAGCCCTGGGGGCTGGTCGTTGGCGAGGTCCGGCGGTTGGCTCTTTGATCCTTTGAAAGATGGGTCCGGGAATTCCCAGACGCCCAGCGGGTCTGGAGCCAGCACTCGGGGAGGCCAGAGGTGCGATCGAAACTGGCCCACAGGGGAGGGCCAAAGGTGTGACAGGTATCAGTCTCTCAGGGGAGGCCAGAGGTGCCATAGAAACTCCCTGGCTTATCTCACTCGGGGAGCCCTTTACCCCCCAGCCGGGACTGGCGTGCCTTTGGAGTCTGGGTTTCGCTGGGGCCGGGGTCACGCTAGGCCCAGGGAGACAGGGATCTCGGGAAGGGAAAATGGCTGCCGGGCCTTGTGGGGCATGCAAGGTTAGGCGGGACGGGACATGCGGGCCTGGTCGTGGGTTTATCGGGCGTGAGACGACCAGGCTCGGGGTGCAGGCTACGCTAACGGGGGTGCTGCGCAGGGGACTCAGGGTACAGGCCTGCGCTCACAGGATGTGGAGGGACAGGCGAACCACGCCACGAGGCTGGGTCCAACAGTGCTCCTTTTCTGGAGACTCCTTTTGGGAACTGTTCTGGGCTCGAAACAGCATCTTTCCCCTCCCCGGCAGTTTTACTACGATTGCGATGGAAACAACGTTAGGAGTTAATGTCGGTGAGGGGGGCCATTAGTGGTGATGGGGTTCTCAATGACTTAACATCTTTGATTCGTCTCCGGATGTACATTGTTGACCTTTTTACGCACTTCAACTCTCCTGCGGAGGCGGTAGTTAGACCGGAAGGGGTTCGCACGACTGATCAGAAGGGCCAAGGCTGAGACTGATTGACTGGGTTTGGAATCGTGGTCCCGGTGGATGTGGGATTTGCTACCATTGTGCCTACGGGAGGGTAGGCAGTGTTTAAAGTTTCCCCTGTGTTGTTATTTATGAGTTTTTTCATAAAATGATGGATCTGTTATAGGGGATGCTTGGTTCTGGCGGTGGGAGGGGGGGCCGGGGGCCCACATGAAGACGGCCCTCCTCCATTTTCTACTTTTAGTTATTTAGTTAGATGGGGCGACAGGCACACTGCTAGTTGGGGTTCGGCGAAAGCTACATGCAGGGGTGCAGGGTGGGGGGGTAGGGGTTTTTGTAGTGTGTGTGTTTTTGTTTTATTTTTAAGATCCTACTCGAATCCTGATATTAAATGTTTTAAAATGTTTTGAATTAGTAAATATTACAAAAATAAATACTTGGGTATCAAAATTGATACTTGGGTGTTAATACACACCCCCATCCAAAACCCCTATTTCCACATATCCAGTGTCAGAAGGTGAGTGTTACATACATAAGTATTGTTTTCATTTTATTTAAATTATCCAAATTATTTTAAATGTTTTAATAAATTAATAACCAGAAATTATAATTAACACCTCATTATTAATACAGTCCCCCACCCAAAACACCTTTTTCCCTAACATCCCATGCCAGAGGGTCAGTGTTACACCCTCAAAAGTATTGGTTTTAATTGTTTTTAAATACCTAAAATTAATATTTAAAATAAAACAAATTAATAACCAGGTATTAAAATGAATGCCTGAATATAGAACACTCCGCCACAGAAAACCAGTATTTCCCTCACATTCCGTGCCAGAGTGTGGGTGTTACACCCTCATATGTATTGTTTTTATTGTATTTTAATTATTAAAATTAATTTAAAGAATTACAATAAATTAATACTCAAGCAATACAATGAATACTGGAGCATTAATACAGTCCCCCACCCAAAAACCTGTTTCCTGTACATCCCGTGCCAGAGAGTGGGTATTACACCCTCAATAGCATTTTTTAATTACTTTTTTAAATTAATAATATTAATAATAAATCATTAAATACATTACTTTTAACAAAACCTAATAAAAAATGTTTAAGCAACAACATAACTTACCTATACAACGTACCTAAAAATGCGTTGTAATACCTCCTGCATTGTAAAGGCATATGTGTTGTGATGGAGTCATAGTAAAGACATTACAATGTAATGCCTGTGTTGTGATGGTTGTTTCCCGTGGCCAACTCCCTGCAGGTAGCCAACTTCACGACACGCACGGCCTTCGGCCGTCCTGGCGGAGGATTGAGTCTTTGCCACATTGCATAGATTGTCCTTTGGGCCCCGAGGACCTCATCCCCGGGGTAAAATATAATTAAACAGGGAAGGGTTTGTGATGCCTCCTCCCGAGCCTTTTTTGGCCCCAGGATCCCTTCCATGGGGCAAATATATTAAGAAAGGGGGGGGGGGTTGTTATGCTGTGGGGACCACGAGCCTGTACCTTTGTTTAAAGGGGAGAGGGCTGCATTCCCCCACTTCCCAATCCTCATCAGACGCTGGGAACCCCATCCCCCAGGGCCATTACTGAATGAAAAGGGAGGGGGCCCCAAATAGCCTTTGGGGTCCCGGGGGCCAAATAGGGATCGGGTAGGGAGGCCGCATGCCTCCTCCCATGATTAATTAGATTGGGTCCTAGGGGTGGGTTCCTCAGGGCCTAAAGTGGCACAGGCCACACGCCTCCCTCTCCTTAAAAAAATACTGGGCTAAAAACAGCCTGGGGAGAAAAGCTGCGTGTCCCCTCCCCTTAAAAAATACTTCATTTCCTGGGGAATACACATTTTGGGGCCTTCTTGTATTACGGCCCTGGCTTGACAGATCACCCCAAAACTTTCCATGCAGAAACTAGTCAAAAAGTAGCACTTGTTTGGAAAGTTTCGTGGAGATTCGTGAAACAGCACCAAAGTTTTTAGCAACACAAAAAAATAATTTCCTAGGAAAACATGATAATAACTATAAAGGGCACTGCATGCGTATGTGTATGTATATGTGTGTCTGCCTATCTGTATATTAAAAGACTGAACCAGATATTGTGTGATTTTTATATATCAAATGATTCAGTTATTCAGGTAACTTATACAGGTCTTTGAATAATTCTGGGAAAGTCTATGAACAACCTTGTAATTGTCCTTAGGAGGTCTAATTTTTCAGGCCGAACAAGTTGATCTTCTTCCAGAGAAGTTCTGATGTGAATAATTCCTAATGTGTTGATTAATTTACACCAAGGAAGAATTATAGGCTGCAACAAAAAGACGTGTTATCACCTTTGTGTTTGTCACAATTCGAACTACCTCTGGATGTACAATTGACACTTTAATCCTGTGACAACAGCCCTTGAGAATTCACACAATGATTATGTACCTGTATCTAATGATGTAGTTTTGAATATATGTATTTCCTTTAAGTGGTATGTAAAACAGATTTCTCATGGTTGATTCTACTTAATCTGTTATCTTGATCCTTTTTTTTTTTTTTTTAACTCTGTTTATTGATTTTCTCAACACAGAACAATACAAGGGTTCGGCTTTACAGTCAGTGAGGCAGCATCTAGAACATGTATCATTTACAGTATATGGCAATGTAATAGCATGTATTTAGCGGCAAAAGGTCATTAGAGTGAGCACAATGCTTGTCCATCAGGGGTAATACCATATTGCTAGCATACATTAGGAGGGAGCCATGCCACAGCATTCAACAATGGAAGGTATGGGATAACATCAGGTGTGTGCAAACGTATTGAGCAGTGGATAGTGGTGACCCATGGTAGTCAGTGAAATAGACAATCTCATACTGTGCTGATGATCGTAATCTGAAGCCTCCCAACGGTGAGTCTATCTGAAGGAATAGATACATCACGTCTGGGCATCATTATCGCCTTGGAGATCGCTCCCAGTCTGGGCCAGAAGATAGCTAACCAGCGGTCCCCAAACGTCTTTCGGTCTGTTAGGAATCGGGAGTAATTCAGTAAAGATTGCGTGTTGTTCCTGACTGTGTGTCATGTCCGTGAGCCACTCCTTGAACTTCGGGCCCTACCACGACCCCATCTGCATGCCACACGCCGTTTTGCGAGGAGTAATGCAATATCTAAGAATTTCCTGCAGGTCTTGGGGATATGTGGTGTGTGTCCCAGGAGCATCAGTAATGGATCAGGATTTATGGATTCCCCAGTCATTGATTCGAGAGCCTTATGCACCTGCTGCCAATAGACATGAACTGGGGGGCACTCCCAGGCAAGATGTAAGAAGCCTGCATGTTCTGCACGGCAACGCTCGCATCTATCGTTATCAGTCAATTGAAACCTGTATTTTTTCATCGGGGTATAGTATAAGCGCTGCAAGAATTTGTAATGGAGCATCTTGAGCCTGCTACTGGCTGATATTCGGGCCGTGAGGGTACAGCAGTATAACCACTGGTCGTCAGTGAGCTCAATGGCTAGGTCAGTGGACCAGTGCAGGCGGGCCGAGGCCTCCGGCACAGGACCACATGCTCTAACATGGCGATACATGCCCGACACCAAGTGCGAGCCATCTTGTGAACAAAGCAGGAAGTGTAGCGGAGATAGGGCCTCTGGCTTGTTGGGGAAGTCAGGCAGGATCCCCCTCATCCCCGGGCGCAGTCGTAGGTAGTAGAATACCTCGAGCGGAGTGCGGTTGTGTGCGGCAAAGAAGAGTTCTGCAGTTTTGAAGCGGCCAGCAGAGAAGAGATCGCCCCAGCAGGTGATCCGTAGTCTCTCGCAGAGCATTCAGAAGCCACGTTCACGTAGGAGTTTAAGATTAGGGTGATATGCCAGCGGCAGCCATGGGGAATACATCAAGCCGCAGCCCAGTTTTTTAGCCATGCGGCACCAGGCATCAATGGTGCATGTGACGGAAGTATACGGTGTGGTTATAACCGATGTCGGACAATGGAGGAGCCCATTGAGGGGAAGAGGGTTTGCAATCCAGTCTTCCACCGCCAACTGAGGCATAAAAGGGGTGGGGGTCATCCAGTGATAGTCATAATGTGCTTGAGCACACAGGTAGTAAACCTCAAAGTCGGGTATATCGAACCCCCCCTTATCGTATGGCTGAATCAGCATGGACCATTTCAGCCTCAGACTTTTACCCCCCCAGAACAGGCGACAGAGTTCTGACTTCAAAGTTTTAAAGAAAAACGCACCATGGTAATACGGGCTATTAAGGAAAAGATAAAGAAAGCGGGGGAGCACCACCATTTAGATAAGTGACGCCCTGCCCGCCATGGAGAGGGGGAGGGAGATCCAGCGATACACCAGTGTGGAAGCTTCGTGACTGCTACTTCATAGTTTAAGCGTAACGTTTCGTCTTTGTCACGCGAGACTTGGATACCCAGATAGCGGAGGTCTGAACGGCACCATTCCAGAGGATAGTCAAGGGAGAAGTCTGCGACAGCATCCGTGAGTGGGTAAAATTGTGACTTGGCCCAATTTATATGTACACCAGACATCCTGCCGAAGGTAACAAACTCTCTAAGTAAGGGATTCAAGTTACATGCCGGGTCTTTGACAAATAGCGTCATATCATCAGCATATAACGATACATCAATCTGGCGTTGAGAGCAGCGTATCGCGCCTTCACGGTGCAGCTGACGAAGCCTACAGGCCAGGGGCTCAACGGCTATTGCGAACAAAAGAGGGGACAACGGGCATCCCTGTCGGGTGCCCCTGGAAATGTCAATAGAAGTTGAAAGGCGGCCATTAATCAGGACTATATAGCAACTGGACCCATGAGATGAACAGTTTAGGAAATCCCATACATGCTAGAACGGTGAACAAGTATGGCCACTCGACCGAGTCGAAGGCCTTAGTGGCGTCTAGAAAGACCGCAGCGACAGGGAGGTCAGGGTGTACCGTGCGGAGTAGGGAAAACAGAGTGCGCAGGTTATGAGAGGTGGATCGACCCGGGACAAACCCAGACTGATCCGGTAATACAATCCGGGTCATCAACAGAGACAGTCTGGTAGCCAGTACCTTCGCCAATATTTTAACATCACAATTCTGGAGCGAAAGTGGGCGTTAAGAACCACAGGCGTTAGGGTCCTTACCAGGCTTTAATAGCAAAGTAATTACGACCTCGCGCATTGAGCTAGGGAGCATTCCGTCAGCCAGCGATTCCTCAAAGACCTTATGGAGTACAGGGGCCATAATGTCTATGTATGTTTTAAAAAACTCGGCGGGTAGCCCGTCTAGGCCGGGTGCCTTCCCATTTTGGAGCGACATAATGGCATCCCGAATTTCATCCAACTCAAAAGGGGCAGCAAGGAAGGCCCTGTCACCATCACTAAGCCAGCAGAGGGCCACATCACCAAGAAAGTCATCATATGGTACATCAGAGGTCGTGGTTGAGGTGTACAGCGTATGATAATGTGAAACGAAAGCGGCAAGCAGGTCATCAGAGTCTCTGACTGTGTGCCCCTGGTCGGTCAACACCTCCAGAATCGTGTTATTATTGCGTGGTGTTCTCCTTCACAGTATTTTCTCGCCTGCCAGTGTTTCCCTTTAAACTTGGCTTCCCTGTTTGTTTCATCCTCATATTGTGTCAGTTTGTCTCTAAACTCTGCGTGGGTGTCTGCACTGTCTCCCTCTACCATCCGAGCCTCCAAGGCCTTCAGTTCACTATCAAGTTTGCCGATGGTGCGTTGAATGTCACGCAGGACCCCGAAGCACTTTGATATGCAGTAGCCCCTGATCGTTACCTTAAAGGCTTCTCAAATGTGTTTGACCGAGTCAACAGAGCCCTTATTTCTGGGGAAGAAAGCAGCGATCTCCTCTCCGAGTTCAGTGCGGAACACGGTGTCTAGAAGGGCCGCTGGCTGCAACCGCCATTGTGGTCTAGGATTGTCCCATCCAGGCACCCGCAGGTGCATCAGGACCGGACTATGGTCAGAGTACGTCCTCGGAAGGTGTACCCCCTCAGTGACCCCCGCACATATCTCTCTAGTCGTGAAAAAGTAGTCCAGTCGTGCCCATGTGCCTGTCAGTGATGTGAAATGTGTGCCTTCCTTACGGAGAGGGTGTAGATAACGCCATCCGTCCACAAGGTCGCCCTCCAAGATCACACCCCCCAGAGCTTCCCCGGACCTAGGTTTGTAATGCAACACTCCGTCCGCCCGATCTAAGTGAGGCACCAGTGCTAAGTTAAAGTCTCCCCCCCCCAAATAACATGACGGGACCCCACGTCCAAAAGTTTTCCCCAGAGCGTGGTAAAAAATAAGGGCATGTCCGAGTTAGGGGCATAAGAGTTAACTAAAGTAATAGTATCACGGCCTAGTCGTCCCCACATCAAGGCAAAACGGCCCTCTGCATCCGCCAGTTCTCCGCATGCTTGAAATGGCACAGTGCGTTTGATTAGGATAGTGACTCCTCTCGCATAGGTAGAGTAAGAGGAGAAAACACAAGCATTAGCCCATTTGCTTTCAAAGGTAGGGCGTGTCTGCGGTGAAAGGTGTGTTTCCTGCAGCATGGCTACCTGAACATGATGGCGATCTAAGTATGCAATCACATTTCGACATTTTTTAGCATTGTTAAGACCCCTTATATTCCATGACATACAATTCAATCGTGCATCAAACCCCGGACCCGCCATAAAGTAGGAGTCGTTATAGAAGTGTAGCGTGCCATAATTGATACTATAAAATTAGCTTCTCTCAGGTGATACGAAGCACCACAACGTCCAACCAGGCTCCCTGCCTCCCCGCTGAACCAAACGCCCTCCCCAAAGAAAAAAGTCAACCCCCCTCCCACTACTGCATCCCAATCATGCAAGCAGACACCCATGCCCACGCCTCCCCTCCCCCATCCCCCTTAACTTCCACAACTTATGCCCACGAGTGGGGTATACCCGTAGGGGAAACAGCATCAAGGGCGCACAGACACTTCTCCCTCCGATAGCCTCCCGTACTGTACCACCCTCGGTGGAGGCCAGGGCAGGGATTGTGGTCCCTGTAATACTTTACCACTGGAGCAGTCAATTAGTCCCATATGGCGGCAAGGTGTCCAATCTAATTGATTTAGTGTCTTAAGGGTCAAGCCCATTAGGACAGTCCTTGAACAATCCGGTCCATGAGGGACGCTTCACATCAATTGTCATCGTCTACCCGAAGCGAGTCGTCCTCGAGGTCTGCATTGCCACTCCGTTCCTCCTTCTGTGCTTTGCGGAGGGCTTTCAAGTAGTCTTCTGCTTTTTGCAGATTAGTGAAAAATCTCTGCTTACCCTGGTGTGTCACCCGTAATTTCACCGGGTAGAGCAGAGCATAGTCCACCTGGGCCTCTCTCAGTTTCTTTTTAACAGTCAGGAATTTGCGTCTTTCCTCCTGCACTAGGGGAGTGAAATCTGGGTAGATAGAGAAGGTGACTCCATTGTAATGCAGGTTCTGTTTGGTCCGAGCTGCTCTCAGTGCGACGTCTCGGTCGCGATAATTCAACAGTCGAGCGATGATTGACCTAGGCGGCATTCCGGGTTTAGGGATTGGGGCCAGTGATCTATGCGCCCGTTCTACAATAAATTGAGGTGAGAAGGCATCTTCTCCCACCGACGCTCGGAGGAGCTTCTCCACATACAGTTCCATCCTGCCAGTGTCTGTGGACTCCGGAACGCCCGTGACGCGGATGTTATTGCGTCTGCTTCGGGCTTCCAAGTCCTCATTCTTGGCTGCTATAACTCGTAGTAGATTATCCATGCGGGCTAGTTGAGATGTATGGGAGGCGGTGATGTCATCGTTGTCCGAAATCCGTTGTTCCGTTGTGGTTATTCTCTCCTCATGCTGGTCCACTTTATGCACTAAGGCGTCCATCCTGGAGGACATCCTGTCCACCTTCTCTACCACAGTGGCGAACCCCTGTCGCATCTCCAGAAGCAGGCGGTGCATATCAAGTTCTTTAGAGGGAGAGGCTGTAGTAGTAGGGTCCGCGCCACTAGGCCCCGGCTCCGCAGTCCCTGACTTTGACCCTTTCTTTGCGCCCTCAAAGTTTATTTTTGTCTGGCGGTTCTCGGTGCGCACCATCGTGCTCTTGTGCCTCTCGCGACCCACCGTCCGGGGTCCACAGAGGCAACAGGGGGTGTCCCTCGGCCAAGTGGGGTGTCGTGCCAACTTCTAGCCTGTCTCTGAGCAAGGGGCTGGTCCAGGATCGCGCCTCGCGGCCTTTCACTCCACTGAGTCTTTACAAACCGGAGAGCCACACAGCGAGGCAACAAGGAAGGTCACCGGCTGAGAAGAGACGACAGGTAGCAAGGATTATGTCTCAGGCAGAGTCAACCAGAAGCTGCGTGCAGCACCTAATAGGTAAGCGCAGCACGCGGTCTAAGATGCCAATATCACCATGCGCCGATAGCAACCTTCACGGCAAGCTCCGCTACGTGTTCAGCGCTCAGGGGCTCTCAGCCGCTCCAACATCAAGGATCGTAACGCCACCAGGGGCGGACCAGGCAGCGCTACACAGAAAGCACAACGGTAGGTGGCGGCCACTCGTGTAGTTCCCCCGGCGCTCCCAACAGTCCCGGGCAAGCGGGGCTCAGTGTTCTCGCAGGAGATCGGAAGGCCACTCTCCCCGCGATCTCCCCAGCGCTGCCCTCGCCTCGTCTGCTCTCTGTGCACAGTCCCCGGCAGGGACGGAAGTCTCCTCGCGGCAGGTCCACCCCTCGTGGTCCCCAGCGGCGACCAAGTCAGGCTGTCGCCACACCAAAGATGTGGAGCATTATCTATCGGCCCCCAGCAGTGCCCAGTACCTTTGCGCCACCGACGGGGGTCAGGATGGTCGAGGTGGCGTTCCAAGCAGCGATCTCTGCACGCTGTAGACCCTGCAGGAGTTTTCCATCCAGTTTCGGTGCCCCAGCCGTGAGGTCACGACCCCCGTCGGAGCCCCGGGGAGGCTCCCAGTATTCAGGGGAATAGGCCGATCGCTAGGTTTATAGCCGGGGGCGTATCCGTGTCCGCAGCCAGGCCCCCGCTCGAGGCCCACCGCCTCGTGGCAAGCACCGGTCTTGCGTATCAGACAGCGCCCGATCTCACCGTCACACCAGCTCCAGGGGCAACACCGGCGAATCTTGTAAGGATGTTTTCTCGCTCCTGGTTACCTCCAGAGGTCCCAGAGTTGGACCGAGCATGGGCGACCTCACACGGCACCGATGCAGCTACTTTTGGGAGTGTTAACCCTCCAGCAGGTAAGGATTAATGAAGGATCAATGCACCAAGGAACGGGAGCCACACAGTTAGGCGGCCATTCCGTATGTGCGCCCTCTAGCGCCCCCCAATCAGTTATCTTGATCCTTGGCTAGAATTTACAAACATATTAGTGATATGTGTTTTTAGAGGGGAAACTCCTGTTTACTGATTTATTTATTTGATTATTTGTGAAGCGCGATGTCCACCCAACAGGCATCATGGCACAAATTGAATCATCAGACAACGCAGGTACCTTCTGTTAAAGAGTGGTCACACAGGAGAATCTCAGGGGCAGCCGGCACGGCTCGCAGGTGGGTGGGTGCGAGCATGGTGCAGGCTGCTTAAAAAATAATAATAATAATAATAAAACTTACCTTGTCGTTGGGCCCCACGTCTTCTCTCCAGCTCGCCTGTGTCCGACTCCAGGTCGGAATACAAAGCAGGCAGCCAGGCTCCCACTCCTAAGCCAATCACAACGCTGCAATGCAGATTTGTGATTGGTCTGAGCGGCGTGACATGGCACTCGACCAGGGGCTGGAGGGTTGGGCATGTTCTCCATGTAGACTGTAATGCAGCCTGCATGGAGAACATGGAAGTGTGCATGACTGTTTGGGCAGCTTGAGAGGGTCATTCAGTCATTGCGCACAGGAGGGATCTACCATTCCTCCCCTGCAGCTCCGCCCGCCCCCTCACGCACTGTAATAGTAGGAGGAAAAAAAATGATAATAACATTCAGTTATTATCATTTGTTTTTTTCCTTTCTCTACTGCTCCTGGCAGTGGGGCGACGCTCCTCGCCTTAGCGGAGGACCCACCACTGGAGAATCTGGATGTATGACGTTACAACGCATGCTTTTACAACGCATGCCATTACGACGCAGGTTTTACAACGCAAGTCGTTACAACGACTTGCGTTGGGGGGCGCTGGATAGTGAATAGCTTAATTTACTATTCCAACTCCAATCCCCATGGATAGTAGGGAAGGTGTTGGATAGTAATTAAACTATTCCCTATCCTAGAGCGCCCTCCAGCGCAATTCGTTGTAATGACTTGCGTTGTAAAAGTTGCGTCGTAATGATAGTGCGTTGTAAAAGTTCAATTGTAAAGGATGTTTCCCGGAGAATCTAGGTCCAACTCATCTACTTGGGAAAGAGCCAAGTCTTCAGGCTCTTCCTGAAACTCAACAGGTTGACATTCTCTTTCAAGGTAATTTCCTATATCAAGTATTTAGTGCAAACGTACTTTTTGTTGAAATTTCCAATACTGAGTAGTGCATTATTGTTAACACGAAGTACCATAGTGTTTCATTTTTCTGTATTTTACCTATTATGTGCAGGGCCCGGGTTATTCTGGGTCCCCATAATAACCTATTCACGGGCCCTAGCGCAGGCATGGATCACGAGTCCTCTGAATGCTGCTTTGGTACATATGTGTGTATTTATGTGGTATTTGTATAGAGTGAACATAGCCAAGAGGCAGCGGATCCTACAGCAAGACTAAGGCTGGAAAGGGAACCTCACAGCTGTGGGCCCTATTGCCACTGCCCCTACTGCACCATTGACATCCATACAGCTGGTCACGGCACTTAACTCAGTGGCATCATGTTGGAGGAAGGGGTCGTGAAAATCAGAGCTTCCTAGCTGCATATTACTCTGTCAGACAAAGTGCACCTCGCCCTATGCCTCTGAACTGCACATCACCAAGTGCAACACATAGTACCTAGTACTCACCTCAAGTACAACACCTGAGCCCCCAATGAAGCAAATCATCTTATGTCATCACCTGCCACCCATCCTCTTTTGCTCCGCTAATGCACATTGCCAAGTGCCTCCTGCTGTACAAGAATACGTTTGAGTTTTCTCTTCGAGTATTCATTCCTGTAATTTTGTTGGTCTGTGTGCAAGATGCCCCTTATGTTAGTCTGTGTGCACATGAGCCAGTATTTTATATACATATAATAATACCAAAGGTGAACTCATTGGCAGGGCACACGTTGGGGGTACACGCGGGTGGACGGTGTCCACCCACTATTTTCACAGAGTGAATGCCGTCCACCCTGCCAAGAAATTGGGCCTCACTGAATAATGTGCTGAAATAGTCATGGTGTAATTTTCAAACACAGAGACACATTCAGCAGCACCTGCACGTTGTCTGCTTTCGAGAAGCAACAACGTGCAGGTGGGTATAGGAAGGGGCTTTTTTTATTTCAGACTACTGCTGGGCCCCTAACAAAGGCCGAATTTGAGGGTCTCCTTTTGTTTGAGTCTTCTGGCTGAAGCAATCTGGCGCCTCACACCTAGAAGCAAGTGCAGCAGAGGGGAAAAAGGTGCACACCTTGTTAGCACTGATCAATATAACCTAAAGCAATATATCCAGTGTTTTAAATATGGTATAACGCAAGGCATGCAAAAGCGAGCCCATTATTTGATTCTTTATAAACGACGAAATGTTTATAAACACAATTGTTACATTTGTAAATGCTGTTCGTCATAAGTCTCAAAATGTCTTCGCGTTGAATTGATGAGCACCTAGATAGACATGATTTACGTGGAGGAATGCATGTTTAAAGCAACAGTTGTAATCTCTAGTTTGACAGGCAGTAAAGTAGGCGCATTCGTGCATTCCCATTAATTTGGCTGTTATCATGGCATTATGCTGACATCAGAGTACTTCCTCGATGAGACTTTACTTCCTTTGACATTTGCGCATTCATTATGCTTATGTTTTGGGATTGATGACTTGCATGCTACTACAATGTAATGACCTATTTATAAAACAAATAAGGGAAAAGGTTATTCTCCATGGAACTGAGTCATAGGAGACCTTGGTTATATTTAATAGGGTGGGTGACGAAAGCAGAAAAGCTTCCAATCTTCAGTGGAAATGGAAGGCCGGCCACTATCACCTCACGGGTTCACGCGCCTCCTTCTCTCTAACGGTCCTGGTACACGTAAAGCCGCTGATGCTGATCTCACCGCGCACAGTTCAGGAGGCGCGCGCCCAGAAACGTCATACTGGGAGGCTGCCTTGTGGTTGAGAGCGAGTGGAAGTGTGGTGTGCAGCAGCTACATGAAATTAACTTGTCACGGAAGCTCCAAAAGAGCACGCAGGGATGTGACTCAGTGTGCCTTACGCCAGCATTCCCTCAGCTTGGTAACATCACGCAAGCCTTATTGAGCTCCATTTGATTCATGAAGGCAAGGCAATCGGCCTTTTCAAAAGGGTCGCATCTAACACCCTTCTACGGTGCCCCTATGTGTACCACCACACATTTCTTTTTTTTAAATGTCTAAATATGTTATACCATGCATGATGCATCCGTCAAAGGCCCATACACAATACGACACTATGCCCATAATCTACCCTTCGGAATGCACATGTACATCCAAATATCTCTGCATGCCCTAGACCTAGACCATGGGTACTCACATTTTCCTTGGGTCCAAAAATGTGTGTCTGTGCTGTGACCGAGGGCTGCATTGATGTCAGAAGGATCGAGGGCGGCGAGGAGAGCGGAGGGGGGTGGGGGGGGGGATTGCTCTAGGGGGCTTTGTTGGTAAGGTAGGTGTAGGGGAAGCGAACCAAATTTATCTAGTGGCTGAATTGCACAATTTGATACCAGAAAACCTGGGATTCATCCCGGGTCTCCCACTACCGAATTTTGTGATCCTATGCAATTGTTTTATTTCATTTTCCCTCCTTCCTCATTATCACATATAAAAGGACATCAAAATACATGACTTTAAGTTGTGCATTGTACAACACTTTCTGCTGTGTTTGATTTAATAAACTATAAAGTTGTTCATGTTTATTAGGAAACCAGCACAAAGAGTGCACTTAACAACTGACTTGCATCTTAGTTCACTATTGACATTGTTGTCATGTTTATTGGGGGGGAGGGATGAATGTTTGCAAATTCATGTTTAAAAAATGTTGCTAAAAAAATACTCAAAAGATACTTCTCAATGCAGTGATATATTGGTTTTTTTAATCATTTTTTTAATTAACTTTTATATCAAATGAAAAGCAGTCACAATACAGCATCAGCAGTTAAAGGTGATACAACATTGCAGTCATGCCTATGGGGCGTAGACATTGATCTGTGGATCTACGGATTAGGGGCATGAGGACGCTAGTGACTGATGCAGTGCGAGAACGGGGGGAAACACTGGGAGAAAAAGGGGGGGGGACTAGGAACCCCTTGTGGGTAGAAGGACAGGGCCGGCCTAAGGCTTGTGCAAGCTGTGCACCTGCACAGGGCCGCCAAACCCCAGGGGCCGCCACGCCAATATATATCCTTAGATACATATTTGCGTGGTGGCCCCTGGCAGGGATTTGGCAGCCTCGGGCCCCCTACCTACACTCCCTGTTCAGGGCCTCCGTGAGTCTAGAACCGGCCCTGAGAAGGAGATGGAGAGCATGAGCCGTGGAGTGCAGGGGAGAGGGAGGGCATCACCGCAAGGAGGGCAGAAGAACCGGGGGGAGAGGGGAGCGGGGGGGCGAAGACTGAGGCTGTGGGGGCAGAATTACGCAGATTGTACAGGGCGCATCCATGAGGAAGGTGATGGGGGAGGGATGACGGAGGGGACGGGGGAGGGGATTTGTGGGGCAAGCAGCGGGGGGTGGCGAGGTGTGATGAGGGTAGGGGGGGACGATATCAAATGCATGCTAAAGGGGCAGTGGGGCTGTCTGGGACGCCACAGCGCATTGCGAGGTGTTCGGGGTGTAACGTGGTGGGCTAGCTTGAATTGGTGGGATAACGTGACCCAGTCCAAAGATATTGAACGCTTGCGCTGGCCCCGTGCCTCCTCCTCCCGCAGTGCGTCCTCCTCCGCCATAGCCCATTTTTAAACTGCACCCACCCATGCCTCGAAGGAGGGTCCGGTAGCTGCCTGCCAGTGCATGGCTATGGTCCTCTTGGCTAAAAGCTGGGATAGTGCAGCATAAATGCAGTGATATATTGTGATGTACTAAAATGAAATAACTTTGCATCTTAATGAAATACTCTTTTGGGGCCCGATGTAGGTAATCCCAGATTACCGATTCTTAAATACCGAAACATACCGATTCGGTATTTAAGAACTGGCAATCGGGATTTAGGTAATTTTACCGATTTCATTACTGAATTGGTATGAATCAGTAATTACCGAATCGGTATTTACCGATTAGGTAATTGCCATTCCTTCCTATGGGCCTGTAGGCCCATAGAAAGGAATGTCAATCACCGAATCGGTATTTTCGATTCGGTAATTGCCATTCATTCCTATGGGCCTGTAGGCCCATAGGAATGAATGTTAATTACCGAATCGGTAAATACCGATTCGGTAATTGGGGGTAACATTGAAGGGTGGCAGGGTGTCACTTTGACACCCTGTTGCACCCCTCAATTGAGCATGGGTGCACATGTTGCAGACATACATGCCCCATGTTGCAGACATACATGCCCTTAGGGCATGTATGTCTGCAACATGGCACTGTTTAAAAAGCAAATAAAATGCTTTTTAAAGGGTTTTCATTATTTACCACCAACTTCTAGTTGGTGGTAAATAATGAATTCTTAGACCCCTGTTGCACTGATTGCAGTGCTACCTACATGTCAAAATACAGAATCGGTATTTTTACCGATTCGGTATTTTACAGAATCTGTAAAAATACCGAATCTGTATTTTAACATGCCCCTACATCGCCATCTTCAAATACCGGTCGGTAACCGCCGAAACGGACGTTATCGGCTGGTAATTGGCGACCTACATCGGGCTCTTGGTCTTTTGAAGAGACCTTGTCATATTGTGGTAAATAAATAAATAATACCCTATTTTTGAGTGCATGAATGAATAACAGATAGCTCAATAAATAAGAGTCAAGATTCGAGGTAGTAGGAGTTTCGCAGGTTTAATACAGCATAAGGACAGGAACAGGACAACCTGCATAGGAATAGGATGACAGGGTGACAGGGCCCAGCAGCTGCTGGGGCTGGATCTGGGATGAGCGCGCTGACTTTTAATAACAATACATGAGCATATATACATAACGCAAACACATAGCATTACATTGCAGTAGGCGTAGCAGTGGGTGGAGCAGAAGGCGTGACGCGTAGCAGTCGCGAAAGATAAGGGCGAAAGTAGGTGTAACTGGGTGTGCACATAGACATGTGATGCAAATGTAACAGAATATGTCATGAATGGGCGGAAACATTGGAGGGGGCTACCTAAGGAGCCGGGACCTCTAACCTGATGGTGCGCGCAAACTGGCAATGACGTGTTACTAGGAGAAGCTGGGGGCTATGAACTCTGTGCTAGGAGCAGAGACTAAAGTCTGGAGGGTCGGAGCGACATGTACCTAAACCCTATCTGGTATCTAATGTTTAGGGAACATGTTGATATAAACTAGAAGTCATGAGGGGAAAAGCTAACAGACTCTAAGGCTAGAGCATGCATTTATTCTACATGTAGTGCGTGATGAAGAATATTAAATGACCATTAAATACAGTATTTCTCTTAACATGGGGCCGAATAGGCTAGACAATGACGGAAACTATTGATGCAGTTCAGTAGCTTGGGAATGCAGAGAAGGAGGACTAAACTGATAGCTGGAATCATAACATAGTCTTGGCAGACTCAGAGGCAGAGCCAAGCTGCACCGGGCACTGCGAGGCAGGAAGTAAGTGAAAGGTCGAGGATACAGGTGGGGGCTGTATCGCTCCTCAGCGAGGCTTCAGGAGACAGGAGCTGAATCTGGTGTCCGGGCCCTGTTGAGGCCTAGAAACGGGGACTTTCAATGAATTAACGTGCACACTGAGAAACGTGGCAACATAACTTTACATAGGCCTGACACTCATATTACTCACGAGAACTGGGAAATGACATACCAGAGGTGGACACAACTATAATTGCGTCTTGAATCGGACATGGGGAATACATATGCATATTTAATCATGCACACATAACATATGATGGATGAGGCGTAGGGACACAGAACATGGCAAAATTTACTTTTCCACATTCCCTCCTTGTCACTACGTTTCCATCAGGAAACATCAATATTCATGATACCATCTATCATTTCATACAGTATCATTTGCTCATCTCGAATTTTCTTAGAACGGGTTTTAGAACGAGACTTGGGACTAGGAGTTATACTAGGAATACAGGATGTAGCACACATGCCGCAAATCGCAGGGCCACATTGTATACAGAGGCAGCAGCTGAATATGATCGCTACTGCTATACCTAGAAAGGACAAGACTTTCCATCCCCATGCGGAAATTATATTCCAGAACCAACCGGACCATGTCCAGGTGCCTGGATCTTGGTGTAACAGATGGGCAATTTTATGGAGTCTGGTTATAGCGGAATAGACAGACGGCGCGTTATTTGGAATGAAAATGCAGCAACTAGATCCGATGACTCTACAGGCCCCGCCCCTATCGGCCAGTATGACGTCAAGGACGAGACGATTTTGTAAAACGACAAATCTCATAGCAGATTGCTCTTCAGTTAAGTTACCTAGAGCAGAGGCAGTCTCATTTACTACAGCTTCAAGGGTTCTGGTTAATCTACGGATTAACTTACTATTCTGGACAGGTCCTATAAAGAAGAAGAAACCTTTATTGAAATCTGTATATTGTTCTAGAGTAGTTTCAGTATAATCGACAATTGGGGACTCCCTTCTATGTCTAATGTGTACTAGATGTGTGTTTCTATGATAATCAGGTGGGGCTAGGAAAACTGGTGGCAGTAGGAAGGCAATGTAACAGGTTCCCTCCCAATCGAGGGGCAGACGAACATATGCGGTTTGACCACAAATAAAATATGAATGACGTGAAGCTTTGAAAATAGATTTCCCACTGTCACTATACTTGACAACAGTAGTACAATCACTATGTCCTACATGTACGGAACCATTATTTCGGACACATAATTCGCCTTTGACTGGTAATACTGAAATAGCAGGTAAGTCTGGAGTAGTATCAGACTGAACATTCAGGACCATGAAATTCGACGAATAATTACCTAAATTATACACTTCATTTTCTAGATCTAAACCTGTTCGGTGAGGGAGACCTTGCTTGTCTGGGAAACATGTACTGTTAAGAAAAGACATATCTGTTGAGGATGACGTTAACGTGGACCATGCTCCACACGAACCATTATGTGAGAATGGATAAGGAAAAAGTGGCAGAACTCCCTTCGGCGTCTGGAAAGGGGGGAGTCGACCACATACCCAACAATTAGTGGCATTGCTGGTCTGGTGTGAGTAATGTAACATGCGGATAAAAGTATTGTTTCGCATAGCGAGGCGGTAGGAAAATTCATGAGGGGGCAGATCACTAAACGTGTGCTCTGCTGTAACATTAGAAGACTTATTTACATGTGAAACTGGGAAACATAGGTAAAATGCATAACTGGTGCAGGAAATCATAAGGCTGGAAAACAATATGAAACTTAGAAAAACGATACATCGGATTGAGTTTTGACTGACTCTCTCACTATGGGGGTCTATTTTATACATGTCAGAAACAGTCTAACCGTTTCACCTAGGGGAGGACTTAGACAATCAAACTGGCTGACTTAATTTACTAGACCGTAGCTTTTGCTTATACTCCTGCTGCGGAGTTTTCTCTAACAGGGGAGGGGTTGTGCCAATGTCATTTGCGGGACAGTCCTTAGGAACAATGTTTTGACAAGTTTTTAAATCCTGGGAAATGTTCTTGGAGACCGGCTTTAATCCGTAGAATTTCTTGACGTGCGAAAGGTGTACCCAGCCGCGGCGTCCTTCCAATTTCACGGCTGTACGGGTGGTGAGGAGGACCTGACGGGGCTCCTTCCAACGTGGCTCCAGCGGACTTGATCTGTCGAAGTTACGTACGAGGACCATTGAACCTGGAACGATTTCATGCGGGGCCACCTCGGTATTGTCTGGAAATGCGGCGGCAACCTGTGAACGACATGAGTTGAGGGCAGACATCAAGGAAGCTAGATAATCTGTCAGCATATTACATGAAACATCAGTAATACTTCGGGGTCTAGGAGTACCCCACATGTTAGGGGGGCGGCCGAAAACGACCTCATACGGGGACAGACCTGATCTGGAATGTGCGACCATGCGCATATAAAACAAAGCAACTGGCAGAGCTACTAGCCAGTCCACACCTTTCTCTTTACATATTTTGGCAATTCGGATTTTCAGAGTCTGATTATGTCTCTCGACCAGACCAGCTGCTTCAGGATGGCGTACACAATGAAACTTCCACTGGTACCCTAACAACAGGGAAACGTGCTTCATGAGTTCAGATGAGAATGGCTGACCGTTATCAGAATATACGACTCTAGGGAGTCCATATCGAGGGAAAAACTCACGAACCAACTGCTTGGCAGTGGTCGCGGCTGTGTAATCTGGGACTGGATATGCTTCTGTCCATCTGGACAAAGCGCATACAACTACAAGGACATACTTGAAACCTCGACATCGCTCCATCTGAATATAATCCATCTGGAGGACTTCAAAAGGGTGGTCAGGGGGCTGGAAACCACCTTGTTCCACCGGGACACTTTTACCTGGATTAAACTGACAACATATCATACAGGTACGGACTTTCTGCTTAGCTGCAGCTCGTAAATGCTTGTTGAACCAAATGTTCTGGATACTGTCTAACATAGCTTTTTCTCCTAAATGTGCTGGACTATGTGCGGTATTAATGATAACTTGAACCATAGAGTCGGGGAGAAACCATGTGGTTCTTCCCTTCGTCACCCATCCTTGATCTGTCTGGACCCCTCCTTGTTCAGACCATTTCTTGATTTCATCGGGAGTAGCATGTAACTGGATATCTATGACATCCTGGGTGGGGTCCTTAACTGTCATACATGTAGTCGGATCTGTAGTTTGTGTCTGTGTTGGATTAACTTGAATGTCTGGAGTCTGTGCTGTAAGCTTGGCTGTGCGATCTGCTAGATCATTACCTTGGGAAATAATGTCAGTAACTTTCGTATGTGCTTTGCATTTCATAATAGCAATGGATGTCGGTAAATGTATTGCATCTAACAGAGCTTGGATAAGGAAACCATGCTGAATCTTGGTTCCATGAGAAGTCATGAAACCTCTCTCCTGCCAGAGCACTCCGAAGTCGTGTACGACTCCAAATGCGTAACGTGAATCTGTGTAAACATTAACTTTCAGGTTCTTAGCGTGTATACAGGCTTGTGTCAGAGCAACTAGCTCTGCTGCTTGAGCGGACAGAGTGTCAATGCGGTGTGTCTCAATAACTTCAGTGTCAGTAGTCACTGCATACGCGGCAACTAAATCTCCTGTACTAGTTCTCATACATGACCCATCCACATAAAGTGTCAGGTCGGGATCTAGTAACGGAATGTCTGTCAGGTCTTGCCTTGGCTTTGTCGTAATGTTGACTACTTCCACACAATTGTGTGCGGTAGAATTTGAACTAGCTGATGGCAACAGTGTAGCAGGGTTCAGGACGTTGCAGCGTCTGATTTCTATGTGTGGCTGGAACAGTGTCAATTCATAACCCGTTAAACGTGCAATTGTCAAGTGCTGTGTTTGTGTTCTATTTAAAAGAACTTCCACGGAGTGTGGAACTTGTACTGTCAGGGAGTGTCCTAAAACTATGGAATCACTTTGTCTGATAGCTAGTGCTGTGGCTGCAACTGACTTGAGGCACGCGGGCAAAGCCTGGGCGACTGGATCTAATGTGCTAGAAAAATAAGCACACGGCTTGTATTGTCCTGCTTGATCTTGTGTGAGAACAGATAATGCTGTACCTTCGCGTTCAGTGACGAAAAGTGTAAAAGGCTTACTGTAGTTCGGTGTAGCTAGAACTGGAGCTTGGCATAGGGCTCTCTTTAACTCATTGAAACTAAGTGTATGTTCAGATGTCCAAGGGAGGACAGTCGATGCGGCTGCCTCCTGTGTCGTTAACTGTATCAGTGGCTTGGCTAGAAATGCATACTGAGGAATCCATTGTCTACAATAAGAAGTAAGGCCGATAAAGGCACGTACCTCCTTCTGGGTCTTGGGCTGAGGAAGACTCGCTATTAACTGGATACGGTCTGGTGTCAACTGCCTACCCCTCTTGGACAGTAAGTGTCCTAAGTATACCACTTGCTGGACACAGAATTGAAGCTTCGAAGGGGACACCTTGTGCCCCATCTCGGCTAGGAAATACAGAACCGTTAGTGACGCTCGCTCGCAATCACGTTCAGAACGGGCTGTGATCAGTAGGTCATCGACATACTGGAGCAGGGCAGTGTCAGTTGGCATGTGAATGTTGTCTAGTTGTCTCTTGAGTGCTTGACTGTAAATACTAGGACTTTCTGTGAAACCTTGAGGAGCTCGTGTGAACATATAGCTCCTTCCATTTAAACAAAATCCGAAAAGGAACTGGCTGTCTGGATGAATAGGGACACTGAAAAATGCGTTCTTGAGGTCGATGACAGTAAAGAACGTGGCTTCGGAATCAATGGCCGTTAATAGGGAAGAGATGTCTGGGACAACTGGGTACTGTGGAATAATACATTTATTAAGCTCTCGTAGGTCGATCACTAATCGATATACTGGGGGTGCATTTGGATCAGTACGTTTCATGACTGGAATGATCGGAGAATTACATACGTTGGAGTCAGTTTCTACAACCACTCCTTGAGCGATAAGCTCGTCAATAATTTTGGATAAGGCTGCTACAGCCTCAGGTGGCAATCTGTACTGTCTGATTCGTGGTAACACTACACCTGGTTTGAGAGTCACACGATAAGGTGTGATTTGCATATAACCTACATCAGTTGGACCTTGCGCCCATAAATGCTGTGGAACATTAGACAGTCTTGGATCAAAATCTCGTAACACATAGTGACCCTTAAAGTCACGTAGGAACAATCGTATTCCCTCTGGGGAACAGCATATAACTGCACCTAACTCTTTCAGTGTCTTAATGCCTAATAGATTTTCTGGACATGACTTAGTAAGTAACAGATCAGTAGTGCGGGACAATGGACCTACTTCTAGAGTAACTGGCTTTGAAATCTCATTTACGATAGGTTTTCCTGAAAATCCAAGGGAAACATTTCTAGAGCCTGAGAGCGGAGCCCCTGGAACTTCGGCGTGACTAATTGTGGTCCTACTTGCCCCTGTATCAATCAAAAACTTTCTGTCTTTCCCTAATACTTGACTGTGAACATAGGGACCTTCTTGATCTACAGGTATCTCGATGAGAGGCAAGCCTACCTCCCTCTCTAGGCTGTTTCATGAATACTGCTGATACTCTGGATACTCAGACTGTGCATACTGGTACATCTGCGATGTAACATGCGGTGTTGCAGCAATAGGCTGCGGTGCTGTAACTGTCTGTGGTGCATTCTGTGACTGAGGAGTCTGTGAAACTTGTTCTTGTCTAGGCGGACGTGGTCTTTCTTTAGTCTTACCAGTAGCTATGTTATGTTTCAGAACTGTACACTCGTTTATGAAATGACCTGGCTGTTTACAATAATTGCAGTTCCCTTTAACGGGTGCTGCAGGATGACTGGCTTGATTCGGACCCCTCTTCTGACTGTCGTGAGGAACAGATTGTGCAACTAGCACTTTCATTTTTGTGTCTTTCATACGTTTTCTTTCGTGTTCTTGTTCTTCTCTGATTCTATTCTGGTGATACTGGAGCATCTGGAGCATCTGGGACGGAGTATTAGCTTGCCAGGTACTTTCGACTTTCAGAACTCGGTTTTTAATTGGTGGACTTGAATTCTCGACTAATTTAGTAACGAAAAGGTGAGGGTACGACTCACTACTTGTCTTGAGACCACTGTTGATACTAAAGCACTTTTCAAACCTAGAATAAAAATCACTAATATCTTCATCTTGTTTCTGTTTACAGGCTGAGATTGCATCCCAGTCTTCTTTTCTAGTTGTCAATAATCTGGGTAAAACTTGAATCAATAATTCTGGTAATTCTTTACATTTCTCTCCTAGACCAGTACCTGGTACACGTATCTTATCTTCTGCTTCTAGGACTGCCCAATCTATCTTTTTCTCTCCCACCTCCCATTCTTTCTCTTTGAGCTTTTCATACACCCCTGCGGGCAACAGAACCTTTAACATTTTAATTATATCCGGGTATGTGTATTCTCCCATACGGAGCATATCTTTTAATTCTCTATGGTACCCTGCTGGATCTTTGTCATGACAGGGAATTAATTTCTTCATCTCTAGAAGTTCCATCTTTGTGATTGGAGTGTATACAAACACTCGCTGCATTTCGCCACCCGCTCCTCTGACTGGGTGGACTTCTCGTAACGGATTCTGTCTGTCTATGTAGAATGATTTACTTTCTGGGGGTGAGACATGAACGAAATGCGGGTTCAAGAACATTCTATATTTATGGCGTTGTTCTAGAATGACACTAATTAAATCGGTACCTAGACCTCTCCATCTGTACTGGAGTAACTCGTTCAGGATATCATGTAACGGGCCTGGATCAGAATGTTGACCCTCATACAGAGTAATGAGGTGCTGAATCATATACATACCCACCAGTCGCTGCTCGGCTGGGGGCATTTTCAGAAACATTTGTGCCACTATTTCGTCTGGAAAAGTGGTAGAATCAGTAATCCATCGGACTGCTGATCGGGCTAGTTCTTGTTCATGCATGGTACTTAACTCACTGTAACCGATTCGTGATTTCAGAATGTGATCGGTAGCTTGGAATACTTGTTCTAGGGAACCTTGTTCTGGTGCTGAATGATGGGAAATTGGCTTGTGTTCTAGACGTAAATGGCGATCTGGAAATCTAGGTTTTCCTACATACGCTATTCTGGCGGTATTCTCATCGTCTTCTTCTTCAGGATCAGAGATACTTTCTTTCTCGCTTACTTGTGCTGCTTTACGCTGTTCGTGTATCTTTATTATCTCCCTACGGATTTTCTTGTACATACTTTCCATGGCACCAATGGTATTGTGCTTTCCTTCGGCTATATTATCACTCCACTTTGTCAGGATTTTCATTTCGGCCTGATCTTTAGACGGGTAATCTTGTTCTCTTATTAGACAGTTAATTAAAAACTTTAATATCATACGCTGGATCTCAGCTTTCCTTTGAGACATGGCATCACTAATACTTTCTGGATCATCCCCTGTACGGATGAAACGATATATCCTGTCTAGATCTTCTTTCATATTCGGCAGGGTGACTAGATACTCGGTCACTCTCCTTACGCGTACGGAATATAAAACCATATTAAACTCGCCTGGAACTGGGTCATAGACACATTCGCCAAGGGTTTGCCTGATCTCTGCAACAGACTTATTATTTTTAGGAGTACGCTGTGATGCTTGAGCATGTAATTCGAGTGCTGATAAACGCTTGTATGGCGGCGGGGTTTGAGGAAGACCTCCTCCTGCAGCCCCTAAACTAGAATCATCAACTGATGCTTTTCGTCCTGGCAGGGTGGGTAATTGTAACGTGGGCTGGACTTGTATGGCGGGCTGACCCGGGGGGGCTGTTAAGGGCACCCCGGTGTCTGGGGGAGTAGGAATTACCTGATTTACAGGGACTGGCGGAGCGCGGACAGGATTTACATATTCAGGGATTGTGTCGTCCAAATAGGACGAGATGAAAATATCAGCTGCGGTCGGTTTGTGACGTAGCTTGGTCGGAACTAACGGTGGCGGGAAATTACTAGATGCCTCCGGGGTCGCTTTTGGCAAGCCCTCGGCAAGAAGAGGATACATACCCTTAATGAGGGCGTTCCTCTGTCTGTCTGATTGCTCAGTTTTGACTTGTTCACCTATCTCGATTAATTCTTTTTCTTGGGCTCGCTCTTGGGATTCTCTACTTAATTCTGACTTTCTGATTTCTTTTTCGGTTCTTTTATGAGCTTCTTTGCGCCATAACTCAATGGCATCTTTCTGTGATTGTCTGGCTTTCTTTTTCCATAATGCTTCTTCTACTCGCATGATGCATTCGGCATCCCATGTACCCGATACGGGCCATCTATACTTTTCTTCTAACTGTTTGGTATACTCTACCCATAAATCTAGATACAATATGGCACTTATGCCATGTTTCTGATACATAAAGTGACCTGGACTGTCCCTGGGCGGGACGGGAACTGCTGCTTCCAGCAGACCCTTTCTAGTTTTCAACTGACGTAACTTGGAAAATATGGGCATGACTGAACTGTAATCTAGACACAATACAATACACAATAAACACGATACTTATTCCCCATTCATACCACGACATTAAAATACATGAAAAACATTTAAAATAACAGTTCGAACAGAATACTACCTGGAAATATTGCGAACAGAACACTTGAAATTTCTCGAGAACAGAACTGACTAGAACAGAAACTAGATGCACTGCTGAAACAGTACGAAACTTACCGGTCTCTTAAAGAGACACGTCAGGACCCGCATCCACCGAAGTGGACACTTCGTTTGTGGGACTGTGTACCACCAACCCACAGACCAGAGTCAATTTAAATTGACCCTGTCTAGATACCACCCCAGTAACGGTACTCATCGGGCAGCAAGAACGGAAGGCCTCGGACTGGACTGGACTGCTACGACGACGGACGACGAACTTCGGACTTCGGACTTCAGTTACGGGTGGACCTCCGGATACCTCGGACCTTGGACTCTTGGCTTGGGCTCTGGTCGGGACTCGCCGCGTTCCTCCACCGTCTCGTTTGGATGCTGGACCGCCTCCTCCGTCTCCTCCGTGGGCCTGAGGGATACTTGAGCAGAAATATCTGCCACTGCGCAGAAGAGTTCCGTCACGGCTGCAGAGGGTCAGGGGGTCGGCGTGGCTTCACCGACGCGTGGGGAAAGGGCAAGTCCCTGTTCGGGCGCCATTATGTGGTAAATAAATAAATAATACCCTATTTTTGAGTGCATGAATGAATAACAGATAGCTCAATAAATAAGAGTCAAGATTCGAGGTAGTAGGAGTTTCGCAGGTTTAATACAGCATAAGGACAGGAACAGGACAACCTGCATAGGAATAGGATGACAGGGTGACAGGGCCCAGCAGCTGCTGGGGCTGGATCTGGGATGAGCGCGCTGACTTTTAATAACAATACATGAGCATATATACATAACGCAAACACATAGCATTACATTGCAGTAGGCGTAGCAGTGGGTGGAGCAGAAGGCGTGACGCGTAGCAGTCGCGAAAGATAAGGGCGAAAGTAGGTGTAACTGGGTGTGCACATAGACATGTGATGCAAATGTAACAGAATATGTCATGAATGGGCGGAAACATTGGAGGGGGCTACCTAAGGAGCCGGGACCTCTAACCTGATGGTGCGCGCAAACTGGCAATGACGTGTTACTAGGAGAAGCTGGGGGCTATGAACTCTGTGCTAGGAGCAGAGACTAAAGTCTGGAGGGTCGGAGCGACATGTACCTAAACCCTATCTGGTATCTAATGTTTAGGGAACATGTTGATATAAACTAGAAGTCATGAGGGGAAAAGCTAACAGACTCTAAGGCTAGAGCATGCATTTATTCTACATGTAGTGCGTGATGAAGAATATTAAATGACCATTAAATACCGTATTTCTCTTAACATGGGGCCGAATAGGCTAGACAATGACGGAAACTATTGATGCAGTTCAGTAGCTTGGGAATGCAGAGAAGGAGGACTAAACTGATAGCTGGAATCATAACATAGTCTTGGCAGACTCAGAGGCAGAGCCAAGCTGCACCGGGCACTGCGAGGCAGGAAGTAAGTGAAAGGTCGAGGATACAGGTGGGGGCTGTATCGCTCCTCAGCGAGGCTTCAGGAGACAGGAGCTGAATCTGGTGTCCGGGCCCTGTTGAGGCCTAGAAACGGGGACTTTCAATGAATTAACGTGCACACTGAGAAACGTGGCAACATAACTTTACATAGGCCTGACACTCATATTACTCACGAGAACTGGGAAATGACATACCAGAGGTGGACACAACTATAATTGCGTCTTGAATCGGACATGGGGAATACATATGCATATTTAATCATGCACACATAACATATGATGGATGAGGCGTAGGGACACAGAACATGGCAAAATTTACTTTTCCACAATATGTGTACACTTTTGCTGGAAGCTATCTTTAACAAGCATTGGCATGGACAATAGGTCTTGCCTTTGTGGCCTTATAAGTATTTAATCATGCAGCACAATATCCTTGGTGCAACATAAACTGTTGCAAGGCTAAACACTTATAAGGTCCCAAAGGCGAGACCTATTGGCTACGGTTGTAGTAACTATACATTTCAAAATTTGGCTTCATCACCTATTTAAGGGATTTGAGACGCAAATCTACAATTTTGAATAACTTTACACTGATTTTGTGTGTAACCCAAAATAGTAAAGTTACTAAAAAATGTAAGAATAAATGTACTATTAGTAAACCTACATGTCTAGATTTACCGTTGTGAATAGGCCTCTGTGTCTCGAGACAGGACAAGTTGGGATTGGAGTATACAGCAAAGTCATGTTTAGCACCTAGTTTGTCAAGTTCTCAGACTTAAAGATGGATATCATCTAGTTAATTTACTATTCCTATATTCTGTCTTGGATTCGGTGCTTGAGGATATTTTGGTAGATTGCTAGGGAGGCAATTAAAAAAAATTATTTGAAACCTCTTGCTTCTTTCCTGCCCAAAGCAAATTAAGGAATATTTGGCGAGGTTCCATCAATATAAACTATCAGTCATAAAGAAGGCACGATATATTAAAAGACCTGATCTCTTTCCACCAGCTTCTCATTAAAATCCACTCTGTCTTCAAGACAGCCTATGTGGCATACACAGTTATCCTCTCTAATACCCCAAACTACTTGGCAAATAAATCTTTAAAATCAGACCACACACTACACAGACATGATCGAAGATTCGAAAAAGAGAAAAAAAATACAAATAACTTGTAATCTGGCTGTATCCCTAAACCTTACAATCATTCAGGTTGCCTCATGACTATCCCCTGCTTTTCACCAGGCCCACTGGAATTCCGCCATTGTGGAGGGCAGAATTATGTGACAATGATGACTAAACATTTTGTGATCGTTTTACAATATGATTGTGCTTTTTAAAAAAAATGTAAACACATTAAACACTGGTTGGGCTAAGGTTCCACCTCATTAGTAACAGTTTAATGCTCCTTTACAGCAATAGCCATGTGAAAGGTGACCAGTCAATGATTGCAAAGGGTCTTCCACTGCACAGCAATACATGTGCCCGCATTTTTAGTAACTTTTGATTCGTTTGAGCAAAAAGGAATGGAAAAAAAGAATATTTTTTGGTCATATATGCAAATTATGCAGTAGGTGATAGATTAGGTGGCAAATACAAAACTATGCAGAAAAATGCGAGGGCTGAAGAATCGCTGATTCCAGGGGCTCTGCTTTACACTAACTAGGTAGTACATTAAGCAAACCTGATGACCCCTTCGACCTCAGATTTGAACTGCCACTCCAAAATACCCATTAATTCAACACCTTACTGTTAATTCTCTGAAATCTCTTTCACACGAGACCCTCCATGTTCTCAGAAGTGTAAACCTCTTATATGCACTGACTCACTGGTTGAATAGGATATTACCCAAGATGAATAAGCATGTATTCCACAAATACTGACCCGACATGGCAACCGACAACTGAACATCAAGCAGAGACTCCCGCCAACTGCAGCAAAGAATAAAGCTGTGTATCAGGCGCAAAGTGAGCTGCGCGAGCACGGGAGGGACCGAGAGTACAGAGCCTCGGTGACAATTTTTGCTGGGACAGACAATGATCAGCAGAGAGAATAAAGGAGATCCGGTGGAGGCCCTCGAAGAGGAACGGAGGGTGAGGTGCCGACCCCAGAGTGGCGAAACTGGTAGGGAAGTGACACCCCCACCAGTACTCCCTGCCCGCTGGACTCAGCGCAGAGATTGCACACTCCCCGACGAGCGTCGAGAAAGGAGCTGCGGGCGGAGACCTGCTGCCTGACTCACCCTTCCAGCCTGCACCGGTCCTAGTTGCTCAGCAGCTGCGACACGGACAGCGCCTCTGTGTGCCGCGGTTGCGGTGCCCGGACCGAGGAGCACAGACTCAGATGCGGTTAAGAGAAGCATCAACACCGCCATAAATTAAACTAACACGGAAGGGGCGATCATGCAAAGAGGAGAACAACCCTCATCTATTGGCATCTTGACTGCATGTTGAATACTCGCAGCAGCCATCTCCGAGCATCCGCTGGGATAATGGTATGAAACTGAAACTTAATGTGAAACAAGCACGCACGCGCCTCGCGCTCACAAGTCACTCTCTGTGAAAGCTGCTGCGGCCTGGAATTCGCTGCCTCTGGATCTTCAGCTTATCCAAGAGTTCCATCTTTTCAAAAAACGTCTGAAAACACATTTGTTTAGCCGGACCATCTAACTGACTTACCTTTCTGCCCCTGTCCGCCCGCGCCAGGACACTCATAAGTATTAGTGAGCGTTATAAATCCGTTACAACATAACAAGGGATGGGCAGCATTTCCCTTGCGGAGCGAGTGCGATAATTACTACCAGATGGCACTGCTCGCTCCCGCAAGGGAATAGCCAAACGTTCACACGTTGCATTCAAAGCAATGCTACGCGTGCACGTTTTTGCAGGCAAAAGTGTTTCGATGGCTATAGGTCTTCTTCCTATGCAGCGCATGCGCACTGCGTAGGCAAGACCAAAAAATGAAGGTGTTTCTAAAGGTAAGCAGTGCAAGATATCCAGTGGCGTAGCAAGTGGGGTGGGCAGACCTCCATGGGTGCCACAAATTTTGGGGGCAGCGGTCTCGCCCCATCCCTTTGCTTGTACCAGCAGCCAATACGGGAAACTGCTGTGCGGGTATCGCTCCAACACCCCCCGGCCGTTGAGTGAATCTGTCAGCACCCACCCCCCCACCGCTGTTATATGCCTCCGCGTGCTGCAAATGGTCCCGCTACACCACTGAGGGTGGCCTAGCTACTTCCTTACTTTAACCTCAATTTACCTTTAAATAAAAGATTACCTATTTATTTAACTTCTTTCTCAGTGTTAGTGCTGAGGCAAGAAAACAGCAACCCAGTGCTGCTATTGACCAGGGCGACAAATGCAAAAAGAACAGATGATGGACAGAATGCTGCATAGCTGCCAAGGTTTCAGATTGCTTATGTGTGACATTTTAATAATTTGACAGTAATTATGAGTAACATTCAACGACTATGAGTGACACTTTCTCGTGTGCCAAATCAAGCAATGAAGATGAGGGAAACATAAATATCAGAAATCACACCCATTGAAGCAATGAGATACTCTAAGAAGATCTTAAAACTTCTACAAAGCACCAGAAAAGGAAGGACACTAACCTAGTGCCCTTCCATAGGGGTGCTACATGGAGGCTGTGCGTTGCTGCAGCCAGGCCCCAGAGTCATGGGTTTGAGGAAAGCGGGAGGTGTGAGAAGTCCCCATATATGGGGTTGCTACCTGGAGACTGTGATTCACTGCAGCCAGGCCCCAGATTCTGGGGTTTTGAGGGAAGCAAAGGTGTGTGAGAAGGCTACATGCACAGAGCTGCCAAGTTTTCAGATTGTGTGACATTACCATGGATTCAGTGCACTTGTGACACTCAACTGCCAAATGTGTAACACTTAGGGGCCGATTCCGATTTTGGTCGGAAATCCGTCCGACCGACACGGACTAGGACTGGAGTCCGACCAACACGTACACGCGCCGTACGACCGTACGAGTACGATGCAATTCCAGTGATGTACCCGACTCGCACGGAGCATGAACCGCACAACCGAAAAGTACGAATGTAAGAAAGTGGCTCTATATATACTGGACCAAAGTAAGGTACAGTGTGGATAGAGTCCCCAATCTCCAGAGGTATAACAGAGGTTAAAGTCAGATCTGACCTTCCTCTCTAAAGTGGTAGCTTGGTCGAGCAGTAAGGCAGTATCAGAGGACAGTGTAAAGCATTTGTTGTACACACTCAGTCAGCAAAAGGTTTCACACACTCAAGATCGGAACTCTAGGCCAATTGTTTTTATATCGAAAGATATCGTTGTTTTATTTTAGAACCAACAGGTATTAAAATATACTTTTCTCAATATGAGTGACTTTAGGTAATTACTTTGCAGAAAGGCAATAGACTTGGTAAGTACAATAGTTACTGGGGTTGCATTAGGCAACACAATTCTAAACACAGTTTAACATTGAGCTCAGTGGGTTTTTCTACATAAATGCAGTTGATTACTTTCAGGATTACTTTTCTAACCACAGGACTGGATCCTGGATTCAGTCCCGGGACCTAAACTGTAAACAGTTAAGTAAAAGCGTTTTGGTTACAGTTGTAATTTTTAAAGAATATAAATGTATTTTCAAAGTTGACCCATAGAAACTTTTCAGTGAAAAACTAACAATGTTATCCTATGGAAGGAAATTCAAGTCACAGGTAAAGTAGGTTCTCGTTACTTTTGTAATCCAGTACTGGACTCCTAGGTTCAGCACTGGGACCACTACCTAAGACAGGTAAGTATTTACATTTCAGTAGTTGGTACGATTTTTAAAGAATATTTGTAATTTGCAAAAATCGGCAGAAGAACTTTCAGAGAAAAAATAGTCAATGGTTTCCTATGGAAGAAAATGCAGGTAACTGGTAATCACAGTTAGGATTACTTTTGTGGTTCAGGACTGGGCTAGAAAGTACAGCCCTGGCTTCTCTCCTGATTACAGGTGAGTATTTCGGAAATCGTTATTCGGCTGATTTTAGATGAATATTTTAAAGTTTCAAAACTCCACACTTAGAAGAATTTTCAGTGAAAACCAGTCAATGTTAGCCTATGGAAGGAAAGTGAGTTATCGGCTTTCAGGTGAGTACTCGACTGGTGAAGTTAAGGTTCTGGGCATAGACTCAGGGGTCTCCCAGGGTCAGAAACGTACAGTTGTTACACCCTCAGAGGCACAGGGGCAGCCGGGTGCAGAGAGAGTAGGCCCAATGCAATCCAATGGAGGGTAGAGGGCTTTTGGGTAGTGGCTGCAAGGAGGCAGGCCACGCGGCTGTGGGAGCTGAGCTCCTGGTCACTTACTCAGGGCAAGTGGGGAAGTAGAGTAGGGTGGTAGTTGCACTTCAGGTACGAACACCACTTCGAGAGGTAAGTTGGGTTTTTGGAAAAGAGGTAGGTACCCCAAAGGAGGGCACAGGGGGCCACGGGGCGCCGGGTGCAGGGGTGTTTTCGGGTGTCTGGAAATCTTAACCTCGGATGGCCGCGGTTGGAGGGGTCCCTGGTTCTGAGACTGCAGGCGTCATCTGGGTCGTCGAGGAAGGTCTGGGGGTACTGAACTTCAGGTCCCAGTCACCGGGGGGACATCCTCGTGGTCTTGGGTCACTAGGGCACAGGCAGGGCTTGGCGGGTGCAGAGTGGGCTGGATTCACGGTTCCTGGCTGGCACCAGGGCTATTGCTGTTGGAGCAGAAGCACTGCTCGTGGGAGTTCCAGTCATTTGGAAGGTGCAAGGCAGGCAGGTCCTACAGGGTTTGTCGAGGTCACTGTCCGCTGGAGACGCCGGAGTTTCGCAGGAGCATGTTGAAGGATCAACAGGCTTGTAGGGTTCTGGAGCCAAGTCAGTGGGCGTCGTCCTTTTCTTAACAGCTGCACGACAGGTCTTTGGGTTTCTTGGTCTTCTTGTTGTTGCAAATCAGGATCTGAGGAAGGAAGGTTCGAGGTGCCCTTAAATACTAAATTTAGGAGCGTTACAGGTAGGGCAAGGGCAGGGACCAGTGGGTCCCTGCCCTGGTGTGAGTACACCCCCTAGCCTGCTCCTCTCCTGTGGGAGGGGGGGAGGAAACTATTTGTGATTGGGTAGGGCTCCCCATCTTCAAGATGGCCGGAGCCCGGAATCGTGCTTCACCTCGCCTCTCCCACCTGAGAGGTGGGGTTGGCATAGGCTGGCACACCCCCTTTCCTCACTTCGGGTTTCCCGCCGTTCTTCCCGCCAGAGTGGGGGTCAGAAACGGTGGGTACAGCAAATGGTCTGGAGAAGCTACCAAGGGCAGTATGCCTTTGAAGCTTCCCCTGCCCATCCTGGGGGAGTAGGCCTGGCACCTTGTCCCCAGATGTGCATTGTTTCAGGCCCCCGAGAGCGGCAGGCTCTGGACCCACGGGTCCAGAAACATGTCTGGTGGTGGCAGCCCTGGCAGCCATACAGACAGAAAGTGGATTGTAGGGTAGGTTTCATCGGGCATCTCTAAGATGCCCTCTGTAGTGCATTTTACATTACATCTCACACTGGCATCAGTGCAGTGCAGGTGTAATGTGCTGAGAAGTTTGATATCAAACTTCTCAGTCTTCAGTGATGCCATCAAGGTGCTGTGGAGTTCGTAATGACGACCTCCCAGCACCATATACTCTTAAGTGGCCGCACTGCACTTACAGTGCCCAGGAATGGCTCTGGGTACTGTAGGGGCACAGGGCTCATGCTCTTGTGCCCTCACCATTGGCATAGGGCACCCAGCTAGAGGGATGACTGAGGTATGCCAGGGCAGTGGGTGTTGTGGGCATGGCACACGTGTGCCATGTCGTCTCTCCGTTTAGTTCTGCACTTAGACATTCAGCCTGCAAAGGCAGTGTGTGGGTGTCAGGGTACAGGGCCCCTATGGGTGGCACAATAAGTGCTGCAGCCCTTAGGGGTCTTCTCTGGTCACCATGCCCTGGGTACCTAGGGTACCATTTACTAGGGGCTGATAGGTGGCCAGAAATGCCAATTGGGTTTTAGTTTCAACATAGTTTTTGGGAAGGAACACAGGCCCTGGGCAACTGGTTGGCAGGAGCCCAGGGCACACTCAGTCAAAGCACATCAGCAGTTCATCAAAAAGTGGGGGCATACCATTGCAAGAAAGATGGCACTTTCTCACAACGGAAAATCGTGAATCGTCCGGAAACTGACCGGGAACCATTCAGGACGCCACGGACCGGGAATGGGTCCGACTGACACGTACACGCGCTGTACGTCCAGCCAAGTATGATGCAATGCATGTGAAATGCTAATGACTCGTATGGAGCACATTCCGCAAGACCGAAACGTACAGGACATACTGACTGCAACGTAAAAGAGCCCATCACGATCGCCATGTGCGCGAACGCTGCAACATAGCATAATGTGAGTGTGACAGACTCCTATGAGGCCGCAATTGCGGCTGTAAGCGTCCGTCCCGGACAATTGAACGGCTCCATCATGCTCACCAAAATGACATAGAAACAAACTGAAAAAGACCAATTAAGCAGTGTCATTGTCAATAAAAAAGATATCTGGGACAAAGACACACCCACAACTCCACCTACATAAATGACCAACATGCCTACCATGATCCTTTGCAAATTCCACACATATGACAGCAGAGAACACCACCACCTTGCACTCAGAGACACACTCACAGCTCACAACTCACCCACCACACAACCTTCACACCATTTGCACCTCTCAAACACACTCTCACAAACACCCAGATAAACTGACACCCACTCACCCTCACTTACACCCTCACACACACATCAATCTCCACAACCACCCATTACCATGATGCCCCAAAGAAGAATTCAAAGTTCACAGATACGGAGTTGGAAGTCTTGGTTGATGAAATCCTCAAAGTAGAACCACATTTATTTGGCACAATAGACCCCCCCTTGTCACAGAAAACAAAGATGTGGGAGGTCCCCTGGCGAAGCCGTGTTGAGTGCTCGCCAGGTGAGACCTCATTAGTGATTCGGACAAGACTTTTATATTCGGACAAGACTTTTATATATTAGTCTAATTTTACCTAGCTTGCTGTGTTTTTAACTCGTGTTTTAGCTTCTGGACAATCCGCTTATTCTGTTGTCCTGATTTGCCGATTTTGCACTGGGAAGTGGAGGAGGGAGGGATCGAACCGACGACCTGGTGGGGCATCCGGAAAGCGGTTAGCGCTCTAGTTGCTCAAAGCGGGGCTATTTAGCCCGCTTGCTGACGCGGACGTGCAGCGCTGGTCCCCTGGCGAAGCCGTGTTGAGTGCTCGCCAGGTGAGACCTCATTAGTGATTCGGACAACACTTTTATATATTAGTCTAATTTTACCTAGCTTGCTGTGTTTTTAACTTGTGTTTTAGCTTTTGCACAACCCGCTTATTCTGTTCTCCTAATTTGCCGATTTTGCACTGGGAAGCGGAGGAGAGAGGGATCGAACAGACGACCTGGTGGGGCATCCGGATAGCGGTTAGTGCTCTAGTTGTTCAAAGCGGGGCTATTTAGAACGCATGCTAACGCAGACGCGCAGCGGGCGCGCGCGCCAAAGGCAAGCCCGTCTGCGCCCATCCGCGCGCAGGCCAGGCACAGGGCCTGTCCCCTTGGCCTTTTGGCTTCAAAATGTATCAGCTATACCAACGAGGAGCTATATAAGTTGAATCCTGGTAAAGGAATGTCATGTTGTTCACTCAACCCTATGACCATCATTGATAGAGGTATGGAGAGCTCTTCCTGCTCCAGCTGCCAGGTAATGTCTCCCCGCCTTCTTAATCTATTAGTACATGAGTCTAGTACTTCCACATACAAGAAGACAGATACAATCAGGGCTGGTGCTTTAAAATGTGTTTTATTTAACGTGAGATCCTTAATTAAACACAGTGCAGAATGTGCCTTGTTACTGGAGGAACAAAGGATTAAACTGGCCTTCATTACAGAAGCATGGACTGATCCGGCTTCTGGGCCAGATTTAGTGAAGGCCACACCTCCAGGGTTCCATTGCTATACGTTGGACAGGTTACATAAAATAGGGGGAGGTCTTGCAGTCATCTATCACGGTTCTTTAAAGCCTAAGATTCTCCCAATTTCCAACAAAACATGCGAAGCTTTAGCCTTTGATATTCATTCTATGAACTATTGGACTTTTAAAGGCATATTGCTATATCGCCCACCAGGCCCAAAAAAAGGTTTCCTGGAGATAGTGAGTACCTTAATCGAAGAAGGGTTCTGTTTAGAATCTTACACAGTAATGGGGAATTTGAACTTTCACTTAGATAACCACCTGGACTCTCATACTCATCAGTTGGATCAAATTATGGAGGCTGGAGGCCTTCACCAGCTAGTGAATGCCCCTACGCACGAAAAGGGACAATCCCTCGATGGTCTATACTCAAACAACCATGATCTTGGTTGTATTTCAGTTCTTCCTCATTCATGGTCAGACCACAATGCTATTCAGTTTGAATTGAAGTGTGGCGGGATTCAACCAGCTAAAACAAAACTATCCCAGGGGATAGCGACTAGAGCTTGAGGAAAACTGGACATCAATAAACTTGAGAGTTCCCTAAGCAGCTCGATGCGACCCCCCTCAACCGAAGTGGAAATCGCGGCAGCCGCTTACAATCAATGGTTAGCTACTTCCTGCAATCTCTTAGTTCCTAGCAGACAGTGGACTCCCAAACGAGCTATACCATCAGCCCCTTGGTACTACGAAGAACTCAGAGCCAAAAAAACTCGAGTGTAAATTGTTAGAAAGGGTTTGACGAAAAAACTATAATGAATCAGATAAGGAAAGATACAAACATTCCATTGCAAGTTATAAACACATTTTACTTGAAGCTAAAAGACAGTTTTTTTCCCAGCAGATACCGATGGCTAAGTCCAACTCCAAGGAACTTTTTAATACTATTAAAAAATTGACTACATCTATTACTCCTAGGAGTCATAGTAACTCCTCATTCTGTAATAAAATCGCAGATTTTTTTAAACTTAAAGTTGAAATGATATTTTCTTCTTTCTCTGAAGCTAATGAAATGACATAGTCAGACTACAACAGTGACAGGTTGGACAGTGGTGACACTTCACGGACACTTGATCAATTTTTTCCACTGGGGGTATCAGAATTAGTTAGGGTCTTGACCCTGATTCGTTCAGGAGCACCCAGCGATCCTTGTCCTGCCTGGATCATTAAACAAATACCGGAAGTGATAGGAATGGCCCTGACCCCCTTGCTTAACACTGTCTTTGCCTCTGGTATATTCCCTAAAATCTGGAAACAAGCCTCTGTTCTTCCGCTTTTGAAAAAGCAGAATTTGGATTCAAAAGATCCAAACAACTAAAGGTCTATCTCGCGGCTCCCTGCTAAGATCCTGGAGAAGGTGATGAACATTCAACTCAGTGCATTTCTCCATCATAACAACTCTCTGGACCCTTCACAATACGGGATCAGGGCTGATCACAGCACTGAGTTAGTTCTGTTGAAGTCCACAGAGGAAATCAGAGAAGCCGTAGACGGAGGAGGCAGTGCTGTCCTGATTTTACTGGACGTGTCCCCGGTCTTTGACACGGTCCATCATAAGTTGTTGATGGACCGGCTGTCCGGGAACGGTGTGGAAGGACACGCTTGAAAATTCATACAGTCTTTTTTAGCTGACAGGTCCCATACTGTGGATCTGGATGGTAATTCATCCAAGCCATTTACACTCCCATGTGGGGTACCACTGGGCTCTTCTCTGTGCCCTACGCTTTTCAACATATACATGGCACCTCTAGCAGGAGTTATTAGATCTTTCGGCTTTCAGCTCACCTCCTACACTGACGACACACAAATTGTGTTGTCGCTGAGTAAAGGAAGTGATAAAGAGACTGGGGAGCGCTTTTATGAGTGCATGAGTGCAATATCCGGTTGGATGTCCTCCAACTGCTTAAAGCTCAACTCTAACAAGGCCGAGGTCTTAAAGTTCGGGAATAATCCACTGGTGTGGATATCAGAATGGTGGCCGGAAAAGTTGGGTCCCTGCCCTACACCCACCAAGAAGGCTAAAAACTTGGGGATGATTGTGGACGACAAACTTGTCATGGGGGATCAAGTTAGCTTGGTGACCTCAGCCTGTTTTATGATTCTTAGAATCATAAGGAAAATCAAGTTCTTCTTGACAGAAAGTAATCTTAAGACAGTGGTCATGGCCCTGAAAACATCACGGCTGGAATATTACAACAGTCTGTATTTGAATATGCAAAAACAAAAGTTGAATAGACTTCAATTAGTCCAGAACGCAGCGGCCAGGCTGCTGTCTGGAACTCCTAAATGTGTTTCTGTCAAAGATGAGCTCAGGAAGCTACACTGACTACCTATAAAACAAAGATCTCGCTTCAAAGCTCTTTGTATAGTCTTTAAAGCCATCAACGGTATCGGTCCGGAATTTCTCAGGCAAAAGTTCCAATGGTATGCTCCAAGTAGGACACTTAGATCTACTAGTGCTAAACTAATGCGAGTTTCCAGGACGAAAAAAGTAAATTGGGGAGGCAGGAGTTTTATTTACTGTGCCCGAGAGCCTGGAACGAGCTTCCTTTGTCCCTTAAAAAGGCTCCAAATCTGCTTACGTTTCAGAAGAGCCTGAATACATGGCTTTTCTCACAGTAAGTCTCTTTTCAGCTTCCCAGGAGGACCAGTACTTAGCGCCAGGACACCCAAGGGTAATCGTGCGCTCTATAAGTGCTAATAACATAACATAGCATTGTCGACAAGGTGAACGCACAAGCACCTTGCATGTGCACAATGGAGTATATCAAGAACAGGTACTACAATGTGCGAAGAAGGGTCAAGAAGCTGATTGCCAGAGACCATGCCCTGAGCCAGCGGACCGTGGTGGCCCTCCTGCAAAAGCAACGCACTTTACTTCCTGGGAGGAGAAGGTACGGGCCATCCTTCCACCGTAGGGCATCCATGGATTAACAGGAATGCCAGAGCCTGGTGAGTACATAACAAACCTACCAATATTGTGAGGCAATACACACACACACATCACTGTCAAGGGGAAAGTGAACCAATCACTGTTAGCAAAGCCATAGCAACCAAAAGCTAATTATCATGTAATGTGCATGCCACTTAGATAAACACAATACTTGCAATCTCTGAGTAATATGGAACTATGTCATAGCATGTACAAACTTATTAACAAATACAGCAAGGCATTTGTCAGCACTACTTCACCCACTCACAGGGAAGCAGAGTCAAAAGGAAGGAAGGTTGGATCTGCTGGGAAGGTGGGTGTAGCCCAAAGCATGATGGGAGTCGTAGACACAAATGTAAATGTAAATGTAAATGTAAATGTAGACGTACTTGTAAAGCGCACTGATACTCCTGAGTGTCCTGGCGCTGTACTCATACCGCTAGGGAACCCTTCCTGGTTTTTCCCCGTGAAATGACCACTCCTGGGCATCCCCAGGGTGCAACCAAGCATCCCTAACACTGGTGTAGTCAAAGTGGGTGTAGTCAAAAGCATGATGGGAGTTGTAGTCACAGCCAACAAACCTCCTCCCACATGGCCCATCAAGCCCACCCTGAACCATGCTCATCTCACAGGGAGTGGAAAGAGACTTACAAGATGGTTGACACTGTGCTCTGCTGTGGGGAGTATTAGGCCGTGGTTGGGGCGGTCTACCAACAAACAATAGGACACCACTGCCTGACATCCTGATCGTCAACTGTGATTCCCTGCAATGGAATTACAAAAAGGGGGTGGTGATGAACAGAGTATCTGAGTTAATCAGAACACTCCTACCCAGTCAACAGATCAGGGCTTGATCCATCACCGTTTTTTAGCTCACTGCACCATCCCAGTTCAGAACCTGGCTATATGCAAATTAGTCTGTCCCTGGCCCAGTGCATCATGGGAACAGGGCAGACCAAACTACCAAGCAAATTCTTCACTGGAAAGGAAACAAGCTTCCGGGGACCGGTTTCTGGCATTACAGCCGTCTTCGGCCCGGCTTGCTTGAATCCTGATGGTGCAATGAGCAAGGGACTCATGTCTGAGCATACCCTTCCACACTCATGGTGGCCAAAATAATGACAAAAAGGGGGTGGTGATGGACAGAGTATCTGAGTTAATCAGAACACTCCTACCCAGTCAACAGATCAGGGCTTGATCCATCACCGTTTTTTAGCTCACTGCACCATCCCAGTTCAGAACCTGGCTATATGCAAATTAGTCTGTCCCTGGCCCAGTGCATCATGGGAACAGGGCAGACCAAACTACCAAGCCAATTCTTCACTGGAAAGGAAACAAGCTTCCGGGGACCGGTTTCTGGCATTACAGCCGTCTTCGGTCCGGCTTGCTTGAATCCTGATGGTGCAATGAGCAAGGGACTCATGTCTGAGCATACCCTTCCACACTCATGGTGGCCAAAATAATTACAAAAAGGGGGTGGTGATGGACAGAGTATCTGAGTTAATCAGAACACTCCTACCCAGTCAACAGATCAGGGCTTGATCCATCACCGTTTTTTAGCTCACTGCACCATCCCAGTTCAGAACCTGGCTATATGCAAATTAGTCTGTCCCTGGCCCAGTGCATCATGGGAACAGGGCAGACCAAACTACCAAGCCAATTCTTCACTGGAAAGGAACCAAGCTTCCGGGGACCGGTTTCTGGCATTACAGCCGTCTTCGGCCCGGCTTGCTTGAATCCTGATGGTGCAATGAGCAAGGGACTCATGTCTGAGCATACCCTTCCACACTCATGGTGGCCAAAATAATTACAAAAAGGGGGTGGTGATGGACAGAGTATCTGAGTTAATCAGAACACTCCTACCCAGTCAACAGATCAGGGCTTGATCCATCACCGTTTTTTAGCTCACTGCACCATCCCAGTTCAGAACCTGGCTATATGCAAATTAGTCTGTCCCTGGCCCAGTGCATCATGGGAACAGAACAGGGCAGACCAAACTACCAAGCCAATTCTTCACTGGAAAGGAAACAAGCTTCCGGGGACCGAATTCTGGCATTGCAGCCGTCTTCGGCCCGGCTTGCTTGAATCCTGATGGTGCAATGAGCAAGGGACTCATGTCTGAGCATACCCTTCCACACTCATGGTGGCCAAAATAATTACAAAAAGGGGGTGGTGATGGACAGAGTATCTGAGTTAATCAGAACACTCCTACCCAGTCAACAGATCAGGGCTTGATCCATCACCCTTTTTTAGCTCACTGCACCATCCCAGTTCAGAACCTGGCTATATGCAAATTAGTCTGTCCCTGGCCCAGTGCATCATGGGAACAGGGCAGACCAAACTACCAAGCCAATTCTTCACTGGAAAGGAAACAAGCTTCCGGGGACCGGTTTCTGGCATTACAGCCGTCTTCGGCCCGGCTTGCTTGAATCCTGATGGTGCAATGAGCAAGGGACTCATGTCTGAGCATACCCTTCCACACTCATGGTGGCCAAAATAATTACAAAAAGGGGGTGGTGATGGACAGAGTATCTGAGTTAATCAGAACACTCCTACCCAGTCAACAGATCAGGGCTTGATCCATCACCGTTTTTTAGCTCACTGCACCATCCCAGTTCAGAACCTGGCTATATGCAAATTAGTCTGTCCCTGGCCCAGTGCATCATGGGAACAGGGCAGACCAAACTACCAAGCCAATTCTTCACTGGAAAGGAAACAAGCTTCCGGGGACCGGTTTCTGGCATTACAGCCGTCTTCGGCCCGGCTTGCTTGAATCCTGATGGTGCAATGAGCAAGGGACTCATGTCTGAGCATACCCTTCCACACTCATGGTGGCCAAAATAATTACAAAAAGGGGGTGGTGATGGACAGAGTATCTGAGTTAATCAGAACACTCCTACCCAGTCAACAGATCAGGGCTTGATCCATCACCGTTTTTTAGCTCACTGCACCATCCCAGTTCAGAACCTGGCTATATGCAAATTAGTCTGTCCCTGGCCCAGTGCATCATGGGAACAGGGCAGACCAAACTACCAAGCCAATTCTTCACTGGAAAGGAAACAAGCTTCCGGGGACCGGTTTCTGGCATTACAGCCGTCTTCGGCCCGGCTTGCTTGAATCCTGATGGTGCAATGAGCAAGGGACTCATGTCTGAGCATACCCTTCCACACTCATGGTGGCCAAAATAATTACAAAAAGGGGGTGGTGATGGACAGAGTATCTGAGTTAATCAGAACACTCCTACCCAGTCAACAGATCAGGGCTTGATCCATCACCGTTTTTTAGCTCACTGCACCATCCCAGTTCAGAACCTGGCTATATGCAAATTAGTCTGTCCCTGGCCCAGTGCATCATGGGAACAGAACAGGGCAGACCAAACTACCAAGCCAATTCTTCACTGGAAAGGAAACAAGCTTCCGGGGACCGAATTCTGGCATTGCAGCCGTCTTCGGCCCGGCTTGCTTGAATCCTGATGGTGCAATGAGCAAGGGACTCATGTCTGAGCATACCCTTCCACACTCATGGTGGCCAAAATAATTACAAAAAGGGGGTGGTGATGGACAGAGTATCTGAGTTAATCAGAACACTCCTACCCAGTCAACAGATCAGGGCTTGATCCATCACCCTTTTTTAGCTCACTGCACCATCCCAGTTCAGAACCTGGCTATATGCAAATTAGTCTGTCCCTGGCCCAGTGCATCATGGGAACAGGGCAGACCAAACTACCAAGCCAATTCTTCACTGGAAAGGAAACAAGCTTCCGGGGACCGGTTTCTGGCATTACAGCCGTCTTCGGCCCGGCTTGCTTGAATCCTGATGGTGCAATGAGCAAGGGACTCATGTCTGAGCATACCCTTCCACACTCATGGTGGCCAAAATAATTACAAAAAGGGGGTGGTGATGGACAGAGTATCTGAGTTAATCAGAACACTCCTACCCAGTCAACAGATCAGGGCTTGATCCATCACCGTTTTTTAGCTCACTGCACCATCCCAGTTCCCTTGCTCATTGCACCATCAGGATTCAAGCAAGCCGGGCCGAAGACGGCTGAAATGCCAGAAACCGGTCCCCGGAAGCTTGTTTCCTTCCCAGTGTAAGAATTGGCTTTTGTAGTCTGGTCTGCCCTGTTCCCATGATGCACTGGGCCAGGGACAGACTAATTTGCATACAGCCATGTTCTGAAACTGGGATGGTGCAATGAGCTAAAAAACGGTGTTGGATCTAGCCCTGATCTCTTGACTGGGTGAGAGTATTCTGCTTAATTCAGAGACTCTGTCCATCACCACCCCTTGTTGTAAATATCCCTGCAATGGAAGCATGCTTCATGGTGGCCCATCTGGCAGGGGGGGAAGGAGGAGTGCTAGCTCAGACTACATCTACCAGCAGGCCCTGACACACACACACACTCACACCTCCCACCAATACCAAACAACACACCGGGGAATGTGCTCTCTAAGAGAGTGAGTCAAAACCTACTTCCAAGATGTCTGTCACTGGGCTCTGCTGTGAGGAGCACAAGGCCTCGCTGGGAACTGTGCACAAACAAACACCAGGCCACCACTGTCAGCCATCCTACCAGCACAGTTACACCACCTCACAGGGAAGCTGATTCACAGAAAGGAAGGTTGGGTATGCTGGGAGGGTGGGTGTAGTCAAAAGCATGATGGGAATCGTGGTCATACACAACAGTCCTCTTCCTACATGGCCCATCAAGCCCGCCCTGAACCATGCTCACCTCACAGGGTGTGGAAAGAGACTGACAAGATGGCAGACAGTAGGCTCTGCAGTGGGGAGCACTAGGCCCTGGTGGGAGTACTGCTCAAACAAACAACAGGACATCACTGTCAGCCATCTTGCCATCACTGATACACCACCTCACAGGGAAGTTGAGTCACAGGAAGGACGTCTTGCTACTCTGGGAAGGTGGGTGTAGCCAATAGCATGATGGGATTCGTAGTCACAGACAACACACCTCCTCCCACATGGCCTATCAAGACTACCCTGAACCATGCTCACCACACAGGGAGTGGAAACAGACTGACAAGATGGTTGATAGTGGGCTCTGCAGTGTGGAGCACCAAGCCCTGGTGGGAGTACTGCTCACACAAACAACAGGACACCACTGTCAGCCATCTTGCCAGCACTGTTACACCACCTCACAGGGAAGCTGAGTCATAGGAAGGAAGTTTTGCTACTCTGGGAAGGTGGGTGTAGTGAATAGCATGATGGGATTCGTAGTCACAGACAACAGTCCTACTCCCACATGGCCCATCAAGCTCACCCTGAAACATGCTCACCTCACAGGGAGTGGAAAAAGATTGACAAGATGGCTGACAGTGGGCACTTCTTTGGGGAGCACTAGGCCTTGGTGGGAGTACTGCTCAATCAAACAACAGTACACCACTGTCAGCCGTCTTTCCAACACTGTTACACTACCTCACAGGCAAGCTGATTCACAGGAAGGAAGGTTGGGTATGCTGGAAAGGTGGGTGTAGTCAAAAGCATGATGGGAGTTGTAGTCACAGACAACAGTCCTCCTCCCACATGGCCCATCAAGCCCACCCTGAACCATGCTCACCTCTCAGGGTGTGGAAAGAGACTGACAAGATGGCTGACACTGGGCTCTGCTGTGGGGAGCACTAGGTCCTGGTGGGAGTACTGCTCAAACAAACAACAGGACACCACTGTCAGCCATCTTGCCAGCACTGTTACACCACCTCACATGGAAGCAGAGTGACAGGAAGGAAGTCTTGCTACTCTGGGAAGGTGGGTGTAGCCAATAGCATGATGGGATTCGTAGTCACAGACAACAGTCCTCCTCCCACATGGCCCATCAAGCCCACCCTGAACCATGCTCACCTCACAGGGAGTGGAAAGAGACTGACAAGATGGCTGAAACTGGGCTCTGCTGTGGGGAGCACTAGGTCCTGGTGGGAGTACTGCTCAAACAAACAACAGGATACCACTGTCAGCCATCTTGCCAGCACTGTTACACCACCTCACAGAGAAGCAGAGTCATTAGGAAGGAAGTCTTGCTACTCTGGGAAGGTGGGTGTAGCCGATAGCATGATGGGATTCGTAGTCACAGACAACAGTCCTCCTCCCACATGGCCCATCAAGCCCACCCTGAACCATGCTCACCTCACAGGGAGTGGAAAGAGACCGACAAGATAGCTGACACTGCGCTCTGCTGTGGGGAGCACTAGGCCCTGGTGGGAGTACCGTTCAAACAAATAACTGGATATTACTGTCAGCCATCTTGCCAGCACTGTTACACCACCTCACAGGGAAGATGAGTCACAGGAAGGAAGTCTTGCTACTCTGGGAAAGTGGATATAGCCAATAACATGATGGGAGTCGTAGTCACAGACAACAGTCCTCCACCCACATGGCCCATCAAGTCCACCCTGAACCATGATCACCTCACAGGGAATGGAAAGAGACTGAAAAGATGGCTGACACTGGCTTCTGCTGTGGGAAGCACTAGGCCCTGGTTGGGGTTGTGCACCAACAAACACCAGGACACCACTGACTGTCATCCTGAACATCAACTTTGACTCCCTGCAATGGAGCCACGCTGCGGGGGATTAACTGAGCTCTGTGGGTGAAGGAGGACCTTCAATGACTCAAAATACTATGAAGTCCGGCTCAACACATACCTTTTCAGCCATTACAAATAGCACCCTTGGGACCAGCCACCCTGAAAGTAAATGCCCTGGCAAGATGGCTGACACATGGGCCTGATGTATGAATTGGCTGCAAGTCACACCTAGGCACTGGCCCCCAAACACGATCACACCCACAGCCATCGCAACTGTATGCTGCCACTCACTGTCTGTGAAAGCATTGTCCCAAGGGTGCCCCCTGGCATGGCTGTGAAGGTGTGTGAGTTACATGACAATTGGGGAGATGCAGACATAGCACATATCAAAACACACACAAAGCTACATATACATCATTGACGGGACATATGACAGTGAATGGAATGGCCACAGCATGATAGCTGACACTGTTGCATGGTGTCATATACACAAGGTGCTGTAATGAGATGCATTCCATTTCTACATCATGCAGTGTTGTCAGCATTATTGACAAAACACTCCCCTCACTGTCATTGACTCTTGCAATACAAGGAGTAACCTGGGCTGGATAAGAGGAGGCATACAACTAACAGCAGCATAACTCAAACACACAAACCATTGAGCATTGAAAATTAAGAGAGCCGCATTGGTCAACTCCTCTTTCCATGGAGGACATTGACAAGATAAATGACGTCATCACGTACAAAGCTCACCAGCAACATCATTTGCTACGGTAACACCATCACATATGTGCAATGGGATGTAAACAAGGAACACGTACATCAATATGATAGCTCACAAGAGATATCAGACATAGCGGACTGTGACAATGTTGTTATTACACACCAATGTAACTCAAATAAACATGCACAAAGGCCAACACACATGGCCCAATCTTGCAACACATTGTAAAAGGAAGTGCACATATGTCCTTGATAAACCACAAATGATGATAAGGAAAACACACCTGTGTCAGGCACGGGATAGCACTTGAGCAGCAATGGCCATGTACAGTACTTGAATCAATACATGAGCTGACCACGCCCACAGCTCCAAATGCCCATCAAAACACCTCAGGTTGCCATGACAATTGCTTAACCTATATAGACCTCTGTCTGTGACAATGGAGGACAATGCAATGTGCATACACTCATCATGAAGTACAGTAGCAACTATAATGTGTGTGATCTGTATGTGTCTTGTACAAGACACATACACATACACATCTGTCGATATGTGCTGAACCCCAACCTACATTGTGTGTCTCTTTCACCCACAGGGTAGGCTGGGGACACTGCAGGGACCGAACAAGGATCCCAGTCCCAGAATGACCCAGAGCTCTCCGGTGTGAATGTCTCACAGTCCTCTTCTGACGACGACGAACGACCTGGCACCTCCGGTGAGGCTACGTGTCCAGCCCCAGCAGCTGTAACATCAGCACCCCCTGCCACCACTCCTGCCACATCTGCAAACACACCAATGACCCCTGCCGACACGGACAGACCAAGGCAACAGAACACCAAGGGCACAGCTACACAGGTCACCCTGGAGGTGACGGACAACAACACCAGTGCCACCACTGAAGGGGTACCAGTGTCGTCTGTGCCTGCCACAGCAGGTCCTGCCCGTGTGGGCATGGGGTGTTGTGAGGGCAAGCAGGCTGAGGCCACGGACTCCAGATGGGGCTGGCCTGCGGGATGATCCAAAGTTGGGACGCATCATAGATGCGTACCAGGAAAGCACCGGAGGTTTTGGCCTCAGGGACATAAAACAACAGCAGGCTGCCCATCATGCCAGATTGGACTCCCACATGTCCCGGGTGGAGACACATATGTCACGAATGGAGTCTAAAAGGGACCATATTGATGACCTCACATTGGTGCATAGGGACATACTCACATGCCTCCACCAGATAGCTAAACCAAAGGGGATGATGGACAGAGTGTTGAATATTGCAAACACTCACTCCCAGTCAACTGATCTGGGTTTAATCCATCATAATTCTTTAGCTCACTCTGCCATCCCAGTTCAGACATGGCCATATGCAAATCAATCTGACCCTGTGCCTCATGGGAACAGTCCAGCCCGAAGTGCCAAGCCATGTCTTCCCGGGGCCAGAAACAAGCATCCTGGGACTGGATTCTGGCTAATCAGCCATCATCAGCCAGGCTAGCTTGAATCCAGTGGCAAAGTGAGCAAGGGACCCATGTCTGGGCATACCCTGCCAACTTAGGACGAACAAAGCACAATGTACTGGGGTGAATGTATGACATTGTTCTGCATTATGTCCATCAATTGTTCTTTTTGCATTTGCCACCCCAGTGGGATGGGTATGCTCAGACGTGAGACCCGTGCTCTCCATGCCACTGGAGTCAAGCTATCCTGGCTGATGAGGGCTGAAAGCTCGAAACCGGTCCTAGGATGCTTGGTTCCAGTTCAGGGAGGACCTGGTCTGGCAGTTCGGGCTGGACTGTTCCCATTGGGCACAGGGTCAAGACTGATTTGCGTATGGCTGGGTCCAAACTGGAATGGCATGGTGAGCAAAAAAACGATAGATTTAGTCCCAGATCTCTGTACAGGGGTGAATGTATGACATTCTGTCCATCAATTGTTCTTTTTGCATCCACCAGATAGCTGACAACATGACCACACCTACCTGTTTGCCCACTACATCTGTTGTCACTACATCTGCAACTGCCATAGGGAGGGATAAGGACTCTGGCAGAGAGTCCCCGGCACCGCAACAGCCTGCACTCGAGGGTCCCCCGGAAAAGAAGAAGAGGGGTCATCCGAAGAAGGACAAGTGAGAGGCAGATGGCCATGCATACCCCCCAGGAAGTGAATACTTGTTCCAGACATCCTCCATTGTGTGCAAAGCATTCATCTTGTTGACTGTCGCTAAACGCCCACACATGTGATGGAGGGTCTAAGTTGGACCAATGTTTCAAATGACTGTGGACTATACTCCTGAAATTTCATCTACCAACACTACCAACTACTCTGTGAACTTATGATTCCAATCGCACTGTACAGCACTTTCATTTACGTATACTATTCAAACGCATGCATGTCAATACATTCATAATCACACAAAGATTTCTTCTGCTGTGACTTAAACTTGGTTTGTGTCATAGAGATGATGACCTGCAAAAAGAATACTGTGCATGAAAACTACTACAGCAATGTAAACACATTTACGTGAGTCATGGTGATGTGACACACATGAGGGAGACAAAGCACTACGTCAACACAACACATGCGTACCATGGCCATCTAACTCATTGTATACACTTCTGTGAACTGAAAATATAGTGAAATGCACATATACAACACACATCCAGAGTGAGTGGCAATCAGACCCCATGTACAGTATGCAAATTATTGTCAGATGTGTGGACACAGACAAAGCACAGTCCAAAATGACGCACAGGTTTATCACACAATCACTACATGTGAACTCCACAACAGATGGAAGGTAACCTCACATGACAGTGATCCCAAAGTAACCAAGTGGTAATCCATTAAAGTCCAGGGGGGTGTGGCAAATCATTGGTGTGACAACGGCAGCTTGCACTCTGTAACAGGAATCCTTGTTTCGTGACCAAACAACAGCCAAAGGACCCTGTGAAGAACAAACACACAACACTATTAATTTCATAAAATAACAGCATACAGCTCCAATACACATGACAAACAAAAAGTATTCCGATACGTGAACACAACCTAGTAATCATGTCAACACTGTTTGGGAGTACATACTTACTCAAAGGACACATTACTGCAAGCATCCTGTCAAGTAGCACACAGCCACACCTACGCAGCAACATTGCACCACCTACACATATCAGGCCATGACAAAACGTAGAAAACACATCACTGTATACTCACAATCATGTGAAAAAGTTTTTGATGAGCTGTGTCCAAACACCCCCCTCCCCCTCATCATCACTGTCAACATGACCCAGAGCAGGATCCTCCACAACTGGCGGGTGTCAGTCATCATAATCCTGGATGAGAGCCAACACCTCCCTCACTGCCAGGTTGTGTAGCATGCAGCACACAATTATGATTTTGCACACCTTCTCAGGGACATATGGGAGGGCCCCTCCTGTCCTGTCCATGCAGCGGAATCTGCTTTTCAGTAGACTCTCTGGGTCTGCCCATGTGCCTCATTGTAACGTATCTTCGCCGGTGTCACAGGGTTTCTGAGGGGTGTCAGCGACCACAGCATGTTTGGGTATCCGAAGTGACCTACATACAAACAAACAAACATTTTTATGTGTCAAAAAAGAAAGAGGGATTCTGCTCATACACAGAACTGTGCATAGAGACTTGGAACCTCAGTGAATTAGGGGGTACTAAAACCCACCTTAGTAGCCAAAATCTCCTACCAGACTAGCAATCAGTGTCTCATTGGTTCTTCCATACCCCCAATGATTAGACAACCCAGAACATAGAACTTAGAATACCTCAGGCAATGTGGAACACATGAACACTCTTTCGTTATACTCTCATATCAGTCCAAAAAGTGGAGTAAATGAAGACATGTGCAAGTTTGAAATATTTATTTCTAATGCCGTGTTCTCAGGCGCAGTATCTTAGCTAATACAAGCAGACATATTATAAGCAACAAGATTTTCAGCATAGTTACTATTCCATAAAACACAAAAGGAGAAAGCATGTTAAAATGCTAAATGGAAATCGGCTAGATTACACCTAGATTTCACCTTCCCTTGCTAGTAGGTTATTTTATATCTACAGAAGGTCTCTTGGGTTTACAAGGGCGGCCCCATACCTCTGGTCCTAGTAGAAATGGATCACATCATTTCCTACACCAGCTCTCCGCATGCGAATGTTCTCCAAAGTGCGTTTGCATGTCTGTGCAGTGCATTATTAAACGCGCCAAAATCAGAGGTGGCCACAGCTGCATATATGTTATGTCTAGAACGTGCGCTGATCTGACCGAACAACAACTACTGTGTTGAAATAACCTTGAAGGCCTCAGCACTCACTGTTCAGACAAAGCTTACCAAGCAAAGCTGCTACTATAGGAAAACATATTATTCTCGTGTGAAGCAAAACAGTCTGCTAAACTCTAAACATTTGTAATAATGTGTGCCGTGTGCAAAAGGCAGCAGAAAGGAAAAATGGCGTTTAAACCTCTAATAAGCTCATGCTAACTTAACACAGTGTAAATGCAAGGCACATCCCCATGACACCCTCCCTTGATCCGAGCACGGATAAGACAAAGGGCACATTTGGAAAGCAGAGTTCAAGAACAACTGTCAGAACCAAGTTTAAATTGCCACTGGGCAAAGACGGGAACAAAAAACTCCATAATCTCATTGTATTTCAAATTAAGTAATTCTAGCCATAGACATAGTGAAGTCAATAGGGCGGGGCAGAAAAAATGAAACTGAGAAAAATATATCCGATGTCCAACTCGTGACCTCGGTCATGGAAGAGAGAGAAGCGATGACACAACTCAATCCAATATTGTATATGCAAAATATGTAGCAGCCTCGAATAGGAAGTCACTGTTCTCATCCGAAAACATGTCAGCCATCCAATTTAGCAAAGGGAAAGAACATACATGTTCTTCAATTACCGGCGCCTCTAGCACCATCAGAGGGCAACTCGGTTTATCCTCAATGTAGCTGCGTGCCAAGAAATCTTGCGCCGCTGCAAAAACATCCCAAAGTCCCAGGACTCCATGCATCGCTGCAAAGGCCATAATCCCTCCGCCAGAACAAAGCAATTCATGAGCAACTAAGGGGCTCATAAACTGATTATAATCCGCATCGGGAGACACCGTATTGCAGAGACACAAATCCAGGGCCCAGTCGAAATCGCAATTCAGGCAATGAAAGGGAGAGGGGTTGGCCTAACGGCTAAGGCGCTCGACCTCGGACCTGGGGATCTGGGTTCGAGTCTCAGTAACGACGCCAAAAACCTCCTGTGATTCTGGGCAAATCACTTAATCTCCCCGTGCGTAAAAATGAAAGCGTGTCCTCATGTAACGTAACTGGTGCTATGTAAAGCGCTCTGATACCTGATTCGGTTCGGGTCTAGTTCGCGCTATATAAAACTCAGCAAAAAAAAAAAAAGAAAGACAGGCTGAATGCATGTACAGTAGGAAAATCGAAATGATAATCCATAAGCCGCACTCAATGTAGCAAGAGGCACGCTCCATAAAATTCAAGCATTCGGCTGCGGAGCAGCAATAGTCGTGACGGATCTTCTCGCAACACAGGACGTGCATCCATTTTTTTGAAATAAACAAAACAGCAGAAGTACGCCTGCAACCGGAGCCAGCATTAAGGGAAATCCACCAAACAGGCTGGAAAAAATCTAATAAAAAATGCCGGGAACACACCAAATATAGTTTGAAAAGAAGACACAAGGCTACTGCTAACAACTTTTAAAAAGTTAGCCAGCCCTGTGGTGGAGGATGCATTAAAGATAGTGTGAATTAATTCACCGAAATGCAAGGGCAAATCTGTATTTAATAAAGCATGCACTTCTGTGCGGGTGTTTGCCACGTGAAGGACAAATGTTTCACGAGCAGATGTGAGGGCAACTTCTTTCTGGGACAATAGAGCTCTTATACGACTCATCTTGTTGAACTCTGCTTTCAAGGTCGAAATCGTCAGCCAGATGGAAACATCAAGCTTCCCATTCGGAGGAGGAAACATCACATTTTTACAGCAAACCACACGCTCACTGATGGTAACCACATAAGGAATTCCTGTCACCATCCCACAACAATCTTCATTATTTAAAAGTAAATAACTCCCATTTGCCAGTAATGTGAATGTTGGCATGATAGCAGGTGCTGGTGTACCTTTCAAAATACAGGCCACATTTGGCTCGTTCTGGTTAGAAGAGCCATGGAATTGGATATTTCTACACATCAATGAGTGATCAGGTGTTGTAGTGCAATCCTCACCATTCAAGTAAACCACTTTTCCCTTCCTAAGGCATCTATAGGTAAATGGTAGCGACCAAGCTTCATGGAGATAAGTGGTGCCCAGAGGTTCATATCTGCCAATTGCATAGTGCTTCATAGAGGCTTCGAATTTGAAAAGAGGAAAAGGTAGAGTTATAAACCCGTGGATAAGCCACGTTGCCGAATTGGTCTCAGCCACAGAAAATGGTAACGGTTCTAACTTTTCAATGTGTAACATAGAAAAAGTTGCATCTTTCATTGACAAAAAACGTTGCTTTTCAGTCAAATTAAACGGGGCAAATAATGATGACATATTCATGTAGTGCCACGGCACTTTTCCTGCTTTCAAAGTTTGTAAAGTCCATGCAAACTGCATAATAGAATGCAATTGATTTTGACCATGGTAGAAAACAGACACTTCATCTTGCACAATATCAACAACAGACGACACAATATTATCTAACGTGTAAATGCGGGAAGAAAGCATGTTAATGCTGTGATCTACAACTGCTAGCACTTTTTCTAAATTTGCTTGATCTATATCTCTGATGCGGGAAGCCGCCTCAATTTGGGACAGTTTCCAAACTTCGTTGTAAATAGCAAATATCCATCTTTTAGATCTGCTGGAAGCCGGGCCTTTCACAAAATCATTCAGATCAACATCGTCAGTCAATTTAGATAAATGCAGCTTAACTGACGCCAAAGTGGAATGTTTGAGCCAACTCTGACATAATTTGCCTACAGAATAGGTAGTCACAGAATGGCCACTTTCAAAACTGGGATCCACCCTGACCTGTGTGTAGCCTGGTGCTAAACCCAGAAAACGATGCTGGCATGAATCAGCACTTCTGTGCCACAGCAACCAACCCTTAGGATCCAAACTGGATATGTTAAAGGAAGAATTCAGTAACAGAGTCTGCAATTCTCTGATGGAAAACTTGGTAATATTATTCCAACCGGACTATTCTTCTAATTCAGGAAAGGAAGGAGCATTTAATTTTTTTGTAGTAGCAAGTAGTTTGTGAAATTGTAGAATTCAAAAACAACATATGGTTTGGGATGAGGCATGCACGATGCAAAGCTTCAGTTCTTTGCCAACTTTTAGAACCCCAAACAGATTTAAGATCAATAGTATCTTTCCACAACTCGTAGCCTTCAACGGCCAATTGGTCTAAAAAGGACTTTGAATACAATAATTTTGTGTGGGTAAGTCTAACCTTGGAAGAAGACTTTTCAGTCATTTTAAAATAAAATGATGCATTAGGATTTGACTGATTAAAATCAGTAAAATAAGAGAATCTCTTTAACAAAGAAGTGGAACTGCCTTGTACAGGAGCGGAACAATGTTCCCACTGGGTATAATTAACAGTATTCCGCCTGGTATTTGCTTTATGCAGGTAGTGATTGCCAAAATGTTGATAACAAAACAAATCACCATAATTTGCAGAATCTAGATACAAATCTTCAGCATCAAAGGCAGCATAATATTTCAAATCAGAAAACAAAGCTTCCACGGCCTGAACATCCCAATCATCAGAACGTATATTTTGTTTAATTACATCCCCCATAGAAACTCTCAGGACATTCTGGACATTTATAACCTCAGTGGGCCCATGGATTTGAAATCTAATAGCATCCCACACAATCCCATCTAAGACGGGCCAAGCAGTGATATTAACAAAAGCCAGGTCCCTCTTCAATCTGTGTGATGAGGAATGGGGAGCCAATGTTCCATTAATATGTCGAATTCATGTTCTCTCTTCAACATAGTGTCCGTTGACAAGGCGGAAAAAATACACCACAAATCCAATAGACATGAACAGGTAAATTGAAAAAAGCACCAACCAAATGTAGGTCCAAAGAGGAATCAAAAAAGTTTTTTTAAACAGTGCTGCAAGAACAGAAATCTTGGAAGGGGTCTTCGATGTGTGAGAGTCAGTGTCAAATGAAAATCTAGATTCTGTAGCCAAACAAGTTTGCAAATCAGGCATTGATAAGTCAGTGGGGTAAGTATATTCAGTCTCATCAAGGTGAGCACCAGGTAGTGAACTCAATAAAGGACTTGAAACTGCAGGCATCTCGAGGGCAACATCAGGCCTGGGGTTAGGAGCCAGGGCTAAAACAGAATTTCTCAAAATCGATGGACATGAGACTGCCGGAGTCATACTAAGAAGAAAAGGCCACTCTGTGTAGTTTGAAATTGTCAATGGAGATATACCTTTTATCTTTACGACCTGCAAGTGGTGGTAAAATGACTGTTCTTGTGCCCTTCACGCCAAGCACTGGAACCGGAGCTCGATAAGAGGGACCAAACTCCTTCTTGTTTTCGATCTTCTCTTTACCAGTTCTCCAACTTGGGGTAGCCAGCCAACTACCGGAATCTGCAACGAAGCTTCAGATGTGGAGGGCAAGTGTTCTTTTGCAAGACTGTCTCTCGTCTTTTGTAGATCCTGTAAAACATTGCAATGTTCATCTACGTCAAAGGAGGCAGCAACTGCCGCCTGGTCTAGACCGTCAAGGTCTCGGACAAACATCTTGATACCAAAGAGCATTTTGTATGGGGTCCGCCCATCCAGAGACCTTCTAGGGAGATAATTAAGGGCACGATGCACGTTATTGAGGTGGGCCAGCCAGTTCCTGCCTGTGCCTATAACCCTAGCTATCAAAGACTGCTTTAAATTTCGGTTCATTCGTTCCACAACACTATTACCCTCAGGTCTGTATGGAGAAAAAAACTTGACTTGGACCCCCAACAAAGTCATGGCATCCTTATACGCCTTAGAGGCGAAAGCAGGACCCTGATCCGAATGGAAGGTGCCACAGGCAAAAATCCCTACAAAGACAAGCAAGTCTCTTATGACAGTTCGTGGATCAGCGCTGCGGTGTGGCCGCACCCACACAAAGCGTGTGCATGAATCAACTGCTACTAAGATGTACTTATACCCTGTATCAGAAGAAAAAGGACAGCAGTGATCTAAGTAAACACAACCAAGTGGCTTATTAGAAATGTACAACTGTGTCTGGGGCGGACGCGCAGCAGTTGAAGGTTTAATCTGCTGGCAAATGTCACATTGAAGGACATAATCACGCATCTGTTTGTACAATCCCCGCCACCAGAAACGCTGTTGTAACTGAGATACAGTAGCCGAAACGCCCGCATGCACAGAAGCAGCACCTTCATTAGCAGCTGTAATCAGTGTGGACCTGCGGTCCGCGTTGGGAATTAACCTCTCACCAACGTCCGGTATTTTCACATAAGGAACTTTATCAGGACTTAAGTGGTATGAATACTTCGAAGGGAACCCCTTAGGATATTTACTTCCCTTCTCAGTTGCGGCTACAGCCGCCAAGATATCATCATCAATCTTACTCTTGGAACGTGTAACTGCTGCAACCAAATATGTCGATACTGCTGATTTTGCGGCCTCATCGGCCAAAGAATTGCCAACAGCGTGAACTCCCACACGCTGATGACCGAGAGGGTGAATTACATACACGAGTGGCAACTGCTCTTTAAGCTCAGCCACTCTAACCCAAATCATTTTATGTTTTATTGTGCTACCTTTGGAGTCACGAAAATCATTCTGAATCCAAAAGAACAGGTTCTCATTGTAAGACTGGACACAGTAGTAAGAATCACTCACAATAAGAGTTGTCACACTGGGATCAGCGTACTCAAATGCAAGCATCAGAGCATGGACCTCTGCCAATTGTGCAGTACAGTCCGCTAAAGTCTGCGTTTGCACGACTTTGGACTTGAATTCTTCATTCACCATGGTACCTACCACAATGGCGCACTGAACCATCAGTGTATATGATACAACGGAAATCCTCCAAAGGTCGCATAGTCAATGGCGCAGGATGAACAAATTCATACTGAAAAAACTCCTGTGACTGTAAGGAGGCATAAAAAATTAACGTGACATCTGGAGACGTCAAAGATGCTGCCCATTGTATCCACCGTGGGTGCAAAGCTTTATAATTTGGTACGCTGGCCTTCGTAACTGCCTCTAGTGCAGGAAACAGGATAACAACCAACATGCATTTTCCCTGCGACAGTGCACGTTCTTTAAGAATCGCCATTTGGACTGCTGTCAAAACTTTTTCCACAGTGGAAAACCACATTCCTGCCGAAGTGTACAAGTGTGACCTGTAAGCAATAGGTACTGTGTCTCCTTCGTTAAAAGTAAGGTAAGTGAAACCCACCGACCCAGGGATTATTCTTATCACCAGGTTGGTGTGGTTATCACGAGTCAGTAAGAATTTAGATTCTAGAAGATCAGCCAGCAAAGATTGCAAAATGGCTGAATGTTCAGGCAAAGACATATGGGGAGCGCGTGTTTGCACGCTCCACTCCCAGGTGCACTGCTATTTTATGAGGATGCCATATCCAACTCAATTATAAACCATTCGACCTTTTCACAATTTATACAATTTCTTCATTAATGTTCGTCATTCTATTGTCATCATATTCATCAAATCCACATATTTAACGTTCTGCATTTCAGAAACTTCTCGTACTTCCATGCGTCCATCCAGACTTCTTTTGGAAATAAGATCCTAATACACTGATTGATTCAGAGCAGCATTCTTTAATTTCATTTTCAAAACCCAATGCATTTCGGGCTAAAATACAGCCCTTCGTCAGGGGTAGCTGTAAATGGACAATTCAAAATAATATCAATATTTGATTCACAATCTTTTTATAAACTTTTTATAAAAGACATTTCAGATACAAGCAATCTAACATTCAGTCCTCGGCTATATCAAATAAATCTACGAAGCATGCGATTGACCCAACCCGTAGTTTCGATTGAAGCTGTTAGTTTAGTTGACCCTTTACCCGCCAAAACAATCTGCTTAGTCATCCGTAGTAATTGCACTTTACCAGGCGTTTAAGAAAAAACAAGTCTAACTAATGCGGTTTGACTCAAAAAGTACTATTTCCCTTGCTAAGCATTATACCCTCTTAACAAAACTACACGTTTGCCTCCCTTTAGCACGAACTTTCCCCTTTAAACATTTATACAACAAATTAAAGCCCCGATATTGTGCTTAGCGTACCTGCTCATTATTTCTCCTCTTTCAAACCGCATTGCGCGCTGCAAGTAATTACATCCCTCCCATAGGCAGACCTGCGCTTTAACCACTTCCTGCTCCACCCACTTTCTCCCCAAGCCTGCCTCATCCACATTAGTGCACCTGAACTACGTTTCCCACAGTGCATCACAATGTATGTGCCGAATTTTATACTAATTTCATGCTTGCTTTAAAAATGCAACATTCGCTTGCCAGAAATGTCCGTAGTCCATCACTATTGAGAAATATTTTTACTGTCCTTCCACAAATTTGCGGTTACCGCCGCTGAAGATTGTTGCTCTGATCATGCTGTTCAACTCTATGTGGAGACCCGAATATTCATCAAACGTTTTTTCTTTTTCACTATTACCGGGTGCGACGACCAACGGGGGGGCTAATATATATATGAACATTGTAAAGGTGGTCTGCACTCCATTTCTCCTTTTATTCAACTTTATTTAATCTGAAAGCATTTTTGTCCAGTTGCGTGCGTTCCTGGATCGTGCAAGCCCAAATGCACCACTATTAAGTAAAGACATATGGGGAGCGCGTGTTTGCACGCTCCACTCCCAGGTGCACTGCTATTTTATGAGGATGCCATATCCAACTCAATTATAAACCATTCGACCTTTTCACAATTTATACAATTTCTTCATTAATGTTCGTCATTCTATTGTCATCATATTCATCAAATCCACATATTTAACGTTCTGCATTTCAGAAACTTCTCGTACTTCCATGCGTCCATCCAGACTTCTTTTGGAAATAAGATCCTAATACACTGATTGATTCAGAGCAGCATTCTTTAATTTCATTTTCAAAACCCAATGCATTTCGGGCTAAAATACAGCCCTTCGTCAGGGGTAGCTGTAAATGGACAATTCAAAATAATATCAATATTTGATTCACAATCTTTTTATAAACTTTTTATAAAAGACATTTCAGATACAAGCAATCTAACATTCAGTCCTCGGCTATATCAAATAAATCTACGAAGCATGCGATTGACCCAACCCGTAGTTTCGATTGAAGCTGTTAGTTTAGTTGACCCTTTACCCGCCAAAACAATCTGCTTAGTCATCCGTAGTAATTGCACTTTACCAGGCGTTTAAGAAAAAACAAGTCTAACTAATGCGGTTTGACTCAAAAAGTACTATTTCCCTTGCTAAGCATTATACCCTCTTAACAAAACTACACGTTTGCCTCCCTTTAGCACGAACTTTCCCCTTTAAACATTTATACAACAAATTAAAGCCCCGATATTGTGCTTAGCGTACCTGCTCATTATTTCTCCTCTTTCAAACCGCATTGCGCGCTGCAAGTAATTACATCCCTCCCATAGGCAGACCTGCGCTTTAACCACTTCCTGCTCCACCCACTTTCTCCCCAAGCCTGCCGCATCCACATTAGTGCACCTGAACTACGTTTCCCACAGTGCATCACAAAGTACGAGAAGTTTCTGAAATGCAAAACGTTAAATATGTGGATTTGATGAATATGATGACAATAGAATGACGAACATTAATGAAGAAATTGTATAAATTGTGAAAAGGTCGAATGGTTTATAATTGAGTTGGATATGGCATCCTCATAAAATAGCAGTGCACCTGGGAGTGGAGCGTGCAAACACGCGCTCCCCATATGTCTTTACTTAATAGTGGTGCATTTGGGCTTGCACGATCCAGGGACGCACGCAACTGGACAAAAATGCTTTCAGATTAAATAAAGTTGAATAAAAGGAGAAATGGAGTGAAGACCACCTTTACAATGTTCATATATATATTAGCCCCCCCGTTGGTCGTCGCACCCGGTAATAGTGAAAAAGAAAAAACGTTTGATGAATATTCGGGTCTCCACATAGAGTTGAACAGCATGATCAGAGCAACAATCTTCAGCGGCGGTAACCGCAAATTTGTGGAAGGACAGTAAAAATATTTCTCAATAGTGATGGACTACGGACATTTCTGGCAAGCGAATGTTGCATTTTTAAAGCAAGCATGAAATTAGTATAAAATTCGGCACATACATTGTGATGCACTGTGGGAAACGTAGTTCAGGTGCACTAATGTGGATGCGGCAGGCTTGGGGAGAAAGTGGGTGGAGCAGGAAGTGGTTAAAGCGCAGGTCTGCCTATGGGAGGGATGTAATTACTTGCAGCGCGCAATGCGGTTTGAAAGAGGAGAAATAATGAGCAGGTACGCTAAGCACAATATCGGGGCTTTAATTTGTTGTATAAATGTTTAAAGGGGAAAGTTCGTGCTAAAGGGAGGCAAACGTGTAGTTTTGTTAAGAGGGTATAATGCTTAGCAAGGGAAATAGTACTTTTTGAGTCAAACCGCATTAGTTAGACTTGTTTTTTCTTAAACGCCTGGTAAAGTGCAATTACTACGGATGACTAAGCAGATTGTTTTGGCGGGTAAAGGGTCAACTAAACTAACAGCTTCAATCGAAACTACGGGTTGAGTGCAGACCACCTTTACAATGTGAATGTTCAGGCAGCCAGCACCATTTGGTGAAAGTAGGTTATATCAAAGCATACAAAGGCTTGGTACGCTGGGCATATTCGGGAATGTAAGTACGCCCGAAATTCAAAAATCCCTGAAAGGACTTTAATTTTTTTAGAGGTGTAGGAGCGCGCAGCTGTGCGCATTTCTCCAAGAAGTGAGAAGCCAATCCTCGACCTTCATTGTTGAGCTTGTAGCCCAGGAACAACACTGTGTACTCTGGAATGTGAGGCTTTGTAAAGTTGAATTTGTAACCGAAGTCCGCAAAGTTACAAATTATGCAGTCAACGCGACACAAATGCACCCAAATTTCGTCGTCTGTGAGATAGATGTCATCCACATACGAACACTCATCTGGGTCAACTCTCTCTAAGAGAAAGATGATACGGGCAGCAAACACACCTGGACTATTCCTATAGCCCATAGCCAAGCGTCTAAATTGACGTTGTTTGCCGCCACACGTGAAACTGGTCCATTGGGAATTTAGACCATCCAAATTGTGGGCAAAAAAAAAGTTGGATATGTCAAGTGTGTTTTTAAACCGTTTTCTCACAAGACCATCCACTAGAGCAGAGCCGTCGGTATTCTGTACTGCACAGGTCCGGCAATGTGAGTTCAAATGCCGATAATCCAATACCAAACGGTACAAACCGTCTGGCTTGGTTACAGTAAAAAGTGGGTTATTCATCGGTGACACCCAAGTTTCAATTACACCTTGATATTCCAAGTGTTCAAGGATTTCCGCAACGGAAGCCTTAGCTTCACGTCGGATGGGATATTGAGGTTGAGGTTGAGGCTGTGGCATAGACTGTAAGGGAATTTCATAGTGTGGGGAAAATGTATCCCAACCACATTGTCTACGGTACAGAGCCGGCGCAAGGGCTTTAGTCCACTCTTCTGCAAAATTCAGCACATGCTCCTTCGAGACTGTGTGCGCGAAACTAGGGAGGATCACATCCTCCCCTCTCGGAGCCCCGAGAACAAAAGGTGGTGGCCAGTCAGCCTCCGCTAACAAAATGTCATAGGTAGTTGTAAGAGTTTCCCATGTTTATGGTACGTTGTATGTCACCTTCAATTAAAAGAACTATTTCATGAAGTCTATCAGGGGGAGCTACTCTGGTATCAGCTGTCTCCACAACAACATATCGGTCAGTCGCTGTCACCTTCAGTAGTGGATGCAGGGCCTCTCGCACTATGGTAATCTCGGCTGCGCTGTCCAACAACGTCAGCGCCCATGTCCGATTCCGAGGCTGCGTTCTCACTATCTGTAGCATATCTCGCTGTTAAAGCGGCAACTTTCTTTTTCTGAAACTGGGGTCTCTTCTGTGAAGAATCGTCCTGCTTGCCATTTCCGTCTTTCGGGCGGGGTTGGTTGCTACTCTGCTGGCCACCCTAACCTCTGCCGCCGCCTCCATCACCGGATGAAGAGGCCGATGTGTCCTGTAAATAACGAGTAGAGCGTTGATCAGGAACCTGAAATCTATCAGGCGACTTAATCGTAGTGCGGTCGCGCCAATCATAAACGCGCTCAGTAGAAACAGGCACTGGTGATGGGGGACGGGACTCCTGTTTCTGCTGCTGTTTACCCTGATTTTTATTTCTGCTCCAATTTTTCTTTGGAGCTGTGGGTTGAACGTCTGTTTCAGACTTCGCACCCTGGGTTTGCTTCTTATCTTTAGCAGTAAAGGGCTTGACACCTAAACTATTGCGGCCAATCGTTTTATACGCAGCCGTAATAATTCTCGGTAACTGGTGGGGTTTGTCGGCATCAGGAAAATCGCGTAAGGCATTAGCCACTTGAAAGTTCGCCGCATCTCCCTTTACATAAGAAAGGACGAGATCGGCTACTACATCAAACATGCCAATGATTCTCATTCCCAATTCAAACGCAGCCTCAGGTCCGTGTTCATCCTGAACACGCTTAATGACCGTTGGAAGGACAGCCATTGACGGAGTGCCAAAGCACCTCGTGTACACCGCAGCAAAAATCCTACCCCATGACTCACAGTCACTGGCTTCTGGTACCAAATCCTTGGGTAAACTAATTGTAAGAATCCTGTGTTTTTCTACGGGACTCGAATTAGGAAAAACTGCCTCCAGTTGGTCAAATTTCTCAGCAAGCCAAAAAGGCATATCATCCTCGTCTGTGGGATGCTTGCCCATCACTGCATTGACTATCACGGGACTAAGCTTCATTCCGCTTGGTCCAGCTGGAAGGGCCGCAACACCAGGGGCCCGCCCTGGAAATTACGGGTAATATATTGAACTAGGGCCCGAATGACACTAATAGAAGAGTCATATAGGGTCCGTAACTCAGCAACGGGGACCTGCCCGCACGAGGATGCGGGGTGAATCCAGCCAAATTCATCCAGGAAGCGCCTGGAATGGACAAAGGACCCAATCTAGCCGCCGTTACACTGTGGGGAAGGGCGCCATCAAACCAAACACGGTGCCGCCATGCAGAAATCGGAATTTCCTGTGTCCTATAAGGGACATATTCCCTGGGCACGGCTGTGTGAGTGTAAGTGTGAAAAACCTGCGTAGCCGCTTCTACTGCAGGAAACGTCACCCTAGAGTAGAATATCTCAAACGGGTAAGCAACCTCAGCACTTACGACCAAAATCACTGCCGTGCCCTCCAAACCAACATTGTATGCTTGCAAATGATTGCGAACCGCAATGCGACTCTGTTGCGGTATAACAATGTCAGCCATAGCGACACAGAAAAGAAAAAAGCTACAATGTAAAACTTAGTAGCACAACTGGGTAGTAATTCAAAAGGAAACCGTTTGGAAAGATTCAAGCTTGAAAAGACCTATGTAACTATAGGTAGGTTTGTCCGACGCTGCTATTATCCGAAAACAATAGCGAAGGGGCTAAGGACTGAATGAAGTACTACTCAAGTGTCATGTAATAAGACCACCAACGTAAGGGCGCCATGTAGCAGGGATTCTGCTCATACACGGAACTGTGCATAGAGACTTGGAATCTCAGTGAATTAGGGTGTACCAAAACCCACCTACCTACCAGACTAGCAATCAGTGTCTCATTGGTTCTCCCATACCCCCAATGATTAGACAGCCCAGAACATGGAACTTAGAATACCTCAGGCAATGTGGAACACATGAACACTCTTTCATTATACTCTCATATCAGTCCAAAACGGGGAGTAAATGAAGACACGTGCAAGTTTGAAATATTTATTTCTAATGCCGTGTTCTCAGGCGCAGTATCTTAGCTAATACAAGCAGACATATTATAAGCAACAAGATTATCAGCATAGTTACTATTCCATAAAATACAAAAGGAGAAAGCATGTTAAAATGCTAAATGGAAATAGGCTATATTACAGCTAGATTTCACCTTCCCTTGCTAGTAGGTTATTTTATATCTATAGAAGGTCTCTTGGATTTGCAAGGGCGGCCCCATACCTCTGGTCCAAGTAGAAATGGATCACATCATTTCCTACACCAGCTCTCTGCATGCGAATGTTCTCCAGTGCATTATTAAACACGCCAAAATCAGAGGTGGCCACAGCTGCATATATGTTATGTCTAGAACGTGCGCTGATCTGACCGAACAACAACTACTGTGTTGAAATAACCTTGAAGGCCTCAGCACTCACTGTTCAGACAAAGCTTACCGAACAAGCTGCTACTATAGGAAAACATAATATTCTCGTGTGAAGCAAAACAGTCTGCTAGACTCTAAACAATTGTAATAATGTGTGGCGTGTGCAAAAGGCAGCAGAAAGGAAAAATGGCGTTTAAACCTCTAATAAGCTCATGCTAACTTAACACAGTGTAACTACAAGGCACATCCCCATGACAGAAACAGATATTACACACCGACAAGCCAGGCACGCTGGTTCTGCAGCTGTGACATCATTGTTGGCATCTTACTAGTATGCATGATGTAAGCATTGTGTGCTGAACCAGGTAAACATGCACACACATGGGATATTGTCATGTCCTGCAGACATATCACCAGGGCATTAATGGAGTAGAAATGTTTTCGGTTCCGGTATGTCTGCTCATGTGCTTGTGGTGGTACCAAAGAAATTGGGGTAGGAGAGCACACCGCTGATTAAATAATATTGATCATTCAATGTAAATATGTAACATATGTAATCCAATGGTGCTACAGTGTGACACTTGCTGTCTATCAAGTGTGGACTAAACAATAGAAACAAGCATTTACAATGCAATGGTCTCGGCATCATTAAAGGTAGAGCTATTGGCATTGCTCATGACATTTCTTTTTTTTCTTTAAATCATAAATAAATGGCATTGTCATTTACATTGCCAATACACAGCACTCTGCACTCAACAGCACACACCACTCTGCACCTGCACTCACTGCTCTGCACACTCACTCTGCATTCTGCACTCACACTCTGCACTCACTACTCTGCACTCAATACTCTGCACTCAATACTCTGCACTCAATACTCTGCACTCAATACTCTACACACTCAATACTCTACACACTCACTACTCTGCACACTCACTACTCTGCACTCAATACTCTGCACTCAATACTCTGCACTCACTACTCTGCACTCACTACTCTGCACTCACTACTCTGCACTCACTTCTCTGCACTCACTACTCTGCACTCACTACTCTGCACTCACTACTCTGCACTCACTACTCTGCACTCACAACTCTGCACTCTGCTCTCAATACTCTGCACTCACAACTCTGCACTCTGCTCTCAATACTCTGCACTCACAACTCTGCACTCACAACTCTGCTCTCAATACTCTGCACTCACAACTCTGCACTCTGCACTCACAACTCTGCACTCTGCACTCACAACTCTGCACTCTGCACTCACTACTCTGCACTCACTACTCTGCACTCACTACTCTGCACTCTGCACTCACTACTCTGCACTCACTACTCTGCACTCACTACTCTGCACTCTGCACTCACTACTCTGCACTCTGCACTCACTGCTCTGCACTCACCACTCTGCACTCACCACTCTGCACTCACTACTCTGCACTCACTACTCTGCACTCACCACTCTGCACTCACTACTCTGCACTCTGCACTCACTACTCTGCACTCACTACTCTGCACTCACTACTCTGCACTCACTACTCTGCACTCTGCACTCACTGCTCTGCACTCACCACTCTGCACTCACCACTCTGCACTCACTACTCTGCACTCACTACTCTGCACTCACTACTCTGCACTCACTACTCTGCACTCTGCACTCTGCACTCTGCACTCACTGCTCTGCACTCTGCACTCACTACTCTGCACTCTGCACTCACTACTCTGCACTCACCACTCTGCACTCACCACTCTGCACTCACCACTCTGCACTCACAACTCTGCACTCACTACTCTGCACTCACTACTCTGCACTCACTACTCTGCACTCACTACTCTGCACTCACTACTCTGCACTCTGGACTCACTACTCTGCACTCACTACTCTGCATTCTGCACTCACTACTCTGCACTCACTACTCTGCACTCACTACTCTGCACTCACTACTCTGCACTCTGCAGTCACTACTCTGCACTCACTTCTCTGCACTGACTACTCTGCACTCACTACTCTGCACTCACTACTCTGCATTCACTACTCTGCACTCACTACTCTGCACTCACTACTCTGCACTCTGCACTCACTACTCTGCACTCACCACTCTGCACTCACTACTCTGCACTCACTACTCTGCACTCTGCACTCACTACTCTGCACTCACTACTCTGCACTCACTACTCTGCACTCACCACTCTGCACTCACTACTCTGCACTCACTACTCTGCACTCTGCACTCACTACTCTGCACTCTGCACTCACTACTCTGCACTCTGCACTCACTACTCTGCACACTCACGGTGCACTCTGCACACTCACTCTGCACTCACACACTGCACTCTGTACTCTGCACTCACTACTCTGCACTCTGCACACTCACTCTGCACTCACTACTCTGCACTCACTACTCTGCACTCTGCACTCACTACTCTACACTCACTACGCTGCACTCACTACTCTGCACTCTGCACACTCACTCTGCACTCACTACTCTGCACTCTGCACTCTGCACTCACTACTCTGCACTCACTACTCTGCACTCTGCACACTCACACTCTGCACTCACTACTCTGCACTCTGCACCCACTACTCTGCACTCACTACTCTGCACTCTGCACTCTGCACTCACTACTCTGCACTCTGCACACCCACACTCTGCACTCACTACTCTGCACTCTGCACCCACTACTCTGCACACTCACTCTGCACTCACTACTCTGCACTCACTACTCTGCACTCACTACTCTGCACTCTGCACACTCACTCTTCACACTCACTCTGCACTCACACTCTGCACTCTGCACTCACTACTCTGCACTCTGCACACTCACTCTGCACTCACACTCTGCACACTCACTCTGCACTCACTACTTCACACTCTGCACTCTGCGCACTCTGCACTCACACTCACCTTCTGCCTCACATAGGGATGAAGTGAGCGCAGTAGGCGTGAAGGTCGCTAGGGGCGCGCACGTCGCCAGGGGCGTGCACAGCAGTGCGCAGCCCCTGCCTGAGAGGACGAGGAGCCCCCACGGTGTGGACCGGCCCGAGGCCCGATGCAGGCCGCAGTTACAGCGACCTCATGGATGGCGGACGCTTCGGATCTGCAGGGTGCTCCCAGAGTCAAGGGATGTCATCCAGTTCTGCATTCTTATCCCCGCGGTGGCAGCAGAAGTCAGGAGTGGCGGCTGAGGCCGCTGATGCGGTAAGTGGGGCTTAATTGTGGGGGGGAGGCGGCGGCGTGTGTGTGTGTGTGGGGGGGGCGGCGGCGGTGTGTGTGTGTGTGTGTGTGTGTGTGCGCCTGTGTGTGTATGCTGTGTGTATGCGTGTTTGTGAGTGCCTTTGGCCTTCAGTAATGCTGTGTGTGTGTGTGCGCATGCGCGCAAAGAGCGTCCACATACCCTAAGCGGCTCGTGCACCTGTCTGTCTCCCTTGGGAGGCATTTTAACAACAATAGGTCTCGCTCCCGAGACCTAATAAAACAAGTGTAACAAATCGGTCACACCCATTCAGCAGGGTAGAGGTAAGGTGTAGTTTGTGTGAGGGGGATGGAGTCATTTGGAGGACACTTTCGTAAATGTATTACTAAAGAATGGTGTATCTGCTCAGTGTCATTTACAGACATCACATTTTCAATTGAAATGACCAATAAATTTGCAGTTGTATTGATAAAACCATATATAAAGCACAAATGATAATAGTGGAAAACGGGTTTCAGTGTATATTCATCATTTGCGTATCACCAAGTGTCTCGGTTCGTTTTGATCATATTAAAATCTTTGTTCCGTCACACTTCACAACTATAAAAATGTGCCTCATTTGAGCTTTCCTTGCTGCTAGTGTATCGTGAAATAATGGTACAGTCCATTTACAGATACTTAAATCTTGTTGCAAGTTAGGAAAAAAATGGGCACCCTACCGCCTTTCCTTTCATACTCCCTATACCACAGCAATATTGTGACATAGGTCACTTTATAAAATCTTTTCACTTTGCAGTCATAAGATGAAAAGTAAAAATCAATATCCCTTTTACAAAAATGAGAAGCATTTTGTCAGAAGACATAACCTGACATTTGACCCCTATCTTTGAACGCTTTGCAAATGCAACAAGATAAAAGCTAAATGTAAAGGCATGTTTAGCGTTCATTCACTTTCGGAAATCCAGCATGCTTATTTTGGGGGTGCTGAAACACCACCATGACGGCTTTGCTATCAGAGAATCATCTCCCTAAAGTAAGTGCTGTGGACCCGCTATCAACCACTGGCACACAGTAGGTACTGGCACTGTAACAGGTAACCTGTTGCTTCATAAAAGTGCCAATACTCTACCATAAGAAGTAAGAAGCCTACGCAGAAGTGTGTGCGCCTTGCCAGTCAAATTAAAGGAGGACAGGTAATCGTCACCTGACAGTACCTACCCAGTTATCGTGCTATGATAGGACCCCGGTCTACAACTCCGACCTTGAGTATAATGACGGCTAATAGTTGAACTTGCGGCAAAATTCTGTCTCTTAACGAAGGTACCACACTGCCCTCTGCAGGAAACATTCAACAGGCCAGCGTGCAGCCAAAGCCCAATCTTAAACAAGCCGTGAGCGTGCACGTCCCAACCGGAAGTTCGGGAGCGTCACAGCTGTCTTGCGGTGGCTGCAGAAGTCAGGAGGGGCGGCTGAGGACGTCGATGCGGTGAGTGGGGTTTAGTTGTAGGGGTGGTGGGTGTGTGTGTGTGTGTGTGTGTAAGTATATGTATGTGTGTATATGTGCATGTGCGTGTCTGTATGTGTGTTCAGGGGGGGGGGCTGCGTGCATGATTGAGAGAGGCCTGTGTGAATGCGGGACAGACAGGAGATGTGCACGCCGGGAGGCTGGGCATGCGCGTCCACGATGTTAAATCTACCCGCGCGCCCAGATCTGTCTCCCTTGAGACCGAACTCAACTGCAATAGGTCTCGATGCCGAGACCTAAAAAGGTGCTGCCGGAGACGGTAACACACACTGTGCACTGTGCACTATGTCCCGTAGGACTTTAACAATATAATGAACTGATGATTAGTAAACAGTCACCATATCAATAAAGAAAATCCTTTGTATAGTTGCAGAAACGATTGTATTCATCGAATATACATTAATACATCATAATGGACTAGTGATTATACAATGGTTGTAGATAGCTTGAAGACACTTAAAAAATTAACCATGTGCAGTCATTACTTCATGAGATTAGCAGTGACAAATACATTAACGTAATACAGTTTACAAATGCTTGAGAACAGCCCGATGCATTTCAGGACATTGATGTCCCTTCCTCAGGGGCAATCTGGCTGAATGGTCTCGTGGGGATATTAAGGTGCAAGCAGCAACCGAAAAATGGAAGCGTCTGCGAGGTAGCAGAAAGCTAAAAGTTGACGGTGTGCTTCTGAAGACGGAGGTAATCACCATAGAACACGGAGCCATCGTCTGTTTCACGGGTTCTCACCGAGGCATTGGTAAATTGTACAGAGAGACATTAGTGGGTTCGTTTGGAGTATTATCAGCAGCTTGCACACCATCAACCTTTAGCTTTCTGCTACCTCGCAGACGCTTCCATTTTTTACCCGAGTCGGCTGCTGCTTGCACTTTAATATCCCCACGAGGCCATTCAGATGCAGTCACTTTCAGCCATGGTTGCTAGGTCTGGGAATTGTTTATGGACAGCTGGTCTCCTGCAGTACATAGATGAGCAAAGAAAGATTGTCAGTTTCCCTACATATGTTGCAATAACCATGCAAAATATCACATGCCACATCATAGCAAGACACAATTACTTGATTTGTGTGCTGTTGGGCATGGACACATATGTCAGCTATGTGCCCCAACCTGACATCCCAGCCCAACATGGTTACACAACAAGTGCAATGCTGCGCCGGAAACAATCTATGGGGTCTGTCACAGTACATCTGCACAAATGTCACATACCAAACACACACCTCAGTGACTAGTAAGAATAGATGTTTTCCCCACATGACAAGTGCTATGTCAGTCACACACACAAGGTTCTTATCTTGCCACAAGGACACTGTCATGATGTAGCGTCTGATGTACACGTACCAACACACTCATGACGTACATGTAGGGTCCGAGCCGGGCGCATGCCTTGGCTCCTGACTGTATTGGTGACAGACGCGTGTGATTTACCAAAAGACGTGACGTACATGTAGGGTTCAAACCGTGTGCACGCTTGGCTCCTGACTGTAATGGTGACAGATGCACGTGATTTACCAAAACACGCGATGTGCATGTAGGGTCCGAGCCGGGCGTACACCTTGGCTCCTGACTGCAATGGTGACAGACGCGTGTGAGTTTTCAAAAGACGTGACGTACAACTGCAGGCCAAGCTGGGCGCACGCATTGGCACCTGACTACCATGGAGACTGACGCGTGTGAGTTTTCAAAAGACGGAACGTACATCTACGGGCTGATCCGGCCACACGCCTTGGCTCCTGACTATCATGGAGACTGACGCGTGTGAGTTTTCAAAAGACGCAACGTACATCTATGGCTCAAGCCAGGCGCAGGCATTGGCTCCTGACTATCATGGAGATTGATGCATGTGAGTTTTCAAAAGACGTGACGTACATTTACAGGCCCAGCCCGGCGCACACATTGGCTCCTGACTGTCATGGAGACTGACATGGTATTGATACTTTTACGAATGGTGTTCAAAAAATTTCAGTTGGCACCAAACAACAACGTATCAAAGTCAATGGTGTCATGATGGGGAATATTTGAACTATGCGGAAGACGTGTACGAAGCGTGCAATGCAATGGATTGACCAATTTCATACAAAAGCAAACGTCTCATTCCTATTGCTTTGGAAGCATGGGACAGATTCGGCCTCTGCATCACAGATATAAGGCTGTCTGTTCCCCAGAGACTACACTTGCCTGCACTACATGCCACAGGACTACATCTACCACTAGCACTGCTGTTGTCTCTGGATCCTCTGGCTACTGCAATGGCACGTACTGTGGAGAGGGCCCCACCATTCACTGAGGAGGAGAACCAGGCCCTGCTGGACTGCCTTCTGCCACAGTACAGCAAGCTATATTGAAAACCAGGGGAGCAGGTGAGTGTGCAGTCCGCTGCCTTTGTAATTGTGCATGTTGTCTGACTAGCACTACTAGCATTGTGTTCACCAAGGGCAAGCATGCTCACTGAGTAATTGTAAGTCTCCAAGTGTGTAGGAACAAGTAATGTACAGGTGCAGTTTGTAAGACATGGCATTTGACTTTGCTTTGGATTAACATGCACTGTTATCATGTTGTCCATGCTGGCTTGCACACAGGACAACTGCCCATGTTCATAGTTGCACTCCCTGTTTACATCATATGCCCTTCAGCAAATAACATGTGTGTCCAACCGTGTGATTAACAGATGTAGTGCATGTGTAGCAATGGTGTCTATATTTGTCATCCATGCAGGTTGTTGCCCATCAGAAGCAGGAGATTTGGCTCACCATCGTCCGGGATGTAAGATCTGTGGGGGTCTTCAAATGCCGCATCCGCCACTGCCTGAAGAGGTGGCAGGACCTTCATGGCTGGACCAGGAGGATAGCCAGAGTCCAGCTGAAGCTTTCGCCTCCACACAGACGGAGCGGACGATGGACAGTGACCCCCGCATGCTCAGGATCCTGCGATGGTCTTCCCAGACCTGGATGGGCAGTTGAAGGCTAGACAGCAGCATGGAGGGGTTAAGTTCATGCCTTTTTGGTGAACTATGTCTCACATGCAATTTGCACCCCTGCAGCCTGGTATCACTCCCACAGTTCGTCTGTCTGCTGAAACAAGACTCATGTGGATACATTTGGTGATGCCACATTCTCATCTGATACCCAGGTGTGTCCCTTTCGGTCTGTGACTTGTGTCAATTGGGTTGTGTGTTCTTGCTGTTGTCCAGGGTTGATGTTGGGAACAGCATCTGCTACAGGTACATTGATGTGGGCTTCATGAGTGGGGCTATTGTCTGACGTGTGTCAGCACATTGACAGAAAACTGACCTGTACTCTGTGTGGGCAATACATTAATGTTCAAATTGCCGACCTGGGTCACCATAGGTGTCTGCGGTATTGACCACACACCCATGCAGCAGGTAAGACCAATGTTGGGGCCTCAGAGCATTGAAATGCATGTGTGTAACTGATGCACAACCACCGGCCAAGTGTTCCTGGTAATCCCATGTTGGGGTAATCCCAGCTGCTCCCATCCCAAATGTCCATGGAGCCTCCCGTGTTAAGGAGCATGTCTCCTTGAATCCAGGCACCGCACCCCCTCCCTCTGTCTCCCCTGCTGCCCTGAGTGTGGAGTCTGTGGACTTGCTGAAGCAGATGCATGTGGGACAGACATCGATGCTTTGTGTCCTCCATGCTCACACCGGTCTATTGACACAATTGGGGTCATTCATGGAGGGCAGCTCAGCAAACATGTCTGCCCGACAGCGGACCACTCAGTCCATGGCCTCCTCACTGACAGCAGCATTGTCCCTTCTCTAACGGTCCCTCACCCCTCCTATGCCTGCCCCACCCACAATCCCCACTACCCTTCCTGCCCAACGCACACTGACACAGGCACATGGACACACAACAACAGACACAAGCAACACAGCAATGTCAGTCCAAGGCAAAACACGCAAGCATGCACACTCAGGGGACTGATGGCACACACACAGTGGATAGGGTACAGACACACAGACAGGGATCCACAACCACTCGGCAGTCCTCAGATACCTCTCCCTCCAAAACCCCTTCCCGTGACTCACCTGCAACCCCCCCCCCCCCCCTTCCCAGAAGCTCTTCCTCTGTGAGCTTGGCCTCTTGCCCACAGATCCATCAGGTCCGACTCACAAGGTGAAGAGGAAGTCACCACACACAGAGGGTAGACCCCCCCCACACACACACCCTCCTCCAGGAGCAGAAACACTAAGGCCTCCACCCACAAATCCCTCAGGACCAGGAAGAGCAAGACCCCACCACAATCACGCCACATGGTCTCCATCCTCCAGCACCCAGTGTTCCCACACCACACCCTGCTCCAGGTTCACCCACATACAGGTACAACATCCCCAAAATTATTAGGCCCTCCCCCTTCCACATGCACCTATACCCCAACCTCATACCCTCAGCCTGTTCCTAGGACTGCTGTGGAGACCATGTCCCCCCATGTGACCTACACACTTTATCTGAGCCCCAAACAACACCTTTGTACATTGGCACAGCAGTGGAGACCCCGTCCACTTTGTCTGACTTGGGCACTGCAGTAGTGACGGTGCCCACTGTATCAGACACATCCACTGCAGTTGCCACTGACACTCCTGCACCCACCACACCCCCCTGCCCTATACTGCTATCCCCTGATCCTGTCCCTATGTATGCCCCTCCAAGGGAAGATGTCCCCTGGCTGCAGCAGTGCAGGCAAGCATTGTGTGACGAGTAGTCACATGTCACACGAAATGGACAATTTCAATGGACTGGCCATTGGCCTTTGGATTGCTCCTGGTTTAAAAGTGTTTATTTTTGCAGGCTTAATAAAGCAAATTTTTGTTATTTGCTAGTTTTGCATTTTATGTACATGATGTTGCTGATGGGTGTAATCAAGTTGCTTTTGCAATTGTGTTTGTTGTAGAAAAGTGATTTGGTGATGGGATGGACTGCATGTGGTCCATGGTATGTGTGTCCTATTGCAGTATGCAGCCATGTCATCCTTTAATGAAAATTAAGGTACTCATGATTGCAATAACTTGGCACAGGGAGTGTCACCTTCTTTGCACAACTTAACATCTTTGGCTTACACTGTTGCACATATGTTGGGCTTAGATTTGTGCACATTGTACTTTTTCCTGACTGTGGGCCCATCTCCACTGGACATACATATTATTGCATCAATGATGAACAAGTCATCTGTGTCATCACTGCAACTTGCTATACATATGTTTTGATGTTGTGCAGATGACTTAAGGGTCACTCCTGTACACAGGCTGATGTGACCAGAGCGTTCAGGGTGTTGTAATTGGTGGATCACTGACCAAGTTTTACGCTGACATGACTGAGCCCTGCACAGACAACGTTTGGCACAGCTGACCTTACACATGAGTGGAGTCACCTCATGACAGTGTGTTATTCTGTGACATTGACTGAGCACTTGTTGTGTGTTCTATGAGCATGTCTCTGTGTGTTCCCTTCCCTTTTTCTACACAGCCTGTATTCCCTGCAGATGTTACTGCTTGTGATGCTTGCTGAGCTGTCCTGTATTTATCATTGACCTATGTTTTTGGGATGTAGGTGCATGGAAAACTACTGGTCATTCGGGTGTCATCCGTGGGTGCATTTGATGTAAGGGCCTGGAATGTGGGCAAATGCACATGGGCCATATTCAGGATTTCCCAATGCAACATCAGGTTGTTTTGACTATGTGGTGTCTTTATGTGACTGGGTCACTTGTATGTGTGTGTTACTGCTCACACTCATCAGATTCTAGCCTTCAATGTTGGATGATGTCAACATGTGTTCTTTGTAGGTCTCCCAGAGATCTTCATTGGTCTGGGACTGTGACAGGGATCCCAATGTGTCTGATACGTTTCACGTCATGCACTTGTACCTCATGCTATGCAGTGTGGCCGACATTCACAAGGGTTGACTGGCCATGTATGATGAGTTTCTACACCTTAGATCCCCCCTCCACTCCTGGGATAGTCATAGGTGCATGTGCAATGTCACCAGTACATTTGGGCTTAACTGATGCACATTACTGCAGATCAAGGTGTGTGGTATTGAGGGTGGGAAAATGTGAGTTGTCTCATGTCATGGCCCCTACCTACATGGTGGCATTAAATTACAGGCCATGCGCAGTGAGTATTCTGTGTGTGAGTGTGATGGAAGTTAGTATGTCACGGCATGTTGTGTTCGATATGCAGTGTGAGGCTGGCTGGTTGTGTTTGTGCATCTGCACCCATGCATTGGTATAGCTTTTGTGGGTCAATGGCTGGATGTTGGTACTAGGTTTTTCCTACTGTCCCTGGCACTCCTACCTCATCAGTCTGCAAATTCATCATAGTTAGTGTGTCCCATTACTGTGATGGTGTGGGAATTGATCACATCAAAGCTGCAGTCTACACAGGATTCCTTAGTGTCTGTTAGTGAACATATGTGTGTATGCATTATATTGGTCACGTCTTACATTGTCTAATTGGACATTGGAGGCATTGTCAGCCCCCATGTGTGAGTCATTTCTGCACATGGCAGATTGTTTTTTATACTACAAGAAAAATTTGTTAATTCAACAGATCTATGTTTGTTTGCTACACAACCACTGCTTTGCCACTACATTGCTTGTGGTGTTAGGACCAGGAATCATACATGCTGGATTGCAGATGCTGGTCTTTTTAAGCCCGCGCTCACCTTTTGGTCAATATGGTGAGGGGTGTTTTAACCCCATTACCACAATGTTCCAGATATGCTGGTGTTTTGGACCCCCGCACTCACCTTTTGGTCACTGTGGTGGGGGGGTTAACCCCATTACCACAATGTTCCTGATATGCTGTTGTTTTGGACCCACACTCACCTTTTTGTCACTGTTGTGAGGGGTATTAAACTACATTCCCGCAATGTTCCTCAAAATGCTTGTGGTTTGGGCCCCACATTCACCTTTTGGTCACAACTGAGATGTGAGTTACAGTATGTGTTCCCATTCAGTGTCACTGTTGCAGGCAGCTTCCACACAAAACACAATCGTGCCATGTTGGTAGGGGGGCTCTTTTGCCTACAACCCCTATGGATGGGAATGCTAGTGGTGTTAGCCATCCCCCCTATGAGTAGGAGCTGCTTGTAGTGATAGCCATCCCCCACCCTATGATTAGGGACTGCTGGTAGTGATAGCCATCACCCACCCTATGGGCTGGACAATGCTGGTAGTGGTAGCCATCCACCCCCTATGGGTGGGGACTACTGGTAGTGATAGCCATCCCCTACCTATGAGTTGGGACTGCTGGTAGCTGTAGCCACCCACCCCCTATGGGTGGGGACTGCTGGTAGTGGTAGACATCCACCCCTATGGGTGGGGACTACTGGTAGTGATAGTCACCCCCCACCTATGACTTGGGACTGCTGGTAGTGATAGCCATCCACCCCCTATGGGTGTGAACTACTGGCAGTGATAGCCATTCCCCACCCTATGAGTTGGGACTGTTAGTGGTGTTAGCCATCCACGCCCCTATGGGCTTGACAATGCTGGTAGTGATAGCCATCCCCCAGCCTATGAGTAGGGATAGCTGGTAGTGATAGCCATCCCCCACCCTATGGACTGAACAATGCTGGTAGTGATAGCCATTCCCCACCCTATGAGCTGGACAATGCTGGCAGTGGTAGCCATCCACCCCCTATGGGTGGGGACTACTGGTAGTGATAGGCACCCCCCACCTATGAGTTGGGACTGCTGGTAGTGATAGCCATCCCCCCACCTATGAGTTGGGACTGCTGGTGGTGTTAGCCATCCACCCCTCTATGGGCTTGACAATGCTAGTAGTGTTAGTCATCCCCCAGCCTATGAGTAGGGACTGCTGGTAGTGATAGCCATCTACCTCCTATGGGTGGAGACTACTGGTAGTGATAGCCATCCCCCACCCTATGAGTTGGGACTGCTGGTAGTGATAGCCATCCACCTCGTATGGGTAGTGCAATGCTGGTGGAGAGGGATATCCACCCCCTATGTGGGTTTTGCATTGCGCTGGTTCGTGACGTTTGATTGTGCGGTGGGTATCTGACTTACCATCTGCGATGTACGCGTCGGTTTCTGTTGTTGATCCGGTCATAGATATACAGTACAGGGATGACCTGCTCGAGCGGATTCATGGTTGGTTCGTCTCATAGGCATAGATCGGTGGTTCGTCTCGTAGGCGTAGATCGATGGTTCATCTCGTAGGCGTAGATTGTTGGTTCGTCTGGTAGGCGTAGATCATTGGTTCATCTCATAGGCGTAGATTATGTAGTGGAGCGATTCGGACCTGATGTACTGTCTTCCGGATGCTGTGACGTGTTGGAGGTGGCGACCTGTTTGGAGCGTAGGACTTACGCATCATAGTTTGCCGACTGGAAACTGCATTGAAAACTGTTTCCAGGCGACTCTGTTCAGCATTTGCAGATCCGGCTTGTCGGAAAATGTGGATGGAATCGGAGCATAATTGTCGCTCCGGATTTGGACACATTTGCGCATCGTACTTCATCGTTCGGACGGATTGGCTCCCGAACAAGTCGGTCGGCAGGTAACGCTACAGACAGAAATAATGATGGATTTAACCCAGATCTCTTGACTGGGGGTGAATGTTTTGATTTGTTCTGCATTCCGTCCATCCATTGTGTGTCTTTTGCTTTTTCGCCCTAAGTGCGCCAGGTATGCCCAGACGTGGGTCCTGGGCTCACTGTGCCACTGGAATCAAGCTATCCTAGCTGAAGAATGGTGAAACCCCGAAACCGGTCCTAGGATGCTTGTTTCCGGTCCAGGGAGGACCTAGCTTGGCAGTTCGAGCTGGACTGCTCCCATGAGGCACAGGGTCAAGACTGATTTGCCTATGGCCAGGTCTAAACTAGGGTGGTATGGTGAGCAAAAGAATGATGGATTTAACGCAGATCTCTTGACTGGGGGTGAATGTTTTGATTTGTTCTGCATTCCGTCCATCAATTGTGTGTCTTTTAGATTAAATCCAGTGGCATAGCAAGCATGGAATCCATGTCTTCACATACACTTTCCACTTAGGGCGACAAATACAAAAAGAACAGATGATTGACGGAATGCTGAACAAATAAGACATTCATCTGCAGGCACAGATCTGGGTTAAATCCATAGTTTTTTTGCTCACCATGCAATTGGAGTTTGGACCAAGCCATATGCAAATCAGTCTTGATCCTGCCTCATAGGCACAGTCCTTCCGAACTGCCCAACCAGTGCTTTCTTTAGAAGAGAGTAGGCCCTCCTGGTTGCAGGGTTAAACCAGCCCTTTTTAGGTTTCTTGTTACCCTTAGACTTACGTAAAAGTTCATTTTTAATTGTGTTAGTGATAACAAGAAAACTAGCTAATATTTGTTTCGGAGCGGAATCAGGATTAAGACATATTTCCACCTGTGGGAGTGTACTTCTAAGGACCCTAGCTGTAGTTTCAACAGGATCGATATTTTCCCATTTAATAGTATAACCATTCAGTTTGTCCACCCTCAATGCTTCTTGTGTTAATAGGGTTGGTCGATTGCCCCGCGTGCGCGAATCGGGTACTATGATAGACATAGTATTAGGAAAATGTTTGCTAATGGAATTAGTTCCAGTACAAAAATAATGGATTTGCTCTTTCAGAGTTTGAGAGACTAAGATAAAGTCAATTATGCTAGAGAGACCTCTACCATTGAATGTTGGGGGAAAAGCTACTGGAGGAGCTACAAGCTCATTTGCAAATCCAAGATCCAGATTGAGTAGGATCTCTGTGAGACGGTTCCCAGTACTAGTATGTGGAAAATGGGTTAAGTTAGACCCACCCTCATCCACAATTCCACATGTTTTTAAGCCATTATCCTTACATAAGCTAACATTGAAGTCCCCTCCCCAGATCAAGTTAAAGGGTTTACTTTTAAGGTTTTCCCGTTCAGCCAGTAGGAGCAGGAAAATTTCTTCCAGGACAGGGAGTACGGCTTGAGATGTTAGGTTATTATAGAAGTTAACTATATAGTACACAATGTTTTTGTTAGGTGTTATTTTAAGAACTTGGAAGTTGGGGGCATGGCTTAGGTCCTTTATACCCACATTTGGAAAATCATTAGAAATATAGATTACTGCCAAAGGTGGAAGGTTGTGCAAAGGAGTTATACGTTTTATAGCCTTGAAGGTGAAGAGAGGTGGTCAACCAAGTTTCTTGAAGCAAAGAATATTATATTGCCGTGTTACAGAGAGCCACGACGGTAGGTCAATATTTGAACGTAATCCTGCCACATTCCAGAATATCGTTCTTAAGTGGATATTAATTTGATTGGAGCCTCCCATGTCCCTATTATCAATAGTACTTCCTATAGCCCCATTAACCGTGGGAACACCCACAGTTTTTCCCGTTGTAGCAGGGTGCGAAGACACAAGATGGTCTCCAATACTAGAAGAAGGATCTGGTTGTGGTAAAGTGTTAACCCCCGATGTTAATTGGGGGCGCTCAAATGTCCCAGTAATAGGGATAGTTGTACCAGTAGTAACTTCGTGAGTTATTATACGATTAATTAATTGATCATGCATACATCCTATTTGGGAATCAGGTAGCACCAGTCATTCGTTTTCATCTAGGCCAGAGAGGGGAACGAATGGGTTGTGTAAGGGAATATTCCAACGCCAGTTTGAGTATGTCTGATGGTACCTGCTTACAGAAGGGAAAAAGAGCCTCTTGGGACGTTGGGGTTGGAAAAATGGGGTGAAGTTAGTGATGCCGGATCTTGATGTTATGATTTGGGAATTGAGATAAGGGGTTTGCGAAGGGTTGAATCTATTCAGGGTTGATTGAGTATTTAGAGGGGTCATCAGAGCTTTAGGATAAAATAGCTCAGATTGCGGGCTGAAATACTGCCATCACCTCTCCCTGAAAACCAGTCGCTAATATGCGTGATAACTCTATGATCCCTAAAATTAACTATCACAACATCTCCCTCGATATCTTTTGGGCGGGGACCCACCCAGTTACATCGTCTAACAGAGACTATATCACCGTTTAAGTGTGGTGGGAGAGGTCTGTTAGTGCGTAGCCAATAAATGGCTTTGTTTTTTAGGTTAGCATCGGGTTCTATTCTTCCTTCAGCCAAAACTGGGACTCCAGTCAGAATAATAACATAATTTGGTGCCTCAGGGGGTAAGTCTACATAATGTCTGCTATTGTTTTGTGCCGTGTAAGTTGCGGATGCCTTAGGTGGAACTATACTTTTGGCAGTAGGGAATTTTGAAGAACCTAATTGGGTTTTCTCTCTGTGTTGCTGTTGAGGCAGCTCCGATCTAGAGGGAGCACTCTGGGGAATCCCTTGTTTGGGTGTGGGGGACTTCGCTTGGGGCCTGGTTGGTCTCTGTGTAGGACATTTAGGTAGCGGATGGTTTACCTGGGAAGTAGATTGCTTTGGCGCCTCCTCGTTGGATTTGGAAGCTCCCAATAAATGATTCATTTGGTCACCCAGCCTCTTAACTCTCTCTGTGAGCGGTAGCAAGAGGGATTTCAAGAGATGTTCCATAGCCTCCATTAGACCTTTTAAGGGCGAACCTTCTGGAAGAAAGCTTTTTATGGGACCAGATGGTACATCCCTCACTGGGTCTTTTGGTGCATCCGGCGTAAGATCGGTTGTTGGTATGGGTATTTTTGGACAATTACCCACTTGTCTGTCCCCACCCTTCCTCCTTCTTTTTTGTGGTGGAGAACCTTGGGCTCCTTGATGCCTTTTACTGCGTTTATTTACTTTTTGGACAATAGCTACTATCGGGGAGTGCGTAACTGAAGTTACTTCCATCTCTACTAATGAGTTAGATAGGGAAGGTGGAACATTTATATTTATATCACTGTGTATAACATTAGTAGGAGTTGTGAGAGAACTATCCTGGAAGATTAAAGGAATACTTTCAATGCTAGATAGCTCAAGCTCCACATGTTCAGCTTGTATGCTGTTATGTGGTGAAGTAGATAGTTGTATTTGGCCCAAAGATGGAGACTTATGTTTGAGGAGTTCGACAGATAACCGTCGCTCGGCGCGCCGCTCAGCCAGCGCGATTTCTCTGTCGATTTCTAAAGTGGCCCTACTGATATATTTGTCTAGGGGTTCTATTGTTGTCCCCCCTGTAGTAGTGGGATTTACTTTTGAGTTGCGCGAGGTCATATTGTAAGCAGGTGACACTACAGATAGAAATATGCTAAGCCACTCTGGGCCACTAAGTTAAACGACAGGGAAATGAGATAATCACTTAGCAATAACAGTCAATAGAGTCACAAATAAGTTTGAAAGAAACTGGAGGCGGCTTACTATAGCAGAGTCCAATGAGTCCTGAGCAAAATGGAAGAGGGTAGGCCCGGCCCTGCCTCGTCTGGCCCCAGACGGCCACAGACGGCCCGCCCTTTGCCCGGGCTTAGCCCGGCGTCCCGCGACGCGGGGGGCTCGCAGCCTTTGTAGCGCCTCTTGGCGCTGGGATGACGATTGCGGTCTGCGCCGCCTCAGGGGTCGATGGAAAGCCGAGTCCTCCGCTCGGCGGCCGCAAAGATGGCAGAAGCGGCAGCGGGAGGACTCGTGCAGCACAGCAGTAGGTTAATGAAATGCCCCAAGTCAATATTGCCAATGTCCCACGTTTTTTCTAGAGCCCACCCGCTCCACCGTGGGCTCGCAGCCTTTGTAGCGCCTCCTGGCGCTGGGATGACGATTGCGGTCTGCGCCGCCGCAGGGGTCGATGGAAAGCCGAGTCATCCGCTCGGCGGCCACGAAGATGGCAGAAGCGGCAGCGGGAGGACTCGTGCAGCACAGCAGTAGGTTAATGAAATGCCCCAAGTCAATATTGCCAATGTCCCACGTTTTTTCTAGAGCCGAACTGCCCAACCAGGTCCTCCCGGGACTAGAAACAAGCATGCTGGGACCAGTTTCAGAGTATCACCCCTCATCAGCCAGGCTAGCTTGAATCTGGTGGCATAGTGAGCGTGAGTCGCACGTCTGGGCATACCCTTCCCAATTAGGCTGACAAATGCAAAAAGAACAGATTATGGACAAAAATCTAATATTCGCCCCCAGTGACAGATCTGGGTTAAAGCCATCATTATTTGCCATTACAATTGACCTGGGCACTGCATGTAAAGGTCAGAAGGGCCGCATCTGGCCCCCATGCCGTACTTTGCGTATCACTGCCCTAGAGCCTGGCTCACTAGAATGCCTACATACACCAGACTGTGCCACCTTCAGAATGCTCACACAAAGATGATGTCGTCTCCTTTGGGATATCAAACTATACTAGACACCACACCATCAGAAACAGTGTTTAATTTGTGTTGGTGATTGCCAATGCTTGGTACCAGCACCTTTTTCTAAACAGCAGCAAATATTTAGCCACCTCATGGTGGCGCTGTGTGCCTATTGTTTCAACAGAATCCTCAGTGGCCATTTGATATACGTCGGTACTGCTGTCACTGATATTTGGCAGGAGCTGGGGTTGTGCCAGTTGCAGTGGACTCCCAAGAAATACTTTGGGCCCCAGCAATTATTTTTTTACACATTAAACACTGATCAGAATGGACACATATTCCACGCAGCAGTTTCCTTGGCAATTCTAATATGAACTAGACCCCGTCCCGACCAGAATCCTATAACACCGCAAATTCCTTAGAATGCCCATAACTATTACATTCACTTCTACTAGAATACTAACGCTTACCAGATCCAACAGAATGCACATTTAGACCCCAGGCCTCTGCCCTATCAGAATGCCAAATACACCAAACCCAGTGTCACTAAATATTACATTATACACCAGAAACCATCCTTTTCAGGATGACTACATACACCAGGTCACATACTCTTCCCAATACATATATACATTAAACAGTGCCTAGATACCCCTAGGGGGGTTAGCTCGCTCTACAAATTTTGATTGATTGGTTGATATAAAATATCCATCAGAATGCCCATAAAAATTTGAACTTTAGCCATCAGAATGGCTCATATACCTCAGAGCAAACCCCTTTCTGAATATCAATTCACACTGGACTATATTCCATCAAAATGCCTGTGTAATATAGACCTTTCCTCGTCAGAATATCCATAACTGCCCGACACACCAAATATGCCCATTTACAGCAGACACACCCACTTCAGAATACTAATGTGTATGGTGTGCACTATCAGAATACCCACATACACCAGAATTCACCCTCATTACAATGCTTATCTACACCCAATCACACCCATAGCAGAATGTCAGTATTCCCAAGACCCCAGCCCCATTGAAACACCCATATAAGCTAAAATTCCCCCCATCACATTAACCATCTGGATCAAGCCCACAAAAAAGGTCAATATGCACCAGACCCTGCCCTTTTCCAAATGCTCAGGTACACCAGTCTGCATCCCTACAGAATGTCATATACACCATTCTCCATCTTCTTCCGAATGCCTAGATACAAGGTCCAACCTTCTTCAGCAACTCCATATTCACCAGATTCCGCCCCAATCAGAATGCCATAAACGCCAAACCCTACCCTCTTCAGCTTCAGGATGTCCAAATACAACAGTGCACACCGCCTTCAGAATGTCATGTACACCAGACCCCACCTTTTTTAAAATTTCGACATACACCAGCCCACATTCCCTTAAGAATTTCAAGTACGACACACCCCAACCTCTTCAGAATGCCCACATACACAATTCTGCAACGCCTTCTGAATGTCATATACACCAGACTCCACCATTTTCAGAATGCCCATATGCACCATTCCACCCCTTCAGAATGTCATTTACACCAGGCCCCAACCTCTTCAGCATGCCCACTTATACCAGTCCACACTCCGTTCAGAATGCAAAACCCACCAGACCCCACCCCCCTCAGAATGTCATATAAACCAGACCCCACCCTCTTCACAATGCACACATGCAACAGTCCACACCTTCAGAATGTCATTTACACCAGGCGTGCCCTTTTCAGAATAGCCACATGCTCCAGACCGTACCCTCTTCTTATCATATAAACCAGACCCCACCCTCTTCACACTGACCACATGCAAGCAACAGTCCTCATCTTCAGAAAGCCATTTACACCAGACCTCACCCTCTTCAGAATGCCCACATGCAGAGGTGCAATTAGAGGCAAATTTCGGAGGGGGCTAAGAAAATATTTCGGGGGGGGGGGGGGTAATTCTTCAAGTAATTGGCAGAGTGGAGATTTAGGGGCTCTAAAAAAGGGTGAAAAAACAACAAAACCTTATTAACATGCAAATGGTCTTTTAATGACCTGTTAAGTACTTGGGTGCGGCTGTGTGTGTGTCCGGCAAGCTGCCTCAGCCCAGGCTGCCACACACAACGGGGGGGCTGAAGCCCTTTGAGCCCAATGGGCATTGCGTGCCTGCCCACATGCACCAGTCTGCATCACCTTCAGAATGTCAAATGCATCAGACCCCACCCGCTTGAGAATGCCCGCATACACAAGTCCGCACCCATTTCAGAATGTCAAATACCCCAGACTCTCCTCTTCAGAATACTCACATACAGCATTCTACAACCCCCTTCACAATGTCATGCACATCAGATCCCACCCTATTGAATGCCCACATAGACCAGTCCACACCCCTTTAAGAATGCCAAATACACCAGATCCCACCCTCTTCATGTTTTATACGCCACGCCCCTTCATGTTGTATACACCAGACCCCACCTTTTTCAGAATGCCTACATGCACCAGTCCACAACTCCTTCAGAATGTTACACAAGATCCCACCCTCTTCAGAAGGCCCACATACACAAGTCCACACCAACTCCAGAGTGACATATACACCAGTCTCAACCCCACCCTCTTCAGAATGCCCACATAAACTAGTCCACACCCTGTTCAGAATGCCAAACATACCAGAGTCCCCCTTTTCAAAATGTCATACTCCAGACCCTACCCTCTTCACAATGTCCACACGTTCAAGTCCACACCTCCTTCAGAATGTCCTATATACCAGACCTTACCCTCTTCAGAATGCTCACATGCACCATTACTCAGCCCCTTCAGAAATGAAATACACCCCCGACCCCACCCTCTACAGAATGCTCACATACACCTTTACTCAACCCTTCAGAATGTCATAGACAAGACACGCCCTCATCAGAATGCCCACATACACAAGTCCAGACCCCCTTCATAATGTCAAAAACACCAGACCTCACCTTCTCCAGAATGTCCATGTACACCAGTCCACACCCGTTCAGAATGCCAAATACACCAGACCCTACCCTCTTCTTATCATATAAACCAGACCCCACCCTCTTCACAATGCCCACATACAGAGGTGCAAATTTCAGAGGTGGCTAAGAAAACATGTTGGGGGGTAATTCTTTAAGCAATAGGCAGAGTGGAGATGCGCAGGGGCTCTAAAAAGGGGTGAAAAAACAACAAAGCCTCATTAACATGCAATCTAGTCTTTTAAAGACCTGTGAAGTACTCGAGTGCGACTGTGTGTGCGCCCGGCAAGCTATCTCAGCGCGGGCTGCCACACACAACGGGGGGCTGAAGCCCTTTAAGCCCAATGAGCGATGCGAGCCTGCCCACGTGCATCATTATGCATCCCCTCCAGAATGTCATATACACCAGACCCCACCCTCTTCAGAATGCATACATGCACCTTTAAAGAATACAGCAGTTTGAAGGAACATAGTTATGCAGCAACGTGTTACATCATCGGACAGAGTACATAGAAAACAATATGCATGTGTACAGGGTCGTATCTTTCGGACTCTCATAAATGGTAGAAGAATTTTCCAAGTATATAACATATAAAAACCACAAAAGAAAATAAATTGCAGCACATTTTGTATTGAATAGTTGTTGCATGGGCATGTCCTCAATTCAAGCCCCTGCTGATACCAACGTGGGAAGCATAAAAGATATTTTATCTTTCCAGCCCTAAAGCTGAACAATAAGGACCGTGTCAAGGTGATTTTCGTGTAACCTTGGCTGCACTCCCCCAGGTTAAAATGCAGATAATCTACCACACTAATTTTCTGACTCTCGGCCCATAATCGGTCTGCTTCAGTTATCTCCAGTAAAAAATGCTTCACTTACCTCCTACAAGCAGCAGTCTCTGGCTTTCTTACCAAAAACGTATCAATTTGGCCCATGCTTTCCAAGGATTTTTTGACATAGGCCAACCAATGGATAGAGAGACCCTTATCGCAGGCCAGACAATCGTTAACTATGCTCTTTGTTAGTGTGGCACCTTCTGCATTCCAAATGGATAGCTACAGGGTTGCTGGGAGACTCTGATGAGAGTCGTTCAGATAGCCTATGCCCAGCTCCCTGTGGCAGATGAAGTGGGAGGAAGATGCAGGGACTAATACTATCCTTCTCAGGAAGCGGTTACTCCTCCCTCTGGAGATTTGTAAGAGCACAGTCCCCATACACCCACACCATAAATTGCAATCGGAATGCACAGTGATAGATATATTTGCAGTAAGGGTTTCGGGGGCCTTCCTCCCTTTAATGATGGCAAACTAAGCAGTGACCCAATGGATCTTGCAATTTTTACTCTACACTATGCTATATGCTGACCCAATGAGCCCGAAGTGCTGAAATTAATTCCTAAATAGATAAAAGTGTTAATGCTCAATAAAGTGCTCGTGCCTACAGGAATAGAATATAGTTTTGTGCGCTTTGGACCACAAGACATTAAACATAATTTAGTAAAATGTATTGACAGGTTAGGATTAGCCATAATATTCACAAAAGAGTGAATTAAAAGTCGGAAAGCTTTAGGGGTTCGGGCAATTAAAACAGCCTCATAATTGTATAGTAGGGCAGGAAGAGGGGTACCACATATTCAGGGTACATCAGGGGTGTTCATTCCCTGAGGTCCTGCTCTCCAGCAACATACCTGGTAAACATTAAGTAGGCTCCTGGCAACATATTTCAAATCTTTGTGGTATAGTATTAGTCATTGTACAACTGTCTATTGCTCTGGTTTCAAGAATATATTCCCAACATAGGGTGTGGTCTTCTGACCCCGACCTAACAACATTCTGCGCCAAGTGCAGACGCAAGGTAACCACACCTTGCGACTTTTCAGTACTCTTCAAAGAAGTGGGCAGCCTCTTCTCCACAGAGTGCTAAATTTGAATTTTTAACCTGCATGAGCATTTTTTCAATTTATTTTTCTAAGCACAATATTGGAGAAATGGGGCTTTCCTATCCACCGTTTGCATGAAAACACGTGGGATTTAAAAAACCTGGTCTGTCCTCACCTTAATTATTAGGTTAATGACATTGATTTAAGGTTTAGTCTCTTCTTGTGACACACTGTATCACTAGTATACAAAATATTATAAGTAAATAAATTGGGGCCAACTATGTATAACCCGGATAATTTTTTCAATGTATTATAGATGTCAAATCTCCATGGCTTCCTGATGAAGGCTGTATAGCCGAAACGCGCGTAGGACACAGCTTCTAAGCCATGTTATGTATATTTTTCTTTAGCTATGCAACATATATTTATGCTCTGACCCCACTTAGTCAAGCTGTATAAAATTCTCCAGCTCCACTGATTTCCCATCTGGTTTGTAAACCATAAATGCCCAGTGAAGATAATGTTTGAGAGTCTTTATTAGTGAGGATTCTCTATTATAAAATGCATTGAAATACAGAATCTACATACAGAGGAATGGAAATACCTGTAAAATAGAAGTACACCAAAAGAGAGGGAATGAATATTTGATTTGTGCATAGATTTATGTATTACAGCAACTAAAAATGTATTTGAAACTGGATGAGTGTGGAGGTATGAATGAGCGTTTTAACTAAAGAATGTGTACAGTAGATGTAAATATAAATAGTTTGTTTTAAGTAAAACATGCACAGACAATTCGGTTAAAAAATGTATTTACTGATTATAGATTGATGCTATATTTGTACTAATACATGTTTTTTTTTTTTATCTTTATTGACATATAGGCAGCTTATGCAGTTATCGTGTTACAATACAACAGTTTTTTCTTTTTGTTTTTCTTTTGAGAAGTTGACTGTCTTGCATCTCGTACCTTGTATCACAAAATTTCAAAACAATAGTACTATACATTTTTCGCGGTATGAGCGTGCCCATTCGTGTTTTTTTTTATAGCACTACCACTGAATATCTCTAATTGTTGTCTTAGTCACTGTACCCAGCATGCCCCCCTACTCATAAGAACCTTTTGAACATCCCCCCCCAACTTAAGCCATCATAACTTTCACTTTATTATCTCCCAGTGTTCTCAATCAAGTCCGCAGCCTTTTCCAGCTCTACTCAGGCTCCATATATTAATTCACTCCTGTATTCTGCCCTCAGCAGTGCTTACCCCTCAGTCTCACCCTCACTCATCTTCCCCCTCTGAGTCTATATCTTCTCCCTCCGGCAGTGGTTCGCATATGTCCCCGCGATATACATTCCATGCCATCCAAACCTTGTTCCACTTTCGGGGGGAGGCTCTGAGGACATAGACCGCCCTCTCTGTCACCATTAGCTCGTCCATATTTTTAGCCCATCTGCTCGCCGTGGGTAGGTCTGGAGCCCCCCATTTCTGCGCGATGTCTTGCTTAGCCACTGTCATGGCCAGCGTAGCCCACAGTATTCCATACCTGCCCAAGTCGTTGGGCTCCCAAACATTTAGGAGACATTTGCGCGGGTCAGGCAGAACAGTGATTTTAAGTGCTTGAGAGATAGTACGCAGCACCCGTCTCCAGTATTCCTGTATATGTGTGCAGTCCCATAGTGTATGGAACAATGTACCCTCCTCCCCGCATCCCCGCAGGCAGAAGGGGTGTGGCGCTCTGTGTATTTTATGAAGCAGTGTTCTGGTATAATAAATGCGGTGCAGGATCTTGAGCTGCACCAGTCTGAACTTTGTCGAAATTCCCACCTCTCTTGGGGAGGCCAATGCCTCGTTCCATTCTGATTCATCCATCTCCCCTACTTCCCTTTCCCATTTCTCTTTCAGTTTTTGCGTGGGGTCAGCTAGGTTGTTAGTTAGCTTTTTGTAGGTAAGAGAGGTCGCTTTGTGCTGCATGAAATCAGTTAGCAGTCTATGTTCTAGGGGTGAGGATTCCGGTAAGTCCGTGCCCGCCGGAATCGCCCGTAGCAGTGCATGCCTGATTTGGACATATCTATACGTCTCCGTAGACCTAAGTCCGTATAAATGTTGTCGTTGTGGAAATGATATTACTGTGTCTTTGTCCCACATATCCCCAACTGTGGAAATGCCTATAAGGTCCCACTGTGTAAACCCCTTGCATATTCTCAGGGACCCCAGTGCCTTCGTGTCCCATAATGGTGTCATTTTCGTTATTTTCCCTTTCCAACCCATCCGCGCCTGCGCTACGTGCCACAGCGTCGCTGTGTGTCGCGTTGGGCCAGTCAGGCGCCCAAGCTGCTGTCTATTATAGAGTACCGAGAGCATACAATCCGTCCCCAGTTGAGTCCAGTCTGCCTGGTAAGCCGGGTCGTTCCTTGGGGCATGGATCCACTGGTTAATTACTTTAAGTTGAGCTGCCCAGTAGTATAGCTGTATGTTGGGTAATGCTATTCCTCCTTCATACCAACTTTTTACCAGTTTGTCATAGGCTATACGTGCCGGGCCAGCGTTCCAGAGCAGGTTGGAAACCAACTCCGCAATTTGCCTAAAATAACGTGGTGGGACAAGGTATGGGGTGTTTTCTAATATATATAGAAACCTGGGCAATGCCATCATTTTATATAAGGCTGCTCTCCCCAGGAGGGTCAGGGGCAGTGTGGCCCAGTGTTTAACGTCTGCACGTAGGCGTGCCATAGGCGGTTTCAAGTTGTCGTTAAAGAAGGCTGTGGCATCCCGCGTGACAACTATGCCCAGGTATTTAAAGGAGGACAACGCCGTCATCAAAGGGCAGTCCGTTTGTAGGTTTGGCGCCGGACCCTTCAGTGGATATATCACTGATTTCGACCAATTTAAAGTATAGCCCGAGGCCCTCCCGTGTGTGTTGCAAAGCTCCAATAGGGCCGGGATCCCGGCATCAGGGTCGACCATATAGACGAGCATGTCGTCTGCATACAGTGACACTTTGTCTTCCCCTCCATCCTCCCATTTAATGCCCCGGAACAGGGGCGTCTTCCGAAGCAGGATAGCCAAGGGTTCGAGCACCAATGCAAACAGCAAAGGTGACAAAGGGCACCCCTGTCTGGTCCCTCTGCCCAGTGGGAATGTTGGCGAGATGTGGCCGTTCGCTGTCACTTGCGCCACCGGTTGTGTGTATAGGAGTCGTATCCAGGCTATGTATTTCGGCCCAAAGCCCATACGTGCGAGAACCTCGAAGAGATACTCCCACTCTACCAGGTCAAAGGCCATTTTGGCGTCAAGCGAGATGATGACAGCCCCCTCTGTGAGGAGGTGTGCACGGGCCAGTACTCCATGGACCCGCCTCAGGTTCAACGCTGTACTCCTATTAGGCATAAAGCCTGATTGGTCAGGGTGGATCAGGGCATGTAGGTGTGGCATCAAACGAGTAGCTAGAATCTTGGCCAGGACCTTGGCCTCCACATTAAGCAGCGAGATTGGGCGATAAGAGGCACAGTCAGTCGGCGGTTTTCCGGGTTTTGGTATGGCTATGATCGTTGCCATACGCTGATCAAGTGGTAGTTCCGCCCTGTCTCTACTCTCTTTATACATTTCTAACAATGGTCTGCTAAGCTCCGACGCCATGGTTTTGTACCACTCTATGGGTAGTCCATTAGGGCCTAGCGCCTTGCCTGATTGCAATGCCTGGATTGACAATTGTATTTCCTCTTCTGTCGGGTCTTTCTCTAGGTCTAGCCGAGCCTCATGGGAGATATTGGGGACGTCAATTGCATTTAGTGATTCCGATGCCATTGGAGCGGTGATGATATTCTCCGGGGTGTATATTTCTTGAAAGTGTGTAGCTAAAGTGTGTACAATGTCTTCCGGGTGCGTCAGTACTTGGCCATCAGTAGTGTGAAGTTTTTGGATACCCTTTGTTCCTCCCCTTCTCTTATCTAACCATGCCAGCATTCTTCCTGCTTTGTCGCCCACATCGTAGATTCTGTGTGCTGTGTTGGTGATGTAACCCTGAACCGTCGTTTTGAGGTGATTCTGATATTGCTGCTGTCGTAATTGCAATGTGTGCGTTGTGGCCGGGGTGGGATTCGCCATATGGGCGGCGTTAGCGTCATTTAGTAACAGTTCCTTCTCCGCGAGTTCCCTCCGGGAATCCCGTTTGTGTCCCGCTATTGATGCTATCGCTGCGCCCCTGAGGACCGTCTTGTACGCTTCCCATAAGACTGACGGTGAAGTCAGCGTGCCCGTGTTTTCTGCAAAGAAGTGTGCCGTCGCTAATTTGAGTTGTTTCCGGATCTTAGGGATTTTTAGATAATTCGGATATAGTGGGTAGATTCTAGCGCCCTTCTTGTCCCCGGTGGTGAGCGATAAAATGAGTGGTGAGTGGTCAGATATACCTCTGGGCAGGATATCGAGCTTGTCCACTGTTCCCAGCCCCATCCCTAGGAATAGGAAGTAGTCTATTCTAGATAGACTGTTGTGTACCGCTGAGTAATAAGTGTATTGTGTCGCCGTGTGGTGCAAATGCCGCCATATATCCGTGATGCCTAGGGCTTCTAGAAAGTCAGGTAATGCTGTGTTTCTTCTTGGATTGTCTCTAGTGGGTAATGTGTCTACCTCTGGGTCCATTATGGCATTCAGGTCCCCCCCTATAATCGTGTCCCCTTCCGGTAGGTCCAGGAGGAATTTACCTAGGACAGGCAGAGCTACGGAGTGAAGTGCCGGGGGTATATAGACAGAGACAACATTCAGCGATCTCCCCTCCCATTGGCCGTGTAGAGCGGCGAAACGACCCTGGTCGTCTGTCACACGGTGAGTGATGATAAAGGGCGAATGTTTTTTTATTAGTATTCCTGTCCCCCTCGAACCGGTGGTAAATTCTGCATGTGTTGCCATCTCATAGCCGCGCCTATCAAGTGCTTTACATGCTGTCCCTGCCATATGTGTCTCCTGGAGGAGGACTAAATCTGGGCTCTGGCGCTTTATGGCTTGCAACACTAACCCCCTCTTAATTTTGTCCCCTAGGCCTCTGACGTTCCGAGTTAAGAGGCGCAGAGGAGGCACATTTATTTTTCTGGAGTCAGCCCGTGCGGGCGTTACATGCAGTGGTTGGGTCATGGAACTGGTGTGTTAATGAATTGCGTATTGTGGCGCTTATGGCAATGCCGACCTGACGTGTAACGCTAGATCTTAAGCGTGTGGTTCCACTTCGGGAGATAGTGTAGTGCGTGGTTGGAGTGATGGCTAGAATCAAAAACAAAAACAAGAATAACATAACTTTAACTCTGTCCCCCCTCCCTGCTCCCCTGCTCCACGGACAAACCCCGCCCGTGACCCCAACTTCGCAGAGTGCTTTAGTCCTTCCCCAACTATCTTACTTTCTCGTGGGGTTGGTGAGTTCCTTACAGGCACTAACTGTGCCCACCTTACTCAGCTGCTTCGGGACCCAGGTCCATCGTGTCTCATCTTGTCCCGCTCCGCTTCAGGAAGTCATCAGACCGGGGCCGGTTGCCCCGAATCGAAGAGATCCTGCGTTGTTTCAAGATCAGTTTAGTCCGTACCGTCCTGACGCGTTGAGTGTTCGACCTGTTTATTCAGTTGTTTGCCGTTACGTTGATCGGGCCGATCCCTGTGTGTACGATGTTGTTGTCCACTCCGGCGCCATCCATCGAGCCAGTCTCGGGCCACTTCCGGATTATCGAAAAACCAAGTCTTTCCGTCGGCGACCACCCTCAGTTTGGCTGGAAATAACATGGAATATGGAAGTTCTCTGTCTCTCAGCGCTTTTTTAACCTCCGTGAACGATTTGCGGCGTCTGGCTACCTCCGCCGTGTAGTCCGGGAAGAAGGCCAGGGTTGCGTTATGAATCTTGATGGGGGGGGGGGGGAGACTCTCGCCGCCTGCAGGATGGCGTCCCTGTCTCTGAAATTAAAGAGCCTAGCCAGCACAGGCCTTGGAGCAGCACCAGTTTTGGGCACTCCGCCTGGGACCCTGTGTGCCCTTTCCACGGAGAAGAAGTGGGACAGCCCTTTTGGTTGCAATTTGGTTTTTATGAGGTCTTCAATGTAGAGGTCCATGGCTCCCTTGCCCTCCGTCTCTGGAAGGCCAAGGATTCGCACATTATTTCTTCGTGAGCGTCCTTCTTGGTCGTCCAGCTTGTCTTGCAGAAGCTTGGTGAACTTCTCCATCCGCTCCATGGCCGTTTGTAGCTCCGACGTGTCCTCCACCAGTGACTTCGTCACCACCTCTACCTGGGACACTCTTTCTGTCATCTTTTGAAAGTCCGCTCGCATTAGTGCGACTTCAGATGAGATGGACCCTACCGTGGTTTTGACATCCGATAGTGTTCTCATGATGTCTTCCAACGTTACCTTCGCGGTCTCTTCCGTTTCTTGAGAAGTCCCGGTGGAGTTCCGCCCGCTGGGCTGAGATCGTGCATGTTGGCTGTAAGCGAACTTGTCCAGCTTGGCCTGCGTGGAGCCACTCCTATTTGTCTTGCCCGTCATGTCGTGAGGTCCGCAGGATGTGTCCTCGACCCTCCCTTGCCGAGATGATGTAGGAAACTGTGTCTGGGGCTGGGCTCCGTGGATCAAAGTCCGGCCGCGCTCTCAGAGGACTCCTTCTCTCCGTTTCCCTCTGTCCCGTAGTCAGCCCCCTCCTTGCTCCGCTACCGCCTGGTGACTCAGTATCCTCAGCTGTCGCTGGTTGCCCGCGCACTTTCATGCAATGCGACCCCCCCACTTCTATGTTGTATAATGTCCCGTCTGAATGCCAGTGCCTCAAGTCGGCTCAGGTGAATGGTGAATTCGGTGGCGTGGCGTCCTGGTAGGATGTGTCGCAGTGCTGGTGTGCCACGCACTGGACGCGTGCTGTCCGAACGTTCAGGGTCTCAGTGGGGTGCCTTTATTGCCAAGTCTTAGTCCCTGGCTCCACACTAAGGCAGTATTGGCTTTATTTTGAACGCATGAAGAGCGCCGTTTTTCCTGTAGAGTAAATTTGTAGATCTATGGTGTGCCCTCCAGCTCCCCGGCTCCACCGCCTCCCGCCTGACTCTGCCGCGCTGACCAGTGCTGTTCCTCCGTCCCAGCCTGCCTCCTGACTGTGCGCGTGATAGTCCCCCGGGGGTACTCGCCTTTACCTCCGTCGGCCGGACCTCGCTTCTCGGAACCCGACAGTCCCAGGGGGGCTGGCGGCGTCTACTTAGGTGTCTGCCACCGATTACCGCCCTCCGCCGGTCAGCGTCTCTCTGAGGTTCCCGCTGTGGCTCCTGTGGCGCCTCCTCCCGCCCGTCCCCGAGAGGCTCCTCTCTTCCCGTCTAGATGGGGCACTCACCGGCAGGCTCAGCAGGTCACCGCGCCCCCGGGCCGTATCGCAGGGTCCTGTCCGTCTGTCCGGTTTCTATTGTGGGTGGGTCGCAGGTGTCGGCCGGGCACCGGGAGCTGCCCCCACCAGTACGCCGGCCCGATCCCACTTCCGCCGGGGCCGGAGGCTCACGTTAGTCCGGTGCTTCCTCCGCCTGTGCAGGCCCAACCGCTTCAGACGGCGCCGGAGTAGATCGCAGCGTCTGTTGTTCTTCAAAAGCGGATCAGGTGCTACCGCTTCGGACCCAGTCCCAGCCGCCGCCGCTTCAGGTGGGTTTTGCGCCGGATTAGTGTGTCGGATTGATGTTAGGCCACAGTGCCCTCAGGAGCTCCTACGTTATGCTGCCGCCATGCTTGGCTGCTAGCCACGCCCCCTCTACTAATACATGTTTTGCTTATGAATTTAGATCTGGGTTTTGAAAATGTTCTTATTTAGTAGGCCCACATTTCTAACAGTTTCCTAGGTGTTCTTTTTTAGGATTGTTGTTTATGCCCTGATTTAGGAATATATCTGTTTTCAGGTGTACCCCTTTTTTTGTACAATTGTTGACAGTTTAAGATTAGCCATAATATTCACAAAAGAGTGAATTAAAAGTCGCAAAGCTTTAGGGTTCGGGCAATTAAAACAGCATCATCAACGTATAGTAAGCCAGAAAGAGGGGTACCACATACTAGGGGGTACGTTGGGGGGTGCTCTTAATAAGTTCTGCACTCAGCTCATTTCTGTACAAAATAAACAATAATGGTGCTAATACACATCCCTGACGGACCCCCGGTTATTGGTGAATTCGTCAGACACTTCCCCCTTATTTCCAAACCTTACACGGGCTGTAGTACCTGTGTGTGAAGATATCAACAAGTGCACTAATGAGGGATCCATGTTTTAATTAATAGGTATCTGCCAATAGTTTTACCTGCTTTACACAATCAAATGCTATTGTTAATCCATGAAGGCAAGATACAGGTTTTATTTTTAGCCGCTGTGTACTTTCCAATAATCAGGCTTAGATTTAGGCATTGCTCAACATTTTCTATGCCATTCCTGAAACCGTACTGACAATCATTTAAAACATTATTCTCCTTAGCCCACTCTGATATTCTTTTATACAGCACTCTCCCCAGTATTTTTGCCAGAATGTCAATCAAGGATATGGGGTGGTAGTATCTAGGATCCACCGTAGTACCATTTTTTAAAATTCGGACAATGGTCGATGAGGTCTAAGAAGAAGGGATCGAGGACTAATTCAAATTATTATACACTTTTGTAAGTAGTGGGGGCCCATGAATTTATATTACATTTGATGGTATCAATAGGTATGCAATCTGGTCCTGGGGCCATCCCACCTGCGCTTTCTCTAATAGCGGTCTCTACTTCCTGTACTGAGAAGACTAAGTGAGGGAATTCTGCTTCTTGCAATGGCCTTAAGGGAGTTGGATCCTCATCTGAATACATTTCTTTAAAATGTGATACCCACTCCTCCCTATTTATATGACATCCAACTGTTGTTCCTCAACAGTCAAGAGATCGCATAGCGGACACTGTGTCCCAAAAGGTTTTACTGTCTCATGCGCTAGCAGTGACAAGCAGCGTGGTCCACTGTTGTGTAATAACTTCAGCCCTTCTGTTACGTGTGACCGCTTTATATGCCTTCTGAAAAATGGACACCAAAGCTCTGTCCTGGGGTTCAGCATTTAGGGCCCTTCTTAACTGGCAGCTTGAGAGTAAACACTTGCGATCAAACCAGCGATGGCTCTGGGTATCTGATAAAGCAGGTAATTTTACTGCAAATGGTCACATAAGAGAGGAATATTAATTTGCCCATAATGTCTTCAGATGGGCAATCCATTATTAGCTGTAAATTGTCTCCCACCGGCCTGTTAACGAGATTTTATGGGATCGAGCAGCCTCCATCGAAGCCTACGATTATCACTAGTTGGGATTAAGTTAGCTAAATCAGGGATTTCATGATATGGCACTCTATAAGGAATTTCCAAAGTGGCCCCAATTGGGTTGTGATCCACAAAATCCATGCCAATAATTTTGGCATTGATCAAAATAGTCCTTAGATTATTAGTAATAAAAACATTCAATAATGGAGGTGCTATTCCTCCATCTAAAGGTGAGTAGGACCTGCGAGTCAATTCCGCCCCCTCTCCAATATATTGTATAGTGCAAGGGACGCAACAAAACTCTGTAGCTCCCTCCCACGATCGTCAACTATTCCAGCAGGTGTTTCGCCTCTCCTTACACTGTAGCCTTGTAGTCTACTGTTAAAATCACCCCCTAAATAAAGATTGAGTTACTGGCCCCCTTGGGATTTCTTCTCTACCTGTGTGGCAATTAATGAAAATAGACCTGGAAATTTTGAGTATGGGATGTGTATAAAATCATCATATAAAAATGTATCAAAAGTATAGTCAGGGCCCCTCTAATTCGAACTGCTTGGAAGATGGGTGGCTAGAATCATTGTATAAACATCTTCAACGAACTGCTAAGTGGACATTTAAGGCCTCCAAACCTTTTTGTGATCTTTAAGAGACCGTGGTCCCTTTCATGAAGTGTCAATATGAATAGCCACAATACTTCAATCAAGATTGGGTCTTATTGTGTCCAGATGGATGATAATTTATTTAAACATATAAAAAGCAAGGCAATACACAAACAATAAGTGAGCAGGACGTGACAGGGTTTTGGAAATCACCCAATTTCCTTACCACAGGCAAGTGACTTAAAAGTGACTTTTATTGAAGATACAAATTAGCAGTAGTCACAATAACACAGACATCTTATGCTCCACACAATTTCTTAATTTATAGTTTAGAGTTAAGATGGCGGTTATGGGATCATCATCAGGACTAAGCATTCAGGCAAATGCCTGGGAAGTTGCCTGGATAAGTTTGGGAGAAGGTAGTTTGGTTGATTTTACTCTTCTCGAAATGTGGGTCCCTGTTCCCAGTTCCACCTGTACCCAGGTGTCTGTATGAAGGAGTGTTAACATTTCTAAGAGGGCTTGTGGACTGCCCTAGTGGGCTAGCTTCCCCCGCAGTCTTGCCCTATCAACATTATCAAAAGCAGCGCTGAAGTCAATAAAACAAAGGGGCAGTGGCATTGTCTTGGATATTGCTGCATCAATAAGCAAAGAGATTGATAGGATGTTGATTGTTGTACCTGTTTTTTTGCGGAGGCCTGTCTAGTTTAGTGATATTATGTTGTTGGCATCAGCCCAGGTTGTGATTTCCTCCAACACAGTTCCCACAAAGTATTTGGCCTCCATGTCAATCAGTGCCACTAGTCGGTAATTACCAGGCAAGGTCTTGTCACTGCTTTTGTGAATTGGGACAATTGTGGAGCCTTTCCAAGAGTATGGTATTATTCCCAGTGATCTCACTTCCGAAAATAGTGGTTGAAGAATGCTTGCCCACTCTGCCGACCTCTGTTTGGAAAGGGCTGACAGAATTCCATTCGGGCCCGGGTCCCTTTCCTTTTTACCTTTTATGATCTGCCACCTAATTAGATTGATCTATGTCGGATAATGTTTGCAGGATTTTGAATGCGTGGGGGGCAGGGGGAGAAGAGTTCTAGCATTCCTATTAGATCAACATGTTTCAGCTCAGCAAGATACCATGGACAGGTGCCAGGATCTTTCTTCAGGACCATATGTCTCAGATTACGGTACTCATAAGCGTGGGAAAAGTGTATTTGTTGACACGCCAATCCTAAGCCTACAAGCACTGCGGTGGAACACCATTTCCATCTAAGGTGGACCTTGTAAAAGACAGTGTGAGCCAAGTCAAGCGACCATAACAAGTTGTTGTTTATGTATATATTCTGTGTTTCTCAAGTCTGATTGAAATAAGAATCACTGCAAAATAAACACGTGTCAGCATGCAACATACACAGACTCAACTCTCGTACAGTGAGTATAAAAGCTTAACATCATATTTAGTCTTACCATAGCTTATGTTGTAACACTACCTCCTCACTTACGCATCAGAGGGCAGAGGTCAACTGAAAATATAGTAACTCTCCACAATAAGACATTAATGTACACATGGTCAATAACAGTGTAAAACTCAATATCCAAAAGGATTATGTTTGTCAATTTATACCATGGAAGACTGGCAAAACAAATAGGTCAAGGTAACTACCATATGTCATTTGGATAGACTTGTACAATAAAGGGCTAAGCCTTCTTGAACAATGTGGATATGGGCAAGATTTGAATGCGACACCAGTGTGACACATGAAAGTGTTGGAATGTTTGTCATGAGCATGCATCTGATGTAGTGGATGACAATTTTTTTGACTGAGTCCAAAGGCAAGATGGGGTCTTTTTAAAGGTGCTCAATAAATGCACGTAAAAAGGAATGCATTCAACACTCCTTCATACATTTCTTTAGATCATGAGCATCATAGCTCCAAAAAAAGAGGTCTCAATAGTTGACAATCAGTACTAATACCATCAATTAACAGAAATAAGTCATTGTGAGTATATCACTTTGTTATGCGTTTTGGTTACGTCCTAGAAGTATCAACACAGTAGTTGTTAGCACTAAAAACATATACAAATACTGATATTGAAATAACTGACTGTGTCTTTTCTAGGTCTAAGCTAGACCGCACATGCACCTTCTTGAAGAGACATGTTCGATATACTTTGTGAGCTGTCAACCTGCCCATAGGCTTACCATTTGCTGGATCCATCGTCACTCGCCTATTTTTTTCTCCCCATTTGTATATGGTATGCATTTGTCATGCCACTAAGTATTTAGCCCCCAACCCCGGAAAGAATGGACCAATGACTACTATCCATCCACAGCTCCCATTTTAGCATCTGTTTTAGGAACTACTTTTTAAATTGATTTTGAGCACTTCACACAAGCGCGTATGCTTTCACTCGCTTCCAGCACCATTACTGTAAACCACCTGTAAATCTGGTCCTTATCTCATCACCTTTGCTGTGGTGCATTCAAAGACCAAGATCAAATGTCAGATGCCGTTTTACGAGGACACCTGTACCGTTCACCATCCACTCCTGTTTCGCTACTTGACCCGTTCCTTCCCATCCACATCACTGCTTACCCCCCTCCTCCCATCATGGTTCATTGATGTAGGCCACTTTTTCTATCCCCACACCAGAGTCCTACCATCGTCCATTCTTTCTTTCTTTCTTTCTTTCTTTCTTTCTTTCTTCACTCTCTTTCTCTTTTCATGACCGGGCAGGATGAAGCAGCCACTGTATGTTTTTTTTAAGTGCGGTTATGTTTGTTGGTTGACTCCTTATGCCTTTCCTTTTATATTGTCCTCACTTCCTTCTTGTTGCCTGTGTGTTTTGTTTTTCCTGCGGTGATACTTCTTTCCTCGAAAGCTAGTTGAATTAACAGGATGACATAGGTGAAAGAACCGTGACAATACAAGGTTCCAGCCACTGTCATATAATAAAAAGGTACAGTGGAAATACCAACAAAACATATAATACAAGGCACGGTAATAATGAGAGGAAATATAAACACCACAATTATTTATTTGCATAGTTTAGATTTGTGCATTCTAGGGGTTGATTTCCTGTTTGTCAGATATGTATGGTCTCCTTGTGTTTGCTCTGTCGTATAGTTTAGCCATACAAATATCCACATTTACAAAATTCACATTTATTTTTACAGGCCCAAAAACAAAGCAGGAATAATAATTGCTCTTTAGCTCCTAAAAAATTACTAATTCTTACATTCACAATTACACATGGATAGACATGCATCCAAATGTACTTCAAGAATAACTTATTTCAGAGGTGATTGTTGTTCACATCCTCCGATAGGGAGAAAAATATTTCTGTACTTGTTGGCAGTGCTTTGCCAAACACTTTGAGACGGATGCATGAACGGACGTGTGGGGTTGCGGACACTGTGGCTTGCGCTATGTCACAAGTACCAATCGATCATGGTGCAAAAAGTCAATGACGGGGACAACTGAGAGGCGAGTAGGTACTCGGAGCACGTAGTTCAGCTAAACTAATAGGTTTCCTTCTGAACAAGCCTCCCCTCTGCCCCCTGGAGCAATCGAGACCCACATCTGGAGTTTCTCTTTTTTCCTCGCCTATTTAGGTTTTTGAGGGTGCCTGCTGCAGATTTTTGCAGTACGGTCTATAGGAATCTAGGATTGGGTACACGTTAGTGTGTGTATACCACCCATTTTCCTCACTGGTCCTGACGAAATCCTGGGATTACCACTTACAGGTTGAAACATGTAGACCCTTTTTATATAACAATCACATAGATACTCTTGGTCATTATAACCTATCAGTATCCACACACTGTTTTTAATATTGTCCAGTAGCTTCTGATTAAAGTTTTTCCCACAAATCATACCAGGACAATTTTTAACACCCCCTTTTTTGCACCTCACACAAATAACCAGCTCCACTGTAGTCAGGTGTCGCAGCAAACCCGGATGGCACTCGGCCATCTGGGTGGACCCCAATGATGAAGCATGTCACCAACCAGGTTGGTGAGTGAGGGTTTTTTAACAAAAGGGAAATATCCTTTTGTTTTTCTCTTCTGACATCCCATTTAGTACCTCTTTAGGTCCTTTTGGTGATACTCCTTTTTTGTTAATACTAGCAAAAAGTAAATTCCCATGGATTCTGAAATATCCTGCTCCATTGATATTCACAAGGCAGGATTGCGGTGTGTATCATTGCGAATAGCTACAAATGTAGAGATGGAGGACTGCAAGAGACAGCACACCCACACCTCTTCATTTGCAAATGGCCGTCAGTGCAATGACAAAGAGCTGAGGTGGCTACTGCTCTCTTTTCTTTGTGATCCACATTCAATTGCAATGTGAGTCACAAAGGCAGCTGCAACTTGCTATTCTACTTTAGTGTCCCATGATATGGGCTTTTACAGTCAAACATTTTACCAGTTTGTGCCAGCTTTGGATTGCAAAAACTCTTTAAACTTCTTGCCCCGTACCTCCTGTAACAGGAAAAAAAAAGTTCGCAATTTTGATTTTGTACAATAATACCTCAGCATAGTTTAATAGACTTCGATTACAATACCCACATTGTTTAATGTAGTGCAAGTGCAATGTACTGAGATCGATCTAGCTATCTGGATTATATTCATTGTGTTATATATTCTGTTATCCTAATCGCTTTTTTATTTTAAATTGGGGTTCTAGTTTAGATTATTAAAGCAACCTCACATTTGAAAGACTTTCATAATAAAGCTATGTTTTTAAATTTAAATTCAAACAACACAAGCCCATTACCTCTTTATGGTACATCCTTTTAAAATGTATTTTTGGGTGAAGATTTTGAATTCACAATATTTCCTCAAATATTGCAGAATACAGCATTCTGTGAAAATACGTCATTTGGACAGTAAATGCAATTTACTAAAGTAATATCATAGCAGTGCTGCTATTTAGCATGGCTAAAAGACATTGACAAAGCCAATAGAACTAGGATTGCCAAGACCTATTGTCTTTGTCAGTGCTGGTTCTTATTTTTTCCCGTCTGACCTCTGGAGTCAGTAGTTTCATTCCAGGAGGATTTTTTTTTTAATGCTCGTGGACAGTCGCATACCTCGCTAAACCTGTTGGTGTGAGAAATGTGGCAAATGTATGGAAATATGCGCCTATGTCTGAGAATTATGGAAGATGTAGGCTCATAGTCACGCATATTTGTTAATGTATGTCCATATTGCTGTATGTAGTATGTGTGAATGTAAAACGAATCAAGTATTTTCTTGGTGGAAGTTTATAGGAGAGAAATGACGTAAACATACAGGGGCATATTATCAATAAACAGCGTTAAAAATTATCGCCACTTTAGCAGCAGGAAACTGCTGCTAGAGCGGCAATAATGGGCTTGATAATATGCCCTTGTGAAATCCCATAGAAGCCCATGTTCTGGTGTGAACATGGGCTTCTATTGGAATTCTCCAGGGCATATTATCAAGCCCATTATCGCCGCTTTAGCGGCAGTTTCCTGTCGCTAATGCGGCGATAATTTTAATGCTCTTCTTGATAATATGCCCCATAGAGATCTATATTGCTGAATCACCTGATTGTCAACGTGTTAAGTGAAAACTACAGGTGATCATAGGATTTATAGGCATGACCTCTGTTCACCCATAAGGGATACCTATCCTCCACAAACATGTTTAGGAAACGAATTATCATTGATTTTGTGGTAATTATGTCCCAGGAAAATGTAAGGGTATTACATACCAAATTTCCCATCAATGGACAGGAGTAGGAAATAGTATTAATGGAAGCAGAGAAAATACTTCCCTAGTCAAGCTCAAACAACACTAGCACTGATGGGTTTCTGTATATGTTGCTGCAGTGTCATTAGTAGTCACAGATCAGACTGCACCAGAATTAGATACTGTACGAAAAAAGGGGTGCAGTCAATCAACAGCATAAGTTCCAATTAGACAAATGTAACCAAGGAGCTTGAATCACATTCCTCCTAAGTAGACAAGATCATATTTGTGATTCTTCAACAACAAGAGCTAAATAATAATCATATACTTGCTCATAGTGATTGAAGAATGGCAGGTTCCAATCAAGTATTGCCGAACTGACATCCAAGGGATATCCTCACTAAGACCATGGATATGTGTTGGGAGTCTAGAAATCCACAGTTGTTCCTCCTTGAAAAGTGCTTGTGAAAGGGATGCCAGACATCCATGTGTGGTTCATTTTTCAATAACAGTCCATTTAAGATTATCCTCATGATGCTTCATATTGAGGAAGTATGCAGTGGGTTAAGTGACAGACCATCTGCACCCAATTTTATTCTGATGTATTAGAGTGAGTCTTAATTTTTAGTGTAGTCATGCCCACAAATTTCAGTTTACATGAAGACGTGATCAGATAGATGAGACTTGTGCTATTGCAGTAGGTAAAGCCAATGTGAGGTGGGGCCCTTTGATGAAGCATGCCTCCTCTGGGTAGGTAAGGACTTTTGTCCTTTAAAAATAAGACCAGAGAATATTAACTTAGGATTGAGAATTTCACATACTGTTCCCTTTGAAACTATCCACTGGACACACTGTTTTTTATGTGATTGGAAAATCTATACAAAAATGCCTGTGTGGTATTTATATGAAAAAAATAGGCAGCTCATGGAAAGTTCAAACTCCCCGAATAGTGGTTTAAAATTCTGTGCCTAGATTTTGCAGTTATTAGGTCTTCATACTTAATTTTAGGACAAGTTCCAGAACTTTTTTAAAAAGCAAATTTCTAATACAAACCCTGGATACACATGCGTTGAAAAATTGTAACACAACTGCTTAACGAACGAATTGCAGAAATATAGGCTAGAGCTGATCAATTGAAGGACACGCTCACCCGCAATCAGATTTCTAATATCACAGTGAAATTACAGATCTGATTCACTGTGATATGAAATCATCAACTGATCATCAAGTAGCACGTCCATCAACACATTGTGGAGTAACATGACAGTAGAGTTGAAATCACCATTTTTTTTACATCTTCGGGAGCCCTAAACTATTACGTTAAAAGAAAAGGATGAGAGATGCTCCCATATCATAGAGATGATGGTGGTAGGATTTGCCATGAAGAAAGAGTTTGTAGCCTGGAAGGCTCTCCCTCGTCCTTGATAGAGAACTTTTCAGACTGCAGAGACTCCAACATGTCAAAAGCCTGCTCGCATAATCTAAGGCTATTGCGACCAACAAATAAAGCAGGTAACCTCTTGTACGTGTGATGTATATGCATCAATTGTAGGACTGCACATCTGTTCCTTCATTTTTCCAATAGAAACGTAATTATTACACCATACAAGAAAGCCTTGAAAAACCCCTAGGTTTCCAGGCCATACAAGGTAAAAGACCTTAAAGTTTTGAAAATGTAACGACAAGCACTGGACTAGAAATGTACAGAAAACTGCAATACCTGTGCCTTTAGTGGACTTGTACTTCTATTATGTGCTTTCCACAAACAAATGTGTAATTTATGTGTAATAAGCTATAGGAGATAAATAGGGCCATATGCATGAACACATTTTCCCATAGACACAGAAAGGGCAAAACCCTTTGATGCATCTGGCCCTTATACTCATTTCTACTTGCAGCTTGACAAACCTAGTCATTTGTTGTTGTATAAACATTCCAAATGTTAATACGATTTTAACTACATATTCTTAGGGCATTGCCCAAAATAGAAAACCACTTCCTACTTTAGGAATAGAATTATGGCATTCAAGGGTACAGAACAGTATCTAAGAGGTCTCTCCCTGCAATATTCGAGTATTCAAACCTGGGTTGGTTTTCCGGCACCTATAAAAACCTACCAATCTCAAGCCAGACATTTTGAAAACTAGACACCCAGAGGAGTACAGCGAGGTGTGGCTTTTGTGGATCCCACTACTTTTTCTTTCCCAGAATACCTGCAAACATCACACTTTGGCTATAATCACAGACCTTTCCGCACAGTTCTGAGAAGGAAAGTTCTGGAATGTGCAGGGATCAATAAAAGTTCTACCACTCAGTATTACCAAACGTTTCCCAATAAAATTGGCACTTCACTTGTGTGTACCAAAAAGGCTCCAAAATGCAACTTGGAAACATCAAGATTTTACAGTTGAATTTCAATTATTCTAGGATGTGGGTAGTAACAGGCCAGCACCCCAGAAAGATTTCTGAAAGCTAGGCAATGGGAGGAATCCAAGGTGGTGTCAATTGCATGGTTCTTATTATGTTTTCCTACAGAAAATGCTCTGCAAATGTCAACATAGAGGTAAAAAATAAAAATTAAAAAATAAACAGAATTTTCCCATTTAGGTGACAGAAATCTTTGGTACTTCCTGCAAACATCTTACCATCCTGTATCCCTGTGTCTCATTAGAAAACGGTACCCCACATGTATAGGTTCAAGAATACCTAGCGCAATCAATAACATGCCAGACCCCCTCGTGGCATTGTGGGCGGCGCGGAAAGAGGACCTGGGAAACTTAGACTACACGGATTGGCAAGAGGCAGTCCGAGGGAGGTAGTAATATGGACGTGAATTAGGCTAGTGCAACTTAAGATTCTGCATCACTATGTGCTGCATGGGCAGACCCCCGTCTCCCTAAAGACTGTACGCTAGTGGTCTCAGCGGATGGATTTAAGTATCTGGGAGTCTTTATCACACCAGATCTGGCTCTCTTTTATAGCCGCAATTTGGCACCCCCTAATAAAAGGATGGTATGATGGGGGCATTGTATTGCCCGACGTAAGGTTGTATTATTGGGCTTCTCAATTGGTGGCTGTAAATAGATGGAGGTACGCCCTGCCAGATGACCCGGCATGTGCCCTAGATAGGTATCAGATGGATTGCTCGGGCTATCTGGGGGCCATGTTTTCCCGCACTAAGAAGCAACAGTATATTGGCCCCACTTTACATACGGTACAGATCTGGCGGTTAGCCAAATCACGTCTGGGATGGGCAGGGGTGCTCACCAAGGCAACGCCACTTTGGTATTCACAGAAACTCGGCATGCTTTGCTATCACCCGGGGTTCGATAGGTGGGATGTCATTGGTATCTCGACAGTCAAGGACCTGGTTAAAGGAGGAGCTATTCTCAAATTTAAGGATCTGCAAAAGGCCTACCACTTGGCCCCAGGAGAGGTTTTTAGGTATCTGCAAATTAGGCATGCTTTGCAGGCGGCTTTCCCTAGCTGCGAGGACAAATACCGGAATCGTCACCCCTTGAGGATCGCTTGTTGGATGGGCTGTTGCAGTCCAAGGCGATCTCCTTGACCTATAAAAAACGTAGTAATAATTTGCCTGATACCTTCGGAAAGCTTAAGGAGCCCTGGGAGGGAGACCTTGAGCCGATTGATGGGGAGGATTGGCGACAGGCGCTTATGTCGCCCAGAGAGGCGGCTGTCATGCTCAGATTCAGATTAATACAGCTTCGTATCTTACACTGCTCCTATTTGACAGGAATAACACTAGCACAAATCGGGTCTAGGCAAGATGGCCTGTGTTTGAAGGGTTGCCGGCAGCCGGCTACCTTTTATCATATGGTGTGGGTATGCCCGCTCGTGCGGGATCTATGGGACAGGGCCACAGCTCATGTGCAATTTGCATTAGGGAAGACGCTAAGCCTGATGCCCCGCCTGGGTTTGCTTAATGTATGGGAAGATACAGACCTAACTGAAACGGAACAACAATTGGGGATGCTAGGTTACACGCTAGTCAAGAGGGAGATAGCAAGGGGGTGGGGCAGAGTGGCACCACCTGCAGTGGCGGTATGGCTGAAAGAATTCGATAGATATATGGTAGCGGAGAAAAAAGGTTTTATAGCTAGGAGGTGCACGAAGAAGTGGGACAGGAAATGGTTGAAGTGGAATTTCTATAGAGGGGAGGTATGTGTATCACCTGTGGTGGAATTGGAAATGCGGAGAAGTAGAGACAGAGAAGTAACTGTTTAATATATATATATATATATATATGCTTTTCCGGCCACTGTCCCAGATGCGGTGTTAAATGTAACTTGTGAATACTGTATGTAATTGCTGTCTGTCTGTCTGTCATGCACTTTATCAATAAAAACAATTAAAAAAATATATATATTCTGCATCGCACATACAACCCGTGCACACATTTGTACACCTGGAGTAAAACACACTCAGCGCTCTGCATTAGCAGCTGTCAGCAAGAGGGTACATTTTTTCACATATTATGGGAGTGCCCGAAGATAATTAGCTATTGGTGGGAAGTTACAGGTATACTGTCCAGAGTCTCAGGCGAGAGTGTGCCTATGGACGTAAAATGGCTGCTCCTGATGATCAAAGGAGATTCCGATTGTTCCAGGTACACTGGAATCTGGCTAGCCCTGGCAGCCGGCATCACTTAAAGGAACATTACACGGAGGTAGGGGTCACCCTTGCCGCCCTCACTGATAGAGTGGAAATACGTCATGGACTGGTGGCAGAGGGCAGAAGATACGACGTATAAAGGAAGATGAGGTAGCAAAAAGTGGGAGAAAATATGGTTTCCATGGTGTAAATATAGATTGAGGTTGGGAGACTGTCAACCATAAAGTCATGGACAGGAGACAAAGAAGCTCAGTCTTTAATGTAGGGGGTTTTACCGACTCTGTGTGCACATTGATCTGGTCTATACCTATTGAAAAGAATGCAGTTAATGACCTTCTGTTCCACTGGGAGTAAAATTGTATTGGCAACTGGGAGCATACTGTCGTAATCATGATTGTATAGAGGCTAAGTTATTTATTTTTGAAGAACACCTTGGTATTGGGCATTGGGCAATAACAAACAGATTAAACAATACTTCACAATCAACAATTCTATGGAGTGGAAAAGAGTATGGTCTAGGATGAACTAGGGCCATAACAAGTGGATGCTATACAAGGCAGTGAAGTTCAAATCCATGAGCGAAGCACTCTCTGACTGACAAGAGGCAGTCAACAAAATTTTTTGACTCAACCTAGATACCCAACTCTTACAGAAACCAGGATGAATAAAACATCACATACCTGTAGGAACAAGCTTCTTATCACACAATACTCTATTTTTCAATATGAAAGCAAATGAAGATGCACTGGGGAGAAGCCAGCGTTCATAATAGGAAAAGAGTTCATTTAGAATGCTACTTACAGACTAATAATCCTTATTTAAACATCTGTCTTTGTCAGGTGCTAGGGAGGCCGGCTGAAGGATGGCCAACACTCTGTGAGACTCTGCTTGCCACATTTGATTATCCAACATTTATCCTGAGACAATTTGTATAGGAAAGGGCCCCTTTTGCATGGTTACCCTCCACTTTTTGCCTGACCTCTGATGCAACCTGACTTGATGAGGCCCGGGTCCTTGCCATTCAGGCTCCCAGGGCCTCTGTGCTTTCCCAAAAACTGTACCTTTGTACCCACAATTGGCACATCTCTCGCCACAGGTGAGCCCTTTGTAAAAGATACCACGAGTATCATAGGGCACTGTGACCAGGGAAGGCCTCAAAGGGCTGCAGCACCTATTGTGCCACCCTTAGAGGTCCTGTGCTTTAACACCACACACCGCCATTGCAGGTTCCGTGTTTTGGTGTAGAGTAAAGTGTAGAGTCGACATGGCACACATCCCTGTATGCCATGCCTACAACCCACTGCCTGAGACCTAGGTAAACCAACGCTCTAGCAGGGTATACCAGCCCTCAGATGAGGGTACAGTGGCATGAGCCTTGTACCCCTACAGTGTCCAAGTCCATTCTTAGACATTGTTAGTGTTGGAGAGCCATAAAGTGTATATGGCCTCGGAGTTGGTTATCCCGAACTGCACAGCTCCATTTTGGCTGTACTAAAACCTGGGATGTTTGGTAGCAAAAGCCTCAGCACATTAACTCCACATTGATGCCAATGTGGGATTTAATGTAAAATGAGCTCAGAGGGCATCCTAGAGATGCTCCCTCAAAAACGACCAGCCCTGGTGTGTTTCCAAAATGGTTACCTGCCAATTGCCACCATTAGACAGGTGTCTGGGCCCCTGGGTAGAGAGCCTCCACTCTCTGGGTCCAGAAACAAAGCACATCCTGGTTAGAGGTGTCATGCCTCCTCCCCCAGGATGGGCTGGGTCCACGAAGGGGAAGCTTCAAAGGCCTGCCGCCTTTAGGAGGTGCCTCTGCCTTTTCCTTCCCCCAGCAACTGGCTCCCACCAGTTCTGCTCCCTACTTTGGGCAGGAGAATCAGCAGGAAAACCAAACTAGCAAGAGAGGTGTGCTCACCTTTGCCAACCCCACCCCTCAGGTGGAGGAGGTGAGTTGAAGCACAGATATCAGTCCCCTCCATCTTGAAGATGAGGAGACCCAGCCAATTAGAGAGAGGCTTATGCACCCTCCAATCGGAGGGTGGCTTATTAGGGGATGTACCAATCCCAAAGAAGGGATCCATTGGTCCTGACCAGCATGCCCCTTTTAACGCCCCTAGAATTAGTATTTGAGGGCGACCCTGAACCTTGCCTTTTCAGATTTGAGGAAGAAACAAGAAGGACCATGCTGACCCAGGAAGAAGAGGACACCAACTGCTTTGGCCCCAGCTTGTCCCGTCTACAACCTGCCTACAGCAAGAACCCCAGTGAGTCCTTCAGCCATCAACCCCCGGAGCCTCGAGGTCTGCCCTGCAACCATCTTACAGACTCTGTCTCCTGTGACCACCAGATTTGCTCAAGCCAAGACTCACTCCCAGAATCCAGGTTCCAGCGACTCTGCGATTCTGCACCACTCTCCACCTGATGCCCACGGCCAGAGTTTGAGTGGCCCAACACCACAAGGAAGTCTCCCCAAAAATCCTGACCTGGGATCTGGCAACTCCTGACCTTCTTCAAGTTCCAAGACAACGCCTGCAGCCTCAGCCTGAAGGGTCCCCCTCGACCGAAGCTGGTAATAAAACCCGACACCAAAAGACATCCCTGCACCAGACACCTCACGGCCTAGGATGGCCCAACCGACTGTCAAGGAATCCCTCAAGAATCCAGCTTACCACTCCAGTCAGTGGTCGCCTTCAGGAGGACTACCTGCCTGATCCTGCAGCAACTATGCCAAACCGAAGGTCTCCATTGAAAACCACAGGGTCCCCGACGACTCCTTGGCACACTGCACCCAGCCACCCCTGTGCCGCTGGTGGTGCAGTTCCTGTTCTGATTGTTGGCCCCTGCATTGCTGTCCTTAACCCCAGGAGCTTTGCTCCCACACCAGAGTTGCCTGCTTGCAAGCAGTCCCTAAGCGAAGGCCCACTTAGCGCTATTAACTAACAATGAGCCCCTGCACTCTGCACCTTGCTGCCGCAGTGCGGCTGGTGGTGTAACTCAATGGCTACCTAGACCTTGGGGAACCTTGGTCCTAACCTTCCAAAAACCCCACTTTTAAGATGTTAACTTACCTGTGAAACCAATAACCATTTTTTGCCTTAGCAACCCAGGTTATGAGATTTTGGGCCTGAAATGTTCCTAGTGTTGAACTGTTGTTTTCTATGGGGAAAACAGTAACTATAACCCAAGTCCAGAAAAGTCTTACTTGCCTTGGAGTTTTAGATCCTTAGGTGTGGTATCAAGGTATACCACCCCCAGTACTCAATGTAATAGAAAAGTAGTCTACAAGTAATTACTGTGTAATATAACCTGTTTTTTTAAAACATACCAACCTGTAACAATTGCAAATCCATTCACAATTGCATTTTTGTGTAAAGGTTTCCAATTGAAAGTACATTTACCTATCTGTATCAAGTCCTGCTTATTTCTAGAAATAAACTACAAGTATACCTTATTAAAGCTTACCCAAATAGTCTGGACTCTGTCTCCGAGTGTGTGTAATCAGTCCTTGAGTGAGTGAATACAATAAATGCTTAACACACCCTCTGGATAAGTCTAACTGCTAGCCCACACTATCACAAAGCGAGCTGATAGTACTTACCTAATTTAACCCCTGCTAGACCTCTGGGGACTCCCTCGACTCTGTGCACACTATACCTTACTTTGGTATAGTATATACACAGCCAGCTTCCTACAATTAGGCCATCTGAATGAACGGACACTAGGACTGCACTGCTGTCGCCCTGTTGCACCGATAAAATCAAATTTGGCCCTGAAAGGACAAGAGGACGGTGCGATTCGGGATAGGGGCCTTGACGGATGGCCGCTTCACCATCTTGGGACCTGACCCGGTGGTCCGCCTCATAGTCTCTATATGAGTCTGCTCCTGGGTGTCCCCCCCTCCGGTAAGTCGTTAACAACTGCAAAGGGGCTTTGCTGAATGCTACCGTGCTGGGTAGGCTCAGTGCCGCGGCAAGAGTATTTGGGCTGCCGTCTGAGATAGAGTCAGCGAGACTCGCTGCAAGGGATTATAGCTCCGATGGGTCGCCACCTTTTTCTGATTGCAGCCCCCCAGGGCTGGTGCAGCTGAGAAGGTGCCGTGTGCGGATATCGCCCAGGGGTCGAGGAGCAGCAGTGGTGACCTGGGGCGCAGACTGTAGTCAGAGTCCCTGAGCTCAACGATTCCCTTTGATGGTGCGGATTACTGTTGATCGCCCGAGCACCTGTAGGACCTCTGTGTGAGCGGGGTGGCGGTGGGATACAAGCTTGGCCACCTCGCTGTCAGGCGCTCCAGAAGCCAGGTTGAGTGGCCTTGCTAGTCCCATCTGGTGTGCGGGGTGGTGTATGAGCACAGGCAGTACTGATCTGTCCTAACACCCCCCACCCCCGTTTTTGATCTACTCAGTATTGTGTTGTGTTTTGGGGTTAGTGGATGAACCCCTCAGCCCTTTGGAGTCTTCCTGATTGCTACAGGCCCTGCAGTGAACTGCTGCTTTTGTGGATGACATTAATCAACGTATGTTGAGAAGGAATTGAGTGCTGACCTTGGGGGAGCCTGCTGGCGGTCTGAGAGCGGAAAAGTAGGTAGGCCTCGCCTGCCACTGCACCAATTGGGGCATGCCATTTCTGACAGGTGTGCCTGCTTGTTAGCTGCCACAGTCCCAGAGACAGGCCGTGTGGAGTTCATGATCCCCGCAGCCCATTATCTGGAGTCCTGGCATGGCAGGGTCATGCAGAACATGGGGGAAGCCCTGCACAAGAAGATGTGAGTGAGAAACAACTCAGTTTGCTGCCTGCTGCTGAGTCGGGGAGCCTTGACCTGCTAGTGCCACCCGGGACATGGGGTGATGTGGGATCATTCGCCTGGAAGGTGCTACACTCTTTCGATTGCAGTAGAGGTTGGGGGGCAGAGACGGAGCAGTGGTGAGCTCTGCACTTGCCTTCCTATCTGCAGTTTGCAATGGTGAGACGGGTCCTTGATGGTGCTCTGTGAGCCTGTGCTGCCAGGAGACTGAGTTCTGTACTTGGTGGATACCCCCACTCCGGTGCCCACACTATTTACAAAAGAAAAAGGGATGCTGTTCCTAAAGGGGACAAAGAACAAAGGGGAGTAGGTCAGAGAAAAGGAGCCACTACAAGGGGAGTAGTTCATTTTTGGAAATAGGGCCTTCACACACCCTTGGGGGTGTCATGCTTCATCAGGCTTGCTCCTGGTCAGGCTGGCACTGCAATAACTAATGGGCACTCTCAATGGATCCCTCAATCTAACTTGGTTCCTATCACTACTCTTTACAAATCATGAATTCACGCATGCTAGTATTGCATGACCCTACAAGTACTATACAAGACTGCTCTATATGGCGCTATTTTATGATTTCTTTTCATATCTTCCTCCCCCAGGTCAGTGATTTAACATTCTGCAGGTACACTTATAGGGTACTTAGTGACGTTTGGACTCTACTTGTTGCACCCTTGGTCCCAGACACTGTAGATTAGTTGTAAATTTTACGGTCCTGAAGATTGCCCTAGAACACATCTGGACTATAAAACGTCAAGAAACACCTGGGATCACTGTCCCCACTGATGCCATTACGTTTTTAACAAATCAGGCATATATAAGGATTAAAATTGGATTTGAGACTTGTCTAGCTTTAAGTCACTAATCACTACATCGACACCTATGTTTAATCAATCTACACAAAGGGCCCTTAACTTGCACTTCACATCACAGCTTTAGAAAAGGATCTCCAATAGAGAGCCCCCTTGAGGGTGCCCGTCAGGCATGGCTGCCCCATGCTCAATGATGAAGTATGACACCCACAAGGGTGTGTGAGGGTCCTATTTCCAAAAAGGAATTTTCTCTTTTTCTCTGACCTACTCCATTTGTCCTTTGTCCCCTTTAGGAACAGCATACCTTATTTCTTTTGAGAACTAACAATGGAGCATTTATGCTGGACTTTCATGCACTCTAGGTCCCCAATTTTTTGTGATGGGCTCACACTATTTAGACACCTAGATGATGAGAAAGGAGGACACTAATCAAGCCAGGTTGTCCTCTAAACAATGGAGGCAGACGCGCATGATCGATCCTCCAGTAGTTGAGCCCCCACAGGCTCATGGCAATGAACCCCCTGTGCCCTCAGAGTCAGACATAAGAACCATGTTCTTGGAGTTAAAGCAAAACCTCACGGCAATTTACACAAAAATTAGTCTCCTAGCAGACCGATATGACCGCCTCAAGGAAAAGGATGTTAAACACGAAGACAGGATCGACCATGTTAAGCACCGCACCTCTGAAAGAGGATGGTCAAACAGTGGATCATAGAAAATTGTTGTGAATGAAGGAGTTTGAGAATATACTTCAGAAGAACGAAGACCTTGAGACAAGGTCAAGGAGAATTAACCTACGGATTCTTGGAGTACCCAAATCCACACCCAGGGGTAGGAAGGAGGACTATGTGGAGGGGATCCTGAAGAACATCTTTGTAAATTAACCCTCTGCAATGTTCTTGGTGGAGTGTCCCCATAGATACCTAGACCAGAGACCTCTGCCTAAGCACAGGCCCGGTCCATCATTGCCCGGTTGCAAATTACAGGGACAGGGATGCGTTCTTGCATCTAGCTGGTGAACGGCGACCGTTGCATTATCAGGGTAACCAGATTTCAATATACCCGGACTTCACGATGACTGTGCACGCTGATAGACGGGACTCCCTGCCACTAAAACAAGTCCTACAACACACGGATGCAACATTTTCTCTATTGTGGCCTGCCAAATTGTGAATTCTCCATCAGCGTAAGACATTACTTTACGGATCCAAAGATGACAGCGAAATTTGTTAGGACCATTCCAGCAAAGAAGGCTAGTCAGTCACTGACGTCCTCGGCAGGCTGACGGCAGCTATGGAACACCTCAGCGACAATGTCTGAAATAGGGAATTCGGTATGTGTGATGTGTTGATGCTGAAGAATTGCCAGAGTTGGTCCCTCATGTGGAACTGAACTATGCGACATTGCTGGCTTCCTAGTGCAGGTGGAAGCCTCTCCACAAGGTGCACTGGTGAACTGCTGATTTGGTTAAGACTGTTCCTGGTAAGAGGATGTAAATCCAAAATACCTACTGTTATGATGGGTGTACGATATGCTGATACAGGGGGGCATGGATGTACCGGTCCTGACGGGACGTGATGATTTGGAATGGTAAACATGCCTATTTGATTTTCTTTCCCTCCGGACCACAGTTCTATGTAGCTGGTGGTTTGTGAACTCCTGGTTTCCCCCGCAAGATAAGTACCTGGACATTTACTAAACTGTTCTGCTGGAAATTTCATATCATACTAGGTGGGCTGATATGTTTTGGCTCAATTGGGGGAGTCAAAGTGGGTGGTGTCCTTCATTTGTTGAGAAGTTCGATGAGGTATTGTTGGGGTGGGTTTTACACTTGCCTGATTAGGGGGATGGCATGAGAGGTGGGTGGAATGTAGGGTATTTGTCGGTCTTTCTTCCCTGTGGCCTCTGCTGTGTTACTTCCCCTTCCTCTCTTTCCTGCCCAGGCTTATCCTAAACCTTAGGCACCACAGCTCCTCCGCAAGAAAACTCACTACAGTTATTCCATGGCCAGGTCCCATGATGAACAAACTCATCTGCCTTACCTGGAGCACTCGCACTGTAATATGCGATCCTCTAGGTCACTATGCACTCCTGGCAGGAGTCACTTTTGACCGCCCTTTCCGTCCATCAGTCTATGGGCCCAACACAGACTGACTGAATTTCTTTACTGAGGTCTGGTGTTTAGCCTGGACACTGTGTCCAGGCGCCCTTTTGTGGGGTGGGGATTTCAATTTTGTACTTGTTACCAGCATTGACGGTAATAGTACTAGACCTCCACACCCCAATGAATCTACTCTGCTACACTTACTTGTGGTATTCAATCATTTAGTAGACCCTTGGCGATCCTGACATGGGAGGACCAGGGACGGCACCTCTATAACCAGTACACACAACACCTGGACATGTATCGATTAGGGGCTAGCCACCCAAGAAGCTGACTCATGAACTCATTGAGGAGATCACTGCCCGCACACACTTTCTGATCACACTTGTCCTAATGGAGTTGAGCATCCCCGCTGGCATACATCACGCGTTTAGTTTATGCCTTCCCATTGGTGCCTTCAGGGATCAGCGCTTCAGAGATGAGGTGAGGAAAGAACTTTTTGATTAATTTTAACGCAACAGGGCCTCTGTTAACTATCGCTCTCACCTCTGGGAGGTGTTCAAAGTAATCATTAGGGGGGGTGTGCATTGCGAAGCAGTATGGGATCCGCTGTACATTGCAGAGGGATTTGACCACGCTAGAGACTGAGTGGTGCGATCTCGAATGACACTACTTTGCTGTGAGGGATCAGGCAACTCATGCGCAGATTAGGTCCAAGATAGACCGGTTCGAAAAGCAGCACAAAGTCTACTATCTGAGCCGCAAAGGCTGCGCCAGGCAATATGGCAAGGGGGGGGGGAAACACTGACTAATCTCATGCATAAGCCCTAGGCCAGTGATTACGTGGTGGAACTTGAGGACCATCACGCTGTCCTGCAAGTTAGTATGGAGGCAGTTCAACATACCAGGACCTCCTTCTTTACCTTGCTCTACTCTGTCACACATAGTCTAAGGCCTATTTTGACACACTTCAATTGCTGTGGCTAGAAGACACCCACAGACACTTCCTAGAAGCTCCCTTCGTGGTCAAGCATGTTGTTCAAGTCATCAATAAGTTATCAAGGGATAAAACTCTACGTCCTTACAGCCACCTTTAACAAAGAATAAGCAGAGCCCCTTGTCCCCACCTGCTTGAAATGTATGCAGTCACTCGAGGAGGGAGAGCTCCCACCATCCTAACGCAAGGCACTAATAGTGACTATCCCTAAACCAGGCAAGGAGCCATATAGGTGTAAAACTTACCGCCCACACTCAGTCATAAATATTGACAATAAAATCTTGGCTAAACTGGTTGCATCTCGACTCTTGCCACTACTGCTAATTTTCGCTCGCCCAAATCAATCCGGGTTTATTCCCGGTAGATCAACTGCTCACAATTTATGCACTTATTTTGCTTTCGCCCAAATGATTGATGCGACTTGCAGGGCCGCTGCAGTATTTTTAGACGCCACCAAGGAGTTAGACTCGCTAGAGTGGTCTGATCTCTTTTTGCCCCTTGCTTGTTCTGCCATTAGCGCAAAGTTCCTTCGACTTATAGGGCTCCTGTATGAACGACCGACTGGGCATCCATCGGACCATTTCCTCGCAATTCCCAGTGACGTCACCCATCAGAATTGCCCTCTCTCACCTATATTTTTTGCTATTGCCTTGGAACCACTGACAGAGATTACGGCATCACTATACACATAGAGGCCTGGCATTTGCTTGTTTCAATGTAAACGGATGATGTCAAGGTTTACGTTAAAGAACCACAGGATAATGTTGATGTCCTAATTAGGGAATTTGTTCATTTTGGTGGCTTATCTGGAGGGACAATCAACTAGAATAAGTCCATTATGTTTCCCTTGACGGATGTTACCATCCACGGAGTCAGAGTTTCCGCTCTGTTGGGCTGCGGAACCTGTGTGCTTAGTAGGGACCAAGCTGAGCTTTGGAGTGTGAACTACAGTGTGTGATCACTTGGTTGAATGAGAGGCTGGAGTAATGGAAGTCACTACCACTCTCACTAACATGGTGCTGCTCCTTAAATGTCCCTATTTGTTCGTGAACCTACCTTTCCTTTTCACACATTGTTTTATCACACTAGCTTGGGCAGGGAAGCAGCCCAGCGTGGCATGGAAACTGCTCACTCTGCCCTTTGAGCAGGTTGGACTTGCAGTCCCCGATAGGGATCTCCATTATAACTGCGCACAAGTGCCATTTGCGCTTTTTTAAGTACACCCCATACACAGCCAAATACAGTCCTGGAGCACGATCATGTTCATTCATGTCCCATCTTCATGGTGTTGTACCTTCTCCCTCGCCAGCCGCAGCCACGGTCGCTTGCACGACATGGGCATGGAGCACACTTTGCTGTAAAACACATGTTGATCACCTTTTCACCCCATCGGTACCTAGTCTTGACAACCCAACCCTAACCCTCGCTACAGATGCGGGCACACACGAACGAACACTACACCTAACTAGCATCGGTGCACTTTACCCTGGTGGTTTGAATCTGAGAATATTGCACAAACCATAGTCACTGAACTGCGCACTTTTGCACAGTTTAACCCTATAGCACTATACCCCACTGTCTGGAGGATAGCGACCTGAATTGTGCTATTTTAATGGGTAATTTTTATTAACTTTTAGTGTATTTAGAAGACTGATATTGTATTTTTTATTCTGAAAATTTTAATGGTCTATGCTTTTAAACTAGATCGAATACAATGTATTGATTGAACCTGGGAAAGCTCTACTGGAAATTTCTGATACCTTTTTGCACCAGCTCACCTATTTCTAACTGCGCTGCAGTTCATCACAACATGACTTCTTTGATGCAGCCCCCGACACACTTCACGCACTTGAATTACTGCTAACTATCCCCACGGAGTCCATTCAGAATGCAGGAAACTGCTCCTGTGGTAGTTTCCTGGTTTTGAGAACCCTGGGATTCTGATTTGAGTAGTCCCATCACCGCTGCATGCTGGCGATATTGCTGTGCACATTCTCATGCCCTCCCCCCTACCTAAAGACTACGCTTAATTTATTTTAAGTTCTTGCATTGCTTATACTACACCCCTGAATGGCTGCACGGTCTGGCTCTCCGAGCGGACGCGTGCTGCATGTGCTACATTGGCACCCACAGCGGACTTTCTACACCTAACATGGACCTGCCCTGCAGTGCAAACTTTTTGGTCTGGAGCGTTTGATATTGTTGGGCCCATTGTGGGCCATGTATTTCTGTGGACCCCAGTGGTTGCACTGCTGGGCTACGTTAATGATATCCCTGATATTGATCGCCATTTGGTAGGTGTGTTATTACTCATAGCCAAAAGAAAACTCGCAATGTGCTGGGGATGGCGTAGAATCCCACTTAGAATTGACTGGCTAAAGGATGCTGCACATTACCAAGAACAATTGCAAAACTACTGGGACTTGATGCCTGCTGACTCAAGCCCTCAAAATATTGGGGCACCATTGGTAAATCATCTGAATGCGGCTACTGCATACTACCCAAGGGTCAACTAGAGCTATTGGACCGTCCAAAAATATTGAAGCTGACTGTATTGGTTTAGACGTACTGGAACATAGCTTCTGTAATTGCACGATTTTTGACTATTTCTTTACATTGACTGGAAAACTGCATGTAAAACCCCCTTGCTTCTACCTACCAGACCCACATCACCCGACCCCTGTTTTTACACCTTAACTCCACCCACCGCTCTTTCTTCATGCCCCTTTTTTTCCCGCCCCCATAGTAGCCGAAGTCGTCATTACTTCTTTAAGACACTGTTATTATTATCATACAGATGATTCATGATTGATTTTGTTGATTTATGTTATGCTGCCCTTTAGCTTTTATGTCTGTGTTCGAAGTAAAATTAATAAATTAAAATAATAAATCTGTCTTTGTCATTTCTCCCCTTAATGCCTCAGCAATCAGATTAAACATCTACAAATCGCAGAAAATAAAGACATATTTGACCCGATCATTTCCAGGTACGCCTTACTGAACACAGGATAACCCTATCTTTGTGGAACTGTCAGCCATTTACAAATGCCTTTCATATTTGCTTTTTGCTCAGTATAAAAGATGTGGCTCACAAAAAAACACAAACTGTTTTTTGGGAGAACTATGGCATGTAGAGCATCGATAAATCTACTACCTATTAGAACTACCCAAACTATCAATTTCTCCACAGTTAATTACAAGGATGGCATGAAGAGACCCATTGAGGAAAATAGTCCAAAGCCTTCTGCTCCTTGGTTCTCAAAAGACCTATTTGAGGAAAGAAAATCCCTGAGAGGGCTAAAGAAGCAATGCTGCTAATCACCCTTGTCTTCTAATCTAAGTTAGCTCAGGGCTGCCAGAAACAGCTACTTGGCCAAGGCCACCCAAATTTAATCGCTTCTGGACACCCGCAAAATCTGCTTAAAATGTCAGTTTCAAGTTGTAAAATTGTTCAAAAGCCCATTATCTGCTTTCTCTGTTAACCACCCTTAACCTAAATGTAACATTTTTGTTAAAGTCTTCATTGACAGGCGAAGTCCATTGCACTGACTAACTCCAGCCTTTACCTTCCAGTCAATTGCACCTTGTAACTGAACAGCTCAGACGACCTGGTCTCAATTCGGGAAAATGTCAGTTTGATATACTCAAAATTATAGTCAAGATAAAACCTTCAAACCACTTTACTGCTACTGTGCAAGTAAAAATATATGAGAAACTGACCAAAAATATCCTATCCTACTGATAGAGATCGCAGGTCACCCGGCCAATAATTTCACCAATACACGTACCGGGCCCATATATTTCCAATTTATATCATATACATTAATCAGGTGACCTTACACTCTACTACCAGTAACCCTGAGTCCTTTCCTATTTATTTCTCGTGTACCCGACTTACCAATCCACCTTTACGGGTACCTATGACCTCAATGGATCAGGGAGCTAGCTGTGAAAGAAAGGCAGACAACCAAAATACCAACATATACTCTTATACTTTCATTAAATGACCACAGACTACTGGAAAGTTTTAAAGTTTTATCTAGAATTCAGATTCGGATAGCATACAGTTTACAACTAAAAGGCAATCAATAATCAAAATAACGAACAGCACATAGCCATAGAGAAAATAAATCAGAACAACCATTTATGAGTCCATAGGGAAAAGGACATGGGAAATACTAAACAGATTTCATGAATGGAATTTAAGAAAGTATAACTGTAAATGGGCAAATTTATGCATGTACTAGAGTTTTACTACGGGAAATACTCCAAGGTTTGGATAAGAATTTTGGAAATCCTATACATCTATAGGAAGGGTAAAAATTGGAACACGCTATAGTTCTAGAAACCTCACTTCAATCAATTCGAGAGGAGAAAAATTATAAGCCACATCTATATTTTCATAAACGGTATGAAGAATTGTACTTAAAGGAAGGGTAACATAGGAACATGCTAGAAAACAGCAATAACGTATTAGCTTTCATTCAGTAGCTTTGCGAAAGCATGGAAAATCAATTATGCGCAAAAGTGTGTCTTTATTAAAGCAAAAGACAGAAAATAGAAAGTGCAGTATAGAGTTTCAGCACTATATATTTACCTAGAATGGTGTGAAGACCAACCCTGGCCACGGATCAGTCAAGGACAGGAAAAACCCCAAGGAAGGACAGTCATCAATGGGACAGCAGGTGCAGAATGGACACCCCAGGACAGGACAGGAAAACCAGATTAGGATCAGGACAGGACCACCAAGGCACGACCAGCACCCGCAGTTTGGAAGCAACGCCTGCGCTCCACCCTCTCTGCAGCTATGAGCCAGAACCCCGATTGGGTTATCGAACTCCCCAGCAAAGTGCTCCGCCAGCACTTAAGGTTCAGTAAAACCTCTTGAGTCTATGGTATATTTCGGACAGAGTGCTCCTCAGCGCTCTGTATTCAGTCACCTATTGAGTGCGTTGGGTCAGTGACAGGTCAGCTATTCGGACAAGTCGGACAATTTCTCTAGCTAAACCTAGGCTAGTTATACTGTTTTCGGGTCAGTGTACCACCCCCCAAACGTTGCAAGTGTCGGAATCCCGATTGGTCCTAAAGTAGGATAGGTCAACACACCAATCAGAACAAACTTCTACAATACCACATTTGCATGTTTTTGGGACCGCCTACCAAATTTGGGGTTCCCATGAGATATTCTTCAGAATACAATGAAACCTATTACAAAGTATCTATTGCAGAACAGTTAGTCGCTTCGGCTGGGTGAAGGTGCATCTTCCCAGGCACATCCTGGCCGCCACCTCTGGTTGGCAGTCGTTCAATGTCACCGGCCGAAGACAGACATGCGCAGAAAAGTATTTCAATATGGCTGCTCGGGTGTCCCTCAGACCCTCAATATCGCGGTACATGAAAAGTAAGCGAAAACAAATTAAAAACATGGAAAATAAATGAATACACTGTATACCATGAATAGCTACTCTATACCCCTTTAACTGTAATATACTAATGCGTGAGTGTTTTAGTGCAGACAGACAACAACATAAAACATTTGCGCAAGCTTCACCATGTGAGAATACAGACAGCCATTTTAAAAGCAAGTGCGCAAGCGCAAAGTTTCCCACCAGAACTGCAAGTGCGTCATGTCACGTGAGTGTGACTAACGCATGCGCAGAACGAAAACCGGCCAAGCAGCGGCCATTTTAGGAACACATCGTTATTGAGTTAGTAAACACATAGGCAAGCGTCTCTAGGACACCCCAAATGTCAGAATAAAGGGAAATTAGTAAGACGAACAGGTTGAATTATATGGTTATAAGTTATGCGAGGATCATGAGTACGAGCAAGCCGCGTAACGTGCGAATTCTTGCTCCATCAATCCCCTCTTTGATGATATTTACTATCATCACAAACTAATGGAATCAGATGCCAACTTTTTTCACACTTTGTATAATTCAATTTCTTCCAACATTCGGTTTAATTTTTCTTTAACGTCTTTAGTAGGGTGAGAATTCTTCACCCTTTTATAAATCTGATTATTCTGTTCTTCTAGTTCAAGTTCATCCACACTCCGTTTCACACCTCTTTTATTCACAGTATATTTCCTTTGGTGTTTGCGGCATTTGCAACAGACAAATATAAGGAATATAATAAACCCTATTATTCCAATTGGCATCAGTACCTTAAACAACAAACCTTTACCCAAACTAGAAAACCAATGACCTACAGAGGAGAGACCATCAGTGAGTCTCTTCCAGGCACGGTCAACCTCCAGTGGTTTGAGTTGCTTTTCCAAATTTGTAATGTTCTTTACATACTTTTTTATTTGTACACTTTTATCCGGTATGTAAGTGCAACAATGTTGCGCTTTCAACATCCGGCAGACTCCGCCCTCTTTTGCTAATAAGGTGTCAAGCGCTAGTCTGTTCTGTAAAACCATAGATCTGATCGCAACCATTTCGGTATTGACAATCAGAAATCCACTAGCAGTGTCAGTAGCTAACCGATCCACTACTGTAGACAATTTGCAAATTCTGTGTGTGTTCAGAACCACTCCCACTCCAGGTATCAGTGCACTAAAAATACTACCCATTATTTCACCTACACTTTCTCTTTTACTACGCACTAAGCCATTAGTTTTCACTGCTTCCAGCAATTTCATTCACATGGTATATTTTCGGGAAGACAATGCCAAAGTAGCAGCTTCCATACCAGTGATCCGGCAATTTGAAATAAGCCTTGTTTCCACATATATAATAAATTCCGGGAAACACAGGTTCTGACCCATTTTTGAAACCCCAACCTCCAATTACCTTGTAATTGTGCTCACATTGACTGGAACCAATGAAAATGTTATTATAATAACTAGTCTTTTCACGGTAGAGTAAGAGTTTCCCTTTTCTCTCGAAATCCAGCAACAAAGCAGGACCACTCCCACCATTTGAGGTGCTTTCCATGCTTTCAGCCCACTTAGGAGTTTTCTGCCTTTTGTCATTTGCCTCTCTTTGGAAACTTTCCCTTCTTTTCTCTGCCATGTTTAAAAACATTTTCTCTTGTTCATGTAATGAACAGGTCAAGTTATCTCTGTGTGCTTCACCTAAGTCTATGGTACCTATAGTCAGAAAGTATTCTCCCATATAACGTGTAACGTCACTTTTAGTATGTACAGGATTTAGATTTCCACGTATAGGAAGTTCAGAAAATATTACGTCAGAGTTTGAGTAGTAGTACTGTAACGGTCCTCTTTTGTAAAATAAACTAGCTAACATACTACAGGAAATTCCATAAGTCAAGGGCAGGTGATGATAAGTCACGCCTTCAGCTACAGAAGTAGGTAGCTTCATGCAGACATAGCAGTCTTCTATCTCCATAGTTTCTACGTAATGTACTAAAATGTTAGCGAATACATTTAGATGAGTCTGGTTCTTGATTCCGTGATAGTGTAGTCCTTCCTCATCTGATGCTTCTAAGTCTGGTTTTGTTTGTCTGAGGCTGTGTTTTCTCACGTCTTTCTACACTTCGTGTCGTCAGTTCTTCAGTGTCCATTGTCAGTCTGTGTAGGGTCAATATTAGTGTTTTTGCTCACCATATAAGGAATAAAAACGGTTAGTCCTATCCATAATATTAACACTATAGCTACACTACATATGCATACTTTGCAGCATGTTTTACAACAATTACGTCTAGGCCTTCCATTCACATTTGAATCAGACATTTCTGCTCAGAAGAAGTTCTCAACCCCTCTTTGTAACTTTGCACAGGTACCTTACACAGAGCAACTTCAGGTTGGTTTGTCTTCTTCAGCAGATTGATCAGCTGTCTGTTCTTCGTCACTTTCGTCAGTTATATCAAGATCCTCAAATTCCTCCAATATCAAAAAAGTCCATTCAGGATCCTGATATTTTTCGTTTAGTCTTTTTATTCGGTCACTTCTTTTGGAGCTTTCTCCAGCCTGCTCTGCTATACGAGAACTTTTTCTCCGTTGCTCAAGCTTTTCTTCTACTGTTTTTAGTCTCAGTCTCAGTCTCTTAATATATCTTGGTTCGATATGTTTCTTTTTCTTGAGTCTTTTAGCTGGCACTGTAATTTGGCTTTCTTCTAATGCTCTCTTATTTTCGTTTGTTTGTGGCACTTCTTCTTCTGCTTCTTCCCTTCCTGGCTGACTAGTCCCAGGTCTTTCTTCAGTTTCTTCTGCCTGGTCACTAAGCTGGCCTGGTTCAGGAGTATACTGGATTCGGCTTTTGGGCGTTTCTATTCTTGTGTCCTGAACACGTTCTTCCAATTCTATCTGGTCCTGTTCAAGCACTTCGAACCTTTGATTTTCTTCCGCTTGAACTTTCGCCCTAATATCTGTCTGTCCCTTTTCGATATCAGGTGTTCTTGGAGGTGTGTCGATCACCTGTTCTGTCCCTATCTGATCTTCTCCTTCAGATTTGACAGAGATTTCGATAATTTGATTGTCTTCTCCTATTCCTGTCTCGTCCTCACTATTCCACTCTCTGTCTGCATAGGTTTGACTTCTTGTTCTGATTGGGTCATTGGTCAGGTCGATTATGGGTATCCACTCATCTTGACTGGTGCTCGGTTGTTCTTCATCAGCTACTTCGGAACCTGCGTCTGGAGACTCCTCAGCTGGGCAACCTTCAGCTCGGTTGTTCTTCATCAGCTACTTCGGAACCTGCGTCTGGAGACTCCTCAGCTGGGCAACCTTCAGCGTCAGTCTTCTTTTCGTCTCTTATTACCTTCTTGGTATGGCTGGCATGGATCCACTTTGGAACGCCGGCACACTTCACCGCTGTCGGGGTCACCAGTATTACTTGGCGTTGTTGTCCCCACCTCGGTTCAAGGCAATTTGAACGAGTATGCTTCTTGAGTACAACCCAGTCACCTGGAACCAATTTATGGACTGGAGTTGTTGGATTGGCGACGGCGTCCTCCCCAATCTGGCGAGAGATAGAACGCACTTGGTCACCTAGTTGCTTGCAGTATTCAAGTACCAAATCATCAGAAATGCTTAACAGTTTGTATCCTGGTACCCATGCCTGTCTCATCACTCTTCCCATCAGGATTTCATGGGGGCTCAGGCCTGTTTTTTGGTCTGGAATACTTCGGATTCCCATCAGAACAAGAGGCAAAGCATCTATCCAGTTCATGCCAGTAGATTCATACATCTTTCCTAATCTTGATTTGATGGTGCCAATTATTTGTTCCACCACTCCAGAAGCCTCTGGACGATATGCACAGTGCAGCTTTTGTGTAATCTTGAATGCTTTACAGAGCTGATCGATTACTTCATTCTGGAAATGCCCACCTCTATCTGATTCAATTGTGACTGGAACCCCGTACCTTGGTATTAGTTCTCGCAGTAACAATTTGGCTACAGTGATGATGTCATTCTTTTTGGCTGGGTAGGCTTCCACCCATTTTGAAAACAGGCAGACAATGACAAGGACGTATCTCATTCCTTTACAAAGGGGCAGCTGAATGAAGTCTACTTGTACTCTTACAAAGGGACCTCCCGATTTCCCAATTTTTCCCAATTCAACTACTGTTCTCTTCCCAGCGTTATGCTTCTGACATGTCAAACACCTCTGGCAGAGTGACTCTGCTACTTTCCTGAACTTCGGGTTGTACCATGTTTGTTGAAAAACACGGATCATGGCATCCCTACCAACGTGTGTATCTCCATGTATCAGTCTGGCCATAGAAGCAAGCAGGCGTCTAGGCAACACAGGCATACCATCAGGGCCCACAATGATACCATCCTCACTTTTCTGTCGACAACCAAGCTTTCTCCATTTTTCCTTTTCCTTTGCTGGTGCTGCATACTGCCAATCTCTCAATTCTTCCCATGTAGGCACCTCTTCAAACACCATAAGTTGGCAGCTGTTTCCATATCCCCCCAACTTAACATTAACAGACATTCGATGTCTGGCACAATGTTGGGCCACCTCATCAGCATATCTATTTCCCACTGTCACATGATCAGTGCCAGATTTGTGAGCAGCACACTTGACCACTGCCAATTCCTTTGGTAACTGGATTGCATCCAGTAATTCTTGTACAACTTTTCCATTTCTGATAGGAGTACCTGAAGAAGTCAGGAACTCTCTCTGCAGCCAAAATTGGCCGAAGTCATGCACAACCCCAAAACAGTATTGACAGTCAGTATATACTGTTATTCTTTTGTTCTTCCCAATTTTACAGGCCCTTGTCAATGCAATCAACTCGGCTACTTGTGCAGACTTCACTCCAAATAAACAGGATGCTTCTATAGTGCCTTTTATCGTGACTACAGCATAAGCAGCACTTAGGCCTACAAGTTCGTGTCTTAGACATGAGCCATCCACAAACAGCTCACTATCTTCTACTAGCAGGGGTACTTCTTTAATGTCTGGGCGTGGTTCAGTACTGAACTCTGTTAGGTCAATGCAATCATGCTCGACCTCTCCCATTGCTTCTGCAATCAGCGACTCAGGCAACAAGGTTGCTGGATTCAATATGTTACACCGAGTAATGACTACATTTGCAGCACCTACAAGAATCCTCTCGTACTTAGTCAGCCGACTAGGGGTGAGGTACTGAGTTTTAGTTCTTGTCAGTAAGATTACAACTGCATGTGGAACATACACAGTTACAGGATGTCCCATAATAATGGACTCCCTTTGCTCAAGACTGGTGCAAGTTGCAGCTACGGCTTTCAGACATCCAGGTAATCCAGCAGCCACTGGATCTAGAGTGGCAGAAAAATATGCCACTGGACGTCTAGTCAATCCATGGGCTTGGGTTAGGACTGACAACGCACAATTGTCTCGTGTGTCACAACACAATGAAAATTCCTTAGAATAGTCAGGCATGCCTAAAGCAGGGGCTGTACACAGACATTCTCGTAATTTAGTAAATGCTGTCACGCTCTCCTCATCCCATTCCACTGGGTCCTTTGCTCCTTTCTTTGTCATTTTGATCAGAGGTTTAGCTAGGACTGCAAATCCCACAATCCACTGCCTACAGTAACCTACCACTCCAAGGAACATTCTGACTTCTTTCTGAGTATTGGGCAACTGCATATTCTGAATTATTCTAATTCTTTCTGAAGTAACCTTTCTGATACCTTTTTCTATCTGGTGCCCCAGATATTTTACTGATTTGGTACAGAACTGTAGTTTGTCAGGTGATACTTTATGTCCTCCTTCACCCAGATGGTTCAGTAGGGCAATGGTGTCAACAACACAGTCTTTCTGACTTTTAGACGCCACCAAGAGGTCGTCTATATATTGCACCAAAACTGAGTTTCCAGGTAAAGTTAAAGATTCAAGGCATTTTTTCAAGATCTGATTAAAGATTGAGGGGCTTTCTGTGTACCCCTGGGGGACGCGATTCCAAACGAACACGTGACTGTCGAAAGCAAATGAGAAAAGAAATTTGCTGTCTGGATGCAATGGGATCGAAACAAATGCGTGACATATGTCTATCACAGTGAACCACTCAGCATCCCAGGGAATCTGATACAGGATCACTGCTGGGTTCGGAACAATAGGGCAGCAGGGAACAACGATTTTGTTTACCTTTCTCAGGTCCTGCACTACCCTATACTTGCCACTAGGTTTCTTGATTCCAATTATGGGTGAGTTACACGGGCTACTCATCACTTCTTGTATGATGTTTGCTTCTAATAGTCTTTTTATTTCAATGGCAACACCTGCTCTTACTTCTGCACTCATTTTGTAAGGCTTGGTATTGGGGTAAACTGCACTTTCTTTCATGGCTATTTTGATTGGGTCAACGTTTGCCATCAAGCCTACATCCTTTCCAGTAAAGTCCCATACTTCTGGTTTCACTGTCTTTTGGAGTTCTTCGGGTAAGTCGTGTATAGTCAACTGTTTAATTTCTGAGTCAGGTCTGATTAACATTAACTTATATATTCCATCTTCGTCTGGGGTTTGAATTTCGACGCCTTTTGGTGTGCAAAAGATGGTTCAGTTCATTTTACACAACAAATTACGTCCCAGTAAGTTTACTAGACTGGTGTCACAAACTACAAATCTATGCATTTCTTTGAAGTTCCCTATTGTAATCTCCATGTGCTCAGTAACTGGGGTACTAATCAATTGATTAGATACACCCACTACTTGGATTGCGTCTCCCGAGAGGGGTAGGTTTGGAACGTCTGCTGTTCTCACAGTAGAACGGGTAGCACCAGTGTCCAACAGAAAGGTGACATCATTGCCTTCAACCTTTCCTTCAATGTATGGCCCAGACTGGTCTACCGGCAAGGAGGCGCCAAGCAGGCACTCCTTGTCCTCCCCTCTCAGGCCCCCTCAGTAAGGTTCATCACAGAGAAAAGTGTCATTCAACAGAAATTGCGAAGTTGCTGCATTTCTATCCTCGTTTCCTCCCCAAATCTCTATGTCATCACCCTGTGGTGGTTTTCCCTTATAATTCGGTTTAGGTGCACGGGGCAACTGACTCGCCTTTACCTGTTGCTGGGTCTTTCTTGGTCTTTCATTCTGCGTCTGTGGATTTAAATCAGTGTTTTGGAGGTTACCATTCTGTAAATATGGACATTCGTCTCTCCAGTGCCCGATTTCTCCGCACTGGTGACAGGGAAATTTCTTTTTGGCTTCCTCTCGAATCATTTTCACTCTGGGCTTCCCTCCTCCCCCAGAACCTTGATTTTGGGAATTTTTATTCATTTTACTTAATTGTTTTTCCTGCTGTTCCGCTAGTTTTACTTGTGCCCACATAACTTTTTCCTTCAGAGCCTTTTGCTTGTCTGCCATCTCGTCCTCGCAATACTTTGCGTATCGCAAGACGTCATCTATTTTCTTAGACTGCCAACAGATTTTATTGTCTTTGATCCACTGACAAATTTCAGGTCTTAAACCGTTTACAAACCTGTAAATGAAGTGGGTCATATCCTTCATCTCGATATTATCTATGCCGCTGTACTTTTTAAACACCTGTAACAGTCTTTCATAGAAGGAGTGACAGTCTCATCCCTTTCCTGCGTGGTTCTATCTATCTTGGTCCAATCAGTTTCCTTTGCAGGCACCTTTTTCTTTAGGTGTAACATGACCTGGTCGTATTTTCTCATCACCTCATCAGAGGGAGCTCCTGTAGCAGGGTCCCTCGTGTATTCTTTATTAGGCCAATCAACGTCAATTTTACATTCGGTCCATAAATCCACAGGAACCACTATGTCGAAAAACCCTTCCAGGTCTTTCCATAGGCATTTTTTGCACCTTCACAAACCTTTCCACTTGCCTGTACCATTCCACAGGCTTTTCTCGCAATTTGGAAAGTCATTTGTAAAGGACAATATCCTGTCGGGACCATGGAACGTGCACATATTTTCCACCTGGCACTTCTCGCATGGGGTATAACTGTTCTGGCTTGTCTGCTTCCCTTAAAGCAAATTCTGAAGTCGGCTGTTTGGACCTAACCTCTTCCTTTTTCTTTGCCCACCTGGCTTTCCACTTTTCTACATCTCCCCATTTTTGCGACACGGTCAACAATTCTCTGATCTGAACTTTCTTTCCTGACACATTCATATTTTCCAGATCCTTGTCTGAAAAATCTGCTCTGTAGGGCTTTTGTAATGGCTTTGATTTGGAAATATCTATTCCCATACTAGCCGCAGTGTCCGTTAATTTCTCATGGAGCACTTTGGTATTACGGGTAAGACTCTTGCAGATAAACAGCAGCTCTTCTTCGGAAAAGGTATTTAATCTGTCTAACCCCACATTTCCAGCTGTCAGTTCTTCCATTTCAATCTCAGCTTGTAGATGTCTAAAGGTTTTGACTGAGGAGTCTGTCTCTCTAATTCCCGACTCCATCTCTCAATCTCTTCAGGAGTTACCAATGTGACACTCTTGGTGCCCGAAGTCGATTCCATTTGAATCTCTCTCGTATTGAAACGATTATAGCTCTTCTGCAAACTCCATCCCGGGTTCCTAACCGGTAAATCCATTAAAGAAGCTTCAGATTCACATTCACTCGTCTGGTCATCTACAATTAAGGGCTCTCTTCTGGGCTGTACTACAATCGGGGTAATAGTTGGGGCTTGTGGACTCGCTTGTCTATCCCCATACAAAGGAACAACGGGTCCAATAGTTACTGGGATTGTCAAGGCTTCGGCGCTTGTATTTAACTGGGAGAGTTTCTGAATTATTTCAGTTCTCTGTTTGGCTAGAGCCTCTCGCTCTTTTTCCTGCAGCATTCTTTCCAAGCTTATTTCAGGTACTATTTGCGGAGTTAATGTTGGGGCAGTTGGATGCGTCATACTAGGTCCTTCACCATAATTAGGTTTTGGGAAACAGCTTCCTGTGTTTAAGGCTCTCGGTCCTCCCTCATAAGGAGGTCTTGAACCAAAATCTCTTTCACCTGAATATCTTGATTCTCCACTAAATGGAGGTCTTAGACAGGTGTCTCTGGCACCTATAAGTCCTAGGCCCTCGCTATAGGAAGGTATTTGACAGCTATCTCTTGGGTTTCCAGATCCACTCCCTTCCTGACACGGGGGACGTTGGGAGGTATCCCCTACACTAGATGATCTGGGTCCTTCATTATAAGGAGGCGGACTTTTCATAAACATGTCATCTAATAATTCATCATCCGACTCCCCAAGGGGCACCCAATGCTTGCACTTTTCTGTCTTTTTCTCTCCCGTAGGACCACCCATTGGCATCATTGGAAACAATCCTTCCACAATCATATTCTGTCTCCACTGTTTCATCTTTTTATCTCGGGTCTCTTGTTTTAACTTCGGATAAAAGTTTGTTAACCCCTTGTCCAATCGGGGCTTGTCTCTCTCAAAAGCCTCGATTTCCCATTCCTCTAATGCTTCATACTGCGTTAATCTAGGTCTGGGATGTAAATCATTCATTCGGGTTCTCAAATTAAATAAAATCCTGCCATTAAATGTTCCTTCTAACGGAAAAGCCAAAATTCCGTCGTCTTTTGTGTATTCCGCCCAATTTTCCAACCATACACTTGAGTGGTACCCTTTATCAAACATCATGAAAGATGCAGGAGTATTAGGTGGCGGCATGACAACACCTTCTCTGGTTTTAATAGGTTTGTCCTTTTTGAAATAATTCTTCACTTTATTTACAAGGGACAATTTTCTCTTATTTCCGTACATAATGCTAGTGTAATGCCCGTTCCACTGATCGTTTTCAAACCCTAAATGTCGTGAATCAGGTCTAGTATTCGGTCTATATGTGTGCCACATACGATTTCTGCGAGTAACTTTGTTTACAAATCACTCCCAATCCAAATGCGCCTTTATTTTCGTGCAACCAATAGAATGCACGGGTTCAAATAATCTCGACCAATGGGTGCGCGGCCTTTCGCGAGACAGGTTCTCACGCTTCGGCACTCACCCCTCCTTTACAATTTCAGCTCCGCTACACACCCGCTGTTTCGACCAATACCAGCGCGGCACAGAGTGACGTCAGAGCAGCTCCGCAACTGACTCCCTCCTTTACAAGGAAACGGAAACTTAATTTCTCTCTTAAAGTGCAAGTGCTTTTATTTATTTAACAACATAAACACATTCGCCACTGTACTCGAGTGTCTAAAAAGAAAGATACGTTTTACTGCAAGTAAACATCTTCTGTCTACTTTTCACATACTACGGATAGATCTCTTCCGCCTACCCTTCACTCAAGCATTAGGGAACCTGCTACTTCTTTGACTCATCCACTTCTTTTCGGGATATATACGAAGTCTAAAGTTTCACTAGCGAACCCCTTTGCTGTCACTCAAGCTCCGACGAACCTGCTACTCCTTCCGGCGTGACCCTTACTAGGTTATATCACAATAGAAGTTTTGCCAGCGACCTCGTCGCTATCATTTATTCAAACATATATTCAGAAAACATTAATTAGTGCTTCCAGTTCTGCCTAACCTGCACCAATTTTCCTAGAGCCAGTGACCTCACCACGGCGTGGATTCCCTTTACCACCCGCTATTCAATTCCCCAGGGATTCCAGACAAACACGTAACATTAACTAACGAGTGGGTTAATACATATATCAGTATATAAGCAGAAAAAACAATTTAAAACATTTCATAATTTTTAAAGTAAAACATTTCACGTGATTGATCAGTTCACAAAATGTTCACCGTTTTAGCAGCAATACATTTTTTTAGCAGCATCCGACCTACCTACCCAGCTTAACTAGTCCTACCTAACTTTAACTAGTCCCTAACCATAGCTCTGCTACCAGAAAATTACTGATAGAGATCGCAGGTCACCCGGCCAATAATTTCACCAATACACGTACCGGGCCCATATATTTCCAATTTATATCATATACATTAATCAGGTGACCTTACATTTTACTACCAGTAACCCTGAGTCCTTTCCTATTTATTTCTCGTGTACCCGACTTACCAATCCACCTTTGCGGGTAACTATGACCACAATGGATCAGATGGATCAGGGAGCTAGCTGTGAAAGAAAGGCAGACAACCAAAATACCAACATATACTCTTATACTTTCATTAAATGACCACAGACTACTGGAAAGTTTTATCTAGAATTCAGATTCGGATAGCATACAGTTTACAACTAAAAGGCAATCAATAATCAAAATAACGAACAGCACATAGCCATAGAGAAAATAAATCAGGGCAACCATTTATGAGTCTATAGGGAAAAGGACATGGGAAATACTAAACAGATTTCATGAATGGAATTTAAGAAAGTATAACTGTAAATGGGCAAATTTGTGCATGTACTAGAGTTTTACTACGGGAAATACTCCAAGGTTTGGATAAGAATTTTGGAAATCCTATACATCTATAGGAAGGGTAAAAATTGGAACACGCTATAGTTCTAGAAACCTCACTTCAATCAATTCGAGAGGAGAAAAATTATAAGCCACATCTATATTTTCATAAACGGTATGAAGAATTGTACTTAAAGGAAGGGTAACATAGGAACATGCTAGAAAACAGCAATAACGTATTAGCTTTCATTCAGTAGCTTTGCGAAAGCATGGAAAATCAATTATGCGCAAAAGTGTGTCTTTATTAAAGTAAAAGACAGAAAATAGAAAGTGCAGTATAGAGTTTCAGCACTATATATTTACCTAGAATGGTGTGAAGACCAACCCTGGCCACGGATCAGTCAAGGACAGGAAAAACCCCAAGGAAGGACAGTCATCAATGGGACAGCAGGTGCAGAATGGACACCCCAGGACAGGACAGGAAAACCAGATTAGGATCAGGACAGGACCACCAAGGCACGACCAGCACCTGCAGTTTGGAAGCGACGCATGCGCTCCACCCTCTCTGCAGCTATCAGCCAGAACCCCGATTGGGTTATCGAACTCCCCAGCAAAGTGCTCCGCCAGCACTTACGGTCAGTAAAACCTCTTGAGTCTATGGTATATTTCGGACAGAGTGCTCCGCAGCGCTCTGTATTCAGTCACCTATTGAGTGCGTTGGGTCAGTGACAGGTCAGCTATTCGGACAAGTCGGACAATTTCTCTAGCTAAACCTAGGCTAGTTATACTGTTTTCGGGTCAGTGTACCACCCCCCCAAATGTTGCAAGTGTCAGAATCCCCAATTTCGATTGGTCCTAAAGTAGGATAGGTCAACACACCAATCAGAACAAACTTCTACAATACCACATTTGCATGTTTTTGGGACCGCCTAGCAAATTTGGGGTTCCCATGAGATATTCTTCAGAATACAATGAAACCTATTACAAAGTATCTATTGCAGAACAGTTAGTCGCTTCGGCTGGGTGAAGGTGCATCTTCCCAGGCACATCTTGGCCGCCACCTCTGGTTGGCAGTCGTTCAATTACACCGGCCGAAGACAGACATGCGCAGAAAAGTATTTCAATATGGCTGCTCGGGTGTCCCTCAGACCCTCAATATCGCGGTACATGAAAAGTAAGCGAAAACAAATTAAAACATAGAAAATAAAGGAATACACTGTATACCATGAATAGCTACTCTATACCCCTTTAACTGTAATATACTAATGCGTGAGTGTTTTAGTGCAGACAGACAACAACATAAAACATTTGCGCAAGCTTCACCATGTGAGAATACAGACAGCCATTTTAAAAGCAAGTGCGCAAGCGCAAAGTTTCCCACCAGAACTGCAAGTGCGTCATGTCACGTGAGTGTGACTAACGCATGCGCAGAACGAAAACCCGCCAAGCAGCGGCCATTTTAGGAACACATCGTTTTTGAGTTAGTAAACACATAGGCAAGCGTCTCTAGGACACCCCAAATGTCAGAATAAAGGGAAATTAGTAAGACGAACAGGTTGAATTATATGGTTATAAGTTACGCGAGGATCATGAGTACGAGCAAGCCGCGTAATGTGCGAATTCTTGCTCCATCACGACAAGACAACTCTGGGTCATACATGGCTTGGTCAAGGTGTGTTCAGACTTTCTGAAAATCGGACAAGTATCACTCCTTTTTAAAAAAGCCATCAGCCGTCGCCAATACATCTTCCTCCCCTGTAGAGAGCTCTTCTACATGTTACAGATGAGGCATTCTGCATCTCCAACTCACGCATACTTTTTCTTCTAGGCCCATCTGCTGCTTTTGGTAGTCAATCAATAATCTCTCATCAAAATCCTTGGAGAATGAGTGGACACTGACTGAGTAGTGCTAAAATTATTTACTTCCTACTGGTTAACCGAGTTCTAATCGGTTAAAACAGGAAAACATCTCACAAAAGGGGTCTATGAAGGCTCCATTTAGCTCTCTACAATTTCAGTCTCCATGTGGAACCACCTGGGGCCATCCTTAGGGTTCAGGGATCCTCTAGCAGCAATATGAAGACAATGCACAGACATATCTCAAATTCACTTTTTACTAAAAACATCTCCCAGTTTTTTTTTTTTTACACCCATGAGAATGTCCCCAAAGATGGATGGCGAACTAATGTAAAACTGACCCGCTTACAAGCAGAACTTTTGTAAATCTCTGCAAAAAAATCAACTTACTTTTACAATTGAGGCACAATTCCTATAGTCTCCTGGACGCTAAACAAGCTACAGAAGACAACAAAATATTTGAGTTTTAACCTCAACAACAGTCAACCTATAGTTTCAAATGTATGCCATGTTCAGAATCATAACGTGCTAACTTCGATTCTTTTGGGGTTTCAGGAAGTTTAATCCTGAACAAGATGTTAAATACCTAAGTACAATCCTTTATCTTCAAACTGAATGACAATAATTCACTCCTCACTGGGTTACCAACACTACATTTGGCACCACTTAGAGCTCTGTTACACAAATCAGCTGAGTTTTTCTGGAGGCAACAAAGTTGACCCCATTGCTCCTGTTCTTATAACTCTACAATGGTCCTCAATTGCAGCTAGAGCTCAATGTATGACTTTTCATCAAGCACAAATCCTTACAAATGTCTACACCTATCTATTTGGTTTGGCTGAAAACTGATAATCTCTGTTAGACAACGACACTTGTGCAGTACAAACTCTTCACATTAAGCGTTGAGCATAAAAAAATAAGAAGCCGTCTATGAGTCAATTATTTTCAGTCAACACTATGAGAATCCCTAATTCACTTCTGCCAGCTTTACACACCATTGCCTGGCTTTCAATATTTTAAAAAGTGCTAACAATCTTTAAACACTTTGAATGTGTACAAGAATAATTTCCAGCCTTTGAATATCTACGTCCCAAGTGCCTCTTACCCTTTGAGTTGGCCACCTATTATACTTCCGTCCATCTTCTAGCTGCTTATAACTGCTGAGTGTCCATGCTTTAACTCTGGACATTTTTCAATGTTACCTTAGTATTACTCTCTGATTTTTCCTCCACCTTCTTACTGGCACTATAACCAATTAGTGTTTCTCCTCCTATTGTCACAGACTGTGTGCCCTGTACTGTTACCACTCATTGTTGTTCTTGCTACTATCCCCTGCTGTGAAATCCATTGAATCCTTTACCTCTACACATGATTATTTTTTCCAACATTGTGTCCCCGACCTCTATGCCCGATTATATTTCCTACTTTCTGCGCTACACTGATTTTACCAACTGGTGCTAAATAAAAGTGTCACCTTTGTGTCTTCTGTAACATACTGATAATTTCCTAACGTAAGGGCTACATGCCCCGCTGTCAAAGGATAAATACAATTTTCCGACTATGTGCAGGATTAGTGTGACAAGGTCTTGCTAAAAGAAAATTAGCAGGCAGGAAGGGACTCTGGGGCATAAAACACCACTCTCTACACGCCAGCCATTATTCTCAGACAGAAGAGATTAGTGGGGGTGAGGAGAGAAGTGAACCATTACACATATCAGCAGCATCCTCTATGGAAGTGTCATCACTGGTATCCTAGTATCCTCACTGCTTCAATTATCTCCTTGGGACTTCCTACCGCCCTGGCGTCAAAACTAAGGCTGACTGAGACAAAGGATGTATCTGTTTAGGCCGGTTAAGAACCTCTGTCCACCTCCACAGGGCGAGCACCTGAACAGGTAAGATATCATCAAGTGTCTAGGTCAGCCGCACTGCCCATTTCCATGAACAACCCTTTACCACACATGCTCACTGGATCCTCACAACACTTAGACCTAACCTCATACATATCCTACTAAACACCACACACCCTCAAACTATCAGGCACACATTACAACTCATGCATCAGTCCTCATCATATGTCACAAGCTTGATGCACTCATCACACAAACCTAGACTAGTTCACCCTCACTTACTCACATATCCTAGACCTGACCATCCAATGAAAGTGCACATAAGACGAGAGGAGGTCTCTGTCTTATCCACAAGAACTCATTGTGCTGCACTCCAGGCAAGCAAATGACAACTCAACTGAGCTCCTCAAATGTCACATCCCCACTCTCTGCAACTAAGTCATTACCTTCCACCTCATCTACAGGCATCCCAGTATAAATAACTATTTAATTGACAAATAAATTCTTGGAGCTTCCCACCAGCTCATCCATAGAACATTCCCACACCATCCTCCTGGTTGACTTTAACCTTCCAGATAATACCTGCCCAAGAAAAAAACAAAAAAAACAAGAGACACTCTTCTGAATTTCATTGACACATTCAACCCTGCACAAGTCACCCAATAAACACACCCAAGATGCTAAGTCTGTGATCTTGTCTTCTCGACATCACCACCATCCAATGCAAATCCTGCATAACCCTGGATTGACGTAGCCACTGTGCCATTCCCATCTCCCTGGTCAGCATCAAATTAACATGCAAAGCTCAACCTAAAAGCGAATGACAGGCATTATGATCCTTCAAAGACGTGTTCACTGCCAACTTAAAGCTCTAACTCATCTCTCACCGTACCAACTCCAAATCTGACATGAACAACCTTCTATAAGACTGTATCACTTTTGGGAGCACCAACACTCCCATGAAAACAAGTAAGCACAAACAAAAACCTTCGGTGTTGAGGTACTCTAAAAAACATACCTGAAAACAAATGCCTCGGTCACAGCAATAAACAAAAAATTGGAAAAGAAACCGAAACCCAAATGACTTTATAATACCAGAGTCCATTCACACACCACAGAGACACCTCATCACAAGAGCCAAAGCAAATACTATACTAACAACATTAATGAAGAGACTAGCAGGCTCTTAAAGTGTAAATCCATCAACCTCTTCTTTCGTGACATTATATAGAAGAGATACTCTTAAACCACCCCTTCTCATAGCAGTCTGTAATGATCATCCTTCAAAGCTCTGTCTCGCCGACCTAGTGAACATCTTCAAAGCCATGTTCAATGAAGATGTCAAGATGTCTTAGCATTGACCTTCCTTGAAGCTCTTTCTGAATAAGCCTCTCTCTGCCCTACTCACCATTATCAAAGCCTCACTTACTTATGGCATCTTCCCAGAAGCTCACAAGATAGAGAAGATCCTGTCACTCCTTAACATATCCATAATATAACTTGAGTACCATGCTAACTATCTAGATCATATCAATGACAACCATCTCCTACACGACTACCAATCTTGCTTCAGATCTTACTGCATCACAAAAACAGCTACCTTGCACACCATAGATTAAACTCTCCTGACTACAGATGAAGATAATACATGGCTCCTGATATTGCTGACCGATTTTCAGCCACCTTTTCCGCAGTCGATAATACCACCCTGAAGTTTAGCATGGGATTTACTGATATTTTCCTTCACTAGTTCTCCTACCTATCCAGATGACACTGGTTAGGTCACATGGCCCTCTCCAGCAGCCAGAGGATCCCCATCACCTGTGCAGTCCCCATGGATCCACCTTGTCCCGCATAATCTTCAACCTCTACATGAAGTCCATCGGTGCTCCTCTCACTGATAATAGGTTTAAAATCCCCCAACTTGTCAACACTACCACAACGTGCACCTCATCTATACCTAGATGACTAGCTCCTACATCCTGTACACAAACTTCATGCTCGAAGAACACATTGCCAAAAAACACAAAGGCAGTCTGGCGCCTGCGCTCTACTAAAGAATGTGAAACCGTTACTCACAGAGGACAACTTCAGAACTTTTGCCCTTGTACTCATCTATCTGGACATCTCATCCATGGCCTAAAGAAATATGACCACATCACCTCCATCTTGATCAAACTTTTCTGCCCCCCCCCCCTTACTCAACCATACAATGTTCAAAACAAGCTGAGTCATTTAAAAACCCACCACACCCAACCCCCTGCCTACTTGGGTGACAAGCTCACTATGGCTCTCGGTGCACCAGCAGGCCGGACATCATCAGCATGGAGATAAAGAAGTGAAAAAAGAAATCAACAAGGCTAAAGCCCTTTTTTTATCTATGCACCGAGGATCTAAAACAACGTCTGTATCCATATTGAGTGTCCCAACCTTACTCCAATTTGGGAGCAATCTGAATGTGCACCTCTTTAAAGAAAATAACATCAAAATGCAGTATCAGTTCACTTCTGCCAGAACTCAGTGATCAATTCGTCTGTTGACTATATCTTTACCTTTGACCTCTTGCAACACTCCACAGCGTTTTGACTATGTTTATGATATTCAAATAATACATACTCTCGGACCCAATTCAGGGGAATACAAGGCAGACATGGGATACTTGGCCCCAGCAATAGTGGCTGAGGTAATCTGCCACTGGTGCCCTGGAGTGTGCCCTACTTTGGCTCTGCAAGCTGGTCCAGGCACACCCTTTCTGCAGTAAGCTCTCATGGCAGTGAGGGAAAGCGGTCAAATTCTTTTCAGGCAGGTAGTGTGTGGGGCAAGAGCTCAGATCTCCCGAGTCAACCAACAGACACAATAAATGTGTTAATCCAATCCAGTGCATATCTTAGTAAAACAAAAGTACTTTATTATCACAACACAATGTAATAGGACACATTCCAATGGCGCTCAGTTGTGAGGTTGTAAATCCAACAACAACACCTAGATTAGTAGCGTACTGTCTCCCCATTTTAGGAGAGGTTATTTGTTAACAGATCTAGTCTAATGAAGTCACAGGCACAAATTAAACACAGGCAGAGTTCCGTAGGATTCCACTCACTCCGTGTATTTTGCAGTTCAGGTCAATAGGTTGTACCAAATTTAAAAGGATCATTTCAGGGAACAGCGACTGCTCTTGAAGCAAAACTTGATCGGCGTGTATAGATCAGCCTTTCATGTATGGCCCGATACCAAACTAGCACTGGCGGGGAGCCATTGGCTGGCGTGATCAGCATAGTCTCTGCTGGCATTGGACCACAGTGGTGGTTCGCCTGGGACCGGAGCTGCAGCTGGGGGGAGTAGCTTAGCAGGTGCTGCAACTGGGGGACTAGTTTAGCAGGTATCCTTGGCAGAACCCCATTCTGGCCGATGCAACATCCAGGCCAATATTCAACACATGCTTGTTGCGGTCTCCAGGCTGGGATCATGCAGGGGATACTTCTTCAGACAGCTGTGACCTCTGTACTGTGATGGGGTTTTACAGCAACTCCGATTTGCAGACGAGTCAGTAGCACCACCACCAAATCTTTGGTCATCGCAGGGATGCCCGAAATCACAGATTGACTTCTTTGCTTGATTTCTGCATGTGGTCCATGCGGGGGCTGCAATGGAAGTCCCTTCAGGAAGTCAGCAACGTCTAGGTGTTTCTCATGCCAGAAAGCAGTCTGCTTCTCCTCAATCTCTCTTCCTGCAGGGCCAGACACTGCATCCCTCTGATCAGGCTGCAGACCTCAGACAATGCCCACCTCAACTCTGGGAGACTGACTGGCATGCATACACCAGTGCGGGTAACACCGCAGCTCTTCAAGTACTCTGAGTGGCATTCCCTTCCTTGGTCAAGAAGGACTTGCAAATGGAACAAAGGACGGTGGTGGATTTTTCAGACAGGAAATGGTCTCAGATGGTCATGCTCATAGGATGTATGCATTGGACAAGAAAGTCCCTTGTATGGTAAATGGGTGTGTACCCCTGCCATGAGAACCCAACTGCTTTTGAGACGGTACGCTGACTTTTTTACTTTGGTCCTCGTGTCACGCTAATCCAGCATGCACGTAGAGGCCCAGGCCTGTCCCTTGTTGATACTTCTTTGAAACAACTTTCTTGTGGGCTTGTGAAGAGAATATCCCTCTTCTAATAGTCAGTCATTCACCACAGTTCATTCAACAGGCTATTTCTCAGCTGTGGTCTACCCAAACAAACCTTCTGCCCTCCCAATACTTCCCACCCCACTATCATCATAATAAATTATTTATCAACAGTTCATGGTGCATACTATAAAAAAAAATCAGTATGAATACATAAAAAAAAAAAATCATTGATGTACGAGCAGAATCAACATACAGTTCTACAGGCAAACTAATAAGTCAACTGTAAATATTGGTATTCTATCAGAATAGTCAATTTCCAATTACACCTTTTCAAAATAGGATCTCTTCTGATGCACTATAGAAGCAGCTCCTGCGACATAGTGAAAAGCAGTGTTGATAACAGCCTCATTGTCTAACATCTCATTGTCAACTAATGATTTTAAATAGCTGGCCATTTATCTTGGCTCCATCCAATTTGGGTAAAGCAATGACCAGTGTCCAGGCACAACCTACTATGTACAATGCTCCACTGTATTATATAAATTCAGTAAGAACATAAATGCATGCATATATAAAGCAGTCAGATGGACTTAAACAAACTAGACCCTTGTCTGTAGGGTTTGGTCAACTGCAAACCGGTATTTCCACTGGAGTTAAATGCCTTTGCCATGTAAAACAGTGGTGTGCTGATGAACACAATGGCTTCCAAACATGCTCATAGCCTTCCTCATTTTAGTAACTCCAATCTCATTAACCCTTACAAGTCTGTATCTTATTAGTCTGTGGGATACAGTCTTTGCAAGGATTTTGAATTTATATCCAGTGGTGAAAAGAACAAGTATGTCCCATATTGCCTGTTAGTCTGTATTATTTAAGTTTGGCCGCAGTAGTTTATTGCTCATTGATTTGCATTTCCAAAGTATGGCCGCAATAGTTGCCTCACTTTAACTGACCTCTCACAACCTTAAGGAATTCTTCAGGCAATCCATTTACGATCTGGTCTTGAGTGTTTTTCCCATATTTAGGTGAAGCAATTGCATCATAACTGCAGCGTGGAAGTTTCTAGACACCATGCTTGACAATGTTCAAAGTACAATCAATTATCTCCCTCCAAAACATAAGCAAGGCCTCCTACAATCGCGAATGGTCATGACGTCAGGCCACATTGTGATTCCCATACAGATGAGTTGTCGCTCTTGTGTTTAACTATCAACTAGCAGGTATATGCACAAGTCTGTTTACTAAGGCGAATAATTATCCTGTTGTAACATATACAGAAGTGTGCAGGTTATATTTAGGTACAGATGTGGAATTAATAACATACAACTTTATCTATCAATTCAGCCCACGAACATATTTCAAAAACTATTTTATTTCCATATAACAAATACAAGAAATAAACGAGTACAAAAATATAAATTTCTCGCTGTGTGAACTCAAGTAATATCTGCCGTTCCTGCGAAAAACCAAACAGATAAATAGTTTGGAAGACATAACAGCTGAAACAGCTTGACCTGGTCTCTGCCTTAGTTCTTGGATGCAGTGGTCACCTTATTTCCACTACACCAGAAAACATGTTACATAAACTTAACATAGCCACCCACTAAGACACAGCACACGCAACTCAAGTAAGCACTGCAGCTAGCTTGGTTCAAATTTACTAAGTGCTATATCCCAACATAGGGAACCAGCAGGAGTGGTTTATGGAGTGTTACCATTTCAGTCGAAGAGGGCTCTCTTCCTCATGTGTCCTTGCTATGCTACTCTGTCAAAACAGTCAATTGTAGTGCTAGAAAAAAGGCCTCTTCTCACCCAGCTGGTTCTTTCTATCATCACCATCGAGCACAAGTTAAATACTCAACAGCCTATATTTCATTGAGGTATCCTTGCCTACTACTCTAGCTTACGAAAGATCTTTGATGCTTAGATAAAAATCAGTGAGTCAGTTTGGAAATTCCATTAACCCTGTTAGACACAGTAATACTGTAAGAATTGTCAGTTGTAGCTCTGTATATACCTGCGGATTCCAGTGGCACAGGTCTGAAACACCCATCCTCAAAATCAATCACTCTTTTGCCACCAACAACAAAAACAAACCTTCAAATTCAATGATCCAATAAAACCAGTTATCATCTTGGGGATTATACACATTACATTGACAACATGCAACTAGTCACTGACTTCAAACCCTAGTTCTTAAGAAACTCTAAACAGTTCCTTCCATGAATCACCTACTCTATAATGCAACTACAGATTGTAGTTTATCCCGCCCCTCCAAAAGAACAAAATGTCACATTTCTTCAAAGAACCAAAGAAGGAAAAAAATGTAAGCCCTTGTGAGATTCTGTAACAGTCGTGCTGTGAGACTACAAACTCAGCTCCACATCTCTATCAAGCACACAAGACATGCAGATTCTGCAAACCAATCACAGACTGTAACACTGTAATCTAAGGATTTCCAGCTCAACCTGTCCGTATCTGACCATCATAGACTAAAAGTGGTCACATGTAGTAAATAAAAATTCCCTCCTTCAACCATGCCTAATAGACATTCTCATTCAGAGTCACCAATCAAGTAAACTATCCTCTTCCAGCGGGGTTTCAAATATACTTTCTTACTATCCACTATATTTCCTAACGCAGTCACAGACTGTAAACTAAGCACTCATAAGTCAGAGACTGTAATCTAAAGTCTATCCTCCTGCCAACAACAAACAAACTAAATACTCAACCCTGACCCAGTTCAGGACCCCAAAAATAGTGGAAGAACAATCCAACAATCTAAACTCTCCCCTTCTTAACTATCACTGACTAGTATATGCCGCCTGACTGTCATCGGAGCTCCATCTTGCAAAGTGTGGATAAAAAGGCACAGTGTGATTGCATAGTGAATCAGGGGGACCAAAAAGGCCCACAGTTTGTCAGTCTTCCAAGACAACAGCTTGGGCATCAACAAGAACTATTCCATTGGATACTGTGCCAGGACCTCATGATTTGCAAGTCCTTCTGGCAAACTTCTTGGAAAAGAAAAAGCTGAAATTCCCTCAGAACGTATTTACAATCTTCTTGCTGATGAAATGCAAGTTCACACTGGTCGTTACGTTGCTCTTTTCCACTTTGCAGAGGTAAGTGTGGTCTGTGACTGCGCCTGGCAAATGTCTGTCCATTCACAGTCGTCGAGAGGCACTACTGCTGGCTGTGTTACCTTCCACTCTCCTGCCGCTTCTGCAGCACTTGAATGACTTTACTGATGTCCTCTTCAGGAACCTAAAACAAATAAAAAAGACAATACCTTTGTAATTTTTGAGAAGGACTACTCAGAGGCCTGTAACTTTAACCCCATCATCTGCACACTAGCACTATTGGTGCACTGTCACAGTCCTGAGACGACAGGTGTCTAGCTCTAGAAATGTTCCGCCCCACAATAGGTTTCAGTCACGAGAAACTTGAAAGAAAACAAAAAACAGAATACGCTACATTCACAATACTTTTCTCATGTGAAAAGCAAACTGAGAAGCACCTAGTATTTGGTCAACAGGATCCAGGTGATGAGCGCAAAAGAATAGTAAAATAATTATTGTGGTAGGGAGAGCAGAGGCTGATCGGGGATCTCCATAGCAGGGAGAGTATAGGCAGAGTAAAGGGACATTGGTGGTAAAAGCTTGTGTTGCAAGAAGAAATTCCTGTGGTAAAGAGGACACAGGTAGCCTAAAAGGATGTCTGTAACAAAAGGGCGCTAGACAGCAAAAGAAGACAGTAAACGTACAAGTAGTCGAGCTCCCCTTCTAGTGAATATCAAAACTTGCAGGAATTACCCATCATGATTTTTTTCTCCTTGGATGATGGGTGCTCGCTGACACAATTCGGCATGCTTTAACTTTGCGTTCCTTTGCTAGCAGCAAGAAGCAGTCCTGCCAAGCGTCACGCAACCGGTGTGACAATCACGCATTTCAGTGCGGTGATCCGCATCACCGCACTGAAATGTAATGTCACGCATTTTAATGCCACTCTGACGTGCGCAGTGCCGGGGCCTCTGTGCACCTGTGCGCCGGCTCTTCTGCTCCCTGCAAACTTGCCAGCAGCTCTGGCTCAGTTAACAAACAGTTAACTATTAAAGATGTTCGTCGGCTCAGCTCTGGCTGAGACTGCTACAATGTTATACATCTCCGCCCTGCTGGCGCTGCATCCTGTCCAAGTCGCGGCTGTCAGTTACGGACTGATACTGCCGATTCAGACCCGTGGGCGGGACATGCCTTAAGCAGTGGTGGCTACTACTGGCTGTGGCACCGTGGGGGTGGGTTATCCGGATATTGTGTCCCCGTGACGAGTCGTCACGTCCGCAAGAGGAAGTGGCGATTGGACAGAAACGGCGGGGGACTCAACCTGAGATAGTCGAGTCCTGGTGCGATGCTGTCTGCCTGCGGAAATACCCGGCTGAAGGCTTAACTGGCCGGCCGCGGATCCCCGAGAGGCTCACTGAATAATTATGGCTGCTGGCGGATACAGTTCCGAACCGGAGCTTTGACCGGCCAAGTGAGTTCTGCAGTCACTGACATCCCAACATGGAGTAACACCGATTGCAGCGGGACTGGTACAGGCAGAATCATGGCTGCCCTGCTTTCCCCGTTCATCAAATAACCGCACTACCCGGACACCAGCTTTTTTAAAAAAAACGGAATACAGTGGAGACAACAGCTTCACCCAGAAGAAACATCAAGATAAAGAGCAGAACGGTGAGTCACCCCCCTCCCCGTTTCAACTCAGTCACCTGCAGCATGTGTGCTAATCTAATTATACTCCCGTAGTTCGTAAAGACGATTTTTAAGAAAATGCACATCTGTTTAATAATAACTTCCTCCAAATGCCTGCTCATGCCTCCTTCTACGTTTTCCAGCAATTGGTACTGTGGAGCTACTCTTTTCATGGGTGTAAATGTGTCTTGTTTCTCCCACTATTCAAGAGGTCATCACTCGTGCTACTGTGCATGGGTGTTTTTGAGGGGGCACATGTAGGCCTGTGAGAGTTACTTACTTTATCATTGTCTTTCTCGGCCGCAGACACTGGATAATTAACACTACCCAGCGAAGAGAGATCACACGGCCTGTGACTCTGCGTCTCCTCCGACCAGAGTCAGACTGGGTCAGAAATTAGGCGCAGGCACCAAAATAAAAGTACGCCACTAAGCGACCAGACCGATTTTTGCACATGGTGCCAGATTTCAGACACATCGTACAAGCTTTTTGCAAGAAATGGAACACTTAATGAATTTGAGCCACATTGTGTTTAATAACAGGCAAACTAACAGTGAAAACTGGCTCAGCAGACCACAAAACAGGGCCACAGACAAAAAACACAGCGCACACGCTGACCTAGGAGACCAGGCCTTTGGGCACTGCCTAATTGACCTATATGCCAGTCCAACATTGGCTCAGACACACCCTTCAATTCCTGCATGCTTCTGCAGCTTAAGTGGTGAAGAGCTGACCTGACAAATTAAGCAAAATAAAAGAGAAAAGCATTCTTTTGCATTAATTATTTGATTGATTTATAGTCACTACATTTTTTCCTAGTTGTGCCAATGGTGGTCTGTGACGTCTGTATTCTACTGCTACAATGTCCCGTATGCGACTGAAAGCACTAGATTATGCACACTGCAAGTCTGAATCAGGTAAAAATTGGAGCTTTGTAACGTCTGACACTGAGTGTATTGTTGAGAGGGGTGATTGTCAAGGCTATTTTTACATCTTTATTGCTTCATTTTGCTCGCGAGAAAGTGTCACTCATAAGCACTGAATGTCACTCATAATAAGACTGAAATTATGAAAATGTCACACATAAGCAATCTGAAACCTTGGCAGCTATGAAGAAGCATCCAGGGACACGCATTTCCTACTGTCAGTCAGCGGAAACAATGGGGGGGGGTGGGGGGAGTGGGGTCTGTATTTTTAAATCTACAACTTAGGCTAAAACGGAAAGGATGGGCTTACCGGTGCCACTTTAATGTTGCTTCCCCCCCCAAAAAAGAGTTTGCCTTTATGAATATTTACTGCTCAAGCGGGGGTTTCACATGCTTAGTCTGATCCATTACAAATGGTCCTCCTCTTACACTTCCAATGTGAGAGGATCTCCTTGGAAGGCAGAGTATGAGGAGGGTGAGAGACCACAATGGTAAAGAGGACATAGGCAAAGTAAGAGACCTGTGCATGGCACAGACGGTGGCATCACCATGGGAGAAAGGATACATGCAGCTTCAGAGGAAAAGCGTAGTAAAGGGTACCAGGTACGGTAGCTGGATCCCCATTGTGAACGACACTGACGCTGAAAGAGGATTCCTATGGTAAAGAGAACATGAGCAGCTTAAAAATGAACCCCATGGAAAAGGAAATGTAAGGAAATGTGCACTGCAAACTGAGGGGGCGTAGGAAGATCCATGCAGTAATGAGTACCTGGGCAGCATAATGGAATCCCTGCTGCAAGCAGCACAGACGAAATAAGAGGCTTATCACAACATGGAGGGTACAGGTAGCAAAACACCGTTCCGGTATGTAAAATCCTCAGAAAGAACATAACCCCCCGCCCCCACACGTACACCCACAAAGGTCAAAGTAAAAAGAAGGGTCTCTCTATGGTAGTCAGAAGAGTCGTCAACAAGTTATCAAGTACAGACAGTGCACAAAGGTAGAGATGGTATCTGTGGTACACAAGATACAGCCAGTTCAAAGTGTCATTCCATGGTACACAAGCAAAGTAGAGGGTGGTAAAAGGGAAAGACAGCTGAAGGCCCATCCCTCTTAGCAACAAGTAAAAACAGATGATGAAGAGGGCCCTCACAGAGCTAAGTACACAGACTGCACAGAGAATATTCCATTGGTAAACAATGATCATCAAAAGGAAACGCAACAGAGGTCGCATGAAATATTAAGTACAAAGGAAGGAAAAAACACCCTTTAATTTTGAAGACAAAAGTCAAGAGCACACACAGCCAAGAGAAGGGCATCAACCTATGGGGCACATGAAGGTCAGGGGATCCTGAGCAGGTGCTATAGGACCCGAGCGCAGACAATACTAGGAGTCAGTATGAGACTGCAGCTGGTAAGGGAGTGGGAAAAGCAAGCCATCAGCAGCCATTGATATCTTTACAATAAGTTGCAGAATGCTATAGTGCTGCTGAAATGAGGAGTTACAGTATAACGGTGACAGTGAACCCAGGGATGACTTGGTACGTAGGTATGTTTGCGACATACAGCGCGAGCCTAGGTACAAAGCAATGGACCACAATACCGGATAGGAGTTTTACAGGGGACACTGGGAGTAAGAAAGTTACAGTAAAGTTACGGCCCCTTCTGGCAACGAATATTAAATGTTTAGGAAATAAAAACAAAATACATCTGAAACCCCCCAGATTTAATTAGTCGAGGAAACCATTACTCACACTCTGGACATAAAAACTAAGTCGTCGCTAAAGGGACATACAAACTAATGGAACTGACCAAGCCAACCTGCCCGAGCAGGTAATAAAAGCCTCCACATGCAACTTCCTACATCTGCTCAATACTGTAAGGTGGAAGGAAGTACCTGTGGCAAGGGTCAACTATGCCCCTCCCATGGTCCTGTGGTGTTGTGTCTGATCAAAGAAGGGTGTACATTTGCTCCACAACTGTCTCCTGCCCCGGAAGTTAAGGCTTTGTGTCTGCAGAGAGGTGATTCCAGAGCAGGATGAAGCGTATGTGAGTGTGTCCTTGCGAGCAGGGTTGACTCCATGGTGCAATCTCTTGCAGGCACATGAGGAGGGTGGGACTTGGCCAGTAACAGGATATCTGGACAAATCCTACTTCCTGATGTAAGAAGATTCCACTTCCTTTTGCAGAAGGTTGGCTAGACTCACAGCACTGCCATTGGGAGCTGGACCGTCTAGAATATAAATCAAAGTTCAGCCCTAGATAGACCATTGACTAATGGGAACAGAAATACACCATCACATGTCCTTAGAGAATAGATATGGTTGGAAGAAGTCATTTGGTGTCCAAAGAAGAATCGTGATGTAGTACAAGGTTTTCACTCAGCTGGAGATTCCCAACTACCCCTACTGACTGCAGACGTGTGCCTGGTACCAGCAGCACTGAAGCTTTAAACTGCATTCCGAAGACATTTTCGGAACTGCAAATAGGTGGCAGGGTTAACGACTGACTCGGGAGGGGGCATTTTTATTGCAGACCGTATGTGGTATGAAGAGGGCCAGTCACAATGGAAAATGATTCTTAGCTAAGCAAACTCTGCGTATCTAAGAGTCGCTTTCCAATGGCGCTACCTGTTCGGGTTTGAACAAAAATTTGGATTCATCATCTAAGTTTGCACTTTATTTACCTGCGAAAAATCTGCATTTTATCAGTGACCTGCTCCCACACTGCCTCTTTGAAGTCTATGAAGGAACTAGACACGGAGACCGGACATGCCATACAATTTCCCAATTTGAAATGTCTCAAACATTGGATGGGTTCGGACAAAAAAGAACACTCGTGATGGGGGTTAGACATCACTTGATACTGACAAACTCGGAGTAGCATTCCAGAACCCGAGAAGCTATAATCAAAGATTTAAAAGGAACCAGGTACAGAGTGAATAAGGACCTGAGATTCTTACTTGCCAGGAGCTTCAGAAGTCAGGTGGAAGGGCTCCCAACACTTGGGAATCAACAATAGCAACCTGGTGCTCCCCAAGCAGCCATCCCTTACAAAATCCCTAAGAACAAGAACTCGATCAATGTCCAAAAAGCAACTAGAGAGGTAGGTGAAGTACACAAAAATAAGAATTAATAACTTTCTTGGCTTTACATTAACCACCGGAAGAGCAGGCTAGGAGTTTAGAGTGGTTTGTTTCTAATGAACATAATGTGCTACAATAAAAGAAAACAAACGAGAACAGGGCACTTTAATACATCCATGGGCCTCAATGGAGTTTGTGTCCCTGTCAGGTATGTACTCAGGAGAACCGCCACTAAGTCACCATGTGGCTCACAATGTTGAAGAAGCTAGATCAACGCAACAATGTCCTTTGGGTTGCATAAATATTAAAAATATTCATACAAAAAAAGATATATTGCCTTGCTAGTGAGACACTCAAACTGCAGCAAGTATTTGCTTTTGGGCGAGGTGTGTGTAAAATGCTTGACAAGAGCTTAGCCTTGCATGAAAGCTGTACCTTTAGCAGCCAATCACCAATGGTTGACAGCCTCAGCGTCTCTGTAGAAACTCCATGTCTGTAGGGACAGCTGAAACATGATAGGCTCCGATAGCAGGGGACAATATGGTGGCAATGTGACTGAGGCTAGTGTGCAGTGGCTATCGCGGTGTGGGTGTGTGTGATGTGTGCGCGCATCCATCAGTCTACAGAACTACACTATGGGTTGATGGCACATCTTACAAATGCACAACCAGTGACATTAGATCCTTTCAGATGAAGCTCACAGCATCAGGCAGATGCAAAGTGGATGTGGATACACAGTCATAGGACACCCAAACCTATAAACTGATTAGATCACACACTTTTCGGGCAGATACTATAGCACTGTATAAAATGCTTATTAGACCTAAATTTCTGTGCGTCATTAATTCACCCCCTAGTCAAAACTATTCATGGACGAGCAGGGGCTATGATTTTGAGACGTTATGGACTGAAAAAAAGCAGAAACGTAAAAGCAAAAAACCCAACCAGCCCAACTATTAAATGGAGTTTAGCAGTCCTGGACCTATACAAAAAATTGATGATAGATAGCAATCAATCAATCAATCAATCAATCAATCAAAACATTTGTAAAGCGCACTACATACCTGTGATGGTCTCAAGGCGCTAGGGGGAGGGGGAAGCTGCTACTGTTCGAAGAGCCATGTCTTGAGAACTCTTCTGAAGGTCAGAAGGTCTTCAGTCTGCCGTAGACGGATAGGGAGGGTGTTCCATGTCTTGGCGGCGAAGTGGGAGAATGATCTGCCACCGGCGGTCACTCTTCGGATGCGGGGGACGGTGGGGAGGGAGCGGTCGGCGGAGCGGAGCTGGCGGGTGGGGGTGTAGAGGCTGAGTCGGCTGTTGAGATATGCTGGTCCGGTGTTGTGGAGTGTCTTGTGTGCGTGGGTGAGGAGTTTGAAGGTTATCCTCTTGTAGACAGGGAGCCAGTGCAGGTCTCTCAGATGGGGTGTGATGTGGCTGCGGCGAGGGATGTCGAGGATCAGGCGTGAGGAGGCGTTCTGGATGCATTGGAGCAGTCTCAGGAGTTTGGCCGAGGCTCCTGCGTAGAGGGCATTCCCGTAGTCCAGTCTGCTGCTGACGAGGGCCTGGGTGACCGTCCTACTTGTTTCAGTGGGGATCCACTTGAAGATCCTGCGGCGCATGTGGAGGGTGTTGAAGCAGGAGGAGGAGACAGAGTTGACCTGCTTCGTCAAGGAGAGACTAGAGTCGAGGATGACCCCTAGGTTGCGTGCATGGTCAGTGGGTGTTGGGGGTGTTCCTAGTGCAGTCGGCCACCAGGAATCGTCCCAAGCCGAGGGGGTGGATCAGAGGATGAAGAAATGCATCTTGTCCGAGTTCAGCTTCAGTCGGCTGATCCTCATCCAGGCGGTGACAGCCTTCATTCCTTCGTGGAGGTTGGTTTTGGCGGTGTGGGGGTCTTTAGAGAGGGAGAGGGAGAGGATCAGCTGGGTGTCGTCGGCATAGGAAATTATGTTGAGGTCGTGCCGTTGTGCGATGTGGGCCAGCGGTGCCATGTACACGTTGAACAGTGTTGGAATGAACCTTGGGGTACGACGCAGATGATTCCGGTGGCTTCGGAGCGGAAGGGGGGAGGCAGACGCTCTGTGTTCTGCCGGAGAGGAGGGAGGATGTCCAGTCTAGGGCCTTCTCCTGGATTCCGACGCCGTAGAGGTGTGTTCGTAGTGTGCCGTGTCAGACCGTTTCGAAGGCGGCTGGCAGGTCCAGGAGGATGAGGGCCGCGGTTTCTCCGTTGTCTAGCAGGGTCTTGATGTCCTCAGTGGCAGCGATGAGGGCAGTTTCGGTGCTGTGGTTGCTGCGGAACCTGGACTGGGACGGGTCCAGGATGCTGTTCTCCTCGAGGAAGCTGGTCAGTTGCTTGTTGACGGCCTTTCCGTTTACCTTCGCCGGGAACAGGAGTAGGGAGATGGGCCGGAAGTTCTTGAGGTCCTTGGGATCCGCCTTGGGTTTCTTCAGTAAGGCGTCGATTTCTGCAGGCTTCCATCTCTCTGGGAAGGTCGCTGTCTCGAAGGAGATGTTGATGGTTTTCGGGAGGTGGGGGGCGATGGTGCTGCTGGCTTTGTTGAAGATGTGGTGTGGGGAAGGGTCTGTCAGGGATCCAGAGTGGACGGTGTTCATTATCTTGATGGTGTTGTAGTCGTTGATGTTGGTCCAGGAGAGTAGGGGGTTGGTGTGGGTGGTGGTCGTGGGAGCAGGAGTCTCAGTGGTTGCCGGGGTGGTCACGGCGTTGAAGCGGTCGTGGATGTCTGCGATCTTGCGATGGAAGAAGATGGCCAGCGAGTCGCACAGGTCTTGTGAAGGTGGGATGTCGTTGGTTTTGGAGCTAGGATTGGAGAGTTCCTTCACGACGCTGAAGAGCTCTTTGCTGTTGTGTGCGTTGTTGTCTAGGCGGTTTTTTGAAGAAGGTTCTTTAGGCGGATCTGATGAGGTGGTGGTTTCTGCGGGTGGCGTTCTTGTGGGCTGTGTGGCTTTCTGGTGTTCGTTCACGGATCCAGTTTTTTTCGAGTTTTCGGCAGGTTCGCTTGGAGGCCTTCGGTGAACCAGCTGGCTTTCTTGCTGGTGTGGGTGTTAGAGGGCTTCTTGAGCGGGGCGAGGGTGTTGGTGCAGTCGTTGATCCACTGTCTGAGGTTGTGAGCGGCGGCGTTGGGATCAGTCGGGTCTGCGGGTGGGTTCCGGGCGAGGGTGGTGGAAAGCTGGTCTTCGGTGACTTTGCTCCAGCAGCGGTGCAGCATCTGTTGGGGGCGGTGGTGGGGTTCCGGAAGGTGAAGTGGATGCAGCGGAGATCGGTCTAGTGGAGTTCGGTGGTGTGGTTGAAGGAGACGTGGGAGCTTGCTGAGGAGATGGGGTCAAGCATGTGGCCGGCGGAGTGGGTGGGTGTTGTCTGACTCCGAGGTTGGCGAGGTTGTCGATCAGGGTGGACGAGTTGGAGTCGTCGTTGTTCTCGAGGTGGAAGTTCAGGTCCCCGAGGAGGATGTAGTCTGTGGAGGAGAGGGCGTGTGTGCTAATGAAGTCGGCGATGGAGTCGCTGAACTGTGGTCGGGTCCGGGAAGTTTGTAGACGAGGGTTCCTCTGAGGGTGGTGTTGGGGTCGGTGTGGATCTGGAAGTGCAGGTGTTCGGCGGTGCTGATGGTGTCATTTGTGTTTGTCGAGATTTTGAGAGTCTTCCTGTGGACGATGGCAATTCCTCCTCCTACTCCGTTGCTGCCGTCCCTGCGGGTGATCTTGTAACCTTCCGGGATGGCTAAGGCGATGTCGGGTGCCGAGGAGGGATTCAGCCAGGTCTCAGTCAGGAAGGCGACGTCTAGGGCGGTGGTGTCGAGTAGGTCCCAGAGTTCGAGGACGTGTTTGCAGGCAGAGCGGGTTTTGAGCAGGATGCCTCTGAGGTAGTTGCGTTCTTTGGTAGGTGGTTTGGCGGGCCGGATGCTGGTGAAGCCGCAGTCCCGGCAGGAGAAGGGACCATGGGTGCATTTCAGGGCGGCTAGGCAGCAGGTGCGTGATCGTCCAGCGTTGAGTGCGTGGAGGGTGCTGGAGTTGTAGCGGATGCGGGTGTCGTGGCTCTTGCGGGGGCTAGGGGGCCCGGCGCTGGGCGCGGTCCAGGCGTGGACGGGCGCAGACCTTAGGCGTGCCTTTGGCGCGCTAGTGATGCGGCCGCCATATAAGGGGAGGTGGGAGGGAGGGTCAGCTGGGAGGCGGGAACGGGGAGGCCAATGGATGACGAGGGGGGCGGGGCAGCAGTGGACGCAGCGGCGGGAACCGAGAATGGGAAAGGAAGAAAAAAACGTCGAGGGGAACAGAAGGCAAAGGGGGATAAAGTGGGGGGGGAAACGCTACAAGTCACAGGGCAACAAAACCAGGCACAGTACAGTGACAGAAAAGCAACCACAGTACAATTATTACATACTAAAAAAACTAGCAGAGCCTACGACGGGCCTTGAACCCAGTCACAGTGGCACCAGCTGGGCTGGGGGCACTGGCACAGTCAGGTGGAGCTGCGCGGTGTGGGGAGCGACCTGCTTGGAGGCAGGGTCAAGGGCCGCAAAGCTACAACATTTCATTTCGGCTAGACGCTGATGACTGTCATCCACAGGTAAAAATAAAATACTTACTTGAGCTCAGGTAGGGAAGGGAACTAAATTCGCATTTGCTGACAAAGCGGATCACAGGGCAGAAGCTGGGCTTGAAAGCCCAGTACAGCTGGGAGAGGATGACGTTCTTCTTGCACCCCTGCTCCTAAACCGAAGTCATGAGATAGAATTGGTTTTAAGGAGTTATTCGAAATCTGATCTTTGTCCTTAGAGTCCTGAGTTAAGCTGTTTCATTCAAACGCCTTTGAAGGTTTACCATACTGGCTCCCTGGGAGACCCACGTGGACATGCAGAAACAGGAGAATCGTAACGCACTATTCTGAATAGATGGTCAGTGGGTCTGGGGCACAACCTGATGGATAAACAAGGGGGTCAGACAGTGCAATTGTAAAAGTGTCCCTAAAAGACCCCTTACAGGGTTTGACCCCCTGAAACAAATAATATTAACCCGGAGTACATACACTCTGAGGATTCCTCATGGTTCACATAGGGATACGCGTTATCTATAGGTCTGAACATGTCCTGCAGGGAAACAGTTAGGGAAGGAAGGAAAAGGTTACTTACCTGGAACAATGTTTTTAGGACTTGAGGCTAGATTTGAATACTTGCATTATTATGGTATGGCTGGGTTGAGACAAGTCTACATTTTTTCTTTTATGTACATGTCTAAATCCTGACTAGATCAACGGCGATTACTTCCTGGGGCTTCGTGGGCTTACAGTCAGTGTCATAATACTTCATACAGATTCTACCTTGCAGTGAGCAGAGTCCAAGAAGTGGTAATCAATCAATCAATCAATCAATCAATCAATCAATACATTTGTAGAGCGCGCTACTCACCCGTGAGGGTCTCAAGACGCTGTAGGGGGGGGGGGGTGCCGCTATTGCCCGAATAGCCAGGTCTTGAGGTGTTTCCTGAAGGTGAGATGGTCCTGGGTCAGTCATAGGTGTGCGGGGAGGGAGTTCCATGTCTTGGCTGCCAGGTAGGAGAACGATCTTCCTCCGGTGGTGGTTCTGCAAATCCGTGGGACGGTGACGAGGGCAAGGCTGGTGGACCGGAGCTGGCGGGTGGGGGTGTAGAACGAGAGGCGGTTGTTGAGGTATTCGGGGCCCATGTTGTGGAGCGTTTTGTGTGCGTGGGTGAGCAGCCTGAACGTGATCCTCTTGCTGACGGGGAGCCAGTGTAGGTTTCTCAGGTGTGCGGATATGTGGCTGTGGCGAGGGATGTCGAGGATGAGTCGTGCGGAGGCGTTCTGTATGCGCTGAAGGCGTTTCTGCGGTTTGGCTGTGGTTCCTGCATATAGGGTGCTCCCGTAGTCCAGTCGGCTGGTGACGAGGGCCTGGGTGACCGTCTTTCTGGTTTCGGTGGGGATCCACCCGAAGATCTTTCGGAGCATGCGGAGGGTGTTGAAACAAGAGGACGAGACTGCGTTGACTTGCTTGGTCATCGTGAGGGAGGAGTCCAGGATGAATCCCAGGTTGCGTGCGTGGTCCGTGGGTGTTGGTGCGGTGCCCAGCGTCGTGGGCCATCAGGAGTCGTCTCAGGCAGATGGGGATTGTCGGAGGATGAGGACCTCCGTCTTGTCCGAGTTGAGCTTCAGACGGCTGTGCTTCATCCATTCTGCGACATCTTTCATTCCGTCCTGGAAGTTGGTTTTGGCAGTGAATGGGTCTTTGGTGAGGGAGAGTATCAGTTGGGTGTCGTCGGCGTAGGAGATGATGTTGATGTTGTGTTTACGTGCGATGGTGGCGAGGGGGCTCATGTAGATATTGAAGAGGGTTGGGCTGAGTGAGGAGCCTTGGGGTACGCCGCAGATCATCTTGGTGGCCTCAGAGCGGAAGGGAGGGAGGCGGACTCTCTGGGTTCTGTCGGAGAGGAACGATGTGATCCAGTCCAGGGCCTTTCCTTGGATCGCAGTGTTGTAGAGGCGGGTTATTAGGGTACGGTGGCAGACGGTGTCAAAGGCCGCCGAGAGGTCCAGGAGGATGAGAGCGGCTGTCTCTCCGTTGTCCATCAGGGTCCTGATGTCATCGGTGGCTGCGATGAGGGCAGTCTCGGTGCTGTGGTTGGCTCGGAATCCAGACTGGGATGGGTCGAGCGAGTGGTTTGCTTCCAGGAATGCAGTCAGCTGTTTATTGACGGTCTTCTCGATGACCTTAGCCAGGAAGGGGAGAAGAGAGATGTGGCGGAAGTTCTTGAGGTCTTAAGGGTCCACTGTTTTTTTATATATTTTTTTTATTGAAGAAAGGCAGGAATAAACGGTACACAAATCTGGTGTCATACTCGAATTACATTACAATATTCGGCAGGCCTGTGAGGAAATGCAGAAAAAGCAGTACATGAAAGTAAAATATACCAACAGAACGTATTATATGAGCAGGAGAGTCAATAAAGTCAACCAGTTCGATAAACTATAGTCTGCAGAACCCTTCCACCCATGACTCAGGATAGTTAGGACCAGAGTAGACACCAAGATGAGTGAGAGGACACTATTCAGGATATACGAAGCACCTCCCGCAAAGAGGGAAAAGAAAAGAAAAAGAGGCCATAGAACTAAAAGACAAAATAACAAACCCCCCCCAAACCCCCCATCCTACACCCCTGCAATGGCTACAGCCTTAACCCACTAGCAGCGTGCCTGTCGCCCCAGAACTTGCCCTAAAAGAAGGGAGAAAGAAAGTGGAGGAGGAGAGAACAAACAGGCCCCCGGTCTCCCGTACCCCCCGCCAGAAGCAAACCACCCCGATCATAAACAAGACAATATTAAGTATCAGTTAGCGACATCGGGGGAGTTGAAAAGAATCACCAGACTCCCACATTAGTACAAACTACAAATCCCGCGTCGAATGAAACCCTTCCGTCACACCCAGGTAGTCAAATCAACCCTGGCCACGTCGACTCTTCGTACGAACCCTCTCCGCTCGGACCGCCACATCAATAGCAAAGGTGAAATGTTTAACAAAGCCAAAATCAATTTGGCCGGAAAGAAGCCAAGACATCAGTGCTGGAAGACCCCCAAGTCAAACGGCAATCGTCCGCAAAAGATAGGTCCAAGGAGAAAGGTTGCAGCAGTAGGGGGGAAAAGGACGATGAATCACTCCCATGGTCTCTGGTAAATGTGGTAAAGCGTACAAGAACTTCTCTGTCCATCTCGGGCGGTGTCGGTATTGATCGTACTGAGCTTATGGTAGTCACGGGCTCACAATCCGTTACGTGGGAATGGGCAAGAAATACCAGATATGGCTGCGGCAAGGGGCCCTCAATCACGGGCATAATCTTTTCCGCAGGTGACAAAACTCGTTGTAGACATATCGAAGGGCCGGTGTCCGGTGTAGGACTGATAGAGTCAGCTTTTTCAATCAGCTTCTGTATGATGGCGGTGACCCTCGAGTGGAACGCCCCAATGGCGGCCATTAGGGTCAACAACGACGGCTTAGTCTCCACACACTCCATCCCTTATGGCAAAACAACTAAGCAGGTTTTGAACCCCGGAGGTCGATTACTCCGGGGTAACAGGCACAGGCAGGGCCGATGGAGACAGTGGGCGCTCTCAATGTCGCAATATCAACACCATCGCCTCCTGCGAGGGCCCGAGCCCGTCGACCCAGGGCGGGCAGCAAAGCCTCCGGGCAACGGACCCCCGACCACGGCAATCGGTGCAGCACGCTGTTATACTTCGGAGTCAACCGACCATCAAATCGCCGTTCAAACCAGGCAGGATATACTCCCCTGTGGGGGACCGGACACGGCCCAAGTCTCGCGGCCGATGTTGTTCACTTCCAACCCGGATGATTTCAAAATTGAGGCCCCGGCTTCCCGCACTGGGTAGGCCGAGAATGACACACGGCATATCTTCACTATCCGTAAAGATGGAAATCTCGGGTTTGCGTCTCCAGACTCAGGAACTCTTCAGCAACATGGGAGCCCGGTGCAAATTCAGGATATTTGTCAGGATTGACGAGTGGCTGGCGGAGGTCGGCGGAGCCGGGAGCTTATGCGGCCATCTTGGTTGCAAGCGTAGCTCCTCCCTCTAGGGTCCACTGTTGGTTTCTTCAGAAGGGCGTTAATTTCTGCGTGTTTCCAGCTATCAGGGAATGTGGCTGATGTGAAGGAGCTGTTGATGACGTTCCGGAGGTGGGGTGTGATGATGGTGTCGGCTTTGTTTAAGAAATGATGAGGGCATGGGTCGGAAGGGGAACCAGAGTGGATGGTGTTCATGACATGGGTGGTGTCTTCAGTGCTGATGGGGGTCCATGCGCTGAGGCTGGTGGTGGGGTTTGTTGGTTTGGTGGCTGGAGGCGGAGTCTGGGGCCCGATGCGGTCGTGTATATCTGCAATCTTGCGGTGGAAGAAAGTGGCGAGGGAGTTGCAGAGGTCTTGCGACGGTGTGAAGTCGTTGTTGCTGGCGTTGGGGTTGGAGAGCTCTTTGACGATGCTGAAGAGTTCCTTGCTGTTGTCGGTGTTGTTGTCCAGCTGCTCTTTGAACGATGTCCTTTTGGTGACGAGGCAGGCTAGTGTTGTCTCATTCCTAAAAAAACGATTTTCCCCATCTGTGATTGCATCATCTTATTTTGTTCTTTTTAAATTTATTTACCCCATGTTTTTGTGTTTAAACTTGTGGTTTTTCCTGCCCGTGACTGCTTCCATTAAACCTGTTGAATTGTGGGGTTTGCAGTCCAAACTCTGTAGTTTTTCCCTCTCATTCCCCGTGACTATCAGTTTTCCCTACAAATGTCTCCTTTGCTCTGTGCTAAGACCTGTATGTTAAGTAGTGCACCCCTGCGAACATTTTGTGTTAACAAGTCAGTGAAGCCAGCCCCCCCTTCCTCCTTGAGACAACAGTAATCTGCTGTAAGCTGTTTAAACTGTGTTTAATTGGGACTGTGCACTTCGTTTTTTGGCCAGGAGAGGGAGTAAAGCTTTATACAAATAGTGTTGTTAGAGGACAAGTTTGTTAGGGCCTCACCAAAGTGTGGATTGAGCCTGTCTGTCTCCTAGGAGATCTCTGAATAGAGCAGCTCCCCAGTCCCAGCCACAGGCCAGCAGAACTAGGACTGCTATTGGTTTTCCCCAGCTCCAAGCAAATATGAGCCTTCCTCTCACACCTGCCCAGGCCCCTTAAGGCTTTGCTGGGTGCACCCCAAATCATTATCCTCCATCTTGTGAGTTGCAGCCTACCTGTGCCTAGATTGCCGTGAGCACAGTCCAGGAAGTGGTAAGGAGGTAGACGAGTGTGGTCTCTTTCCTAAAAAAGTTTTAAAAAACGATTTTCCCTATCTGTGATTGCATCATCTTATTTTGTTCTTTTTAAATGTATTTACTTGTCATTGCCTGTGGTTGTTACAGTTTAGAATTGTAGTTTTAACCTGCCAGTGATTGCATAATTTATCCCATGTGTTTGTGTTTAAACTTGTGGTTTTTCCTGCCCGTGACTATTCCATTTAACATGTTGAATTGTGGAATTTGCTATTATCAGTTTTCCCTCCAAATGTCTCCTTTGCACTGTGCTAAGACCTGTATGTTAAGCAGTGCACCCCCCAGCGACCATTTTGTGTTAACAAGTCAGTGAAACCAGCCCCCCTTCTCCCCGAGATAGGAGTAATCTGTTTAAACTGTGTTTAATAGGGACTGTACACTTCGGTTTTTGGCCAGAAGAGGGAGTAAAGCTGTATACAAATAGTGTTGTTAGAGGACAAGTTTGTTAGGGCCTTACCTGCAGAAGTCGAAAGTGTGTATTAAGCCTACCTGTCTCCTAGGAGATTTCTGAATGGAGGAGCAGCTTCCAACTCCCTGGCCAGCAAACCTTGTCCGAGGTAGCTGGGACCTTATATAGTCGGATATTGTTTGGTACATGTGTACACTGATTGGTGGTTGTATCTGATGTTTCTATTGGATTAGGGTTAGTGGGGGCAAGATGGCGGCCGTGCTCTCGGCCGAGTGAGTCGGCGTTCTGCTCTCCTGAGCTGCAGCGGACCCCCTGAACCGACTGTTCCACCCGTCTTATCTAATATGGCCTAACACCTCTCAGAAGTGAAAAAGCGATCACTTTGCTCACAGCACTAACCTTCCATTTGAACTACAACCAGCTGGTATCCCTCGGAAGCTGTCGGGCTGCTTGCGGGCTTTGTTCTGCAACACACCTGGTTTGGCGTCCCGTGAGTAAACTCTCCGTTCTGATCTGGTAGCTGTTTTCCCGGCTATCGACTAACGCTATTGCCGAAAAAAAAGGGATGCCACCGAAAGTACTCTCGAAAGCGGCGGCTGCCGCTCTCAAATCCCGCAGCTCTGCCCGCGGTCAGCAGGAGGCGGATCTGAAGGGCTCTGCATCCGGGGCTGAGAAGACTCGCCCTCCAAGTACGGACAAGCCCTCGCCTGCTATCCCAACTCCAGCTGCCGCCAAGGGACAGACACTACCGGCAATGTTCGACAGGCTGGGAGGTAAGGGTAAATCTTTGGTCAGAAACGATGGCTCTCCTGACTTTGTCCAGGGAAAAGACTCAAGATCATCCGGAGTTCCTGTTGGAAAGGGGGGGGTGAATACCTCTTTAACAGCATCTCTCACTGTGATTTCTGACGCTGCAACCCTTCCCCCTCTTAACGACTCTCTTGAAATCCCTCTGCTAACTAATCATAATAGTACATTAAAGGAGGCAATTCTTACACCAGGTTTAGCTCCAGACCTCTATACCCATCAGTCCTCCTCAGCCCAATGCATGTTGGATGATGTAGTTCAGGCTACCAACGGCCATATATCTACTACTCTGGAACTACCTACAGAGTCCTCCCATGACACCAGGGGGTCTGTGCTGAGTGTACTGAGTGAGTCTACAGAGAATTTTTATTCTGTTTCTGATCAATCTTGGTCTGGGGACGATGATGTTGATCGCCCAGACCTCCAGTGGTCTGGTTATGATAGCGACTCTGCTGATTGGCGCCCCAGCCAGGCATCAAAAGATTTGAATATTGATACAGTTCGTAAAGCTCCGGGTATCAAGGTTGCATCTCAGTCTAACCAGCAAAACCTGCAGAAGGAATTGTCTATTGAACAGTCTCAATTAAATTCGAGGGATGTATGCGGAGGCACTAGCGAGACTATGTCAGGAATCCCTGAAGAGGTTTCATTGGTAACGATTTACCAAACTATAATGATGCACAGAGAAACCACCAGGCAAGAAAATATGCGTACACAGGGCACCTGCCGCAAAATGCAGAATTCTCTACGACAGGTTATTAAAACCTGTACTGAGACTACTACCAGGATTACTGAAGCTGAAGAAAGGATCTCAGCTCTTGAAGATGCCGCAGCTATACAGAAAGACTTAGTTACAGAGGTCAAAGAACAACGTAAGGACATTCTATGGAAGCTCTCAGATCTTGAAAACCGGGCAAGAAGGAATAATCTTCGCGTTTTGGGGATAGAGGAAAATAAAGAGGGTGAAGATGCTCGGGAGTTTATTGTGGAGCTTTTTTCCGAGGCTTTCCCAGAAGTCACCCAGTGGGATTGGAATCTCGAGATACAAAGAGCGCACCGTTTTCCACTAAATAAGAAAAAACAATCCTCTGCTGCTGCGAATAATCCCTATCCCCGTGCTATTTTGGTATGCTTCAACAATTTCCTTGCTCGTGAACGTATATTTGACCTTGCTAGACCCAATAAGAAGCGGTCAGCTATGGAGTGCCAATTCTTTGTCCGTCCGGACTTCTGCTCAGAGACGGTTACTCGCCGCTGGCATCTGCGACAACAGATTCCTCTGTTTCAGGCAAAGGGTGCTCAGGCATTTTTACTTTTTCCAGCAAAGCTAAAAATCATTTTCAAGGGTCAGACAAAGTTTTTTCTGTCAGAGATACCTGCTAAGGAATTTTTGGACTCAATATAGTTTTTTGAAGTTAGGCAATGTATTATCCTGATGGTAAAGCATAGGGTGGAGCGTATTTCTATGTCTTCTATCCTTTCTCCCTTTTTTTTTTTTTTTGATGACCTGAGGGATATATATAAAAATTTCTTTCTAATTGACGCTTCCGGATTATCTGATATTTCTTAGGAAAGGGGGAGAAGTTGTAGCTCAGAGGAGTGTGATGAAACGCTTACTCAACCATCACAAGGACCACGGTCCTGTTGCTCAATGTGGGGGGTGGGGGGTGTGGGGGCTCATTGGGTGGGTGGGTGGGTTTAGCTGGGGTGAGTGGGCCACTTTGGGTGGGTTGTGGGGTGGTGTTGTGGTGGTGGACGGAGATGACCAGATTTCTTATTAACAGTTGGGTGTATCTCTTAAATGTATTTGAACTGACACAAAACTTTGCAGTTAGTTTGGTTGTAATCTTGTATGTTATAAAACGCTCAATAGGTTTCTTTAGGGCTGTCTTTTCTTTGACCGAATTTTATGGCTGTTTCTAGACTGACGTGCAACCTGGAACATTTGTGGATTGAATGACCCTAAAAAACGCAGGATTTTCAGTAAGTTGTTGCAAGTGATGCAGGTGGATATAATCTGCCTGCAGGAAACTCATATTCCTTGGGGTAATCGGGCTTATCTTAGATTTCCGGGCTATGAATTAGTGGCTTGTACCCGACAAACCTCCACAATCAGGGGTGTCGCTATTATTTTGAAAACTGGGGTAGGGCATGTTAAAAGAGTAATGCAAGACAATTTTGGAAGATGGTTAATAGTAGAGTTATTGGTCAATGGTCGTTTGTTTTCTATTTGCTCGATATATGCTTCTAACCTCAACGACCCACAGGTCCTGAGGAATTTAAATTTAGAGTTAGCCACGTGGCCCCATCCAATGTTTTTCTGTGGGGATTTCAATATTAATATCTCTAGTCATTTAGATATAGCAAAACATAGTATATATGTAGGACAAAAGCCCCAAGTCTATAAGGCGCTTCGGACTCTTCTAATTGAACATGGCCTGACTGATCTATGGCATCACCATTATCCAAATCAAGAGGGCTATACCTTTTACTCAATACCTCATAATAAAATGGTACGCATCGACTATGTTTTTACCTCTCTTCAAATTGTGGGGTCTGTCAAGATTGAAATCAACCCAAGGACTATATCTGACCATAATCCTATCATCTTTAGTTGTCCCTGGGTCCGTCCTGTTAATCAAATTAGACCATGGACTTTTGATAGGAAACTCCTATTAGATAAACGATATCAGGAACAACTCACTCGTTGGATCTCAGAGTTTTTTGCAATTAATGCCGGTACTGCCTTGGATGGTATCGTTTGGGACACATTCAAAGCCGCATTGCGCGGCGAAACTAAAAGATTTGCTTCCCATCGTTGGCAGTCAGAACAGCAATTGGTTAAAACTAGACTAGCAGCTCTTCAACAAGCCGAACTGGATTTAACTCTTAATATTTGTATGGGGGAAGACTTAGCAGCTAGTTTGAAATCAGTTGATATAGCAAAATCCAACTTATTAGATCCTTTTTATAAAGATATAGCGATCAAATATTTTCAATTTCGAACCAAAATGTATGAGTTGGGGGAAAATTCTGGCAAGGTTTTAGCAAAACGCTTACAACAAAAGGCTGTAGCCAGTCAGATCATTAGGGTCAAAGATCAGTCCGGTATAATTCAGGACACAACTAGTGGTGTTGTAATACCTTTGTTAATTTTTATTCAAACTTATATACAGAAGACACGAATATAACTCTACAACAACAAACTAGTTTATTTAAATTTTTCCAGTCTATGGATACTCAAAAAGTCACAGATGAACAGAACCAAACTCTGGCGGAACCTATTAGCTGGGAGGAAGTTGTTATTGCTATGAAATCCCTCTCTAATGGTAAAGCCGCAGGGCCAGACCTTATTCATCTGGAATTCTACAAAACATTTGCACATTTATTCAAGCACCAAATGTTAGAAGTCTTTCGTCTCGCCCAGACTGGGTTAGTTCCTGATTCATGGCGACAATCCACGATTGTTCTTTTTAGAAAGAAAGGCAAGGATGAATTAAACCCAGCATCATATCGACCAATAGCGCTAATCAACACAGATAGCAAAATCTATTCAAGGATACTGGCTTTTCGGCTAACCCAAACAATTGTTCCTTTGGTCTCCATTCGTCAGCATGGGTTCATTCCTGGCTGGGATACTACGGACCATATTAAGCGTGTAGTAGCCTTATTAGACTGGGCAAAAGTCACAAATTCTGCCCTCGGGGTGATCCTTTTGGACGCCGAAAAGGCATTCGACAGGGTCTCCTGGGGGTATTTATGGGGTGTTTTACGTTGGAAGGGCTATGCACCAGAGTTTATTCAGGCTTTACAAGCATTGTACATATCCCCAACTGCCAAAATCCGTATCTCTGGAAGTGAATCACAGTATTTTTCCATTAGCAGGGGCACCAGACAAGGATGCCCCTGTTCTCCCCTTCTTTTTGCTTTGTTTATTGATCCTTTTTTATGGTTAATAGAGAAATCTCAGACCATCACTCCTGCTACCGTTCATGGAATTGAATATAAGGCATTGGCATATGCTGACGATATTATCGTTTTAACTGATAATGTGGCCCAATCTTTTTCTGCATTGAAGACCCTGGCAGCTCAATTCGGTTCAATTTCTGGATACAAATTAAACATCGCAAAGACGCAAATTTTACAATCTCCGGCTATGCCAATCTCTCATGTTCCTACAACTATGGAGGCAACATACCTCGGTATTCAAATCTCTCCTGATATAGATCAGATTTTGGATTTGAATTATTCCCCCATTATCGATTCACTCCATAATAAATTAGAGCGGCTGGATCATTTACATCTTTCATTATTTGGCCGATCTAATATTCTCAAAATGTTTGTCCTCCCTAAATTTTTATATCTTTTTAGATCTATTCCACTTTTAATTCCCACTTTAATTTTAACAAAGGCAGAAAGGATATGTCAACGATTTTTATGGTCATACCGTAAATCAAGGAGGGCAGCTAAGTGGACTTGTCTTCCGCAAGATCGTGGGGGGTGGACAGTCCCGAACCTAATGTATTATTATTGGGCAGCTATGGTACAACATTTTGCCGTTCCATTACTAGGTGATGCTGCTGAGCTTCCGGTACATCTCTCACCATCAATATACTCAATATCGTTGGGGGATTCTACAAAAGGTATATTAACCCGTATCCTTGAACCGAGTTATTTAAAAAAAACTATATTTAAGGTTCTGTGGGCATTATTTTCGGTTTGGCAAAAAGCTCGTCGCCATTTTCATATTCCTAAACTCAATTATTATACCCCATTAAATGCCTCTCGATTGCTCCCAACGATATTTCAAGAGGGGGTTGCAATTACCTGGACAGCTCATGGTTTGAAGGAGATCGGCGATTTAGCCGATCTCGGGCAAATGGCATCTTTTGTTTTTTTGAAGGAGAAATTCCATTTGCAGTCCAATCATTTTTTCAAATATTTACAATTGAGAAGTTTTCTTGATAAAAAGCTTCCTCTAAATCCAATAATGTTCCAAACAATTACTATTGTTGAATCTGTTAGAAAGAAAGTAAAAATTGGCAGTCTATATCAGTCTTTTCTATTGCAACTTCCTGATGATTTAGATGACCAGAATAACAAGTGGGCGACCAAATTTGGAGTACCTTCTATTGATTTAAAACTTCCTCTGTTGTTAGCCAGGTCTGTCTTGGTCTCAGGCTCTCTTCGCTCGCAAAGTTACATGGCTATGTTTAATCTTTATTATACACCCGCAAAACTTGTTAGATGGGGGGTTGTTAGCGGGGGCAAAGGGTCGTTTTGTGCAAGATGTAAATTTCCGTCTGCAGATTCTGTTCACATTTTTTATAGTTGTCCGGAGCTATCTTTTTTTCTTAACCAAATTGAATATTTTCTTACCCAGATTACTCAAACCTCAGTTAAAATCTCAGCGGAAATGGTAATTACTGGCTATGAATACTCTACGGCCCATGAAAAAACAAGTCATTTACAAGCGTTTCTTTTCATTGCCATGGCTATGGTCAGACTTTGTGTTACAACACTCTGGATAAATCCTGAACCCCCCACCTTTTGTCATTGGAAGGCCAGGATGTTGGCCTGGTTCAAGTTAGACACTGCCATTCAGGCTTTCAGAGGAAAGAAAAGACGTCTAACTGCTTCTAAGAATTGGGCACCATTTGAAAAATGGTTGGCAAATTAATAATGTTTTTTTTAATCATTATTGTATAATTTCTTATCTCTGAATCATGTATGATTAATGTTGTTTGATTTAACCTCTCTCCTACCACCACGGGACAAAATGGGGGAAAAAAATTCAATAAATAAAAAATAAAAAAGGATTAGGGTTAGTGTCTCATTGGTTGGGTATTTGAGGGTTCATATTGGTTTCTGGGTCCGTGATTCAATCAATGTAGGGATGGAACTAGGGCTAGGGTTTCTATTTGAAGTAGGGACTAGGGCTTCCTGTGTTATTGGTTGTTGTGACTAGGGTGGGACTAGGGCTAGGGTTCGGCCTTTAATTGGAACTAGCGATTACTGCTTCTGGTGTTATTGGTTGCTGGACTATGTGTGGGACTAAGAGTAGGGTTAGGCTTTCTATTGAAAGTAGGGACTAGGGCTTCCGGTGCCATTAGTTGCTTGGACTAGGGTTGGGACTACCGGTAGGGCTAGGGTCTCTATTGGACGTAGAGATCAGGGTTTTTGAAACGGATTGGGTGCTTGGACTAGGGCTAAGATTGGCTGTAAGGTCCTGGTCTCCTAATGGTTCTAGATTTTAGGGCTAGTGTTGTGAATGGATAGTGTTAGGGCTAGGGTTCCCATTGGCTGAAGGGGTCACCTGACTACTAGGGCTATAAACGGCTAAGGCTTAAGGCGTCTCAGCCCGGGCAACGAGGGTGGAGAGGACAACGGTGAGTGTCTATTTGAGACTGTTCGGGACCTGTGCCAATAATGCGGCCCATTTTCCCATTCATTAATACCCACCCTATGTATGGGTCCCTCTTATTATAAGCATTTATTTTCACTATAGATTTGTACCTATCTTTGTGTATTTCTTTGTATAAACATCTAGAATAACTAAGTTGTAAAAAAAATATCATCTTTGGTCTACATGTACTTGCTTCCATTGTGCCCCCATGTACTTGGATCTATGTGTCTAATACTTTTCTCCTGATAAAGCATCCAATGCACTATCCTATTTCTCATCCTGTACCTCTATCAATATCTTTAATCTGCGTAAACGTAATTCCTTTATGCATCTTTTTACTTTTAATGTACGTATGGATCTATATATATCTATATATTTATCACTTTCTTCTAATTTAGCATTCCCAATGCACTACCCTATTTCGTAGCCTATACTTCTCTCAATATACCTTCTAGCCCAACTTTGACTCATCTCAAACTTCTTTCTACTACTCTTTCCGATGCACAATCCCTATCTCTCACCCTATAAATCTATCATTATATCCTCTACATCCACTCTCTCATCTATCCCAAACCCCATACCACTACTATGTTCCCCAAAATAACCCTTTCTGGACTCTCTCCTACTCTACCCCTCCTTACATCATCTGTCTGACACCTCTTTTACTATACCGATCCCCCTAAACAAACCTATCTAAACTCTTCGCTCTGACTCTTCCCCTCTGAAAACCCTTTTTACTAATCCAAAAGCCTCATCCTACTGCTATGATCCAAAAAAAGAGATCCTTCACTCTTCTATCCCTCCAACATCCTTTTCAATCAAAATAACAGACTAACATGTTCACTTCTCCAATTCCATATTCTACTATAATAAATCACCCCTAATCCTTTATGGGTTCCAGAGTAGGGTTATACTGGCCAACAAAGCGTTTCAACACCTCATCAGGGTTACAAACTATATATAAATGTAAATCTTTTTCCCTTTTTTACCCCTCCCCAACCCTTCTCAATCCAATTAACTTACTAACATATCCACCACTCAAACTACTTCATATTTCTCTATACTAATTTTCAACACTAATCCTTTATGGATTCTGAAGTAACTTGCTACTCGCCAGAAAAGCACTTCAACACCCCATCAGGGGTAACAGGCACCACATGAATGCAAACCTTTCTTTCCCTTCTATCCCTCCGCTATCCTTCTCACATCAAATAACTGACTAATATCCACCCTTCAAATTACTTTAATATTTCACCATACAAATTCACCACTAATCCTTTATGGGTTTCCGGAGTAGCGTGCCACTCACCAAAAAAAGCGCTTCAACAACCCATCAGGGGTAAGAAGCGCAATATAAATACAAACCTTTTTTCCTCTTCTATCCTTTGGCTATCCTTCCAAATCCAAATAAGTGACTATCATATCCACCACTTAAAATTTACTTGCATGTTTCACTATACTAATTCAACACTAAACCTCTATGGGTCCCGGAGTAGCGTGCTACACGCCATAAAGTGCTTCGACGCCTCCTCAGGGGTAGTAAACGCTATACAAATGCATTTACAATACAATTACAACACAATACCTACGGACGATGCCCAAAAACATTAGTTTACATACTTTTCGGAGCCTGACCACTAGGTGGCGGTATAACACAGACTGCGAATCTACCTTACTTCGTGCTGCAAAATTAATTTAGTGACAAAGAATGCGATAGTAAGGACGGTTTCATACTTTTCGAAATCCACTCGCTAAATACTCCCCTGGCATACAAGCTGAACTGTGGCAGTCGGAAGAACTGCCTTGAGGTGAATGAAAAGCAGCTCTATTAGTGACTAAAGGATAAGTCAAAACAATAAAATAATCAACAAAAAATATTTTCCTCGACCTAGGGTGTGTATTATGTGAAAAGATGCAAACTGGAATCCTCAAAGTCCTCTTCTGACCACCTTTTGGAATGGGGAGGAGGTTATTCATGAAAGTATTCAAGGTGTTTATGTCTTTTAGCAACCTTCGCGAAAACTTTGCAACTTCATATCAACCCATTTTACAAAATTCTAGATATAAAACAATTTGCTTTAAGCCACAGTTACCACCCACCTCACATTTATGCTGTTTATGTTAGAGGTTTTAGGAGGATGCATAACAGCTCTATATGGGGACAGTGCAAACCAAGCACTCTACTGAGCTGTTCACCACTATCACGTGGCAACCGGTGACTTCCAGGTCAGACCAACACACTCTCAAAAAAAGCTTGTTTGCATGTGCTACACTGAACTGATGCGGACCGCGCTGTAAATTAATAATATAGCAGCGCGGCCACTGAAGTGAAAACGGACCGCGCTGAAATAAGGAAAGACCATTAAATAAAATAGTGCTAACCCACTAAATAACGAAGACCGTGTAACAAGCCAAGTAAAAGGTCCAGTCGTTACGGGAGGTAATAAATGCAGACAAGTCGGTATCAAGGCGGGACTAACAAGCCTATCTACCAATCAGAAGCCAGCATTTTCGAAGGACAATGACACAAGCTAATGACAAATATGGGTGGAGAGTGGGAGGAGCTTCCAGTGCATACCACAATACAGCATGCCTTGCAGAGCGAGCAGCGCATGCGTGCTGCCGCTAGGCTCGACCTAAAACAGAGGTGCATGAAGGGAGGGAGCATACCTTCTGGAGGGTAGGGGAGAGGAGGCATAGAGAGTGCTGGTTGGTTTGGGGTTGGCAGGAGGCTGAGTATTTCTTTTTTTATTTTTATTTGCGACATGGAGGAGAGGCCATTTTAATTAATGCTCCCCCATTACTCCTGTGCCCATGCATAATTGTTCAAAGCAGAGACAGATTATTTTGGAAGCTATAGAGAATATACCGTTTTAGATTGGTAAAAAGCAGTGACATCTTAAGAATTTGGGGGCCCTAGGCAAGACATTTTGGGGGGCCCGGTCCAGAACTATTTTTAATTTTATTTATCTGAAATCATGGTTGCACTAGGACAAAATGCCTAATCATATGTTAAATGTTCAGTAAAAGGGTCACACGAAAACAGTTAGGATATGTCTTGCCAAGGGCCCCCCAAATCCTTAAGATGTCACTGGACAGAGACGCACAGTGTCCGAGGTAGGGTTAGCAGAGAACAGGGAGATATTATAAGTTAGGGAAAAGGAGAAAAATCCAAAAGTTCGGTTTCCCAGTGGACCCCTTGATAGATGGGGGCCCTGGGCAATTGTCCTCTTTGCCCATACCCATACCCCCAAAAGACTGCTGAGATCGGCTAACATTTGCCTCCTACCTGTACCTCGTACCAGAACGGTAACTTGGGGAGACCGCCGCTTCTTAGTGGCTGCACCAAAACTTTGGAATCTTCTTCCACTAAATATCAAAAATGCCCCCAATCTGATGAGCTTCCGGAGGCTCGTAAAGACATGGCTGTTCGATCAGTGAACTCTATTATTGTGGTCCTGCTAGCTTACACATGCGCCGAGACACCTTTGGGTAATTGTTTGCGCAATAAAAAATTTCAAAAATAAAATAAATAAATAAATAAATAAATAAATAAATACCTTAAAATGTCTCTGGTAAAGAGTGATTTAAGGGAGATGTTTTTCACCTCGCGGTTCTGAGGACAGACAAATCAAGTTTTGCTCTTGTTGTCTATTTGATGTCACTCAGAACCCATTGTGAAAAACATCTCCATAATTCACTTTTACTCATCTATAATTCTATATGTAAATGCAAGTGAGTGATCAGGAGCATGCGTAGGAAACTCTGTCACTTTTCTGTAAACTAGCTTTTCTAAATGATAAGAGTTAAAAAAAAAAGTCTGTCAACTGGTGCTGATCAATCTCCAGGCAAGAAGGCAAAGCACTGACAGGTTGGGGTGGAGAACCGTCCTCTACTGCTGCGACAGAAGTTACTCCCAAAAGGGCAGCCTGATTGGGGGACTGATGGCCATGCCCAACAGCTCGCGATACCAAACTCTCCAAGCCCAGTCTGGATCCACAAGGATGTCTTGGGTCCGGTCATTCCTGATCTTCTTGAAAAGTCTGGCCAGGAGTGGTATGGGCGGAAAGGTGTACAGGAGGTCTGAGCTCCACTCATGATGAAAAGCATCACCGAGCGAGAGCCACCTTGGAAACTCCAGTGAGCAAAACTGCGAACATTGCGCATTCTCAGCGGTGGCAAACAGATCTAACCAAGGCTCTCCCCTCTGCTGAAATATACCTTGCACTACCTCCGAATGGAGACGCCACTCATGATCCACTAGGCATTTTGGGCTGAGTTCATCCACCCTTGCTTTCAGAGAGCCCGCCAGGTGTACAACGACCTGGGATATGCCCTGATCTTCCAGCCATGTCCAGAGACACAGGGCCTCTTGACAAAAGATCCACGACCCTACCCCACACTGTTTGATGCAGTACCACATGGTGGTGGTATTATCCGTGAACACCTACACTAGCCTTCCCTTGACAGATGGTAGAAAGGCTTTGAATGCCAGCCGGATTGCATGGTGCTCCAGAAGGTTGAAGTTAGGAGCTGTAGAGAGTGCAGCAGCCCCAGAGTAATACTTAAAATAAATTAACCCTATGATTCCTGGGGGCTAGATAACATGACTCCAGGAACATTGGATAACATTTTTAAACATTACCAGAGCTGGAGATTTTGCTCTTGGGCTTGAAAATGCAGTGGCCCATTATGGTTGGTCTTAGGGCTGCAATATGTATTAACACATGTTTAATATTGTTCCGATTACAAATGCTTTATTTAAATGTTTGACAGACATTACAAGGATTCCTTAAAGTCAATGGGCTTGTTTTGGATATTGATCTAGTCACCCCTTGAAAACCCCTGGAATAATTATAACTTGCACCCTCATCATGCACATCTTATACCCTCAGATATTACATCACTCAGGACATGTTCAATAACAGCATTGCTAACATCACTGATTCAATCAATCAATCAATCAATCAATCAGAGTACTTGTAGAGTGCGCTACTTACCCATGAGGGTCCCAAGGCGCTGAGGGGGGGGGGGGGGTGCTGCTACTGCTCGAAGAGCCAGGTCTTGAGGAGTCTTCTGAAGGCGAGTAGGTCTTGGGTCTGTCGTATGTGGGTAGGGAGGGTATTCCAGGTCTTGGCGGCGAGGTAGGAGAAGGATCTGCCGCCGGATGTCGTTCGTTGGATGCGGGGGACAGTGGTGAGTGCGAGGCTGGCGGACCGGAGCTGGTGGGTGGGGGTGTAGAAGCTGCATCTGCTGTTCAGGTAGGCTGGTCCGTCGTTGTGGAGTGCTTTGTGTGCGTGGGTGAGGAGCTTGAAGGTGATCCTCTTGTCGACGGGGAGCCAGTGTAGGTCTCAGGCGGGGGGTGATGTGGCTGCGGTGGGGGACGTTGACGATCAGTCGGGCGGAGGCATTTTGGATGCGTTGTAGTCGTCGTAGGTGTTTGGCTGGGATTCCTGCGTAGTGCGCGTTGCCGTAGTCCAGTCTGCTACGGATGAGGGACTGTGTAACCGTTTTTCTTGTTTCGGTCGGGATCCACTTGTAGATCCTGCGGAGCATGCGGAGGGTGTTGTAGCAGGAGGAGGAGAGGGCGTTGACCTGCTTAGACATGGAGAGGGAGGAGTCGAGGATGACTCCTATGTTGGGTGCATGGTCGGTGGCTATTGGTGCTGTTCCCAGTGTGGTTGGCCACCAGAAGTCGTCCCAGGCTGAGGGGGTGGGTCCGAGGATGAGGACCTCCGTCTTGTCCGAGTTCAGCTTCAGACGGCTGCTCCTAATCCAGTTGGCGACTGGCCTTCATTCCCTTGTGAAGGTTGGTTTTGGCAGTGTGTGGGTCCTTAGTGAGGGAGAGGATGAGCTGGGTGTCGTCGGCGTAGGAGATGATGTTGAGGTTGTGATGGCGGGCCACTTGCGCGGGGGGCCATGTAGATGTTGAGAAGAGTCGGCTGAGGGATGAGTCCTGGGGGACGCTGCAGATGAGGTCGGTGGCTTCGGATTGGAAGGGTGGGAGGCAGACGCTCTGGGTTCTGCCGGAGAGGAAGGACGTGGTCCAGTCAAGGGCCTTCTCTTGGATTCCGGCTTCTAGGAGGCGTGTCTTTAGAGTGCGATGGCAGACCGTGTCGAAGGCGGCCGACAGGTCCAGGAGGATGAGGGCTGATGTTTCGCCATTGTCTAGTTCGCGCCTGATGTCGTCTGTGGCGGCGATGAGGGCTGTCTCGGTGCTGTGGTTTCATCTGAATCCGGATTGGGATGGGTCCAGGATGTTGTCTTCCAGGTGGCGGGCCAGTTGCTTGTTGATGATTTTTTCGATGACCTTTGCCGGGAACGGGAGCAGGGAGATGGGCCGGAAGTTCTTAAGGTCCTTGGGGTCCGCCTTGGGCTTCTTGAGGAGGGCGTTGATTTCGGTGTGCTTCCAGCTTTCCGGGAATGTCGCTGTTTCGAAGGAGATGTTGATGACCTTCCGTAGCTGGGGTGCGATGGCTGCGTCTGATTTGTTGAATACGTTGTGTGGGCACGGGTCTGACGGAGACCCTGAGTGGATGGAGTTCATGATCTTGCGTGTCTCATCGTCGTCGACGTTGGACCAGGAGGTCAGGCGGATGGCGCTGGTGGTGTTCACAGGGGAGGTAGAGTCTGGCGTAGTCAGGGCGGTCGTGGTGTTGAAGCTGCCGTGGATGTCCGCGATCTTGCGATGGAAGGAGATGGCTAGTGAGTCGCACAGTTGTTGCGAGGGCGGGATGTCGTTGGTGTTGGCACTGGGGTTGGAGAGTTCCTTTAAGATGCTAAAGAGCTCTTTGCTGTCGTGTGCGTTGTTTTCCAGGCGGTCTTTGAAGGAGGATCTCTTGGCTAGTCTGATGAGGTGATGATGTCTGCCGGTGGCGTCCTTGTGGGCTTCGTGGTTGTCCGGTGTGCGTTCGTGGAGCCATATTTTCTCCAGTTTCCGACATGCGTGTTTGGAGGTCTGGAGTTCATCGGTGAACCAGGTGGCTCTCTTGCTGGCGTGGCTGTTGGAGGGTTTCTTGATCGGGGCGAGGGTGTTGGCGCAGTCGTCGATCCACTGTCTGAGGTTGCGGGCTGCGGTGTCTGGGTTGGTGGGATCGGTGGGTGGGTTCTGGGTGAGGGTGGTGATCAGCTGGTCTTCGGTGACTTTGCCCCAGCAGCGGCAAGGCAGCTTTTGGGTGCGGTGGTGCGTGGTTGGTTTCTTGAAGGTGAAATTGTTCAGTGGTGGTCGGTCCAGTGGAGTTCGGTGGTGTGGTCGAAGGCGACGTGGGTGCTTGTGGAGAAGACGCGGTCCTGCGTGTGGCCGGCGGCGTGGGTGGGTGCGGTGCCAAGTTGTCTGAGGCAGAGGTTGGCTAGGTTGTCGATCAGGGTGGCGGAGTTAGCATTGTTGTTGTTCTCGAGGTGGAAGTTCAGGTCCCCGAGGAGGATGTTGTCCGTGGGGGTGAGTGCATGGGTGCTGGCGAGGTCGGCGATGGAGTCACTGAACTGAGCCCGGGGTCCGGGGGTCTGTAGATGACTGTTCCTCTGAGGGTGGTGTTCGGGTCGGTGTGGATCCGGAAGTGTAGGTGTTCAGCGGTGTTGAGTATGTCGTCTGCGTGGGTGGCAACCTTTAGGGTGGACTTGTGGACAATGGCTATTCCTCCTCCGGTTCCGTTGGCGCGATCCCTGCGGGTGATCTTGTAGCCATCCGAGATGGCTATGGCTATGCCGGGTGCCGAGGAGTCGTTCCACCAGGTCTAGGTCAGGAAGGCAACGTCTGGGGCGGAGGTGTCGAGCAGATCCCTGAGCTCGACGGCGTGTTTGCGTGCGGAGCGGGTGTTGAGGAGTATGCAGCGGAGGTGGTTGGGTCTAGTCCTTGGAGGTTTGGTGGTTCTGTCGCAGGTGAAGCTGCAGGTGCGGCAGGAGAAGGGTCCGTGGGTCCATTTTGGGGTGGCCTGGAAGCAGGGGTGGTTTGGGCTGGCGTTGAGTGCGTGGAGGCTGCTGGCGTCGTAGTGGAGTCTGGTGTCGTGGCGTTCACGGGGTCCAGGGGTTCTGGTGCTGGGCGCGGTCTTTGTGCGGACGGGCGAAGACGGGCTTGCCTTAAGCGCACCTTCGGTGCACCAGCGGCGCGGCCGTGCAGCTGACATCATTTTAAGGGGAAGTTGGAGGGAGGAGCAGGAGGCAGGGGTTAACGAATGGGCGCGGGGCCGCAGGGGCAGTAGCGGCGGGAATGGCAATCAGGGGCACGGGGGGCGAGGAAAGACAACGCCCAGGAATGGGCAGCAGAGACCGAGGATGCAAGGCTCTGGTGGAGCTGAGCTGCAGCGAGGGGGGGAGGGCGGGGATCAGACCTGGGGTCGGGCTCAATCAGGGGAGCAGAGGGCAAGAAAAACGAGTGCAATGAGGGGAGCAGAAGGCAACAGAACGGGCACAGATAAGAATGCAGGCACAGGGGGTAGACAGGCAACAGCGGTCACAGACACCAGAACACAGTATGGGCAGTACTGGGAAGACAGACAGACAGCGACAGTGATACAAACCTAAGGCCTACCACTGGCCACCAGGGATGAGGCGCAGGTGGTAGCCTGCAGGTGGAGGAGGGCCTCAACTTCTACAGCAGCGGCAGCTGGGCCAGGGTCAGGACACACAGGCGGAGCTGTGTGGTGGGGGAGCGACCTATCAGCAAGGTCAAGGGTTACATATGAAATTACATTTATGACAACACTGTGCATGGAGGGGACAGGAGTTATAGTTACTTCAGTTATTTCTCAAGCATCTGGTCCACTGGAAGGCCGAACGGATGCTCACCGTAAAAAACATACATTTAATAGGTGCTATTGCACCTCGGTCCTCAACCCCGATACCCTAACCCAGCCATGTTTGTGAAGGAAGATACTGGTATTAACGCCCCTTGCTGCAGTGTTCCTTGATCACTTTCTGGGCTTACGGGCATAGGCGGTAGACGTTACAGCTCTTCCTCAGAGGCAAACAGTCTCTTTGTAGGTATGTAACAGAGTCATAGTGCTGAGGGTTTGGCACGACCCTTGCCTGTATCCATGTGGATGAAGACCTTTTGTTTTTCATCCGGTACTAGCTTCTCGAAGATGAAATCTTCCGAAATGTCAGTCTTGGAGTTAAGGGTAATTTTGGTGCCAGCCTTAGGGACAGTTTTAGACTGGGCAGATTGTTGCCACCGCGACAAGAGTGCAGCTTTTCGGTGCGAAGCTTGAGGCACAGAATGGTGAGCTACGATGCTCTTTTGCATTTGTGGGTGTCAACGTAACCTCTTGAGTCAGAGGTGTCCTGGCTGGCTCTGATACAGGCCCGATGTCTGACTCGTAGGGATGGTGCCCTGCCTCATCCTTCGGGCATTTGGGAGCTTAACACTGCTCTTCAGTCACCACTGGTGCATGCAGTGTGAATTTCGTCTTCAGGCCCAAGGCTGGTGTGTGCTGCACCTCTGCCTTAAGGAACTTGATAGCCTCCTCGATGTCGGCACTGTCAGAGCAACATACCTCTTGATCTTCCGATGCTTTGCAAGAAAGAATGCCAGAGGAGATGGCCGTCTACTCCAGAATGCCCAGCAAGTCTTCAGCACCGAAAATTCCAGGAGTCTCTGACAATAGTTGCTGTTTCAATTTGTGAAGTGCCTACCTTCTTGCCCTGCAATGCTTGAGAGACTTCTCACTGTGGAAGGTGAGACAAGTGTTGCAGGATGTCTCAATGTGCTATGGGGAGAGGCAGAGGCTGCAGGACTCGTGGTTGTAAGCCCAGGAGTATTTTACCTTACCCTAGGACAAAAGTGGGATGAAGTGCATTCCATAACATTACTTAGGGGCTCTCGAGAATGCACCTAAGACAGAGTCGGGAAGAAATGGAGTCTCAAGGCCCTGATGCATCAAGGTGCCAGGGCAATGGCTGCTAGTTCCAAAGACCCGTCAGTGCGAAAGGAAGCCTCCCTTGATGCAATAAGTTGTTTTCCAATGCAGAGCTGAGAAGGGAGAGGCTGGACTAGAAGCCGAGCTGCAAATCTCTGAGACCTGGAGTACCTAAACACATCGATTTTAGGGCAGTGTTCCCAAACGTCAGGGCCCAATGCAAAGGCGGAAAAAACAATCTGAGGTTGAGCCAGTGTGCTGTTGCATTGCAAACAGGGGTGAAGTCACAATAGGTGTTCGGATTTGAATTTTCTCAAAGAAAAACAATTTACAAACATCGACCTAACACTAGCTGGCAGGAGTATGCAGAGCATATACATATATATGTTGTGAATATTACAGATGAGGGGACTGGAAGCCCAATATTAAGTATTCTATAGCTGAACTTTAAGTAAAAGATAAGAAGTACTGAAACAGCAAGACTGAGTCAGTGTTAAAGCATAACTCTGCTTTTCTGCAGGGAGATTACCTTGCCCAATTGATATCCTTTAACGTTTTAAAAGATTTAAAAGCCATTTGTTTAAAAGTGGCTACTATTAAAAAAAAAAATGTGTAATATGTCCGCTATCTTGATACAAGTGAGAGACACAATAAAGGGGAAGCGACATTAGCAAAGATGCTAGATGTGTCAATTATTAGTAAAGTTTAAGTTTGACTTAGCTTTCCTATATACCCAGAAAAAAAGCTTATAATAATTCCTTGTATGCTAATTAATGGTGCGGGCCTTGTAGAAAAGAAAAAGGGGTTTGTATTTTTTTTTAAGAAATCTCGGTAATAATTTACCAGATGGGGATAGTCACGTATAATTGCCATTGTCTATTTGCACTTATCAAATCAGTAAGCATGCATGGTTCTACAGAAGTATGATAATGGCAAAAAAATTATCCTAGAAGTATTGACATTTTGGACAATGACAAAATAGATGGCCAGGTTGAGCTTAATACATCATCTATCCTTCAATAAGAAAGTTCTCAATTTGGGAATGGAAAGTTAGACCGTTACAATATGTGACATATCCTTTAACAATTTTAACACAAAATATAACTTTGGTACACGTTGTAAGATCCTCTACCCAAATATTCCCTCTCAGGTGTAATTCTTTTTGTACTGAATCATTAAAAAATTATGGTAGGTTAAAAAGAGGACTAGATTATCTGGTGTTAAGGTTCCTAATTGTCTAGTAGATATTCTAATCTTGAAAATATAATATTTTAAACAATACTTCATATTTTATACAATACATGAGATTTTATACAATATAGAATATTTTTACTGTTATTCAATATTATTTAATATTTCTGTATATTTTTATATATAATCCCAATTTATGTTTAACAAAATGGATTAATAAAAAAGTGATTTGAAGGTAAATAACTGTAATCTCTCCAGAATATTGCCTAATACTATACAGCACTACTCACCAATGCATGGTCAAAGTTGAAGGTACTGATGTAATAAGCAGATATGTCCGCATTGGCCAAGGGTTCAGAAATCTGTGCAACAATCCCACACTCGTCTGAGAAAGAAAAACAGGGCTGTAAGAGAAAATTACCAAACATGCTAGACCACACATCAGTTAAATAGCTTATCAAATTCTCTGTGGCGAGGTATGCATTCAGTTATGCTTTGAGCTCAAGAAATACCTGTAAGGGAGCTATATGGAGCTTAAATTTTGAAGATGAGATAAGGGCTAATATTGGGCGTTTCGATCAGCTTATACCAGTCTGTGAAGATTCTGGGATACGTTAGTTATGGTTGGTCTGAGGACAACTGATCCACAAAATATCTACAATAAGTGTGGTTGGATACTCACCAAAACCCAGAGGTTGCCCACCGATTCTCACCATGCGCCAAAGCTCCCCAGCGGAGCTTGTCAAAAGGAGGTCCCTAGGAAACCTGGAAAGTAAGTTTGCAATTACAGATTTACACACGTCTACAAAAGAGCAGATGTAAAAACATCAACTTCACAGATGGCAAAAATGCCTCCCATAGATACCTTTTACACTAAAGAATGTCCACAGGTATGCCTGTGGTTGCTTCATAAATACACTCTACACAGATAATGCTCCTAAACTACAACACCTGAGGCCGTATTATACAAAGCGCTCTCATGCAAATGATGGAAACCCTTTGCCTCTGCGCTGTATTATAGACACAAAAAGGGCCCCTTATGGCATCAATCTAGATGGGGAAAGAGGGTCTTATGGACCCCCCCAGATACCCCATTGCAGGCGGGTGATCTGACTGCATCCGCCTGCAAGGGGATCTCTAATCCCCTTAAAAGAAGTGCAGGTGGATTGACGCCTGCACAGTGAAATACGGTGCAGCTACTTCAAAGTCGCTCAGCATTTCACTTAAATGCGCAGCACCGAGGGCAGCACCACTTGCTGCTGCCCTGAGGGAATCCAATTCAACATAGTAGGGCGCACTCTCTTTGTTAGCGTAGAGCGTTCGTTTTGAAATGTGCACTCAGCGCTAACAAGGACAGAGCACTGTATTCTACAATACGGCCCCTGGAGGCCAATTATTACTAGAATAGCAACTTCCTCTACAGCTAATTATTCTGTTAGTTCATAATTATGTCAATTTCTGTAATCTTAACCTAAACTTTCATGGAGCTAGGGTAGGGATGAACTAAAAAATGAAAAATATCTAAACTACTTTTGTAATTGGCGTAAAAAATGAAGTTTAAGTGCATCAAATAAAACACAAATTGCTGAGTCACAAATATCAGTAGCAGAAAAAGAGAGACTGACAAGTGGGACCTTGGTATGGTTTAAATAGCGCAAATTCACATTAAATTACCTGAACATTATTTTTTAAAGTATTTACGATTACAGAAATAGATAATAAAACTGAAAAAAATCTGCATCAAATATATGTTTACTAATAGAATTTGACTGTGTCACTTAATGTTGACGAAAGCCTAAGAAAACAAACTGCATATAGTAGGGTGCCACATATTAAACACTGGTGCACTTCAATCAAGCAGAACATCCCGTTTAAATAACCAGCCGAGCATCCAAAGGTGTGAACGATTCAAGACACTAACCCAAAAGTCCTGCTGTTTGCGTATATTCGGTTTCTGAATACACCAAAAGGAAATTACTAATCCACTCAGAACACAATTGGGTGCTTCTGATAAGGAAACATTGTGGTGGTCCTGAAACACAGGAAACTTGGGAAGAGGAACTCTGCTAACAATGAGGGAGCAGCACAGAATGGAGACCTTTAAGATCATGCATTGAGCTGAGTTAGTATGAAATGTGAGTATTAGCCTGATTCTCAATACTATTGGGATAATGATGTATTCAAACAAGCACATGATGACAAATATAAACATGATTATAGTACTATGCAGTGATAAAAGAATGTTTCAAAATTAGATACACAAGTCGTGTGAAAACAGCAAATATGCTGTAAGCATTTTGATCTACACTTACATCTTCTGCGTCTCCGTGTCCATGACAATAGAGATGTAACCCTCAATTAAAGAGATAGCGAAAAAACGGATGGACTCCAGGTCTTGGGTGTTAGAGGGGTTTTCGTGGCATCTGTTGGAAAAACACAAGTTCAGCCAGCAGTGGAAATAGAGGCTCTGTATAACATCTGCGGCTTTAAAGATATTTTTAACTTGGCTCATATTCAAACCCATTCAGAGCATAACAGCACTTGACATAATGCAACTTAACATCTGTATCCTTCCTACTGTGTCATTTCTGGTGAAAACATAAACAGTCAAATTTCAACATTCTTAAATGAGCAAGTAGTGTCCATGCCATGTAACACAGGATGCTACCGACTACTTTTAACAGAATCATTGTTTGCCTAAAAAACTATTGAAGCAACAAAAAACAAAAGAACATCCCTGATGTCCACTTTAGCAGAAATAAAGTTTGTGTGGGAGTAGGCAGTGGTCCACAGAAAAACTGCATACTCTTAAAAATTAGTACTTTTCTTTTTAAACGCAGCCCAGTGTCATTTAAAAACAAGCATTTACAATGCAATGGTTTCGCCTTTTGAAAAGTTTGAGCTATTGGCATTGTAAATGACAACATTTTTATTTATGTGATTGTTTTGAAAATAAATAAATAAATGGCATTGTCATTTACAATGCCAATAGCTTCAGAAAGCTTAAAAAAGGGCAAGAGTGAACGTCGTGCAGTGGTATGAACTTTGAGCAAGTCTCTATAAACTACAGTGCACAGGCACACAAGCTACGTTTTAGATAAGCATTTCTCTCCTGTAATCTGAACTGGTCTGCACTTGTCCGAGTACATGTACTGAGTATTTACGATGGTGTGAATTTTAATTTCAAAATGCAACTTTCTCGACGTTGGGCTGGCGAGGAATTTGTACTTCAACTTAAAACACTCAAAGCTGCAACCATAGTGTTATAGGGAAGTAATGTTTTCAGTTCGCAAAGTTTGGATCACATTTTGCATGCATAAGCTGGAAAGCAGTATGCTTGCCCTCTAAAGCGATGGTGCTGCAAAGTAGCAGAGAAACAAGTAAAGTATCTTTCAGTTTGATTTGCTTCAGTCTTTCTAGCTTTAATACCCACAGTGTAAACACTTGAATTGATGTGGACTGGACTGCTCTGCATGCATCTACAAACAGAAAGCTCCCTAGACATACTAATATTCCTTTTTTTAAAGTATGCTGAGCACAATGCAAATGATCAGGAATCTATTTTGTTCAGGCACAGCAACTCTGTATGCATCCAAATTACTAAACTGGCTTAATCTGGTGAGAAAACAACTATGAACATACTAGAGTACCAACTTGATTAGATCAATCCATCAACCCTCCCATCGACCCAAGGGGAAAAGAATCCTTTTGCTTAAAATAACTCACCCACCAGGGGTAGCCCCTGGTGGCATGTTTCTGTTCTGTTCTGTTTCTGTTCTGTTGTAGAACGGGGCAGCAGTATAACGTACCCGTATCATGTTTGTAATTTAAAATCGTGAGGCCAAATAAAGAAAAATAAAACATTAAAAGTTCGTCCCTGTGGGAACAAACAAATGCAAACGTGGGCACATCTAGGGCTCATACAGAGCGAAACTAAGTGTCATGCACTCTGGACAGCACACCAAAACACACATAGTGGGTACATACATACTAAGGCACTTAATAGTGTTCCATAGGTACACGGAGAGGCGGGCCTGTTGGCACACACTGGAGTGCGAAAGGAAAAAGAGGAAAGCATTTAGCAGGGTCCTCTTGCGAATTAAAGTCTCCACCTTACATACCGCTACAACATACTTATGACTTGAAGGTCCCCGCCTACTCGTTTAAAATACTTCCATCTGTGCCTGCAGCTTGAGGCAAATGAGCAGCCGTAGCAGTTTAAATACCCTTCCTTCCGACAGCTGCAACTCATAATTAAATGAACCCGACTTCTCTCCCGTGCCTCAGGGTTTTGTGCGAGGCCCACGACACTGAACAGGATGACGTGTGGGTCCAGAGACAGCCTCTGGCCCCGGGAGGTGTCTCTGCGGGACGGGACGGACCATCTGAACACGCACATCTCCCGGGAGGACTCGCTGCACTGTGTCTGCACCAAACTGTTGTGGTTCACGGCATGGTTTGTGTTATTCTTACAACGACACAGCCCCTGCTGGCCTGCCACCTAGAGTACGGACCTGAACACGCACTTAACAAGTTTCAGATCTGTTTTACTCCGTGAAGCGGTGCAGGTGAGAGACTGTTTCATGTGACGTTACAAGCCTGTGCTCAGCGGTCTCTGCTTGTAGTGTGCCTGCTCGCCAGCGCCGCGGGGCTGTTTTCCTTGGCAGTGTCTGGCTACTCCGGGAACCCTAGTGACTCTTCCGTTTGCAAAGGTCATTGGGCACCACGATTCGTGTTTGTGCCTATGAAGATTACTTTCTAGAACTTGGTGAAGTTTTATTTTGAGTTTAGCCACTTTAACCGTAATTAATTGTGTTTACTTGAGGAAAGCATTTTTAACGCACAATAAACACCAGTTTGTTGCTGCCAGGCCATACATAGCACGTTAATAAATGTAGTTCACTAAGGGATTCTCCTCCCGAAAAGAAGGTCAGCACTTGGCTCCACAGCACTTTTTGTATAACGAGTGTAACTGCAGAAAGTAACGTTTGGCTTTAAAGTGGAGCTAAAAGGCACGGACAGCGGGAGGGGGGACGGGAAAGGCACGGACAGCGGGAGGGGGGGCGGGAAAGGCAAACAGCAAGAAAAAGCACTCACCTGGACTCCTTCCAGCGACGGTCAGCCTGCAATGACCAAAACAAACCTTCCCCCCAAAAACAAAAATAGGAACCGCCCACCACCGCAATGACGTTGTCAAAGGGGCAGGATGAGTAAAAATGGCCGGAACGCCCCCGAATCTGCTCCGCAATTGCCGGACAGATCTCTGTTCCAATGGCTAGCCTCCATTTATGGAGCTAGCCAATAGAACAGAGGGCGGATTCCCAAGCCACATATTGTAAACATTAGATTTCGCCTGCGCCGAAAAGCTGCGCGGTGCGCAGCTTTCGCCAGGCGAAACCTAAAAATGGGCTGCATTAAGAAAAAAGTTTACTTTAATGAAGGACAAATTTAAGGATGGTGGTTTACTTACCCTAGAAGACCCCCAACCTGTAACGGTCTCTACTCTTAGCGAGTCGCATTCTGCGACCTACCTCATTAATATTCATGAGGGACGTCTGACTGAGACACACTACAATTCTGAATATTAAAAGCTGATTGCGACCAGAAAATAGTACAGCTAGCCCCTTCTTACAGAAAACATTTTTGCACTTTTGGTAATTAACTGCTGGTTCAACTATGTCCAACAGATTATGCAAAGGTAATTGTTATAAATTCCAGGACAACTTAGGAAGGCAAAAAAAAAATACACAAGTTGGTTTTCTTAACACAGCAGTTCTTGACAGCGCTAGTGGCGTTTCTCACACTGATCAATAAGTCCAGCAATGGTGTCCAACTTCCTGTTGAAAGACTCAAAGCGTGAAAAGCAAAGTTGAGTCTCGAAAGGCCATGCCTTTTACAGGGAGAATTGCAGGCTGGACCTGGTCTTCCAGTGAAAGTCTGTCAGAGGCCAACTTGGAAACAAATTGAGCAAATATTTAGTAATGACTACTCAGACTTTAGTCAACTCCATTCAGCTGAAGTGGTGAAGGTCCCACAAATTGGCGTCCAGAGCCACATAAAATATTGAGTAACAACCAGTCAACTGGAATTCTTACAAGCAGGTAAGTGTTTCCTCTGCCTCAGGACCTTTTTCTCCCCATCACCTTTCTAGGGAATTTCCTCATCGCCATCAGGTTTCAATCCAATTTAGCCCTGTGAGTCAGAAGGAGACTGAAAACATCAACCTGGGAGCAAAATGCTGGAAGCAGAATTTCAGCCACAGGAGGACCAGGTCTCTGCAATGATCTCCAGACGGCAGCCAGGAATTCAGTCCAGCTGTCCAAGAGATTTTATCATCCCTTCTGATCCCAGCAGATTATCTCCTTTGACTCGGTCAAGCAGTGTGGTTTGAAGAGTACCAGCCAGTCATTGTTATCGAGATGTAGGCCAAACTGAATACAAATCAAGGCTTTGACTCCCAGTTTTGCAGCCAAGAACTCACTTCCTTTCCTGGGTAAATGATCTGTGGCATCAAACCCATCCCAGAATACCATACACCAAAAATACTGACTGGTGATCCCTATCGCGGCTCTGCTGAGCTATACCCTGCCACCCACCTCCACCCCACACAATCCCAATTCAGCCCTCGAGAGTCAATGGAAATCTCCTCGCAGTACAAACTAGCAGCACACTGCTCCACAGTTTTTCCTTGACTTCTGCATGAAGAAAGCTGGTACAGATTTGATTCAGTCACAAATGTCCCACTTGAGGGCTCATTGACCCCCTTTGTCCAACTCTGGGTAGTCTTTGGTCATTGTTTTGAAGTGGGAGATGGAGAAAAAGGTCATCAAGAGACGTGAAATGACTAAACACCCCGAAAGAAATGTGTACGCCCTTCATTTAGAATCGCCTAACCCAGAATATATTTGAGCTTTCAGAAATGCTTCAATACCTGGATTTTCACTCTAAGTTACCTATAAACTAGAAAACCTGGTTGGGATATCACTTTGCTAACAAAAACAACGTAAAAGTCACATTACATTTTATGCAGTAAGAAATAGGTCCTGCAAGCAATCGAACATTAGGCGTTATGTTGTAAAAACATGTGGGTCAAACATTCTCCTGCCAAATCTGTACTAAGAAAAAAGGCAGCAGTTTTACCAGAGTGACCATTGTGGCAACTGGTAAATAGGGATTCCTTTCCTTGAAGCAAAGCACACACCGCTGGATCCAGTACAGAGGCAGCAGCCACTGCAGGTCAAAATTCTAGCTATGAAGAACTCAGCAAAGTTTGTATTTCCTTGTAGTAGGCCATCACCTCACCACCACACGGATATCCTCCGTCTTCAGAGGTACTTGTTGTCCTTGGTTCACATTATAAACGTACCTGCTGCACTACACCTCCAGGCAACTCTCAAACCCCAGTGTTGCACTGGACCAAAAGCCCATTGTTTCCTATGTTTCAGTAAAGACATCACACAGACTGGCCTTAGATGTGTCCAGTCAAATATAAGCATGTACTTAAACAGCGAACACTGACCGATTTCTCTCATCTGAAGGTGCAGCAATCGTCCCAAAGTCGTCCCGGGGAGAGGGGTTGGCCTAACGGCTAAGGCGCTCGACCTCGGAAACTCGGTTCGAGTCTCGGTAACGACGCCAAAAACCCCCTGTGATTCTGGGCAAATCACTTAATCTCCCCGTGCCTAAAATGAATGTGTGTCCGTCCTCACGTAACGTAACTGGTGCTATGTAAAGCGCTCTGATAACTGATTCGGTTCGGTTCTAGTTCGCGCTATATAAAACTCTGCAAAAAAAAAAAAAAAGTGATTCCAACACAAAATCTACATCATTTTAGCCCTGCAGACAGATCTTACATGTCTCTGATTCCACAGCACCCAGTCCAGATCTCAATGGCATCACTGTTTGTGCCCTCACCTGGCGGAATAGAACAAGACTTCGATGAGGGTTACAGCAATAGCAGGCAACGTATCTGGATTCAAAGACAAGATGCAGAACTGGTTCCGAGGGCTCTGCACCGGATGCACAGTGAGCTGGACTACAGGGAACAAAACAAAAAAAATCATTAGCAACTGCCCTGCTAAATTCAGACTTTCGAATGCAGTTTTCCCCCCTTATGTGCCACCCATGCACTGCCTACTGTAACGGGCCCCTTTATATGGAATAGTCTACCGCCCTCTCATGGGGCTTGTAACTACTAACAGGAATAGGCAAAGCGAGAGGTGGCTCTGGTTGTCAGTCTTCTGGCTTTGACAATACTTGCCTTGTTTCGGCAAGGCTTTTATAAAGCTGTGTTGCTGGGGTAGCTGTCGCCACTACAAAAAAATCCTAAAAGCAAAACTTTTTTTGTCTTAAAATGCACACATTGCTAAAGTAGCCTCTGATAATAAGGCAACTACTTTGTGGGTAGATGTACTCCTTATGAAAGAGCACAATGCCTTCCCTCGCAGTGAATTTAGCCTATGGCTGAAGCATGCAGTAGTGGGAGGAGGACATATGTCAATGGACATATGTCAATGGCCCAACAACAGATCAATGGATGAAGAAGTCTGACTCGAAGTACCCGTGGGAGGGTGGAAGGGATTGTTGAGTGTATATATATATATATATATATATATATATATATATATATATATATATATTCCACAAGTTGTTGCTTCTGGTGGACCAAGGGCTCACCTTCAGTATTCCACAACAAAGAGCCGACCCAAAGATTGCTGGTGCAAAGAAAAGTTTATTCCAGTAAAGCCAGCGCTGCCGCCATGACGCGTTTCGCCTCCAGGGAGGCTTGATCACATGACAAACTACACAAGCTTGATGAAGCTATTTAAAGTGACATTGCAATTAATAAAATCATAGGCATAGACAAAATACTAAACAGTATATATATATATATACACATACATACATACATCTATATCTATTTCTATATCTATATCTATATATATCTCCGTGTTCTGCTGGCCGCCACAGTGGTCCAAACACAGGGTGCGTCGTCACACACAGACTGGGCAATGTCCGTAATTCAGCTTAGTGTCTTCGTACCACCAAGGAAGACAACTCTTACAGGAGAGTAGTTTAACAGCCTTTATTGTTGTGCTACCATGATGCGCTTCATCTTCCCTAGAGCCTTGATCACAGATGAAGGAGCACTATTTTTTCCCCATATTTACATACAATGTTTCTTCCCCACACTAAGTGCTAAGGCCACAAAAGACAGATTGTTTCCACATTACAGGATTCTCGTGATGTGTACAATGTAAATGCTATACATCAACAATTCATTCTACTTTAAAATGAATCACCAAAAGAAATTAACTATCAATGTTCACATGCTATTTACAAAATCAACATAATAATCTGTTGTTTGTCCAACAATTGGAGTGATTTGTAGTGCTTTCATAATGGTGCGTTAATTACGCATTCGGCCAGTCAATTATGCCCTGGCCTAAACATCCACAACCTGGCTCTGTGGACATGCGCAGTGCACCACATTATTCTGCATTCTCTAACAACATGATTGTATTAGTGTGGACACATTATTAGCTCAGTAGTAAACCTACCAAGTGGGCAAGATCAACTATTACAAATTAAATCCATTTACAAATTTCTGGCTTTCGCATAGCAAGAACACAATGTTGGCTCTTTGGTGAGATACAGTGCAATTGTGCCCAGTTAGGCAAATTTTAACTAACACAAATTAAATAAATGTACAAAAGCCTCGCTCTAGAATAAAGTGTCTTAGTTCGTGCATTGTGTGATTTTCAGTGCAAAATGTGAATATATTGTAAAGCTTAAGATAGCTAGCAGTAGTAGTCACTGACAATTCATATGTATTTCAGAGCTAACAACCATTTGGTGGCATAGATTTAATCTGGATCTTCATAAACGTGTGTGCAAATCTTGCTCTGCATTGAGACCAACCCGTGTCTTAACCTCTTCAGCGCGACCGCGTTTCCCCCTCCGGTGCTGGGCGGTAATAGAAACGGGCGTGGTCATGACGGAACGGTTCCGTCATGAGCACAGCTCAACCGTAGCTCATGACGGAACCGTTCCGTCATGAGCATGGAAGGGGTTAATATTCAACTCTAAGATATACCTGGATTCAAGTTCTCCCCATCGCCTCCTCTGATATTGGCTGCAATTGAATCCACTTTCTAGTAGGTTCGCCCTGTCACTTTACTTTTGTGTACTTTTTCAAAGTGCATAGCTACCGGGTATGACTGCTCCTGTTTTTTTATGGCTCTTAAATGTTGGAGTATTCTTTTGTGTACTGGCAGTTTGGGACTTCCCACAAACTGCAATCCACAGGGGCAATTAAGGATGTACACCACGTATTCAGTTTTACAATTGTACTGACTATTTTTAGCTTCTTTTTTTTTTTTACCACAGGCGATTTGTACTGAGTGGCATGTTTGTCATATTGGCGTGCTTTGCACTTTCCACATTTTCTAAAACATGGACTTTGATTTAGCCAGGCTATTTGTGTAGTTTTCTACACTCAGTACTGCTTTTCACCAAATCCTCCCTCATCAATCCGGCTTTTCTAAAAGTAACCCCATGTCTCCTCGGTTCTACTTTGCCTAAAGTGGGATCGTTTCGGATTAGGTGCCCCACGCTTCTGTAGTATTGAACATTTTGCCCCTTCCTGTAAACTGAAAGTTTGATAAGCTTGAAAGGAGCATTAACGTTGCTTTTCTTTTGCCTATTGTTTTTTAAACAGGAGCTCTTCCGTTTGCTTGCTTTTAGCCTTGGATTAACTTCCTCAATGTTTATGGTTGTGTAATCTCTTGCTATAAATCTCGTGAAATCGCCCAATGCTGTACTTTCTTCTGATTCCTCGCGACAGTTTCTTCTTACCCATAAACTTTCCCCATAGAAGATGCTTCTAATTAAGATGTTGTGGTGAAAACTAGTAGAGTGTACCCAGAGGTTGGATTTCTATATAGTTTTGTTTCATGTCTGTCGGATATGACGTACACTTTGAGATCGAGGAAACGGACATCAGTTTTGCTTATTGAGTTTTTGAAGTGAAGATGGATGTCATTGATCTTGATTCTACTCAAAAAGCCTCTGGCTAAACAGCCCCCTCTGCTCCATTGCTATTTTTGGCCGGCCTCAGGGGATGGGGTCCCCAGGGCAGAAATCAGAGGAAGGGGAGGGGCTGCACATCCCCCTCCCGCATTAAATTTTGATCTGGCACATGAAATTTAGGGCATGGATCCTGTGAAAAAAAAAGTATGGGGTGTCTGAGAAGCAAGATTATATAGAGTAATGGAAAGGAAAATGTTACTTACACAATAAAAATCTGTTCTTGGCATGTAGAGTTGTACATTCACATGCTTTGCATACTTCTGCCATCTATTTATTTATTTATATGTGGGTTTATAACGCGCCGGAATCACACCCGAAGGTGTATCTCCGCGCAGTGCTGTAGGAGGAAACAGATCTTAGCAGGCGCTAATACTGAAATAAGGTTGTCTTAAGACTTTTCCTGAAGGCTGGATGGCTAGAGCACTGTCTAAGGGAGAGGGGGAGGTTGTTCCACAGACGCGGACCCATAACAGAAAGAGCACGTCCTCCCTGTCTGGTCTTGTTATGTCGGGGAATCTGTAGTAACAGCTGGTTACTGGACCGTAAATTACGGGGGGGGGGGTGATGATGGACACATTTTTCGGCCAGATAGGGCGGCCCTAGGTTATGGAGACTCTTGTGCACCACACAGCAGGTCTTAAATTCCACCCGTCTCCGGATAGGAAGCCAGTGGAGCAGTTTAAGAAGGGGCAGAGATGGTGTTCTGGGGGGGGCATTTGTCACCAGGCGTGCCGCGGTGTTCTGCACCACTTGAAGTTTGTTAAGCACTCCTTCATTGGCCGCTAAAAGTAGACCATTGCAGTAGTCCAGGCGACTCAATACGAGGGCCTGGACCAAGGTCTTCCTTGTGCTGTCAGGGAGAAGGGGGGAACACTTTCCGGAGGAGGCTGATGATATCAAAACAAGACCCCACCGTGGTGTTGGCATGATGTACAAGATTGAGGTCATGGTCCAGACGGACCCCCAGATTTTTCACCACCTGTTTGGGGGAAGGGGCCTCTCCCAAACTTGTAGGCCACCAGTCAGGGGTCCACAGGATTTTTGCTTCCCCGAACAGCATGACTTCCGACTTCCCCACATTGCACTGGAGAAAGTTCCTGGCCATCCAGCCGGCGACCGCAGTCATGCCATTCGAGAAAGCTTGCCTTATCTCCGGGGTAAAGGTTTTAAAGGTAAACAGCAGCTGTGTATCATCAGCGTATGAAATGGGTGAAAACCCAAAAGACCTCATAATATCAGCTAAGGAGGAGACAAACGTTAAATAACGTAGGGCTGAGACAGGAGCCCTACGGGACTCCTCTGGTGATTTTGGTGGAGATGGAACTGAAGGCGCCCATATTAACCTGCTGGGTACGGTCTGCAAGAAAGCTGGTGAACCACGCCAGGGCAGATTTCTCTACGCCGATCTCCTTTAATCTTGTTAGGAGAATGGTATGAGATATGGTGTCGAATGCGTTGGGTCAGGATATTTGCAAGTTGTTTTTCTTCGAAGAAGTCTTTCCAGTCATGAGGTAGGCGACGTCTCCTTTCGGTGATATTGCGCATGGGCATCAACTCCATTGTTAGAGAGTTTTCCAGCGGAGGGTCAGAAGGGAGCTAGTAAAGGTGGAATAGAGATGTCCAAGCGTATGTATACAAGATAAGAAATAACTGCAACAGGTATAGGTACTCGGGGAGGCATGTGGGCGTATGTGAATCAACCGCTCTACATGCCAAGAACAGATGCTTACTGGGTAAGTAACATTTTCCGTTCGAGGAATATGAGCTGTAGATCACATGTTTTGCATAGACTAAACAGCAGTATTCTCCCAAAGCGGTGGCTAACCTGTAGCAGTTGTGTGAAGTGTTTTAAGTACTGCCTGGCCAAAATTAGCTTGTTGCCTCCCTAACACATCTACACAATAGTGTTCGATTAATGTGTGCAGTGTAGATCATGTTGCTGCCTTACATATGTCAGCTAAGGGAATATTCCCTAAGAAGGCCATAGTAGCCCCTATTTTGCGTGTGGAATGTGCTCTAGGGGGTATTGTCAAGGTTCTTTTCGCTTTCACATAACATGTTTAGATACATTTCACGATCCATCTTGCAATGTCTGATTTAGAGTTGGGATTGCCTTTGTGTGGTGGCGAAAAAGCAACTAAAAGCTGTTTTGTTTTCCGAAAATCTTTTGTTCTTTCTACATAATATAGTGGAGCTCTTCTGACATATAGTGTGTGTAGAGCTTGTTCAGCTACAGGTTGAGGTTGAGGAAAGAACACAGGTAGCTTAACAGGTTGATTGATGTGAAAAGCAAAAAACACTTTAGGCAGAAAGGATTGGTTCGAAGAACTACCTTGTATTTGTGAAGTTGAAACAAACTCTCCTCAGGGAAGTGATTGCAATAAAAAAAGCAACCTTCCATGAGAGGAATTGTAATGGACACCTGTGCATTGGTTCAAAAGGTGGACCCATTAGCCTTGTAAGGACTATGTTTAAGTTCCATACTGGTGCAGGTGGAACTCCTGGTGGTATTACTCTTTTTGGTCCTTCCACAAAGGCTTTAATCACTTGTACTCTAAATAGAGATGTGTTGTCTGTTTTATATGTATGCAGCTATTGCTGCTAAATGCAATCTAATGGATGTATAAACTAATCCAGATTGCCACAAGTGTAAAAGATAACCTACAATGTTTTGTACTGAAGCATCAAGGGGACTGATATTGTTACAGTATATAACAAAACGTTTCCACTTTGCTGCATAACACGCCCTAGTAGTAGGTCTCCTAGCCTTCTTCAGGATGTTAGTACAGTCTGGTGGTAATAGTAAATAACCAAACTCTGTGACTTCAGGAGCCAAATCACCAGGTTAAGTTTCTTGGGATTTAGATGCTCGATTTCTGTATGGCTCTGAGTGAGGAGACTGGAGTTGAAATGCAGCTTTTGGTGTGGAACTACTGAGAGCTCTAACAGGGTGGTGAACCAAGGTTGACATGCTTATGTGGGAGCTATGAGAATGAGTTTGAGGGATGATTGTCTGAGCTTCAGAACTACCAGTGGAATGAGTGGGAGAGGCGGAAAAGTGTAGGAAAATATACCCGACCAGTGCATTCATAGGGCATCGCCTTTGGAAAGTGGATGTTGGAACCTGGAGGTGAAGCTTGGGCAATATGCGTTTTGCTCTGTGGCGAACAGGTCTATGTGAGGAAACCCCCATTCCTTGAAAGTAGGGAAAAAGGATTTGGGGATGAAGTTCCCACTCGTGGATTTGCTGCTTGTGTGTGCTGAGAAGGTCTGTAATTTGATTGTTTACTCCTGGAAGGTGTTGTGCGAAGAGATAATGTGTGGCCCATTTCCAAATGGCTTGTGCTAGGCGTGACAGTTGGAGAGTGTGTGCCCCCGTTTTTGTATGCAATACATAGGTGTCATGTTGGCTGTAAGGACTAGGACAGTTTTGCCTATTAGGTGAGTTTGAAAGGTTTTGAGCGCTAGAAACAGTGCTAATAGCACTAGGTGACTGATATGAAGGCTCCTGTAGAGTCCATCATTCTTGGATTGTGTGGCTTTGTAGGTGAGCACCCCAACCAGGGAGTGATGCGTCTGCTGTTAGCACTGTCTGTGGAGCTGGGTCGAGAAACGGCCACCCTTTGGATACATTTTGAGGGTTCCACCATTGCAGAGAGCTATGGGTGCGGCCGTCTACCAACACTAGATCGGTTAATCGACCCTGTGACTGATTCTGCTAAGCATTCTTGAAGGAGATGCATGTGAAGTCTTGCATGGGGAACAATTGTAATGCAAGACGCCATCATGCCTATCAGTTGCATGAAGCCTCTTGCTGGCAATGATGGGTTGGGGGCTGAAATTGAGTGGGAAGGGACTGAATACTGTGAATCCTGGCTGTTTTGGGAGAGGCTAGAGCTTTTTGAGCCTCTATTGTGGCTCCCAAATAAGTTTTCGTGTTGGAAGGCTGTAGATAAGACTTCAACGCATTCACCCTAGTAGTGATGAAACACCTACAAATGTGAGATGACGTTCAAAAATGCAACTTTTTAAAACCCTAGTTGGTGAAGAAAGTGAATAGTGGTTTGAGTGGTTTGGAGACGCATTTGGTAAGTACTGGCTTTGATGAGCCAGTCGTCCAGGTAAGACATGGATGTGTTTGTTGTCTTCTCAGATATGCTGTGACAACTGCCAGGCATTTGGTAAGTACCCTGGGAGCAGTGGTGTCTCCAAACGGTAGCACTTTGAACTGTTAATGGTGACCCGCTATGATGAATCTGAGGTATTTGCGATGAACCGGATGAATTGGAATATGGAAATATGCGTCTTTTAAGTCTAGAGTAGACAAAGTCGCCCTGCTGTAGAAGCGGGATCACTTGTTTAAGTGTTACCATTTGGAAATGCTCGGACAGTTTGTAGAGGTTTAGTTCTCTGAGATTCAGAATAGGTCTCAAGGAGGATGAGAAAGTACAGGGAGTACACACCTGTCCCTTGATGTTGTAACGGTACAGGCTCTATGGCTCCTTTGGAGAGGAGAGACTGGACTTGGTGCTGAAGTAGATGTAAATATTCTGGAGACATTTTGTGAGAACATGGCGGTTTGTTTGGAGGATTGTTGGTAAGCTCCAGGCAATTACCATGTTAGATCATTCCTAGCACCCATTTGTCTGTGGTGATAGATTGCCAAATGGGGAGGAATTGTTAAAGACGTCCCACGTCAGGTGTTAGATGATCGGGGGGAGTGTAGGCAAGTCACTGCTTGTTGGGGGTGGGGGAATTACACAGTGTGGAACCCTTGCCTCGACCTTTGTTATTGTTACCTCTATATCCTTCTCTAAAGAAACTCCTTGTTATGTTATGTTATGTTAACCTGAATTTGTAAAGCGCACTGACACCATAAGTTTCCTGGCGCTGAGATTGTGAGAAGTCGGAGCGGCGAGACGGGCTTACCGGACTTAGAAAATAACCAGGTCTTTAAGGTCTTTCTGAAACTCAATAGAGTGCTGCTGGTCTTGATCGCCAGGGAGAGGGAATTCCACAGCTTCAGTGCCAAGTGAGCAAACCTGCGGCCTCCTAGCTTTTCGAGTTTGATGGTGGGAATGATCAGTAAGTGTAAATAGGCCGAGCGGAGATTGCGAGCTGGGCAATGCTTAGTGGTAAGGGTCTTTAGGAAATCCGGGCTGTTGCAATGAAGAGCTTTGAATATCAGACAGCCTGTCTTAAAAGCAGCCCTTTGTTCAATTGGTAGCCAGTGCAGTTGACGCAGCAGAGGCCTTGCCGATTGCCATTTCGGGGTTTTATGGATTAGTCTTGCTGCCTGATTTTGTACGATTTGAAGGCGGTTAAGCAGTGATTTAGGTAGACCTAGGTAGAGGGAGTTGGAGAAGTCAAGCCTGGATAGAACCAGGGAGATCACTACTTGCACCCAATGCGGCATGCGAGAGCAGGTGGTAGATCTTACGGATTTTTCGTAGCTGGAACATGCTGGATGAGATCACTGCCCCTACATGAGTTTTGAGGGAAAGATCGGAGTCAATGACCACCCCTAGGCTTTTAACCGAGCCTGAGGGTGTGGGGGAGGGGCCTAACTCAGTTGGCCAGAACTGGGGGCCCCAGACTGCTACGCTGTTTCCTGGCAGGATGAGTTTGGTTTTCCCGGGATTAAGGTTGAGTTAATTGTGATTCATCCACTGCTGTATATGGAGCATCACTGTTTGGAATTCAGTGGCCGCATTGGGGGAACCTAGACGGAAGATGATCTGCAGGTCATCGGCATAGTTGAAGACCGTGATCTTCCACTTATTTAGCGAGTGAATCAGTGGCCGGAGATACAGGTTGAATAATAAGGGCGAGAGTGAAGATCCCTGTGGGACTCCACATGTGACAGGCGCTCTGGACGCAGTGAATGGACCTAGGCAGACCGTTTGCACTCTGCCTGAAAGAAATGACTTGATCCACTCGAAGGCAGGACCCTGGATGCCAGCCTGCCCGACACGGTGGAGAAGGATGTTGTGATCCACCGTGTCGAACGCGGCTGACAGATCCAGGAGCACTAGTGCCTGCGGGGCCCCCTTATCGGCATTAACCCTTAGTGCATCTAGCACTGCCAGAATGACGGTCTCGGTGGAATGTGCCGGCCTAAAGCCTGCTTGGTTGGGTTCTAGGAAACTGGAGCTCTCAATAAATTTTGAAAGACACGTAGTTACGTGAGCCTCAAGAAGCTTAGCTAGATAGGGCAGAAGGGAGATGGGGCGATAGTTGGAGAGGATGGTAGGGTCCGCACCAGGTTTCTTCAGCAGAGGGACCAATATGGCCTCTTTAAGGGGGCTGGGGACCGTGCCTGTGCTGAGGGAAGCGTTCAGGAAGGGGAGGATACTGTGAGGTAGGGAAAGAAAGACATCCCTGAGAACAGAAGGAGGGCAACAGTCGTTGGGGGACCCTGATTTAATACGGGTTGTGAGTTCTACAAGGATGCCAGGGCTGATGGCAGGGAAGTGAGTGAAAGATAGGGGGTTGGATAAGGCAGGGTCCCGCAGACTGACTGGAGTGGAGAGAGAGATGGTATTCTTGATATCCACAATTTTCTCGATAAAGAAGGTGTTCAACGCGTTGCATGTCTCTTGTGTGGGGGCCTGAGCTGGAAGAATTCTGTCATCCGAAGAGAGGTCGTTCAGAATTTTAAAAATTTCCTTAGATTTGCTATGGGCAGAGAGGATTCTTTCTGAGATATGTGTGGTCTTGGCCAGGACAATCGCGCTTTTATATTCTTTGCGGGCTGCAACAAAAAGTCGTCTGTCGGAGGTGGAGTAATCGCGTCTCCAGTTGCGTTCGAGTTGGCGTAGCTTAAGTTTCAGTGCCTTGAGGTCGCTCGAGAACCATCTGTGCGTGTTGCCATGCTTGGCCCGCACGTATTTGGTAAGGGGAGTAAACCTGTTACTGGCTGTCTGAAGCCAACTAACAATATCCCTCTCCATCAGATCGACATTGGAGTTGGCATCAGTCGTAGGGCAGGTGGCGGCCAGGGAATGTAAGAAACCTTGGGAGTCGTAGGAACTCCATTTGCGGGAAAGCCCGCCTGCCTGTGTGAGGGGCTTTACCCTGCTTCGGATTGTGAAAGTATCATCAATCTGGTGGTGATCCGACCAGATGCAGGGGGAGAGGATTGGGCTGGACAGTGTTAGATTGTGTGTCCAGATGTGATCGAGGATGTGACCTTTAGAGTGAGTGGGAATAGTAATTTATTGGGCCAGGTTGAGACTGGTTAATAGTTCAAATAATTCAGTGGCATGGGGTCCCACACGGTCGTCCTCAAACCAGTAATTGAAATCTCCAAAGAGTGCGACTCTGGTGTGGCAGGTCATCAGGCTAGCCATTTGTTCTGCCAGAGAGATGGGAAACAAGGGCATAGGGTGGGGGGGGCGGTAAATGAGTATGAGCGCAAGGGGGCCCGCATCAGTTTCAAGAATAATAACTAGGTTTTCCACCTCTGGTAGGGCTAGGGAGGCAGTGGCAAAGGATTTGAGCCTCTTTTGTATTATAGCTGCAACCCCACCCCCAGTTCGGCTAGATGGATGGTTTACATTGAGAATATAGTAATCAGGGGGGAGAGCGGTCTGCGGTAAGCCACGTTTCGGTGAGTAGTAGTATGTCAGGTTTTTCAGTGGTCAGCAAGATGAATATATCTAGCTGGTGTTTCACCATGGAACGCGTGTTAAGGTACAGGACCCGGAGAGACGTATCATTGCTTGGCGCATGGGGCGGAGTGTTGACAGAGGGGGTGGCTGCGTGCTCTCTGATGGCAGGAGAGCTCAGGGTGGTGTGTGAGATGGCTAAGGACGAGGTAATCTCGCGTACGCCAGGAGGGAGCAATATAGATGGAGACTGCAACTCTCTAAGAGCTTTGGCGGAATAGGAGAGAAATTGCACAGAGATCGTGGCCCCTGGGCCCGGTCTGGCGCGGACGGGCGCAGACGGGCGTGCCTTTGGCGCGCCACCGGCGCGCCTGCTGCGCTCTCGTGGGAAGATCTGCACTTGGCCTGAACGTCCCGCCTCCAGGCTCCGCCCGGTCAAGGCCGATTGGCTGAGGCCTGAGGGAAGGGAGCAGGGGGAGTGTTAGGTAGAGCTTAGGGATCGCGATTCGAGGAGGGTGAGTGAAATAGCAAGTTTTAAAAAACACACCGTTTTTAAAAAGCACACACAAATTCAGTTTCAATTTGTCCAAAAGCGCGCCTTATTAAGTCAAAGCAGCGCGGTATCAGCGAGCAGCGCGCACAACAATCAACAATTGCCGGCTTACTGCGGGGAACAGGCTTTTCAACTAAAGTCCCGCCTCCAGGCTCCGCCCCGTCAAGGCCGATTGGCTGAGGCCTGAGGGAAGGGAGCATGGGGAGTGTTAGGTAGAGCTTAGGGATCGCGATTCGAGGAGGGTGAGTGAAATAGCAAGTTTTAAAAAACACAGTTTTTAACAAGCACACACAATTTCAGTATCAATTTGTCCACAAGCGCGTCTTATTAAGTCAAAGCAGCGCGGTATCAGCGAGCAGCGCGCACAACAATCAACAATTGCCGGCTTACTGCGGGGAACAGGCTTTTTTTGTAGAGGAAGATTGATTGTTGCCTTTGTAAGAGGTGGCAGCATTATCTCAAGAATGGTCTTGGACGCCCCACAGTAGAAGGAGCAACGAGAGGAGCCCCGAGTACAGGGAGACTGCAGAGCTCCCATTGACTTGGCTACCTCCGTGTCTTTTTACATTTTTTCTAATGATTTATCTACTTTGGGCCCAACGAGATGTTCCTTGTCAAAAGGAGTATTTATATAGACTGTTGTACTTTTGGTTTGAAACCAAAAAAACTTCAACCATGCATGTCTTCTTAATAACACACTAGTGTGGATCTATCTAGCTGCGTTGTCTGCAGCATCTAAAGCGCATCTTATTGAGGAATAGAATATGAGCTTTCTTTCCTAGACTAAATCTCGGGCTTTTGCTTTGTGTTCATCTGGGAGGTGTTGTAGTAACTGCACCATTTCGTCCCAGTGTGCCCTATCATATCTGGCTAGCGGGGCCCGAGTGTTGACAATACACCAATGATTTGTTGCTTGGGCAGCTACTCGTTTACCAGGCGCGTCTCATAGTTTTGACTCCTTGTCTGGAGGGGGAGCATCACCTGTAGTCTGTGACCTTATCTGGAGGGGGAGCATCACCTGTAGTCTGTGAATTGGCTCGTTTTCGGGCATTAGAGACTACCAAAGAGTCTAGTGGTAGCTGACCTTTAATAAAGACTGGATCCGAGAGAGCAGCTTTATATTTTTTATCAATCCTGGAGGTGAGAATGCGAGCCCGCACTGGATCTTTAAAGATGTCATCAGCATGTCTCATGTTGCCTTTAAGCATAGGCAGAGTGTGACTAGCCCGGTGTATGGTACTGAGTGTTTCAAATAGGAAATCTTCCTCTAAAGATTCTTTGTGTAACTGCACCCCATGATATTCTGCAGCTCTAGCAAGCAAATCTAGATGCCCTACATTGTCGTCAGGAGGGGAAGGCTTTGCAGGGTAAAGATATGGGTTGTTATCTGTAGGTGATCTACGTGATAATCCTCCCAGGGATCTATCGGTACAATATTGTCCCCACCATCCCTATCATCATCATCATCATCATGTGGTGGTGGAGTTAGTTGGGGTAATTAGTAAATGACGCAAAGTTGGAGAGGTGGATGTAGGGGAACGTGGTAAAAGAGGAGGAGGGGGAGGGTGAGAACCCACATTCTACCTCTTGAAAGGAATAAAGAAAGGTTCTTCTTCTGACTCAGGTTTGCGTTTCTGAGGTGACTTACAAAGAACACGTCTTGTATAAGGATTTATGTAGAGTTCCTTTTGTTTTGGGTCCGATTTGGGTGTTGGGGTGTCTAAAATCGGATCCTGCCACTTCGGAGGCACAGTTTTAGGTTTCGGCGCCGAGGATTTTGGTGCCGGGTTGGAATCAGTTTTGGGCGCCGAAGGTTTCAGGGCCAAATGAGGCTTTGTCTTCGGCATCAAGGATTTTGGCTCCAAAGCGTTTTTCAGCTTTGAGCCTGAAGGTTTCGGCTCGGTGCCAGTCTTTAGCCAACTCGATCCCGAGCCGGAAGGATTAGAGACATGTTTCAGTGCCGAGCCAGAGGATGGCGCATCAGAAACATCTGGTCGGTGCCGACCGTGGCCTGAAGGCTGAGGTGGGACCGAAGCCTTTTGTTTCAGCTGAGTTGGATTTTGGGTTAAGGGACGTTCGGTACTCACGGTACGTTGACCTTGTGACAAGGCTTCTTCCCATTCAGAGTCCAATTCCGGGATGGAGACAAGTTCCTCTTGTTCTTCCTCGGCCCCTTGTGCGTCAAATCCTTGCTCGGATCCTTCACCGAAGATGTACGGCGTGAATTCAACATTTAGTCCTCATCCCGCGATGTTGAGCCCGGTGATCAGAGAGCGTTTTCTACGATCGGAATGAGTTGCACGCCTCACAGTGTTCTTCGTTGTGCTCCAGACCACCACAAGTTGCACACTTTGTGCAAGTGTACATACACTTGGCGCGTCACGAGGGCAGAATTTAAACGGTGCCTGTTCCATTGACCGCAAAGTGAATCGCAATCGAAATAGAGGTTTTCCTGTACAGATACAATACACAGAGAAGTGGAATACATGTCTGAAACGAGTGGATTGCGCACCGAGGGTAACCCGAAGAAACGGTTTCAAAGCAGAGAAGAGCAATACACGTCCGAACCCAATGGCGGAAAGAAAACAATCTAACAATGGAGTCGATATCCATGCGCAATATCACCGAAAGGAGGAGTCACCTTCCTCATGGCTGGAAAGACTTCTTCTAAGATAAACAAAGTACAAACCTCTGGACCCAACACTAGATGGTAGGAGTATGCAAAGCATTTGATCTACAGCTCACATGCCTCAAACACATAATTTCTTTGTGATGCACCCGGTGTCAATGATCAGAAGGTGCATGCAGTGTAATAACATCCTGATTTCCTGATGTCTCAGGAAATGGCTATTAGATCAAAGCTAAATCACTGCTATTGAAGGATTTCCTGTAAAGTCTACAATGCATTCTGTTGGGGTTAAGCAATTGCTTAGACAGATTCAGTGTTTTTGAATAACAGACAGTAATGATTACGTAGCCTACATGTAGGTCTAGACACACCACAAAGACTACAAAGTGTATTCATATATGTTTTTCATTTGAAAAGTAGGGCAGTCATACATAAAACAACAAAACAAACATAGCAAACGAACATACAGTGGAACTTAGTTCGGGTTCTCCTTCGAGTGCGGCACTCTGACCATAATGACTCCACAGAAATCCGCACTCTGACAAGCTGCTGAAACCAGGGATTACAAAGAATGTGCATTAAGATTCCATACTCCACAGACATATGCCTCTAGATTTCCTACATGCATTTCCACACGGGGCGACTAGCGAGGGTTAAATCTATGGAGAGAGGCAGGAGTGATGAAGGTGGGGCACCTGTACAGGTACTCAGAGCCGCTTCCATTCGAGGACTTCAGGGCGAAATTTGACTTACCCCAAGAGCATTTCCTCCTTCACAAGGGGCTCACGTCGGCAATACGGAAACATTGGTGGGGACCATAAAACCCACATCCTCGCAGAGCTGCCGCTACATGGCTATTTCAACAGGTACCATTAAAACAGTTTCATGTCTTTACAGAGCGGTGCAGACCGACCAACAGCTCCCACGACATGTGCTGAAAACTTCATGGGAGGAGGACCTGGGCATACCGATTGAGCCAAAGGATTGGGATAAGATAATGGAACGGACACTAAAGGTCTCTAGAAATGCGTGTTTTACACTGATAAATTACTATCTGTTACATAGATCATATTTGACACCTGAACGGATAGGCAGGCACTTCCGGGTGCTGGATGCGCCCTGTGCCAAATGTGGGGAAGTAGGGGCTCACATCCTCCGTATGTTCTGGGAATGTCCCGCAATTCACACTTTTTGGTAGGGAGTCATAGAAACGACCAAGTGCAATGGGAGGGAGGTTACGGGCACCCCAGGACACTGCCTACTGGCCTGGTTCCCATACTAAGACTAAGTCACAGGGAGGTTTCAGGACTTGGCATGTATTCTTGCCAAATGTAAGATGGCTCAAAATTGGAAGGCAGCAACGGACCCACGACTGGGGGTTTGGGGGAAGAGAGCTGATCAAATGAGCGGGATGTGAAGGGAGAATCCTCCTGGGGATCGACAGCGGGTATGGGCAAAAGATATGGCACCCCAGCTTGGGAAGTGCTGGTGGACTGCATGACTAACCCAGAGTCGGACACACCGGCGAGCTCTCCTGCAAGATCCCTAGGATAACCTGAACAATCAGAACTAGAGGCCCGACCAGATTTTGACCCTTCATGAAACCAGACCAGGGCCGACTCTGGGCACGGGAGTAAGCACCCCGGGAACCAGGGACCTAAAGATGCCAAAACACTCATTGCTAGCACAGCTATTGTTAGATAGGAGATGATGCATCGAATCACAGGGAAGGGAAAGTTATGTTAATGAAGACGAGCAGTGCTGCCTTGATTTTTTACGCTTATGGTGGCTCATGATATACAAGAGTTGTATCTGTATACCCAGCTTATATCTAAAAAAAACTTTAAATCGGATTAAAAAAATCTCTGCCATGGATCCTCTTTTACGGACCTTGCTGTACAGTTGTGTCAGTAAAATGACTAGGCTGCAACAGAACATTTTTGCAAAATAATGGGGTAAGCCAGTCTGGTTCCAGCAATTTTCCCAGTTTTGCCTGGCAAGATCGGTTATGAATTCCTCCCCCCAGTTCACATCACTTATATCTGTTAAAATGGTGATCTCTTAAATTAATATTGAATGGGAGTGGTCACCGAGGCATTCTGAGCGATGAATTACTCATTGGTATTGGTTTCTTAACATCAAACTAGTCTCTTGAATTTCTCTCAATATCTTTACAGGAGAACTAAACCATACATTGTTCAATGGCATTCTCTACATTGGTGGGCTTTTTGCCGATTATTATGAATCTTTTTTTTTTGCAGGGGGCTTTCTTCCCTTTCAGCCTCGTACTCTTCCGAGTCCCGCGATTCCATCACAAGGATCGGGTCTTCGTCAGCTGCCTATAATTAAGGCATATCTGGCCCAGTCCATCCCCAACATTGATATCTGTTCCCTTCATGTCAACTAGTCTCATCATATTTTGAGTGACTCTGTCCTCTTGTGGTCTGCCTCAAGTTCACCAGTTATTTGTGTATTTGATTGCTATCTGTTTTCAATTTGGTCAAATTTGAATTGATGGTTTCCCTAACAACTGCCTTCAGAAACAGACAGGCAGTTATCATTCACATCACCATTTGGAGCGACTCCTAAACGTATTCCTTAACCTCCTTTGCATGCATTAACCAATTGCTTTATTTCCATTGTCTCGTGGTCAAGGTTATGCTCACTAGATGTGGGTGTGATCGGACAAAAATATGCAGATAGAATAAGTGGATGACCTTCACTGCCAATTGGGTTCAAAGGTAAAAGATGATCTAACCGAGTATATGTGCGGTATGCTGCTGAAATTGGTGAAGGGTGGCAATGCAGACTCTGTTGTGCAAGATGAGGAAACCTTTAGGTGTGGAGTTGGCCTTTTGTCCTTCAATGCAATTCAGTTTGGCTGATGGCAGCCTGGTGCAGAAACTTTTCAACTTTTTGGGGCCTCTCCTGTCACAGCTGGAGACTACCCTGCTGTGAGAAACAACACTCTACACCAAGGTCTTAAAACACCTCTTCCATGCCCTCAGTAAGGATCACTTGAAAAGTCCTTTTTTTTTTTTTTTTTTTTTAAATACTAGTGCATACCTTTATACTTTCAGACTCAATGGCAAAAACAGTCTCAGTTCCAATGCACTGTAGGCTTCAATACAACAAAAAGGCGAGTCAACTGAGCCAAGTTTGAAGCCAAAACAAAGTTTGAGAAAAATAAAATTGGACTCCACGCTAGATGGCAGGAGTGTGTAAAGCATGAGAATCTCCAATAGATACATGCAGCAAATAGGGTTACCATCTTTCCAAGAAATAATACACTGTGGTGAGTCCGGTGGTGTGCCCCGGCAGGGGCTGCTGTACTCAGCCCTAATTTGGGCCCCTATGTCGGCACCATATCCGAGGCGCATACGCCCTGGGGGTGTCCCTACTGAGCATCAGACACTGGGTCTGGACAGGTGAGGAAAGCTGCGGTGTTCCCGGGCGGGGTCTGCCGGCCTGCACTCACTCTCAAGCCCCAGGGTCGGCACCATAATAGAGGTGCAAGGCTAAATCCTCGACTGGAGACCCAGGCCCTGCCTATTCCAGATGCTTCTCTGCTCCTAGATTCCCTGGCCCAGAGTACAATGGAGGGGAGGGAGTATTGCTGCCTCCTTCCCCCAGGGAATGCCCCCTTGCCAAGTCTGGCTCCCGACTCTGCGCCCTAATAGAGGCGCAATGGATTTGTGGCTGTTGGATGGCTGAAATCCAGTGATGCACTGGTTTGCTGCTGCCTTTCTGTTGAGCCCTGCTCAACCCAACCTGACCTTCGCTGGTAGGTCTTCCAAGGAGCGGCTGGCAGTGGCCTTTCAAGACTCCTGATACCCTAAATCAACGCTCCAACTGATCCATGGGGGCTGCCTCACTGGTCCAAAGCCCTGCCCTCTTTTCAGATACTGTCTACCAGTGGCCGGGGCTGCGGCCTCTACTTGCTCCATGTGGAGGCCCGACTGGCGTGGATGCCAATCCTTTGGGGACGAGTAGAAGCAGGTGCCTGCCATTGCCCAATTGAGGTCGAGCCACTGCTTTGCCCTGGACACGAAGGGTCACTCATCCTACCTGTCTCTCTGACAAGTTTTGGTTCAAGTGCGCAACGTCAATTACCCCACGTCAGATGTACCCCGCGGGCCCCTAGCTGACGACATGGGTTCGTCCTATGCCAGGGCCAGGTTACACAACTAGAATGCAGGACAGACAACCTGGAGGGCAGCTCCCGGTGCAACAACATTTTGATTTTGGGACTCCCGGAGTGGGTCGAAGGAACTGACCTGTGGCCTACCTAGAGTCTTGGTTCAAGTCATTCATGCCTGCCTCGCAGCTACCCCCTTTTTACCCTTGAAAGGGCTCATCATGCCCCGGCGCGGCGCCTGCCTCCGGGCACCCCCCTCACCTAATGCTGGGCAAAACTCCTTCACATCAAAGACAGGGATGTGGTTCTTCGAGCCGCCAGGCGGAGTGGGTCTCTCCAAGTGGAGAACAAGCACATCATATTATTCCCAGACTACACTCGCGCTGCTCAGCGCCAGCGATCCTCCTTCCTGGAGGTGAAGTTTCGCTTCCGCCAGCGGGGTATACAATACTCATTGTTGTTTCCAGCACCCCTGAAGATAATCTTTGAGGGAGCTACATTCTTCTTCGCCGACACTGCCAAAGCATGGGACTGGACTGATCGGCTCTCGAAAGACTCTTGGCTGCCAGACGCTAATAGCGCCTTGTGGGCCCAAGGATCCCGGGACAAGTGTCAACACAAGAAAAGTACTTAGGCACGGGTACTGCCTGGGTACTTTTCTTGTGGTCCTTACCCGGGCTCCCTAGTTAGCGCTCTTAACCTGGAACAAATCATCCCTGACCAGAGGTGTGTCCTGCTCGTAGACACAAACTTGGAACCAGTCTCAGCAGACACGGATGAGGAGCCCTTACATTTTCACCTCTGAGGAAGCCCCCAGCAGGTCAGGCACCTCCCGGCAAGACTCGCCAACGCCTCCCATTGTGACCCCCCCTCAGACTGCAGACACTCATCTAATTGTCCCTATCTGCTTCATCCTTGCCTCAACTTAAGTACCACTTTGATACTGCTCTTATGTTTCCCTGCCGTTACCGGCCTTTCTTTCATACTGATGTTCTTTTTATGAGAAGCTCATCTTGTTTGCTCCAGGCACATGCTTTCCTTGCTCCCCACAATATATTAGAGTAGTTGCATCATGTTCCGTTTGAAAGTAGTGTCATTTGCGGTAGGTCCCCAGTATTGGGAAAACTCCGCTCCCCAGTTGCTACACAACCCCGTTGCCTCTTTCCTCCTTCCATTCCCAACAATACGGTGGGTGGGTAGAACCAGGCCTTGGCATCTGGTGCAACTCCTGGGATACAAGACCTTCCGGTGTGTTCTCACACATACCCATAACACCTTGTCGTGACTCCTTCCGCTGACGCCCAACTCCTCACTCAACATTTGAGGCATGCATACTGCTAGCAAGAGCTACGCGGTACACTCCTACATCAAGCATAAACAGGCGCACATGCAGTTTTTGCAGGAGACGCACATCACCAACGGGGAGTATTACCAACTGTCCAAGCGACGGAGGGGCATCTTCTATGCCGCCACCACCTACTTAGCGTTCGTGCGAGGAGCCATGGTATGGAGTCGTCCTGGGGTCCCTTCCAAAAAACTTGCAGGGTGGTTGACACCGATTGTTGATACGCACTCTTTGAGGGACACTTAGACAGCTAACCTGTAGTCCTAAGTAGTATCTATGCATCCAACACAGATCAGGGGAAATTCGAGGAATCCCTGTTCAGCACGTTGGCCCACTACACCGAGACGCCATGGATACTAGGGGGAGACTACAATTGTGTACTCAACCTTGCCTTAGATGTGTGTCCCCCTCTGTTTCCCGCCTTATGGGCAGATGGAGCACTTCCGTGCTTGGGCACACCAATGGTCGTTAACTGACGCATGGAGATTCCGACAAAAAATTATACTTATTTCACTCTATCCCACATAACCTCCACATGCGCCTCAACCGCTTCCTCTGCTCTCCCACGATAGTCCCCCTAATCCAGCATGCGGATTACGTAGGCTGGGTCCTCTGTGACCACAACACGCATCTGCTGGCCCTTGGGTGAAGGCCCCGCTTACCACCTACTCCCAATTTGACACTACCTCATGATTGTCTTGAGGACAAGGTCTTCCGTCAGGATCATGAAACGAACATCCGCCATTATTTTTCTGGAAATCACAACACGTCGTCCACCAGGACTCTGGAATGGGACCCCTTCATGGTTGTGACTATGGGTGCTTGTATCATACAGATAGCAGGAGCACGTAGACTGCTAGAGAGAGACCTGAAGAAGGCGGGACACAATCTGGCTGTCCTTAGTAAGGCAGCCGACACCACTCCAGCTTCCATGACCAGGCTGGTGGAGGCAAAGACCGCCTACACGACACTTCTCAAACACTTGAGAATGAAAAAATTGATGAATGAAATGGCATTTGTATAGCGCATGGCCACCTGGGAACATCCCAGCGCTGAGCAGTGAATAGAGGAAACAGAACCCTAGGGAAAGAGCAAGTTCTTTAGCTGTTTTCGGAAGGCAGGATTGTTAGATACCCAGAACATTAAGGTTCACGTCCCCAGCTCACACCGAGAAGCCGAAAGAACTGGCGCGCTCTTGGCGTGGTTGATCCGACAGGACACTGAGTCCCACCCAGTTACAGAGGTGGTCACCACCTCCGGTGACAAGATCTGCACCCATCTGGCATCTTGCAAGCCTTCTACAACTATTACGATGTCATATACCGCGTGCGGCTGACTGACCAGTAGGAACAAGTGGATCAGTTCCTAGGCGGCCTTGATCTACCCCCAGATTCCCACTCTCGCGCAGGCCTCCCTGGACACTGAGATCCCGCCGGCTGATGTAAAGCAGGCGATCCTTGACCTGGCTCAAAATAAAACCTCAGGCCCAGATGGTCTACCCTTAGAATACTACAATTTTTTCAGCTCCCTTGGTGCCTAGGTTGGCGGCAATGTATGGGGCGGCCCTGGAGAAAGGTGAACTTCCCCACTCACTTTGAGAGTCCATCTTGGTCTTGATGCCGAAACCATCCTAGGGGTGGATTGTAAAATCCTGAGCAAAATACTAGCCAACTGCTATGCCCAGGTCCTCCCGGGGCTGGTACACTTCGACCAGAACGGCTACGTCCCCGGCAGAAGCACCTCTCAAAATATTAGTCGCATTTTCATGTTAAGGACTCGGTGGGGGGATAAATTTTCCTCACGCCGCCTGTCTCGACCTTGACTTCGAGAAGGCGTTTGAGACCCTGTCTTGGGCTTACCTCTTTACTGTGCTCCGCCGTGTGGGAGTGGGACACTAACTTTTTGCATACACAAAGCTATTATACTCTAAGCCCTCCTCCCAGATGTGCCTGGGCTGCTACACCTTGACCCCCTTCTCAGTGGGCCATAGAACGCACCAGTGATGGCCGCTTTCCCCCCTACTCTTTTCCCTGGCTTTGGAGCCCCAAGCTGTGCGCCTTCGGTGGGAGGCGGAAGGACTGGGGTATCCCCTTAGCAGGTAAGAACCACAGTGTGTCCCTCTATGCAGACGACCTGCTACTCTTCATATGAGATGTTTCGGCCAACCTCGACCCTCTTTGTGTACCACTGTCGAACTTTGAGGGAACAGTTGGCCTGCGGGTCAAATGGACAAAATGCACTGTATATCCGCTCTGCCCCGACCTTCCCCCACGAAAGGTGTGCATTGGCGACTCTCACCTCGCCTGGCATGTGAAAGCACCTCATTATCTGGGTATTGTCCGTGCCATATGCCCCGAGACATGTATGAGGGCAACCACCGGTGGGCTCTAGCAGGTATACGCTCTAAGGTTGACTTTAAGGACCCTTGCCCTAGCCTCTTTAGGGAAGATCGTGCTGGTGAAGATGGTCATTCCGCCTCGCCTCCTATATTACTTTGAAAACCTCCCAGTCATTCTTCCCATTCCTTATTTAAGGAACTGGGCACCCTGCTCTGCTCCCTTGTATGAGGGGGATGAGTGTCGTCGAGTTGCTCTGGTGAAGCTGCAGCTGAATCGGGGAGGTCTCAGGCCTCATCATTTGAGGCATACTTTTTGGTAGCGCAGCTCCAGTGGCTGTCTCGTTGGGCAGCAGGGAGCTATCTCAGGAGACACTGCCAGGGATTTGTCGCTTACTTTTTTCTAGGAGCCCAGCCCACCTCAACCAGTCCCATACAGGCCACTAAAGCCCAGGCAGGTATGCTCCGGATTCACCAACTCTCTTGAGGGACTCCACAATACACCCCAGTGTGGCCGCTAGTTGGCCTGCCTCGAGGTGGGGGGCTATTACACAGCCTGGGAAATACGATCCTGGACTGATCACTCACTTCTCGAACTGGCAGCCCTATTTTCTGAGGGCCAGCTTCTACCTTTTGACCAACTGGCTGAGAAGAGCAGGCTCCACCCGTGGCAGTTCCTCCTCCATCGACAGCTTATACATGCCTGCAGGCATTTCCGGGATTTTTCTGGAGGTGAGCCCACCCCCTAACCCAGTGCTCAACGTTGTGTTAACTATGGGTCCCGGGCGCCATCTCATTACCTTGTTATATAAGGCCATATGAGAATTGTCACACGTACTTCTCGCCCCACTTCGCCACTAATGGGAGGATAAATAAGGAAGGCCGATTCATGACAAAGAATGAGAGTGAGCTCTCGAGTTTCCCAAAAAAAGTCTACTGGAACTCCAGCTTCAAGAATATACAGTATTTCATACTACATCAGGCCTATTCGACGCCGGCACAGTTTCATGGGTACTTCCCGGAGTCACAATTTGCTTGCCCTCGCTGTCACGCCCCTAATGTGGAGCTCTTCCACATGTTCTGGGATTGTCCAACTTTGCAGCACTTTTGGCATACCATTAATGCTACAATGCGAGAGGTCACAGGACTCCCAGACATCGATTCCTGGAAAGCCTCTTCACTAGGCATAGGAAACAACTTAAAGTGCAGACACACTTTGCAGCTCTGGCCCTTCTTTTAGCCAAGCGAGCCATCACTGTGCACTGGTGCAGAACAGCGCCGCCCCCGCCCCACTAGAGGCATAGATAGGAGCTGTATGCAAGTGGGGCGTAGCAGAGGAAGCCGTGCTCCAAAACAGGAGGTGCATTGGGCGCGCCATCGCCCCATTTCCCGAGTGGGCAATGCTTCTCATGCTCTTCCACCAAATGACTGCCAAATATGCTACACCCCCACCGTCACAAAACACGCAAGGCTTGCCCACATAAATGCCTGCTCCCTCCCCCCCCCCACCACCGTCACAAAACACGCAAAGCTTGCCCAAATAAATGCCTGCTCCCTCTACTACCCCCCCTACCCCCTCCCCCCCCCCCCAGGGTGAGAACTGCTCTCCTCATGAGGTCCCCTTAGTCTTACCCTGTAAATGCCTCTGCTGTAGTCAAGGTAGCTAGGACATCACAGCACGCTCCCCTGCATCAGCGCCTGTGCTCCCAGTCATCTTCATTGCAGTCGCAACATTCACCCCGAACCCCGGCCCCCCTCTCCCCCACACCGCACAATCCCCTATTTACATCCCAAGTTGATAGTTAAGGTTTCTTTCTTGGATATGATGCCAGTGGTAGCTTACCGCTCCTAGGGACCCCAGTGAATGTAGCCTGAAGCCTGATAAGTAACTACTGTGCGCTGCACTTCACCTCAAATGTATCATTGTATCTTCTATGTACTGCATGCAACATTGTGTGGTTATATTATGTAATGGCATTTTCGCATCGAAAATCCAATAAAATGTTTGTTTTTTAAGTTCACATACATATTAATTATTTAGAATATCAATTATAAAAATAAGAATTTTTACTTTAGTTGCATATTAATTTTATTTTTTGTAATGGCTGTAATCCCAATACCCCTACGCCCATCTAGCACATCCCAGCCAAGACACATGAGCTGGACCTCTTCACAGCGGCACCGGGTTTCATGCTAGCAGCTCTTTCCTCTTCCTTTCCATACTGTTGCCAGCAACCTACACAGCAGCATGCTGACCTGCCATGTCCCCTGCTAGCTCTTTCCATGAAGAGAGAATGGCTATTACAAAGCCACCTTTCAACCAGTGACACGCCTTTCGTTCACAGACCTACATCTGATGATCTGAGGGCTACCCAGAAGATCACATTGTGCACACAAGGGACAACTAAATGTGAAAGCAACACAATTCCAAATTATTTTACAAACAGACAATACAAAAGTTGCAACTGATCACAGTTTTCCGTTTTTACTGATTTTTACAGATGAATACAGACAGTAAACCATGTGTTTCTGATTGGTATTTATTTTTAAACGTAGAAAAATACAGAAAGGTTTGCTTCTTGTGAGGAACTCTCCATGCTGTCCTTCATGAATTCCAGGCCAACAGCTGAGCAGATAGAGAGCAGGAGGATGAGATTTCCATAAATGCAGGCATGTGTTAACATATATTTGAATACAGCTCATATGTACATGTAGGTGTAGTGTTTTGTTGTATTAGTCTGCCTCATTTGCTAAAACGTGACTGGCAAAGTTTAAGTGCATGTTTATCACTTCGATCAATGTGGAAATATACATTTTACAACTCAATGTATTCTCAAAACACAAAATAAATACGAATAAACACCAATAAGATGGACAAAAAAAATATGAACAAATACAGACAGAAAGGCAAAAAAAAAAAAAAAAATACCATAAAACCCAGAGTCCTACTTCTGAACCTTTTCCGAAATCCACAACGTGGCCATTAGTGAGTAACGTGACATTAAAACTCTGCTTTGACGTGCACCTGCCTGGAAGCTTTTCAGATAGGCTCACCTTATTATTTGGTTCATTTTTTTTTTTAAGCAGCCGCGACCCACTAGCGTTGGCCTATGAATCCTACAGAACCTACCTTCCTCATGCCAGACATCACCCTGAAGACATGTATGTCACGCATCTAGCGTAACAAAGGCAGTACTTCTCTCCCGTCGGTGTAATTTATGCATTTAATGGTGATGGAGGAGATTATTTTTATTTTGTAAATACGAGATTATCGCTGGAACATCGAGTCCTGCTGTTCAGTGAGACGGGTGTGAACCTTACCATTTCACAACCGATTAGGGTTGCATAAACAGGCCTACTTCGACTTATGAAAACATGTGAATGGCTGCTAATAAGAGAGAATACATCAGCAAGCGTGGCGGATGCGTGGTTGCTGGAGAGGATGCTGAAATATTTCCTGCCAGAGCCGCTGCAAAGTTTCCAAGTGTGCTTCTGAAACAAACGAGTGGCCTGGATTTGTTTCTATTTAGCAAACAGCTCAGCTGTCACGTGCTGTGTTTGGGTCTGTATTGGTGCCAAGGCTGAACCATGAGAAGCTGTCTTTTTAAAGGCCCGGCTACCCGGCGCATACTGGAGTATAGAGTACACTGAAAAAAGTTTCCATGACACAGACGACTTACTCTGCCTCAGGGGACATGTAGAATTGCAGGGAAAATATTCATTTTAATAGACGGTAGGTATAACAAAGTGATGCAGAAAGCTTTAAGAAGGCCGAAGACTCGAGGGGTGCTGGTGGCTTCCCCATCTTGGTTCCACGAAGAACGACCGACTTTTAGGCAGAGAAGGGCAGTGATGGTTGTGTATTTTGGCCAATGGGGTCTGGATTAACAGTGATCAATTGATCTGGGTAAATACGCTTTATAATTGTATGTTAAGATTATGTTGTTTTAGCTTAGGATGCTCTTGTCGTTCTCTATATAGGCTTTATCTTTCCTCTTTTTCTCCTTGGTGTTTTTCTTTTCCTGTTTCATTCATTCTTTCTTTTTCCTTCTTTTTCTTATATCTTTGTAGTATTCCTTCTTCCTCGTAAGCGGTATTTTTACCAAACTGTAAATTTGGAGTTGCATTTTGAGTATTATATTTGGGTGTATTTGAATTGTTTATTGGTTTCTAGGTTATAATTTCATTACACACAGTTAATCTGTCCTGTACTCCAAATGTGTTAACTAATTGTTATTTTGTTATATTTCTTGAAAATGTAATAAAGAATGTGAACTAAAAAAAAGGGGGCCACAAAGTTAGGTGAAATTGCCATGTGATACTGAAATACCCCAATGAAGGACCTCGCACCCGATGCGCAACATTTTACAGATAAACTTCTGAATGGGTCACAGAGTAATGACTCTTTCCCACGACCTTCCCAATAAAGGCTCCTTCTGTGGGTGACGCTGCAGCAACACAGGATCTCAATCTCCAGTGAAGAAACCACAGCATAATCATATGACCCACATGCACCAGCAGCGGGTGCCTGCATCCAAAGCAACAGATCATAGATGTTAACCCTTTCCTGCAGGAAACCAGCTCACTTTGTAACCATGTTTAAATATAGCATGAGTTATAGCACTAAGCCAGTGGTGACACATTCAAGAGACACCACCTTGTATTACAGGTTTGAAGTGGTTATTAGCCCTGTGCTGCAGGCCGAAGGAATCGAATAGGTGTGTTCTAAAATACGGCATGTACTGCAAATATAAAATAATTACTGCTGTACACGGCAAATGACAATGGAACGTGCAGCTAGGGTGTACTCCAGGGCAACTGCTTCATTCTGGCCAAAATGATTCCCATGAGGAAAAAGGCGTTCACTTGCAAAACGGTGATGGTTAGCAGCAGTACTACTCAGACACCTATTTCTGGGTTGATGAGATACTGAAACAACATACTCAAGAGAGAACCGGGGAGCACTGAAGAGGAGATGGATGGCCTAAAGAACAACACAAACAACAGACTCCACACTAAAGTGACAATCTACTGTTGCAAAAAGCAATTAATTCATCTGTAGCAATCCTCTGCAACTTGAACCACGTGTAGATTCACATTTTGTACCTTATTCCTCCATCTTGCTGTTGGCTCTGAAATCACTCTTAAAAATGAGCTTTTTTTTAAATATATGATGACTTCTATAGGTGGAGTCAATGTGATTCACAATAACATCAAGCAAAATGCCACATTGCTGCTGGCATCTTTAGATTTGACCAGTGCCACTGGATTAAAGTACACCACCAGGATTCCTGTGCTGAAGAACAACACCTCATCTGCCTAAGTAAACACAACTTGTACACAAAATCCAGTAATTTATAGCATCCTGATCACTCTTTCGAGCTTGCCCCATTCTTCAACTCCAAGCCTTTTCATGCTCTCTTGTTCTAGAACCACACCTTCTTGCATCTTCTCCATTTACTTGTTAGATAATAAGATGTCACTAGCACATTTCTCCACCAGCCCTCATAAAACAAAATACGTTTGAATTCTTCTTGAACTTAAGATGCAGATTCTTCCTTCATTCTTCGTATTTCTCTTTGGGGTTTCCCCAATTTCACAATCTAGAATTGGACACCACTCTTCAGGTGATATCTGACCTGACCAATGGTTATAAAACGATAACTGTCTTTATCTAGCACCTCTCTATGTCCTGCCTACACATCCCCTAGCAGTTCCATCACTCTTAAGGCCCTGTTTGGAATTGAATGGTCATGGGACAGGACGACGTTATCCCCTATCACATAGGGCAAGAGATTGTCTGATCCAAATGCCACCTCTTAACAGACACTTCTCTGACCATTCAAAGTTTTGGGTACTATTTCTGCTCTGAGGCACCGGTCCCATTCAAGCTCCTCTGCACCTTCCTTAAAAAAAGGGATTGTTTAATTAACTACTTCTAGTTGCTGGTCAATTTGAAGATTTCCATTTTTGCAGTAGCTCTGCGACCTTCACCAAGTCAAAACAATAATACAGTCGACCTTCATGCCTAATTCATAACGTAGCAAGCACCATTAGCGAGACTGAAGCTCCCAATTCTAGAAAACCAGGAATCTGCTCGTGGCGTTGCCACCACTGAATCACAGTCAATGGGGCAGAAGTCAGAGTGGACGAAGAACTCCACTCCACAGGCTTTGATTGGAGACCTAGGTTGGGCCACATGGAAGATCTCCTGTCCCAAAATATAGTTACTGCAGTCCTCAGGTGGGTGCAATGGAAACCAATGAGCTCTTTGAATCACGCTATCTATGTCCCAATTGTGCAACGCCGGGAAAGCCTCCCTGAACAAGCGGACAATACATCCCTGCAGATCATCCCCTTCTGCTCCTTCAGGGATGCCCAAGACTCTAAGGTTGTTCCAACTAAATCTGTTCTACAGATCCTCCAGAATGAACGAAAGAGTCATCAGCTGGGATTCATGTTGCAGAGAGGATGTTTTGACTAATCTATCAGAATACATTTAGAAACTGTAGCCCAAGGATCGGATTAAAGTAAGCAGCTGTTTCAAACATTCAAAATAATCTGTGATGTTGAGGATCCTTGGGGTGCAGCACATCTTACTGGACTGGACTTGGAAGGAATAGGAAGGGGATGGGGTGTGATACAGTGGTGGCGCACCCGGATGGGCTTCAGGGCTATGTCCTCCTTATTTAGTGAACCATTTTTAAATTACATCAACGATGAATAATCGGTTATTATTCACTATTGGTATAATAAAAAAGAATGCCTAACTTCAAGTTCAGCAGCAACCAGTGACGCGGTCTGATGCTGGCGCATACACATGAGGGCATCTGCACCAGCCATCATAGAGACTGTCCAGGGCTGAGGAAGTCCCAGCCCAGAAACCATGGCCTCAGTGCCTCCCCAGCTGTGATATTCTGAATCATCACAGCTATAGGTGGTCCTGGACGCTGTAGGCTTAAACCTGCAATGCACAGGCTGCACATCAATCAGCCTGTCACCCCACCCTTTCCAAATTAATCACAAGACTGTGCAGTTTGAAGTTTAATGCTCCAGAGCTGGTTGAAGCGGGAAGGAGCACTGTGGAGCCCAAACAGGACCTGCACAGACAGCAAGTTAGGAAAATAAAATGCTTAAAAAAGTTTTGTGGGTGAATGTGTGTGTCCGTGAGGAAGAGCCTGTGCATAAGTGATGTCTGTATGAGTGAAAGTGAGGCAGTGAGTGATGGAGCGACAGTGAGTATGATCAAGTCTGAGTGAAAATTAGTGAGTGATCTTCATATTGAGTGCAAGTGAGAATGTTTGACAGTACGAATGAGGGCACATGAGTGTGGGTGAAAATGAGTACAAACGAATGCAAGTCACTAGAGTTTGAATGAATAAGAGTTAGAAAGCGAGTGAGTATAAATGTGTTTGAGGGCATGTAAGTGAGAATGAATGAGAATGAAAATGAGTGAGAACAACAGAGTGAGTGAGAATAAGTCAGTGAGTGAAAATAAGCGAGAATAGGTGAGTAGGATGAGTGCAAGTGAGTAAATACGAGTGAGGGTACAAGTGAGTGCTAGTGTAAATGAGAGTAAGTGAAAGTGAGTGAATGAGGCTAAGTGACAGTGAGTAGGAGTGAGTGCAAGTGAATGTGAATGCGTGAGAGAGGTAATAGTGAGAATGTGTGTGAATGAGTGAATATGGGCATGAATGAATGAAAGCACATCAGAATGAGTGAGTGAGAGAGAATGTGGTGTTATATTTGCAAGTCTGCAGTTGCCCCTGGAATACTGAAGATAATTCTGGGCTTACAGAGACACCCACTGCAAAATGCTATTACTGGCATAGTGGAAGTAATTCGTAACAGAAGCCGTGCATGTGGAAAAAAAAACTAGCAGTGCCATACTAGAAGTATTAAGTGGCACTGGCATGCCAGAGATAATACTGGATACTGGCATACAAAAGGAAATACTTTGCACTGGCACCATACAGTAATGCTTGGCACTAACTTACTACAGGTAAAATGTGGCACTAGCAGCAATTCTTGCCATAATAGGTACCACTTGCAAAATACTGACACTGGCATACTGGAGTTAATTCTTAGCATGTGGGCCACCCATAGGAAAAATGTTAGCACTGACATACTGCAGAAAAGTCTTCATATACGAGGCAACATGATGGTGCTTTCACACTGGGGGTAATTCTATGGAAGAACTATTACATCTAGGAGGGAGGCAAGCATGACAAAGTGCTAGCCCTGACATACTTGAGATACTTTTTGACGCAAGGGTTAAAGTTGGTGTATGTGTATATATATATATATATATATATATATATATATATATATATATATATATATAGAGAATCCTTCAAACCTCCACATGCAGCGGTAACAGCAGCGGCGAGAGAAGAGACAGACCCCACGTAGTCCAGGCAAGATGTTGTTTATTTTAAGTGCCTTCCAAAATGTAACGTTTCGAGTACTGGCGTACTCTTGTTCACACACCACATTTCAAACATTGGAAAGTTCTTTTATCTGCTTGGGGAAAGCCCGCCCATTGGGCCACACCTCCCACACGTGAATCATATGGTTGTGTCTGATACCAGATAGCAAGAAATTTAAAGGCATAGTGCATCTATTTACAGTGACTATATACAATGGTTGCATCCAAAGAGAACACACATTGCTTTATGCTGCATGCTTGAATGATTATTGCTGGTAATTCAGATTGGTTACTGTTTGTGCAGAATATATACAAAGAATTTAATGCACTTACAGAAAATTGTGCATGTCCTCTGTCGCATTCAACCCATTGGGTTGTTTGCTGTCGAGTTTGATGATGTACTGCGTTTCTAAACGGCGTAATAGTTTTTCACGATCACCACCCCGTCTCAACGGAGCAACAGCATCAATGACGAAATATTTAAGGCATGACAGATCCCTGTTGTGCCTGCTGTTGAAGTGGCGTGCTACCGGATATGCCGCATCGTAATTAACTATAGCACGAAGGTGCTGCAATATTCGAACATGCACCTGTGCGCCAGTGCTGCCTACATAGCGCAGGCCGCAGGTGCAAGTAAGGACGTACACCGCGAACTCCGTACGGCAATTGTAATTGCCGTGAATTGAGGAATCAGAATCAGAAAAAGGAGTGCGGTAATGGGTGGTATTCTGGCCGAACTTGCACGCTCGACATGAGGCGCATTTGTGAAAGCCTTTACCTCCAAACCAGTTGGTGATCTTCGGCAATTCAGGGCTAGATTGTACTAACTTGCTGCGCATACTGTATGCTCGCCTGAATGTGACCACCGGTTTGTCTGGGGTCCTGTCGCGTAAGACTCCATCTGTTTTTACAATTGCCCAATGCTTGTTAATTATGGATTTTATCTTGCGATGCTGTCTGCTGTACGTGGTTACCAATCTAGTGACATTAGGTGCGCTGTTGTCTTCAGGGGGTTTAGGTACGAACAAAGAGTCCCTAGATCTTTGTTTGCTCTTTTGCAATGCTGTGGCTAAACAGGTTTTGCTGTAGCCCCTGGCCTCTAATCTCTCAAGCATTGCCGTCGCCCCCTCCTCAAACTTTTCCTGAGTATTGCATATTCGCTTAAGGCGTAATAGTTCGCCCAGCGGAATGCTCATGATGACATGTCTGGGGTGGCCACTGCTGGCGTGTAAAATACTGTTACCAGCAGTGGACTTTCTATGTAGGGAAGTGATAATCTTGTTGCCCATGATGTTAATAGAGACATCAAGAAAATCAGCCGAAGTTTCGCTGATATTAGAGGTGAAAAACAAATTAAATTGATTCACATTAAGTGCATTCACAAAATTTTTAGCACTCGCCATGTCCCCTTCCCATACACAAAAAATATCATCGATGAAGCGCATCCAATGTTTGACACATTCAAATCCACAAATGCCTGGTAATTCCTGCTCCTCCCACAGCCCCACGTGCAAGCACGCGTAGCTGGGGGAGAAGCAGGAACCCATGGCTACACCACGTATCTGTTTCCAAATTTCTTTTCCAAACAAAAAATAATTGTTCTCCAAACACCATTGTACCAAATTACAAATCATTTTGTTGTGGCTGTAATACATGCAAGATTTGCGCCCCAAAAAATGTCTTATACCCTCAATACCTTTCTTGTGTTCGATGCAGGTGTATAAGGACTCGATGTCCAGAGTGATGATGCACCAGTTCTTTTGCCATGCTATATATATATATATATATATATATTGCAAGGCAAAATTATGGAACTGGCATATTGTATGTAGTTTTTGGCATGGGGATACCCATGGCATATGGGGAGAAAGCCATAACTAAATGTTGTTCCTGGGACAATGGAGATAATTTTTGACATGTTGGTGTACCCATAGTATGTTCTGAAGAAAATGGGGTCAGCTCCTTGGAAGCATCAGGTTTTATTGGTTTGTCACATCGTGGAAGGACTTGAATATTTAATGAGTGCCCTTTCAAAGCATATGACTTCAGAGCAAATTTATGTGAAAATTGTGGTTAAAAAAGCATTTTTTGCCCCCATTTTGTAAAACATTTTTTGTAAGGGTGGAAAGTAGAAGTCAGACTTGTTTGCTTGAATTTGAGGCAAGCATTGCACCCTACCGCTTCCAAAGGTCACCAGCCAGCACAGGTACGATATTTTCTGTGGCAGTCCATGAGGATTAGCATTAAGTCCGGAGCAGGCACAAGTACCACAGACGCTCTCAGGAACTTCTATAAGATGCCTTGAATGAGGGTGTCAAGCTCTTGCATTTCCGTCTGGCTTTCATAGGCAGACAAAGAACATTTTTACGAGGAGAAAGCAGACAAGGTTCCTTTATTCAGTGAAGCTACATGCATAAGCTCTAATCATAACCCAAATACCTACTTCCACCACCTGACCAGGATTTCTAAAACTCTCCGAGCCATACCCTAGCACACTGTTTACACACCCTCAATTCTCTGGATTTCCAGGTGGTAAGCTCCACCATATACTTTCTCTCTATCAAATAGATCCTCCTATGACACTGTATTTCTGCCTAAAAGACTCATCCCCTACCTCGAACTCAAGATGCAATCCAGCCTGTCTAATCCTTCCCATGATCTGGAAATGATTTCCTACTTGCCCACACTTTGCTTTGGGACTCACATGAACTCACCTGGTTTCGATTTCAAGAAGCCATTACTGGCCTCCTCGTGCTTCACACGGAGGAGTTCACCGTTCACTTCCTGGAAGATATTGAACTCTGGAGCCAGTGTGTGGATCACCGTAGACAGATCCTGCTCCCGGATCTAAAAAGGAGGATATAAAACAGAGAAACTTCATACAAACTACTTAAACCCATTACTACACTTAGTCCTAAAAATGATGAATATGTGTGACAACTTCATACATCCTAGCCCAGAAGCCTGTCCTCACCAGAATGTAATCTGTCTGGTATGTGGAGAGCATCAGCACCGAGACATTGTGCTCTGCCAATGGAGCAATCACTGATTTGGCAATCTTGGTCACACCAACCGGCTGAGCATCATTCGTGGAGCAGCCATTAGTCAGCACATTGAGTACTAGCCATGTGGCATCCACCACCTGCAGAAAGTCTGAAGCGGGCAGCTCTGGAAGACAAGAGGGAGGAAAATCAGCACTAAATGGCAAAAAGAATAACAAAGGTGATCTGTCCAGCATTGTTTCAAATCTTTTGTTTGGAAATAGGCGCTTCAGTAAAGGGATAAAAAGCTTAGAACTGAACATTAGCTACACAAGGTATTTGTGAATATGCACACATCAATCAGTACTATGTGGTTACATTTTTGCACTTACTGGTGTTTTTAGTAAATAAAACTATTTGGGGAATGAAGCCCAGCTCAGGAACAAGCAGCAAAGGGATGCAAGGTGGTCGTCAGAGGTACCAACAGCAACATTCTGTGCACTGACTGCAAGATTTAAGTCAAACAATAAATACAGCTGCAAGACTGACAATTTAGATCCTAATACACCTTTACCCAAGATGAGGAATTGGAATGAGAGGTATAGTTTTTCCATCTTTGCACAGATGGAGGATGTTGGTGGAGTTCTGATGTGGCATTCCTCACCTTGGAATACTCTATTTCTTGAGGTTTTATCTCGTTTGTCAATCACTCTCTTGTGTACATCACTACTATTAAGAGGAGGGGTTACCTATTCTCTTCCTATTACGGGAAACTACTGTGAAATATAAAAGGTAACTAGTGAAGGTGTCATTATGAATTTTGGAGTAGCACCTGCTCCATTATTAATCAACTAAACTAACCGGTCGGATGATTTGACTAGCACTTAAAGCCTCGGGTTGGCGCCTTAGCATCTAAACATGTTTCAAAAGAACGAAAAACTGCTTCTATCACATCATCTGCAGAAGAACCAATTCTCAATTCACATAGTTCTCCTCTAATTTCTATCACCCAATATGTACTATCCAATATCCTTTAATCCAATACCTTTCTTTTCTTTCCTGAATGGGCTAAATACCATATTACAATAATCCTGCTTTATGATACAGTTTCTGCCTGTTACATCGGTCTTCTTTCCTCGACGTCAGCCTTTATTAACCTGGGGTCTGCTACTGTTCTGAAAACTAAATAAAATGAACTTAAAAGCAAAATGTAAAATCAAAAAATTTAAAACACTGTAAACGCAAAGGAGTTTGAAACTGGAAGTTAAAAATTAAGTTGGTATCAGCTTGATTTGGGGGAGCAGCACAAGTACAGTAAATAGAATCTAGTATAGATAATTAGTGGCCGCAATGGAAGCACTAGTTTGTGCAGATAAAGAGGGCATGCAGCGGAGGAGCAAAAAAGAAAGTGATGCTGGAGTCTAGCAAATAGTTTACTCTATTAGAAATAAAACTACATTTTGAAAAACTGCAATATTAAAATTAAACGTTTGATTTTTTTTGGCTTGTGAATTAAATGCTGTTTAGTTTGCATATCTGTTTGATGTATTCTTTGTATACGTATATTTGTGCTTGTGTCTACTGTTGCAAGTTCAAATTGCAAAAATTGTTTAGGCCAGGGCCCCTGGCTACAAATAGTGGCCTAATGGGTGTCTACAAACGTCAACAGGTTAAGAAGAACCGCTGCTCTGACTCGCTTCCCCTCTCCCAAAGAATCATGGATGGCAGTGGTTTGTGTTTACTGGCTCTCTTAGCTCTCTCGGGAGCCTTTAACACACTCATCTCTGGGACTCTCTTAACCTTCAGAACTGCCAGGAAGGAACTGACGGCTTGGTTTTCCTCCTTCCTTTCAGGAAGGTCACACACACCATGTGCAAAGCAAGTTCTCTCCTGGTCCCACCCACAAGCTCAAGTCTAGCTTCAATCTGACTAGCACAGCAGGGCTGGAAGACATAAGTGAATACGTTATCCGTGTCACTGGAACAAAGGTTGTAGAGAAAAAGACTGAGCAACGTGTCTGAATCATACCAATTGTTGACACCTGAGTTTAAACATTTAAACTCTCATTTTTAATAATGCAAGAATTTAAAAAGATTCGCTCTGGTTCATAATCAACTTAAAAATGTAGATACGTGGGTTAATGAAAGTATGAGCAACAGGTTATTAAGCAACAAAACAGAATACATATCCCAATCATATCGTACATGTCTTGGTTAACTAATCGAACGTTTCATTTATTTACAGCCTTACTGTACTGGATTTGAAATCCGGACACTTTGCAGACCTGCAGGATTTTGTTTTGAAGGCTGCACCAACCTTTGCCAGTTTTATTACGTTCATAAGAATCTGTTGGTAGAAATTATTTTGAGGAGAAACTTATGCACCGCCTAATTAACTGTGACTTTAGTTACTGCTGTACTTCGTTTTAGGCCAGGGTCCATTTTCTTGGCTTTTTATAACTTGATGTTTTTCCACAATACATTTATTTGTGAATTTCAGAGTTTTTATATTGTAGTAGTTTTGCAACCCATACATTGAAGATTTTTTTTAATACACATATCAGAGTAAGTCAGTCTTCAAAGTCAAAATTCAGGAACATTAAGATGTCAAATTCAACTCGAGCACTGTGTGTTTATAGGGACTTTTAAGTCCAATAAACAAATTCATATATTTTTATATTTACTGAAAAGAGTAAAAGGTTAACCCCTTAACTCTTGGGCCTTTTCTCCCCCAGTGTGGAGCCCTTTTTAGGCAATTTGGAGTAATTCCAGTTTAGGCCTCATAACCTTTTACGACCTTTTTTTCCAACATCATGAGGATTCTAAAGGTATCCAGGGTTTGTGGATTTTCCTTTAGGACACCACGAAAATAGCCAATATATAGCTACATTTAGAGTTTAGGGGAAAAATAAGAAAAAAAGCTCTGGATAAAAGGGTAAGTTTTTTCTCATAAAAATGACATCAACGAACAGTTTGCTGTGCTAAAGTCACCATCTTCCCAGCTTTCAGAAACGTGCAGAGCTGAATCAAAAAAACTAAATTTTTACCACAGTTTTAGCATTTTTCCAAGAGATAGCTCAGTTTTCCTATTATTCGTGTTTTCAATCTACTTCCAGTTTGAAGGGGGGGGGCAGTGTGAAACCCATGGGTGATCCAGGAAAGCTATATATTTCTGAAAGGTAGACACAATTTCAAATTCAGCAAATGGCCATATGTATAGATCCCTCAAGGTTTCCCAAAAGAAACGAACTGTTGAAATAAAGAAATATTGAAAATGAGTAGGAAAAACAGCCATTTGTGACAATGTTTCCATCTGTAACTTTATGTCACGATGGGCGATTTACAAAAGCAATGAACCATAACGTTTGCTAGACCCTTTTGGCTGTCTGTTATATAGAATTTGTAGGTTCTCCTAGAACCCGAGATAACAACTGAGCTACATTTTACAATTGTTTTTCCATTGTATGCAGAGTACAGACCACAGTGGTATCAAGGTAACCTATGTATTTGAAATGGGCACAAGATATGGAGTTTAGGAGAAGGGGCTATTTGTAAGTGTCTGAATTTGTGGGTACCCATAATGGTGATGGAGCAGGGGAATGACAAAACATGTTTTATACCCCGTGTGAAGTCAAGTTCTCAAAACCCTAACCTGTATTAACCGTGTGAAACATGATAATTAATCAACAAAAGAAAAATACACAGAAAAAAGGTACACGTGGGAAAACTAACTGACTGATCTGCTAACATTAATGTATTAATAACGTGAAGAAGTCATACTAATATGGTGCGGTAACGCTTTAAAATGTTAATAGAGCTATGCTTTTATTTTTTAATGGAGTATTTTTGTGGCAAAACAAACAAATTTGGTAAGTAAATAATGCATTCATGTTGCTTTTCGCTAGGTAACATCTAACATTGGAAAATTAGAATGGCAGGAGGTAAACAGAAGGGCTTTATTTCTAAAATCTAACGTCTGTTGTGTTTGTTTTCATATTAGTTCCCATTGAGGCCCGTTGAGGCCTAGTTCGAAAATGGCTGCTTATGCAAGACTTCGAGAAGTATGACACTACGCATGCGCGACTGTACGCGAGAGATGCTTGAATGGCCTGTGCTCGGACTGTAGATGTCAAGGTCAGCTTGGCCTAAGACACCGGAGCGGTGACAAAGGATGCTCGAGTTTGTGAGCCTGGGAAAGTTGCATGCTGTAACTACATGATGTATAAAAATACAAGGACAGGATGACGAATTGCAAAATGGACAATTTTGACCGTGTGAGAAATGTGAAGATGACATTGCAAAGTTTGGACAATGAGGATATGAGGTGATCTTCACCACCCCTCTAACGGACCAATTAGAAGTGAGTTTGGTCCCTAAAGTTTCAAATTGTAGTAAGATATTTAGGGGAAAATGGTCTGAAAGAGCCGGTACAAAAGAGAGAAAAATAGCTGGGTCCTGAATTTATTTTCGCACCACGACATGCAATCTGACTGAATAATTTTTGGGTGCAAAAAGACTTTGAATTATGTTTGGACTTTAACTTTCGATGGGGCAAAGAATAATACGGAGTCCTGATCGGAGGTAGACATCGAGGATGATAAAAAGACAGTCAGCATTGGGAACCTGTGTCGTTTTAATCCTGTATTTGTCGTCTAATGAAACTTGGTAATATAAGTTCTACATTTCTATTTCTTAAATGTGCTAATAAATGTCAGATTTTAATTCAAAGTTATTTTACTTGACTAAAATTTAGATAAATGTTTCTTAATAAGATTTATATGAGTTAAGTGTTAGTCTAAAATAAAAGTCATGATAGAATAGAATAATAAAGATAAATGGGAAAAATTGTAATTAAGCTGGTCTTGATTTCCATCAACTAACTTCTACTAGCTGGTCCATCAACTGAAACAGCGGGGTGCCTTGATGTTATTTCCTATGAATCTAGAGAAAGAGAAATTGTTCATATATGCATATGTACATAATGTACACATTCTTACATTTAAATTAATAAGGTGCTCCGTTGTCCAGCAGCTCGCCTTCTAGTCTCACTGATCTTGGGAGCGGTGCGATTGTGTGAATCAGTGACTCGCGGTGCTATGGGAACAACCGACGAGTGAAGTAAGATAGCTCCTGAGTAAACTGAGATGAAATGGGAGGGTTGTTCGAGAGCCGTGCAGGATCGATGGCATATGATTTAGAAGGCATTTTTTAAACTGTCTTCTTCTAACACACTGCCTTACATTTGAAAGGCACACATGCAGCAAAATCCAATTGGTAATAACAAATATTCTACTATTCTATGCTCCCACATGTCTTCTGATACAAATGGTACCTCAATTGTGTGTGGGTAGGCCTCCTGCGACAGGAAATGGCTCAAAATGCAACTTGGATACCTTACATTTTTTTAACGGAGGGGAGGGAGGCTGCCTTCTTCCTGTTCCGGCCGGAGGCAGGGGATCAGAAAAGCAGCAGGAAAACGTGGGACCTGGCCAGTTTAAAGCTGAACTTCGTGAAATTGTGCCAATACTTTGTAAAAGGCCTGGCAGAGCTGCACTCCAATCTGGGGGCTAAAATGCAGGATCTACATACAGATCAACAAACTGATATAGACTAGGTGAGCCAAAGGGTAATAGATGTGGAATCCAAGTTGGACAGGCATGATTCGGGCAACTCCGCAACACGGGATACAAGCACAACCCAGGAAAAGCAGCTGAAGGGATCCCTTGATGAGCTGGAGGGCCTGGAATCCATAATATATTATAAATAAAATATAATAAATATTTATGAATTTGACAACTTGGAATGGAAATCCTTATTGTCACGGAACAGCCCGTGTGATGAGCCCTAAGGAGGCCACAACTAAAAGTATATAGGTTTGACAACAGTTTTCATAAGGGTATATTCACTGGAAGACGGACCACGCTATAGTTCTCAGAACCCTCTGGGGCATAGTCTGGTCGCAAAAGCCATATAGGGTCCCCAATGCTTACCCGGGTACTCACTGAAGCACTACATTGTGCCTGTGGGGTACATATGTTGCCTCGAAAGTTAAGGTGACACTGCCTTCACCATGTATGTCAATCCATTACAACACTACTTTTACTTCCGCTATCGAGGTACTGGCCATTCAACGATGGGTGGGGGAAATGTTGCATGGTTACAGATATGTATGAAGGAGAGACCTCTAAAACATTCCTGTAATGCAAGAGAGATTTTGACCTTTCAAAGACAGAGCGCCTGCGTTATGCTCAGATCCACAACTGGATCACCCATCCCTTTGCTGCTACTACGGACAAGGCCCCTTTCAAAATCCTATTCCCTTGCCATGTTGACTCTAGGGGCCAACATGGGAAGGGAATAAGGCAATGACTGGGCTTTGTAAACTTCTCTTATGGCAGGAATTGCCCGATGTGTGGAAACATAATGAGGAGTGGGGGCAAGCTCTGGGAAAATGTATCAACCCTAAGCACTGAGCGAGCCTGTGCAGAGACCTTCATTCATCATGGAGCTCGGTCCGGGGAAGGAAAATCAACTATAAAATCTGGTTTGGCTGCCGCTATACTCCCCTCTGCTTACATTGCATGTCCCATAATTCATCCCCGAAGTGCCCTTTAAGATTCTAGGTAAAGATTAGGTTTCATATATTGTATTTACCAAGCTAAGGCAGTTGAGGTGACACATTAAATGAATATTTCTGATGGATATTTCAAACCACAGATTCCTCACCACAGAATATCACCGAGGCACCAGACTGGATCTATAGAATTTTGTAGCAGTGACCCTGTACGTCGGTAGGTGGCATTGTGGGGTTCCACCATGTTACCATACTGATCCAGAAGTGAAGGAGAGTGGGCTAGCCATGTCTGAGCTCTTGCTCCCATTTAATGATAACCTCACAAATATTTATTTATTTATTATTTATTTATTTAGTGTGTTTTATATAGCGCACGGCTACCCCAACGGGGTGTCCTGGCGCTTCTGAGAGTGTAGATGAATCTTACTCCTGAGGGAATCAGCAAAAGAGGAGTGTTTTTAGGGCCTTGCGAAAGGGGAGCTCATCAGGAATAATTCTGATGGAAAGAGGCAGTTCATTCCAGTGAGAGGCAGCACAGACCTGGAAGGGTTTTCCCTCCAGAGCGAGTTTTGTTGAATCTAGGAGTGATCAGAAGATTTTTGGTATCAGAACGGAGAGCTCTCACATTTTTGTAGGGGCGCAGACAGGACGACAGGTAAGCAGGGCCTTGACCTTTTATAGCCCTGTGGGTCAATGTGAGGGCTTTGAATTCAACTCTCTTCTGTATTGGCAGCCAATGAAGCGAGTGGCGATGAAAGGAAATATGCTCTCTTAGGGAAATGCCACAGACTAAACGAACCGCTGCGTTTTGAACTGTCTGTAGTCGATGGCATAGCCCTGCGGCCAAACCGATGTACAGACCGTTGGCGTAGTCCAAGTGAGAGGTAATCAACGCTTGGACTATAGCTCTCCTGGTGTTATTGGGGAGGAAATTGATGAATTTTTTTACCATCCTAATTTTGGAGAAGCAGGCCGCTGATACGGTCTGTACTTGGTTTTGAAAAGAGAGGTTGGAGTCCCATCTGACACCCAAGTTTTTTACAGATTCCTTAGGTGAAGGGGGGGAGCTTAAATCCAGTGGCCACCAAAGGTTGGGGTCCAGGGGGGTAGGCTGATGGAAAAATAGGACCTCGGTTTTCCCGGCGTTAAGTCGGAGGCAGTTGTTGTGCATCCAGAGTGAAATTTTACGCAGGCAGTCTTTTAAAGGTTCAAAGGTGGAATGGGAGAGTTTATCATAGGCGAACATCAGTTGGATATCGTCCGCGTATGAAGTGGCTTTGATTCCGGACTGGGCGATCATCTCGGCAAGCGGGGAAAAATAAACATTAAAAAGAAGGGGGCTTAAGGAGGAGCCCTGAGGGACTCCCCACTTAAGCGGCCGACTGTTGGACGTGTACGGAGGGGTGAAGACCGCCTGAGTCCTGTTAGTCAAAAAGGAAGATAGCCACCTCAAGGCCTGGCCTTGAATACCCTTGGAATGGAGCCGATCCAGCAGGACAGGGTGAGAGACGGTGTTGAATGCTGCCGACAAGTCAAGCAGCACCAACACCGCCTTCGAACCTCCATCAAGTTTCCAGCGAACAGCATCGGCCATCTCTATCAGAGCTGATTCCGTGCTGTAGCCGTGTCTGAATCCATGTTGTTAATCATGGAAGGCCCCATTGGATTCCAGAAAATTTGCAAGTTGTTTTTGTACTAGTTTTTCCAATACCTTGGCTGGAGCCGGTAACAAAGATATAGGTCTATAGTTCGCCGGCTCATTGGGATCAGCATTAGCCTTTTTCAGGATAGGAACTAGTCGTGCATGCTTCCACGATTCTGGAAAGATGCCAGTCTGGAGAGAGTCATTCCAAATGCCGTTCAGGATAGGATTGAGTAGGGGAGCCAAGGCTTTATATTGTTTCGCCGGCCGTGGGTCGGTCGGCGAAACCGATCTGCATTTGGATAATTCTGCCAGAGAGAGATCGAGGGAGATTTCTTCAAAGTTGGTAAAGATCTTTGAAGGTGCTAAGTCGGGGGTGGTGATCAGTGTGGACTTGTGAAAAGGGTCAGGGAGATTTATACTGGGGAAAGAGTCATAGATGGTGATAATTTTATCCTCAAAGTAGTCGGACAGACGATTGCAGAGGGATTGAGAGACAGGAGACTGGCGTTTGAGGGCCAGAGGATCGGTAAATGATCTCACCGTCTGAAAAATCTCCCTTGCAGAACCATGAGTTTATTAATTTTATCCTCAAGGTGTGTTCTTTTATGATCTATGATCTTTTTCCTGTACCTTTTAAGTGCTAGTTTATATTCTATTTTACTGTCAGGAGAGTATGAAAGTCTCCAGCGCTGTTCCAAAAGTTTGCAGGCCGATTTACATTTACGTAGTTCTTCAGAGAACCACGGTGCAGAGGGGGCAGAGCGAAATGTTTTAATTGGCCTAATAGGAGCAATTGAATCAATAGCCAAGGAAATCCAGCTATTGAAATTGTTCAGCCTAGAGTCTAGATCAATGGCCTCCCTCGGGGCTGTGGTACCCAGATGGGCTCCAAGACTGTCTGGAGAAACATCACTCCAGTTGCGCCCGAGGATTTTGGCCTGAACACAAGGTCGTTTTTGATGGGGTAAACAAAGAGAAAACGGGATAAAAAAGTGGTCGGACCAAATCACTGGGTAAGGATGACCCATGATTAAGTCAGACAAATTAGAACAAATCAGGTCAAGAGTATGTCCCGCCTTGTGAGTGGGGTAACGGATCCATTGTTTTAAACCACCGTCCAAAAGTGTGGAGAGGAAGTTGGAGCTTGTCGAATCAGAGGTATCCTCCACATGGAGATTGAAGTCTCCAAGTAGGGTGAAATTTGCATAACGCGAGCTGGCCTGAAGAATATAGTCTAGAAGATGTGGCAGGGAAGAGGTCTTAGATTTAGGGGGTCGGTAGACTAGCAGGCCTGAGAGGGTGATATTAGCCGTAAAATTAATGCAAAAAGGGAGGGCCTCAATAGAGTCTATTTGAGTATAGGGAAATGAGGAAATGGTCCATGCTGATGTTTAGATTATGGCAAGGCCGCCGCCGTGGGTGTTGCTGTTTCTGTTCTCACAGAGAATGTTGTATCCTACAGGGATGGCAAGGGCTAGGGCGGGGTTGGAATCCTCTCCGAGCCAAGTTTCCGTCAGGAAGAGAATGTCCCAGTTATTATCAGATAAGGACGATACTATATCAAGAGAATGTTTTACTAAGGAGCGACAATTAATGAGGCCTGCCTTGATCCTGACATTTTTATTAATCGGAGTAGACCGCTTACGATTCATAGTAAGGGGACAACGGGATACAGGGATGCCATCTGCCTGATCGAAATCGCAGGGAATACACGGAAAGTTAGAAGTGGTCAAATCAGAGGGGAGGGAATGAGAAAAAACAATGGGAAGGTCGTAGATTAAATAATGTATTCCTATCATACCTATATATGTGAGGAACAACATGGTCTGTGGCCGTGGCCACGGTCTGGTCGCAGACAGGCGCAGACGGGCAGGACTCTGGCACGACTCCGCGCAGCGGCAGGTCCGGCGTGTCCGCAGTGCGCGTCCGCTGCGCGGAGTCATGTCTTTCCCTATTTATAGTCTCCGCTACAGAGCGAGAGTAGTCTTTCCCCAAACAAAGATGGCCGCACTCTAATTCAGCCCGACCGGAACACCACTGACTCAGCCCTGAGAAGGCTGATGTAAATCCGGGTCGCAGGGCGGTGCGGGGGAGGATTGTAAGGCTCACCGTGCTTCTCAACATCAAGCAAGCGGTAGCTGGTGGTATATTAAGAGGTGAAAACCGCTTTCAATGTCAGCGGATTTGCAATGGGCAGAGTAAAATATTTAAAAGCTTAGTCTTTAAGCAGATAATGCAGTGCAAGTTGTTTTTAAAAAGCAATAATTAACAGAGTACAAAAAAACACAACCTCTCGGCTTCCGCCTCAAGAGGGATTATGAACACAGCTGGGCTGAGCTCACAAATACTCTAATGGCTACCTAGTCGAAACCATGTTCTTGTCCAACTGTTAGCAGGTGGCTAGACATTACTGGCTGGTGGTCTAAATTTTCTTACCAAGCACTCCAGAGAGTCTCATTGTACAGGCCACAACCAGTAAGATGAAAACCAACTCCTTTCCAACCAATTATCTGCATAGAGAATACAAAAGGATTGATGCCTTTGGAAAACATATGTTTTCTTCTGCCAGCCTGGCACCGTGATCTGTACTGCAGTTTGCCTATTGAAAAAATATAAACGTGCTCATTTAGGCATGGCCAGGGAGACCTTGCCAGCAGTGCTGCATGATCTTTTTGCCTCTATGGCTCAGACAATCCATGACGAGCAGGAAACAGCTAAGTATATTATTTGTACCAGGTTAAATGCCATGGACTGCTCTGCTATGGCTGTTGGTACCAGTGTTTTCTTTCGTAGCTATGCCTGAATGAAGTTCTATGATGTACAGGCTTTCCCAATTGATATGCCCTTTGGGGAGTCTCACCTCTTTAGAGAGAATATTGACTTCACTTTGGAATGCTTTAAGAAACAGCAGAGCCACAGTGTGTTCCGTGGGGCTATTGATCCCTGCCAAACAGTTTCCGAACCAGGTCAAGAAATTTTGGGGTTATCTGAGAGGGCTGGTGTATAGGCCGAGACAGCCTTCCCAGACAGTGAAGCAGAAGGCAGCCCAGAGTTTTCAGACAATAGGGAGACAGCGTGTCGGCCAGCAGGGGCATCAATTCACTCAATTCCTCTTCCCCTGCTACCAACAGTTTAAGATTTCCCTTAGCAGCACAGGTCCCAGCAGGATTCAGAACTTCCTCCGTGTTGGTGACCCATCATATATGACAGATGGGTCTTTCAAATTGTTAAAAAAAGCTATGTACTACCTTTTTTCTCCTTCCCATAAAATATCCCTCTAAACATATTTCAGAAAAGCATCTGGTCATTCTGTTACATGAGGTATGCCGAACACTTTCGAAATGTTCCATAGAGGAGTCAGACTCTGAGAAAGACAAAGCTTGTTATTCCAGGTGCTTCCACGTCCAGACAAAAGATTGGGGCCTCAGAGTTCTGAATGCCTTCCTGAGAAAAGAACAAATTTCAGATGCTCACATCGCCTCACATTGTTTCTGCTCTGGACCTATGAGACTGGATGGTGTCCTTAGACTTGCACGATGCATATTTTCATATACCCGTTTGATTACTGCAAATTAAGGTGGTACTTGCTCATCTTCAGCCTCAGCAGTCCCCTTGAGTGTATGATGGTGGTGGTCACTGCCCATCTCTGAAGTCAGAGGCCGCCTGGTGCCGGTATAAAGGCCACCTTTCGGAAACTATCCCGATCTCCTCTGAGATGACCCACGATCTGCTGTGATGGCAGACAGGTCACAATATGTCCTGAGGCATGCCACACTCCCTTCCGCATCCAGCGCGGACAGTGGTGACAGACTGCTGGATGCCACACTGCTGGTTGTTGGAGGGGGGTGCAGGGTTGGAAAGTGGAGGTCAGAGAACTTCTGGAGCTGGGGACCATTCATCGAGCCCTAAAGGCCTTATTGCCCTCCATCAGGGGGCGAGGGTGCAGGTTCTAAGGGACAACATGCAGTATTACCAAGCAGTGCTGGATCCAGAGTTCCTAGCCAGGAAGCTTTACATCTCCAGAGGTGGCTAGAGTGCCATGACATCCTACTAATTGCCTACCACCTGCAGGGATCCCCGATCCCAGAGCCCACAAACTGGGCAGATATTGAGTGGTTTCTACATCCCTGGGTGGCAAAGGATATGTTTTCCCAGTAGGGGGGAAGGAGTGGCCAAAATAGATCATTTCGTCATTGTAGTGACCACCATTTTGCATGTTGGAGTTTCCTCAAGAGCACTCATTATTCCAGCTGGATTGGAACAGGGGACTCCTGTAAGCTTGCCGCCAGTACCTCTTTTGCCCTGAGTTCTGAAGAATATCAAGAACGATCATGCCCAAGTCATTCTAGTGGCCCTGGATTGGGCCTGGAGGATTTGGTACCCAATATTCCTGAGCTTAGGCATCTGACCTCCAATCGGGCTACAACTTTGGGAAGACCTCCTGTCTCAAGAGGAAAGCAGGGCTCACCACCCAAATCCATGCAGCTTACACCTCGATGAATAGAGACAGGGCGGTGGCAATTGACGGTCTTAGATTTGCTTCCTGAAGTGTTGAATGTCATCCTTGCTGTCAACATGCCCCCCAGGAATTTCATTTACCCCGGCACTTGGCCAAGTCTAACCTGTGATGCATTGGACAGGGACTCCTTACTGGCAAAGCCGTTAGGGGTCGTTTTATTTGCTTTGTCTTTAGCTCAGCAAGACCCTGCAGTGGCACCATAAAAGTTAATTTGTCGGCCACTTCAGCATTTTTGTGTTTGCGAAATCAACCATCTATGTTCAAATTGCCCGTTGTGATGAGGTTTATTAAGGGTGTGGCACACATGCTCCAAAAGAGATTGCAATGCCCCAGTGGGACATTAACTTAATCTTGATAATCCTCTTGTGCACAGCTTTTAACCCTATGCAAAGTTGCTCACTGCATCTCTGGACCTTGAAGGCCGTCTTCCTCATTGCAATTAATCATGTCAGCTTATTCCATATGTGAACTATACTCCCCCTACACCACCATTTTTTTTCCAATTTGGGGCAGAGGACCCATGCAGCCTTCTTACTGAATATCGACACTCATTTACACGTTGGGCAATCAAAGACTCTGCCGCTGTTCTTTGCTATTCATCCCCCCTCAAAAGACTCCAAAAGGGCTTTAAGCTTTTACATCGATCATATGAAAGACCGTGCGGCAGACTATCAACTTTTTGTTTTTCTGGAGCAAAGACAGGGCATACTCTGCAGAACAGGACCCTGTCGATGTGGATATCCTCTGCATTAGGTTGTTGCCACGCACTGGCCAAGCTGCAGCCCGTGGTAGGTCTGAAAGCCCTTCCCACCAGGGCTAAGGCTGATATTTTGGCGTGATTAATGTCAGGCTGCGACGTGGATATCTGTGTAAAAGTTCACAGAGCACTACTCCCATGACAGGCAGATCCGGCGGGAAGAACGCCTCTCCCGCTTGGTTCTGGAAGACTTTTGATCAGAGTCCACTCAACAGACCCTCCCATCCTGGGGAGACACAGCTTTGGTATCTGTTCTAAGGCGAGGAACATGTGGTTAGAAGTATTCATCAGAAGAACAAGTTGCTTACCTTCAGTAATTCTTTTTCTGGTGGATACTCTATCTGATCACAGTTTGCTCTTTGCCTTCCCACCACCCCGTTCCGTGGAGCGACCCCTTTTTAGCATATAAAAAAGTCCCAAGTTAGCACTTAGCACACTGTTAGCAGCAATTGTTAAAACTCTGCATCTGAGAGTGCATCTATGAAAAAACAAGAAACTGATCATAGTACAGGGGTGGGGCTTTTATGCAGCTTTGCTCCATCACTTTGAAGCGGAATGGAGGCAAACAGAAGAGCCACACAAGACCGCCTAGCATTGCATGGGAGCACTGCTACAAAGGTCTCTGCATCCAGTTTGTGGCATGGGGTAATAATCGAAGGTCAGGAATCTGTGTTTAGAGTTAGAGTGTCCAACAGAAAGAGCTTTTTGAAGGTGGGTAAAATGGTCTTTGTGTTCAGGCCTTGCTAGCATAGATTTTAGTCATTTCATAGCATCACTGTTAGACAATGTACCTACTTGCAAAGGATGAAAGGCCAATTGAACCAGCCGGCTATCGGTCACAAATGATCATGTATAAATAGACAGCTATGCTTCTACTAGCTATTACAGTGAATGAAAAAAATTAACAAGCCCTCATAGACACTCACGGAAACTCCAGTTTATTGAGAAATATTTTTATCAGGCTTGGAAAAATTCCAACAAACCCCTCACTTTATTAACTTCGCGTGTTTTCCTCATTACTGCAGTACCTCTAACGTTTTGAGCCTGCAAGCCCTTTTAGCTATTCGAAGATTTTAGTCAAATTCAAGCATTAACGCTTTTGTAACCATAATCTTTTATTTTCGCAAAGCACAGCAAAATGAATAAAAGGACAATAGCAGTTGAAGTAAATCCATGACTTCCTAATGTTAACATTTGGTTTGCATCCTCCTTTGCAGCGTACATTTAAAGTGCAAATAAAATAACAGCTTTGTCTTTTTATAATGTATCATGCGAGTGACTAATCTCCCTACAATGTATTGTTTCGTACCACATGGAAGCCTGCAATCGCAGGATAAAACACGGTCTCATTTCTATCAGAGAGAGTCGGGACTTATTTGCACACCTGCTAGAAGGACAGGAAAAGATGTAGCCGATTCAATGTAATAACTTGTTAGAGTTGGATTACAAGGTCATTAAGTTCTGCGGTAAACGGCCAAGGTTAAAGGCAGATAACAGAGCATCGCTGAAGCGGTTTTTCAAGCAATGAAAATGAAAAACGGCTTTTGGTCCTTCTAAGTTGTTCGCCAAAATACACAATATTCAGAAGAAAGAAGAGATTTTTGCCCACAATTAATTACATAAAAAGAAACAATCTCTTTGCAAGTGAATATTCATCCTGCGCTACACCTTGTTAAAATCTGATGTTGCATCAAACTGATTCAGACATGTTTAAACAACGAATTACAAACTTTTTGGCGCTTGATTTTGCATTACCGACTCCTCTTTTATTATTTATGTCTACAACCATATTCTCTCTTTCATATGAAGGAACAAAAGACCAAGGAATTAATCGGCTTATGTGAATGGTGATGGTGGGACCAAGTGCAATAAAATACCCTCTGCAGTGTGGTAACAGAACGCGGAAGGTCGCCACGGAATTTCATGATCTTACAAAGGAATTCGACCTTAAATCTAAGACAAGCATTTGCAATGCAATAGGTCTCGTATTAGGAAAGTTAGAGCTATTGATATTGTAAATGACACATTTTTTATTTAGGTTTTGTTTTTGAAAATAGAGAAATTAATAGCTTTGTCATTTACAATGCCAATAGTTATAACTCTCGCAAATGTGACACCTATAGCATTTGTAATGCAATATGTGTTGTATTTACGTGACTTACATGTATTGATTTGGGAGCTTCACAATATATGCATTATACAACATGTTCTGCCTTTTGACTGCTTGTGCATGCCTACACAGTGGTGTGTTGAGCTAGGGGTCCAGATCAGGTTTAGAAGAGGGACCAGGTCCCTCCCTCCTAATGGAAGATGTGAGTACTTTTATTTCTCAGGGAGTACATAAATGTATCACATTCCTTCATTCCTACCGCGAGTAGATTTAAGGAGTTTACTTTCTCATTGTGAAACCATTATTGTAACCTTTCCTTTATTTGAAGCTGAAAATTCACCCAATTAAACTTTTTTGCTGCGTAGAAACCCTCTTCAGCCCTAGGGGTGTCACAGTTAGAGCGTCTTCCGGTGGCAGGCCGCCGTTGACGTGAGGACAGTTCTATGTCTTTGTGGTGGGATCTTCGGTGCTCTGGCGTGGGTCTGTTAGCTCACATGTTTTCCTATTGATGGTATGTGTTTGTTTATGGCTAACATTGGAGGCCAGGGCTGGGTATCATTTATATGGTGGGGTGATTGAGTGAACCACTGGGATAGTGGATGTTCATAACAAGAGATTGAAAAATGCCATCTGACAAAGACATGAATTCCACTGACAGGTGTGGAAAGAGGAGCGTGTGCAGAGTCGTGACTGCCAGGCCAGAATGAGAAGAGAACTGAGGCGGTAGCTCGGTGGGTTCATGTGCTTTCTGATCTCCAAGTCCAATCCCACGGGTGCTGACTCAGCGTTGAGCCATCAATGGCTCTGGAGTGAAAGCCCTACTCGTGACAATTGCTATTCACACCCCCTACTGGCAAAACACATATTTAATCATGTTCTCCAAGTGTTATGATAATGTAAAAAATCAGAAGCGGAAGCTCAGAAAGTAGGTTTGTAAAGATGCATGCCTTGAGCCCTCTCAATGCACATCACCTCCCACACTTCCGTGTATTGGGGTTATTTTAGCTGCAGGGGCCGCGCTCGCAGCTCCTGGAAGCCCCGTCCGCGCCGGCTTCGGTTACGCGCCCGGCACCTGTTGTGGTCAGTTTGGCTGCGGACGGCCGGGCATGCCCCGGAGTGGACCCCTGCTCACACCACACACAGCCTGGACCTCGGCAGCCTGCTGTCCGCCGCCTCCCCCCGAGCAGCGAGCCCGTGTCCGCAGCGCGAAGAGCAGAGAGCAGCGCCTAGGCGCCGGGCTGCAGCGTCCTGGCGCTTTGTGAGCGCCAGTGAGAATGGACGTGCTGAATTGGAGTGGGATCTATTTGTTTGCTCGTTCAAGGCACCGTTCCTGGCTGGCCAGGCGGACCCGGACATCTTGCACAAAAGTTCTCGTTTTACCTACAGTGTGCACGGACTGCTTGTGGCAGCCGGAGGTCCGAAGCCAGCATCTTTACCAAACTTGTGTTTGGACTTACTGCCCGGGTACAACCTTATCTACTCCTGTGAGTTCACTGCAGGGTGTCGGCGTGCTGCTAGTCCAATAAAACGTGTATGCATTGTTCGTGGTAATTTTTATTTGACCAACAAGTAAACCCTAGATTTTGACATTGTTTATTTGCTTTTGAGAGCCCCTCTGCTGCCTCTTGTCTCCTAGAGGGCGGGACTTCCGGCTTCGGAAGCCCGCGCACGCGCCCACAGAGAGAAGCCGCGCCTACGGAGAGAAGCAGTGCCGGCGACGCGGGGCTCCCATGCCCTAGAGAGAGCCCCGCGGTGGCGGCTGAAGACCGGAGTGGCGGTAAGTGGGCGGGCGGGGCGCTTGGTGCACTTGTGTGTGTGTGTGCCGTGTGTGTATGCGACAGCGGGGGTGGGTTCTCTCTATGTGTGGGTGCGCGCGTGCATGGGCGCTCGTGTGTGTGTGTGTGTGTCTCTGTGTATGCGCATGCGTGTGGGGTGTTGGAGCTTCCCAGGAGACAGCAGCTGAGCGCGTTCGCTCGCGTGGCCTGCGCCGATCGCCTTTGCGCGCGGCCAGGTGCTGTCTCATGGGAAGCAGACCCAGCGACAAAAGATCTCCTGGCGGACACAGCGCTTACGCGCTGTTACACCACGAGACCTAAAAAAGGAATGTGTTCTTCTGTAACGCAGCTGGTGTGCATGTAAAGTGAAATACTACCAGGTAAACAAGAGGGTCTAAGGAAAGTTTACAGACCTGCGCGGATACATCCCCATTCCGTATAGATCAACAACATTGAATTCGTGGGTCCCTAGAGCACAAATACAAACTAGTAACCTGAGCAAACCAACAGGAAATAGCAAATCAAGGAAGTCCTATTTAAGAGGATGGAATCCCATCACCCACCAAGGTGGCTTGCTTCATCATTTGGGATCTCCTCTTGGCTACAACCTGGTGCAGCCAAGGAGCTACAACTGCTAGCTGGTGTATAGGAGGAGCTCGCGGATGTTTTAGTGTTATCCGGGGGCTGCACAACATAGGCATCAAAGGAGCCGCTCTCAGGTGGATCATCTTGTTCCTCACCGGAAAAACACAAAATATTCACCTTGTCCTCTGAAACCAAGAGTACCCCAATGATCATCCCTCTGCCCCACCCTCTTCAATAAACAACACCTCTGTCCAACATCGCCAAAACCCAGACTCAACATTATATCCTCCGCCGACAACACAAAATTCATCCTCTCCGAAGACACCACCAACACCAACTTCTGCAACTGCATGAAAGAGGTCGTCAACTGGATGAAGGACAACTGCCTGAAGCTCAACACGAACAAGACAGAGGTACTGACTTTTGGAAACAAAAGCTCCCCATGGGACCCATCCTGCTGGCCCTCAGAACTGGAACCTACTCCTACCCTCAATGACCACACTAGGAACCTAGGCATAATTCTGGACAACAAGCTAACCACGTCTCCTCCACTAGCTTCTTCATACTCTGCATGCTTCGTTAGATATTGAAATGGCTAACCCCAAAGCTCAAGACGTACAATAACCCAGGTCCTCGTCTTCAGAAAACTGGACTACCGCAAGGCTCCCTATGCAGGGATTGCAGCTAACATGACTAAAGAACACCACAGCCAGACTCATCCTAGCACTCCCTAGATGAACCCACATCACCCCCTATATCAGGGAACTCCACTGGCTCCCTGTACAGAAAAGATCCTCCCAGTTCACATTCCTGACCAATACATACAAGGCACCTACACAACTGCAGGCCCACCTACTTGAACCACTGCCTGAATTTCCATCAGCTCACCAGACACCTCCACTCTGCGTCCCCTTCGCTGACCCACACCCACCACATCGGACGAAGCAGATGCGGAGATCGCCCCATTCGCCTACCTTGCAGCAAAGACATGGAACAAGCTACCTTTTTATCTATGGACCTACCCATCTCTTGCAGAGTTCCAAAAGTCCCTGAAGTCCCAGCTAGGCTAATCAACTGGACCCTGTGCCAGCGCCTGGATTCCCTGACAAGTGACAAGCAGGGGCGGCTCCTCCATGTGGGTGGAGGAGTGTCGCCCCACTGCTTTCTCGCAGTGCGAGAAGTAGAAGGAGAAGGCAGGGTTTGCTTGGGGGCGGGAGGGTGGGGCTTCCTGGCCCAGGCAGGGGATGAGTGGCTTGCCCACTGTTGTGGGCACTGACTGTTTAGTCAGCCCTAGGGCCGACCAAACTAGGACCAACCAAACCAGGGCTGACCAAACCAGTTATGCGCACTCTGCATTTTCTCTATGTAGGCTGCATATGCCCCCCCACCCCCCACCCAGCCCGCAAGTCACACCGGCCGCGACTGGTGGCAAGTAGTGCTCTATAAATCTACCGATTGATTTATTGACATCCCAGAGGTACACCAACACGTCATTCACATATAGGGAGACCGCTTCCCAAGTCTGACCCCCTTTGGATAACCCATTGTGGGACCTGTAGGCAGAATAAACCTGCAAGTGGCTCCAGAGCAAGTGTAAAAATGATCAGTGAAAAACTACAGCCCCATCGAGCATCCCTGTATATTCCAAAATGGGCCGAGAGCTCTCTGTCTGGAGTGGTGTAAAGCAGGGCTATCCAGCATAATATCTCAGTGCCAAGCCCAGTTCTCTTCAACACTTCCATGAAGTAGGGCCACCTAGGGTGTCAAATGCCTTCTCAATGTCGAGAGAAAGTGGGGTGTGCGGAGGTAATGCCAGTCGGTTTTCTTCTGTAAGTCGAAAGAGACATCTTAGGTTTAGGAAGGTTTTTCTTCCTGGGAAAAAAACGTTCTGGGCAAGATGAACCAGAGTGGGGAGGTATAACAGAAGTCTATTGACAATGACTTTCCTGAGGATCTTATAGTCTGTATTCAGAAGGGACAGAGGTCTGTATGAGCTGACTTTCAACAGGCCCCTTCCCGGTTTTGGCAGGACTATTATCGCCTTTCACATAGACGGAGGGAGTGCACCCTCATACACCAGGAGGAATTTTGTAGCAAGAGTGGCTCTGTAAGTAGAGTAAAACTTTACAGGGAATCCATCCATCCCAGGAGTTTTAGTGCATACTATCTGTTCAATTACTAGGCCGACCTCCTAAACAGTCAACACTTCGTCTGGGGTATGACGCTGTAAGGGATCAAGTCATGAGGATGGGTAAGTTGTCCAAATATTCCAGAAATGTGACACCCCCTTGACCTGGCTCCTCCTGATAAAGTGTGGTATGATAGTTAAAACGTGCTTAATTGATGTCAGTCTGGTTGCTCAAGATTTCCCCTGTTGGGGATCTAATAGCGTTTATGTGGGGCCTAAGGACAGCAGACTTCAAGAGCCATGCCAATACCTGTGCTGCTCGGCCCCCCTCCACATGTTGCTTGGCCACAAAGTCCACATAGCCTTGTAGCACGGCTCCGGACCCGCCTCCCTGTGTTCCCTTCTGAGGCGAGTGACCATCTCTTAACTCCCTGCTCCCGTCCCTACCCGCACCTCTGCACCTACACAGCATATTCAAGACCAATGAGTTGCATCTGCAAAGTGCGTTGTACCCACAGGAGGTTTTGATGCACAGAGCCCATATACCGATCTTAAAGGCGTCCCACTCCAGCAGTTTACGAAGGTCTAGGACGGTCCTGTGTGTTTCTTGAAAAAGATCAATACGCATCAGCTTACGACGCAAATAGGAATAGATAATATGTGGACGTCCAGGGGTGGCCATTCCTCAAATATTCCAAGAGAAATATTGAACGAGGTTATTTGTTCAGGTGGCGCGCTGTCATGTTGTATCAATGTTCCAACTAGAGTCTTCCCTGATAGCCAAACCCCTTATTGTGGCAGTGTCATGATACCGTAGTTCCTTGCTGTGTAAACTCATAACTAAGACCCCAACTTCTCTTCCCTGGTCGGGACAATAACTATTCCACAACAATATAGAAACCACAACCAGTAACCCAGTAACCACTTGGGGGTGGCAGGGGGGGGGGGGGGTTCATGCAATAGTAAATAGGAGGGTGGTCGGTGACTGAACCAAGGCTGCATGCAGTTATTACTTAAGACCTCCTCCCTATGCCGCGGGGAGAATCACACGGCCCCCAAACCAATACTTTGATAAGGAGATTACAAAAGTCAGAGGCCCCAGCCCAGGGCCTCATATCACTGGACAGGATGTCATTGGTGCAAGTTCAGGACCAGTTCGCAGTTCTACCTGAATGTTCAAGGGAGAATACCAGCACCCACTCAGGTGAAACAGAGACAGGGCTGGTGGACGCCAGGGACAAGGTGTGCCAAGACTCCCGCTTCGCAACTGCCATACGCGTTCATGTGTTGTCTGCTCAATAGTGGGATTGCCCCTGGGCAGTCTGCACAGTTGGCGTCTCAAGTGCGATGGGTTTCAGCCTTCAGTTTGGCACATAGTGCAAGGCGGCATAGATAATCCTTTCATCTCTAGCCATTACCAGTTAGCTTTCGGTGTTGTGAAGAAGTGTATAGTTCCAGCATCCACTACGTAGTTTGGCCGGAACATACATGAATACTCTAGCTCCAATTGTCATAGAGACTGCTTGATCGGCATAAAGGACCTTCCTAAGTATCTGCACTTCTGCAGTGTAGTCTGGGTAGATGCCCACTGCCCAGTCTCCGGGGGCCTTGGATTCTTGCGACCTGCATGAAACTGTTTCTATAAAAAGTGGACCAACACTGGCCTGGGTGGGGAGTCAGGCGGTGGGGCCCGGCCCGGGACTCTATGGGCCATTTCCACAGAAAAGAATGTGGATCTCTTGCCACCCACTTCTGTATGAAGGAGCCAGTCCTCTACAAAGAGTTCTGTATTAGGGCTTCCAACCCTTCTAGGAGGCACACCAATCAGATATTATTCCAGTGCAAACGACCTTCTGCGTCCTACTATCTATCACATAGGTGGGAAACCTCTGCCTGCAGAGCTTTTATTTGGGATTGCATCTCCAGCACCAAGGGGTGCATCTCCGCAAGCGTAGTTTCGTGCTCTTCCATGTTATTCCTAAAGTTGGCTTGAACGGTCCGCAGAAGACCTATGTCAAACACCAATGCAATTTGGGCTCCAGAGAGTTTTTCACATCTTTAATGGCATGAAGCAATTGCTCAAAGTGGTCACTTTGCACCTGTGCAACCAGAGGGGATGCGCCCCATAATCTGAGCAGGTAGAGCTTGCCTCCCCCGTCAGTGCTGCATTTGGCAGGGCACTTCTTCACCATGACTGGGACTGAAAGTGACGTCCAGCACACAACAGGAGGTCCTGACTAGCTTCACTTATTTGGGTGGCCCTTTTAGCAGTAATATGGCATGGAAGACGCATCTTAGCAAAGAGACTCTGAAAAGTAAGCAAATAACGGCAGCAATTAAAAAATAATACAACGCCTCTCTTTCTAAACTTATTCGGCCCGCTATCCAAATATTCAAAGCTAGGGCTTTAGGGTCAAACTTATATGGGCCTGAATTATGGGGCATTTCCTGTCTTGCAACACTAACTATTGCTGAAAACAAATTCCTACAGAATTTGGTTTCTCTTCCTCCTAGCACGCCCTTGATCCCCTTTTTTAGGGACCTGGCCTTACGAAACCTCCAGGACAAAACCAGACTCCATCCATTGTTATATTGGAGGAGGTTTTGGTCCACTCCTGAACTATACCACAGTCCTCTAGGATGTCATTGCGGCTCGACACTCAGTATCTATCCCCCGGCTTAAACACATCAAACTTGCACTAGACTATTTTAGGGCCCCCGAACTTTTAACCCAAGCAGCCACTATAAACTTCCCTTCTAAAACTATCTTAAATAAGCTATACTGGTCAGCGGTCAAGGCAAAATAAGCCGCAAGAACAGATCTGCCTGCCTTAACACAAACGTTCCTAGACATCAAGCCCGGAACAGCTATGAGTCTTATTGGGACCATGTGACCATATCTTGTGATAGCAAATTATATTTCCAATTTAGAGTGGGTACCTTGCCGTTAAGAGCTTTCACGAAGATTATTCGGGCGAAGAACAGGGGAAGAAGAGGAGTATAATGAAATATTTTCTTTCGTACGAACTGGCAATAAAGCAGAAAATAGGACGAGAACAATAGTGTAAACCATGTGGGTATGTAAATGTTTTGACATGAAAGTAATGGAATTGAACATGAACCAAATGCCAATAAAATATGTTAAAAAAAAAAGCTTTCACGAAGAACTGGTCGGGTGAGGCTACGGATACTTGTCCTGCTTGTCAGTCTCAGACTGAGAGTGTTCCACATGTCCTCTTCGCTTGTCCTGCTTACGCCCATCTGCGCAAGCTCTGGCTGGCTCCTATTTGCAGGAGAATAAGTCACCGAAGCCATTTATTGACTCTTCTATTTTGAGATCCGATTGTTCCTCACCAAATACTAAACTGCTTTCCCAATTTTTGGGTGCCAAGTGGAATTTGAGTAGGAAATGTGCATCTTCTGTTAGCAATCCTTTACTTACTTTTAAATACGAAATTGTATTTTACCTTTATTTAATGATAATTGTATACTCTCTAATCAGGAAATTGTTTATGTTAAGCTGCAATACACGTGCAGACTTTTAATATTTTATTCTATGTTTATCTAAATTATGTACGTACTGTATTTTTATGGTCCTGGTGATCGAAAAAAAGTTATTTCAAGTCCAGATTAGGTCCAAAAGTACAGTATTTAACCACACCCACTTTCAGAGGGCCGAAGATCCAAGCCACCTCAGTCTTCAGTTGCACGTGCTGTGGGGGTGCTAAATGTTAAAAAAAACAGGGGTGGAGGTTCAGCAGACTATGGGAGAGCCCTGATCACAGGGCCTCCCCACCGCTTCCTCCTTTCAGTCGTCAGCCAACTCCCATCCACTGCGCAACCGCCTTAATTCCTAGGGACTCCAGTCCTCAAGAGGGTGCCTAGAGCCAGCGCAAACTGAAGGCCAAGGGCTGGGTGGACAGGGCCCATCACACCAGGGAGTCCAGTTTATGGCCCTCTGAGTAACGAAGGATCAATGAGGCTTAGCTCTGGACCAACCCTCTAGCAATTGTCTAAGTATTGGGGTTGGGAGAATGTATGCCAGGCAGCCTTCCCCCTTATGGCCTTAATGTCTATCCGGGAGCAGGACGCTGCAGCCACTGTAAGGGAAAGGTTGTGCCCCACCTCAGCACGCACCATATAACTCCCAGTGCGTGTTTCCCAAATCAAAGGACTCATGGCTTCCCTGGCTGTTGTGCAGTCCACAGGAGAAAAGGTTGCAGCGCGGTACCTGATGCTGTTGCAATACGGCCCTGAAGAATCCAGCGAGCCGCGCTTGTAGGCCGCTGTCTCCTCCCAGCCTGCATCGCATGACAAAACATACCAGCCTATGGTCGATAAACGCAGGGCTGATCCGGCTAGGTCCGCCCTAAACCTGGATCACGTGCAGCACAGGGAGGAAGCTCACAGGATGATGCCAACGGGCTTGAGACAGAGTTCTTTCACTCCGCGTTTGTTCCAGTCACCATCTTGGACACGTCGCCTCAATGCCCAGGCTAGTGCTACTCCTTATATTTAAACTTGTCTGTTAATTTTTTTTAAATGTATTTCAAATTCAACAGCAAATTGGGATATGTCAGAAATTCATCAGGCAACACGCTTTATGTTCTTGAAGTAAAGTTTTTCAAGGCTTCATGGGCAAATATATTAAAATGAATTTCGGCAAAGGGTTCTAAATAACCGAGTAGGATAAAGATAATAGGAAATATTTAATTTGCCCAATGTACAATGGCAGTCTGAGCACTCCTGAGTAGTTAGTGGGTTCGGATCCTGAGAAGATCAGAGCCAATAAAAAGAGAGCATAAAAGATCCCCTATATGTCAGTATTAGCAGCCCTGGCAGGCTTAAGCGTGAATGCTATAACCAAAGTCTGGCAATTCAGTGTTGCTAATTCAGGTTCATTACAGCAGCTAACATCTGCTTCATGTAAAACTATCCTTCGTTCCTCCAGGTTTTTCCCATATGTCCAGGTATTGGTAAAACTAAGGAGGTAGTATTGCTTCAGAAGGTTAAGACACCAACACTGCGAGTGGCGCAGTGCCTCTCAAATCAGAGTGTGTTCACCTGTAACTGCAGCACAACAAAAAAAATTGTACGATGGTCAAGGCATAAAAAAATGCACGCCACAGAATGTAAGTAACTGTAGTTACTAAAAGAAGAAACATGCATTAGTGATTTTAAAAAGAACGTCACGTCCAGTATAGCGTTTTGTTAAAAAACAATATATAATTACTGTTTAGGATACGTTCTACATTAATGTGTGCACTACTCCTGCGTCTCAACAGACTGTTTTTGGTACCAGCTGCACACAAAACTGTGTTAATAGGAAATGCAAGTTTTTAAAAACATTTTTATGAGAGTACAGACATTTTTTTTCCTGCTAAATATCCCCGATTTATATCTAGCCCTAAACCATCCATCCCTCCCTCACCTGGTACTAATGCAGTAGCAGAGCCAAAAACTGCGGTCCTTTTAAAAATATTATGGCTATGTTTTCCTCAGCACCAAGATTCCTTTAAAAAACGAGGTTGCAATTCTGGATAGAGAGATACTTTCAGAATTATATTTTTGTTAAAAGCAAAATAAAAAGCGAAAAATTATGCTTTCCTTTCTTTACACGTGGCTACATTTTTTTTAATGTTGCTAGTAAGTGGCTAGAAAAACCAACGGGAACAAATGAGACCCAGCGAGAGTGAATAGGAAATTTTAAAGATGGGAGGAATGGAAAGAAGAAAAACACGCACACACCGAAAGAACATGTTATCACATGGTGCTCCCGTGAGATAAGGAACCCTTGGCAGCTGGAAGCATTTAAATACCAAGGTCAATTAATTCTAACAACATGCTGGAAAGTTTACAGCAGGCAAATTGTTTGAAAGTCTCAATAGGCCCCGTACCTTTAAAGCCTTCTTCATCCAGCATGATTGTGTAGTCCTCAGGGGTTTCAGTCAGGCTGAAAAACTTGCACCTGCAGAAAGAACCAGTGAAAGATAAGTAATAGAACATGCCCCCCTCTGTCCCTTCTACAAAAACACCACCTTTCTGGTAAATCACCAAGTTCTTCCAAGACAGACAATGCTTCTCTCTAAAGGTAGGGCTGGGCACACTACTCCCACAAATAAAGTCCATACAGTTCACTACATGTAGAGAAAATTTAACAGCAGCATTAGAGGAACACAACTCTCTACAAGGCCAGTCCATACACAACTATTGCATCTAGGGGGAGGAGATAGTAAAATAACCACTCTCCCTTCGACTCGGAATATAGCATGCTAAACATGGTACAGGAAGACATCTACGTGTGGATCCCAAAACATGAGAACGAGAAGCAGTCACTCCGCTGGAATATTATTTCTTTTTTTTTGTAAAATTTTTTTATTTTGCAAAACACAGAGATAAAACAGTAAACAAAAGTCACCGCATCGGGTGCATAGATGGTCCCATACAGTGGGAAAGCAATAATGCAAGACGAGGCAATAATGCAGTGCAAGAGAAGCGAGTAGATGCCAGGCTCCAACATCCGCAGAAAAGATGTAGTCTCGAATGTAACCCCAGTTGGGGAATACGTCTAGTCCAGCCGGTAGAAGTTCAGAGTCACAAAGCCATCAAACTAAGCCTCGTCCCAGCGGCACATATGCCCCAATAGCGGAACACAAACTTAACTTCCCCCATCCCAACCCCCCCCCCTCCCGTGACGGCGCCTCATCCATTCCTCATTCATCCATCACACACACTTAGAACTGAAACAGATGTAGGGTCCTCAGCGATGCCGGGCAAACTGCCGAGGGTAAACCAGTAGAGAGAAAGGACACCAGGGGGCCCCATGTGTGCTTAAAGTTTTTGTAGTTGCCTAGGAAGATGTCCGCCATTCTCTCAAGACTCAGAAGCCTCCACAGCCTAGCGTGCCAAAGTGAGATCGCCGGTGCCTCTTTCCGCTTCCATGCGGCCGCCAGCGTGAGCTTGGCAGCGCCGAGGCAGAGCCATAGAATCTTCTTGTCTGCGCGCGTCTGGTGCTCAAGGCCAGGATCCCGCAGGCCCAGGACCACGGATGCCAAAGAGTCATCAATGGGATACTGCAAAATATCTTTAATATGGGATAGAATCTCGTCCCAGAAGGGTCTGATGACCGGGCAATCCCACCAGATGTGGCGGAAGTCCCCCAGTAGGCCACAGCCCCTCCAACATCTATCCGAAACTACCGGGTAAATACGGTGAAGTCGGGCGGGGACCATGTACCATTGTGTGAGAGTCTTCAAATGAGCCTCCCTCAGTAGAATTGAGTGGTTAAATTGCGTCATGTCCCTCCACAACGCCGACCATTCTCCATCGGCGATGTCCCTCCCCACCATCTCCTCCCACTGTTCCATGTAACGCGGTCTAGGAGAAAGGGCAGAACGAAGCAACAGTTGGTATAGAAAGGAGATGGCCCCCTTCATGGCAGATGTTTTCAGCAGAAAGGCCTCAAATTCGGAGAGAGGCCTCGTGGCAGCCTCCCGAACTCCTGGTGACGTGGCCCAGTGGAGCAGTTGCATATGCCTGTATTTTTCAGTTGGCTGCACATGGTAATCCCGCATGCAATTCTCAAAAGTCAGGGGATCAGAGCCATGGAACAGATGGAGCAATGCGCGGCATCCTCCCTCCCTCCAAGTATCAAAGGGACCCTCGGCGAGTGCCGGCTGGAACGCCGGGTTGAAATGCAATGGAGTGAATGGAGACGGGAAGGTCGTCCATCGCTCATCCCCCGCCAGGGTGTCCCACACTTTCAGTGTAGTCCCTGTGGGCGTACTAATGTACGCGTTCAACGGTCGATCACGCTTGGGCTTCCAGGCCAAATCCCAGATGGACCGGCCAGTCACGCTCCGGTCCATATGCAACCAGTGTTTGTCGGAAAATTGCTGTGACCATTCCACCATGACTCTTAGTTGGGCAGCTTTATAATAGAGGTGTAGGTCCGGGAGGCCGACCCCTCCGTCAGCCCGCAACCGTCGCAAGAGTGCAAACGAAAGCCGAGCCCTACCTCCCTGCCAGACAAATTTTAAGATCAATGTTCTGAGCTGTCCAAAAAATGAAGTGCTCAGTGGAATCGGTAGGGCCTGAAAGAGATACAAGTATTTAGGGAGAAGGACCATTTTAATGGCATGCACCCTACCCAACCATGACAGGAATTTGGGCTTCCACTTCTCCAGTTCGGCCCGCGTCTTAGCCACCAAGGGCGGGAAGTTGGCTGCAAATAAGCCACCCACCGTGGGGGTGAGGTGGACTCCTAAGTAAAGTATCGAGCCCGAAGCCCAGGGTAGCGGCGTCGAAGTGCCTACCCGAGCAACGTCGGCTTGTGATAAGGTTAAATTCAGGACATAAGACTTGCCGTAGTTTACCTTGAAGCCAGCCACTCCCTCGAATTCCAGCAAAAGATCCCGCACGCATGGGAGAGAGTTAGCGGGGTCAGCCACTGATAGCAGAACATCATCCGCAAAGAGAGAGATTTTGTGCTGCTCCCCTGTGAATGGAATGCCCTTCACCCCCTCATGCTCCCGGACCGCCATCGCCAAGGGTTCAATGCTAAGCGCAAACAATAAGGGAGAGAGGGGGCATCCTTGTCTGGTACCTCGCGAGTGCTGGAAGAAGGCCGATAGGTGGCCGTTCACCGCCACCCTCGAGCGCGGGCTACAGAAATTAGCCCTCACCATGGTGATGAACCGGTCGGAGAACCCAAACGCCTGCAACGCGTGGAATAGAAAGCTCCAGTCCACGCGGTCGAAGGCCTTCTCCGCATCTAGGCCTACCAATACCGCCGGAATGTGGAACCTGTTCGCCTTCTCAATGAGATGAATCACCCTGCGCGTATTGTCGTGCGTTTGGCGGCCTTTGATAAAACCGGATTGATCCGGATGTACAATCGCCGGTAACAAGTCCTGGAGGCGGCTCGCTAGTATCGCCGAATACAGCTTCGCGTCAATATTAAGCAAGGCTATGGGGCGGAAGGAGGGACAGAGCTCAGGATCCTTCCCCGGTTTCGGCAGGACCGTAATCACCGCTTCCGCCAGAGTCCCGGTATTCACTCCGGACGTAGCCATGTCATTAAAGAGGGCAACTAGAAAGTCGCACACCTCAGTTGCGTAGGTTTTATAGAAGACAGCAGTGTACCCATCCGGGCCGGGGGCTTTATGTAATTTCAAGTTTTTAATGGCGGAGAGGACTTCCTCCCTCGAGATCGGAGCCTCTAACAGATCGTTCCACGCCTTGGAGACCTGTGGGAGCGGTAAGCGCTGCAGGAACTCCCGCTGCGCCGTCGCATCCAACTCCTCGCCCGTATACAAATCGGCATAAAAGCGGCCAAATATGTCCGCCTTCGCCCCGTCTCGATGATGGAGAACTCCTGCGGGGTCTCTGATCCCTCCTATATATTCTCGTTCCCTCTTGTCCCGCAATTGCCGGGCCAAGTGTCTGCCAATCTTATTGCCACTAGAGTATGAATGTCGCCCCAATCGCAAGAGAGTAAGCTCGGCTCTATTTGCATAGTGAGCCTTCAATTTGCCCCTAACCGCCGTAAGCGGACGCAGGGTCACCCTCGAGGGATTGAGCTTATGAGCCCTCTCGAGTTCAAGCACCTCGGCTTCCAGTGCGTCCCGCTCCTTTCTACGCAGGGTGTTAAGTTGCGAGTTGAGGCCCAAGCACGTCCCTCTGATCGTCGCCTTAAAGGCGTCCCATGTAGTCGTCAGAGAAGTATCCGACGGTGGATTGCACTCGAAAAATTCACGGATGGCCAGGCGTAAGGCTTGATTGGAAACCTCATCCCTGACCACTGACGCCGGGAAGTACCACTTCCGGCTCGCGGAGTCGGGTGGCGCCCAACGGAGAGTGAGCACCAAGAGACTGTGGTCCGATACCGAAATCGGAAGAATGGCGGCATCTAAAATGTTCCCTCTGAGGGACCGGCTAAGAAAAATGTGATCCAAGCGAGAGTAGGAGTGGTGCACATGTGAAAAGAATGTGTAGTCTTTCATGGCAGGGTGGAAAATTCGCCATCCGTCTACTAGACCCAACTCCCCCACCCCTTGCTGCGTGGAATCCGAAAAGACCCCTGTGTCCGCCCTACGCCCCCCCGAGCTGTCCAAGTCCCTGTCCCACACCAAGTTAAAATCTCCCAACAGGAGCAAGAGCCCCTCCGCAAAGTCCCCAATCTTCTCCAGCAATTCTTGCAAATACTTGTTCTGACCCGCAGTGGGCAAATATACTACCACAAACGTACACAACCTGCCCTGAATGTGCCCCTTAACCATCAGCCATCGACCCTCCTTGTCATGTCGGACCTCCACCGGCTGAAAATGCAACGTAGCCCTGAACAGAAGCGCCACCCCCCGATGCTTCGTAACAGCAGAGGACCTGTAAACAATGGGGTATGCCCTATGGCGAAGCCTCGCCTCATCCTTTCGTGCCAAGTGGGTTTCTTGCAATCCAACTACATCAAGTTGATGATCCATCACATACTTCAGTACTCTCTGCCGCTTCTGTGGCGAATTCAAGCCCTTAACATTCCACGTCCCTACACTAAGCGGCATAGCGGAAAGAAAACCCAAAAATCGCTCTCAGCATGCCAAGTGCCACCCACCCCGCATTCAGCCCCGCCATCAGGCAGCAGACAACCAGTAGCTTCCAGAACGTACGTGGCACTAAGGTGCCAGCAGTAAAGTACGTACTCAGCAGCAGACACACAACAAACATCCCCTTCGGCCCTCCGTCACGGGTCCCTCCCCACCGTCCCCAACAACCCCCATCCCCACCCCACCCCAGTAGATAAGCAATCCAAGCATAGCACAAGTCACAGAGCCCCCCCAACCCCGAGCCCCCAAACTCCCCAACACCCAACCCTACCCGTAGAGAAAGAAACAACAAACAAAAGAAGTGGAAATCATAAAGGATAAAGAGAATACTCATCAGGTCCAGTAGTCCAAAGTTCGTGAGGGGCCTTCCTAACTGGAAGTGGAGCAGGGGTGCCAGTTGGTCAACCCCCGCGGCCATGGTCTGAGGTGTCTTCCCAAAAAGTACATCCATACCCAGACCAAGGCAACGAAGCCCCCCCAGCGCCGATCCTGGTCAGATCAAATCCGTGGTGGTCATGCCGCTCCAGAGCTTTCTTGCGTATCCGCCAGAGTGGCTGAGGCCACCGAAGCCACTGCTTCGGCCCTTTCCTGCAAACCAGAGGCACGATCCGGCCGCCGCCGGTCTGGGGAAGCCCCAACCCTATGCCATGAGGACGAGCGGTGGCGTCTCCTAGATGGCGAAGCACTCGCCTCCTGTGAGGAAGGGACATCCTGTAGACCCAAGAGGTCTTTTGCTGCTTGAAGAGAATTAATCTGTGCCAGCCGATTCTGCCATCGGAAGATGATCCTGAAGGGGTGGCCCCATGAGTAGGAGATGTTACGTTCTCTCAAGAAGGTAGTCACCGGGCGAAACTCCCTTCTCTTCCGCAGCGTGGAGGCTGCCAAGTCCTGGAACAGCTGAGGGGCATGGCCCCTGAATTGCAGTGACGTGATGGCCCTGGCTTTGCGGAGAATGCGTTCTTTGATTTGGAAATCATGAACACAGACGAGGATGTCAGGAGGGGGACCCCTTCCTCGCCTAGGCAGACCCACTCTGTGTACTCTATCCATCTCGATTTCCCTCACCTCCTCCTCGTCCAAGATCTGTAAAAACAAGTCCCGGACGTAACCACGCAGGTCTCCCGCCTCACCATCCCACGGCACCGCCCGAATGCGGATGTTGTTCCTCCTGGAACGGTTTTCCAGGTCCTCCGTGTGCAACTGTAGGTCCAGATTCTGTTCGGTGAGGCGGATGATATCTTGTTGCAGCAAGTGCACATCGTTAGCCATGCTCAAATCATGGTCCTCCAGGGTCGCCACTCTCTCGCCAATGCCGTCCACGTCTCTGCGCACTTCCCTCAGGTCAGAGGCCAACTGAGCCTTGAGCTCAGAAATATCCTCCTTAATGGATGCAAATAGTTCAGACATGAAGGCCTTAGTAGCAGGCGCCTCGTCATCCGACACCTTCTGCGAGCCACTGGCCCCCGGGGACGCCGGCTGCTGAGAGGACTTGGAAGCTCCATCCTTACCCTGTCGACCCCCCTTGCGTGACACGGTGGTCATCTTGGCTGGTGACACGCAGACCGGGGGAACAGACCCCCCCAGTCAGACAGGATACAGGCGCTATGGGAGCTCGTGGAGCCCGAGGATCGCAACGCTTCTTACCAGGCAGCTCGAATGGAACCCCCTCACTATCCAGGGATCACCGGAAGGCAGATCTGAAGCAGGCGAGCCACATGCTGGGGGTCAGGGGACCCTACCACCAACTAGGTGCGAGCAGGAGGCAGGGCTCCTCAGGGCAAGGCAGTCACAGTCCACTCCAAGGGTAGCGCTGTCCACGCCGTGGCCTCCGGGAAGTAACTGAACCGGAACTGCGTCAGATGCAGATGAGATGCGGACCCAGGGGGCAAGGGTGCAGCAGTCCGGCCCCAGCAATCCGGTCCCCTAACGGGGTCTGTGATCCAAACGGTTCTGCACTGCTCACTCGAGGCCGTGGATCACGACGCCGGTCGCCCTGGCACCACGTGGCAACTGCAATCGTCCAGCCAGCCCCCGCCTATAAGCCAAAGCAGTTGTAGAGAGCTCCAGGTCCCGCTGCCCCAGGTGTCACGGCCGCTCACGCCCCCTCCTGGGGAGGCACTCACCCTGCCGACAGCCCTCGCTCGGGTCGGCACCGCAGCCGGGCCCTTACTCCGACCCTGCACCGCCTGTTCACATCAGCACTGGGCCCCGCGTGATACCACGCTCCTCCAGTGGCCCCGGTCTGCGCAGCCCGCCGGTAGTCTGCCGGTTCTGGACGCTCCGTGGCGTGCTCACCGCACCTCTACTGTCCGGCCGCCGGAGGCACCTCCACCTTCTTGCTGTCCCCGCCGTCCTCCGCAACAGGGCTCTGAAGCCCAGGCTCGTGTCCCTGCCGGCAGGACCCCTGCCCCCACCTCCGGCAGGCGCTGAATAAACACAGGCGGCACTTCCCCAAGTGCCGCGAGCGCAGCAAGTCACCACGTCGGCTCCCCGACTACGCGAGGCCGGTGCTTCACAGGCCCCAGAGGCGAGGTATCCCTGCGGACGTTCAAGGGTCACTCCGCTCCTCAGACGGCACCGCTGCACTCCGCTGCGCTGGGGGCCCTTCCGCCACCCCTCTGGACCCGGGCAGCTACACCAGGACCGCGCTGTTAGTAGCTTTTTTCGGATCGGCGCCGGAGAGACCTGAAGAAGCGTCCTACTCCGACGCCATCTTGGCCACGCCGGAATATTATTTCTTATATTAGAACAATGGAATGTTGAGCGCTCCATTGAAGACAATAGAGTGCTTCGGTCTTATAATGGCTTGCAGAAGCTAGGAGCATCAACATTCCAATGTTTGTTCACAGCTGTTGCTGTGAACAAAGGCCTCATTGGTACCAGAGGAGATTTCAACCCCCTCAGGCTCCGTGAGGGCTTTTGTTTTACAAATCAGAACATTCTGCCCTATGGAGGCGGGATGTTCTAATAGCCTTGGTGCACTCCGTAGCAGGCTCTACTGGCCATAAAAGCCCGCTCCAGTGTTAAATGCCCCAGCCGAAGGCTTTTAATGGCCGGTAGAGCAAACTACGTCGGACTCTAAGGCTATAGTAAGTTACTGTACCTAAATGTCACCCTTTCCATTAATACCCCCTTGTCTACCCACAGCATGCATTCAACTAAGAGCCTAATATTTCTGTTAATAAACCTGTTATTTGTGCTACTTTGCTACCCCAGGCCATTTCTCTATTTTCACCCAATGCATCAGGTAGGCCTCCTTCAAAATTCTTAAGCAAGAAAACTTCCACAAACTTCTAAAATAAGAGCCAGAAAGTCAGAGACTTCCAAAGATTACAGTGTGTTTAAAAAGGGTACTCCAGCCGCGGAGACTCAGAAGTTCTCTTAAACCTGCTGGCAAGCACATCTTCTCCCTCACGTCTAGCTCCCTCCGTGCCCAGACTGTGCCTTTTACCAAATCAGTTTACTCCCTGGCATCAACTTTTGCTCTAGAAAATTGGATGGCTAAAGGATTACCTCAATCCCCTGCCCTCACTATCAAAGTATCCCCTAGTGAATGCAACTTATTTGTCACTTCTAGTGGCATTTCCACAAGACTAACATGAACTTCTCTAGTTAAGAAAAAGTGTCAAAAAATACCTGGTCAGTTTACTTTTCGCCTTTCCATCTGCACAAAACTCAACTGTTTCAATCTCTGCATTGGCCATTCCAACGAACACCTTCAATACTCTCAGTCACTCCTTATCCTGTCTATGCGCTTTGAGGTGGCTTTTTCTAAATATAGGAGTCCTTTTTACTGTAAACATTGCAACAATGACGGTGTTTACACATCAAAAAGAGAACACGTCATCTACATTTGTATACATGAATTGTTATATCTCTCTCAATAGGTTTGTTGTGGTTCTACTGGGGCAACCTTGGCTCTAAGGCACCCCCTTAGTTCCCATAATGTCCTTTGTACCCTGAATCTTGCCACGCTCTTATATTTTCGCAGCCGCACATTTAGGTCTGATTTCTATTCCACCCCCAATCCCTACTACCCAGATTACGTCTGGTTTTAATTCCATAAACAATCCTCCCCCTGGGACTATAACAGGGACAGCACTAAAACAAAGGAAAATATGGTAATAACATTGTGGTATTAAGTCTTTGCAATCATTCCAACACTGCTCCTGCGGGACACTGCGCATTATAAAACAAAGGCATAACATACAACAACGTTAGTAAGCTTAGCTGACCTCAAATTTTGGACGCATAGTCGCATCTTGAAAAAGAAAAAACAAGCTTTTGCAATGCAATCGGTCTCGCCTTTGGGACCTTATATGTATGTAGCTATGCAGCACATTAGCCTGGGTGCTGAAACATCTACTGTTCTTTCACATGGAGGGAAAGAAAGCACCAAACTGCGTGACACACCAGTTTTGGAAACACATGGAGAGAAATATTGACTTTCAGCTGGAAATGGTTTAGCCAAAGCTCTGTTTTTAATATAAAATCAGGGCCTGCGGTGGTCATATCATTGAAAATACAAGATTTCAAAAAAATATGGTCTACGGGTGCTCGTGGAAGACAATTTCTATGGAATGGAATCTGGAGATGGTAAAGTGATTCTGGTATTTTACGGACCTCTGCTGGTCGTTTTCGATCAAGAAAGGTAAATAGAGGCAGTTGCCAGAAAAATAAAAAAATAAAGTCCCTCAGCATAAAGGAATTCTGGTATTTTACTGACCTCTACTGATGTTTTCCATCAAGACAGTTAAATAGAGGCAATTGAACAGAAATGAAGTCCATAAGCGGAAGCAGACAAGTCCTAGGGCTGATCTTCAGAGCCCACAAAGTACATACACATATAAGTATACACTATAGTATATACACAAGAGGTCTTGAATGCTCGACCTAAAAAGGGCTTTGGGTGAGCGCAGAATCTCTGCTCTGGAGTGGATACTTTAAAGTGTTCGCAGGCATTAAAGATATTTTTAGTGTTATGCTTTAGAGGAGGGCACTGCTATCTAAAGGGTGAAAAAGTGAGTTGTTCCAGTATTTTATAGTAATTGTATTTATTCAGCGCACAAACACCAAAACCTCTTGGGACTACAGAAGTAAAACAACCTAAACACAACCCTGTAGACGAGTACTAGGTAAACACTACTGATTAACAAGCACTGGCAAAGCCAATAAGTCTCACCTATGTGAAGCGAGGGGTGGGCGTGTGTCAGGTAATGAAGTCCAGAGAGTCAATATATAATTTCAAAAAGTCTTTATTTTGAATTGCTTAGTTCATACGATATAGGAGCATTACACTCAGCCAACGTGTCCTTCAGCGACTCCGATGCAATACCAACTCCAGAGAGGCCGAACTTCGCCCGGGGAACTCCTGTTCTGCATCCAGTGGTACTGCATGAAGCTTCAACCCAGTACATCTTTTTACATGACTCATTTGCCTAATAAGCTTTTCATAGGCCGAACTCTGTCCTGTGATTTTCCTCTGCGCCCAGTGTACCTACCTGGAGTGCGCCGCTGTGAACGATTATACATTACTGTTACAATACTCGCCTTGATTTTAAGCACTGATGAAGTTCTTCATGTCAGAACGAAACAGGTTGGCTGAGTTTAATCCTCCTAAATCAGATGAACTAAGCGATTCAAAATAAAGACTTTTTGAAATTAGATATCGACTCTCTGGACTTCATTACCTGATGCACGCCCACCCCTCGCTTCAAATTAGGATCTGGAACACAGAGGCATCACTTGACGGCTGGTGCCAGGCTGGTTGCGCAGGACTTCTACTACATATGAAACTAGCATGAGGTGCAGAAATTACAGTCCACCGTTCAAGTTTCTCTTCTGTTGTAAAGTCTCACCTATGTGATTTATTGGCTATGCCAATATATATTTTTTTTTTACCTTGAACAGCAATGTGTCTTTGCAGCGTGGATCAAAATCTGGGAAAGAAAGCACTCTAACGTGGCCAACGATGGCTGTGTCACAGAACCTTTCTTCTGGCAAGTTAGGCAAATAACTCAGGAGGTGCGTGAAAAGTATCACAACGCTGTAGGGGGTGGGAGGAACAGAAGCAACAAAATGTGGGTAGGAATGGGAGGGGCGGGACAAGAGCAACAATGCGGGAGAGGGGCAGGACAAGCAAAGATGACAAACTAAAAGAATTTAAAAAAAAGAGCAGCTCCAAAAGCGCACACAGTGGAAAGACTCACACTGGAACAAAGAAGCAGTAATTCAGGAAAGCTCCAAGGGAGGGAAAATACAGAAAGAGGAAGTAAAAGCTGCATGTGCGGACAAAAGAGAAGCAAGGAAATGAGACTTATGATGAAGCCAACCATTGGTAAGCAATGGGCGGGCTCTAAGCCCCCTGTAAGGTAACAAAATGTCTCAGTCACTGTCGAAGGCAAGACCTAAAAAGCAAGTCTTCAATAATTTCCCAAAACCATATGAAGGGAGAGAGAGGCATGGAATTCCTACGTTTAGGCACAGCGACTAAAAAAGCTTTGTTGCCATGAGCTTTATTTAGGGAAGTTTAGGGAAAAGAAAAGTAACAATCTTCTATCAGGAGCCGGCCAGAAAAATCTGAAGGCTAAAGACTAGGCTTTTTTCTATTGAATACCCTCGTAGAGGATGGTCATATATTTAACAAGCATTGGCAAAGCCAATAGGTTTCATCTATGTAAATGTAGTATACTTGTAAAGCGCACAGCTGCCCCAGCAACGGGGCGTCCCGGCGCTGTATAACTCTGGGGAACCCGTCCTGGCTTTCCCTATGGGATGGTCCCTTGCTGGGAGTCCCCGAGGTGGAGCCAGGCATCCCCGGAATTGGTGGGGCCGTTGTGGAGATTAGGCAAGCTAATGCCCAGAGTTTCCGAGTGGAACCCCTGATTAGAGTAAGCACCGAAGCGAGAATTATCGAGTCCGCTGACCCAGGTCCACGACCCTGCCGCATCGGGAATTGAACCCTGGTCCCGGGCTGACTTCTGCTCTCAGGCCTGCCGCCTCTGACCAGTGAGCCACACTACTTTTGGCTTTGTCAATGTTTTTAGACAGGTTGCACAGCAGCGATCGCATTGCTGTGCAAGATAGCTGAAAGTAAAGAGAATAATAGCGCTATGATGAGGTCAAAACAGGTTGTGTTATAGTGTTATTATTTTCATTTATTAAGCCATGTAGCCATGGCTGCTGTGCAATATGTCGAAAAAAGATTGCCAAAGCCAATAGAGCTCGAATGGGCGAAACCTATTGGCTTTGTCAATATCTTTTAACCAGCAACATGATTAACTTTGAAAGACTGTTACGTTTAATTGTTTCAATGTCATTGACACCATATAAAGCATTACTTACACTGCAAATAAATGCTAATGAAATTTAGGGGGAAACAAATCACCTGGGAAGAGTGTAACATTTTCAAGCTCCAGTTTACACGTTTTAATCGCTCACCAGAAATAATTCTTGGAGCAATACTCAGCAAAGGACAATGAACACAAACATTCTGCTGCATGCCGCTGTACAGGTGATCTGGTGAGAGAGGGGGAAGTGGACCTGTTACAAAAGAGTCTTCAATCACTCATAGGTTCCTCAAGTAGGTTTATTAGAAACAGCCCCACACGGGTAGTCATGCGTGGGTCAGTGGAACATCTGTACTAACGGTACATGTCACAGGGGGTCAACCAGGGAAGCATAGAACGTCAGGGGAACCAATCAGGGAGGTCAGAGCACAGGGGAAGCTCACGCGCAGGGAAGGGGAAGGAACCAAGCGCAGGGCACGGGAGGGGTGGTATGAGAGATACAACACATCTTCCTCTCTTGAGAGTTTTGACAACGGTGCCACGGTGAGAGGTAAACATTATGTGGGGGTGAATAAACAGGAGGCTGCTAGTCACATACAAAGTCATCCAAGCGTTTTGGTCTTCGGATGATTCTGCCAAACCTTCCGGTGACCAACGGCAAGTTAGGTGTACATTCAGAGTCAGAATGGGAATCATGGCTAGTTCTACCGAACCTACTACTGAACCTGTGACCGTCAGACGCTACTTCAGAGTCAGAATGTGGGTCATCGTGACCACTCCGATTGTATGTCGAAGTGCTAGGATTGACACCAACAGACCGACCTGTTGGTTGACCATCATCAGAGCCAGTGTCAGGTTGGAGATCTTGTGTGATGACATTTCTAGACAAATTACTCTCTTCAACACAAGCCCTATCCACATCCAACCACAGATCATTGTTAACCGTAACACGTTGCTGTAGGTTGTGAGTCTTGCCCCCCGGATGATATTTTGCCAATCTGCTCATGTGCCAAACTTTTCCATCACTGAGTCTTGCCGCATTGTTAAACAGTTCATCAATGTAAAGAGGGGCAGTGAATCTGCTATCTCCTTTCTTTACTTTTTTTTCCAAACGAACTTTCACAAGATCGCCGACTCTAAATGCATGTTCCTTGGCACTGTGTTTCGAATCATACCATTCCTTGTAGTATTTCTGGGCTTTGATAATGTTACTCCTGATGTTATTCGGTGACCATTCTATTTGCTTGGATTTGGACATCCACCCCAGGTCGATGCTTAAAGGCTGTCTGCTTCTCATGAGAACAAATGGTGCTGTGCATGTGCTGGCACACGGAGATATCCTGAATGCCCAGATGAGTTTGTAAATTTCTTCTTCCCAGTTTTGGTTTGCGTTTCTAGATAGTTGTATATGTCCCTTCAAGACACGGTTGAATCGTTCAGTGAGACCATTACCTTCTGGATGGTAAATAGAAGTGGTGTGATGAGTAATACAGTTTCTTGCTAGAAATGACTTGAATGCCTCAGAGCAGAATTGTGGACCATTATCTGTGAGTACTGATTTAGGTAATCCTTCACTCAAAAACAGTTTGTCCAAGAAATTAATAAATTTTGCGGTGTCAATTTCATCGACAATTTTAATTTCTGGCCATTTGGAGAAATGATCTATCGCCACTAGGATGTACTTGATTTCGCCGTCATGTCCTTCGATGGGCCCCACAATGTCTAAGCCCAATTTCTCCCATGCCATGAGGGGGGGTTGAATTGGAGAGAGACTGATTTTCGATGTTCTGAGGGTTTTGTCAGAGTCACAACATTCTACACAGTTCCTGACTTGGACCTCAATTTGTTTGTCAATACCCGGCCACCAATAATTTGACCTGACTCTCTGCTTAGTCTTGGTGATGCCAAGGTGGCCCATGTGGCACAATCTTAGAATTTTGTCCCCGAGTGTGACTGGGGCTATTGCTTTACCAATTCTGTACAACACACCGTTTTCCCAACTGAGTTCATTTCTTGTTTCCCAGTATGCCTTGATATTGTCATGTAGGTTGCGCTTTTCAGGCCATGCAGAGTTGACGAATTTGCAAACTTCTTGCAACGTTGAGTCTCGCGACATGTGTTGATTCCATTCTTCCGCAGATATTCCATCCAGGTCAGTGTTGAAGAGCAGAGCCACTTTCTCCTCATCTTCTTGTGTGGCCATGCTTTCAATGTGAGGCAGAGGCAGTCTGCTGAGGAAGTCTGCAACTTTATTTTTCACTCCTGGCCAATATTCCGCCGTGTAGTTGTAATCCAACAGCTTGATTGACATTTTGCTCAGTCTTGGTGAAGCATTTTGTAGACCCGAGGCAGACAGTATCTTGATCAACGGTTTGTGGTCTGTGCGAAGATGAATTTCGTATCCCCACACATATGCTCTGAAGTAATTGAGCGCCCATGAACAGGCCAGCATTTCACGCTCAATTACCGAGTACTTTTCTTCTGCAGAGGTGAGTGACCTGGAGGCAAAAGCTACAACCCATTCTTGGTTTGATGTGTCCTTCTGGGCTAGGACTGCACCAATTCCCTTGTTGCTTGCATCAGTGGTTAGATAGATTTCTGCTTTGGGATCAAAACCTTTGAGAAAGGGTGCTTCACTGATTTCCTTTTTGATGGTATCAAAGGTGATCTGACAGTCAGGTGACCAGACAAACTTGGTTTTATTTTTCAGTAATTGTCTTATACTGTAGGTCTTTTCTGAGAAATTCCTAATGAACTTGGAATAATATTCAGTCAAGCCAAGAAAAGCTCGCACATCTTCTTTGCTTGAGGGACACGGAGCATTGAGGATAGCGTCCACTAAACCTTGTTTGGGTTTAATGCCTTCCTGGCTGATGGTGTGCCCAAGGTAAATCACTCTGTCTTGTGAGATTTTACATTTGTCAAGTTCTACAGTTAGACCATGCATTTTCAATTTGTTAAAAACTTGCCTAAGGCGTATGTCATGTTCCGATTGGTTGCTACCCATGACCAGGATATCATCCTGGAAAAACCTTATGCCATCAACACCTTCCAGAATGGATGTCATGACCCTTTGGAAAAGTGCTGCAGCAGAGGCTAATCCAAAAGGTACCCTGGTAAACCGATAACAACCAAAGGGTGTGATAAAGGTTGTGAATTTTTTGCTGTCAGCGTGTAGTGGAATTTGGTGGTACGCGGATTTCAGGTCTAAAATGGAAAATACACACATATCATTGGTGGCACTAAACAACGTGGTAGGGGATATTGATCTACAATAATGTTCTTATTGAGGTCCCTGAGATCGATGCAAAGTCTAATTTTCCCATTGGGACGTTTCACAACAACCAAGGGGGAAACCCACTCCGCCGATTCCACCTCTTCTATAATACCATCTTTGACAAGTTTGTTTAATTCTGCTTGGACATCATCTCTTACCGACACTGGTAGATGTCTTACCTTGTGAATGCAAGGAACAGCTGAGTTTTTTAGTTCAATTTTATGTTCGAAGCTGTTGAGAAGACCAACTTTACCTGAGAACACTTCTGGGAAGTCTTTTAGTATTGCCAGTTTACTAGAATCATCAATAGACAACACCGGATCATCACTGTTGGGATCGAGCATGATACCCAGATCCGCTTGGTCACTCCAGCCAAGGACAGAAGGGCCTTTCTTAGCAACATAAAGTCTGCAAAATGCTCTCCTGTTTTTAAATTCAAATTCTAGATCACGAGTTCCTAAGAATTCTATGTTGTTTCCCGTGTAGCTTCTGGCGATGACTTTTGATTTTTCAAGAGTTGAGCCAACTTTATCCGTGAATTGCTTCCACACATTTTCGTTGATGATCGTGAAGGGAGACCCAGAGTCTGCCATAAGATTAACTGTCACACCACCCAATTTTACATCACACATGGGTTTTTTCTTCTTAGTTGGCGTGAGTTCTAACACATCATATTCGATAGAGAAGACATAACTGACGCTGTCGGAGTCAGAATACTCAGAATCTTCGTCTGTGGAATCACTCTCTTCATGAATTTGTCGGACCTGTCTGCTTTGTCTATACATTTTTCTATTGCATGCCTTGGCAATGTGCCCAGTCATTCCACATGACAAGCATTTTTGATGTATGGCTGGACACTTTTTTGAATCGGCTAAATGGGTTGGAGATCCACAACGATAACATCTACGTTCAGCAAACTCATTGCCTCTAGTACTACCACGTCTTTCACTGCTATGTTTTGGTTTACTTGGTTCACTTCTTTTGTGAAATTCATGTCTCACTTCTCTTTTGTTTCCTTTGTGTTTTAGTTTGGTTGCATTAGAGGATCTTATAGCCTTAACTTCCACAGGTTCATCCATGACTGCTTTGGCGCATCTGCCTGTAAGTTCAGCTTTCTTGACCAGAGCAACAACTTCTTTCAAAGAAGCCTCACCATTAACCCAAAGTTTGTCCTGGATATTGGGGTTGCTTGCGTGCATAATTATTTGATCACGCACAAACTCCTCTTGCAGTGCTCCAAATCTGCAGGTTAAAGGTAAGTTGTTCAAGGCTGCAACATAATCTTCAATGCTCTCTTCTTTCCCTTGCTTTCTTCTTGAGAATTTGTACCGGTCAACAGCGACGCACACAATAGGCGAGAAGTGGTCGTCCAGATCGTCCAAGGCATGTTGATATACATCACCAGCCGTTCTCACTTTCTTCTCTATGTTGTTGTAGGTCTTGACACCGCCTGGACCTAGACAGTACAACAGTACTTTTTTTTTCTTTTCAGCCGTGAAATCGTCATCTTCCACTGTCTCAATGTAATTAATAAAGTATTCTTTCCACTCTTTCCAAGGCATGCATGGTGCACCTTTTAGAGGTAGGAACGCTTGAGGTTGCGAAAGATTTAAGGAACTAAGAGCACACATCGCGATAGGAACTTACTTGCTCAAGATCTCACTTTTGTCTGTTCCCCCCTTTATTTTTTTTATATGAATAGTTGTGCTCAAGTTACAAATATACTTGTGAAAACATGCACTTTTTTTTTTTTGAGTTGTTCCTGAAGCCGAGCCGTGTGGAGGTTGTTACCATCACAGTTCATAAATAGTCACTTTTACTTAAATTAGTATTCATCCAGTTGCCCTTGTAAAATTGTCGGCCCCTTTTTAGTCACATTTCGCGATGTTCACTAATGCAGACTCGAACACAGAGACTCGGGCAGCACGATCAATTTCAATTGCTTTTTTTTAAATGGCCTCCAACGCTGCGTTTCATTGACGTCACACGTCACCGAGCATGCGCAGAAGTGGTTGAAGTAAAGGCGCGAACAGCTGACAGGAATACCTTTGTGTGGATGCGCACGGCTATCGCTGACAGGAATGCTTCGCCAAGGTATGCCTTTGAGCGGAGGCGAACATAGGCAATTTCAGACGACACCCGAGGGGAGAAAATCCAAAGTGCCGTGCGGCCGTACCTTCGTGCGATGCTGCAGCTGTCACGAAGACGAAATCCAAGCCGATCATGGACTGCAAGGAACCGGACGTCCTGAGATACTCAAATCTCGCACAAGGCTTCCACAGCCTCCGATTAAAAAACGAAGCAGCTTTCAAGGTAGAAGGTATTTGTTCCGGTGTTCTACACAGTCCACATTGTAGATTGTAACTACATTTCATTTAAGTTTTCTGTGCGTCAGCTGTACCTGGATGTACCACGATGCGAGGCTGTAGTTCCGCTCGTCGCCACTGTTACAAAAGAGTCTTCAATCACTCATAGGTTCCTCAAGTAGGTTTATTAGAAACAGCCCCACACGGGTAGTCATGCGTGGGTCAGTGGAACATCTGTACTAACGGTACATGTCACAGGGGGTCAACCAGGGAAGCATAGAACGTCAGGGGAACCAATCAGGGAGGTCAGAGCACAGGGGAAGCTCACGCGCAGGGAAGGGGAAGGAACCAAGCGCAGGGCACGGGAGGGGTGGTATGAGAGATACAACAGGACCCTGCAGTGCCAAGAAGATGGATCCGCCCTGCTGTGTTGTTTATCAGAAAGGGGAGGTAACATTTGCAGCCACTTCAAAGAGACTGGGTTCAGCTAAACAAATTAGTCTAATAAGTGCACAATGGCTGAAGCGAGCCCTGCTGCAGGCTTGACTGTTAGTCACCAGAGTGCCATGACTGTTTTTCCCCCATTTGAGAGGCAGAAATCGGTAGCCCTCTCATATTGTGTGCATTGTGACCTGTTGAAACTGATTGCTGTTTTGTTTGCAGTTTTATATAGTGCACACTTGGCCTGAAGGTATTGGAGCGCTTTACATGAGCACCATTTACACCCGACAAGGACACATTTTTAGCAGATTACGTGATTTGCACAGGATCACATCATGCTGAGCTGAGCCAAGCCTCAACCCTGGTTCCCCAGTTACAAAGTTGGTAGCTCTGGCCGAAACGCCACTTCCTCATTTCTGCACGAGCATTCAGACACGTACTATTAACTGAGACAGGAGCAAACACACAGTAACCAAACAATACCGCACTATGGCTTGGAAATAGGCCTGAAGGAAGAGAGTGTACATCTAAAAACTTGTATGCGTCCTCCGAAGGGCCTGGCATTTAGCCAAGGAGAAGGGGCCATTGCCAGAACTTGTCAAGTCATGGCTTCATCTGCAGGTCACCCAAACAACAAACATGGTAGCGGTGTGTGAGGAAAAGTAGTTGGGGGAGCAGGGGTAGACCAGTTGTCTCAGCTGGCATCACTGGTGAAGGTGTAGTCTAGAAAATCAACTTTGGGTGACATTATTTTGCTAAATTACATACCTGCCTTGCGCAGCCACCAGAGATGCAATCAGCACCATTAGTGATTAGGGCAGGGAAGTGATGGTGTAATGAGGAGTCTCTGAGCTCCCAGAGCAGACCCAGATTATAAATCATTATGGGAGGCAGCACTAGAGACCCTCCTCAGGACAAAGTATCAGACTCCCTAATGAAGCCTAAATGTTTCTTAAAATAGTATCAATCCAAACGAGAAGCAACTGTAGTTCAATAAAAGCTGTACAGCCCACCAATTTGCCTCACTCCATGTTAGCCCATAACTCACAATTTTATCCAATATTATTCCTAATATCGCTGAGTGATCGTCAAGTGCAATTACTTTTAAACCTCTGTGCCAAATAAAAAAAGATGAGGGCAAAATGCAGGCATCTTACTCGGTATCAGATATATACTGACTAAGCCGCCTGCATCTTGCCTCACATGGTATTGATTGCTCAGCGATATTAAGAATAATTTGTGATAACGTTTTGGATTATGTGCCAAATGAATTACCCATAGTGATGAGAATCTGACTTTGGGTGTTCGAGCAGGTTAACAACTGAGATAGAGGCTGAACATTTACTCAAGGCCACGACAAATTCATAAATGTGTCATGTTTAATAATATTAATACTGTCGTGATTCAGCTGTTCTCCCATTTAGGCCTCAGAAAGGCTTCTTTTGTGAGCGAACGCTAAATCTTGTGAAAACTGTCACCCAAACCCTGAAGAACCGGGTTATTTAGGACCCGGCGGCGTCAGGGGTCACGCCCAAAGTCTAAGGGTATCACCGGTCTTTCCTTTACAGAGACACGGAATCTTCTTGGTGACGTCAAAGATCGAATTTATTGGCTGCAGCCAGTAACAGAAGTCCTAGAAGTCAACACGGTATGAGTTCTCAGGAGACTGCTCCATTTTTACAATGCAGGCCATCCTTTTTATGCCAAAAATCACATTCCAGACAAATACCTTACATTTACAAACTGTCCAATCACATGTATCCAGATCAGAGGTATCGTATGACGGTAAAACCCACTTTTCAGTTGCCCAGCCCATGATCAATTATTGGTCGAACCCAACATTCTTCATCAGACAGGTCGATCGAACCCATAATAAAAACGGGCACATCCCCCTCGTAAATGGACCATAAAGAAGGGAGCAGAGACAGGTGTGAGTAAGATAAGACATATTTGTGTGCAATAAAAGGTTTATGATGTCCTGCGCCTCGATTCTCAATCTTGATCAGCTACTGGGAAAGGAACTGGCCTAACAAGTTTGGCTTCAGGCAAGAGGGTCAGTTTGCTCGGGTCATTCAGAAGTCAGTTAAAGTGTACGTGTGCTAAAGACTCGTTCGGCCGTAGTCATCGGCCTATGTGAGGGCAACCACAAAATGGCTGCCGTACACAAAATGGAACCCGAGGGTTCAAAACGAATCCCTAAATACGTAGTGAATCCATCGGTGTAACGTGACGAAAACACTCATGCTTGCCGTACTAACTGGTTACGGTTCGCTAATATCAAATTCATAATGAAAACATGACCTTTATGAAACGGGTTCAGGATTCACGGAACCTCAACCCTATGAGAAATGTTTCTAAAGTTTCCACTTGTGTTCTAGTCAATCAATGGACTCACTTCTTACTTGTAGCACACTTATTAGAATTTGCAACAAATCTTGTTACATCCTAGAGAAATGCGCCTGGGAACGGACTGGGATGTGCAAAAGAACCGCCTACTTCTGAGAATGTTACAAGGCACTAACCAAATGGAAAAACATGAGAAAAAGATCACTTCATTCTTCCGGATTAGTATATTTTACCAATCATCCCATACCAGGCCACCGTAAACGACCAATGAAAACCCCATGGACGGATAGAATAGATACATTAAGGGGTGTAAACCTGGAAAATATTGGAGTATAATTGCCTAAATTAAGGAGGAGTAGTGGGCTGGCTATTCAGATTTTCTTGCATTCCTTGACTAGCATGCTGTTGATTTGTCCTTTAACCCCTTGCCTGCTTCTGTCGGCCGTTGGCCGACGGCAGCACTACCTCGCTAGTGCTGCCGTCAGCCAACGGCCGAAGCGGCCCCGCCCAGTTTGCGGAAGTGCCGCACTGTCGCAAAATCGCGGCTGCAGGTAAGGGGTTAATCCATGCATGTTTCCTTTGTTTTCGTTTTCTCTTTTCCTTGCCAGGTGCCACTCGTTCTGGGTGGAATAGACTAATGAACGGGACCCTAAACAAACTGTGACTTCATCCTGTGCTATTGTCGGCTGGCAAACATGTGCAGAGAAATAACCTTTTAGCTGAAAGGTTGGTGACTCCTGCTGAGGCAAGTGGTGCTGCAATGCGGACACAAACTGAATTGCCAGAGGATAGAAACTGGAACGACGACATTGATTTGGTTTGTATGAGCATCAGCTGAACTTGTACCTTCATGCAAAATAGGTTAAATCACTCTTGGATGAGGAAGACAGTAATGTGCTGTGTGGTTTACTTTGCATTAACAATTGGTTATTGAATCTGATCATGAAATGTATTTCTGCACTCACCGCCATTATCGAGGCATTAGATAAAAGTTTTTGCAAAATTTTCTCTACTGATTCTGTGTCATTGATTTGGTGATTTTCTTTGTCTCAAGGAATCTATATTCATGGCTGGTGAAAGTGCTAAGCTAGGTTGAATAATCTGAGTGGTTCCAACAATTATCTATTCCAGGTCCTCATAGGATAATGGTTCATTCCGTGAGTATTCTAGTCCCTTACAGCTCGACGCAAGATCCATCGGAGGTCCTAAAAAATGGTAATGGTAGTTGGTATCTAAGTTTGAGAGATTTGGATTGGACTAATGTAAAGTTAGGAAATGGGCCTGGAAATCCAAGTCCAACGCCGGAAACAACGACATCACACCCTCGCAAGACCTCTGCGACTCACTCGCCACCTTCTTACACCGCAAGATCGCCGACATACACAACAGCTTCGGCGCACAGACCACGCACCCAACCACCGAACCAATGCCCCTCACCACCACCCTCTGCACCTGGACCCCGGTCAGCACCGAAGACACCACCCGCACGATGAACACCATCCACTCCGGATCAACCGACCCCTGCCCCCACCACGTCTTCAACAAGGCTGACTCCATCATCGCACCCCAACTCCGGGACATCTTCAACATCTCCTTCAACACCGCCACCTTCCCGGAGAGCTGGAAGCACGCCGAGCTCAGCGCCCTCCTGAAGAAACCAACAGCGGATCCCACCGACCTCAAGAACTTCCGCCCCATCTCGCTCCTCCCTTTTCCTGCCAAAGTCATTGAGAAGACCGTCAACAGACAGCTCGCCGCCATCTTCGAGACAAACGGATCCCTCGACCCTTCGCAGTCCGGCTTCCGAGCCAACCACAGCACCAAGACCGCCCTCATCGCAGCCACCGACGACATCAGATCCCTGCTCGACAACGGGGAAACAGCGGCCCTCATCCTTCTGGACCTATCTGCGGCGTTCAACACTGTCTGCCACCGCACCCTAGTACAGCGCCTCAACAACATCGGAATCCAAGGGAAGGCTCTGAAGTGGATCATCTCGTTCCTCGCCGGAAGAACCCAGAGAGTCCGCCTCCCCCCGTTCAGATCCGAGGCCACCGAAGTCATCTACGGCGTACCACAAGGATTCTCACTCAGCCCCACCCTCTTCAATATCTACATGAGCCCCCTCGCAGCCATCGCACGCCAACACAACCTCAACATCATCTCCTATGCCGACGACACCCAGCTGATCCTCTCCCTCACCAACGACCCCGCCACCGCCAGAGCCAGCCTACACGAAGGGATGAAAGACGTCGCCGAGTGGATGAAGAACAGCCGCCTGAAACTGAACTCTGACAAGACGGAAGTCCTCATCCTGGGATCATCGCCCTCCGCCTGGGACGACTTCTGGTGGCCCCCTGCCCTGGGCACCACCCTCAAGCCAACGGACCACGCACGAAACCTGGGCTTCATCCTGGACTCCTCCCTCTCGATGACCAGACAAGTCAACGCCGTATCGTCATCGTGCTTCAACACCCTGCGCATGCTCCGTAAGATCTTCCGATGGATCCCCACCGAAACCAGGAAGACAGTCACCCATGCACTCGTCACCAGCCGACTGGACTACGGAAACACCCTCTACCCGGGAACCACTGCCAAACTACAGAAAAGACTCCAGCGCATACAGAACGCCTCCGCACGACTCATCCTGGACATCCCTCGCCACAGCCACATGTCGACCCACCTGAGAGACCTGCACTGGCTCCCCGTCAACAAGAGGATCACGTTCAGACTCCTCACCCACGCACACAAGGCTCTCCACGACATGGGCCCGAAGTACCTCAACAGCCGCCTCACTTTCTACACACCCACCCGCCAGCTACGATCGGCCAGCATCGCCCTCACCGCCGTACCATGCATCCGCAGAGCCACCGCTGGAGGAAGATCCTTCTCCTCCCTGGCGGCCAAGAAATGGAACTCCCTCCCCATCCACCTACGACTGTCCCAGGACCACCTCTCCTTCAGGAAACCACTCAAGACCTGGCTTTTTGAGCAGTAACGGACCCCTCCCCCCAGCGCTTTGAGACCCTACTGGGTGAGTAGCGCGCTATACAAAAATTATTGATTATAATAATAATAATAATAATTGATTGAAGTCTATTGTGTATTATAGAAAAATTATCTGAGCAAAATACTGCAACAGTTTTCTGGTAGTGTGTCGGATGGTTAGTATGGACTGTCAAAACAGGGATATAAGGGGGGATGTTTGTTATATAGATTCCTTTGTAGTTTAGGGTTCAGTAAGCTTCTTTGACCAAATGTTAATTCTGAGGACAAAGAGATGACGCCAACAGGTGGTGAAAGTATAGATAGGATTGTGAAATTGTGATCACAGAAGTGTTATGCCTTTTCGTGAAAAATTAGTATAGAGGTGTTGTATTGAAGTTGAAGTCGGATCCGACGTGGTCTGAGATCTCGGGATATACACTTACGGGTGGGTCTCAGTGTGGCACAGACTGAATAAGTGTGTCTGCTGTTTTGAGGGTGCTGTGAGACATTGTCGCCAGTACCACCAGTGAAGGGAACTTTGCGAAAGTGTGACAAGTTAAGACCGTTGGGATTTTTCCTAATGGGAATCTATAGTTTCTTTTAGTGGAACAGACAAGAGTTGTTTCATGTTTAATGTATGTTTTGTGTTAAGGAAAAAGAAGAAAGAAACAAGCATTTACAATGCAATGGTTTCGCCTTTTGAAAAGTTTGAGCTATTGGCATTGTAAATGACAAAATTTGTATTTATGTGTTGGTTTTGAAAACAGATAAATAAATGGCATTGTCATTTACAATGCCAATAGTTTAATTTCTGGCAAATGCCAAACAAAAACACACAGACCCACACACACACACACACAGACCCACACTCAGACCCACACACACAAACAGAGCCCCACATACACACACACACACACACACACACACAGAGTTTGATCCTTATTGGCCTAGAACCACAGCATAAAGTGAGTGGATCTGCTCCAGAAATCAAAGGCTTGCTCTCTAATGCAGTGTGTCACTTTTCTAACACTATAACGGATAGAGCTTCCAAGGCATTTGGGGTTAGGTGCACCATTAATGGTACACACATCAAATTAGCTGATTTGTGTCTTCAGGTATGTACTCAGCTGCAAAGGTATTGGCAGACACTACTACAAACCTAGGCAAAGCCAGTCATGCCAGTTACAAGGTTGAAATTTAGGACATGAAATATCAACAGCTCTTTCTCCAAAAAACATTCAGATTTAAAGGAAAAGTTATCAAAGCCATTACCTACAACGTGCCCTTTCCCACACAGGAGGGGAAAACAGGGTATGTAGTAGGTTTGTATTCCACAAGAGTCATCTCAGGCAAAACAGAACCCAATTTTCATTTCCATTTATAATGTTTGTTACTTTAAAAAAATAAAATAAAAATCACTGAAACCTACACTTTTATTTATCTTTCGCATTTTTCAGGCACAAGAGAACAAGCTACATCCAAGTCGCCATGACAGGGTCTCGGTCTGAAGCTCGGGGGGGAAGGATAGTTTGCCAGTGGGAGAAGCACATGAGAAACAGCTTGCAACAGGACGAAGACAGAAACATGTGGAAAGTGCATGAGGGAGAGAGCTGGAAAATATGTATTCTCAGGGGGTGCTTAAGCAAAAAGAATAAAATAGTTCTCTAAAGTGAGCAGTGGAAGAATACAAGTCATACAAGTCAAAGGAAGGTAAAGAGTCTATGCTACAGGGGAGGAACAAACACAAGAACAAGATGCACAAGGAAAGCCATCGACTATGAAACAAAACATGAGAGTGACAATGAAGCCATCCAATGGTAAGCAATGGCAGAGCTGTAAGTTCTTGGTAAGCCTACAAATGGTGTTTTCCAACCAGACAGCTTGCACTGACTGGTGGATAAATCCTAAAAAGCTACCTGCTAGGTTGGGTTGCAAGATAAAAATTCAATAAGCTTTGACAAAGCTAATCGGCTTGGCCTTAGCAGGGTGGCATAGTGGTTATTTTTTACTTTATATTGAAAACAAATACGTACCACAATTATACAAAGAATACAAAAACAACACTGCCTAAACATGCAGGCATATGATAAAAATTACTGGCGTATGGAAAAGGTAATCTTTAAGAAAAAAAAGAAAAAGAGCAAAAGCACTGGTGAAATAAAGTACTAGCTTACCAGCCAGGGCACTGAAGTGCACTTTATTTTAGGTGAATGTGCATATGTGATGAGGAAAAATCCTTCACTCACAGTTCAAGAGAAACAGTGACTGAAGTGCGCTGCTACATTTCTCCCCTATCTTTTCTTATTGTGTCCAATAGCAAAATGAAATAAACAGCTGAAAAGTGGGGGTGCTAGGTGGCACACGAGCGAAATGGCCACATCTATGTGAGGCTCCCGCTGTCCGGCTAATTATATTTTAATTATCCTGTATATTTCGATCCTCTGCTGCATCATTAAACACTGCCCATGAAAGCATAATGTGCAGTGCACCCGACGGAGAGAGCGACCTGGCCGTACTGCGAGATCGGAGGTGTCGGTGACGGCTGATGCCTGCCTGTGGAGAGACGTTGGAATCAGAGTGGAGCGCGGGGCTGATACCGCAATCAAGCGAGTGTCATGGTTCCCCCGTGGGTGGCAGGCCGCGCGGGGGAGGAAAGTGTCACCTGCGCAACAGTAACTGTGATGGTCGGGGACAAATAGAGGTAAATGCCCCACTGTGCTGCCCTTAAAAAAAATCGCCCAGCTTTTAAAGGGAAGGAACTGGCGAAAATCACGTTATCGTTGGTTTATGCTACGCGGCAACCGGGAGGCGGCCGTTTTGAAAACTGTCGAGATCGGCCCAAGACCCAGGACTGCCAGAGGCGAGTGCACTGCATAACAGGCAAGGAGAAAGAGGGGTGACTACGGGGCATTAACGTAATTGCTGCAGAGTGCGTGGACCCTTGGATGAATGGCAGCGCGACGCTCATAAGATATACATAGAAACGGCAGGCGAGAGCTACGCAACAGACGCGGTGCCAGGAAAACGACCAGGTCACGTGGATAGTAACGGCAGTTGTAAGTTGAATGCGGCCCGGCGGAGGCAGGAGTGAATGCTGATAACCAAAACGGAGTGTTGTACTACCCTGGTAGGGAACTCGACGCACGATGGATGTTTAAAAAAAAAAAACAAGAAATAGTGCAACTCGAATTGAGAGCAGTGGTGGAATTCTGACACACACAAACTGGACGACATATGCGTTACCGCTGATATACATTGCACTGATTACTAAAAAACATAAGGCGGGTTAAGTGCGGTGCTATTACTTCCATGGCAACTTAAATTTCGCAGCCCACTCCAACAAAAGACACTTCAAAAAAGACAAAAACATGACCGGAAAAAAAAAAGAAAAAAAAACCCACCGCCGCATGACGTACAAAAAGGGGTGGGATGAGTAAAAATCGCGGGAACGCCCACAAATCTGCTCCGGCAATGACGGACAGATCTGTCTTCCAATGGCTAGCCTCCATTTATGGAGCTAGCCAATGGAAGACAGAGGCGGGAGAAAGCTCCATACTTGTTTGCAAAGGTTTTCGCCTGTGCGATACTGCTTGCGCAGTAAACGCCAGGCGAAACCTAAAAACTGTAAAGGGAGTGTCAGTCGCTGTGGGGAGTTGGACTGACATCATAAAGTGCCACACTGCGATAGGACAGTTGGTCTAGAACTGTGCTGGGATTGGCTGTCGAGATCGTGCAGTGATTGGAGGTTGAAACGATAATTACGGCATCAAAGGGTTTTTGAAGTACGATTGATTTGGAATGAAAACAGGATATCATGAAGTTCTTTAAGCGATCAAAGGCTTTAATAAATGGAGATAACCATCACCTTATAATTAAGAGCAGACAATTTCAGGGACCAACCCGTTTATGAGAAATACACCAGATGCACTACCTTTACCCATCAGTCCAGGTCCTGGGAATCTCTTTTTGTCCGGAGGACTGACACCTGGAGAAGTAGAATTTAATAATTCTGCTATGACTACTGGTCTGCATGCTCTATCCGTCCCAGTTACTATAGGTCCAGGTGTTCCTTTATATCAGACAAGAAGAGGAGCATCACAGGTACATGCAATGACAATGCCTACTGGGTTATCAGGAATTAATCTCAAGTTATGAGAATTGAAAAGGGAACAAATAAATCAGAATGTAGCATACACAAAAGAAAAAGCTGTGACATAAGAAAATGGAATGGGAACCAGTGAGAGTGTGATACCCCCAATGGAAAAAAGATCAGACCCATTGACTAGTACCTCTTGAAAGAAATCCCAAAACACCAGATAGAGTCTACAGGCTATAGCATGGAAAGTATTACAAATGGGAACACAAAGATTAGAGACCCCTGTTGCACCGCGATTAGGGGAAATCGGTGGGGAGCCCCAGGGAGCAGTCATGAATACATCCAGAGGGCCCACCCCAGAGGAACTTGATGACTGTATTAGGGATATAGCTCCAACAACTATTGCAAAGAATACTGCATGAAGAAACTGTAAATAGGTGGAAAAAAGCACAAATAGCACCGTAGACATAAGTAGGCTAAAGGTAGAATTGGAAGAAATGATATTTGGAACCATTAGTCCAGAGAGGTTAGCGAACTACCGTGATGACAAATTACTGTTCAAGAAAAGCAAGCAACACACATGAGAAATTTGCTGAGGTAGCTCAGAAGTATGGAGTGGATGTGCAGAAATAAAAGGCTTCAAAAAAGACATATCTATTGGATTTCAGTGATAAAGATTTAGAGACCCTAAACCCATCAGAGAAAAAGACTACAGATTAAGGAATTATTAACAACCTTAAAGAGATGGGAAGGCAGATGGGCTTAAAAGAAAGAACAGTAGTGGCTTTTACCATGATTGAAAGGGAGAGAGCGGAAGCAGAGACAAAAACATATCCTATGAGAGAAGTGGCAGGAGGAGGTTATGTCCATGTTCCTTGGACTAGGTCAGACATTTTGTCATTTACAAATGATTTCCCAATATTGAGAGACAAGCCTGTTGAATGGTATAAGCAAGTCAAGAGATTTGTGTAAGTTTCAAAGGTTGTGTTAAAGGATTTGGATGCCTTGTTTGATATTGTAGTTCCGACCGATTTATGGACCAAGTGTAAGATTGAGGTTGATTGGCCAGAAACAGAGCCTGCAAGAGATTAAAAAACGGGTGAACTGTCGCCAGAAGTAATGATGGATTAAACCCAGATCTTTTGACTGGGTGTGAGTGTTTGATTGATTCAGATGCTCCGTCCATCACCACCCCCTTTTGTACCGCTTTTGGCCGCCATAAGTGTGGCAGGGTATGCTCAGACGTGAGTCCCTTGCTCACTTTGCCACTGGATTCAAGCAAGCCGGGCTGAAGACGGCTGGAATGCCAGAAACCGGTCCTCGGAAGCTTGTTTCCGGTCCAGGGAAGACATGGCTTGGAAGTTCGGGCTGGACTGTTCCCATGAGGCACAGGGTCAGACTGATTTGCATATAGCCATGTCTGAACTGGGGTGGCAGAGTGGGCTAAAGAACGGTGATGGATTAAACCCAGATCTTTTGACTGGGTGTGAGTGTTTGATTGATTCAGATGCTCCGTCCATCACCACCCCCTTTTGTACCACCAGAAGTAATGAGGAAATACGATCAGGTCATTACCTATTTAAAAGGAAAGATTTTGCCGACAGAAACCGATTGGGTAAAAATAGACAGGACGAATTAAAAATTAAAGGAGACAGTGCATGCATATTATGAGCGACTTCTACAGGCATTTAAACAATATAAAGATATGGGACACTTTGTCTATCGGTTTCTGTATGGTCTAAGACCCAAAATAAGTGCGATGATACAGCAACATTTGATTTGTTGGCACAGCAAACCAATTGACGAAATTCTTTGGCATGCGAAATATTGTGGAGATGACAGATTCTCGGCATCAGAAGTTGAAAGAGAAATGGATGTTGGCTCAGATAAAAGCAGCAAGAAAGGTTACTTGGGTTTTGACAGATATATTAGCAAAATTACTAACTTAGGAAAAGAACTATCCGAACTAAAAGCTGATGGTGCATGGGAATCAATTGGGAAGGGATCCTCATCAGTGGGAAAGTGGTTTGCAACATTGGAAGGAAGCTTAGTGAGAATAATAATAACACCTTTACTAACAATTGCTATTGGCTTAATAATAATAGTAATGATTTATCGCTATTGCAAGCGAACAAAAATTGATAAAGTAAACAGGGGAAAAGAAGAAGTAATAACGCAGAAATTGAACTAGAGGATAGACAATGTGGATACTATGATGAATTAAAGAAACTAGATCAATCTAGATTGAAACAAATGAAGACAACTGTGTTAGACCCGTCAGCTTTTTGGATGGTCTCCCCTTATTTTTGTCCCTTTCTGCCTCCCATTATTTTTTTCCAACAACCCTTTTTGTGCTGCCTTAGGGCACCGGGTGCCCGAACACTGCTAACCAGTGCTGAGGTACAGGTGCGCCTTCCTAAAATGGTGGGTAGAGTGGGTTTCTAAGATGGACGCCTGCTAGAAATTACCTCAGAGCTCTGGCCCATTGGATTACATTAGAGGGTTTCAGAACCTTCCAGTCCACTCTAGTGACCTAGGCCTAGGCTATATAAGAGAGGACACTGGGCAGCCATTTTGTCATTGCTGGGCTGGCTGTAGACAACTGAGTCAGGGGGGTGGTGCCTCAGGCTACTCTGACTGTTCCTAGGGGCTGCGAGTTAGCTGTGAGTGCTGCCTCCTCCCTGTTGATCTGGCCCAGCTTATGAGAGAAGATCTATGAACATCCTGACCCAGAGTGGCCAATCATCAAGAAAGCTAATTCCCTCGAACTACTGGTGAGAGTGATCTTTCCCCAACCCCAGAAAACCTTGAAGGGTGGCACCGTGGGCTCATAGGGCAACGCAGAACAAGGGGCCTGAGTCACAACCCCTGAAGTGAAGCGGGCTTCCCACCTTAGCCTTTGCCCTGTTGACAGTACCGAGGTGAGCAGATGGTAACTGGGCTGTGTGCCGCTGAAATCTACCAGCGCGATATTAGTCGGAGCCCCCACCCCTTCTCTGCTCTTCCCCCCATCCTGAGGCGCTACTGCACCGCTGGCCTAGGTGCTGAATTGGGCCAAGCGATCCCGGTGACAGGCATGTGGAAGGGGAAGCAGCGCAAGGCCCCGCGAGAGACCCTGGGCAGGGTCACTGGGTAATCAGACTCCCGCCCAGCCTGTCACCTCGCTCGTCAGTCTGAAGCTCCTCTTCAGAGCAGAAGCTGCAGCGGCCCTCAGAAGGCCGGATCCACTCACCGATTGTTGCTCCAGCAGACGGGAGTGGGTGCCGGAGGCCCGTCCGCATTGAGGCCTCAGGATTTCTCACGTCGCGGCTCGGCTGCGGCCCGCCCCGCTTCAGGCGAATCGGCATAGACCTGAGCGGGAGGACGGGGGGGAAGCGAGGCCTCAATAACTGCCTCAGAGAATACATCCCAAAGGCGCTGATCGGGCGCGCAGGTATCTGGGGGAAATACAAAAGGGAGGGACTGAAGGAGGAGAGACAGACAAGGAGGGGGTGGACTATGGTGTTTGAGGGTGCCACGAGGCTGCCCTTAGCAAACCCCCTGCTGCTGGTGACATCGTGACAAGCTCTTATTTTGAGAGTAGGTCCCAGACTTTAATTTCCCTCCTCTGGAGTAAGCCTCTATGTATACTACTGCGCACAGGAGTGAGGATGGAACAGCACGCTCAGTATAAGAAATTGTTACGACTCTTGTCTTAGGATATTGTCCAGCTTAACTTGAATGGACTCAGAGGCCTGCTAAAATTAAAATTCATTAATTAAAGTGCCTGCCCAAGTGGAAATTTGCGCCTAATAAAGTAGAAATTGATATCCTGATCCAACTGGGGAAACCTGTCCCATGTTTCTATTGATTTTTAGGTGATATTCTACCCGACTAATTGTCACACTGAATGTATACAGAAACTTGTGGCTTGACAACTGTGAGGAAATATGAAATACTGTTTGATTAATATGATTAATTCCTGAAAGTGAAATGACTAAGTTCTAGTTGAATACACATTGGAATCTTTATACCCCTTTTTCTTTTAAAGTACAGAGATAAAGCCTCACTATTTTCTACGTAACCAAGACGGTGTGGTGTCATTTTTGGTGGGTTTGCACTGGGGTGTTGTAGTGAGTATTGCGCAAGTACGTCACAATTGCCTTCTGGATTGAGTGTCTCCACTCTGTGCCTTGCTACCCTCAGTAGGCCGGTAGTCCCGGTTCCAACAAACTGTATTTTACAGTGACATCAGATAAACATCAGATGATGATAAGATAAATTGTGTGATGGCTTGATTCGCCATCAAAGGAGGAATTGATGGAGCATGGATGTTATCTTGCATCTATCTTCATCAATTCCTACCTAAGAAATTAATTTACAACATTGATTAAATGAATGAGCCAAAAAACGTATATGTTTACCTATTGAGAGAAATCATATCTGCAAAGTCATGATTCATATACTGCATCGTAAAGGCATGCAGAATGTTGGAAAATGTTTATATGCTGATGAAAAATGTTGAAAAACGATAATTTCATTAAATTGCATTTACGTGTTTATGAGCAAAGATTAAAACAAACAGTAATCTGGAGACTTTTTATAGTGACAATATTTTACTGTGTATTCAAATAAATGTATTGTATTTAACTGAAATTATACATGCATATTGACATTAATAAAGGGTAGAGAATACATATAACCAAAAACGTACAGATTCTTAGGTTTTTGTAACGTGTATAATGAATATATGTATTGAAAAGTAACCTACTGAAATACACTCCCATGGCAATGTACAAAAATAGTACTGATATACTACGTGAAAAGAAGACAAGCATTGGCATAGCCAATAGGTCTCGCCTTTGGGACCTTATACGTGTTTAGTTATCCAGCACAATATCCTTGGTGCAACAACATCAAGTGTTGCATGGCTAAACACTTATAAGGTCCCAAAGGCGAGACCTATTGGCACAGCCAACAGGTCTCGTCTTTGGGACCTTATAAATGTTTAGTCAGGGGTACTGACTTTGCTAATGTGCTTAGGTTATATTGTACAGTAGAGTGGCTTGTGTACAGCATGTTCCAAAGTTATAAAAAAATAAAAATGTTATAAGTATTTTTGTTACCTTATCTACAATTAAGATGTTATTACGTATAAGTGAACGACCTTATTAAAAAAAAGAAATTGAAAGATTGATTTTTTTTTAAGGTTTTGTTTTGGGCGAAGGAGAGATATAAACAACAGGATGGTAGAGGTTGGGGAATAGTGCTTGAATTATAATACACGTAGCAGATGGATATAGGGGAGAATTAAGAGAAGCCAGAATGGAATAGATAAATAACATAACACTTAATGTCCCTTGTCTCCTCCCTGGTGCTTTTAAAAGGGTCCTGGGTTATCTAAGCATTATCCTACCAATATGCGAAAACAATATCAGTTCAAAACAAAAGGCCGTAGTTACTAGCGCTACGAGGCAATACCAATCACAGAAGTGTGTTTTATAAAAACTGAGTAACATAGCAAGCAGAGCACTTTCACCGCGCCTCTACTCCCTTTGTGCCATTAGCATTCTAAGTGCTACACAAACAACATGAAAATGACAAAATCAGGATAAAATGAGAGGCCAGTGGCAGAATTCGCACCGCAAAGACAAAATAATAAATCAAGTAGTGTAGTTTCATTCCTTACCTAAGCCCTCAGCACCTCGAACAGGACTATGAGCATTCTAAGCGCTACAATAGTCTGTCATCACATGGCAGGCGTGAGCTATACAGGCAGCAGGTAGCAGCACACAAGAAGACTAGAGAACGGCGGACTCACCCGCAAAGCTCAGCAGCACTGCCAGAAGCAGGACGAGCCCGGCTTTCAGCTCTATCCCTGAAGTCTGTGTGCTTCGAGTGAAACGCTCTGTAACTCCTCCTGAGGTAGTGCCAAGTTTCTGCCAAGAGCCTCTGCTCCTACCGAGCTGGTTGCAGGCGCCGCGGACCACTTTTATTCACTCGGAGAAGTCGAGGCATATGGGGTCAAAGAACAGAGGAAAGCATCTCCTTCTGAGCTCCAGGCCTGTCCCCTCAAGGCTGCCGGGTATTTCGAGGGGGGCGGGGGGATTGCCGCTATAAGAATATTATTTTCTGCGAGCGCACAACAAATGCCCTGTGTGTCTTTGAGTTAAGGGGGGCGGGGGGGGGCTTGTAAGTACTTGAGCAAAAGCAGCCAAAGAAAGGGAGACGTCAGAATGTGTGGGGTAGAGAGGGTTTATAGAGAAGGGGCCCTGTCCGAGATGACCAGACATGGTAGAAGAAGACAAGCCACACAGATATACATATACACACTCACAAATCGCACTTGTGAACATACAAACACCCGAGATATACAGACATTACACTTGTGCAAATACAAACACTGCAGATATATACACTCTTAAATCACACGCATTCACATACAATCACAAGCATCATAGATATACATATTCTCAAATCGCACACGTGCACATACAAACATAAGGACCACAGATATACGCAGTCTCAAATCACACACGTGCACATACAAACACAAGCACCCCAGATCCACTCAAATTATATGTGCAATCACAAACACCAAATGCACACAAAGTAAGGAACTGCATATCCCCGAAGCAATTGTGCAAAGAAGAAACTACCAGCGGACCTATATGCACACACCTATTAAACAAGGGTAAGCTGGACAGAGCAAGGAGAGAGGTAACAGCGGGCAGAGGACAGGAGGAACACAGAGAGCATGACGGGCTGTAGTTCTATGGAAGAAGGAAGACAATGGTTCAGACATTGGGGGATTGTGGGGAGAAGCACTGGTAATGTTTAGGGCAAAGAGATGTATTTAAAGGAGACTAGGGAGCAAGAGGTAAAGCAGGGAGGGACAGGAAGCATTACCTTGTGTTTGCTGCTTGGTAACTGTTCAGTGAAGACGAATCACTGTATTGTGAACTGAAAAGGTGGGAACCGCGGCCCCCTTGGACAGTTAAATGAAATGCTTTTAACCCGTGCTGCAGGTTCACCTGAAAGAACTCGGAAAGATGCAATCTAAACAAAAAGCGCAAGCAAGACGGAGAGGCTGAACGAGGCAGGCGCGCTTGCGAGAACAGTCTGCTCTTTTTCTAAGCACACACTCGTGCTTGTGGCGCGCCCCTGCGTGCTCCCGCAAGGTGTATGCCGCGAGTATGTGCTTTGAAAAAGAGCTGAACGACGGCTAATGGTCTCCTATGCATCGCATGCGCGCTGCATATGCGAGACCTAAAAACTTTTTCAGTAGTGCTTTATACTGACGTGTTACATGAGCAAATGCATTTGAATTTACTTGAAAAGCTAAAGCATTCATAAATGTGTGATGTTTAATAATATTAATACTGTTGTGATTGAGCTGTTCTCCCATTTAGGCATCAGAAAGGCTTCTTTCCTTAGCTAACGTTAAATCATGTGAAAGCTGTCTCCCAAACCGCATGAAAAAAATCTTGTGAAGTTTCCACTTGTGTTCTATCTAGTCAATCAATGGGCTCACTTCTTACTTCTAGCACAATTGATAGAATTTACAACAAATCTGGTTACATCCCAGAGAAATGCACCTGGGAACGGACTGACAACAGATGAGTAAAAGAACCGCCTACTTCCGAGGATGTTACAAGGCACTAACAAAAAAAGAATATAATGAACTTAAGGAATAACATGAGAAAAAGATTACTTAATTCTTACGGATTTGTATATTTTACAGATCATCCCATAACAGCCCATCGCAAACGACCAATGAAAAGCCCATGGGCTGATGGAATTGATACGTTAAGGGATGTAAACCTGGAAAATATTGGAGTATAATTGTCTAAATTAGGGATGAGTCATGGGCTGGCTATTCTGGTTTTCTTGCATACCCTAGCATGCTGTTGGTTTGTCCTTTGATCCACTCCTGTTTGCTTTGTTTTAGTTCTCTCTTTTTCTTGCCCCTTTCCACTCGTTCTGGGTGGAATAGACTCTAACAAACTGGACCCTAACCGAACTGTGACTCCATCCTGTGCTATTGCCCGCTGGGAAACGTGCGCAGGTAAATAACCTTTTGGCTAAAAGGTTGCCCGACTCCTGTTGTGGCAATTGGTGCTGCAAGGTGGACACAAACTGAATTACCCGAGGACAGAAACTGTAACGAACTACAGTGATTTGGTTTGTATGAGCATCAACTGAACTTGTAACTTCATGCTAAATAGTTTAAATCACCCTCAGTTGAGGAAGACTGTAATGTGCTGTGTGGTTAATTTTGCATTAACATTCAGTTATTAAATTTGATCTTGAAATGTATGTGTGCTCTTACCACTATTCTTGAGACATTAGATAAGTGTTTTTGCTAAATTATCTACCAAATCGGTCTCATTCATTGGGTGATTTTCTTCATCTCAGGAAATCTATATCCATGGCTGGTGAAAGTGTTAAGCTAGAATATATGATCTGAGTGGTGTTAACAATTATCTATTCCATGTCCTCAAAAGGATAATTGTTCATTCCCCGAGTATTCTAGTCCCTTATAGCTCAACACAAGATCCATCGGAAGACCTAAAACATGGTAATGGTCGTTGGTATCTGAGTTTGAGAGATTTGGATCGGACTAATATAAAGTTAGGAAATAGGCCTAGAAATCTGAGTCTAATGTGTAATATAGAAACATTATCTGCGCAAAACGCTGCAACAACACCATTCGCTGTAAGTACTGTTGTTTTCTACCTGTAAATTAAATGGTTAACTTACACAATGGCTTCTTTCCTCTTTATATGTATATGTATTCCCAGGATTACCAGTGTTCGATTGCAGTCCTGATTTCACACAGTATGGCACACTACCTCAGTCGCTCAAGAGTAAACATTACACATCCATACTACTCCAAAAATGTTCGGGTAGTGAAAATAATCAGTAGCAAAGTGACCACAGACTACCTAACAACCAGAATGCTCATTCCATATATATTAAAACAATCAGAATAATGACTACTTTTGATATCAGTACCAAGCCTCAAAAAAAAAAAATCAAACAAAGTTTACCAGACCTAGAGGTCTAGCGACTTAATAATTAAATCGACCTAAATGTAATGCTCTTGACCCATAAAATGGTTTCAAATTATGTGCCCCTGGGCAAATATTTGTATTCACTGAGCTGCCATTTTCTTCATTATCACATATGAGAGCACCATCAAATACGCCTGCTGTACAAAAAACTCTTTTGTTTGATTTAATAGACTAAACCTTCGCTCCATATATAATACAAATCTAGCCCCATATAGGATACATATGACCCTTGAATTGCCTTCTAGTTCATTAGCAACATTGTTGTCAGGACTGGGGCAAGAATGTTTCTAAAATCATGTTAAAAATTATCACTTTCAATAAATACATAACCAAAGCATAAAGTGGTAGCACACAGTAATTTGCGATCAGCATATTTTCCATTGAAACGGCCGCAAAATGGCCCACTGACATTCGGTTTTACTAATACAACAATACAGTGTGTAAACAATGTTTGTGATTCAAGTTTCTGCAAATATTTGTCATTTGCACATCACCAGAAGTGCTCTGCTTTGCTACTTAAATCTTTGTATCACACTTCTGAAATACAAACAAAAAAGTGCTTTTGTAAACCCGGATATATTTTGAAATAATTGTACTATTCATTTGCCAGCTATTTAAACGTGTGTTAGAAAAAATACTGACATCCTACAGCCTTTTGTTTCACCAAGATTGTCAGACAGATAAGCAGCAATTAGTAAAAAGACAAACTGACATTTGACCTCTGCCCTTGAACAGACAGCAACTGTGTCAAGACAAAAACAAGATTTAAAAGGCATCTTTAATGCTCATTCACTTTTTAAATAGACAGAACACCTGTTCCTTTCCAGCTCCAGTTCACTGACAGAATGGACCAGTAGGTCCTAAAAATAGCTCAACCTGATAAAATCTGACACCCATAGGAGTTCTTCTAGGCCGGAGTACTTATTCTTGTCTACTTCTTAGCAATTAGTAGAACATGGATTCATTATAAAAATAAAGAGCTCATAGCTGTGCATAACTCTATAACGGCATGTGTATCTCCAAACCCAGAAGAACACGTAGGAGTAGTGTAGTTGACGATAAAACGTTGTAACTCCCTCTTTTCTGGACTACTGGACCATTTTGAATTTTTTTTAATTAAATGAATAGTATTTATATCGCACCTTACCCTCGTGCAATTTTATGCACTAAACAGAGGAAAGGCCTTACTTACCAGTGAGCAGAAAATCAAAAGAGGGACACTGGTGGTTTGGCCCCTATTAGTGAGATTGCAGCTATGGGAATGGTAGTGAGCCCTGCATGGAAAACTGTCACATACCCCTGCAGTGAGTACCCAACTGCATATGAAACTGGTATCCTGACTTTTTGTTTGTGACTGAAATCATGCTAATTTAGCAGGTGCACAGAGGCCTAGGTATCTCTATGGTAAAGTGACAATTCAGACATATTCCTTTGCAAAGAGGGGTGCCCGAAGCGTGCCAGCGTACTTGACAAAGGACTACTATTCATGCCCGCAGTAAGTCACCTCAGTGACTTTGTTTCTCCTTCTATTACAGCATTACCCATGATCCTTCCGGATGATACCTACCCGGCACTTCTTTGCATCCCACCCGGGAATTGAGACAGCTTGTTTTCTCGTATAATGTATCTACCTGTTTTTATCCCAACTGTATCCGGGATATGTTACTGCCTATTATTTCTTTCCTTGCATAATGCACCCACCTGTTCTTATCCCAATTGTATCCACCCATCCTTTGTCCGTTCATACGACCTGTCAATCCTTTAATGCGCTCTGATACCCTCACAGGTCTGGTTCGCGCTCTAAAAAACTCAAAAATAAATAACTCACATAAAGCAGTGGTGGCAGCATACTGGGATTTTATAATGCATAGTATTACCAGCTCATTTTTCCAGTGTCAAAAAACAGCAAGATCCAAGGACCACCCTCTTGTGTAAGGCTTCACTTTGATATGAACCCCAGCTCCTTGTGTTGACATTCTGTTTATGTCCAGAACATGTGTAGCACATGCAATATTGCAGGACCCTGTATGTAGTGAAGGTCCGAGTACTGGGAGGCAGTGCTTGTAATGGCACAGTACATGTCACACTGATTGACTGAGGTGTGCAGAACGTTGAATTGAAAGGCCTGCACTGCCACTCAGCAAAGCAACGGCTGCTTAGGTATGCCTAGCAATATGACAATCGAATAGCCATTTGTTCTACCCAACCATAATAGTTTTCAATTCAACCACTGTGAAGTGACTGACATGTTCCAGCTGCTTTACTTTGCGGTGTAAGCTTTATGGTGATGGCATTGTTAGAAAGCATTTCCACCAGTCATAGCAGAATATCTTTAAATCGTGATGTTATATAACAAGCGACACAGCTAAACATTAGGTGTGTGGATGCAGTCATTTCTGGGGTAAATAGGACCCAAAATTGTCACCACACACTAATTAAGTTGGTCTTTTTTCCAGCCCCTAAACTTAATCAATCCCCAAACAGCCTGTAACCTCGCCGTCTAATCAATAGTCATATCAGAAAAAGAATATGGAAATGTTATGATCACTACACTCTCTAAAACATGACTAGCGCCTCTCAATGCTCCTCATTATTCTGATCCCAGACTATTCTGAAATACAAAAATATTTTAGCACATCACCCGTTCTTCCTCCCTAAGATGGTTGAATCAAGAAACCTACAAAAGAGACCACGCAATGTTTAAAGTTCCCTACATGAGCACTCCTAGATGGTAGAGATCCATAGCACTATACGTTTAGTATCAACCTGCACTTAGATTGACAACCACTACATCAGCAAGGTAAGTAGATGTAGAGTTAGAATAGTCAATATACACTTTCCCATATATGCTTACATTGACATACACTGATTAGTGTGAAGTTGATTTAGATGCAGGTCAACATTACTGAAATCTATGTTCTAACATAAAATACTTCCCAGATATCTAGTACCAAAGCTATGAAAAAAAATGTAAAGGATGTGTAGTGGAAAAAGCACAGTGCGCAGCAAATCTCCCCTCATCGAAACTTCGCTGTAAAAAGACAATGACTCGAAGTTGCTAATTCTCTGACAAAGAACCCTGCAATTTGGAATGTCCTCTGCCGTCCTTTCAACAAGTCCATCTTAATCTGTTCAGACTCATCTCTCATAACAAATCTACATAATAAACATTTATTTTGATCCCTAATTATACCTCTTCCTTTTCACATGCTTTTGTAATGTGGTTCAAAACATTGCCGTGTTTATCTTTGCATGCCTTGAATTTTCCCATGGATGGATGGGGAATGAAGTTGATCCATTGGGAATCCGAATCTGTGAGCTATTATTGATCTGTGCCAGCCACAGTGAAAAATGCTGACTTTGTCCTAGTGTACTTGGCCTACACATGGATACGTTCTGCCATGCCATACTTTGTGATTAGATCATCTACCTAAATGGGAGATGGGAGGAGATAGGTGTCTTATTTTCACTTCCAACTGAGCACAATGCAAATGACAGTTAGAAAGTTTCATCATTAACCTTTTTGGTTTAGTCTCCTCCTGGCTGGGAGCTAACAGGAGCTAAACCCTTGATGTCACTGTGAGAAAAAGCTATTTTTCACTTCACAAGTGCTTAAGAGAAACAATGACTTTTTTTCCAAAATATGTAAGGGAAATGCATACAGTGTAATAATGTCGGTTGTATTTGTCTATGGAGGCGGGGGTGTTTGTACTAATAATCATTGACAAAGCATTAATTTATATTAGTTTATTGCATTTTTATATAGCTACTCATTCCAGTTTAGGATGTCAGAGACTTACATCACACAGATATTACACATTGCATATGAATCATACAAGTGTGTAAGCAATATAGAGGAAATGTTACACAAGACACTAAGGGTTACAGGCCATGAGACTCGAATAGAAGCCGTACTGGTAGGCAATAAAAGTGAAGAGCACAAAGTAAGGATTTAAAATGTGTGTGGGGTCTGCAAACAGTGGCTGGAGTTGTATGTACTAGTAAGTCTCTATTACTACCCAAAGGAGCCATTTTAGGACCTTAGACTAATGGAAGATGGTTGGAAAAAAATAAGATTTTAAACCAAAGGCCTCCTGTTGGCATGCAGTTCCCTGATGCCAGTTCAAGACTCACTATACCGTATTACAAGGACTGTAAGTTATGACCTGAGAGTAATACAATGACCTCTGCAACAAAAGCAGCTACCAGTACCCACTGATCTATCTACATCAAATATAAATCTGAATCGCATGCTAAATAGTATGCTTTGAATCAGGCACATTAACCCCCTAAGTCATTTTCTGACAAGTCATTTCCGTGACCAGGCTGCAACAGATCTCACCACTGTGTGTAGTAATCACCAGAAATGTTACCATTGTTACAACCTGGAAAATGCTGGCTAATGCTATACAAAAATCTGTGCCGCAGACGCCTTAACCCTCTGGGATATTTTAAAAAAGCATCTTCTTTGTGACAAATCAAGTAAGACAAAACTGATTTCCTGTCACATTTGTCCTGGTTACAGACTTCTCTCGGGCAGAGATTTAAAAAAATATACGTATATGCGGATTGTCAAATTCCGGTGCTCGTGACTTCATCCCTCCACTTTCTGCTTCCACACTATGACCCCAAATTTATGGGACCCCAAAATAAAATGATCCCTTCCCGGCAATGAAAGGATATTAACGCCCTTTATAAGGGCATGATTTGCGCTATATCAAGAATTGAATACCCCTGCTCATGGCTGTTTACCACCTGCTCTCAATTTTATTTAAACCCTCCCCAAGATTTCCAGTACTTCATATTTTTTCAAACTACACCTTTGCTGCTGTTTATGCATGTATGTATGTGTGTATGTTAAGGTATTTACACTGCGTGATCTGAGCTAAGAAGCAATTTCGTGCTGATCAGTGGGCGAGAGTTAAGGGATGCCACTGTAGATAGTTCACAGCGAAGCCTGTGAGCTCGTAATAGGATAGGATACTGCTGTCATACTGGCATACACACCTCGATATTTTCCCTCATCTCGTAGTTTTCTTCCAGCATGCTTCCGTTTCCCAATCACCCCCTCTACTTATACTAGGATACTCAACTCCAGCTGGTGTCCTACCCTCAACCCCACGTGTCCATTCCCCATTTTCTCTCCCTCAACCCTAGTCATCCACACCCCAGTTATCCCTCCCTAGACTCCTCCTCGCCACCTCACCCCAAGTGTGCCAAGTTTCTGGAAAAAGTATTGACGAAAAAGAGATTCTCCGTTTTTTCAGCATTGCTAAAACGGTGAGCCGGGGCAAGCGCCTAAGACCCACCTCAGCTTGCTGGTTACCAAATATACATGCCATAACTGTACAGATTTTGATTTACTTGGATCCATGTCATTGATGTAGATTGCTCTGTCTTGCCTGTATCCATGTCCTTTTTTGGTAGCTAGCTCTGTTTTGCCTCTCTAACATATGTAAATTGTATTTATTCTATTTTCTCTTTTTTTACTCTAAACTGTTTGAATTCTTCTTTATGTACAATATTTGTTACTCCTGTACCATACTTTTTATTCATGTAAAGCGCTCTGATACCCCCGGGTCTAGCCAGCGCTATATAAAACCTTTAAAATAAATAAATCCCTATATCCTTGTTCCCACACTACAAGTCTCAAACCATCCCCAGAATCCTAAACCTCTAGACTCTCCAACGCCCTGCCCCCTCCAACATTTGCTTTCCCTCCACACCTTACCTCACCCCTAAATCTCCCATTCCCCCCCATCCTAGAATCTGCACCAACTCATGCCAGAGCCTCCCTTTTCCCGTGCTGCAAGACTCAACAACAGCCACGGTTTCTCCCAACCCTCCCATCTCCCACCAAACTTTACCCCACTGCTTGTTTGCCTCCACCATTACCCTCAATACCTGGTGCGCTGGGGCAGGAGGAGCAGTTTGATCAGTGAGTGGGTGCACCGCCAGAGGCCAGACTTCTGGAGGCTCAACACCCGCACCCGGTGCTCCATCAGCTGCAGCTCCATGCTGACCCTCCAGCACCGCTTCGCGTGCCGCCTTCACCCTCCCCCAGGCGCACTTCACCTCCGCCACCCAGCAGCTCTAGCAGGCAGTGCCCGTGCCTCGTGCTCCAGCAGCAAAAGCCCCAGATCCACCGGGATACGGATCTGGAACCCCCACGAACCCAGGGAGGCCTTTCCGACACTCCGCGGAGCCAGCAGCGTGACGCAAGCACCACCCCCAGGGGCGGGGCTAGAGAGGATGAACCTCATTGGACGTGGCTCGGCGCACTCTGTGATCTGAGTGGCTAGGTTGAGAGGGCGTTGTCTTCACCGAGGTTGCATCAGCGAGAGGCATGGTTCAGATGGACGTGCCTCTGCACAATATTCATGAGGGGGACGGCGTCACGAATGACGAGCGGCCGAAATGTCTAGACTCTGATCTCAAAACGGGACCTTCCAAGTTCCAACATGCTGTATGTAGCCAACGAAGGCACCGGCCTAAAGCCACCCTGTGATTAGGATTTTTTATTTTAGTTTTTTATTTTAAAACTTTTATATAGCGCTAGCTTGACCCGTAAGCGCTTTACATACACAGAGTAAACAACAGCAGGACATTACATTACAAAGTAAGCCGGCAGTAAGGAAGCAAACCACAGAAAAAATACCGCGAGTTTCTTCGGATGCAGGCCGCCGGGGAAGTGACAGCGTTGATGCGCGTTCCCATCTAAGAAGTGAAACAAACCGGCACCGAGATTTCCACCGCGATTGAACACGCGTTTGGAGTAACAGGGCGGCATTGACCACTAACCCTGTAAGACCAACATACCCATCGAGGACAGATCTACCTGTGCCCAGTTTTCGCCGGCACACCAATTCCATTGGAGCATCCAGAAGCCCCCCCTGCGGACGGCACATTCAATGACCGTTTGCTGATGCTCTCTTTCCTCTTCCTGATGAAGACCCCAAAATGAGGCTGTGAATCACCCTTCTTGCGTATCAGGGGTCGAAACGTAGAAATACGCCGTTTTTCCTTGACACACCATAGGAGCTAAATAAGAGATGTATTCTCATAATCTATGTGTGATGTAAAATTGGGAACCTTTGCCCATTAATCTGGTTGTAGAGGTTTTTCATTTTTAACTTGGATGCAACTATTATGTCACAACACCTTTACTCTGTCCCCTTCACTTATTCACTTACCCTTCCCTTTTCACAGAGAGCACCGATTTCGAATACGGAATGTAATGATGCAATAATTACATGTCTTTACCATAAATTGTTCTACACAATCTTGGCTATGAATGAATAAAATGCCATAAGGAATGGAAAACAAAAAATGAGATATTCTTTTGATTGTTATCAACTCTAAAGGTGAACGTGGTTCTATCTAAAATTGTATATATATGTATATTATATTTGCCATACTCAGACCATCCTCATATGTACTGACAAACGGACCCAGGTCCTGAGTTTAAGGGCTCACCCCTTTCATACTCACACCACAGAAAAAATACAGCATGGGAAAATAAATATACAGTGCAGCGGAGGGGGGAGAGCAATAAAAGAAAAGGCCAGAATGACATAGTCCGGTCACCCACTATCCTTGAATGTCCAGAGAGAGAGGAGACAACTCGGATAAAGAAGACTAGGTTAGTTGACGTTGGTCATGAAAGTATTTGTTTAGGAGATGGAGTTTCAGGTCCCTTTTGAAACAGGAGATGTAGGGGTTGCATCTGAGTACTCCTGGGAGCGTTGCCAGAAAACAATCGGTATTGGGTGGTTTTCTTTTTCAATTTCGGAGGAATAAGGAGTGAGTTGGAGCTTCAAAGTGTTCTGGATTGACCTGCTCTAATCAGTTTGTTATTTAAGTAGTTGAGGTCAGGAGAGTGAAGGGTTTTTTGTGTGATACAGGCCAATTTATAGATACACATCCCTTCCATGGGAAGCCAATTGAGGCAGTTGAGAGCTGGAGTGATGTGTTTGAATCTTTTAACTCCAGATACGAGTCGAGCGGACATGTTCAGCACTGCCCTTAGAGGGGCTAGGTGAGCTTTTGGAGTCCTTGTAAGGATGGCGTTCCCGTAGTCGATTTTAGAGAGAACGAGGGATTGGACTACAGTTTTGAGGTCATCGCGGGGTAGGAAATGTTTCAGTTTCTTGAGCTGAGGTGTTTTAGAGAGAAAAGAGCACTTTTTGCAGCGTTTTTGATGTGGGCCTCCATTGTTAAGTTCTTGTCAAGGGTGATGCCTAGAGACTTAACTGAGTCGGATAGGGTAAGGGGGCAGTTTAGGGCAACCAGATTCTTGAGCCACTCTTGGATTGGACAATGGTTACTTTTGGAGAGAATAGGATTAGTTCCATTTTGTCTGGGTTGAGCTTTAAGTGGTTAACGTAGAAGCAAGTTTGGATGTCGCTGGGAGACTTGATCCTGAAATAGATTTGGGTGTCGTCCGCGTAAAGGTGGTAATTCACTCCGGCTTTTTTCAATATGATTGTGAGGGGCTCCAGGAAAAGATTGAAGAGGGACGGGGAGAGGATCGAGCCTTGCGGGACCCCAAGTGTGACTTTAGTTAGCTTTGAGAGACTGGAGTTGATTTTAATTTGTTGCGAGCGGTGTTGAAAGAAGGAGGTGAACTATTTTAGTACCTTGCCATTTATGCCGTAACGTTTCGACAGGGTCTCCAAAAGGGCTGGATGGTTTACTGTGTCTTATGCCGCAGATAGGTCAATAAGGATGAGTAGGCAGGCATCACCTTCGTCTAGGGCCTTGTGAATGTCGTCGGAGACGTTGAGCATAGCTGTTTCCGCGCTACAGCCTTTTCTGAAACCAGATTGAAAGGTGTCAAGGAGGTTGAACTCATCAATGTGTTTGTAGAGTTGGAGGAAAACACATTTCTCCAATGTTTTTGCAAGGAATGGGAGGTTAGAGGTAGGTCTGGGGTTGTTAAGATCATTAGGGTCAGCCCCAGGTTTCTTGAGAATGGGTGTCATTTGTCCTAGTTGAAGGGAGTCTGGGACACAGCCTGAGGTTAGAGAGGCGTTGATGATTTTTGTCCAGAAAGGGTTAATGGTGTGGTTGAGTTCTTTTATAATTGTGGAAGGAAGGGGGTCCATGGTGTGGGAGGAAGGTTTAAGATTAGAAATTATATTGAAGACCTTGTTTACCGACATTATGGTTCGGGACTTTTGCTCTGCTTCAGTACACGGAAGCTTGTAATTTATGGTGTAACAGATGTAGAAGTAACTAACTAAGGTCTTCAGCAGAGATGGTGCCCAACCTCACATCCACGATTTCCCCTCAAAATGAAGTTATGTCACTGCCGCTTGTGTGGTGATGAAAACTACAATATTGTATTACATTGCACGCATGTCAACAGCTTCAAGCTGGTAGGACGGAGGTTTTGGGGGGGAGGGGATGCTTTTGTGATTACCCCTTTTGACTTCTATTGAAGCAGAGGAGATTTTAGGCCTTCAAAAACCGTGAGTCTGCTGCCTGAATCGGGTCTGTAAGCATGTATGAATTAGTATATGCACAGTGATTACTACCTTTATGTGGGCTGTTATGCTTGTTCACAGGGGTTGCAAGCTGTGGTTGTGCAACCCTGCCTAGCACCACGCATCAGGGGTTATACTAACACATTTTAGTGCTGGTGCCCACATCACCGCACTAAAATGCATTAGTCACGCATATTATAGCACCGTGGGACCACCCTCGGGGCGCACTGGTGCACTATAAAGGGCTGTAGCGAGCTGTGCTGGCAGTGAGTGCGCTCAGTCAAAATACACTGACTTGCCACAATCTTGTTTCCTTTTATTATGTAAGTCGTCACACATCATCAATTAAGACCTCAGTTAGACAGCCTGCACAGGGAAACATTATCACTCACAATTTAAGACAAACACAGCTATCAACATATTCCGTGGTGTTGTTTGTGCATCTGGTCATGTTCATAAACATTATACAGTTTGGACCCAGCAGTACCCGTGCGTGGATTGGGAGCTGCTCTTTGCTTATTGTTGTTTTCCGGCAGGGCAACTGATCCTGTGACAGCGCAGTGTCTGATTAACAACCGGAGTAACTTTGTATTTCATCCGCTCAAATGCAGTCCACAGACTAAAAGCTGTTGTGCACTGAGCACTGCGAGAGCCTCTTCCTGCCTAGATGCACTCAACGCCGCCTGCAGTGAGCCCCACACCAACTTCCTAAGGATAGACTGTAGATCATACAAATTCAAAAAAAGAGTAAAAGACAAGATATCAGAAAGGAGCAATCATATAATTAAAAAATGCAGAATTTTTAGAAAGGCACAATTTTAATCAATCTCCATGACATGGGGTGGCTCCTCCTTAATGGCGGAGGAGTGTCGCCCCACTCGTCAGTCAGTCACAGAAAAATACAACGATAATGAAACAATATCATTTAATTTTTCCTTGACTTATTCTGACATGATGGGCCATGACAGGCAGGTGGTGGCACTTAGAAGTGTGCTTGTATGTTTGGCCGGCCGTCCTAGCCTGGCCAAACATACCATGCGCACTTCTATTTCTCCATCCCAGCTGTGTTTACAGCTAGGTTGGAGAAATGCTGCAAGCTCACAGGCAGTGCCTGAGTGGCAGAGCATACTGCTTAGACCAATCCTAGCACTGCTCTCCTAGAGCAGCTCCAGGATTGGCTGAGCAGTCTCTGCCTTCGCCCCTGCCCACCCTCCCGTCCCTCTCTCCCACGTCCCCCCACCTTCGTGTTGTGGTGGCCGCCACTGTCCATGACCATTTGTCGAGAGCTAACGATTTCTCTACATCTTGCACTATTGACACAGACAGAGAGCAGCAGAGTTCCAGACCAATACCAGGTGTACAAGCGTCAATAAGGTCCTGTGCACTCTAGTCTCCACAAAGATCCTCAACACTGCATGCTCTTAATGCTAAATTCGGTTTTATACCTAAACAAGCTCCATTTATAAGCTGTTAGGCACATGAATCAAACCCTATTTCCCTTATCCCAGTTTATAAATATCAGATAGCCATCAAAAAATTTCAGATAGGAAAAGTACTAATTCAAGGTTACATACTACGCCTTTAAGTCTATTGTCTTTGGGCATCAACATATATCCCGCAAAGTTATAGATTACCGCACACATTTCTTAATGATAAATGCTGTATAAATGTTTAGCTATTTATCTAATGTACCTCGAGAATGGAGAGGCTTGAATTTGCAAGAAAGATCTTGCTTTGGAGTCTTGAATAAAATGCACCTGTGGTGTTAATTTGTACCAGGGAACGATTCTGCACTATACATATTGTAACAGCCCTACCAAGTGCCATAAATTCATTAATCTTTCCCGCTTTCCTAACTGCAACAATATTGCACCATTTTGAGAGCTCCTGTTTGCTTCAACAGCAGTTGTTCTTTGTAAGTCACCCAATGTTAGTGTCTTTCTCATCCTACTGACAAATAGCTTTTGACAGTCAACATTCAGATGCTACCAGTGTCTTCCTCCTGGGTAGAAGAGAGGTTCACAGCTGTCATGCTGTGCAATGGTTTTAGCGGCAGATGGTTGGTGCTCTCTACTATGTGCAGAAACAGGTAACTTTAAATTCAATAACAGCATGCCAACAGTGAATATCGCTACCTCAGTGCACATAAGTACATTTGAACAAAAAGTATGTAGTGCTTATTCATAGAGCTTTTTGTTGAGTGACAGGGGACTCATTCTACTCGGTTTTAATCTCAATTGGTTTCACAAACAGTGTCACTTATTTATTTATTTATTTATTTATTTGAAGTTTAAATCTTTTTTTATTGAATTTGAACATTTCAGGAAGTACACAGGTTAGATTAGTACAAGTCATGCATATTGATGCACACACGCAGTAATATTACATCTTACAATGTACCGCTAAGCATGCAGGGGCCTTGCGGGTTGGGCACATGTATACTATACAACAACAGTTATTATATGCATCGTACTGGTCCAATGTCCCATCTGCAGTGGCTCTCATATTGGGGTGTGGCCAGGTGGATGGCCCCTTCCCGGGAGTTGCTACGTCACTCCCACATCAGCACCGCAGTATAAGAACGTGTAATGTAAGGTGCCTGTGTCTGCGTGTGTTGGTGTTGGTTCTTAAACTACCAATGTATTCTTGGTGGTCTAAACTTGTGGGGGGTAAAACTGGGAAAGCGGGTAGGGAGTGGCTACACAGGGCACCGGTGTGCTTGGCAGCATGTCAGTCATATTGTCATTACTTGATGAGTTGATGTATACGAGCTGGCGAGGGGGAGGGGGCAGGGGGGGTTTGTGTCTGACGTATTCCTACGATGTGTTTTGATATTCAGGGCCTCTAGGTAGTATCTTCCCGTAATGTCAGCGTTACATGCATACATTTGATCCGATGAGTGGGCCATTTGACCCCAGGGGAGGTGAACGTGGGGATTGTGTCTGGGGGGTCCTAGGCGAGGGCACTTGCGTTGTCTCATGGGTATATTGGTGTAGCAGTTGTGCCCATTCCAATGATATAGGATGTTTCCGAGTTCCTTTGACCTCCTCCTCCCTCAGTACCTCTTCTTCTGCCTTGCCCCAATTTTGAACTGCCCCTATCCAGGCTGCCTCGGGTAGCCCGCCGGGGTTCGCCAATACATTGCCAATCCCTGCTTCGCTAAAAGGAGGGCTAATGATGCAAAGCGGCACTGTATCTTCTCAGTTTTTCACCTGCAGAATAAACCGAGGGCACACACCTCCCAGGTGGATATGTCTGTAAGATTTGTCGTCGCTCTAAGTGCCCTGTGAATTACATGCCAGTAATGTTGTATCGTGGGGCAATCCCAAAACATGTGCCTAAAATCTGCCTCAGGAGTTTGACAGCGGGGACATGCAAAGTGCGTGTCGGGATAAAAACGATGGAGACGTTGCGGTGTGAGGTATGCTCTATGGAGAATATTAAATTGAATGTTCTTTAACCGGGCGCTCCTATATACCTTCTTCGTATATTCAAGCGCCCTCTCCCATTCCTTGTCATGAAATACCCGTCCCACGTCTGCACACAAAGTGCCATCTTTTTTTGCATTGGTATGCCCCCACTTTTTGCTGAACTGCTGATGTGCTTTGACTGAGTGCGCCCTGGGCTCCTGCCAACCAGGTACCCAGGGCCTGTGTTCCTTCCCGAAAACTGTATTGAAACTAATACCCAATTGGCATCTTTGGCTACCTGTAAGCCCCTGGTAAATGGTACCCTAGGTACCCAGGGCATGGTGATCAGAGAAGACCCCTAAGGGCTGCTGCACTTATTGTGCCACCCTTAGGGTCCCTGTACCCTGACACCCACACACTGCCTTTGCAGGCTGAGTGTCTAAGTACAGAACTAAACAAAGAGTCGACATGGCACACATCCTTGTGTGCCATGCCCACAAGACCCACTGCCCTGGCATACCTCAGTCACCCCTCTAGCTGGGTGCCCTATGCCAGTGGTGTGGGCACAGGTGCATGAGCCTTGTGCCCCTACAGTACCCAGGGCCATTCCTGGACACTGTAAGTGCATTGCTGCTGATGGAGCAAGGTGATGAACAAGATTTTGTTCAAACTTGTGAAGTTAATCTCCCATAATAATAATTGAATTAATAAGCTTGTGGTGAAAATACTAATCAACTTAGTTTAAGAATACATTCATAAATACACGAGGGATAAACTAATGTGCTTTATGTTGCAAATGCAAATGCAAAAAAATAATAAACTAACCTTGTCTATTGTCTTTGTCAGTATTAAATGCGGCTGTTTAACTAATGGCATGTGCTTATTTTGTGTGCTTATGTTATGTCTATTCTGTGACAAAGGCTCTAGGAGTTTGTGCAGTTCCCAAATGAGAAGTAAATATAATGCTGCTTGTATGTGCTTCTGCTAGGTAACATAATTAACAGGATTAATTAGTAAAGGGGGTGGGTAACAGAATGGGTCTCAATTCTTTAATTAATTGATGACTTGTGTTTGTTTAATATTTATTTATTTATTTATTTTCGATTTTTGTATAGCGCAGAATTCGATCTCCGAAGAGATATCAGCGCGCTTTGTTCTATCCGAGAATTGAGTAGACAGTAGAATCCAGGAACAGAGCTGAATGATAATGCAGGGCTACTGAGTGGAAAATAAATGTGTCTAATAATAGTTTAATAAAAGTTTCCAAAGTGAGGCCAAAAGGTGGTTCGGAAAACATGGCTGACTGAACTGCAGACGCGAAAGCTTGTCCAGAGCGATGTCTTGCACATGCGTAGCTGTTAAGATTTTTACTGCACAGTCATCATTAATAAACAAGCATTTACAATGCAATAGGTCTCGCAGCATTAAAGTTTGAGTTATTGGCATTGTGTATAACAATGCCAATAGTTATAACTTTGGCTAATGTGACACCTATTGCATTTGTACTGCAATATGTGTTGAGAGCGAGTGAGTGAGTCAGTGAGTGAGAATGAGTGGGCGAGTCAGTCAGTGAGTGAGAGAGTCAGTTAGTGAGTGAGAGAGAGTGGGTGAGTCGGTCAGTGAGAGTCTGGACAGTGAGTGAGTGAGTTACTGAGTGGGAGAGTCAGCCAGTGAGAGTCTGGTAGTGACAGTGAGTGAGTGATAGAGTTGGAGAGTCTGTCAGTTTGAGTGAGAGAATCAGTGCGAGTGAGAGTCAGTGTGAGTGAGAGTCAGTGTGAGTAAGAGAGTTAGTGTGAGTGAGTCAGTGTCAAAGTGTTGCAACTAGTGAATTGTCAAAGTGTGACAACTGGAAGGAACAAGGCACGTTTATTTCAAACTTTTGACTCCTTCGAAATCCACTAGAGCAATAATAAAACATCACAAGATAAATACATTTTTACAAAAATAAATAAAATAGATGTGGTAACTAGGGAATTGTCCAAGTGTGGTAACAGACAACAGTAAATAGGGCTTAAAAACCTGCCTGTTGCTGTCGCACCGGTGGTCTATCCAGGGTTTGCAGCCACTACCCCTGACTACACCTCATTGACATCAAGGAGTACTTTATTTAATATACGACGTTGCCAAGCTCAATGAACATTATATATTGTGAATTATTGCATCGTGATAGCCTGCACATTTTTTTTATCTGTAGGCACCTGTGTAATAGGCATCATTATTTTGGGACATAATTAATTCTATCTGTTTTACTCTTTAAGCAGCTCGCTATACAAATAGAGCCTTACTCTGCTGCAAAATCGCGCTCCTGAAGCATCTCCAAACGCTGAGGGGATTAATCAAAGATGTATGTGTCTGTAGAGTAGGCTCTTTAATCAGAAAATTCGGCAGTTGTGGCGCGCTCTCCCACATCCCAATTAAGAAAAAAATGCAATAATAACTAATGCAGTAGATGTAAGACTCCCAAATGGGACACTTTTTAAAGAAGCAGCTTCCGGCCCTTACCTGCTGCTCTACAATGCCGGGGTGTCCCCGGCGGGCTCCTCGGTACCCTCTGCATGGGTCAGTCTCCCTGAAGGCACCTCCTTGGTCCGTCCGGGGCGCCGGCGGGTCCAGGCACAAGTTTCTGTCAGAAGCGCTGGAGGCGGAGGGGCCGCGGTCTGTGCGCGGCTGCTCTCCGGCTGAGGGGGTGGGGCAGGGCTGCGCTCCCGCAGAGTAGCAGCTGGAGGTGCCTGGCCGTGTGTGTGTGCGTGCAGGCTCAAGGCTGGAGTGTGCCTCTGTCTGCGCTCTGGCATTACTCACCCCGCTCCTCCGCCGCCGCAGCTATCACCCTCGGTAGCCCGCCCCCTCCTCCAGTGCATGCTCTACTCAGTCCTGCTGCTTCCAGACCCTGTAGTCTCAGACCCAGCGTCGCAGCAGCCTCACAGCACCGACGCTGAGAGCCAGACACAGTGTCCCTCAAAGCTCTGGGGCAGACGAGCAAATATGAACATAAGTGAGAGGGCTTGTTTTAAATCGAGCTGTGATATTTGAGCACCTACTTCCGGTTTGGCCGGCAATGCTTCCGGGTCGCCGCAGGCAGCGCGGCGGCCCGCCCTGCACGGGGAAGGGAGGCAGCTTTCGAGGAGGACAGCACCTGGCCGCGAGCGCGTTCTCGTGCGCGTGACCTTAACAAATCACCGCGCGCGGCCAGTGCTGTCCTCCTGGAACGCTGACACGCTAACTATAGGTCTTTGGCGAGAGCGAGCTTCGCTCGCTTTAGCCGAGACCTAAAAAGCAGTTCTTTGACTGAGTTGAACGTGCTCTTGGAGAAAAGGCTCAAGGACAAAAACTTAAAGTGTCTGCCAAGGCTAGGGAGTAAATGTTCGAAACTCAATGAAAAGTTACTTTTTGAGGAAGCAGAAAGATGTGGAAATGAAAAGACAATAGGGCTTATGTGAAGCCTGGACTCGGTCAAGAAAACGGAGATGACATTATGTTTTATCATGGACTGACACAGGACATCCAATGAAAAGCTCGGATTAGTTCTAAAGAATGTAAAATGTAGAAAGTTTAGCTAGAAAGAAAGGTATAAAACCTGACACTCGGAGCAGGGAAAAAAACTCTCTTCTTTCCGAATCCTGATTGATGTGAGATGCTGTTGGACTTTTGGCGCACGTAAGGACAGCAGACTTTAAATGATTTTTTCCTTTCTAGGTGAAGTGAGAATTAGACAGGGAAATAGATTTAGGGAATGGGAACTATTATTCTGCTAATATTTTATGTTTCTGAGCTTGCTTTGATAATGTCAGTATATTAATTCATTTCCATATTAAAATGCTGATTTCTTATTTGCTCATAAAATAAGGATTCTAAACGTAAATGCCCTTTCTTTATGAAAAATAAAGTTAATAAAATTAGATTTGAAATGACAAGCTGGTCTTGTTTATTCATGATCTAGTTACCATCAGTTGATTCAATCGCCTTGGTGGTCTGGTTATTAAATGATAAATGTTTAAACCATGGTAAAAATAGATAAACTGCAGTTGTAAATAATTTTGTAAATAATATATGAGTAGTTTAGTTAATCATACCACCTGATTCAGTCGCTCAGAAATTGTCTCATAGGTAGTATGTGCCTTTGTATGTGTTTCATGATTAATGGTGAGTATTGAGGTGATAGGTTGTGTTATTGAGACAGTTTTTCAATAGGAGCGCTGTGGTTCTGAAAATCTGGATTCATATAATAGTACTGGACTCGAGAATAAAAACTTCGTCGAAATAGGACGAATTTGGTATCAAAAGACCGAGAATGACGAGTACATCATGTACATGTATTTTTCGGCGTATTCGAGTGACGATTCCACCTCGAAATCGTCATTTACATTCTGAACCCTTAGCTCCCATTTACATGTTGCCCTTTACATAGGCCTTAATCCAGTTGAATTTGATTCCACAAGGACACATACTCCTTAATCGACTTCTCCCTGACCTCAGTACAAGTTAGAACCATTGCCCCAGGCCGAACTCGTTAGGTCAGTTCCCTCCCAGTGGCCGAGCAAGATAGCATCTAGGCTCAACCGGCCATAAAACCATTTGAGCACGCACACCTGCCATATCTCGCTCACATCTTTTTCTCCACTCCTTTTCTTTACTTGCTTTATGATGGGGAGGTGACCGTTTTTATTGGGGGTCCAGCGATATCTGATGAAATGTTGGGCCTTGCCGGATGATTTGTTATGGGCAGCACGACATGAAATATGTACATGTCATCATGACTCTGCTTTTCTTTTGTAACCAGTAACTATAAATGAAATACCACGAATTCAAGGAATGTTTTGCCCAAGGCTGAAAATCATGTATAAAGAGAGAAGCCTGACTTCGTGAAAGTGTGCAGTCTCCTGAGAATATACCCGTATTGTACTTCTAGGACCCTGTTACCTTGGTTGCAGCCAATAAACTAATCTTTGACTTCACCTCGAAGACTCTGAGTTTCTGTAGGTCTGACTCAGGAGAACCCGAGGTCTCTGGGTGTTGATTCCCTGACACCGCTGGGTTACCGGTTCTATGCCGGTTCTTAAAAACCCAGTACCTCAGTTGGCGCCCAGCGTTTGGGGCGATTCCAGTGGTACCAGTCAGCCTGAAGATCGTGAGGAGCTTCGTGTGAAAATTCCGGAGGAGGGCCCACCACCTCATCGACCCCTGCATGTCGACGTGGTCCGAAGGTCTTTGCTGCGAGGTTCCCCGCTTCCCGACGGCTACAAGGACTGCTGCCCTGGCTATCGCCCTGATGTTGGACCCTTGAAGTTTTCGGTAGAGCGAAACACTGAGACGAGTCTTCTGGTGACGCCATCGATATTTTCAGTTAAGTATAAGTGGAGCGTCTCCCAGTCCTTAGTTGGACTTACTTTGTGGTATCTTTGGGATACAAAAGGTTTTGTATTGGTACTTGCAAGCACCATAACCGAAGGACTCGTGTATTCACGAGAAATATCGTAATCGATAAATCCTTTGAAGTTTTGGAACTAGACTAGAGAGCGAGGATGCCTAGTCTTAGACTTGGGAATTTGTTTTGTCTTGATAGTAATAATAGGGACTCCCGATTGGAGGACTCATGTCCGGTTCCTCCAGTTGGAACTCCGACTTACGAGCTATATGTTAAACATGGGGTAGGCCCCATCGTTTACAACGAAGTATGGATTAAATACACTAGGAAAGATGGTGTTTTAAAATGGCCCCAATATGGTAGCTTTGATTCTGAAATCTTAGACAACCTTGAAGTTAAACTCTTTAAAAAGAAAGCCCGGCCGGCGATGTTTGACTCTTTCCGCTTATGGCGCAAAGAAGCCAAACAAAAAGAAATTAAATTAGCTAAGAAAAATAAGAGAGAAGGAGGACTTTCGGTAATGCAAGCTGCCGTGCAGTTTAAAGATAATGAAGAAGAGCAGATAAATGAGCAGTTGCACAGGCAACGTAAAATGGCAATAGATAAGTGTTATCCAGTTTTGCCGTCTCTTAAGCAAGAGGCAGCAAAAGAGCGTGAAAAAGACCCATTAATGTCGCAATTATTAACTTCACCACCCCCCTATGCGCAGAATGCCACAGCACCCCCGCAACCTTTAGTTGCACAAGCTGCGCCTCCTGCTCTTCCACAGCACCCACCAGCTGTTCTTCAGCTGGCTCCTACTTCTTCGGTGCAGCCTCCTCCAGGCCCACCGACCACTTCTGTTTCACCTGTGTTTTCTACGATTTTGCCTACTATACTTTTTACGTCTCCTAATGCTCCCTCTACAACTTTGCCTAGTGCCCCCTCTATTTCCCCTGATACCTCTTCTGCTATCTCTACCCCTACCTTATCACATCCCGTTCTTCCACCTATTTTTCCTTCAGTTTCACCTTCTATTCGGCAGAAAATGGCCAGCACTGTTACTAATCTTCTTTTACCTCTTTTCGGGTCGCCTGCTACGACCCCTAACATAGGAAGAAGACAGTTGCGAAGTCAACTGCATGATTATCAAGAGAGAGATTCCCTGAATAGTTTAGCTCGGAAATGGGTCATGGACACTGCAAAATATGATGTACAGTCTGTCATGGAAGTCTTCCATCAATGGGAAGCAGCGACACAGAGATATGTTTTCGAACAGATGTGTGTCTTTCTTGGCGAGGATTTAGAAGACAATGATCAAGAATGCATCCCACAAGAGATGTGTCGTGTACGATTTAAGTTTGGAGAGGGTATGATTGTAGGTCCCGACGTGGAAAAGGCAGTTGAAATGTTATTATCATATCGAAGTAAGGGAAACAGTTCTGGGTCACCATCGGAATCTAGTGCATCTAGTAGGAAAAAGGCACGACAATACCCTATGAGAGAAGTTCCCCCACAGTGGAGAGAGGGTGACGCGACCGCTGTCCCACCTGTCCTGCCACACTTTCACCGTGTATGGGTACATGTCCCATGGAAGCGAGCTGAAGTTTTAGCACTCAAACAAACATTACCAGATCCGCGTAAAAATCCTGCAGGGTACTATAAAGAATTGTCGCAAACTGCTGGGTCATGTATAATGAATTTGGCCGATATCGATATGTTATTTGGGAACGTTGTTCCACAGCCTTTATGGGGTAAAATTCGTCATGTAGATCATGACCAGGAATTAGGTGACACGTGGGCTAATATTACTGCTGCAGATGCACGACAAGTTGGTGGTGCCAAGCCTGAGCCTCTGATAGCAGAACTACCTGGTAGAATAGTAGATTACATGAAAACGATAATGCCTGCAATACGCGTAAATTGGGATAAGTTATCTGCATGCAAGCAAAAGAAAAAAGAAACTGTTTCAGATTTCTTCACCAGATTTGAAGAAACATTCATTGACCACAGCGGTCAAGATATGACCACAGAAGGTGGTCAGAGATTGTTTGTCGATAAATTTGTGCACAATCTGCTTCCAGAATTGTGTAGGAAATTAAAAGATTCAGAAAGTTCTTGGGCAGTCTCATCTTCAGCCCAGATATTAGCTACCGCACAGTACTACGAGAATAGAGACAAAGATGAGAAAGATAAAGTAGAAAAGAAAACTAGAGAACTCAAAACGAAGGTTTTGCTACAGCAAGCCTATCCGCCACGTGGTGGTGGTAATCAAAATAATAATGGTCAGAATCACTACCAGAATACTTTTCAGCAGCCTCAACAATATCAGAGAAACTTGCAAAGATTCGATTACACTCAACCCCGCGTAGGTCCTAACCAGTGTTTATATTGCAAACAGGAGGGTCATTACAAGTATAACTGTCCTGCCCTACCACAACGTGCAAATGGAATTTCTGGTGTAAGAGGTCGTGGCAGTCAGCAAGCGCCTAGAGGTAGAGGGCGTGGAAACGCCCCTCAGGACGCGCGTCCCCTTCCACCACAAAACTCTATGAACAGGTTTGATCAGCAAAATAACGTATCTGACAAGACAGCTCAATACTACGTCGATGAGTATTACACAGAAAATGAGCAGTGGGAAAATGAGGATTGCTAGGACAGCCATAGACGAAGAGAGGGAGTCGTTTCAGTTCCAGTAGATCAGAGTGGACCTTACGTTGAGGTGATTACATCAGGTGTGTCAGAACCTTTTTTGTTGGATACTGGTGCTACAAAGAGTTCTATTATGCACTCCAAACTCCCTGGCGCACCTTTGTCTGGCGAAATGAACGTTTCTGTAGGTTTTTCTGGCGCCCCAGTTAGAAATCCGATTTCTGACCCTTTATCTCTTTCTGTTGGTCCTTGTGAATTCGAAGCGCCCCTTATTTTGACAACAGGTTGTGGTGAAAATTTGCTAGGATTAGATTTGCTAAAAAGATTGTATGCGACTTTGTACTGTTCTCCTTCAGGAGTACAGCTTACTTTAGGTAAGAAAGTGGTTTCTCCCATGTATTTGTCGAGAAATGCACTTCCAGCAGAATTGTCGATTCTCCCAGATATTCTTTGGGCTACTGGTCCAAATGATGTAGGTCTTTTAGAAATTCCACCATATGTTGTAACATTGAAGTCGAATGTCAGAATGCCACGAATTCCCCAATACAGAATATCTAATGAGGGTGAAAGAGCTTTGCTAGCGATCGTTTACGAATTAATTAAAAAAGGATGTGATTGAAGAAACACGAGGCAATGTTTGCAATAGTCCTGTTCTGCCTGTTTTAAAACGAACTGACCCTTCTCACCCACCTGTGTACAGATTCGTGATTGACCTTAGAGAGGTGAATAAAATTGTTGTGCCACAATTCCCAGTTGTCCCCGACATTACCACATTATTGACTATGATTCCAGCCTCTGCCTCCTGGTTTTCGGTGATTGACCTGAAGAATGCTTTCTTCAGTATCCCAATTGCTGAGGAAAGCAGGGATATTTTTTCCTTTAGTTTAGGAGGTCGAAGCTTCCGCTTTAAACGCGGTCCTCAAGGCTACTGTGAAAGCCCCTCAATATACAGTCAAGCTCTGAAAAGTCAGCTTGACACAATGGTTTTGCCCAAAGGTGCCACTCTCGTACAGTACGTGGACGATTTGCTCATCGCTGCGGATACTGAGAAAATTTGTAAAATGGCCACGTTGTCATTATTGCGTCATCTATGTGATTTGCATCACAAGGTGTCACTTTCCAAGCTTCAATATTGCCGACAAGAAGTGACCTACTTAGGTCATCTCTTATCGAAGGAGGGAAGGAAACTGACCCCAGAAAGAATTCAGGCAATTGCAAAATTGAGTGTGCCAAGAACACAGAGAGAAGTACGTGCTTTCTTGGGCATTACATCGTACTGTAGACAGTGGATTCCAAATTTTTCGTTATTAGCCAAACCATTGGTGGCATTAACGTGTAAAAATACACCCAATCCCATTCCTTGGTCGGAAGAATGTCAGAAAAGTTTTCTCGAATTACGCACAGCATTATGTTCGGCCCCTGTGTTAGGTACCCCCAACTACAGTAAGCCTTTCACATTGTATGTCCACGAGAAGGAAGGCTGTGCATTGTCTGTGCTGACTCAGTTATTCGGAGATAGACAGCGGCCATGCGCCTATTTTTCGTCAACTTTGGATCCGGTAGCACGAGCATTGCCAAGTTGTTTAAGGGCCACAGCGGCAGCAGCTGTTTCCATTCGACAGTCTGCTGGTCTAGTAATGAATAATACACTAATCGTGATGGTCCCGCATGCAGTAGACACATTGTTAAATAGGACCAAGACACAGCACTTAACTAGTGCTCGACTGTCCAGTTACGAATTGAAGCTGCTAGCGAGCCATGTGCACATAAAAAGGTGCAGTACCTTGAACCTAGCCACATTGTTACCAATTGCAGAGGAATCAGATGCTTTAGAACAGCACAATTGTTTTCTTAGAACAGAGGAAGAGACGAAAGGGAGAGTTGATTTGTTCGACACTCCTCTTGCTGAATGTGATGGTACATTATGGGTGGATGGTTCATGCTTTAAGCTCCCAAATGGTAATGTGACTACAGCATATGCTGTCACAACTTTGCACACAGTCATTGAAACTGCGCGAATACCACATGGTTCAGCTCAAGCCGCAGAACTCGTTGCACTGACGAGAGCATGTGTGTTGTCTAAAGGAATGAAAGTGACTGTCTATACCGACAGCCAGTATGCTTTTGGAGTGGCTCACAGTTTTGGACGATTGTGGAGAGAACGTGGGTTCCTGACTTCGCATGGAGCTAAGATTCAGCATGGTCAGTTGGTGAATGAGCTTCTTGAATCACTGACGTTGCCCCTGCAAATAGCGATTGTGAAATGTAGTGCACACAAGAAGGTGACTGATGATGTTGGTCGTGGAAATGCCTTTGCTGATGAAACTGCAAAGAATGTGATGAGCCGAATGTATGTTGCGAGCCCAGAAAGATGGACTGGTGATGTTGGAATATGTGAAGACACAATAGAAAGTGTGAAGTCCATCCAAGCTGAGGCCACGGAGAAAGAGTTAAGCATGTGGAGAGAAAGTATAGGGAGAATGGATGCAAATGGTTGTTGGATTGAATTGACAGAGCAACAGAGATGGTTGTTACCCGATGCATATGTGCCTGCAGTGGTTACAATGGCTCATGGAATGGCCCATATCAGCGCAAAAGGGATTTGCGAGTTGTTGGCCCCAGTATGGAAGAATTCAGGGATTCCCAAGTGTGCAGAGAACGTAGTCAAGAATTGCATGGTATGTCTGAAACACAATCCTGGTAGGGGAACCCCAACTCCAGCTGGTCATTTTGCACCTCCTACGTATCCGTTCGAGGTTTTGCAGCTAGATTTCATACACATGGAGAGGTGCAACAACTTAAAATACGTGCTCGTGGTTGTTTGTGCCTTCTCAAGATGGGTAGAAGCCTATCCCCTAAAAGACAATACTGCCTTGTCCACAGCGAAAGCCCTTGTAAAAGAGTTCTTCCCCAGGTTTGGAATGCCGAGAATGGTCTGGTCTGACAACGGAAGTGAATTTGTGGGTCGTGTGATGAAAAGAGTGTGTGAAGGGCTAGGCATTAGGCAGAAGTTCCACGCTGCAAATCACCCCCAATCAGCTGGATTAGTGGAATGTTACAATGGCACGCTTAAACTTAAATTGGCCAAAATCCAAGCTAGCACAGGTCTTAAATGGCCTGACGCTTTACCCTTAGCACTCCTATCCACCAGAATGACTGTGCATTCGCGAGTGAAACTCAGCCCCTATGAAATAATCTTTGGTCGGCCAGCCAACATATGGGGAGTGCCTAGGCCCACGAAGTTTAGCGAGCTGCAACACCCTATTTTGCTTGACTATTTGTATGAATTGACGGCTAAATTGCGTGTTTTATATCAACAGGTCCACAACACCTTGCCTCCGGTCTCTGAGACTCCGGGTCACTCCATTGAACCCGGTTCATGGGTCCTAGTCCGCAACTTTCAAAGAACAAGAAACGACCAGCCCAGATGGACCGGGCCTCACCTCGTCCTCCTGTCTACAAGGTCGGCTGTTAGGGTGGAGGGGAAGGCCAATTGGGTCCACGGGATCCATTGTAAGAAGATACCCTTCCCTCTGCCACATGACCAATGGGTCCAGAAAGGAGGCACTGACTCAGAGCGCACAACTGATGAACGTGTAAAAAAAGCTAACCCTGATTGTGAAAGTGAGAACATTTTTCAAGAAACTGTGCCACCACCAGAACAATCGAACTCTGTGGAACCTGAGCTACTATTTCTGGACCAGACAGTACCCGGGAAAAGACGCTACAATTTGCGACCAAGAAAAACAGACTAAAGTAAAAGTGATTTCTTTTATGATCCGAGAGAAAAACCTGTGGACTAATAAAAAAATGTGTTTTTCCCCAAATCCTATTTTTGAAAGTGCAGATCTCCCATCTAGGTAAATTGCTTATTTTTGTTTTTTCGAACCGCCATCCGGGTTCCGCTGCTAGGGTCGCGGTTGATTAAAGACTTTTGGGTGCAGCTGACGACGTTAGGTCGCTGGTTCTGGTTGGTCCAAGGGAGTTGCCCTAGACTGACGGAAGCATCCTTTAGCAGAGGCAACCTACCACCGCGGGCAGCACCTTAGAGAGGATGGAGTTTCCTGATGTGGAGAGGCCTGCCAAACAAATGAACTTTAAGCAGAGACTTTTTAACACGATGACGAAGAAAGGTTTTATAATAGTGTGTATTTTTATGCTATTCAGCGTAATGGTCTTTTTGATAAGCTATGTTTTATTCTCTTTTCATGTGACATTTGCGCCCACTACATCACCCATACCTCCTCCTACTGTTTCCTCTCATTCTTTCCACCCTCTGCCTGACCACGAATCAAATAGGAGATTAGAGTTCATTAATAACTCCTTCGTTCAGTTATTACACCAACACCAACTTGTAATGAACACAACTAACTGTTGGGTGTGTGGTCTCATGCCCCACACCACGGATAAAGGTATCCCCTATTTGGTCCTGCCATTTAGTCACAATGGATCAGTCTGGGCATATAGGACAATGTTCATATATGCACGAGAAATCCAACCCCTACGTTCTGTAAAAGACAACCTCAAGACTAGCGCCCTAGTCAAAGGTATAGTTGACATGATCAAGGAAGTAACTTCTTACGAAGGTACCCCGGATGATGAGATACTTGCATATGTAGGTTGGAACGTGACCGGATATGGCACTACATTAAGTGAGAAACAGCAAGCCAAGAGATCGTCCCCTATCTGGATCGTACCCCATCAAGGTCACCTGTGTCTGCAAGGTATTGGCAAGAATCCCAGAGCTCAGCTAGGGAAGAGTGTCTGTACAGAAACGTATGTTTTTGGATCTCAGACTTCCCCTGCATTTTTAGCCGCTAAGGGTACTTATTTCATCTGTCATGATAGAGCCTATACATGGTTGCCCCCTGACTTCTCGGGCTCATGTTTTGTTTCATTCCTGTTACCTCCCACCTACACAGCAGCGGCGGATTACCATCGGACAAGGGTAGTTAGAGGTGTTTTGAGTAAAGAAGACACTGCAGGTCAAGAATTTGGTGACTTTGCAATGGGTTTTCTGCCGTTCTGGGGAGCCATAGCTAACAGCAGGAACATAAGGCAATTGACAAGGGTAGTTGAATCCACCGTGACTGAGACTGCTGGTGCCCTTAGTAACTTGACTGCTGAGCTCCAGTCGGATCGACTTATGACCCTTCAGAACCGGGTCGCTTTGGATGTAATACTTGCGGACCGAGGTGGAGTATGTAAATTGATCCAGTCTAGTTGTTGCATTTTCATCCCAGATAATGCTCCAACAGTGTACAGGGCCATCTCCAAACTGCATAAGATTTCCGAATCTATTCATGTGGATAAAGGAGATTGGTCGTTAATGGGATGGTTCTGGGAACTGATATCTGCCGGGGGATGGAAAATTCTGATGGTCATTGGGATGGTCTTAGCCATTCTTTTCCTGTTCTGTCTATGCATACAGTGTGCTCCTGCAATATGTGGCCTCTGTGCTACATCATGTGTAAGGAAGCCTGTGTCAAGAAATGAACTCAGCACTAGAATGATGTTACAGCAACATCTCAATGACTTTAGGAATATAGATCTGGACTCAGACTAACATGAGGATAGATTAATTGCCTATGTAAGGGCAAAAGGAGGGTCTGTGGTTCTGAAAATCTGGATTCATATAATAGTACTGGACTCGAGAATAAAAACTTCGTCGAAATAGGACGAATTTGGTATCAAAAGACCGAGAATGACGAGTACATCATGTACATGTATTTTTCGGCGTATTCGAGTGACGATTCCACCTCGAAATCGTCATTTACATTCTGAACCCTTAGCTCCCATTTACATGTTGCCCTTTACATAGGCCTTAATCCAGTTGAATTTGATTCCACAAGGACACATACTCCTTAATCGACTTCTCCCTGACCTCAGTACAAGTTAGAACCATTGCCCCAGGCCGAACTCGTTAGGTCAGTTCCCTCCCAGTGGCCGAGCAAGATAGCATCTAGGCTCAACCGGCCATAAAACCATTTGAGCACGCACACCTGCCATATCTCGCTCACATCTTTTTCTCCACT